>NC_133133.1:106807397-108182760 GCF_048418815.1 Hemitrygon akajei | reverse complement strand
CTAGTGCAAAGGTGAGGGGCTTGTGGTCCGTGAACTTCCTTCCCTCGAGGAAGTACCGGAAATGCCGGACAGTCAGGTAGAGCGCTAGCAACTCTCTGTCGAAGGCGCTGTACTTCACCTCTGGTGGCCGTAGGTGCCAGCTGAAGAAAGCGAGTGGTCGCCACTGGCCCTCGACGAGCTGCTTTAGGACTCCGCTGACTGCCATGTCGGAAGCGTCGACTGTGAGTGCAGTGGGTACATCGACTCTCGGGTGCACTAGGAGGGCCGCCTTTGCCAGCGCCTCCTTGGTCTGCTCGAACGCCTCCGTGGACTCAGCGTCCCATGCCACTTCTTTGGCCTTGCCGGCCATCAGGCTGAACAAGGGTCTCATGATGTGGGCCGCCGCCGGCATGAACTGATGATAAAAGTTGACCATCCCAATGAACTCCTGCAGGTCCTTGACCGTGCTGGGCCAGGGGAACTGGTGGATGGCTTGGACCTTGTCCGGTTCATGGCACCGGACAAGACATGGCAGCCAAGTTCATGGTACCATGGCTGGCTCTGTGGCACAGGGGGGAAGGAAAAGGAGTGGGAGAGCTATAGTGATAGGGGATTCGATTGTAAGGGGAATAGATAGGCGTTTCTGCAGCCGCAAACGAGACTCCAGGATGGTATGTTGCCTCCCTGGTGCAAGGGTCAAGGATGTCTCTGAGCGGCTGCAGGACATTCTGGAATGGGAGGGTGAACAGCCAGTGGTCATGGTGCACATAGGTACCAACGATATAGGTAAAAAACAGGATGAGGTCCTACAAGGTGAATTTAGGGAGTTAGGAGATAAACTAAAAAGTAGGACCACAAAGGTAATAATCTCTGGATTACTACCAGTGCCACGTGCTAGTCAGAGTAGAAATAGGAGGATATTTCAGATGAATACGTGGCTTGAAAAATGGTGCAAGGGGGAGGGATTCAAATTTCTGGGGCATTGGAACCAGTTCTGGGGGAGGTGGGACCGGTATAAACAGGACGGTCTGCACCTGGGCTGGACTGGAACCAATGTCCTAGGGGGAGCGTTTGCTACTGCTGTTCAGGAGGCTTTAAACTAATGTGGCAGGGGGATGGGAACAAGTGCAGAGAGACAGAGGGGTGTAAAATGAGGGTAGAAGCAAAAAGTAGTAAGGTGAAAAGTAAAAGTGGCAGGCAGGCAAATCCAGGGCAAAAAGCAAAAAGGGCCACTTTTCAACATAATTGTATAAGGGCTAAGAGTGTTGTAAAAACAAGCCTGAAGGCTTTGTGTGCCAATGCGAGGAGCATTCGTAACAAGGTGGATGAATTGAATGTGCAGATAGTTATTAATGAATATGATATAGTTGGGATCACAGAGACATGGCTCCAGGGTGACCAAGGATGGGAGCTCAACATCCAGGGATATTCAATATTCAGGAGGGATAGACAGGAAAGAAAAGGAGGTGGGGTAGCATTGCTGGTTAGAGAGAAGATTAACGCAATAGAAAGGAAGGACATTAGCCTGGAGGATGTGGAACCGATATGGGTAGAGCTGCATAACACTAAGGGGCAGAAAATGCTGGTGGGAGTTGTGTACAGGCCACCTAACAGTAGTAGTGAGGTTGGGGATGGCATTAAACAGGAAATTAGAAATGCGTGCAATAAAGGAACAGTAGTTATAATGGGTGACTTCAATCTACATATAGATTGGGTGAACCAAATTGGTAAGGGTGCTGAGGAAGAGGATTTCTTGGAATGTATGCGGGATGGTTTTCTGAACCAACATATCGAGGAACCAACTAGAGAGCAGGCCATTCTAGATTGGGTATTGAGCAATGAGGAAGGGTTAGTTAGCAATCTTGTCGTGCGAGGCCCCTTGGGTAAGAGTGACCATAATATGGTGGAATTCTTCATTAAGATGGAGAGTGACATAGTTAATTCAGAAACAAAGGTTCTGAACTTAAAGAAGGGTAACTTTGAAAGTATGAGACGTGAATTAGCTAAGATAGACTGGCAAATGATACTTAAAGGGTTGACGGTGGATATGCAATGGCAAGCATTTAAAGATCGCATGGATGAACTACAACAATTGTTCATCCCAGTTTGGCAAAAGAATAAACCAGGGAAGGTAGTGCACCCGTGGCTGACAAGGGAAATTAGGGATAGTATCAAGTCCAAAGAAGAAACATATAAATTAGCAAAAAAAGCGGCACACCTGAGGACTGGGAGAAATTCAGAGACCAGCAGAGGAGGACAAAGGGCTTAATTAGGAAAGGGAAAAAAGATTATGAGAGAAAGCTAGCAGGGAACATAAAAACTGACTGTAAAAGCTTTTATAGATATGTGAAAAGAAAAAGATTGGTCAAGACAAATGTAGGTCCCTTACAGTCAGAAACAGGTGAATTGATCATAGGGAACTAGGACATGGCAGACCAATTGAATAACTACATTGGTTCTGTCTTCACTAAGGAGGACATAAATAATCTTCCAGAAATATTAGGGGAGTGAGGGTCTAGTGAGATGGAGGAACTGAGGGAAATACATGTTAGTAGGGAAGTGGTGTTAGGTAAATTGAAGGGATTAAAGGCAGATAAATTCCCAGGGCCAGATGGTCTGCATCCCAGAGTGCTTAAGGAAGCAGCCCAAAAAATAGTGGATGCATTAATGACAATTTTTCAAAACTCCTTAGATTCTGGATTAGTTCTTGAGGATTGGAGAGTGGCTAATGTAACCCCACTTTTTAAAAAAGGAGAGAGAGAAAAACTGGGGAATTATAGACTGGTTAGTCTGACATCGGTGGTGGGGAAATGCTAGAGTCGGTTATCAAAGATGTGATAATAGCACATTTGGAAAGCGATGAAAACATCGGACAAAGTCAGCATGGATTTGTGAAAGGAAAATCATGTCTGACGAATCTTATAGAATTTTTTGAAGATGTAACTAGTAGAGTGGATGGGGAGAGCCAGTGGATGTGGTATATTTAGATTTTCAAAAGGCTTTTAACAAGGCCCCACACAGGAGATTAGTGTGCAAACTTAAAGCACAGGGTATTGGGGGTATGGTATTGATGTGGATAGAGAATTGGTTGGCAGACAGGAAGCAAAGAGTGGGAGTAAAGGGGACCTTTTCAGAATGGCAGGCAGTGACTAGTGGGGTACCACAAGGCTCAGTACTGGGACCCCAGTTGTTTACAACATATATTAAAGATTTAGACGAGGGAATTAAATGCAGCATCTCCAAGTTTGCGGATGGCACGAAGCTGGGCAGCGGTGTTAGCTGTGAGGAGGATGCTAAGAGGATGCAGGATGACTTGGATAGGATAGGTGAGTGGGCAAATTCATGGCAGATGCAATTTAATGTGGATAAATGTGAGGTTATCCACTTTGGTTGCAAGAACAGGAAAACAGATTATTATCTGAACGATGGCCGATTGGGAGAAGGGGAGGTGCAACGAGACCTGGGTGTCATTGTACACCAGTCATTGAAGGTGGGCATGCAGGTACAGCAGGCGGTGAAAAAGGCAAATGGTATGTTGGCATTCATAGCAAATGGATTTGAGTACAGGAGCAGGGAGGTTCTATTGCAGTTGTACAAGGCCTTGGTGAGACCGCACCTAGAGTCTGGTGTGCAGTTTTGGTCCCCTAATCTGAGGAAAGACATACTTGCCATAGAGGGAGTACAAAGAAGGTTTACCAGATTGATTCCTGGGATGGCAGGACTTTCATATTAAGAAAGACTGGATCGACTAGGCTTATACTCACTGGAATTTAGAAGACTGAGGGGGGATCTTATTGAAACGTATAAAATTCTAAAGGGCTTGGACAGGCTAGATGCAGGAAGATTGTTTCTGATGTTGGGGAAGTCCAGAACGAGGAGTCACAGTTTAAGGATAAAGGGGAAGCCTTTTAGGACCGAGATGAGGAAAAACTTTTTCACACAGAGAGTGGTGAATCTGTGGAATTCTCTGCCACAGGGAACAGTTGAGGCCAGTTCACTGGCTATATTTAAGAGGAAGTTAGATATGACCCTCGTGGCTAAAGGGATCAGGGGGTATGGAGAGAAAGCAGGTACAGGGCTCTTAGTTGGATGATCAGCCATGATCATACTGAATGGCGGTGCAGGCTCGAAGGGCCGAATGGCCTACTCCTGCACCTATTTTCTATGTTTCTATGTTTCTATGGTAGGGGAACTGCGCCATGTCAGTTGACTCTGTGGCCCAAGAAGTCGATCTCCGTCAGCCCAAACTGGCACTTTGCCGGATTGATTGCCAGTCCGTAGTCACTCAGGCATTGGCAGAGCTGACACAAATGTGCCACATGCTCTTGCTTCCCACCAGGATATTGTCCAAGTAAATGAAAACAAAATCCAGGCCGCGTCCCACCGAGCCCGTGAGCCTTTGGAAAGTTTGGGCTGCATTCTTGAGACCGAAAGGCATCCTCAGGAATCTGAACAAGCCGAACGGGGTGATGAGGGCTGTCTTGGGCACATTGTCAGGGTGCACTGGGATCTGATGATATCCCCTGACCACGTCGATTTTGGAGAAGATGGTCGCTCCGTGCAGGTTCGCCGTGAAGTCCTGGATGTGGGGTACTGGGTATCTGTCGGCGGTTGTGGTGTCATTGAGCCTTCTGTAGTCTCAGCAGGGCCTCCATCCTCCTGCAGACTTGGGCACCATGTGCAGCGGGGATGTCCACGGGCTGTCTGAGCGGCATACAATTCACATCTCTTCCATCTTACGGAATTCCTCCTTGGCGAGGTGGAGTTTGTCGGGTGGGAGCCTGCGAACTCGGGCGTGCAGCAGCGGTCCTTGCGTGGGGATGTGGTGCTGTACGCCGAGCTTGGGGTCGGCCATGGAGAACTGTGGGGTGACTATGGAGGGGAATTCCGCCAACACCCTGGCGAGTTCGTTACTCGAGAGGGTCACGGAATCCAGGTGGAGGGCCAGTAGCTTGGCTTCTCCGAGCTGGAAAGTCTGGAACGTCTCGGCGTGGACCAAACGCCAGCCTTTCAAGTCGATCAGGAGGCAGTTGGCTCGTAGGAAGTCTGCCCCTAGTAGTGGCTGTGACACCACTGCCAATGTGAAAGTCCAAGTGAAACGGCTGGACCCGAAATGCAGTGCGATAGTGCGCAGGCCATACGTCCAAATACTGGTGCCATGTGTTCGGGACCTGGGACCACTTTACGAGTGTCCATGTTCGAGGGGGGGATTACGCTGACTTTGGCCCCAGTGTCTACCAGGAAGCGCCACCCAGAGTGTCAGTCCCAGAGGTACAGGAGGCTGTCTCGGTGGCCAGCTGTCGTAGCCATTAGTGATGGCTGGCCCCGGCGTTTCCCGGAAAAGCACATGGTGGACGGCAGTAGCACGCGCCTGAGCCCCATTTCTGGTGATAGAAACACCATTGCTCTGAACTTTCGTCTTTTCCCCCCGTGGGTCTCAGCGACTTCGGTTGCGGGGCCTGGGCTTTGGGACGCGTGATCGTGGCTAAGCCAATGGAGGCTGCTCCGCATTGCTTGCTCTGCCAAAGGACGTCTGCTTTAGCCGCGACCCTCCGTGGGTCACTGAAATCCTCACTTGCGAGGAGGAGGCGAATGTCCTCTGGCCTTTGCTCAGGGAACAACTGTTCAAATATAAGGCATGACTTATGGCCGTCCATGAGTGCCAGCATATCGTTCATGAGCTCGGATGGCGTGTGGTCGCCCAGGCCATCCATGTGTAGGAGCCGCGCGGGAGAGTCCGAAGGTAGGGATCAGGAGAGCCTTAAGTTTAGTGTACCTGTCCTCCATTGGTGGGTGGCGTAGGAAGTCGATGATCCGTGCTGGCGTCTCCTGGCCGAGCGCGCTGACCATGTAGTAATACCGCGTGGTGTCGGCTGTAATGTCTCTGATATTGAACTGGGCCTCAGCCTGCTCGAACCAAACATGGGGCTGAGTGGCCCAGAAAGTCGGGAGCTTCAGAGAGACCGTGCTGTGCAAGTTGCTCGAACTCATGGTGGTTGCAGAGTCACTGGTTCCAGATGCCGTCTGGAATGTCAGGGTCACCAATGCTACGAAAGGAATACATGGAGGCAGAGAGAACTGAACTGGGAATGACTTTACTGATTCAAACTCGCATGCATAAATCTCCCCCCCCCCATGGGTCCCTGCGACCAGCGGGGCAGACGTCCCCGGAAGGGACGTCTGCCTACGGCTCCCTATGGCGGTTCGAGTCCCGTGTGTGCGGACCGCCACAGTTTCTTGATACCACTGTGAATCCCACAAGAAAATGAATCTCTGGCTTGCATATGGTGACATATACATGCTTAGATATTAAATTTACTTTAGATATTTAAATTTAAATCTACTCTTATTATAACATTTTGTGACTAAAAAGACTAACGTCAATCATTGGTTATCACCAAACACTCCTTCACTTCTTTACATTTTCAGAATTTCTCCTGAGTGCTTCTACAGCTGGACTGTATTTTGTTTTGTTGGAAGCACGCTGCCGGAATGCTATAACTCCTGCAGAAGTGCCAGTCTTCATTGTGATGTGTTTAGTACAGACGGAAACCTGTGCTTTGAAAGCTTCAGTCACCTGGCTTTCAATGCGCTGACCGAATCTCAGTGGTCACTCCTGGACCACGTAACCGGCATCACTGTTTATGGGAAACCCTGTCCATTATAAATCACAATACAGAGATCCTTGGAAGCAAAGTTACAGTATTTTATAACATCAACCCCATGCACTTTGCAGCCACTGAGCCTCGTCCTGTAGCTAATAAATGGCCACGGAATGTATGCTCATGGTCTTCTGCTGCTGCAGCCCATCCACTTCAAGGTTTGTTGTGCTGTACATTCAGAGATGCTCTTCTGCACACCACTGTTGTTATGTGTGGTTATTTGAGTTACTGTCACCTTCCTGTTAGCTTGAACCAGACTGGCCATTCTCCTCTGACCTCACTCATTAACAAGGCATTTTAGCCTACCACTCACTGAATTTTTTTTGGAACATTTGCTCCTAACTCTCAAAAATGTTGTGCATGAAAATCTCAGGAGATCAGCAGTTTCTGACATACTCAAATCACCCTGTCTGGCACCAACAATTATTCCATGGTCAAAGTCACAGAGATCACATTACTTACCCATTCTGATGTTTAGTCTGAACAATAATTGAACTCCTTGACCATGTCTGCATGCTTTTACAAATTGAGTTGCTGACACGTGATTGGCTGATTAGATACTTACATTAACAAGCAGGTGTGCAAGTGTAACTAGTAAAGTAGCCACTGACTGCTCACTATGTGAACCAGTCTCTTCATCAACTGTCAACCTCCCTATTTAACATGATCATTTAATATTGCCTTCAAGTTCTCTTCAAATATTTTCTCTGTGTCTCTGATATGCACGAGTCTGCACTATTGTGTTGTGGCTATGTCAAGTGTCATAGATTTAGAAGGGACAAAATTCTCCTACATTCAATATCACTCTCATAAACTGAGGCCTTACCAAAAGTAATCTCATACACACTGAATAACTTTGACTGAAGGCATAAACTCGTCTAATTCATAAAGTAAACACAAGTGATTCTGCTGATGCTAGAAATCTAGAGCAACACACACAAAATGCTCAGCAGGTCTTCAGAGAAGAATAAACAGTCAATGTTTCAGGACAGGACCCTTTACCAAGACTGGAAAGGAAGGTGGAAGAAGCCAAAATAAGAAAGTTGGGAGGGGAAAGAGGACAAGCTGGCAAGCAATAGGAGAAACCAGGTGAGGGAGATGATGGTTGGGTAGGGAGGGGAGAGGATGAAGTACGAAGCTGGAAGGTGATCAGCGGAAGAGGTAAAGGGCTGATAAAAATGGAATCTAATAGAAGAGGACAATGGACCATGGGAGAAGGAGAAATGGGAGGGGTACCAGAGGAAGGTGAAGGCCAGGTAAGGAGAAGAGAAGGGGTGAGAGGGGAAAGGAAAATAAGAGAATTAAGGGTCGGGTGTTGAAATTACAGGCAGTAAGAGAAATGAATGTTTATACTGTCAGATTGGAGAGATATTGATAAGTTCACCTAAGCTGCAATGCAATGAATGTACTGATGTATTCACCATTCTTTTGACCTTGTGTAGTTTGCTCTGTTATCTCCAAAGGTAAATGTTCTGATTGGTTTACCAGATTGCTAAAGCAAAGACTACTGCTTTTCCAGATGTAGGTTGATTGATCAGGGTGTTGAATCCATCCCTGATCCTACTTCAGAGAAGACAATTGCTTTCTATCTCTCTAGAATTACCCCTTTGAGAATTTGATACTTTTACCTAATTCTAAAATACCACTGACCCTAAAACTCAGCTCCATGCACCCAATATTTGAAGCAGATTTTAAATCCTTCATGAAAGTTGTTGACTTTGAAATAGAAAGAAGCAGCAGAGCTGTCATCTTTTACAGTGTGGTCAAAACTGGTGATGTCAGACAGAAGCATATGCTTCAAGGACTGACGTTAAAAACCACACCTCGCATTCCATTGAAACAAGGCCAGTTGTCCTAATGACTCGGTCCTGATGAAGGGTCTCGGCCCAAAATGTCAACTTGTTATTCCTTTCCATAGATGCTGCCTGACCTGATCAAAGTCTGAGGTTGGCTATTATTAATCAAGTAATCAATTAATTAATGTGATTTTGTGAAATAGGAATTCAGATAATTTAAGAGCTTTTCCTAGGCACGAGATGAGTACAGTTATGCCAGGTAAAATAAACAATGTTTTTTCAGTTTAAATATAAAAGCGAATAATGAAGCAGGAGTATGTCATTCAGTCCCTCACGCTGCTTCACCCTTCGGTGTGAGCGCAGATGGTCCTTTACCTCATTGTCTTTGTTCTGCACTAAATCCATATCCATTGATTCCCAGAGTATCTAAAGACATTACTATTCATACCGCATCAGGCCAAAATGAGACAGAAAATTAATATATCCTTGCGGAGAATATCACAAGCAACCTTGCACATCGACGCCATGCACTGGAAATACTAACAGCTGAAATTTATACTCAGCAATGTATTCTTATATTTTAATCCTTCATGATATGATGCAATTAAATAAAATTTTGGTTAGGCAGCAATTTGAGTATTGCGCCCAGTTTGGGTCAGCCTATTGCAGGAAGAATGTGAAGGCTTCAGAAAGGGTACAGGAGAGGTTTACCTGGATTAGAAGGTACAGAGGAGGTTTGACTGGATTAAAGAGTACAGAAGAGATTTATCTGGATTAGAGGGTTCCGAAGAGGTTTATCTGCATTAGAGAGTATCATCTATAATGAGAATTTGGTGCGATTTGGTGCTATGTGGCAGTGGTACATTGAAAGTGTCCTGGATGTGAGGGGGTTAGTGCGAATGATGAAGCTGACTGAGTTTACAACAAGAGAGACCTGTTTTCACTAGAGTGTCAGAGACTGAGGGGAAACCTGATAGATTTTATAAAACTATCAGAGGCATAGACAGTCAGATTGTTGTTCTCAGTGTGTTGAAATGTCTGGTTTTAGAGGACATACGTTTAAGATGAGAAGGGAAAAGTTTAAAGGAGCAGGTATACTTTTGCACAGAGTTGTAGTTTGTAGCAAGGTCTGCCGGTGTGTCTGTGACAGCAGGTGAGATAATAACATTAAGAGGTTGTTAGATAGCCACATGAGAATAGAGGGAATGGAGGGACAGGGGTCATTGCCCAATGAACTCTCAGACCCCTGGACCCAGTTGATAATAATGCTGAGACAGCTTCATGAAAATGCAACATTTATTTTCTACTGTAACTTATTTTATTGTAATTTTTTTCTTATTTTAACTTAGTTATTTTGTACATCTTGCATTGTACTGCTGCTGAAAAACAACAAATTTCACAGTATGATAATAAAGGGGATTCTGATTTGGGTCATAAAATGAACAGCAGTTAGCGCAACTGGAAATCTTGACTGTTTCTTTCAATTGGAAATCTGATGAACTTTGCATTGTAACTGGGAACTAATAATTAGGTTAAGATATACAAAAAAGCTGGATGAACTCAGCAGGTCGGGCAGCATCCGTTGAAAGAAGCAGTCAATGTTTCGGGTCAAGACCCTTCGTCAGGACTAAAGAAGGAGAGGGCAGGGGCCCAATAAAGAAAGTGGGGGGAGGGTGGAAAACCAATCAGAGGAAAGATCAAGGGGTGGGGGAGGGGAAGCAGGGAGGGAATAGGCAGGAGAGGTGAAGAAGGAATCTAAGGGGAAAGCACTATGGGTAGTAGAAGAAGGCAGAGTCATGAGAGGTGATAGGCAGCTAGAAGAGGAGACAGAGTGAAGGTGGGATGGGGAAGGGGGAGAGAGGGAATTACTGGAAGTTGGAGAATTCGATGTTCATGCCAAGGGGCTGGAGACTACCCACACGGTATATGAGATGTTGTTCCTCCCACCGAAGTTTGGCCTCATCATGGCTGTAGAATTAGGTTGGAATTTGCCAACCAGGAAAGGAAAGGAAAACTGACTAGAGATGGGTACATTGAACTGTCGATGTTTAATTGTCTTGAACTTTATTGGCTGAGGATTGGGGTAACTTATGAAGATAATTACCACTTTGCTTTTGTGATGAAACACATTTTAAATGTGTAAGCTTGTTTGGGCCGTCAGGTCATGAATGACAAGCAGGGAAGTGCAGGCAAGGCCAAGATGTGCAGTGCCAAGGAGGCACAAGAACCATTCTGCTACCATTGCACTCGCTCGGATATTCCCTTGAAGAATTTCATGATGTGTTCAATTCGGTAAGCATCACTTGCATTCAATTTCATTAATCAATTAATGGCATTGAGGTGACATTGTTCCTTCTGTTGGAGAGACAGATTGTTTGGCTATAATCTGCAACACACCATACAACAACTGCAGAAATTCATTCCACATCCTCTTTCTCTACATAAGAGCAATCTGAACAATGACAATAACCTATAGAAACTTAACTTGACTTGGATAGGAGAACAAATCACTTAAAAAAGCAAAATGCAATTTTGTTCCAACTTGTTCATCCATCTGAGGAGAAACCATTAACCTTGTAGCAACAAGGCATGAAGTATGGAAGTGGGAATGAGCAAATATTGCATGCAATTTGATCTGAGCTTAAACAAACACAGTCAGCATTACGGATTCATGGTCTAGCCATGCTCCCTTCACCCTTCTCACAGCCATATTAATTTTCCAGACTGTTAATTTTGTAAGGTTTTTAAAAATATATCTTATGGAAGCATCCTCACGCCTGGAAGACTACAGCAAACAAGCATTTGCAAAAGGAGGAATTCTAGCAATTAATAAACATTTAATTGCTTGTAAAGTCCTTGGACCTATTCATGTAATCTTATACAAGTCCATTTTGAGAGAAATGTGGATTGGATATTTTTCATACAATGTGAATTTACTCCATTGCATCACAGTTGTCCTTTAAAAGGATTCTACAGGTCACTACCTTTCCAGCACTTAATTCAAAAGCACCATTTTTAGATGTTTGACCATGATTGCAGACAGAAGCGACACAGTTCATACCTTGATTAATCTGTGTGAATATCCCATTAGTTAGTTAAGCCCCTCAGCCATACAGGGTCAACAGCAGCTCACTAGATTTCTCTGTCTCGGCCAGTCTGCTGGTGGTCCTGGATGATAGAAGGTTGATTGGCCCTGTGGCTTCTGCATTCACTGCACGACTCCATGTTTCTTCTAGGCCAAGATCCCTCCTCTCCCAGGGTTCAGGTCTTTCTGTTGATGTTTCTGTAGCTCTGGGATTTTACCGGATGGGGTGACTAGCATCATGCCCAAACCTCCTCCTTTCACAGTCAGGCAGGGGACCTTCCAAGTGGAGTTATCCCTTAGTTATATCCAATCAGAAAATGTTTTCTGGAATGTGTTACAATCCATCAACTGACTGTCAGAGCATCTGTGATAAAATTAAAATTACTTAAAATTTCTCCACAGCTGTCTATCAAGAACCTGAAATATGTACAGTATGAGTGACAAACTACAGATGGTTTCACTAGCTTGTTTTTGCATCTATGCATGTTTGTGTACATGTGTGTGTATGAGTGTGTACAGTTGGGTGTACATGTTTGTGCTTGCATGTGTCATTCTACTTTTCAAGGAAATGTCAGTTTTTCTGAGAGATAGATGGACACCACCTCATTATTCCACTTTTGCAACACTTATATAATTTTACCGTAACTTGATTGTATTTATTTTATCGTAATTTTATTTTATTTTTCATATTATAACCTACAGTTTTTTATGTCTTGTACCATACTGCTGCCACAAAACAATAAATTTCACAATACAAGCCAGTGATAATGAACCCAATTCTGACTCTGGTTCAATAAAATGATCAGTATTTAGTGAAGCGGAGTATGAGGTGACTAGGGAAAGGTAGCACCTCTGGTGAAGGGGCTTGTCATGTCCAGTCTGGGGCAGCTTGCTCACCTTTGGTCCTCACGGGACACTCAGCTCCCACCTGTGGCTCTAAGTAGCTGTGTGTATGTGACACCACTCTGACAGACGGGCTAAACCGAGTGAGGGCATCTGGCGGGCCTCGTGCCCCAGTAGGATAAGGAGATGCCTGTTCTAACGTGTGAAGTCAGCCCTGGTGGACCGGGCAGGTGAGATCCTGTGGCCAGGAAGATGGTACTGCAATGCTCCATGGAGAGCGAAGGGCATGACAAAGCACAGAAGATGTCATGGTGTTGCCAGGAAGATGGTACTGCAATGCTCCATGGAGAGCGAAGGGCATGACAAAGCACAGAAGATGTCATGGTGTTGCCAGGAAGATGGTACTGCAATGCTCCATGGAGAGCGAAGGGCATGACAAAGCTCTACAGGGAGATCCAGTGGCCAGGAAGATGGTACTGCAATGCTCCATGGAGAGCAAAGGGCATGGCAAAGCTCTACAGGGAGATCCAGTGGCCAGGAAGATGGTACTGCAATGCTCCATGGAGAGTGAAGGGCATGACAAAGCACAGAAGATGTCATGGTGTTGCCAGGAAGATGGTACTGCAATGCTCCATGGAGAGCGAAGTGCATGACAAAGCACAGAAGATGTCATGGTGTTGCCAGGAAGATGGTACTGCAATGCTCCATGGAGAGTGAAGGGCATGACAAAGCACAGAAGATGTCATGGTGTTGCCAGGAAGATGGTACTGCAATGCTCCATGGAGAGCGAAGGGCATGACAAAGCTCTACAGTGAGATCCTGTGGCCAGGAAGATGGTACTGCAATGCTCCATGGAGAGCGAAGGGCATGACAAAGCACAGAAGATGTCATGGTGTTGCCAGGAAGATGGTACTGCAATGCTCCATGGAGAGTGAAGGGCATGACAAAGCACAGAAGATGTCATGGTGTTGCCAGGAAGATGGTACTGCAATGCTCCATCGAGAGCGAAGGGCATGACAAAGCTCTACAGTGAGATCCTGTGGTCAGGAAGATGGTACTGCAATGCTCCATGGAGAGCGAAGGGCATGGCAAAGCTCTACAGTGAGATCCTGTGGCCAGGAAGATGGTACTGCAATGCTCCATGGAGAGCGAAGGGCATGACAAAGCACAGAAGATGTCATGGTGTTGCCAGGAAGATGGTACTGCAATGCTCCATGGAGAGTGAAGGGCATGACAAAGCACAGAAGATGTCATGGTGTTGCCAGGAAGATGGTACTGCAATGCTCCATCGAGAGCGAAGGGCATGACAAAGCACTACAGTGAGATCCTGTGGTCAGGAAGATGGTACTGCAATGCTCCATGGAGAGCGAAGGGCATGACAAAGCTCTACAGGGAGATCCAGTGGCCAGGAAGATGGTACTGCAATGCTCCATGGAGAGCAAAGGGCATGGCAAAGCACAGAAGATGTCATGGTGTTGCCAGGAAGATGGTACTGCAATGCTCCATGGAGAGTGAAGGGCATGGCAAAGCTCTACAGGGAGATCCAGTGGCCAGGAAGATGGTACTGCAATGCTCCATGGAGAGCGAAGGGCATGACAAAGCACAGAAGATGTCATGGTGTTGCCAGGAAGATGGTACTGCAATGCTCCATGGAGAGTGAAGGGCATGGCAAAGCTCTACAGGGAGATCCAGTGGCCAGGAAGATGGTACTGCAATGCTCCATGGAGAGCGAAGGGCATGACAAAGCTCTACAGGGAGATCCAGTGGCCAGGAAGATGGTACTGCAATGCTCCATGGAGAGCGAAGGGCGTGACAAAGCTCTACAGTGAGATCCAGTGGCCAGGAAGATGGTACTGCAATGCTCCATGGAGAGCGAAGGGCATGGCAAAGCACAGAAGATGTCATGGTGTTGCCAGGAAGATGGTACTGCAATGCTCCATGGAGAGCGAAGGGCATGACAAAGCACAGAAGATGTCATGGTGTTGCCAGGAAGATGGTACTGCAATGCTCCATGGAGAGTGAAGGGCATGACAAAGCACAGAAGATGTCATGGTGTTGCCAGGAAGATGGTACTGCAATGCCCAAGGAGAGTGAAGGGCATGGCAAAGCTCTACAGGGAGATCCAGTGGCCAGGAAGATGGTACTGCAATGCTCCATGGAGAGCGAAGGGCATGACAAAGCTCTACAGGGAGATCCAGTGGCCAGGAAGATGCTACTGCAATGCTCCATGAAGAGTGAAGGACATGACAAAGCACAGAAGATGTCATGGTGTTGCCAGGAAGATGGTACTGCAATGCTCCATCGAGAGCGAAGGGCATGTCAAAGCTCTACAGTGAGATCCTGTGGTCAGGAAGATGGTACTGCAATGCTCCATGGAGAGTGAAGGGCATGACAAAGCACAGAAGATGTCATGGTGTTGCCAGGAAGTTGGTACTGCAATGCTCCATCGAGAGCGAAGGGCATGACAAAGCTCTACAGTGAGATCCTGTGGTCAGGAAGATGGTACTGCAATGCTCCATGGAGAGCGAAGGGCATGACAAAGCTCTACAGGGAGATGCAGTGGCCAGGAAGATGGTACTGCAATGTTCCATGGAGAGCAAAGGGCATGGCAAAGCACAGAAGATGTCATGGTGTTGCCAGGAAGATGGTACTGCAATGCTCCATGGAGAGTGAAGGGCATGGCAAAGCTCTACAGGGAGATCCAGTGGCCACGAAGATGGTACTGTAATGCTCCATGGAGAGCGAAGGGCATGACAAAGCACAGAAGATGTCATGGTGTTGCCAGGAAGATGGTACTGCAATGCTCCATGGAGAGTGAAGGGCATGGCAAAGCTCTACAGGGAGATCCAGTGGCCAGGAAGATGCTACTGCAATGCTCCATGGAGAGCGAAGGGCATGACAAAGCTCTACAGGGAGATCCAGTGGCCAGGAAGATGGTACTGCAATGCTCCATGGAGAGCGAAGGGCGTGACAAAGCTCTACAGTGAGATCCAATGGCCAGGAAGATGGTACTGCAATGCTCCATGGAGAGCGAAGGGCATGGCAAAGCACAGAAGATGTCATGGTGTTGCCAGGAAGATGGTAATGCAATGCTCCATGGAGAGCGAAGGGCATGACAAAGCACAGAAGATGTCATGGTGTTGCCAGGAAGATGGTACTGCAATGCTCCATGGAGAGTGAAGGGCATGACAAAGCACAGAAGATGTCATGGTGTTGCCAGGAAGATGGTACTGCAATGCTCCATGGAGAGTGAAGGGCATGGCAAAGCTCTACAGGGAGATCCAGTGGCCAGGAAGATGGTACTGCAATGCTCCATGGAGAGCGAAGGGCGTGACAAAGCTCTACAGTGTGATCCAGTGGCCAGGAAGATGGTACTGCAATGCTCCATGGAGAGCGAAGGGCATGACAAAGCACAGAAGATGTCATGGTGTTGCCAGGAAGATGGTACAGCAATGCTCCATGGAGAGCAAAGGGCATGACAAAGCTCTACAGGGAGATCCAGTGGCCAGGAAGATGGTACTGCAATGCTCCATGGAGAGCAAAGGGCATGACAAAGCTCTACAGTGAGATCCTGTGGTCAGGAAGATGGTACTGCAATGCTCCATGGAGAGCGAAGGGCATGGCAAAGCACAGAAGATGTCATGGTGTTGCCAGGAAGATGGTACTGCAATGCTCCATGGAGAGTGAAGGGCATGGCAAAGCTCTACAGGGAGATCCAGTGGCCAGGAAGATGGTACAGCAATGCTCCATGGAGAGCGAAGGGCATGGCAAAGCACAGAAGATGTCATGGTGTTGCCAGGAATATGGTACTGCAATGCTCCATGGAGAGTGAAGGGCATGGCAAAGCTCTACAGGGAGATCCAGTGGCCAGGAAGATGGTACTGCAATGCTCCATGGAGAGCGAAGGGCATGACAAAGCTCTACAGTGAGATCCAGTGGCCAGGAAGATGGTACTGCAATGCTCCATGGAGAGCGAAGGGCATGGCAAAGCACAGAAGATGTCATGGTGTTGCCAGGAAGATGGTACTGCAATGCTCCATGGAGAGTGAAGGGTATGGCAAAGCTCTACAGGGAGATCCAGTGGCCAGGAAGATGGTACTGCAATGCTCCATGGAGAGCGAAGGGCATGACAAAGCTCTACAGTGAGATCCAGTGGCCAGGAAGATGGTACTGCAATGCTCCATGGAGAGTGAAGGGCATGGCAAAGCTCTACAGGGAGATCCAGTGGCCAGGAAGATGGTACTGCAATGCTCCATGGAGAGCGAAGGGCATGACAAAGCTCTACAGGGAGATCCAGTGGCCAGGAAGATGGTACTGCAATGCTCCATGGAGAGCGAAGGGCGTGACAAAGCACAGAAGATGTCATGGTGATGCCAGGAAGATGGTACTGCAATGCTCCATGGAGAGTGAAGGGCATGACCAAGCACAGAAGATGTCATGGTGTTGCCAGGAAGATGGTACTGCAATGCTCCATGGAGAGCGAAGGGCATGACAAAGCTCTACAGGGAGATCCAGTGGCCAGGAAGATGGTACTGCAATGCTCCATGGAGAGCGAAGGGCATGACAAAGCTCTACAGGGAGATCCAGTGGCCAGGAAGATGCTACTGCAATGCTCCATGGAGAGTGAAGGACATGACAAAGCACAGAAGATGTCATGGTGTTGCCAGGAAGATGGTACTGCAATGCTCCATCGAGAGCGAAGGGCATGTCAAAGCTCTACAGTGAGATCCTGTGGTCAGGAAGATGGTACTGCAATGCTCCATGGAGAGTGAAGGGCATGACAAAGCACAGAAGATGTCATGGTGTTGCCAGGAAGTTGGTACTGCAATGCTCCATCGAGAGCGAAGGGCATGACAAAGCTCTACAGTGAGATCCTGTGGTCAGGAAGATGGTACTGCAATGCTCCATGGAGAGCGAAGGGCATGACAAAGCTCTACAGGGAGATGCAGTGGCCAGGAAGTTGGTACTGCAATGCTCCATGGAGAGCAAAGGGCATGGCAAAGCACAGAAGATGTCATGGTGTTGCCAGGAAGATGGTACTGCAATGCTCCATGGAGAGTGAAGGGCATGGCAAAGCTCTACAGGGAGATCCAGTGGCCACGAAGATGGTACTGTAATGCTCCATGGAGAGCGAAGGGCATGACAAAGCACAGAAGATGTCATGGTGTTGCCAGGAAGATGGTACTGCAATGCTCCATGGAGAGTGAAGGGCATGGCAAAGCTCTACAGGGAGATCCAGTGGCCAGGAAGATGGTACTGCAATGCTCCATGGAGAGCGAAGGGCATGACAAAGCTGTACAGGGAGATCCAGTGGCCAGGAAGATGGTACTGCAATGCTCCATGGAGAGCGAAGGGCGTGACAAAGCTCTACAGTGAGATCCAATGGCCAGGAAGATGGTACTGCAATGCTCCATGGAGAGCGAAGGGCATGGCAAAGCACAGAAGATGTCATGGTGTTGCCAGGAAGATGGTAATGCAATGCTCCATGGAGAGCGAAGGGCATGACAAAGCACAGAAGATGTCATGGTGTTGCCAGGAAGATGGTACTGCAATGCTCCATGGAGAGTGAAGGGCATGACAAAGCTCTACAGTGAGATCCAGTGGCCAGGAAGATGGTACTGCAATGCTCCATGGAGAGCGAAGGGCATGGCAAAGCACAGAAGATGTCATGGTGTTGCCAGGAAGATGGTACTGCAATGCTCCATGGAGAGCAAAGGGCATGGCAAAGCACAGAAGATGTCATGGTGTTGCCAGGAAGATGGTACTGCAATGCTCCATGGAGAGCGAAGGGCATGACAAAGCTCTACAGTGAGATCCAGTGGCCAGGAAGATGGTACTGCAATGCTCCATGGAGAGCGAAGGGCATGGCAAAGCACAGAAGATGTCATGGTGTTGCCAGGAAGATGGTACTGCAATGCTCCATGGAGAGCAAAGGGCATGGCAAAGCACAGAAGATGTCATGGTGTTGCCAGGAAGATGGTACTGCAATGCTCCATGGAGAGTGAAGGGCATGGCAAAGCTCTACAGGGAGATCCAGTGGCCACGAAGATGGTACTGTAATGCTCCATGGAGAGCGAAGGGCATGACAAAGCACAGAAGATGTCATGGTGTTGCCAGGAAGATGGTACTGCAATGCTCCATGGAGAGTGAAGGGCATGGCAAAGCTCTACAGTGAGATCCAGTGGCCAGGAAGATGGTACTGCAATGCTCCATGGAGAGCGAAGGGCGTGACAAAGCTCTACAGTGAGATCCAGTGGCCAGGAAGATGGTACTGCAATGCTCCATGGAGAGCGAAGGGCATGGCAAAGCACAGAAGATGTCATGGTGTTGCCAGGAAGATGGTACTGCAATGCTCCATGGAGAGCGAAGGGCATGACAAAGCACAGAAGATGTCATGGTGTTGCCAGGAAGATGGTACTGCAATGCTCCATGGAGAGTGAAGGGCATGACAAAGCACAGAAGATGTCATGGTGTTGCCAGGAAGATGGTACTGCAATGCCCAAGGAGAGTGAAGGGCATGGCAAAGCTCTACAGGGAGATCCAGTGGCCAGGAAGATGGTACTGCAATGCTCCATGGAGAGCGAAGGGCATGACAAAGCTCTACAGGGAGATCCAGTGGCCAGGAAGATGCTACTGCAATGCTCCATGGAGAGTGAAGGACATGACAAAGCACAGAAGATGTCATGGTGTTGCCAGGAAGATGGTACTGCAATGCTCCATCGAGAGCGAAGGGCATGTCAAAGCTCTACAGTGAGATCCTGTGGTCAGGAAGATGGTACTGCAATGCTCCATGGAGAGTGAAGGGCATGACAAAGCACAGAAGATGTCATGGTGTTGCCAGGAAGTTGGTACTGCAATGCTCCATCGAGAGCGAAGGGCATGACAAAGCTCTACAGTGAGATCCTGTGGTCAGGAAGATGGTACTGCAATGCTCCATGGAGAGCGAAGGGCATGACAAAGCTCTACAGGGAGATGCAGTGGCCAGGAAGATGGTACTGCAATGCTCCATGGAGAGCAAAGGGCATGGCAAAGCACAGAAGATGTCATGGTGTTGCCAGGAAGATGGTACTGCAATGCTCCATGGAGAGTGAAGGGCATGGCAAAGCTCTACAGGGAGATCCAGTGGCCACGAAGATGGTACTGTAATGCTCCATGGAGAGCGAAGGGCATGACAAAGCACAGAAGATGTCATGGTGTTGCCAGGAAGATGGTACTGCAATGCTCCATGGAGAGTGAAGGGCATGGCAAAGCTCTACAGGGAGATCCAGTGGCCAGGAAGATGGTACTGCAATGCTCCATGGAGAGCGAAGGGCATGACAAAGCTCTACAGGGAGATCCAGTGGCCAGGAAGATGGTACTGCAATGCTCCATGGAGAGCGAAGGGCGTGACAAAGCTCTACAGTGAGATCCAATGGCCAGGAAGATGGTACTGCAATGCTCCATGGAGAGCGAAGGGCATGGCAAAGCACAGAAGATGTCATGGTGTTGCCAGGAAGATGGTAATGCAATGCTCCATGGAGAGCGAAGGGCATGACAAAGCACAGAAGATGTCATGGTGTTGCCAGGAAGATGGTACTGCAATGCTCCATGGAGAGTGAAGGGCATGACAAAGCACAGAAGATGTCATGGTGTTGCCAGGTAGATGGTACTGCAATGCTCCATGGAGAGTGAAGGGCATGGCAAAGCTCTACAGGGAGATCCAGTGGCCAGGAAGATGGTACTGCAATGCTCCATGGAGAGCGAAGGGCGTGACAAAGCTCAACAGTGTGATCCAGTGGCCAGGAAGATGGTACTGCAATGCTCCATGGAGAGCGAAGGGCATGACAAAGCACAGAAGATGTCATGGTGTTGCCAGGAAGATGGTACAGCAATGCTCCATGGAGAGCAAAGGGCATGACAAAGCTCTACAGGGAGATCCAGTGGCCAGGAAGATGGTACTGCAATGCTCCATGGAGAGCAAAGGGCATGACAAAGCTCTACAGTGAGATCCTGTGGTCAGGAAGATGGTACTGCAATGCTCCATGGAGAGCGAAGGGCATGGCAAAGCACAGAAGATGTCATGGTGTTGCCAGGAAGATGGTACTGCAATGCTCCATGGAGAGTGAAGGGCATGGCAAAGCTCTACAGGGAGATCCAGTGGCCAGGAAGATGGTACAGCAATGCTCCATGGAGAGCGAAGGGCATGGCAAAGCACAGAAGATGTCATGGTGTTGCCAGGAATATGGTACTGCAATGCTCCATGGAGAGTGAAGGGCATGGCAAAGCTCTACAGGGAGATCCAGTGGCCAGGAAGATGGTACTGCAATGCTCCATGGAGAGCGAAGGGCATGACAAAGCTCTACAGTGAGATCCAGTGGCCAGGAAAATGGTACTGCAATGCTCCATGGAGAGCGAAGGGCATGGCAAAGCACAGAAGATGTCATGGTGTTGCCAGGAAGATGGTACTGCAATGCTCCATGGAGAGTGAAGGGTATGGCAAAGCTCTACAGGGAGATCCAGTGGCCAGGAAGATGGTACTGCAATGCTCCATGGAGAGCGAAGGGCATGACAAAGCTCTACAGTGAGATCCAGTGGCCAGGAAGATGGTACTGCAATGCTCCATGGAGAGTGAAGGGCATGGCAAAGCTCTACAGGGAGATCCAGTGGCCAGGAAGATGGTACTGCAATGCTCCATGGAGAGCGAAGGGCATGACAAAGCTCTACAGGGAGATCCAGTGGCCAGGAAGATGGTACTGCAATGCTCCATGGAGAGCGAAGGGCGTGACAAAGCACAGAAGATGTCATGGTGATGCCAGGAAGATGGTACTGCAATGCTCCATGGAGAGTGAAGGGCATGACCAAGCACAGAAGATGTCATGGTGTTGCCAGGAAGATGGTACTGCAATGCTCCATGGAGAGCGAAGGGCATGACAAAGCTCTACAGGGAGATCCAGTGGCCAGGAAGATGGTACTGCAATGCTCCATGGAGAGCGAAGGGCATGACAAAGCTCTACAGGGAGATCCAGTGGCCAGGAAGATGCTACTGCAATGCTCCATGGAGAGTGAAGGACATGACAAAGCACAGAAGATGTCATGGTGTTGCCAGGAAGATGGTACTGCAATGCTCCATCGAGAGCGAAGGGCATGTCAAAGCTCTACAGTGAGATCCTGTGGTCAGGAAGATGGTACTGCAATGCTCCATGGAGAGTGAAGGGCATGACAAAGCACAGAAGATGTCATGGTGTTGCCAGGAAGTTGGTACTGCAATGCTCCATCGAGAGCGAAGGGCATGACAAAGCTCTACAGTGAGATCCTGTGGTCAGGAAGATGGTACTGCAATGCTCCATGGAGAGCGAAGGGCATGACAAAGCTCTACAGGGAGATGCAGTGGCCAGGAAGATGGTACTGCAATGCTCCATGGAGAGCAAAGGGCATGGCAAAGCACAGAAGATGTCATGGTGTTGCCAGGAAGATGGTACTGCAATGCTCCATGGAGAGTGAAGGGCATGGCAAAGCTCTACAGGGAGATCCAGTGGCCACGAAGATGGTACTGTAATGCTCCATGGAGAGCGAAGGGCATGACAAAGCACAGAAGATGTCATGGTGTTGCCAGGAAGATGGTACTGCAATGCTCCATGGAGAGTGAAGGGCATGGCAAAGCTCTACAGGGAGATCCAGTGGCCAGGAAGATGGTACTGCAATGCTCCATGGAGAGCGAAGGGCATGACAAAGCTCTACAGGGAGATCCAGTGGCCAGGAAGATGGTACTGCAATGCTCCATGGAGAGCGAAGGGCGTGACAAAGCTCTACAGTGAGATCCAATGGCCAGGAAGATGGTACTGCAATGCTCCATGGAGAGCGAAGGGCATGGCAAAGCACAGAAGATGTCATGGTGTTGCCAGGAAGATGGTAATGCAATGCTCCATGGAGAGCGAAGGGCATGACAAAGCACAGAAGATGTCATGGTGTTGCCAGGAAGATGGTACTGCAATGCTCCATGGAGAGTGAAGGGCATGACAAAGCACAGAAGATGTCATGGTGTTGCCAGGAAGATGGTACTGCAATGCTCCATGGAGAGTGAAGGGCATGGCAAAGCTCTACAGGGAGATCCAGTGGCCAGGAAGATGGTACTGCAATGCTCCATGGAGAGCGAAGGGCGTGACAAAGCTCTACAGTGTGATCCAGTGGCCAGGAAGATGGTACTGCAATGCTCCATGGAGAGCGAAGGGCATGGCAAAGCACAGAAGATGTCATGGTGTTGCCAGGAAGATGGTACTGCAATGCTCCATGGAGAGTGAAGGGCATGGCAAAGCTCTACAGGGAGATCCAGTGGCCAGGAAGATGGTACAGCAATGCTCCATGGAGAGCGAAGGGCATGGCAAAGCACAGAAGATGTCATGGTGTTGCCAGGAATATGGTACTGCAATGCTCCATGGAGAGTGAAGGGCATGGCAAAGCTCTACAGGGAGATCCAGTGGCCAGGAAGATGGTACTGCAATGCTCCATGGAGAGCGAAGGGCATGACAAAGCTCTACAGTGAGATCCAGTGGCCAGGAAGATGGTACTGCAATGCTCCATGGAGAGCGAAGGGCATGGCAAAGCACAGAAGATGTCATGGTGTTGCCAGGAAGATGGTACTGCAATGCTCCATGGAGAGTGAAGGGTATGGCAAAGCTCTACAGGGAGATCCAGTGGCCAGGAAGATGGTACTGCAATGCTCCATGGAGAGCGAAGGGCATGACAAAGCTCTACAGTGAGATCCAGTGGCCAGGAAGATGGTACTGCAATGCTCCATGGAGAGTGAAGGGCATGGCAAAGCTCTACAGGGAGATCCAGTGGCCAGGAAGATGGTACTGCAATGCTCCATGGAGAGCGAAGGGCATGACAAAGCTCTACAGGGAGATCCAGTGGCCAGGAAGATGGTACTGCAATGCTCCATGGAGAGCGAAGGGCGTGACAAAGCACAGAAGATGTCATGGTGATGCCAGGAAGATGGTACTGCAATGCTCCATGGAGAGTGAAGGGCATGACCAAGCACAGAAGATGTCATGGTGTTGCCAGGAAGATGGTACTGCAATGCTCCATGGAGAGCGAAGGGCATGACAAAGCT
Source organism: Hemitrygon akajei (assembly GCF_048418815.1). NCBI lineage: Eukaryota > Metazoa > Chordata > Chondrichthyes > Myliobatiformes > Dasyatidae > Hemitrygon > Hemitrygon akajei. Next base: position 108,159,306 of record NC_133133.1, on the reverse strand, counting down.
CTACAGGGAGATCCAGTGGCCAGGAAGATGGTACTGCAATGCTCCATGGAGAGCAAAGGGCATGACAAAGCTCTACAGTGAGATCCTGTGGTCAGGAAGATGGTACTGCAATGCTCCATGGAGAGCGAAGGGCATGACAAAGCTCTACAGGGAGATCCAGTGGCCAGGAAGATGGTACTGCAATGCTCCATGGAGAACGAAGGGCGTGACAAAGCACAGAAGATGTCATGGTGATGCCAGGAAGATGGTACTGCAATGCTCCATGGAGAGTGAAGGGCATGACCAAGCACAGAAGATGTCATGGTGTTGCCAGGAAGATGGTACTGCAATGCTCCATGGAGAGCGAAGGGCATGACAAAGCTCTACAGGGAGATCCAGTGGCCAGGAAGATGGTACTGCAATGCTCCATGGAGAGCAAAGGGCATGACAAAGCTCTACAGGGAGATCCAGTGGCCAGGAAGATGGTACTGCAATGCTCCATGGAGAACAAAGGGCATGACAAAGCTCTACAGTGAGATCCTGTGGTCAGGAAGATGGTACTGCAATGCTCCATGGAGAGCGAAGGGCATGGCAAAGCACAGAAGATGTCATGGTGTTGCCAGGAAGATGGTACTGCAATGCTCCATGGAGAGTGAAGGGCATGGCAAAGCTCTACAGGGAGATCCTGTGGCCAGGAAGATTGTACTGCAATGCTCCATGGAGAGCGAAGGGCATGACAAAGCACAGAAGATGTCATGGTGTTGCCAGGAAGTTGGTACTGCAATGCTCCATGGAGAGAGAAGGGTATAGCAAAGCTCTACAGGGAGATCCTGTGGCCAGGAAGATGATACTGCAATGCTCCATGGAGAGCGAAGGGCATGACAAAGCTCTACATTGAGATCCTGTGGCCAGGAAGATGGTACTGCAATGCTCCATGGAGAGCGAAGGGCATGGCAAAGCTCTACATTGAGATCCTGTGGCCAGGAAGATGGTACTGCAATGCTCCATGGAGAGCGAAGGGCATGACAAAGCACAGAAGGTGTCATGGTGTTGCCAGGAAGATGGTACTGCAATGCCCCATGGAGAGCGAAGGGCATGACAAAGCTCTACAGTGAGATCCAGTGGCCAGGAAGATGGTACTGCAATGCTCCATGGAGAGCGAAGGGCATGGCAAAGCTCTACAGGGAGATCCAGTGGCCAGGAAGATGGAACTGCAATGCTCCATGGAGAGCGAAGGGCGTGACAAAGCTCTACAGTGTGATCCAGTGGCCAGGAAGATGGTACTGCAATGCTCCATGGAGAGCGAAGGGCATGGCAAAGCACAGAAGATGTCATGGTGTTGCCAGGAAGATGGTACTGCAATGCTCCATGGAGAGTGAAGGGCATGGCAAAGCTCTACAGGGAGATCCAGTGGCCAGGAAGATGGTACAGCAATGCTCCATGGAGAGCGAAGGGCATGGCAAAGCACAGAAGATGTCATGGTGTTGCCAGGAATATGGTACTGCAATGCTCCATGGAGAGTGAAGGGCATGGCAAAGCTCTACAGGGAGATCCAGTGGCCAGGAAGATGGTACTGCAATGCTCCATGGAGAGCGAAGGGCATGACAAAGCTCTACAGTGAGATCCAGTGGCCAGGAAGATGGTACTGCAATGCTCCATGGAGAGCGAAGGGCATGGCAAAGCACAGAAGATGTCATGGTGTTGCCAGGAAGATGGTACTGCAATGCTCCATGGAGAGTGAAGGGTATGGCAAAGCTCTACAGGGAGATCCAGTGGCCAGGAAGATGGTACTGCAATGCTCCATGGAGAGCGAAGGGCATGACAAAGCTCTACAGTGAGATCCAGTGGCCAGGAAGATGGTACTGCAATGCTCCATGGAGAGTGAAGGGCATGGCAAAGCTCTACAGGGAGATCCAGTGGCCAGGAAGATGGTACTGCAATGCTCCATGGAGAGCGAAGGGCATGACAAAGCTCTACAGGGAGATCCAGTGGCCAGGAAGATGGTAAGGCAATGCTCCATGGAGAGCGAAGGGCGTGACAAAGCACAGAAGATGTCATGGTGATGCCAGGAAGATGGTACTGCAATGCTCCATGGAGAGTGAAGGGCATGACCAAGCACAGAAGATGTCATGGTGTTGCCAGGAAGATGGTACTGCAATGCTCCATGGAGAGCGAAGGGCATGACAAAGCTCTACAGGGAGATCCAGTGGCCAGGAAGATGGTACTGCAATGCTCCATGGAGAGCAAAGGGCATGACAAAGCTCTACAGTGAGATCCTGTGGTCAGGAAGATGGTACTGCAATGCTCCATGGAGAGCGAAGGGCATGACAAAGCTCTACAGGGAGATCCAGTGGCCAGGAAGATGGTACTGCAATGCTCCATGGAGAGCGAAGGGCATGACAAAGCTCTACAGGGAGATCCAGTGGCCAGGAAGATGGTACTGCAATGCTCCATGGAGAGCGAAGGGCGTGACAAAGCACAGAAGATGTCATGGTGATGCCAGGAAGATGGTACTGCAATGCTCCATGGAGAGTGAAGGGCATGACCAAGCACAGAAGATGTCATGGTGTTGCCAGGAAGATGGTACTGCAATGCTCCATGGAGAGCGAAGGGCATGACAAAGCTCTACAGGGAGATCCAGTGGCCAGGAAGATGGTACTGCAATGCTCCATGGAGAGCAAAGGGCATGACAAAGCTCTACAGTGAGATCCTGTGGTCAGGAAGATGGTACTGCAATGCTCCATGGAGAGCGAAGGGCATGACAAAGCTCTACAGGGAGATCCAGTGGCCAGGAAGATGGTACTGCAATGCTCCATGGAGAGCGAAGGGCGTGACAAAGCACAGAAGATGTCATGGTGATGCCAGGAAGATGGTACTGCAATGCTCCATGGAGAGTGAAGGGCATGACCAAGCACAGAAGATGTCATGGTGTTGCCAGGAAGATGGTACTGCAATGCTCCATGGAGAGCGAAGGGCATGACAAAGCTCTACAGGGAGATCCAGTGGCCAGGAAGATGGTACTGCAATGCTCCATGGAGAGCAAAGGGCATGACAAAGCTCTACAGGGAGATCCAGTGGCCAGGAAGATGGTACTGCAATGCTCCATGGAGAACAAAGGGCATGACAAAGCTCTACAGTGAGATCCTGTGGTCAGGAAGATGGTACTGCAATGCTCCATGGAGAGCGAAGGGCATGGCAAAGCACAGAAGATGTCATGGTGTTGCCAGGAAGATGGTACTGCAATGCTCCATGGAGAGTGAAGGGCATGGCAAAGCTCTACAGGGAGATCCTGTGGCCAGGAAGATTGTACTGCAATGCTCCATGGAGAGCGAAGGGCATGACAAAGCACAGAAGATGTCATGGTGTTGCCAGGAAGTTGGTACTGCAATGCTCCATGGAGAGAGAAGGGTATAGCAAAGCTCTACAGGGAGATCCTGTGGCCAGGAAGATGATACTGCAATGCTCCATGGAGAGCGAAGGGCATGACAAAGCTCTACATTGAGATCCTGTGGCCAGGAAGATGGTACTGCAATGCTCCATGGAGAGCGAAGGGCATGGCAAAGCTCTACATTGAGATCCTGTGGCCAGGAAGATGGTACTGCAATGCTCCATGGAGAGCGAAGGGCATGACAAAGCACAGAAGATGTCATGGTGTTGCCAGGAAGATGGTACTGCAATGCCCCATGGAGAGCGAAGGGCATGACAAAGCTCTACAGTGAGATCCAGTGGCCAGGAAGATGGTACTGCAATGCTCCATGGAGAGCGAAGGGCATGGCAAAGCTCTACAGGGAGATCCAGTGGCCAGGAAGATGGAACTGCAATGCTCCATGGAGAGCGAAGGGCATGACAAAGCACAGAAGATGTCATGGTGTTGCCAGGAAGATGGTACTGCAATGCCCCATGGAGAGCGAAGGGCATGACAAAGCTCTACAGTGAGATCCAGTGGCCAGGAAGATGGTACTGCAATGCTCCATGGAGAGCGAAGGGCATGGCAAAGCTCTACAGGGAGATCCAGTGGCCAGGAAGATGGTACTGCAATGCTCCATGGAGAGCGAAGGGCGTGACAAAGCTCTACAGTGAGATCCAATGGCCAGGAAGATGGTACTGCAATGCTCCATGGAGAGCGAAGGGCATGGCAAAGCACAGAAGATGTCATGGTGTTGCCAGGAAGATGGTAATGCAATGCTCCATGGAGAGCGAAGGGCATGACAAAGCACAGAAGATATCATGGTGTTGCCAGGAAGATGGTACTGCAATGCTCCATGGAGAGTGAAGGGCATGACAAAGCACAGAAGATGTCATGGTGTTGCCAGGAAGATGGTACTGCAATGTTCCATGGAGAGTGAAGGGCATGGCAAAGCTCTACAGGGAGATCCAGTGGCCAGGAAGATGGTACTGCAATGCTCCATGGAGAGCGAAGGGCATGACAAAGCTCTACAGGGAGATCCAGTGGCCAGGAAGATGGTACTGCAATGCTCCATGGAGAGCGAAGGGCATGACAAAGCTCTACAGTGTGATCCAGTGGCCAGGAAGATGGTACTGCAATGCTCCATGGAGAGCGAAGGGCATGGCAAAGCACAGAAGATGTCATGGTGTTGCCAGGAAGATGGTACTGCAATGCTCCATGGAGAGCGAAGGGCATGACAAAGCACAGAAGATGTCATGGTGTTGCCAGGAAGATGGTACAGCAATGCTCCATGGAGAGCAAAGGGCATGACAAAGCTCTACAGGGAGATCCAGTGGCCAGGAAGATGGTACTGCAATGCTCCATGGAGAGCAAAGGGCATGACAAAGCTCTACAGTGAGATCCTGTGGTCAGGAAGATGGTACTGCAATGCTCCATGGAGAGCGAAGGGCATGGCAAAGCACAGAATATGTCATGGTGTTGCCAGGAAGATGGTACTGCAATGCTGCATGGAGAGTGAAGGGCATGGCAAAGCTCTACAGGGAGATCCAGTGGCCAGGAAGATGGTACAGCAATGCTCCATGGAGAGCGAAGGGCATGGCAAAGCACAGAAGATGTCATGGTGTTGCCAGGAATATGGTACTGCAATGCTCCATGGAGAGTGAAGGGCATGGCAAAGCTCTACAGAGAGATCCAGTGGCCAGGAAGATGGTACTGCAATGCTCCATGGAGAGCGAAGGGCATGACAAAGCTCTACAGTGAGATCCAGTGGCCAGGAAGATGGTTCTGCAATGCTCCATGGAGAGCGAAGGGCATGGCAAAGCACAGAAGATGTCATGGTGTTGCCAGGAAGATGGTACTGAAATGCTCCATGGAGAGTGAAGGGTATGGCAAAGCTCTACAGGGAGATCCAGTGGCCAGGAAGATGGTACTGCAATGCTCCATGGAGAGCGAAGGGCATGACAAAGCACAGAAGATGTCATGGTGTTGCCAGGAAGATGGTACTGCAATGCTCCATGGAGAGTGAAGGGCATGGCAAAGCTCTACAGAGAGATCCAGTGGCCAGGAAGATGGTACTGCAATGCTCCATGGAGAGCGAAGGGCATGACAAAGCTCTACAGTGAGATCCAGTGGCCAGGAAGATGGTACTGCAATGCTCCATGGAGAGCGAAGGGCATGGCAAAGCACAGAAGATGTCATGGTGTTGCCAGGAAGATGGTACTGAAATGCTCCATGGAGAGTGAAGGGTATGGCAAAGCTCTACAGGGAGATCCAGTGGCCAGGAAGATGGTACTGCAATGCTCCATGGAGAGCGAAGGGCATGACAAAGCACAGAAGATGTCATGGTGTTGCCAGGAAGATGGTACTGCAATGCTCCATGGAGAGTGAAGGGCATGGCAAAGCTCTACAGGGAGATCCAGTGGCCAGGAAGATGGTACTGCAATGCTCCATGGAGAGCGAAGGGCATGACAAAGCTCTACAGGGAGATCCAGTGGCCAGGAAGATGGTACTGCAATGCTCCATGGAGAGCGAAGGGCGTGACAAAGCTCTACAGTGAGATCCAGTGGCCAGGAAGATGGTACTGCAATGCTCCATGGAGAGCAAAGGGCATGGCAAAGCACAGAAGATGTCATGGTGTTGCCAGGAAGATGGTACTGCAATGCTCCATGGAGAGCGAAGGGCATGACAAAGCACAGAAGATGTCATGGTGTTGCCAGGAAGATGGTACAGCAATGCTCCATGGAGAGCAAAGGGCATGACAAAGCTCTACAGGGAGATCCAGTGGCCAGGAAGATGGTACTGCAATGCTCCATGGAGAGCAAAGGGCATGACAAAGCTCTACAGTGAGATCCTGTGGTCAGGAAGATGGTACTGCAATGCTCCATGGAGAGCGAAGGGCATGGCAAAGCACAGAAGATGTCATGGTGTTGCCAGGAAGATGGTACTGCAATGCTCCATGGAGAGTGAAGGGCATGGCAAAGCTCTACAGGGAGATCCAGTGGCCAGGAAGATGGTACAGCAATGCTCCATGGAGAGCGAAGGGCATGGCAAAGCACAGAAGATGTCATGGTGTTGCCAGGAATATGGTACTGCAATGCTCCATGGAGAGTGAAGGGCATGGCAAAGCTCTACAGAGAGATCCAGTGGCCAGGAAGATGGTACTGCAATGCTCCATGGAGAGCGAAGGGCATGACAAAGCTCTACAGTGAGATCCAGTGGCCAGGAAGATGGTACTGCAATGCTCCATGGAGAGCGAAGGGCATGGCAAAGCACAGAAGATGTCATGGTGTTGCCAGGAAGATGGTACTGCAATGCTCCATGGAGAGTGAAGGGTATGGCAAAGCTCTACAGGGAGATCCAGTGGCCAGGAAGATGGTACTGCAATGCTCCATGGAGAGCGAAGGGCATGATAAAGCACAGAAGATGTCATGGTGTTGCCAGGAAGATGGTACTGCAATGCTCCATGGAGAGTGAAGGGCATGGCAAAGCTCTACAGGGAGATCCAGTGGCCAGGAAGATGGTACTGCAATGCTCCATGGAGAGCGAAGGGCATGACAAAGCTCTACAGGGAGATCCAGTGGCCAGGAAGATGGTACTGCAATGCTCCATGGAGAGCGAAGGGCGTGACAAAGCTCTACAGTGAGATCCAGTGGCCAGGAAGATGGTACTGCAATGCTCCATGGAGAGCGAAGGGCATGGCAAAGCACAGAAGATGTCATGGTGTTGCCAGGAAGATGATACTGCAATGCTCCATGGAGAGCGAAGGGCATGACAAAGCACAGAAGATGTCATGGTGTTGCCAGGAAGATGGTACTGCAATGCTCCATGGAGAGCGAAGGGCATGGCAAAGCTCTACATTGAGATCCTGTGGCCAGGAAGATGGTACTGCAATGCTCCATGGAGAGCGAAGGGCATGGCAAAGCTCTACAGGGAGATCCTGTGGCCAGGAAGATTGTACTGCAATGCTCCACGGAGAGCGAAGGGCATGACAAAGCTCTACAGTGAGATCCTGTGGCCAGGAAGATGGTACTGCAATGATCCATGGAGAGCGAAGGGCATGGCAAAGCTCTACAGTGAGATCCTGTGGCCAGGAAGATGGTACTGCAATGCTCCATGGAGAGCGAAGGGCATGACAAAGCACAGAAGATGTCATGGTGTTGCCAGGAAGATGGTACTGCAATGCTCCATGGAGATCGAAGGGCATGGCAAAGCTCTACAGGGAGATCCTGTGGCCAGGAAGATTGTACTGCAATGCTCCATGGAGAGCGAAGGGCATGACAAAGCACAGAAGATGTCATGGTGTTGCCAGGAATTTGGTACTGCAATGCTCCATGGAGAGCGAAGGGCATGGCAAAGCTCTACAGGGAGATCCTGTGGCCAGGAAGATTGTACTGCAATGCTCCATGGAGAGCGAAGGGCATGGCAAAGCTCTACAGGGAGATCCTGTGGCCAGGAAGATGGTACTGCATTGCTCCATGGAGAGCGAAGGGCATGGCAAAGCTCTACAGGGAGATCCTGTGGCCAGGAAGATGGTACTGCAATGCTCCATGGAGAGCGAAGGGCATGACAAAGCACAGAAGATGTCATGGTGTTGCCAGGAAGATGGTACAGCAATGCTCCATGGAGAGCAAAGGGCATGACAAAGCTCTACAGGGAGATCCAGTGGCCAGGAAGATGGTACTGCAATGCTCCATGGAGAGCAAAGGGCATGACAAAGCTCTACAGTGAGATCCTGTGGTCAGGAAGATGGTACTGCAATGCTCCATGGAGAGCGAAGGGCATGGCAAAGCACAGAATATGTCATGGTGTTGCCAGGAAGATGGTACTGCAATGCTCCATGGAGAGTGAAGGGCATGGCAAAGCTCTACAGAGAGATCCAGTGGCCAGGAAGATGGTACTGCAATGCTCCATGGAGAGCGAAGGGCATGACAAAGCTCTACAGTGAGATCCAGTGGCCAGGAAGATGGTACTGCAATGCTCCATGGAGAGCGAAGGGCATGGCAAAGCACAGAAGATGTCATGGTGTTGCCAGGAAGATGGTACTGAAATGCTCCATGGAGAGTGAAGGGTATGGCAAAGCTCTACAGGGAGATCCAGTGGCCAGGAAGATGGTACTGCAATGCTCCATGGAGAGCGAAGGGCATGACAAAGCACAGAAGATGTCATGGTGTTGCCAGGAAGATGGTACTGCAATGCTCCATGGAGAGTGAAGGGCATGGCAAAGCTCTACAGGGAGATCCAGTGGCCAGGAAGATGGTACTGCAATGCTCCATGGAGAGCGAAGGGCATGACAAAGCTCTACAGGGAGATCCAGTGGCCAGGAAGATGGTACTGCAATGCTCCATGGAGAGCGAAGGGCGTGACAAAGCTCTACAGTGAGATCCAGTGGCCAGGAAGATGGTACTGCAATGCTCCATGGAGAGCAAAGGGCATGGCAAAGCACAGAAGATGTCATGGTGTTGCCAGGAAGATGGTACTGCAATGCTCCATGGAGAGCGAAGGGCATGACAAAGCACAGAAGATGTCATGGTGTTGCCAGGAAGATGGTACAGCAATGCTCCATGGAGAGCAAAGGGCATGACAAAGCTCTACAGGGAGATCCAGTGGCCAGGAAGATGGTACTGCAATGCTCCATGGAGAGCAAAGGGCATGACAAAGCTCTACAGTGAGATCCTGTGGTCAGGAAGATGGTACTGCAATGCTCCATGGAGAGCGAAGGGCATGGCAAAGCACAGAAGATGTCATGGTGTTGCCAGGAAGATGGTACTGCAATGCTCCATGGAGAGTGAAGGGCATGGCAAAGCTCTACAGGGAGATCCAGTGGCCAGGAAGATGGTACAGCAATGCTCCATGGAGAGCGAAGGGCATGGCAAAGCACAGAAGATGTCATGGTGTTGCCAGGAATATGGTACTGCAATGCTCCATGGAGAGTGAAGGGCATGGCAAAGCTCTACAGAGAGATCCAGTGGCCAGGAAGATGGTACTGCAATGCTCCATGGAGAGCGAAGGGCATGACAAAGCTCTACAGTGAGATCCAGTGGCCAGGAAGATGGTACTGCAATGCTCCATGGAGAGCGAAGGGCATGGCAAAGCACAGAAGATGTCATGGTGTTGCCAGGAAGATGGTACTGCAATGCTCCATGGAGAGTGAAGGGTATGGCAAAGCTCTACAGGGAGATCCAGTGGCCAGGAAGATGGTACTGCAATGCTCCATGGAGAGCGAAGGGCATGATAAAGCACAGAAGATGTCATGGTGTTGCCAGGAAGATGGTACTGCAATGCTCCATGGAGAGTGAAGGGCATGGCAAAGCTCTACAGGGAGATCCAGTGGCCAGGAAGATGGTACTGCAATGCTCCATGGAGAGCGAAGGGCATGACAAAGCTCTACAGGGAGATCCAGTGGCCAGGAAGATGGTACTGCAATGCTCCATGGAGAGCGAAGGGCGTGACAAAGCTCTACAGTGAGATCCAGTGGCCAGGAAGATGGTACTGCAATGCTCCATGGAGAGCGAAGGGCATGGCAAAGCACAGAAGATGTCATGGTGTTGCCAGGAAGATGATACTGCAATGCTCCATGGAGAGCGAAGGGCATGACAAAGCACAGAAGATGTCATGGTGTTGCCAGGAAGATGGTACTGCAATGCTCCATGGAGAGCGAAGGGCATGGCAAAGCTCTACATTGAGATCCTGTGGCCAGGAAGATGGTACTGCAATGCTCCATGGAGAGCGAAGGGCATGGCAAAGCTCTACAGGGAGATCCTGTGGCCAGGAAGATTGTACTGCAATGCTCCACGGAGAGCGAAGGGCATGACAAAGCTCTACAGTGAGATCCTGTGGCCAGGAAGATGGTACTGCAATGATCCATGGAGAGCGAAGGGCATGGCAAAGCTCTACAGTGAGATCCTGTGGCCAGGAAGATGGTACTGCAATGCTCCATGGAGAGCGAAGGGCATGACAAAGCACAGAAGATGTCATGGTGTTGCCAGGAATTTGGTACTGCAATGCTCCATGGAGAGTGAAGGGCATGGCAAAGCTCTACAGGGAGATCCAGTGGCCAGGAAGATGGTACTGCAATGCTCCATGGAGAGCGAAGGGCATGACAAAGCTCTACAGGGAGATCCAGTGGCCAGGAAGATGGTACTGCAATGCTCCATGGAGAGCGAAGGGCGTGACAAAGCTCTACAGTGAGATCCAGTGGCCAGGAAGATGGTACTGCAATGCTCCATGGAGAGCAAAGGGCATGGCAAAGCACAGAAGATGTCATGGTGTTGCCAGGAAGATGGTACTGCAATGCTCCATGGAGAGCGAAGGGCATGACAAAGCACAGAAGATGTCATGGTGTTGCCAGGAAGATGGTACAGCAATGCTCCATGTAGAGCAAAGGGCATGACAAAGCTCTACAGGGAGATCCAGTGGCCAGGAAGATGGTACTGCAATGCTCCATGGAGAGCAAAGGGCATGACAAAGCTCTACAGTGAGATCCTGTGGTCAGGAAGATGGTACTGCAATGCTCCATGGAGAGCGAAGGGCATGGCAAAGCACAGAAGATGTCATGGTGTTGCCAGGAAGATGGTACTGCAATGCTCCATGGAGAGTGAAGGGCATGGCAAAGCTCTACAGGGAGATCCAGTGGCCAGGAAGATGGTACAGCAATGCTCCATGGAGAGCGAAGGGCATGGCAAAGCACAGAAGATGTCATGGTGTTGCCAGGAATATGGTACTGCAATGCTCCATGGAGAGTGAAGGGCATGGCAAAGCTCTACAGAGAGATCCAGTGGCCAGGAAGATGGTACTGCAATGCTCCATGGAGAGCGAAGGGCATGACAAAGCTCTACAGTGAGATCCAGTGGCCAGGAAGATGGTACTGCAATGCTCCATGGAGAGCGAAGGGCATGGCAAAGCACAGAAGATGTCATGGTGTTGCCAGGAAGATGGTACTGCAATGCTCCATGGAGAGTGAAGGGTATGGCAAAGCTCTACAGGGAGATCCAGTGGCCAGGAAGATGGTACTGCAATGCTCCATGGAGAGCGAAGGGCATGATAAAGCACAGAAGATGTCATGGTGTTGCCAGGAAGATGGTACTGCAATGCTCCATGGAGAGTGAAGGGCATGGCAAAGCTCTACAGGGAGATCCAGTGGCCAGGAAGATGGTACTGCAATGCTCCATGGAGAGCGAAGGGCATGACAAAGCTCTACAGGGAGATCCAGTGGCCAGGAAGATGGTACTGCAATGCTCCATGGAGAGCGAAGGGCGTGACAAAGCTCTACAGTGAGATCCAGTGGCCAGGAAGATGGTACTGCAATGCTCCATGGAGAGCGAAGGGCATGGCAAAGCACAGAAGATGTCATGGTGTTGCCAGGAAGATGATACTGCAATGCTCCATGGAGAGCGAAGGGCATGACAAAGCACAGAAGATGTCATGGTGTTGCCAGGAAGATGGTACTGCAATGCTCCATGGAGAGCGAAGGGCATGGCAAAGCTCTACATTGAGATCCTGTGGCCAGGAAGATGGTACTGCAATGCTCCATGGAGAGCGAAGGGCATGGCAAAGCTCTACAGGGAGATCCTGTGGCCAGGAAGATTGTACTGCAATGCTCCACGGAGAGCGAAGGGCATGACAAAGCTCTACAGTGAGATCCTGTGGCCAGGAAGATGGTACTGCAATGATCCATGGAGAGCGAAGGGCATGGCAAAGCTCTACAGTGAGATCCTGTGGCCAGGAAGATGGTACTGCAATGCTCCATGGAGAGCGAAGGGCATGACAAAGCACAGAAGATGTCATGGTGTTGCCAGGAAGATGGTACTGCAATGCTCCATGGAGATCGAAGGGCATGGCAAAGCTCTACAGGGAGATCCTGTGGCCAGGAAGATTGTACTGCAATGCTCCATGGAGAGCGAAGGGCATGACAAAGCACAGAAGATGTCATGGTGTTGCCAGGAATTTGGTACTGCAATGCTCCATGGAGAGCGAAGGGCATGGCAAAGCTCTACAGGGAGATCCTGTGGCCAGGAAGATTGTACTGCAATGCTCCATGGAGAGCGAAGGGCATGGCAAAGCTCTACAGGGAGATCCTGTGGCCAGGAAGATGGTACTGCAATGCTCCATGGAGAGCGAAGGGCATGGCAAAGCTCTACAGGGAGATCCTGTGGCCAGGAAGATGGTACTGCAATGCTCCATGGAGAGCGAAGGGCATGACAAAGCACAGAAGATGTCATGGTGTTGCCAGGAAGATGGTACAGCAATGCTCCATGGAGAGCAAAGGGCATGACAAAGCTCTACAGGGAGATCCAGTGGCCAGGAAGATGGTACTGCAATGCTCCATGGAGAGCAAAGGGCATGACAAAGCTCTACAGTGAGATCCTGTGGTCAGGAAGATGGTACTGCAATGCTCCATGGAGAGCGAAGGGCATGGCAAAGCACAGAATATGTCATGGTGTTGCCAGGAAGATGGTACTGCAATGCTCCATGGAGAGTGAAGGGCATGGCAAAGCTCTACAGGGAGATCCAGTGGCCAGGAAGATGGTACAGCAATGCTCCATGGAGAGCGAAGGGCATGGCAAAGCACAGAAGATGTCATGGTGTTGCCAGGAATATGGTACTGCAATGCTCCATGGAGAGTGAAGGGCATGGCAAAGCTCTACAGAGAGATCCAGTGGCCAGGAAGATGGTACTGCAATGCTCCATGGAGAGCGAAGGGCATGACAAAGCTCTACAGTGAGATCCAGTGGCCAGGAAGATGGTACTGCAATGCTCCATGGAGAGCGAAGGGCATGGCAAAGCACAGAAGATGTCATGGTGTTGCCAGGAAGATGGTACTGAAATGCTCCATGGAGAGTGAAGGGTATGGCAAAGCTCTACAGGGAGATCCAGTGGCCAGGAAGATGGTACTGCAATGCTCCATGGAGAGCGAAGGGCATGACAAAGCACAGAAGATGTCATGGTGTTGCCAGGAAGATGGTACTGCAATGCTCCATGGAGAGTGAAGGGCATGGCAAAGCTCTACAGAGAGATCCAGTGGCCAGGAAGATGGTACTGCAATGCTCCATGGAGAGCGAAGGGCATGACAAAGCTCTACAGTGAGATCCAGTGGCCAGGAAGATGGTACTGCAATGTTCCATGGAGAGCGAAGGGCATGGCAAAGCACAGAAGATGTCATGGTGTTGCCAGGAAGATGGTACTGAAATGCTCCATGGAGAGTGAAGGGTATGGCAAAGCTCTACAGGGAGATCCAGTGGCCAGGAAGATGGTACTGCAATGCTCCATGGAGAGCGAAGGGCATGACAAAGCACAGAAGATGTCATGGTGTTGCCAGGAAGATGGTACTGCAATGCTCCATGGAGAGTGAAGGGCATGGCAAAGCTCTACAGGGAGATCCAGTGGCCAGGAAGATGGTACTGCAATGCTCCATGGAGAGCGAAGGGCATGACAAAGCTCTACAGGGAGATCCAGTGGCCAGGAAGATGGTACTGCAATGCTCCATGGAGAGCGAAGGGCGTGACAAAGCTCTACAGTGAGATCCAGTGGCCAGGAAGATGGTACTGCAATGCTCCATGGAGAGCAAAGGGCATGGCAAAGCACAGAAGATGTCATGGTGTTGCCAGGAAGATGGTACTGCAATGCTCCATGGAGAGCGAAGGGCATGACAAAGCACAGAAGATGTCATGGTGTTGCCAGGAAGATGGTACAGCAATGCTCCATGGAGAGCAAAGGGCATGACAAAGCTCTACAGGGAGATCCAGTGGCCAGGAAGATGGTACTGCAATGCTCCATGGAGAGCAAAGGGCATGACAAAGCTCTACAGTGAGATCCTGTGGTCAGGAAGATGGTACTGCAATGCTCCATGGAGAGCGAAGGGCATGGCAAAGCACAGAAGATGTCATGGTGTTGCCAGGAAGATGGTACTGCAATGCTCCATGGAGAGTGAAGGGCATGGCAAAGCTCTACAGGGAGATCCAGTGGCCAGGAAGATGGTACAGCAATGCTCCATGGAGAGCGAAGGGCATGGCAAAGCACAGAAGATGTCATGGTGTTGCCAGGAATATGGTACTGCAATGCTCCATGGAGAGTGAAGGGCATGGCAAAGCTCTACAGAGAGATCCAGTGGCCAGGAAGATGGTACTGCAATGCTCCATGGAGAGCGAAGGGCATGACAAAGCTCTACAGTGAGATCCAGTGGCCAGGAAGATGGTACTGCAATGCTCCATGGAGAGCGAAGGGCATGGCAAAGCACAGAAGATGTCATGGTGTTGCCAGGAAGATGGTACTGCAATGCTCCATGGAGAGTGAAGGGTATGGCAAAGCTCTACAGGGAGATCCAGTGGCCAGGAAGATGGTACTGCAATGCTCCATGGAGAGCGAAGGGCATGATAAAGCACAGAAGATGTCATGGTGTTGCCAGGAAGATGGTACTGCAATGCTCCATGGAGAGTGAAGGGCATGGCAAAGCTCTACAGGGAGATCCAGTGGCCAGGAAGATGGTACTGCAATGCTCCATGGAGAGCGAAGGGCATGACAAAGCTCTACAGGGAGATCCAGTGGCCAGGAAGATGGTACTGCAATGCTCCATGGAGAGCGAAGGGCGTGACAAAGCTCTACAGTGAGATCCAGTGGCCAGGAAGATGGTACTGCAATGCTCCATGGAGAGCGAAGGGCATGGCAAAGCACAGAAGATGTCATGGTGTTGCCAGGAAGATGGTACTGCAATGCTCCATGGAGAGCGAAGGGCATGACAAAGCACAGAAGATGTCATGGTGTTGCCAGGAAGATGGTACTGCAATGCTCCATGGAGAGCGAAGGGCATGGCAAAGCTCTACATTGAGATCCTGTGGCCAGGAAGATGGTACTGCAATGCTCCATGGAGAGCGAAGGGCATGGCAAAGCTCTACAGGGAGATCCTGTGGCCAGGAAGATTGTACTGCAATGCTCCACGGAGAGCGAAGGGCATGACAAAGCTCTACAGTGAGATCCTGTGGCCAGGAAGATGGTACTGCAATGATCCATGGAGAGCGAAGGGCATGGCAAAGCTCTACAGTGAGATCCTGTGGCCAGGAAGATGGTACTGCAATGCTCCATGGAGAGCGAAGGGCATGACAAAGCACAGAAGATGTCATGGTGTTGCCAGGAAGATGGTACTGCAATGCTCCATGGAGATCGAAGGGCATGGCAAAGCTCTACAGGGAGATCCTGTGGCCAGGAAGATTGTACTGCAATGCTCCATGGAGAGCGAAGGGCATGACAAAGCACAGAAGATGTCATGGTGTTGCCAGGAAGTTGGTACTGCAATGCTCCATGGAGAGCGAAGGGCATGGCAAAGCTCTACAGGGAGATCCTGTGGCCAGGAAGATTGTACTGCAATGCTCCATGGAGAGCGAAGGGCATGGCAAAGCTCTACAGGGAGATCCTGTGGCCAGGAAGATGGTACTGCAATGCTCCATGGAGAGCGAAGGGCATGGCAAAGCTCTACAGGGAGATCCTGTGGCCAGGAAGATGGTACTGCAATGCTCCATGGAGAGCGAAGGGCATGACAAAGCACAGAAGATGTCATGGTGTTGCCAGGAAGTTGGTACTGCAATGCTCCATGGAGAGCGAAGGGCATGGCAAAGCTCTACAGGGAGATCCTGTGGCCAGGAAGATGGTACTGCAATGCTCCATGGAGAGCGAAGGGCATGGCAAAGCTCTACAGGGAGATCCAGTGGCCAGGAAGATGGTACTGCAATGCTCCATGGAGAGCGAAGGGCGTGACAAAGCTCTACAGTGAGATCCAGTGGCCAGGAAGATGGTACTGCAATGCTCCATGGAGAGCGAAGGGCATGGCAAAGCACAGAAGATGTCATGGTGTTGCCAGGAAGATGGTACTGCAATGCTCCATGGAGAGCGAAGGGCATGACAAAGCACAGAAGATGTCATGGTGTTGCCAGGAAGATGGTACTGCAATGCTCCATGGAGAGCGAAGGGCATGGCAAAGCTCTACATTGAGATCCTGTGGCCAGGAAGATGGTACTGCAATGCTCCATGTAGAGCGAAGGGCATGGCAAAGCTCTACAGGGAGATCCTGTGGCCAGGAAGATTGTACTGCAATTCTTTACGGAGAGCGAAGGGCATGACAAAGCTCTACAGTGAGATCCTGTGGCCAGGAAGATGGTACTGCAATGATCCATGGAGAGCGAAGGGCATGGCAAAGCTCTACAGTGAGATCCTGTGGCCAGGAAGATGGTACTGCAATGCTCCATGGAGAGCGAAGGGCATGACAAAGCACAGAAGATGTCATGGTGTTGCCAGGAAGATGGTACTGCAATGCTCCATGGAGATCGAAGGGCATGGCAAAGCTCTACAGGGAGATCCTGTGGCCAGGAAGATTGTACTGCAATGCTCCATGGAGAGCGAAGGGCATGACAAAGCACAGAAGATGTCATGGTGTTGCCAGGAATTTGGTACTGCAATGCTCCATGGAGAGCGAAGGGCATGGCAAAGCTCTACAGGGAGATCCTGTGGCCAGGAAGATTGTACTGCAATGCTCCATGGAGAGCGAAGGGCATGGCAAAGCTCTACAGGGAGATCCTGTGGCCAGGAAGATGGTACTGCAATGCTCCATGGAGAGCGAAGGGCATGGCAAAGCTCTACAGGGAGATCCTGTGGCCAGGAAGATGGTACTGCAATGCTCCATGGAGAGCGAAGGGCATGACAAAGCTCTACAGTGAGATCCAGTGGCCAGGAAGATGGTACTGCAATGCTCCATGGAGAGCGAAGGGCATGGCAAAGCACAGAAGATGTCATGGTGTTGCCAGGAAGATGGTACTGAAATGCTCCATGGAGAGTGAAGGGTATGGCAAAGCTCTACAGGGAGATCCAGTGGCCAGGAAGATGGTACTGCAATGCTCCATGGAGAGCGAAGGGCATGGCAAAGCACAGAAGATGTCATGGTGTTGCCAGGAAGATGATACTGCAATGCTCCATGGAGAGCGAAGGGCATGACAAAGCACAGAAGATGTCATGGTGTTGCCAGGAAGATGGTACTGCAATGCTCCATGGAGAGCGAAGGGCATGGCAAAGCTCTACATTGAGATCCTGTGGCCAGGAAGATGGTACTGCAATGCTCCATGGAGAGCGAAGGGCATGGCAAAGCTCTACAGGGAGATCCTGTGGCCAGGAAGATTGTACTGCAATGCTCCACGGAGAGCGAAGGGCATGACAAAGCTCTACAGTGAGATCCTGTGGCCAGGAAGATGGTACTGCAATGATCCATGGAGAGCGAAGGGCATGGCAAAGCTCTACAGTGAGATCCTGTGGCCAGGAAGATGGTACTGCAATGCTCCATGGAGAGCGAAGGGCATGACAAAGCACAGAAGATGTCATGGTGTTGCCAGGAAGATGGTACTGCAATGCTCCATGGAGATCGAAGGGCATGGCAAAGCTCTACAGGGAGATCCTGTGGCCAGGAAGATTGTACTGCAATGCTCCATGGAGAGCGAAGGGCATGACAAAGCACAGAAGATGTCATGGTGTTGCCAGGAATTTGGTACTGCAATGCTCCATGGAGAGCGAAGGGCATGGCAAAGCTCTACAGGGAGATCCTGTGGCCAGGAAGATTGTACTGCAATGCTCCATGGAGAGCGAAGGGCATGGCAAAGCTCTACAGGGAGATCCTGTGGCCAGGAAGATGGTACTGCAATGCTCCATGGAGAGCGAAGGGCATGGCAAAGCTCTACAGGGAGATCCTGTGGCCAGGAAGATGGTACTGCAATGCTCCATGGAGAGCGAAGGGCATGACAAAGCACAGAAGATGTCATGGTGTTGCCAGGAAGATGGTACAGCAATGCTCCATGGAGAGCAAAGGGCATGACAAAGCTCTACAGGGAGATCCAGTGGCCAGGAAGATGGTACTGCAATGCTCCATGGAGAGCAAAGGGCATGACAAAGCTCTACAGTGAGATCCTGTGGTCAGGAAGATGGTACTGCAATGCTCCATGGAGAGCGAAGGGCATGGCAAAGCACAGAATATGTCATGGTGTTGCCAGGAAGATGGTACTGCAATGCTCCATGGAGAGTGAAGGGCATGGCAAAGCTCTACAGGGAGATCCAGTGGCCAGGAAGATGGTACAGCAATGCTCCATGGAGAGCGAAGGGCATGGCAAAGCACAGAAGATGTCATGGTGTTGCCAGGAATATGGTACTGCAATGCTCCATGGAGAGTGAAGGGCATGGCAAAGCTCTACAGAGAGATCCAGTGGCCAGGAAGATGGTACTGCAATGCTCCATGGAGAGCGAAGGGCATGACAAAGCTCTACAGTGAGATCCAGTGGCCAGGAAGATGGTACTGCAATGCTCCATGGAGAGCGAAGGGCATGGCAAAGCACAGAAGATGTCATGGTGTTGCCAGGAAGATGGTACTGAAATGCTCCATGGAGAGTGAAGGGTATGGCAAAGCTCTACAGGGAGATCCAGTGGCCAGGAAGATGGTACTGCAATGCTCCATGGAGAGCGAAGGGCATGACAAAGCACAGAAGATGTCATGGTGTTGCCAGGAAGATGGTACTGCAATGCTCCATGGAGAGTGAAGGGCATGGCAAAGCTCTACAGAGAGATCCAGTGGCCAGGAAGATGGTACTGCAATGCTCCATGGAGAGCGAAGGGCATGACAAAGCTCTACAGTGAGATCCAGTGGCCAGGAAGATGGTACTGCAATGTTCCATGGAGAGCGAAGGGCATGGCAAAGCACAGAAGATGTCATGGTGTTGCCAGGAAGATGGTACTGAAATGCTCCATGGAGAGTGAAGGGTATGGCAAAGCTCTACAGGGAGATCCAGTGGCCAGGAAGATGGTACTGCAATGCTCCATGGAGAGCGAAGGGCATGACAAAGCACAGAAGATGTCATGGTGTTGCCAGGAAGATGGTACTGCAATGCTCCATGGAGAGTGAAGGGCATGGCAAAGCTCTACAGGGAGATCCAGTGGCCAGGAAGATGGTACTGCAATGCTCCATGGAGAGCGAAGGGCATGACAAAGCTCTACAGGGAGATCCAGTGGCCAGGAAGATGGTACTGCAATGCTCCATGGAGAGCGAAGGGCGTGACAAAGCTCTACAGTGAGATCCAGTGGCCAGGAAGATGGTACTGCAATGCTCCATGGAGAGCAAAGGGCATGGCAAAGCACAGAAGATGTCATGGTGTTGCCAGGAAGATGGTACTGCAATGCTCCATGGAGAGCGAAGGGCATGACAAAGCACAGAAGATGTCATGGTGTTGCCAGGAAGATGGTACAGCAATGCTCCATGGAGAGCAAAGGGCATGACAAAGCTCTACAGGGAGATCCAGTGGCCAGGAAGATGGTACTGCAATGCTCCATGGAGAGCAAAGGGCATGACAAAGCTCTACAGTGAGATCCTGTGGTCAGGAAGATGGTACTGCAATGCTCCATGGAGAGCGAAGGGCATGGCAAAGCACAGAAGATGTCATGGTGTTGCCAGGAAGATGGTACTGCAATGCTCCATGGAGAGTGAAGGGCATGGCAAAGCTCTACAGGGAGATCCAGTGGCCAGGAAGATGGTACAGCAATGCTCCATGGAGAGCGAAGGGCATGGCAAAGCACAGAAGATGTCATGGTGTTGCCAGGAATATGGTACTGCAATGCTCCATGGAGAGTGAAGGGCATGGCAAAGCTCTACAGAGAGATCCAGTGGCCAGGAAGATGGTACTGCAATGCTCCATGGAGAGCGAAGGGCATGACAAAGCTCTACAGTGAGATCCAGTGGCCAGGAAGATGGTACTGCAATGCTCCATGGAGAGCGAAGGGCATGGCAAAGCACAGAAGATGTCATGGTGTTGCCAGGAAGATGGTACTGCAATGCTCCATGGAGAGTGAAGGGTATGGCAAAGCTCTACAGGGAGATCCAGTGGCCAGGAAGATGGTACTGCAATGCTCCATGGAGAGCGAAGGGCATGATAAAGCACAGAAGATGTCATGGTGTTGCCAGGAAGATGGTACTGCAATGCTCCATGGAGAGTGAAGGGCATGGCAAAGCTCTACAGGGAGATCCAGTGGCCAGGAAGATGGTACTGCAATGCTCCATGGAGAGCGAAGGGCATGACAAAGCTCTACAGGGAGATCCAGTGGCCAGGAAGATGGTACTGCAATGCTCCATGGAGAGCGAAGGGCGTGACAAAGCTCTACAGTGAGATCCAGTGGCCAGGAAGATGGTACTGCAATGCTCCATGGAGAGCGAAGGGCATGGCAAAGCACAGAAGATGTCATGGTGTTGCCAGGAAGATGGTACTGCAATGCTCCATGGAGAGCGAAGGGCATGACAAAGCACAGAAGATGTCATGGTGTTGCCAGGAAGATGGTACTGCAATGCTCCATGGAGAGCGAAGGGCATGGCAAAGCTCTACATTGAGATCCTGTGGCCAGGAAGATGGTACTGCAATGCTCCATGGAGAGCGAAGGGCATGGCAAAGCTCTACAGGGAGATCCTGTGGCCAGGAAGATTGTACTGCAATGCTCCACGGAGAGCGAAGGGCATGACAAAGCTCTACAGTGAGATCCTGTGGCCAGGAAGATGGTACTGCAATGATCCATGGAGAGCGAAGGGCATGGCAAAGCTCTACAGTGAGATCCTGTGGCCAGGAAGATGGTACTGCAATGCTCCATGGAGAGCGAAGGGCATGACAAAGCACAGAAGATGTCATGGTGTTGCCAGGAAGATGGTACTGCAATGCTCCATGGAGATCGAAGGGCATGGCAAAGCTCTACAGGGAGATCCTGTGGCCAGGAAGATTGTACTGCAATGCTCCATGGAGAGCGAAGGGCATGACAAAGCACAGAAGATGTCATGGTGTTGCCAGGAAGTTGGTACTGCAATGCTCCATGGAGAGCGAAGGGCATGGCAAAGCTCTACAGGGAGATCCTGTGGCCAGGAAGATTGTACTGCAATGCTCCATGGAGAGCGAAGGGCATGGCAAAGCTCTACAGGGAGATCCTGTGGCCAGGAAGATGGTACTGCAATGCTCCATGGAGAGCGAAGGGCATGGCAAAGCTCTACAGGGAGATCCTGTGGCCAGGAAGATGGTACTGCAATGCTCCATGGAGAGCGAAGGGCATGACAAAGCACAGAAGATGTCATGGTGTTGCCAGGAAGTTGGTACTGCAATGCTCCATGGAGAGCGAAGGGCATGGCAAAGCTCTACAGGGAGATCCTGTGGCCAGGAAGATGGTACTGCAATGCTCCATGGAGAGCGAAGGGCATGGCAAAGCTCTACAGGGAGATCCAGTGGCCAGGAAGATGGTACTGCAATGCTCCATGGAGAGCGAAGGGCGTGACAAAGCTCTACAGTGAGATCCAGTGGCCAGGAAGATGGTACTGCAATGCTCCATGGAGAGCGAAGGGCATGGCAAAGCACAGAAGATGTCATGGTGTTGCCAGGAAGATGGTACTGCAATGCTCCATGGAGAGCGAAGGGCATGACAAAGCACAGAAGATGTCATGGTGTTGCCAGGAAGATGGTACTGCAATGCTCCATGGAGAGCGAAGGGCATGGCAAAGCTCTACATTGAGATCCTGTGGCCAGGAAGATGGTACTGCAATGCTCCATGTAGAGCGAAGGGCATGGCAAAGCTCTACAGGGAGATCCTGTGGCCAGGAAGATTGTACTGCAATTCTTTACGGAGAGCGAAGGGCATGACAAAGCTCTACAGTGAGATCCTGTGGCCAGGAAGATGGTACTGCAATGATCCATGGAGAGCGAAGGGCATGGCAAAGCTCTACAGTGAGATCCTGTGGCCAGGAAGATGGTACTGCAATGCTCCATGGAGAGCGAAGGGCATGACAAAGCACAGAAGATGTCATGGTGTTGCCAGGAAGATGGTACTGCAATGCTCCATGGAGATCGAAGGGCATGGCAAAGCTCTACAGGGAGATCCTGTGGCCAGGAAGATTGTACTGCAATGCTCCATGGAGAGCGAAGGGCATGACAAAGCACAGAAGATGTCATGGTGTTGCCAGGAATTTGGTACTGCAATGCTCCATGGAGAGCGAAGGGCATGGCAAAGCTCTACAGGGAGATCCTGTGGCCAGGAAGATTGTACTGCAATGCTCCATGGAGAGCGAAGGGCATGGCAAAGCTCTACAGGGAGATCCTGTGGCCAGGAAGATGGTACTGCAATGCTCCATGGAGAGCGAAGGGCATGGCAAAGCTCTACAGGGAGATCCTGTGGCCAGGAAGATGGTACTGCAATGCTCCATGGAGAGCGAAGGGCATGACAAAGCACAGAAGATGTCATGGTGTTGCCAGGAAGATGGTACAGCAATGCTCCATGGAGAGCAAAGGGCATGACAAAGCTCTACAGGGAGATCCAGTGGCCAGGAAGATGGTACTGCAATGCTCCATGGAGAGCAAAGGGCATGACAAAGCTCTACAGTGAGATCCTGTGGTCAGGAAGATGGTACTGCAATGCTCCATGGAGAGCGAAGGGCATGGCAAAGCACAGAATATGTCATGGTGTTGCCAGGAAGATGGTACTGCAATGCTCCATGGAGAGTGAAGGGCATGGCAAAGCTCTACAGGGAGATCCAGTGGCCAGGAAGATGGTACAGCAATGCTCCATGGAGAGCGAAGGGCATGGCAAAGCACAGAAGATGTCATGGTGTTGCCAGGAATATGGTACTGCAATGCTCCATGGAGAGTGAAGGGCATGGCAAAGCTCTACAGAGAGATCCAGTGGCCAGGAAGATGGTACTGCAATGCTCCATGGAGAGCGAAGGGCATGACAAAGCTCTACAGTGAGATCCAGTGGCCAGGAAGATGGTACTGCAATGCTCCATGGAGAGCGAAGGGCATGGCAAAGCACAGAAGATGTCATGGTGTTGCCAGGAAGATGGTACTGAAATGCTCCATGGAGAGTGAAGGGTATGGCAAAGCTCTACAGGGAGATCCAGTGGCCAGGAAGATGGTACTGCAATGCTCCATGGAGAGCGAAGGGCATGACAAAGCACAGAAGATGTCATGGTGTTGCCAGGAAGATGGTACTGCAATGCTCCATGGAGAGTGAAGGGCATGGCAAAGCTCTACAGAGAGATCCAGTGGCCAGGAAGATGGTACTGCAATGCTCCATGGAGAGCGAAGGGCATGACAAAGCTCTACAGTGAGATCCAGTGGCCAGGAAGATGGTACTGCAATGTTCCATGGAGAGCGAAGGGCATGGCAAAGCACAGAAGATGTCATGGTGTTGCCAGGAAGATGGTACTGAAATGCTCCATGGAGAGTGAAGGGTATGGCAAAGCTCTACAGGGAGATCCAGTGGCCAGGAAGATGGTACTGCAATGCTCCATGGAGAGCGAAGGGCATGACAAAGCACAGAAGATGTCATGGTGTTGCCAGGAAGATGGTACTGCAATGCTCCATGGAGAGTGAAGGGCATGGCAAAGCTCTACAGGGAGATCCAGTGGCCAGGAAGATGGTACTGCAATGCTCCATGGAGAGCGAAGGGCATGACAAAGCTCTACAGGGAGATCCAGTGGCCAGGAAGATGGTACTGCAATGCTCCATGGAGAGCGAAGGGCGTGACAAAGCTCTACAGTGAGATCCAGTGGCCAGGAAGATGGTACTGCAATGCTCCATGGAGAGCAAAGGGCATGGCAAAGCACAGAAGATGTCATGGTGTTGCCAGGAAGATGGTACTGCAATGCTCCATGGAGAGCGAAGGGCATGACAAAGCACAGAAGATGTCATGGTGTTGCCAGGAAGATGGTACAGCAATGCTCCATGGAGAGCAAAGGGCATGACAAAGCTCTACAGGGAGATCCAGTGGCCAGGAAGATGGTACTGCAATGCTCCATGGAGAGCAAAGGGCATGACAAAGCTCTACAGTGAGATCCTGTGGTCAGGAAGATGGTACTGCAATGCTCCATGGAGAGCGAAGGGCATGGCAAAGCACAGAAGATGTCATGGTGTTGCCAGGAAGATGGTACTGCAATGCTCCATGGAGAGTGAAGGGCATGGCAAAGCTCTACAGGGAGATCCAGTGGCCAGGAAGATGGTACAGCAATGCTCCATGGAGAGCGAAGGGCATGGCAAAGCACAGAAGATGTCATGGTGTTGCCAGGAATATGGTACTGCAATGCTCCATGGAGAGTGAAGGGCATGGCAAAGCTCTACAGAGAGATCCAGTGGCCAGGAAGATGGTACTGCAATGCTCCATGGAGAGCGAAGGGCATGACAAAGCTCTACAGTGAGATCCAGTGGCCAGGAAGATGGTACTGCAATGCTCCATGGAGAGCGAAGGGCATGGCAAAGCACAGAAGATGTCATGGTGTTGCCAGGAAGATGGTACTGCAATGCTCCATGGAGAGTGAAGGGTATGGCAAAGCTCTACAGGGAGATCCAGTGGCCAGGAAGATGGTACTGCAATGCTCCATGGAGAGCGAAGGGCATGATAAAGCACAGAAGATGTCATGGTGTTGCCAGGAAGATGGTACTGCAATGCTCCATGGAGAGTGAAGGGCATGGCAAAGCTCTACAGGGAGATCCAGTGGCCAGGAAGATGGTACTGCAATGCTCCATGGAGAGCGAAGGGCATGACAAAGCTCTACAGGGAGATCCAGTGGCCAGGAAGATGGTACTGCAATGCTCCATGGAGAGCGAAGGGCGTGACAAAGCTCTACAGTGAGATCCAGTGGCCAGGAAGATGGTACTGCAATGCTCCATGGAGAGCGAAGGGCATGGCAAAGCACAGAAGATGTCATGGTGTTGCCAGGAAGATGGTACTGCAATGCTCCATGGAGAGCGAAGGGCATGACAAAGCACAGAAGATGTCATGGTGTTGCCAGGAAGATGGTACTGCAATGCTCCATGGAGAGCGAAGGGCATGGCAAAGCTCTACATTGAGATCCTGTGGCCAGGAAGATGGTACTGCAATGCTCCATGGAGAGCGAAGGGCATGGCAAAGCTCTACAGGGAGATCCTGTGGCCAGGAAGATTGTACTGCAATGCTCCACGGAGAGCGAAGGGCATGACAAAGCTCCACAGTGAGATCCTGTGGCCAGGAAGATGGTACTGCAATGATCCATGGAGAGCGAAGGGCATGGCAAAGCTCTACAGTGAGATCCTGTGGCCAGGAAGATGGTACTGCAATGCTCCATGGAGAGCGAAGGGCATGACAAAGCACAGAAGATGTCATGGTGTTGCCAGGAAGATGGTACTGCAATGCTCCATGGAGATCGAAGGGCATGGCAAAGCTCTACAGGGAGATCCTGTGGCCAGGAAGATTGTACTGCAATGCTCCATGGAGAGCGAAGGGCATGACAAAGCACAGAAGATGTCATGGTGTTGCCAGGAAGTTGGTACTGCAATGCTCCATGGAGAGCGAAGGGCATGGCAAAACTCTACAGGGAGATCCTGTGGCCAGGAAGATTGTACTGCAATGCTCCATGGAGAGCGAAGGGCATGGCAAAGCTCTACAGGGAGATCCTGTGGCCAGGAAGATGGTACTGCAATGCTCCATGGAGAGCGAAGGGCATGGCAAAGCTCTACAGGGAGATCCTGTGGCCAGGAAGATGGTACTGCAATGCTCCATGGAGAGCGAAGGGCATGACAAAGCACAGAAGATGTCATGGTGTTGCCAGGAAGTTGGTACTGCAATGCTCCATGGAGAGCGAAGGGCATGGCAAAGCTCTACAGGGAGATCCTGTGGCCAGGAAGATGGTACTGCAATGCTCCATGGAGAGCGAAGGGCATGGCAAAGCTCTACAGGGAGATCCTGTGGCCAGGAAGATGGTACTGCAATGCTCCATGGAGAGCGAAGGGCATGACAAAGCACAGAAGATGTCATGGTGTTGCCAGGAAGATGGTACTGCAATGCTCCATGGAGAGCGAAGGGCATGGCAAAGCTCTACATTGAGATCCTGTGGCCAGGAAGATGGTACTGCAATGCTCCATGGAGAGCGAAGGGCATGACAAAGCACAGAAGATGTCATGGTGTTGCCAGGAAAATGGTACTGCAATGCCCCATGGAGAGCGAAGGGCATGACAAAGCTCTACAGTGAGATCCAGTGGCCAGGAAGATGGTACTGCAATGCTCCATGGAGAGCGAAGGGCATGGCAAAGCTCTACAGGGAGATCCAGTGGCCAGGAAGATGGTACTGCAATGGAGAGCGAAAGGCATGGCAAAGCTCTACAGTGAGATCCAGTGGCCAGGAAGATGGTACTGCAATGCTCCATGGAGAGCGAATGGCATGACAAAGCACAGAAGATGTCATGGTGTTGCCAGGAAGATGGTACTGCAATGCTCCATGGAGAGCGAAGGGCATGACAAAGCTCTACAGGGAGATCCAGTGGCCAGGAAGATGGTACTGCAATGCTCCATGGAGAGCGAAGGGCATGGCAAAGCTCTACAGGGAGATCCAGTGGCCAGGAAGATGGTACTGCAATGCTCCATGGAGAGCGAAGGGCATGACAAAGCACAGAAGATGTCACTGCTACCCAGGAAGACCCCTGTTTGTGACACTTGTTCATACCACTGGACTTGGACTTCTGAGGTCAGGAGAGTGGAAATGCCCCAATGCAACGGCTTTTCACCTTTAACCCTCTCCCGCACAGGTTTCTTGTTGTCATTGGAGATGACAGACAGTCACTACGACTAGATAGTGGAACTGGAAAGCTGAAGAACTCGCACTGAAACTTTGTTGCAAGCTACCAATCATGAATGGAATGCAAATACTGACGGAGTGATGAGGAAATTGAACTGCTGACATTTTATTGTGTTGCACTATATAGACTGAGGATTGGAGCAACTTAATAAGAAATTACCAATTTTACCTTTATGATTATCACCCCCTTGAGTAAAGGTGACATTCAATGGTTTGAGAGAGAAATATAATTTGCCTGTGGGTCCTATGAGTGGAATCAGAACACCATTGCGATTGTGTTCAGTTTTAACCAAGCCAGACTTGTTACAGATTTTATTCATCTTAGCCATGCTTTGGTATATTCATGTGAATACAGTACAGCCCACACCATGTGGTAATTGGCCATCTCCAATATTCAATAGTTTGGAGCAAGATAACTGTATGTGCAAAGCAGCAGGATATTCAGCTAGTACGTATCCAGAATTATGCAAATCAGTCTTCAATGTGCTATCAATGCCAAGTTACTTCACCTCACCCTCGTGTGTGGTTCATCATTATCATCTCTTGGAATCACTGGTGTAAAGGAGAAGCAAAGGCAGTTGACTTCTAACTTCAATCAGTTGACTTTGGGTGTAAAGTTCATTAGAACTGGATGACAGCAATGGTCAGTCCTGGACATCTGTGGCAGCATTGGATTGACTTTATTAGTTACATCCTTAATATACATGAAGAGTAAAAATCTTCATGTTACATCTTGTCTGAATGTGCAATCTATAGTAATTTTTAATAAATAGTATCTATAACATAGAAATAGAGTTGCATCAGCATGAATAAATCAGTCTGATGGCCTGGTGAAAGAAGCTGTCCCGGAGCCTGTTGGCCCTGGTTATAATGCTGTGATAACTGCTTTCTGGATAGTATCAGCTAGAAAAGTGTGTGGTTGGGGTGACTCAGGCCCCCAATAATCCTTTGGGCCCTTTTTACACACCTGTCTGTAAATGTCCTGAATAGTGGGAAGATCATATTTACAGATGTGCTGAGCTGTCCGCACCACTCTCTGCAGAGTCCTGCGATTGAGGGAAGTACAGTTCCCATACCAGGCAGTGATACAGCCAGTTAGGATGCTCTGGATTGTGCCTCTTTAGAAAGTCCATAGGATTTGGGGTCTCATATTGAACTTCTTCAACCATCTGAGGTGAAAGAGGTGCTGTTGTGCTTTTTTCACCACACAGCTGGATGGTACAGACCACATGAGATCCTTAGTGATGTGTATGCTGAAGAACTTAAAGTTGTTCAACTAGAGGAGTCCGGGTCTGATGGATTGACAAATGGCACCTTATCAATCCCTGAGGTCTGATCATGGAATACCTTTGCAGTGAAACAATTTGGAAGCAAAGAGGAAGGCAAGATCTCTCTCTCTCTCTCTCTCTCTCTCTCTCTCTCTCTCTCTCTCTCACACACACACACTCACACACACACACACACACACACACACACACACACACACACACACACACACACACACACACACACACACACACACACACACACACACACACACACACACACACACACACAAAGTTTGGAGTTCAATTCCCACCACTGCCTTTAAGAGGTCTGTACGTTCCTCCTGTGACCACATGGGTTTCCTCCTGGTGTTCCAGTTTTCTCCTACAGTCCAAAGTCCAAAAGAGAGAGTGAGGTGTGGGCACGTAACATGCGAGAAGCACAGTGAGGTTGCCCAGCACAATCCCCGCTGAGCTGATTTGACGCATTTCACTGTGGTTCCATAAGACAATGAGATACAGGAGCAGAATTCGGCCATTTGGCCCAGTGAGTCCACTCTACCATTTCATCATGGCTGATCCAATTTTCCTGTCAGTCCCACTCTCGTCTTCTCCCCATATCCCGTGATGCCCTGACCAATCAAGAATCTATCAAACTCTGCCTTAAATATAGATAAAGACTTGGCCTCTACAGCTGACTGTGGCAATGAATTCCATAGATTCACCACCCTCTGGCTGAAGTAATTCCTCCTCACTACTATTCTAAAAGGACACCCTCTATTCTGAGGCTGTGTTCTCTGGTCTTAGACTGTGGTCTTAGACACCACAGCAAACATCCTCTCTGTAATGAATGGATCTATTTCCTTGAGAGTAATGACCCCCACTCCCCTTAGCACTACCCATTGATCTGCTGTCTGCTCATGAACTATTGTCTACGCATACACAGTGTTCTTTCTCTCTTTCTCTATCCCTGCATTGTGAATACACCAGTTAAAGCCATCTCCCGTGTGCGTGCTTCGACTTAATCGATAAGTACTTGTGGACAGACACAACAAATTGGCAATGAGGAAGAACCAGAATGGCAGAAAATATCATAAACTGTACTGACAGTTAAGGGATAAAACAACGAGAGTTAAATAGCACGAGAAGGCCGTCACAGACACCACAAGTGTGTGAGTAACAGTGAAAGATGCACTGAATTTAAAGTGAAAATAACATGGCAATGGCTTCCCTTGGCAAAGTTGATGAATTTGATAGCACAAATGAAGGCTGGGAGTTGTACATTGAGAAGATTGAATTGTATTGTAATGTGAGCTGAGTGGAGGAGCAAATGAAAGCCCCTACACTTCTTAGCTTAATTGGCCCAAGAAGATACAGTTTCTTATGCAAGCTAGTAACTCCTGAAAAGCTAGCAAGCAAGGCGTACAATTTTACAAAATCACTTGAGCCCTAAACTGCTGGTAATACCTGAGAGATTTAGATTTTATAGATGGAACCAGTCGAAGGATGAAAGCCTTTCTGAACACATTGCAGAACTGTGCAACATTTTCCAGTACTATGATCTTAGAGATGGACTTTCTGATGCATTAAAGGACAAACCTTTATGTGGCATACACAGTCAGAGCACTCAAACGAGACCACTGGCAGAAAGAGACCTAACCTTAGAATGGACATTGAGCATTGCAACATCATTAGAGACTGCAGCAAAGGATGCAGAAGAACTACAGAAAGGGAGTTTAGAAAGTGAAATTTACAAAATGTCCCTGAATGGTGCAAAAAGCTCAAAATGTTATCAATGTGGCAAATTCTCCCATGATGCAAATGACTGTTAATTCAAAGAAAAGGTCTGCAGAAAGAGTCACAGACAAGGTCACAGAGAGTTCAAGGCAGACAAAAAGTGCAACCAAAGGGAAATAAACTACACCAAGTGAAGAATTTCATAGATAAGCGAATGCATAAAGTGACTAAATATGAAACAGACAACACAGAGTCTGATGAAGGGGAGCTGTCGTGCTGACAGCTGCATAGTACAAATGAAACAGATCACAAAATCATCTGGATCACAATAGATCTACCTGGTGTAAAACTGAAAGTGGAGCTGGATACAGGGTCTGCTTTGTCTATAATTTTAGAGGCTGACTACAACAGATTGTTTTCTAAGCTACTATTACAGAAGACCTCAGTGATGCTAAAGACTTACACAGGCAAAAAAGTGTCTCCCAAAGGCAAACTAAAGGCAAATATGATGTCCCCTGATCCCTGACACTTGAAACTTCCAACATTGATGCAAAATACTTATTCAGTTTGTCCGCCATTTCCTTGTCCCCCATTACTACCTGTCCAGAATTGTTTTCCAGCTGTTGAATAACCACTCTCACCTCTCTTTTACACTTTATGTATCTGAAGAAACTTTTGGTATCCTCTTTAAGATTATGGGCTAGCTTACTTTCATGTTCCATTTTTACATTCTTAATGACTTTTTAGTTGCCTTCAGCTGGTTCTTAAAAAGTTTCCCAGTCCTCTAACTTCCCACCGAGTTTTGCTCTATTGTATGACCTCACTTTGGCTTTTATGGTGGCTTTGACTCTCTTGTTTGCCACAGTTGTGTCATCCTTCTTTCAGAATAATTCTTCCTCTTTGGGATGTATATTTCCCATGTCTTCCAAATTACTTCCAGAAATTCCAGCCATTGCTGCTCAGCAATCACCCTTGCCAGTGTTCTTTACCAATCAATTCTGGTTAGCTCCTCTCTCATGTCTCTGTAATTCCCTTTATTCTATTGTATACTGATACTGTATTTGTACAATACTGATATTGTAGACTTTAACTTCTCCTTCTCCAGTTTCAGGGTGAATTTGATCATATTATGAACACTTGCGCCTAAGGATTCTTTTATATTTCAATGTACAATGATAACTAAAACTAATCTAATCTTTAATCAATGATTCATTTCTCAGGACAAGACCCCAAGACAACTGAAGTCTGCTCTACTATTTAATGATCCTGGCTGATGTGCCCCAGGTCCCAAATCCTACTGTGCCAATTGAACACCCTCAGTACTCCAATCTTCCAGCCTCCACCTTAAATACCTCCAGTGATCTAACATTCTCGGGTAGAGAATTGCAGAGCTTTGGACGAAATTAGCTTAGTGTATCCCTTCTGGACTTCCTCAAATGCTAATACTCCTTTTCTTAAATAAGGGGAACAAATTTCTCTTTCTATTTCTACTTCGGCAGCATTTTAACACAACAGTTCATGCAATGCTTTACAAGAGCCAGCTGCAAGATCAGGGTTCAGTTCCCACCACTGTCTTCAAGTAGTTTGTACTTTTTCCCCATGACCATGTTGTCCTCCTCTGGATGGTCTCCTTTTACATTCTTACGATGTTCATAGAACACAGAAACATAGAAATCTACAGCACAATACAGGCCCTCCAGCCCACAATGTTGTGCTGACCATGCAACCTATTCTAGAAACTACATAGAATTACCATACTGCACAGCCCTCTATTCTTCTAAGCTCCATGTACCTATCTAAGAGTCTCTTAAAAGACCCTATTGTATCCGCCTCCACCACCATCACTGGCAATGCATTCCACCACTCTCTGTGTGAAAAACTTACCCCTGACATCTCCTCTGTACCTACTACCAAGCACCTTAAAACTGTGCCCCCTTGTGTTAACCATTTCAGTCATGTACACTTAGGGTTAGAGATTTGTGGATATGCTATGTGGGAACTGGAAATAGAACATAGAAAACCTACAGCACAATACAGGCCCTTCAGCCCACAAAGCTGTGCCGAGCATGTCCCCACCTTAGAAATTACACTGATTTGCTTTGATGCAAATGATGCATTTCACTGCATTTTAATAAAGTTAATCTTATTCCCTGGATGGTCATGTCAAATACTCGAGAATGTAACTTTCAGCTGAGCAGAGGAATGTTTCAGAGCAAGTTTACTTTTCCTCACATGTAACTGCCTGGAATACAATGCTAAGAGAGGCATCAAAGCTGATATGATAGCGATGCTTAAGAGGCTTTTAGATAGGTTTAGTGAAGGAATATAGACTATGTTCAAGTAGATGTGCTGTTTAAATTGGTGTCATGGCTGGCACAGGTTAAATGGGTTGAATGACCTGTTCCTGAATATTGTTCTTCATTCCAAAGTGTACACTGTACTCCAGATGTCGTTTCATGAACACCTTATGCAGTTCTAACAAAGCCTCTATTTCTTAATGACACCCTCTGAAATAGAGAATATGCCTTCAGGGCAGCACAGCAGGATTGTGGTTGATGTAATGCTTCACAGCACTCGTTTCTTGCCGTGGGCTGTATGGGGTCTATACATTGCCCTGGGTGCACTGGTTTCCTCCCACATTCCAAATGCATACAAATTAGGGTCAGTACATTGTGGGCGTGCTATATTGGTGCCAGAAGTGGGGTAACACTTGCGGGATGCCTCCCTGCACACCTCAGACCGTGTTGTTGATGCTTTGATGTTTTGATGTACATACCTGTGACAACAAACTGAATCTGATCTCTCATTTATCTCTTTATTGCACAAGAATGCTGAGATGTCTCTGAACTTCACTCATTTGTATTTTCACTCCGATTCCGCAGTGGAACATCTGCAGCGCAAATGCAGCAGAAGTGTAAGCCTGGCTGCAGAGCTTGTTGACGTGTCCTGCAGGGAGCCGTGCAATGAAAGAAAGCAGCTATCAGATGTCGAATAAACACCCGACATTAAAGAAGGGTGGATGGCAGCATTATAAACAGCGAGGCACCTGTCAAATACCAGTCAATTTAGCTGGAGACTGATGCCAATTATTGTGAAAGTTAGAACTGAAAGGAGATCTAGGCTAAATGGAAGTAATTTCTGTTTTGACCCAGTCAGATTCATCAAAAACTTTTCAGTCTTTGTTTTGCTCTTTATGTGAAGCTGTTGGATTGCTTTTAACTACCATCATGACTGACCACAATTAGTTTTCTTCCTATTTTCTCCTACAATTTATCATTTAGTGCTGAGCTCCATGCATTCAATCGTACTGATTTTAACACAGTTGTACTGCATGTACAGAGCTGAATGCACGTAGAAGCCAATATTCACAACTGTCTTATGAGATTCTTAAGCAGTCTCTTTAAATGAATTGTAAGCTAAGATTATGTATCACCAAAATGTCTTTACCAAAAAGCCTCTTAAATGTCACAATTGTAACTGCTTCCACCACTCTACCCAGAAGCTCGTTCCAGGAACACATCCCTCTCTGTGAGTAAAAAGAATTGCTTCACTCTTTCCCCTTCTCACCTTAATGCATGCTCTCTAGTACCTGAATTTTTCTATCAAGAAAGAAAGATTCTGATTGTCTACCCTGTGAATGCTCCTCTCTATTTTACAGATTTCCATCAGATCTTCCCTCAGCTTCTAATGCTCCGGAGAAAACAACCCACATCTGTCCAAACATCTTTTGAGATGACAGCCAGGAAATGCACTGTTGTTCTGTGACAGTAAATGGGTCATGCAGCAAATACTGCCTCCAAAAGTCATTTAGATTTAGAGTCAAATAAATACTGAAATAGTTAATTTAAATAAAGACAAATAAATAAAAATAAGAAATAAAAAATCTAACAAATTCAAAAAATTAAAAAGAAAGAAAGAATTTGAAATAAAAAGGAATGCATCCTCAGATGTTGAAGCTATATTGTTGGAAGAGAATGTACTGATGATGCTGATTAGCTCAGCCAACAAAGGATGTATTTTTTGACACTGCTTGCATATTTATCTTTAATAATGCATTTAAATAATAATTTCAACCCGTTCCTTGTTTTGAAATACAGAATTTCATCAAAAAATAAAAGTAACTGTAAACCACAGCTACTGTAAATCTGAAATACAAATGGAAAATTTGGAGTCACTCAGCAGGCCAGGCAGCATCTGTGGAAAAAGAAATTGGTTGAAGACTTTTTATCCAAACTAAGCCATGGAAAGAAAGATGAGGGAAAACAATCAAAGAGGCGTAATAAAGGGTCGCAGTTACAGAAAAAGTGCAGTGTAGGGTGACAATAAAGTGTAAGGTAGAGATTGTGAGGTCAAGAGTCCATCTTGTCATACTAGGGGGATACTCCATTTGCTTTATAGATACAAGAGATTCTGCAGATGGTGGAAATCATGAGAAACAAGCAGAAACTGCTGGAAGAATTCAGTTCAAGGAACAATGGATGTTTTGGGCTGAGACCTTTCATCTTTCTGAAACATCAACTGTTTCTTCCTCTCAATAGATCAGTGGTCCCCAGCCACTGGTCTGCGGACCAGTACCAGGCCGCAAAGCAAGGAAACGATGTGATTTGGTGATATGAAATGATATGAGTCAACTGCACCTTTCCTCATTCCCTGTCACACCCACTGTTCAACTTGAACGCATGCAAGGTCATCAGTCACCTAAACGCAGTGATACCCTCGCACCAGGGATCACTGGTTGGCCTCAGGTAATTGGCCACCTCACATGGCCAGTGAGAAGTGCCAATGCCACTGGCCTGGAGCGCAGGCAGATGGGCGCAGCCTCTAAACCTGTTTAGCACACCGAATATTCGTGGGGAACCCAGTGCTAAAATATTTGCAGACGACCTAATTCGAGTTCAGGGTTTCATAAGTAGCTGAGCCCCTACCTCGCTGCAATCTACTGAAAGTCATCCCTCCAGCCAAACTTTTACAGCCGACAGATCCTACCTACCTACAAGGGGGGGCGGGCATGCACCCTGTCGCATTCCTCTTCGCTCGGTCGGTCGCTCTCTCTGGACTGCGACCACTGCGGCCCTGGCACGGGGACCTCCAGACGTTACTTTGTCTTCTCACCCCACCCACAACCAGAGCAACTGGCCAAGGCGTCTGGCAGCGGGTGGGCGGGAGGCTGGAGTTCGGGCCCAGAGGCTGTCTAATGAGGCAATGAAGCCCTCAAAACTGCTTCGGCACCTTGAGTCCAAGCACCCTGCACTTAAAGACAAACCCATTAAATATTTTTGAGTGGAAAAAACGTGAGCAAGCGGGACAGAATCAAGTGCTGAGAGCCACAAAAACTAAATAGCGGAATAGACTGGACATAAGGAACCTCCTTTGAGTATCACTGTCTCCCATCACCCCGCGATGGGACCGTCTTGTTGCAGGAAAACAACCCCAGGGCTCCACTGATTCAGCGATATTGGTGTGTCGCAATGATTTTATATGGTCATACAAGGAAAATGTGCGCTGTGTGTTTCGTTAGATAAACCCTTTTAGAAACGAAATTGAGTGTATTAGCCACTTATCAGTGACTTATAGTTGACTTATCATCTATATTCCGGTTGTGATAAACGCACACCACCCCCCCCCCCCCCCCCCCCACAGTCAGCTGGTGCACAAGAATACTGTCAATACTAAACCGGTCCACGGTGTAGAAAAGGCTGCAATAGGTGATGCCTGAGGCCGTTGAGATCAACCGGCATTTCATGTACGTAGCTCAATAGTCACATAACCATCAATTAGAAGCTGCTCTTGAGCCTGGTGTATGTCCTTTTAGGCTTCTGTATCTTCTGCCCAAATTGAGGGGAGGGAGGAGAATATGCCCAGAATGTGACAGGTCTTTGTTGTGCTTGCTGCTTTGCCGGGAGACTGAGGGGGTGGGCAGAGTCCATGGAGGGGAGGCTGGTTTCTGTGATATGCTGAGCTGTGTCCGCAACTCGCGCAGCTTCAGGCAGTGCAGTTGCTGTGGTTTTCAGGGTCTGTAAACTGGGAGTTAGGGCCAGTTGGTGGCACAGTGACATCAGTGCCGGACTCCGGAGAAAAGGTTCCCGAGTTCAATCCAGTCAGGCCACTCCCAGACACGTTTTCTATCCATGCTGGGTTGAGTGTTGAGCTCGCAACTTGGCCTCATAAAAAAAAACTATGCTGTGAGAAGGACGTGGGAGATCACTCACAGAATCTTTCCTCCAAGACAACTACTTTGAAAAAAGTGGTCTCCGAGGCTCTGGCAGAGTATGGCACACAAAACACTGGGAGTCAGGCTTGACTGGTCCTTAAAGTAATTTTGGGGGAAGGCCTGACAGTTTGAATCAAAATGTCTTTGCTTTTTATCAGGCCTTGTCAATAATGGGAGCCAACTGACAACAAAGGCCCTTTTCAGGAGCTAATACAGCTAAATCCTGGAATAAGATTTGAACCAATCACCTTCTGGATTGTCCTCCTTCCCTCCCCGCACCTTCTTATTCTGGCTTCCTGCGTTTGTTCCAATCCTGATGAAACGTCAACTGTTTATTCCCCTTCATGGTGTGTGTGTGTGTGTGTGTGTGTGTGTGTGTGTGTGTGTGTGTGTGTGTGTGTGTGTGTGTGTGTGTGTGTGTGTGTGTGTGTGTGTGTGTGTGTGTGTGTGTGTGTGTGTGTGTGTGTGTGTGTGTGTGTGTGTGTGTGTGTGTGTGTGTGTGTATGTCTGAAGAGCACTGCTTTGTCAGTAGTTTTCCCTTCTTCACTATTTTAGCAGAGTTCAAAGTTGCACTGTGTTTTGTAATTTGATATGAATCCTAAGATAACATCAACTTGATTGGATTTTTATTTGTGTTTTATACAATTAGTACGTTTGCTAATAATGCTATTCACTTGCGATTGAGTGCTTTGTGGACAGAAATGAGAGATTGATTTCCTATTTCTGAAACAGATTTAAAACTGACAGACAGATCATTAGAATTTGATACAGCTGCATTAGCTTCCTATTTAATTGAGATTGCAGAGATTTTAGAAAATAATCTTCAGACTGGCATTAACAAATTAGTGAAGGTGGATCATCATCGAAAATAGCAATCAGAAAGTAAACAAGGCTGCAAAGTTTTATGCTTCCCTAGACTGAATTCCTTATTAGTACTTTGCTGTATTCAAATTGTAACATCTATATCTATTGAATATACTGAGCTGTGCTCTTCTCACAGTCAATAGGTAGAGATGTTATGATTTGTAGACTTCCTATTGGAATTTTCCATTGCAACTTCCTCAATCTATATCAAGAGAGAAACTGCTATGTTAGCATTTTGCTGTTCACCTTCTGGCTTGTC
Source organism: Hemitrygon akajei (assembly GCF_048418815.1). Classification (NCBI taxonomy): domain Eukaryota; kingdom Metazoa; phylum Chordata; class Chondrichthyes; order Myliobatiformes; family Dasyatidae; genus Hemitrygon; species Hemitrygon akajei. The sequence continues at coordinate 108,121,947 of NC_133133.1, read as the reverse complement.
CTCTTTCCCCTCCTCTCACCTTTTTATTTTGGCATCTTCCCCCTTCCTCTCCAGCCCTGAAGAAGGGTCTCAGACTGAAATATCGACGGTTTATTCATTTTCATATATGCTACCTGACTTGCTGCATTTTGTGTGTCTGGATTTCCAGTATCTGCAGATTTTCTCATGTTTATGGACTGTTGCTCTTATTTCTTTCTACTGCTAAAGGCAGAATCTTCTGAGGGAACTCAAAGTTCAAAGTAAATTTATTATCTAAGTACATAAGGGAAGGGAGGGCAGAGCTCAGCTAGTAGAGAGCACCCCTGTGGCCCTCCCCTTAGTTTTGTGTGCTGTTGAGTGGGGTGACCTGACAGAGGACAACCATGGTGATCAGGTCTCTGGCTCTGAACCTGGTTCCGTGGTGCAGAAGGGAAAGAGGAAGATGAGGAATGCAGTAGTCATAGGGGATTCCATAGTGAGAGGAACAGACAGGAGGTTCTGTCAGCCTGATAGAGATACCCGCATGGTGTGTTGCCTTCCAATGCCAGGATATGGGCTGTCTTGGATTGGGTACAGAATATTCTGAAGGGAGAGGGTGAATGGTCAGAAGTCTTGGTACACGTTGGTACCAATGACATAGGAAGAAAAAGGGAGGAGGTCTTGAAGAGAGAATTCAGGGAGTTGGGTAGGAAGTTGAAAAGCAGGACCTTCAGGGTAGTAATCTCGGGATTTCTGCCTGTGCCACATGCTAGCAAATGCAAAAATAGCATGATCAGACATATTAATGCATGGCTGAGAGACTGGGGTGGGGGGCAGGGCTTCTGGTTCAAGGATCATTGGGACCTCTTCTGGGGGAGGTACGACATGTACAAAAAGGACGGGTTACACCTGAACCCAAAGGGGTCCAATATCCTAGCAGGCAGCTGTTAGGGAGGGTTTAAACTAATTTGGCTGGGGGATGGGAACCGGAGTGATAGGGCTGAGGAAGGGGAAAACAGAAATAAATCAAAGACAGCATGCAACAGAGATGATAGAAAGGACAGGTAGGAGATGAGGCATAATCACAGCCAGTGGGATGAGTTACAGGGCAATGGAGGCATGGTGCAGTTAAAACAGAAAGCAACAAATACAGGAATGAAGTCTTATATTTGAATGCATGCAGCATAAGAAATAAAACGGACAATCTTGAAATTCAGCTACAGATTGGCAAATATGACATTTTGGCCATCTCTGAAACTTGGCTAAAGGATGGCTGCCATTGGGAGCTGAACGTCCAAGGATTTACAGTGTATTGAAAAGATAGGTTTGTAGGCAGATGGGGTGGTGTGGCCTTGTGTATATGAAATAATATTAAATCAGTGGAAAGAGATGACATAGGATTAGAAGGTGTAGAGTCTCTATGGGTTGAGTTAAGAAATAGCAAGGGTAAAAGGACCCTAATGGCAGTTGTATACCAGCAGCAGGGATGTGGATTACAAATTACAGCAGGAGATAGAAAAGGCATGTTAGCAGGGCAATGTCATGATAATCGTTGGGGACTTTAACAATAAAGTGGATTGGGAAAACCAATATTGGACCTCAAGAGAGAGAATTTGTAGAATATCTAAGGGATGGCTTTTTAGAACAGCTTGTTGTTGAGTCCACTAGGAGATTGGCTGTGCTAGATTGGGTGTTCCAGAGGTGCAATGATCCAGAGGTGATAAGAGTGCTTAAGGTTAAAGAACCCTTAGGGAACAATGATCACAAGAGGCTGCTTAGCAAGATAAGAGCCCATGGAATTACAGGGGAGTTACTAGCATGGGTGGAGCATTGGCTTGTCGGCAGAAAACAGAAAGTGGGAATAAAGGGATCCTGTTCTGGCTGGCTGCCGGTTATTAATAGAGTTCCACAAGTGTTGGTGGGAGTGTTACTTTTTATGATGTATGTCAATGATTTGGACTATGGGATTAATAGATTTGTGGTTAGATTTACCGATGATACAAAGATGGGTGGAGGAGCGGGTAGTGTTGAGGAAACAGAGAGCCTGCAGAGAGACTTAGATAGTTTAGGGGAATGGGCAAAGAAGTTGCAAATGAAATACAATGTTTGAAAGTCTATGGTCATGCACTTTGCTTGAAGAAATAAACGGGCAGACTATTATTTAGATGGGGAGAGAATTCAAAATGCAGAGATTCAAAGGATGTTGGGAGTCCTTGTGCAGGATACCCTAAAGGTTGACCTCCAGGTTGAGTTGGTGGTGCAGAAGGCAAATGAAAAATTGGCATTCATTTATTAAGATATAGAATATAAGAGCAAGAATGTGATGTTGAGGCTCTTTAAGGCACTTGTGAGACCACACTTGGAGTATTGTGTGCAGTTTTGGGCTCCTTATTTAAAAAAGGATATACTGACATTGGAGAGAGTTCAGAGAAGGTTCAAGAGAATGATTCCAGGAATGAAAGGGCTGCTATATGCAGAACATTTGACAGCTTTTGGGCTGTATTTCCCGGAGTTCAGGAGAATGAGGGGGATCTCATAGAAACATTCCAAATGTTAAAAGGCCTGAACAGATTTGATATGGCACAGTTATTTCCCATGGTAGGGGACTCTAGAACAAGAGGGCACAACTTCAGGATTGAAGGACGACCATTTAGAACAGAGGTGCGGAGAAATTACTTTAGTCAGAGGGTGGTAAATCTGTGGAATTGTTGCCGCATGCAGCTGTGGAGGCCAAGTCATTGGGTGTATTTAAGGTGGAGATAGATAGGTTCTTGATTAGCCAGGGCATGAAAGGGTATGGGGTGAAGGCAGGGGAGTGGGGATGACTGGAAGAATTGGATCAGCCCATGATCGAATGGCAAAGCAGACTCGATGGGCTAAATGGCCTACTTCTGCTCCTATATCTTATTGCCTTATGGTCTTATATATATCAGCATATACAACTCTGGGATTCATTTTCTTACAAACACACTCAATAAATCTATAAAATAATAACCATAACAGAATCAATTGTTACTATTTTATAGATATATTGAGTATGCCTGCAAGAAAACGTAGAGGGTTGTGTAGCATCGGTGTGGACAGGAGGGAGGAGAGGAACTGTTGATGTTCCAGGTTGAAATCTTGCATCTGCATTGTGCTGGAGAGTGATTGTCTGTTAGGGTGATCATGTACCATAATTAGTAAGGCGTTGTAAGGAGTGGCATGAAAGAAGAAATTTAAGAAAGATATTGCAACATCTGGGGGAAATGGAAGAGTTTGGGATTCATTGCAGTTAAGTAAGCTGTTATCAGTAACTGTATTCATGTCGCTAGCATGCTGGATATTTCAATGTGCACATGAGGTGCAGGCATTAGAGGTACACTTAAATGATTGGTTTTAAGGAGTACTTCAATGGCTGATATAGGGAATTCCAAAGCTTTGGAATTTGGTACCTGCAGATGTGGTAAGCCCTGGAGGAATTATGATGATTGACAGCAATAAGCCAAAATTCCAGAGGGATTGAGGCTTACACAGCAGGAGGAGCCTTTCATTCTAGTATGGAGGTATAGCGTCCAGTGGACAGCTCTCATGGCGGTATGGTGTCCAGTGGACAGCTCTCATGGTGGTATAGCGTCCAGTGGACAGCTCTCATGGGGTATAGTGTCCAGTGGACAGCTCTCATGGGGTATAGTGTCCAGTGGACGGCTCTCATAGGGTATAGTATCCAGTGGACAGCTCTCATGGTGGTATAGTGTCCAGTGGACAGCTCCCATGGAGGTATAGTGTCCAGTGGATGGCTCCCATGGAGGTATAGTGTCCAGTGGACGGCTCTCATGGGGGTATAGTGTCTAGTGGACAGCTCTCACGGGGTATAGTGTCCAGTGGACGGCTCTCATGGGGGTATAGTGTCCAGTGGACAGCTCCCATGGAGGTATAGTGTCCAGTGGATGGCTTCCATGGAGGTATAGTGTCCAGTGGACAGCTCCCATGGAGGTATAGTGTCCAGTGGACAGCTCCCATGGAGGTATAGTGTCCAGTGGATGGCTCCCATGGAGGTATAGTGTCCAGTGGACGGCTCTCATGGGGGTATAGTGTCTAGTGGACAGCTCTCACGGGGTATAGTGTCCAGTGGACGGCTCTCATGGGGGTATAGTGTCCAGTGGACAGCTGCCATGGAGGTATAGTGTCCAGTGGACAGCTTTCATGGGGGTATAGTGTCTAGTGGACAGCTCTCACGGGGTATAGTGTCCAGTAGACAGCTCTCATGGGGGTATAGTGTCCAGTGGACGGCTCTCATGGGGGTATAGTGTCCAGTGGACAGCTGCCATGGAGGTATAGTGTCCAGTGGACAGCTCTCATGGTGGTATAGTGTCCAGTGGACAGCTCTCATGGTGGTATAGTATCAAGTGGACGGCCCTCATGGTGGTATGGTGTCCAGTGGACAGCTCACATGGTGGTATAGTGTCCAGTGGATGGCCCTCATGGAGATTTAGTGTCCAGTGGACAGCTCTCATGGAGATTTAGTGTCCAGTGGACAGCTCTCATGGTGGTATAGTGTCCAGTGGACAGCTGTCATGGTGGTATAGTGTCCAGTGGATGGCCCTCATGGCAGTATGGTGTCCAGTGGACAGCTCTCATGGGGGTATAGTGTCCAGTGGACAGCTCTCATGGAGATATAGTGTCCAGTGGACAGCTCTCATGGTGGTATAGTGTCCAGTGGACAGCTCTCATGGTGGTATAGTGTCCAGTGGACAGCTCTCATGGTGGTATAGTATCCAGTGGACGGCCCTCATGGTGGTATAGTGTCCAGTGGACAGCTCTCATGGTGGTATAGTGTCCAGTGGACGACCCTCATGGTGGTATAGTGTCCAGTGGACAGCTCTCATGGCGGTATAATGTCCAGTGGACAGCTCTCATGGTGGTATAGTGTCCAGTGGACAGCTCTCATGGGGTATAGTGTCCAGTGGACAGCTGTCATGGTGGTATAGTGTCCAGTGGATGGCCCTCATGGCAGTATGGTGTCCAGTGGACAGCTCTCATGGTGGTATAGTGTCCAGTGGACAGCTCTCATGGCGGTATGGTGTCCAGTGGACAGCTCTCATGGTGGTATAGCGTCCAGTGGACAGCTCTCATGGGGTATAGTGTCCAGTGGACAGCTCTCATGGTGGTATAGTGTCCAGTGGACAGCTCTCATGGTGGTATAGTGTCCAGTGGACAGCTCTCATGGGGTATAGTGTCCAGTGGACAGCTCTCATGGGGTATAGTGTCCAGTGGACAGCTCTCATGGCGGTATAATGTCCAGTGGACAGCTCTCATGGTGGTATAGTGTCCAGTGGACAGCTCTCATGGGGTATAGTGTCCAGTGGACAGCTGTCATGGTGGTATAGTGTCCAGTGGATGGCCCTCATGGCAGTATGGTGTCCAGTGGACAGCTCTCATGGTGGTATAGTGTCCAGTGGACAGCTCTCATGGTGGTATAGTGTCCAGTGGACAGCTCTCATGGTGGTATAGTGTCCAGTGGACAGCTCTCATGGTGGTATAGTGTCCAGTGGACAGCTCTCATGGTGGTATAGTGTCCAGTGGACGGCCCTCATGGCGGTATGGTGTCCAGTGGACAGCTCTCATGGTGTCCTGGTGAAAGGATGACCTTTGAACCTAGCACAGACTCAGCTTGTGAGTAGTTCTATAACTAGGATACAAATTAGGCTATTGGAGTACGCTGGACTATCAATCTGTAGAAATTTAAGATGCTGATCAAGGATATTAATTCAATTAAATGAATTAATTCTAAATGTGCAAAAGAAAATCCAAAGTGAATAAATAATATCTTTGGAACTGGTGAAATGATGTAGTTGAAATCTTGGTGGTTGTTGTGCTTTAGAGAAGGAACTGTACCTCACTCTCACTGAGCCAGCCTATTTACAATCCAGACCCAATATTAAACACAGAAAATGTTTAAAGTAATACCGGTGCTAAAAGTCAAGCTCATGTTCAAGTTTATTATCATTCTACCACACACATGTATACAGCTAAACAAAACATCGCTCCTCTGGGGCCAAGGTACAAAACGCAATACATATCAGCAGACACAGCACACACACACTCTGTGGCCATTTCATTTGGCACCTCCTGTACCTAATAAAGTAGCCACTGAGTGTATGCTCATGGTCTTCTGCTGCTGTAGCCCATCCACTTCAAGGTTCAACATGTTGTGTATTCAGAGATGCTCTTCTGTATACCGCTGTTGTAACGAGTGGTTATTTGAGTTACTGTCACCTTCCTGTCAGCTTGAACCAGTCTGGCCATTCTCTCTGACCTCACTCATTAACAAGACATTTTCATCCACACAACTCCATCTCACTGTATGTTTTTTGCTTTCTTGCACCATTCTCTATAAACTCCAGTGTGTGAAAATCCCAGGAGATCAGCAGGTTCTGAGATATTCAAACCATTCTGTTGGGCTCTAACTATCATTCCACGATCAAAGTCACTTAGATCACAATTCTTCTCCATTCTGATGTTTGCTTTGAACAACTGAATCTCTTGACCATGTCTGCATGCTTTTATGTACTGCGTTGCTGCCGCATGATTGTCTGATTAGATATTTGTATTAACGAGCAGGTGTATAGCTGTGACTGATAAAGTGGTCACTGAATATGATACCCATCACCATTTGGGCCATTCAGAAGCCATGGCTGACTGCATGCTTTCAGTCATGAACACATAAGCTACCTTACTTTTTCAGTAGCTGCTGCCTGGCCCGCAGTGTTTCCTGGTTCATTTCATAATTCCAGCACCTGCAAAGCCAAAGTAAAATTCATTGGCAAATACACAAGTAAACTTATGCACAGGTGCAATGAAATAATTAAACAAGAAAGAGCATAAGTGGAAGAAAAATAAAGTGAATTTTAAGGCAAGGTGGTCATAGTGTCGGTGTACTGTGAGAGTGTAGAGGGCTGTGCAGGTTGGATCAATAATTGAATAGTTGAAGGGAGGTAGCTGTTTTTGAACCTGGTGATATGGGACTTCTGTACCGCTTATTTATTTATTTATTTTTCTGTTTGTTTGTTTGTTTAGAGATACAGCGTGGAACAGACTCTTCTAGCCCAGTAAGCCTTGCTGCCCAAAAGCCCACTATTTAACACTAGTCTAATCACAATGCCCAATTAACCTACTAACCGGTGATCTTTGGACTGTGGGAGGAAACTGGAGCACTTGGAGGAAACCCTCGCGGTCACAGGGAGAAGGTTCAAGCTGCTCATGGATGAATTGAACTCTGAAATCTGTTCCCTGAACTGTTATAGCACTGTACCAACACTAGGCTACCGTGCTGTTGTCCTGATGGTAGCTGTGGGACGATGGCAGGGGTCAAATAGTGGGGTTTTTGATGATAGATGACAGAGTCTCAGGTTGATATTACCTGTGGTGGAGCGGGACGAGTCCACATTGTCTTACACAGTCTTACATAGCTGCACGTTCGAATTGCCATACCAGACCACAATGCAGTATTTTGTCTCTTGATTCAAAAGCAGTTTGATCCTGACTGAACACACACTGATTATCAGTGGGAAGTTCATTGTACATTCCACAGAACAGCATTGTCAACAAAAACTGACTGAAAGGAATGCTACACATTGTGTAAAATAGTCCAGCATGTTAAAGTGGCTCCAGTGTCTCCTCCAACTCCTGAATGTTCCTTCGATTGAACATTTATCCCAAGGTGGTGCTCTGGTAATGCTTTATTTGTACATGCAGTTTTCAAGGGCAAAGAGAAGACACCTGTCAGCAGGAAAAGCTGTGGGATGTAGAGTGTTTGCCAGCAAAAGCTTGACTCTAATTCCTGAGAGGGGGAGAAAATGAAGTGTCTCACTATAAAGTGTCACTTCAAGAGTACAAGAGTAAGGAGAAGCACAATTCTTCAGATTAGATGCGCTCTTCTTTCCTGTCCTTGTTCCAGCAGTGTGATGTGTAAAAGTCCAACACTATCTGGTTAAAAAAAGAAAAGCCTTTATCAATAGTGTCAACACTGTAGAGTCAGCTGGTTCCTTATCGACTGGCCACTCTGGGTTTATAAAATGAGTGCTTGATCTAAAAAGGTCAATGATATTTCTCGGCCCCTTCTGCACATGCAGCCAGGAGATATGAGCCTTTTGGGAGTTTTATATCTTTTAATCTTTATCACTTGTGAAAATGACATTTTAATAAACACTTTGCCTTGACAGAAATAAAGCAATTATGGCTTATCACATTTTTCCCTCTTGTTCCATTTTTGTTCTTATTAGCTTAACCTCTTTCAGTTTCACTCATTATATCGGCATGCTCTCCACTTCACATCCTTAATCAGGCTCTCTTTGAAGGCGGAGGATCACACTATCCTAGTGTGACACTTTACAGTGCCGGTGATCACAATTGGGTTCTGTACATTTTCCTTGTGTCCAGGTGCTCAGTTTCCTCATGCATGCGGAGTTGGTAAGTTATGAACATGCTATGTTCGCATCAGAAGTGTGGCGGCATTTGCAGGCTGCCCCCAGCACCATCCTTGGATTGTGTTGGTTATTGGCACTAGTGACTGGATGTTTCAATGCCACAAATAAAATTAATCTTTAGCATCTTCAATGCTAGTCTTTGCTAGTGGTGGTGTGGAAGGCAAAAGATGACTTAAGGTGAAAAGTAGATTGATTTTGCTTGGCTTGCTGCTTGGTGCCGTGCCTCTTTCAACTACTGCGCTGAGTGATGAAGCCAACATTAGCAGAGAAGTGCCCAAAGGCAGTCTCAGATGCACCTGTCAGAGTACACTAGCATTCGGTCTGGGAAACCAGAGCTTATGATGAAATGAGCTAACGTGTTGCACTCACGGGCTGCTTGGCCCGGTCATCTATTAATCTGATAAAGTCAAAGCCCATTTCTCATCTCTGCACTTTTATTATTTCCTTGTCACAACAGGCAAAGTGCAAATGCTCACCAGATATGTTCATGTGGATATACTGCCGTTAGAAATCTCTAAACTGCAGTTGCTACCCAGCGATACAACTAGCTTAAAAAACGTTCGCTTTTTATCATCTCAGAGGAAATCAATGAGTTGGAGGGCGACCGTGTTTAGTCACATTATGTTTATATTGTCACTGCGATCTAACAACCTGTAACGCCTGATAATATACATCCAAACACTTCAGAGTTATCACTGCTACTGGGTAAAATGGAGGAATGGAAGGAATAAAGTGTGGGCTGTTTTCTAAATGGGGAGGAAATTGAGAAATCAGAGGTGAAAAAGGGACTGGGGAGTCCTCATGCAGGATTCCCTAAAGGTTAAAAAAGGCAATTGCAATGTTAACATGCATTTCGACAGGACTTCGACAAGACCAAAGATGTGATGCTGAAGCTTCATAAGACATTGGTCAAACCGCACTTGGAGTATTATGAGCAGTTTTGAACCCTTATCTAGGAAAGGATGTGCTGGCATTGGAGAGGGTTCAAAGGAGATTGATCCAGGGGCAGAAAGGGTTAATGTATGAGTAGTGTTTTATGCCTCCGGGCCTCTACATGCTGGGGTTCAAAAGAATGGGGAGGGGGTGATCTCACTGAAGTCTATCAGATATTGAAAGGTCTTGATAGAGTGGACACGGAGAGAATGTTTCCTATGGTGAGGGAGTCTAGGATCAGAGAGCGCAGCTTCAGAATAACAGGGTGTTCTTTTTGAACAGACATGAGAAATTTATTTAGCCAGACGGTGGTGAATCTGTGGAATTCATTGCCAGAAACGGCTGTGGAGACCAAATCATTGGCTATATTTAAAGTGAAGGTTGCTAGTTTCTTGATTTGTAAGGGTGTCAAAGGTTATATGGAGAAGGCAGGACAATGGGATTGAGATGGAAAATAAATCAGTCATAAACGATTAGCGGAGCAGACTTAATGGACCAGATGGCCTAATCCTGCTTCTCTGTCTTATGGCCTAAATTGTAGTTACCTAGTAAATTTCTATAGCAGTTATTATCTCAACCACTGTCATCTTTTGTGCTTTCTACAATCAAATTATACAGCACATCCAATGTCCAATCGTCCAATACTTGTAAATTATATACACACTTGTCAAACAAGGTTAGTTCCCAAAACAAAAGCAGAATTTGCTGTTAATGCTAATTAAAGCAGGTAGTGTCTGTAGAGAGAAGAACAGACAATGTTTCATGTTTAATTAACCTGCAAGAATGTTTACAGCAATTTCTGTTCATACTTTGGATTTCTGGGATCCATTGTGCTATGGCAAAGTTTCTTTCCAACATGTTTCTAATTCCAACATTAAATACTAGAGGTTCTGCAGATGCTGGAAATTGGAAGCCAGAGTGACACAAAAAACACAAATGCCAGAGGAACTCAGCAAGTCAGGAGAGGAACAAAGAATTGACGTTTTGGTCTGAAACCTTTCACCAGAACATGAAGGTCATTCATCGGTATTGAATGCCATTTATTCTAGGACACTGTGTGCAATGTTGTGTGTAATAACTGGACTTAGAGAATCAATAGTAGCACTGAACTGATAGGCTAAATTGGATCCTTCTGTTTCATTAAGTATTTCAAATCATTTACAAAATAAACTTTCCTTAAGAGTTTTAACTGGAAATGATGACACTGAGCCACACCTTGTAAAAGGAGTTCTTGCCCTCAAAATCTTATCCAAATATTTTCAAGGATAATTGTAGAAGAGAAAATGATTTGGGGAAACAAATCAGAACTCAGGACTCCAAAAGCTGGAGGCAGAACAGCAAGTAGAAAAGGTTGAATGATCATGAACTGGAGGAATGTGAAGTGCTCACATGAATGGTATCACTTGTTTCTTAAAATTGATTGTGAATCAGTTCCATCATTTTCTGTTAACGTTCCACTTTTCAGGATTTTTGCAAACAAATTATGATTACTCTTTTATTGGTGGAAGGCTGATGGCTAAATCCCTGTTAGCATTTCACCCGGCACCTGTGTATTAGAGTTGATTATTACAGTGAACTTTGGTCCACAGTAACAGCAGAATGAGAAATGCCACCAATGTCAAGACAATGGCATTTTACTCCCTTTGCTTCCCATTCTGGGAGATTAACTGCAAGTGACAGAGGTGAGACTGCCTACAGCTCACACAGTCAGTTAAGAGAATGAGCAATCTTTTGGGTTGATTGGTCATGGTTGTTCACAGAAACTGGTGGATAGAGTCATTCTCTTAAATTCTGTTCAGTGTGCAAGCACTGTAACTGGAAACAAGACATGGCTTTACACTGCAGTACAGTTGTACAACACAGAATCAGGCCCTTTGGCCCAACTCTCCCATGCTGGCCAAGCTGCTTACCTGAGCTGATGGTATTTGGAGCCCATCCCTCTAAACTAGGGCTCATTGTTATGTAATGAGGGGTCTGTGGACCCCAGTTTGGTTTTGAGTCTCAACTTTTCTTGTCCATATCCCTGTGCAAATGTCTTTTGAAGATTGCAATTGCATCTATTCTGATACTTTGTAGCTCTTTCCATATACCCATCACTGTCTGTGGAAAAGTAGCCCCTCAGATCGGCTTTAAATTACTCCCTCTGCCCTCTGGTTTTAGACTGCCCAGTGCTGGGGATAAAGCAGTGGCCATTCAGTTTATCTACATCCTTCATCATTTTATGAACCTCTCCGTAAGGTCATCACTCAGCCCCCTACACTCTAGGAAAAGAAGCATTAGCCTATTCAATCTCATCCCATAACTCCTGCCCCGTAGTCCCAGTAATACCCTTGTGAGTCCTTACTCTACCCTTCCTCACTTAATTACATCCTTCCCACAGCTAGGTGACCAGAATTGCACACAGTCCTCCAGGGTGGTCTCACCAATGTCTTGCACAGGTGTAATATAACCTCTCAACACTTGTTGTCAATGCTCTGACCAACAAAGGCAAGCATATCATCCCCCCAACTGCACCATCTACCCGTGACACCACTTTCAGGGAAATGTGTCCTTGTACTCCTCGATCTCTCTGTGCTTCAGGGCCCTTCATTTCAAGTACAAGTCCTGCTTTAATTTATCTTACCAAATTGCAACACCACGCTCATCAAAGCTAAATTCCTTTTGCCATTCCTTTCTTCTGTTGATCTGCATCCTGCTCTAACCCTTTTTTCACTATCTAAAATACCACTAAGTTAATCAAAGATTGTTTTGCCCCAAGTTTCCCCTCCCAAAACAATCCCAGTGCTAGGAATGATCATTGAAGCATTATGGGATAGGAGGAGACCAGCTAGCCCAACCCTACTAGACAAATCCTAATCCCTTTCCCTGCTCTTGCCCAAAAGAAATAGAAACAGTCTTATCTCAGCTGGTTGTCCAACTCTCATTCCTTGATTGTCTCCAACAAGTTACAAATCTTACAATGTCACAGATCTCAACTCCAAAGAAAAAATTACCAGACCATCTTTTCAGGACTCCCCAATGCACCTTAACATCAAATAAGTATTTTTGAAGTCTAATCACTTTTATAATGAAAACATGGTGGCCAGTATGATTCCAGCAGATCTCCTGTAAACAACCTATCTGTGATGGAAATTCAGTGGGTGATTCAAGATGAGAGCTGAATGAACACTGTGAATAACTCTTCATTTCTTCTCCGAAATAATAACGTGGGATTTTTAACATCTCCGGTAAAGTACAGACAGGCTTGGTTTCAAGTCTAAATTGGCAGTCCCAACAGTTCAGAATCTTCAGTAACACAGTAGAAAGCCTAGATTATTATACTCAAGTCACTAATACTGGAACAAGACTATGTTAGGTGAGTTATTAATACTAGTTTTGAAACTACCAGGTCAATCAATGTCTTTACTGGGAAAAAGAATGCAAAGCATTTCCTTATGACACAAGACGCTACCATTCATTCCATCAAGTCTATGCTATCTCCCAAAGCATTCCTAATCACACACATTCTTCCCCTGTAACCCATTAGCCATCATATTCCCATCCATAACACTGAGTCAAATGTCACGACCTGTATTAGAATTGATAGCAACCTGTTCGCCTATTGTTGGAGATGTGGGAGGGAGCCCGAACACCTGCGAAAAATATAAAACAAGGGGCAAAAGTGAGAAAATGATAAACGTGCTCAGGTCATACAAGGTTAGGTGAACCCAAGTCACTAGCGTTGTGCAACAACAGCTTTATCATATTATCTACATTCACAGAATTAAAAGATTGTTAAACATATTCTGCAGTCAGGAGAGTTCTTTTCTGAAAGGGGTGATCCTGCCTAGTTTCTCCAAACTGACCAATAATTGTATAGAAGATTTGCCTCCAGTTATATTTAGACCCTTGTAAATGTCACTTTGACATCTGAAATCTGCATTTGTCATTTTTGCCCCTCGCTAATTTGTTTAATTTAGGAAAATGTCTGTTGGCTGCAAAGTTAGAAGAGACGTTTTGACACGTAACTTCCTTCCAGGCACTAACATTTAGGGTTGTGGGTCATGCAAAAACGTGAAATAGCTCAAGTTTGTACATTACTGTCACTTAGCACTTGAGAACTTTGCAGTGCCTTTCTTTATATCCACACCGGGGCAAGGTGTGCTTCACCTTAAGCACAGATCACCTTGGATTTTGTGGACAGTTTCCTTGACTGAGTCAAGCAGTGCCAGTTAGGGTGAATTTTAATTAATTTTGCATCACGGCAATGAGTTTAAATGATGTTCATCAGATTAAGTGTCCTTGAAATCGTTAACATTGATTTTGGTGGATGTACAACAGGAGTAATTAGGACTCATTCAGCGAGCATCAGATATTTTCATTTTCCTTAGCGTGTTATTAGGTGTCTGGAGGTTTACACTGTGTGGGATATTGCACGTCTTTAACAAAGCATTTCGCTATTACTTGGCATATTGCACAAAATCTCCAACCGATAATAGGTCCTTTGCTGTGTGAAAACCTTAAGGATGTCTCAAAGATTCCATCCCAGAGCCATCCTGTCAGTTCTTGTCATTCTCACCTCTGATAACACTCGATGACAACCTATCAGCTGTCAATTAGAAACAGCTTGACAGACAGCTAGATAACATGTTTGATTCAGCAGGAAGTTTTATTTTAATTTTGGAGGGTCGTATGATTCTTTTTTCTTTAATTATCTTGAGCAAGAATAGGTCCTGTACTTGACATGGAGGCCGAGATTTGTTGTTTTTTATTGCTTATACTGCATTCAGCCGTGATCACAAGTTGAACAACCTCCTCTGCATTTTTGCAAAGAAATTGATCAAGAAAGCTTGGGGGAATTGGCTGTGCTCCATGCATCTACAGACGCCAACGATTCCCGAGTACCAAGTTAATTTAAATTGACTGCTTGTTTAAGACTGGAGAAACAAGCTACATCCTTCTGAAGGAACAGGTGCACAACACAGGCAAAGACACCTCAGCCTGAATTAAAACTAAGATGACATCTTGCATAGCTCTATTGATGTTTTGCTAACCGCTGCATGTACAGCCTTGAGCCACACAGTAAAGTAAGGGATGTTATTCTCTCATTGAAAGCTCGAATGATAATTTTACAATGAATCAAGAGACTACTTGACCAAACATCTCTACTCAAATGATGGTGAGATTTGCTACAAGAGTCACAGAGGAAAATAGCAAAGATGATTGTAGGAGACTGGAAAAACACTAAAAGTGGAAAGTATGGCAGAGCATGTGAAGTCAGGTGGGTGAAGGTACATGTTGAGTCTGTGGTGGCCAGTGCTATCGTGTTTGCTGTTGTGTGCTGGGGCAGCAGGCTGAGGGTAGCAGACACCAACAGAATCAACAAACTCATTCGTAAGGCCAGTGATGTTGTGGGGGTGGAACTGGACTCTCTGACGGTGGTGTCTGAAAAGAGGATGCTGTCCAAGTTACATGCCATCTTGGACAATGTCTCCCATCCACTCCATAATGTACTGGTTAGGCACAGGAGTACATTCAGCCAGAGACTCATTCCACCGAGATGCAACACTGAGCGTCATAGGAAGTCATTCCTGCCTGTGGCCATCAAACTTTACAACTCCTCCCTCGGAGTGTCAGACATCCTGAGCCAATAGACTGGTCCTGGACTTATTTCCACTTGGCATTATTTGCTTATTATTATTTAATTATTTATGGTTTTATATTGCTATATTTCTACACTATTCTTGGTTGGTGTGACTGTAACAAAACCCAATTTCCCTTGGGATCAATAAAATATGTCTGTCTGTCTGTCTGTTGGCCATAAAGTCTAGCATGGATCACAGTCAAAGTCAACTTGATTGTCATGTGCAATGCCTTTTATATATACTGGTACAATCCAAACCTATGTGAATCACAGACATATAGTATTAACAGCAGTGTACAGAATAAAACAGAATAAATTATATACAGCTTTTGCTGTATATAATCTTTTCCCACAGATTTGATTTGCCATACCAGATCACGATGCAACCAGTTAGCACACTTTGAACCGTACCCCCATAGAAGCTTGTTGGAGTGCTCAGTGACATGATTGATAGCCCAAGTTCATGTACCATGCTTTGTGTAATTCTACATGACTCATCCAGGCCAATATTCATGCCTCACTCAAGCCTGCACTTAACAACCTGCTCATGTATAAAATTAAAACCCAACCCCACCAAAGCCAATCCAATCTCTGCCAGAAGCCAAGGATATGTTTATTTCAAATACCAGGCCCAGTTCAACATGACCATTGTTATAAATGTGGCTGCTTTTAACAGGCTGCTGGTTGAGGGACAGTCTTTTCATTTGTCTTAGAAGCTCTAGGGCAGGGTTAGATGTGGTTGGGTCAGCCACATGCATTTGGTTGTAGGCAAGGTCAATGTGGCCCAACATGGCTTATTCCAAGTCCAAGTATACAGTTCCTTCTCCCAAGCCAAGCTGATCAAGACCTCCACTCATGAACTACCTCATCACAACCCACACATTCAATTATCTAGCATCACTTTATGTATCTAATGGATTTGTATCTAACAGCTACTTATTCATTCTGTTTTATAGCATTACTTTTATATTTATACATGTTATTTTTGGCTTTTTATGGAGCCCTTTATCCTATTTTATGCTGCATCCGATCCTAAGTAACAACCGTTCTGTTTTCCTTTACACTGAAGAATGACCATCAACAATCTTGCAGCCACACGGAACCTTGTGTCTGCCAGTTCAGTCTTTTGAATCAGCAGATACAAGAGACAGTCAATTCTGGAACCTGGAGCAACAATCTGCTGGCAGAATGAAATGGCTTGAGCAGAATTTGTGGGAAGATATGAACTGTTGACATTTCACACCTAAACCCTGCATCAAGATGATGATATATAGAGATGTTTCCTGGCCTGCTGATTTTCTCCAGCATTTTGAGTGTGTTGCTCGGATTTCCAGCATCTGCAGATTTTCTCTTGTTTGTGATCATGAAATATAGAAACAGAATGGAAAACACAAGAGATTCTTCAGATTCTGGAAATCCAGAGCAACACACACAAAATGCTGGAGGAACTCAGCAGGTCAGGCAGCATCTATGGAAAGGAATAAATAGTCGACCTTTCGGGCTAAGACTCTTCTCCAGAACTGGAAAGGAAGGAGGAATCAGAATCAGAATCAGGTTTATTATCACCGGTATGTGACATGAAATTTGTTAACGGCCATAGCAGTTCAATGCCATGCATAATACAGAAGAGAGAAAAAAAATTAGAATAAATAAATAAGTAAATCTTATTCAGCATTCTTTATGCAGTATATGTATATTGAATAGATTAAAAATTGTGCAAAAAACAGAAATACTATATATTTTTAAAAAAGCTAGTGTCCAAGGGTTCAATGTCCATTTAGGAATCGGATGGCAGAGGGAAAGAAGCTGTTACTGAATCGCTGAGTGTGTGCCTTCAGGCTTCTATACCTGCCACCTGATGGTAACAGTGAGAAAAGAGCATGCCCTGGATGCTGGAGGTCATTAATAATGGATGCTGCCTTTCTGAGACACCGCTCCTTGAAGATGTCCTGGGTACTTTGTGGGCTAGTACCCAACATGGTACAACCCTCTGCAGCTTCTTTCAGTCCTGTGCAGTAGCAGCTTGCTAGAATGATCTCCACGGTACATCTATAGGAGTTTTTGAGTGTATTTGTTGACATAATGAATCTCTTCAAACTCCTAATAAAGTATAGCAGCTGTCTTGCCTTCTTTATAACTGCATCGATATGTTGGGACTGGGTTAGGTCCTCAGAGATCTTGACACCCAGAAACTTGAAGCTGCTCACTCTCTCCACTTCTGATCCCTCTATGAGGATTGGTATACGTTCCTTGGTCTTACCCTTCCTGAAGTCCACAATCAACTTTTTCATTTTACTGACATTAAGTGCCAGGTTGTTGCTGCAGCACCACTCCACTAGTTGCCTATCTCCACAATAAGTCAATGGCAGAGATGAGTTTCTACCAACAATGGTTGTATCGTGAGTAAATTTATAGATGGTATTTGAGCTATGCTTAGTCACACAGTCATGGGTATATAAAGAGTAAAGAAGTGGGCTAAGCACACACCCCTGAGCTGCACCAGTGTTGATCGTCAGCAAGGAGGAAATGTTATCACCAATCTGCACAGATTGTGGTCTTCTGGTTAGGAAGTCAAGTATCCAGTTGCAGAGGGAGGTACAGAGGCCCAGGTTCTGTAATTTCTCAATCAGGATTGTTGGAATGATGGTATTAAATGCTGAGCTATAGTTGATGAACAGCATCCTGACATAGGTGTTTGTGTTGTCCAGGTGGTCTAAAGCCGTGTGGAGAGCCATTGAGATTGTATCTGCCATTGACTTATTGTGGTAATAGGCAAATTGCAATGGGTCCAGATCCTTGCTGAGGCAGGAGTTCAGTCTAATCATAACCAACCTCTCAAAGCATTTCATCACTGTAGATGTGAGTGCTACTGGGCGATAGTCATTAAGGCAGCTCACATTAATCTTCTCAGGCACTGGTATAATTGCTGCCTTTTTGAAGCAAGTGGGAGCTTTCGCCCATAGCATTGAGAGGTTGAAAATGTCTCTGAATACTCACACCAGTTGGTTGGCATAGGTTTTCAGAGCTTTAACAGGTACTCCATCAGGACCATCCGCCTTGCAAGGGTTCACTCTCTTTAAAGACAATCTAACATCGGCCTCTGAGACAGAGATCACAGGGTCATGAGGTGCAGCACAGATTTTCATAGCTGTAGTTGTGTTCTCCCTTTCAAAGCAGGCATAGAAGGCGTTGAGTTCATCTGGTAGTGAAGCATTGCTGCCATTCATGCTATTGGGTTTCGCTTTGTAGTAAGTAATGTCTTGCAAGCCCTGCCAGAGTTGTCGTTTATCTGATGTCGCCTCCAACCTCATTTGAAATTGTCTCTTTGCCCTTGAAATAGCCCTCCGCAAATCATATCTGGTTTTCTGGTACAGACCTGGGTTGTCAGATTTGAATACCACAGATCTAACCTTCAGCAGACAATGTACCTCCTGGTTCATCCACGGCTTTTGGTTTGGGAATGTCTTTGTGGGCACATACTCATCCATGCAGGTTTTAATGAAGTCAGTAACAACTGCAGCTTACTCATCCAGATTTGAAGATGAATCCCTGAATACAGTCCAGTCCACCGATTCAAAGCAGTCCTGTAGACTCGCCTGTGCTTCCCTTGTCCATATCTTCTTGATCCTCACTACTGGTGCTTCAGTCTTCAGTCTCTGCCTATATTCAGCAAGTAGAAGTACAGCAGGTGATCAGACTTCCCAAATTGAGAGCGTGGAATAGCATGGTAGGCATTCTTAATGGTGGTGTAATAATGGTCCGGTGTGTGTTTTTTCCTCTGATAATGCAAGTGATCTGTTGTTGGTAGTTACTTAGTGATTTTTTCAGACTGGCCTGGTTAAAATCTCCCAAAACAATGGTGAAGGCGTTAGGGTGTGCTGTTTTGTGCATGTTTATCCCATTGCTCAGATCATCTAAAGCCTGATTGACATTGGCCTGGGGTGTAAACTGCTACCGAAATGACCCCAGAGAACTCCCTTGGTAATTAAAAAGGACAGCACTTTACTGCTAGATATTCCAGGCCTCATGAGCAGAATTGGGACATCACTGATATATTTGTGCACCAAGGAGAGTTGATTATGAGGCATACTCCCCTGCCTCTGCTTTTGAAAGACTCTATAGATCTATCCTAACAGTGTAAAGTAAACCCATCAATCTGAATCACTGCATCCAGTATGGAAGGGGTTAACCAGGATTCCATGAGACAAAGGATGTCAGAATAAATGATGGAGGGATGGGAAGGATGATAGCTAGAAGGTGATAGGTGAAGCCAAGTGGGTGGGAAAGTTAAAGGGCTGGAGAGGAAGGAATCCGATAGGAGAGGAGAGTGGACTATCAGAGAAAGGAAAAAGCCGGGCACCAGGGGAGGTGAGAAGCAGGCAGGGAGAGAGGGAAGAGGACAGAGTGAGGAAAAGAAGAGCGAATGGTGAGGGGAAAATGGAAGGAAAAATCGATGTTCATGCCATCAGGTTGGAGGCTGCTTAGTCAGATATGAGGCATTGTTCCTCCACCCTCATTATGGCAAAAGAGAAGGCCGTGGACCAACAGGAATTAAAACGGTTGGCCACCGCAAAATTTTGTTTTTGGCGGATGGAGAAGAGGTGCTTGACAAAGGTGCATTTTAATTCTAATCCCATTCCTGTTCTGACATGTTGGTCCATGACCTGCTCTTTTCCACCACTCACATCAATTCCACTTTAACCAATGTGGAGGAGGCGCCATTGGAAACCCCTGATACAATAGACGAGCCCAACAGACTTGTAGGTGAAGGGGCTCTGAACGGAGGTAAGGGAGGAGGTAAATGAGGTAGCATTCCTGTCACTTGCAGGGTATTTGACAGTAGGGAGATTAGGGAAGAGGGATGAACGGAGAAGGGAATCATGGAGAGTGGGGGGTAAGATCCCTCTGAAGATCAGAAGTTGTAGAGAATGATGTGTTGAATGGAGAGGCTTGAGTCTTCTCTATCATTCAATCATGGTTGGCTTTTTTTCAACCCCATTTTCCCACTTTCTCCTTACAACACTAGCCCCCTTACCAATCACAAACCGATCAATTTGTTTTAAATACAAACAATAACTTGGAGTCCACAGGCCTTTGATTCAACCGTTGCCACTACCTCACCTCAGCAGAAGAAGTTCCCCTTCATTTCAGTTTTTAATTCTGTGGCTATATCTTTGTATCTTTGACACATCCTCTCCAATTCCGCTCTATCCAGGCCTTTAGTAGAAAGTTTCACTGCTAATGTAATGGTTTCTCTGTAGCAGCGATGTTTGAGTTATGACTAGAGATAATGGGGTTTGGAATGCTGGGGCTATCCAATGAGAGAAATGTTCTTCTTTCTTGTGAGTCTGGAAGAGAGATTTTCGTGGTCTTTGCTGGGGAGAGATGAGGAGAGAAGATGCGAATGAAGAGAGTTGGTAGAACGCCGGATGGAGTAGACTTGGAGCGAGGGTCTGAAGGTCAGCGACAATCGGAGAAGGTCGATGGTGGAGGAATGGCTCATCAGTGAGCTCCAACATTGCGCAATAGACTGTTTCATGAGAATGGGCCTCTTTCTTTTTTTTGTTTTCTTTACTAACCATATTGTCAAAATAACAATTATAAAGCTCAATCGTTTAATTGCATATTGTGTACTGTTTATTATTTTGGGGCACTGATTTGTAACAGGGGACACATCGCACAGCATCCACCCAAATGATATTTCTTAAGTTTGCCCGAACTGGGAGCTATCATCCCCTATATTCAGCCACTAATTTAAACGAGAGTTACATAGGTTTCAAGGAGACCTCACCTTTATCCTTTTGAATTCTATCAAGTACAAGACCAGAGACACCAACACTCCTCATGGGGTCAACTTTTCATTCTTGAAGATGTTCCACACCCTCTGGAGGGCTACTACATCTTCCCTTAGATGCCAGATAAAAAATTGCTCCCTATATTCTAAATGCCATTTGACCAATACCTTAAAGTCTCAGCAGCACATCCTTGCCAACTCCTTGTAAAGTCTCAGGACTGGAGAGGAAAGATAACCATTAAAAAGGAGAGGGGGAAAGTTGAGACAGCGTCTGGCAGGTGATGATTGGAGACACCTGCATCCTGTCCCCTCCCCAAATGAAACCATTTGCCTTTTCCCCACGTACTAAAACCCCTGAGAATCTTTAGATCTCTCCTTCCTTCCTCTTCATGTTAACAGTTGTAACCCATTGCTTTTCAGAGAAGCAAATAGCAGGATCTTGATAGATTCTGCATGTCTTTAATCAAAACATCTCACAAATTACCTTTTAAAGCCCTAACAGTCAGCATCAGACCACAAGAAGACTGCCTGTGATAGTACTAAGGATAATTTGCCCTGTTCAGTGCTGATTACATGTCGTACTGAGAGAAATGCAGGGAGAATTACTCTTATTACAATAATAGCAAATTAAACTGGTTTGAGCAGTTACAAGAACCACTGCAGTTCTCGACACTTGATATGCAGTATTAGACCTATTTTAAGTGTATTATCTGGCTTTCACCTTGTCTACTGCTGGCAGAAATAGTCTACACTTTGATTTAAAATTAGTTGTACAGGAATGGTCTTATAGTTGGATGTAGTTCATAAGATTTGATAAAATGCACAGTCTTCCCCAATGAGAAATTAACCTTTGGATTTGACATTGCTAAAGACATTTAGAAAGAGCAAAGACTTTAGAGTATAGGCCATTCAGCCCTCAAGTTGTGTGGTGTCCTCAGTGAGTTGTTAACCTGTAGTGAACTCTAATGCACAGACTTCAGAATCAGAATCAGGTTTATTATCACCAGCATGTGTCATGAAATTTGTTGATTTAATGTATACATGCATTTCAATGTATACAAATACAGAAGAAAAAAATAATAAAATCATAATAATAAATAAATAAATTTACAGTATATGTATAATGAATAGATTAAAAATCATGCAAAAACAGAAATAACGTATATTTAAAAAGTGAGGTAGTGCTCACGGGCTCAATGTCCATTTAGGAATCAGATGGCAGAGGGGAAGAAGCTGTTCCTGCATCGCTGAGTGTGTGCCTTCAGGCTTCTGTACCTCCCACCTGATGATAATAGGGAGAAAAGGGCATGCCCTGGGTGCTGGAGGTCCTTAATAATGGACACTGCCTTTTTGAGACACCATCCCTTGAAGATGTTCTGGGTACTTTGTAAGCTAGTACCCAAGAGATGGAGCCGACTAGATCTACAAACCTCTGCAGCTTCTTTCGGTCCTGTGTAGTAGCCCACCATGCCCTCCTCCCCACCCCGCGCCCATACTAGACAGTGAAGCAGCCTGTCAGAATGCTCTCCACAGTACATCTATAGTTTTTGAGTGTATTTGTTGACATATCAAATCTCTGCAAACTTCTAATGAAGTATAGTCGTATACAAGACACTAGTTTAAATGAGGTGTTCAATTTAAGAGCCATTCATGATGACCTTGGAACTTGCCAGATCTACTGTTGGGAATGTGTCATCTGAGTAACTATTTTTAAATAGAAATTACAAGAACTATAGAAGCTGGAAATCTGAGAAACAAAACATAGAGGATTTGTGTAATTATCTACAAGTTACCAGAAAGTGTGAAGAGTAAAAACAATGAGTTGGATAAAATGTGAAATTTTGACCTCCATTACCTGCACTGAAAACATGATGCTTGCACTTTGAAATTTGCTTCCTATATTTAGTTATCTGGACATTAATAAAATGAAATTTATTCTGGTGAGGGATCTCTGACTTGTGTTGTTCTGCAGGGATCAGTGCTCAGATATCTTGTTTAGAATTATATATATATATAATTGAGCCCATGGAGTCTGCTCTGCCATTCCATCATGGCTGATTTATTATCCCTCTCAATGCCACTCTCCTGCCTTTTCCTTGTAACCTTTGATACTCTGACTAATCAAGACATACCAACCTTCATTTCAAATATATTCAGGGTCTTGGCCTCCACAGCTATTAGTGGTAAATAATTCCACAGATTCACCATCCTCTGGCCAACAAAATTCCTCCTCATCTCTGTTCTAAATGGACATCCCTCTGTTCTGAAGCTATGCTCTCTGGTTCTAGACTCTCCCACGATAGGAAACATTCTCTCCATTTCTGCTCGATCTAGGCCTTTCAATATTCACATTCGGAATCTGAACCAGGTTTAATATCACTGCCATATGTTGTGAAATTTGATGTTTTGCTGCAGCAGTGCATTGCAATACATAATCATAAAAACTATAAATTACAATAAGTATGTATAAAACAGAAATATTTAATGAAGTATGTAGTGCAAAAAGAGAGGGGAAAATACTGAGGAAGTGTTCATGGGCACATTGTCATTCTGAAATCTGATGGCAGAGGGGAAGAAGCTCTTGCTGAAACATTGACTGTGTGTCTTCAGGCTCCTGTACCTCCTCCTTGATGGCAATGCGAAGAGTACATGTCCTGGGTGATGATGGTCCTTAATGATGGATGCCACCTTTTTGAATCATCACCTTTTGAAGGGGTCCTGGATGCAGGGAAGCCTACTGTCCATGAAGGAGCTGACAGAGTTTTCAACTTTCTGCAGCTTTTTCCAATCCTGTGCAATGACCCCTATGTACCAGATGGTGATGCAACCAGTTAGAATGCTCTCCATGGTACATCTGCAGAAATTTGTGAGGGTCTTTTGTGACATACCAACTCTCTTCAAACATCTTCTTTGTAATTGTATCAGTATGCTAGGTGCAGGATAGATCCTCAGAGATCTTCTTCAATATGCCTAGGATAGATCTTCAGAGTTGTTGACACCCAGGAACTTAAAACTGCTCACCCTTTCCACTTCTGATCCCTTGGTGAGGAATGGAGTGTGTTCCCTCGACTTCCTCTTCCTGAAATCCAGAATCAATTCCTTGGTCATACTGACATTGAGTGCAGACCTAACCCTGACTTTATCCTTACCTCACTCCTGTATATTCGTCTCCATCTGAAATTCTGCCAACAATACTTGTGTTCTTGGTGACTGAGCTGTGCCTAGGCACAGAATCCCTCGAGTAGAATAGAGAAGTGGGCTGAGCACACATCCTTGAGGTGCATTAGTGTTGATTGTCATTGAGGAGGAGACGTTATTTCCAATCTGCACTGACTGTGGTCATCCATTTAGGAAGTCAATGATTCATTTGCAAAGGAAGGAACAGAGGCCCATGTATTAAAGCTTGTTGATTAGTGCTGAGGGTATGATTGTGTTGAACACTGCACTGTAGTCAACAAACAGCAGCCTGATGCAGGGATCATGCCGAATGCATAGCCAATAAGATTGTATTCACTATAGTAATCCTCCCTCATTCTTTTAAACTCCAGTGAGTACAAGTCCCAGAATCATTCGCATGAACCTCCTCTCGACTTTACCTAATGCTAGTACATCTTTTCTTAGATAAGGGGCCCAAAGCTGGACACAATATTCCAAGTGTGGTTTGACCAACACCTTATGAAGTCTCAACATTACATCTTTGCTCTTATATTCTAGTCCTCTCGAACTGAATGCTAACATTGCATTTGCTCTCCTCACCACTGACTCAACCTGCAAGTTAACTGCTATGTTTTGTAACTTCAAAACATTAAGCTCATTCAAATAAACACACAGGAACGTGGATCAAACTACAAGTTTATTTCAAGCAAGCATGCACGTAACATGTGTTAACAATTCCCGTATTTATACATAACAAGTCTTGTTAATTTCACAATATCGCTATGATTTAAAGAGTAACAGTCTGAGAGATTTTTAACTAGAGGGTGACTAGAAAAGAAATGCCTTCCCTTTAATTCATTTTTCCAATCCTGTCATTTCTTCTCTATACCTTTTTTTATCCTACTTATCAATTCTGCTCTGCCTCGGGGTATTCTAATTTCTGCTTGCCTGCTCTGTAAGGAAGACTTTGCAATGCCATCCACAATTTCATTTCCCTCCACCCCAGCATGCCCAGGTATCCATGTAAATCTGACTTCACAACCCATCTTCCCCACTCTAAACAAAACTAAGAGAATCTCAATAACTATGTCAGGATGAGCTTTTGATTTATTCCCTTTTATAGTCTCAGACAGCAGCAGAATCTGATCAGATGATAACCCTGCATGGTCGAGAATCTTCTATGCACCATAAGGCCCAGAGGATTGCTAATAATTCTGTTGCAAAGACAGAAACACCATCTGAGACCTAGTGACCAATCTCAACTCCAAGTTGAGACACATACATCCCAAATCCTGCCTTACTGCTCTCTGGGTCCACTGCACCATCAGTAAAAATCTTCAGATAAGATCCCCATTTACTGAAGCTTCTTGAACTCTCTTCCAGCTTAAAATCAAACCACATTTCACAAGTAACTGCCCGATTAACATATCAGAAGCTTTCTCAGATTTGTTGCCTA
Source organism: Hemitrygon akajei (assembly GCF_048418815.1). Taxonomy (NCBI): domain Eukaryota; kingdom Metazoa; phylum Chordata; class Chondrichthyes; order Myliobatiformes; family Dasyatidae; genus Hemitrygon; species Hemitrygon akajei. The sequence continues at coordinate 108,096,559 of NC_133133.1, read as the reverse complement.
CAAAAACTGTTGCAGTCAGACCACTGCTTTTGTCATTTTCACGACTCCTCTGAGCACCATGCACCATGGTCTTTCCTTGGTCCAACATGCGTCAATCATCCCCTGCACACGCCCCCCCCACCCACGCTGGTCCTCCTGTTTTTACCACATACAAGGTTAAAGTGGCTCATTGGTTGTTATATTTCACTGTTAGGAATATCATTCCCACAGGAGTTATCTTTTCTCCAGTATAAGTTCAGTATCTTTCAAATGCAGTTGAAACTCATTTTGTAGAATGACTGAAACAGTTGAGCCAGTCCAATTCCATTTTAATTAATTTGCTGTTCACTTCTGGTGTAAGCCATGTTGCTTGTCTATTGTTAATTTTCACACTGTAAATCTCAAGGCTACACAATCCGTTGTACATTCTCATCAAGTTCTTCATCAACAGTATGCAGGTTAATGTCCCTTTTGAAACTGCAACTTGACTTCCTAGCTTTTTCTCTTCTCTGTGCAGTCCATTTATATTTGTCTGCCTGGCTTGCTCTTTGTATGTGTCCTACTTTGATGTATTCTCTGAAATGTTTTGCCCTTAAATTTGCATTTGTTTGGTGTAAGTAAGCTCCTGCCACAACGTAACACAATTTGTTGGCCAGCCGTTTTCTGTTATACGGTGCAAATTTGTTCCTGTTCACTTTCATTCCTGACTGTAACTCAATTATTTGTCTGTCTGCAGTTACCATCAAAACAGTGAATTCAACTGCTCTTTTAAATAGAAGTTGTGCTTCAGTTAGGAGGTGTCTTTTGAATGATTTCTTGTAAGATTCCACAAATTAAATTGTTATGATACCAGCCCCCCTCCTTTGCGAGAATCGCAAGAACCCTAGTGAAGGGGGGGGGGGTCAATGACCCAAGAGAGAGCGAGACGTGCTAAATACCACTTTCCACTGGGATGCAGAATAAAGCGACCCTGACTATTGTCTCATGAAGACCATGTGTAAAGCCCTCGGGCAAAGTGGGCTGGTTGAGAGAGAGATTGACACCTGCGATCCCGTGAGGAAGTATAAAGGAGGGTCGGGGGGGACCCCTCCAGACGCACCAAGGAGACCCGATAGCGATCCCGTCATAGCGGGAAGCCATTTTGAAGGAAGCCACATGCGTTAGATTCCGAATCGGGAGTCTGTGGCTGGAATCACGGACAATCGCTTTTAACTAACAACAGGAAAGCCTGCTCTCCTGGTTCCACGGCTTTGCTTCGTAAGGACCTGGGCAAGTGTTCCTTTTCTCACCAATCTCTCTCTCTCTCTCCCCAACACGGGAAACTCAGCGGTTCCCAAAAGGCTGAAGCCTGCCGACTTTTGAATGACTGTTATATTTTTCCAAATGGACAAGATATTATCCCCTAGACAACGATAGAGCTTATTTCTGATTGATCATTACTATACCTGCGCTTTAGATTGAGTATTGACAACTTATGGTATCTGAATGTTTGTATTAACCTTCCTTTTGTGCCCCTTTATAAATAAAAACGTTTTAAAATGGTACCATCAGACTTCAGTGGACCTCTCTATCTTTGCTGGAAAGTGATCCAGTTACGGGATACGTAACAAAATGATCTCTTAGTGCATCATTAAGACCATTATTGAACTGACAATGCTCAATGTCTTCAATTCGGTCTTATACACTGAAATAGACCAAATTTTGTTTATGTGCTCTGTCTAAAGTGCTCTGCAACCACCAATGTCTTTGGTTCTATGTGTCCCTGCATTGCTTTCTCCCACATCGGCAAAGTTCAGTTCAGATAGTTTGCTTGAAGCAGTCAAACTTTGAGGCAAACTGCATGACTTTAAACCCAATGCACTCAGCAAAATTAATATGTTTCTCATTAGCTATTGCATTTGTTCAAAATACTGCTTGATTTGCCCAGAATATAAAATCCATTTATCTGTTGCGTAATCAAAAGTATCAACATTTCCAAAGCAGGATCAAAGGTTCAAAGATACAATTTAATATCAAAGAAATGTATACAATATAAATACATCCTGAAATGCTTTTTCTTCGCAACCATCCATGTAAATGAGGTGTGCCCCAAAGAATGAATGACATTAAATGTTAGAACCCCTAAGTCCCCCGCAGTTTCCCCCTCCCACGCATAAGCGGCAGCAAGCAATGATCCCCCTCTCACCTCACCGGCAAAAAAAAGCATTGACACTGCTGAACACTGAACACTCAAGCCTAAGCAAAGCAACAGCAAAGACACAGACTTGCAGTTAGCCCAAAGACTTTGCATTTCACCTGGTATTCGACATACTGCTGATTCTCTCTCTCCCTAATAAGGGAGAAAGAGATGTCTTCATTTCCCCAGCGAGCAGGGAGACATAACAAACAACTTGCTGGTTTACGATGTTAAAAGTCCATTAGTCACTTTTATCGAGCTCTGTGCCTGAAAATCGCAAAGATCCCGGGTCTTTGGGCCCACAGCAGATGTTCCAACACCCCCAACGACACACGGGTCTCCTGTCGTGACACCAATCCTCGATCCGCTCATCTCCAAAGCTCCGAGATCCTAGTCTTCTGAATTCGTGCCAGACTCTTAGGCCGAGCCTTTGGCAGTCCGAACAATGGCCAGTTATGGAACCTCAAGAGTGGGTCCCATTTCCACAAAGAACTGTAGTTAGCATGTAACTCCAGGTCAGGGTCTTCAAAAGAACCTTGAAAGGGAAAAATAGAGATATTAAAGATGGAAATAGAGCTGTTTCCAAAGATGCAAACAAAGGAGTCGCTGTTAGGCCCCATTAACTCTCCTAAGCTGTGCCTTAAGGAGTAGGCAGCAATTTCTATGATTTTTATGGTTATTATTGCCTAATACTCACTCTTTATGAATTCTTCTGTTTACTGACTTTTCTTAAATTCAACTGTCTCTTCCCCTCCAAAGAACATGAGCTGTGGGGCTTTTTTACTCACCGCTATGCATGTGTTGGAGTGTGTTTATTTTAATCTGACAGTTCCTTGCTTTTTAAAAAAAAATTTGAACATTTTGCTGTGCTTTAACAGGTTGGTAGCCATCTTGGATTCATTTTAAAAACACTTTGTTACCAATGTTACATTTTGTAACTTCAAAACATCAAACTAATTCAAACATGGAAATGTGGGTCTAACTTTATGTAACACCCTAGTTAAGATTTCACTGCTATGCTGTTGGTATTTAATTTTAGCTGTTCTGTAAGAGCAGTTGGTTTTGCTTTCAGCTTGTTTGGGTTTGAGCTAAAGATAAGGGGGTTGTGATGTTTATGCTTAGGAATATAGTGTCATCCAATCAGGATGGTGGAATTGGGAGAAGGTTCTAGAGAACACTGGGTGGAGAGGTTTTTGTGATGGACACTGCTGTTGATCGAGGTCTTTTTGGAGGGAGCTGGGAGACGACAGGAAGGAAGACGGCTGAGAATGCTGTCCCTGTTATACAAGATGCTTTGTGCAGATGAATGGCTTCAAGGAGGAAGGACCAATACTCCCGTGGGGGAGTCCATTTGTTCGGGATAGATTTCGAGCAATATTTGGAAGGTTGTGTGTGTTTTCACACAGACCGAGGGTCTGGCGCCTGAGTTAAAGATAACTTCAAGATGAAGATTACTTCAAGTTTGGACTGGGTTAACTATAATGGGTTTTTTTTTAATTTTTTTTATTTTCTTTTATCCTACTGTTTGATCAAGATGACCTTTGTAAATATTCTTTCTTTATAATTGTATGCAGTATACAGTCTGTTATTCCTTGCCAATGGCCAATTGCAAGAGGTCAGTATTTACTCAGTATTCACACAGATCAGGGTTTGGGTGGGCGAAACATCCCAGCTTCTTGGTTTTGGTGGGACCCAAGTCGTACTGACTGTAGATGTATGGAGTCAGAAAAGGGAGGTTTTCTCACTGCTGAGTCCAGTGGCTGTTAGTGAGTGGTTAACGAGCTGAGTTTCTAGAAAAGCTCGGTAAAAAGGGGCTTCATTTACTTTAAGTGAAGCACGTGTGTAATTTGTGGTAGTGTGATGCCATATGCTGTTTTACATATTTATACATATAAACCATAATGAATTACTTAAATGAGCAAGAATACTTAACAAACAGTATATATGTATAAAATTACTCAAATTACTTAAATATTAAATTCATAACGGTAACCTGTGGAAAATGCTGCACAAAGCATTTTGAGTTCCTTTGCATCTCTCATTTTGAATTTTCTCCATTTAGAATATAGTCTGTGCCTTTATTCCTTGTAGCAAAGTGCATGACCATACACTTCCCTACTCTATATTTCATCTGTCACTTCTTTGACCATTCTCCTAATTTGTCTTAATCATTCTGCAGACTCTCTGCTTTGTCACTCCACTTATCATCTGCAAACTTTGTTACAAAGCCATCAGTTCCGTCATCCCAGTCACGAAAAGAAGTATCCTGCTACCGCCCATTGCGGAGCACCACTAGTCACCAGCAGCCAACTAGAAAAGGTTCCCTCTATTCCCACTCTTTACCTCCTGCCAGTCGGCCAATCACCTATTGATGCTAATATTTTTCTTATAATACCATGGGCTAGTATCTTTTTAAGTAGCCTCATGTGTGACACCTTGTTAAAGGCCTTCTGAAAATCTAAATGCACAACATCCACTGACTCTCCTGTGTCTATTCCTCTTGTTATTACCTCAAAGAATTCCCCTTAAAGGAAGACATGCTGACTTTCATCTACTTTATCATGTGCCTCCAAGTACCCCCAGACCTCATCTTTAATAATGGGCTCCAACATCTTCCCAACCATTGAGGTCAGGATTACTGGCCTATAATTTCCTTTCTTCTGCCTCCTACCCTTCTTAAAGAGTGGAGTGATATTTGCAATTTTTCAGCCCTCCAGAACCATTCCAGAATCTCATGATTCTGGAAAGATCATTACTAATGCCTCCACAATCTCTTCAGCTATCTCCTTCTGAACCCCGAGGTGCAGTGCAGCTGGTTCAAGTGGCTTATCTACCTTCAGACCTTTCTGTTTCTGAAACAGTTTCCCCTTAATAATAACTGCACTCACTTTAGCCTCCTGACACTCTTGAACTTCTATCATACTGAATCCCCCATTACGACCATATTTTCCAGCAGTCCAATATCAACTCTTAGCTCCCTTTTACTCTTTATATATCTGAAACATTTTAGCATCCTCTCCCATAATATTGGCTAGCTTACTTTGCATTTCATCTTTTCTCTCCTTGAGGTTTTTTTTTTATTGCCTTCTGTTGTTTTTTTAAAAGCTTCCCAATCCTCTAACTTACAATTAAATATTGCACTATCATATGCCCTCTCTTCTGCTTTTATGTTATCTTTGACTTCTCTTGTTAGCCATGGTTGGCTTATCTGCATTTTAGAATATCTTTTGGATTCCTCTATCCTGTGCCTTTCAAATTCCCTTCAGAAACTCCAGCTAATTCTGTTCTGTCAACATCCCTCATATTGGCTCTTTCCAATCAACTTTGGACGGCTGCTCTCTCATGTCTTTGGAATTCCCTTAACTCCACTGTAATACTGATACATCTGTATTTAGCTTCTCTCTCTCAACCTGCCAAATGAATTCTATCATATTATGATCACTGACTCCTAAGGGTTCCTTTACCTTAAAATCCCTAACTAAATCTGGTTCATTACACAACACCCATTCCAGAATTATCTTTCCCCTAGTGAGCTTCCCCTAGAGGGCATTCTACAAATTCCCTCTCTTTAGATCCGGTACCAACCAGATTTTCCCAAGCTACCTGCATATTGAAATCCTTCATGACTGTCACTTCATTACCTTTTTATACATGCCTTTTCTTTCTCCTGCTGTAATTTGCAGCTCTCATCCTGGCTACTATTTGGATATCTGTATAAAACTCCCATCAGGGTCTTTTTATTCTTGCAATTTCTTAACTCTACCCACAGGGATTCTACATCCAATCCTATGTCACCTCTTTCTTCTAAGGATTTGGTTTCATTTTTTACCAACAGAGCCACCCAATGCCCTCTGCCTACCTGCCTGGCTTTCTTTCAGACATGACTCAGTAATGCCCACAACATCATTCCTGTCAATCTCTATCTGCACTACAAGATATAACCATATAACAATTACAGCACGGAAACAGGCCATCTCGGCCCTTCTAGTCCATGTCGAACGCTTACTCTCACCTAGTCCCACTGACCCACACTCAGCAAAAATATGGAACACTTCACGAATTTGCATGTCATCATTGTGCAGGTGATCCTTGATCATCTACCTTATTCCATATGCTGCGTGAATTCAAATATAACACCTATATAATAAATATATTATCAAATATAATAAATTTAAGTCCTATATTCATTACTCATTTTGATTTTTCCCCGATGTTACACTTCCTCATACCACTGACTGGAATTTTACCCTGTCATCTGCCTGTTCTTCCTCAGAGTCTCACTGCACACTGCATCACCTGTATTCCAACAGTCCCATCCACAGCCCTATCATTCCAGTTCCCATCCCCCTGCCAAATTTGTTTACATAGAACATAGAATAGTATAGCACAGTACAGGCCCTTCAGGCCACAATATTGTGCCGACCCATAATCTCTGCCTCCCATATAACACCCCCCCCCCACCTGAAATTCCTCCATATACCTGTCTAGTACTGGAGCAGGAGCTGGATAACCTCTGGATCATTCGGGAGAATGAGGAGTTTATAGATAGTAGTTTCAGGGAGGCAGTTACGCCAAAGGAGCAGCGCACAGGTAATTGGGTTACTGTCAGGTGAGGGAAGGGGAAAGGGCAGGCAGAACAGGGCTCCCCTGTGGCCATTCCCCTCAATGACAGGTATACCGATTTGGATACTGTTGTGGGGGGGTGGCTTACCTGGGACAAGCTGCGGCAGCTGGATCTCTGGCACTGAGTCTGGTTCTGTAGTGCAGAAGGGAGGGGGGAAGAAGAGGAGAGTGGTAGTGATAAGGGACTCGATAGTTAGAGGTACAGACAGGAGGTTCTGTGGTCACGAGAGAGACTGCCAGATGGTTTGTTGCTTCCTGGATGCCAGGGTCAGGGATGTCTCTGATCACGTGCACAGCATTCTGAAGAGGAAGGGTGAGCAGCCAGATGTCATGGTACACATCGGTACCAATGACGTAGGAAGAAAGAGTGAGGAGGTCCTGAGGACTGAGTATAGAGAGCTTGGTAGGAATTTAAAAAGCAGGACCTCAAGGGTGGTAATCTCAGGATTGCTATCTGTTTCACGTGCCAGTGAGAGTAAGAATAGGATGCGCTGGAGGATGAACTCGTGGCTGAGGAACTGGTGTACGGGGCAGGGTTTCAGATTTCAGGATCATTGGGAACTCTTCTGGGGCAGGTGGGACCTGTACAAGAGAGACAGCTTACACCTGAACTACAAGGGGAACAATATCCTTGCAAGAAGGTTTGTTAGTGCTATTGGAGGGGGGTTTAAACTAGATTTGCAAGGGGAAGGAAACCAGAGAGCCAGAGTAGATAGTGGAGTGGGGGTGAAAATAAATGATGTTAAAGCTTCATGCAAAATAACAAATAGAAGGGTTGTGTGTAGTGGTAATAATCTTCTAAGGTGTGTCTATTTCAATGTGAGGAGTATTGTAGGGAAGGCTGATGAGCTGAGGGCATGGATTGACACGTGGAATTATGACATTGTAGCCATTAGTGAAACTTGGCTACAGGAGGGGCAGGACTGGCAGCTTAATGTTCCAGGGTTCTGATGTTTCAGACGTGATAGAGGCAGAGGGATGAAGGGTGCGGGTGGGGAGGTGGCATTGCTAGTCAGGGAAAATATTACAGCCGTGCTCAGGCAAGGCAGATTAGCGATCTTGTCTACCGAGGCCATATAGGTGGAGCTGAGAAACAGGAAAGGTATGACCACATTAATGGGGTTGTATTATAGACCACCCAATAGCCAGCGAGAATTGGAAGAGCAAATCTGCAGAGAGATAACAGACAACTGCAGGAAACATAAAGTTGTGATAGTAGGGGATTTTAATTTTCCACACATTGATTGGAACTCCCATACTGCTAAAGGTCTAGACGGGTTAGAGTTTGTAAAATGTGTTCAGTAAATGTTTCTAAATCAACATATAGAGGTACCAACTAGAGAGGATGCAATATTAGATCTCCTATTAGGAAACGAGTTAGGACCGGTGACAGAAGTTTGTGTAGGGGAACACTTTGGTTCCAGTGATCATAACGTCATTAGTTTCAACTTGATCATGGATAAAGATTAATCTGGTCTTTGGGTTGAGGTTCTAAACTGGAAAAAGGCCAAATCTGAAGAAATGAGAAAGGATCTAAAAAGCGTCGATTGGGACAGGTTGTTCTCTGGCAAGGATGTGATTGGTAAGTGAGAGACCTTCAAAGGAGAAACTTTGAGAGTGCAGAGTTTGTATGTTCCTGTCAGGATTAAAGGCAAAATGAATAAGAATAAGGAACCTTGGTTCTCTAGGGATATTGGAACTCTGATACAGAAGAAGAGAGAGATGATTGACATGTATAGGAAACAGGGAGCAAATAAGGTGCTTGAGGAGTATAAAAATTGCAAAAAAAACAAGAAAGAAATCAGGAGGGCTAAAAGAAGACATGAGGTTGCTTTGGCAGTCAGGGTGAAGGATAATCCTAAGAGCTTCTACAGGTATGTTAAGAGCAAAAGGATAGTAAGGGATAAAATTGGTCCTCTTGAAGATCAGCGTGGTTGGCTATGTATGGAACCAAAATAAATGGGGGAGATCTTAAATGGGTTTTTTGTGTCTGTATTTACTGAGGAAACTGACATGGAGTCAATGGAAATAAGGCAAACAAGTAGTGAGGTCATGGATCCTATACAGATTGAAGAGGAGGAGGTGCTTGCTATCTTGAGGCAAATCAGAGTAGATGAATCCCCAGGACCTGACAGGGTTTTCCCTCAGACCTTGAAGGAGACTAGTGTTGAAATTGCAGGGGACCTGGCAGATATATTTAAAATGTTGGTATCTATGGGTGAGTTGCCAGAGGATTGGAGGATAGCTCATATTGTTCCGTTGTTTAAAAAAGGCTCTAAAAGTAATCCGGGAAATTATAGGCTGGTAAGTTTGATGTCGGTAGTAGGTAAATTATTGGAAGGAGTACTAAGAGATAGGATCTACAAGTATTTGGATAGACAGGGACTTATTAGGGAGAATCAATACGGCTTTGTGCGTGGTAGGTCATGTTTAACCAATCTATTAGAGTTTTTCAAGGAGGTTACCAAGAAACCGGATGAAGGGAAGGCAGTGGATGTTGTCTACAGGGACTTCAGTAAGGCCTTTGACAAGGTCCCACATGGGAGGTTAGTTAGGAAGATTCAGTCGCTAGGTGTACATGGTGAGGTAGTAAATTGGATTAGACATTAGCTCAATGGGAGAAGTCAGAGAGTGGTAGTACTAGTAGTGTGCCACAGATATCAGTGCTGGGTCCATTGTTATTTGTCATCTATACCAGTGATCTGGATGATAATGTGGTAAATTGGATCAGCAAATTTGCTGATGATACAAAGATTGGAGGTGTAGTGGACAGTGAAGAAGGTTTTCAAAGCTTGCAGAGGGATTTGGACCGGCTGGAAAAATGGACTGAAAAATGGCAGATGGAGTTTAATACAGTCAAGTGTGAGGTATTGCACTTTGGAAGGAAAAACCAAGGTAGAACATACAAGGTAAATGGTGGGACACTGAGGAGTGCAGTAGAACAGAGGGATCTGGGAGTACAGATACAAAATTCCCTAGAAGTGGCATCACAGGTCGATAGGGTCGTAGAGAGAGCTTTTGGTGCATTGGCCTTTATAAATTAAAGTACTCAAAAGTGTTGGAATGTAATGGTGAGGTTGTATAAGGCGTTGGTGAGGCCAAATTTGGAGTATTGTGTGCAGTTTTGGTCACCGAATTACAGAAGGATATTAATAAGGTTGAAAGAGTGCAGAGAAGGTTTACAAGGATGTTGCCGGGACATGAGAAACTGAGTTACAGAGAAAGGTTGAATAGGTTAGGACTTTATTCCCTGGAGCGTAGGAGAATGAGGGATGATTTGATAGAGGTATATAAAATTATGATAGGTATAGATAGAGTGAATGCAAGCAGGCTTTTTCCACTGAGGCCAGGGGAGAAAAAAACCCAGAGGACATGGGTTAGGGGGAGGGGGGAAAAGATTAAAGGGAACATTTGGGGGGGCTTCTTCACATAGAGATTGGTGGGGGTGTGGAATGAGCTGCCAGATGAAGTGGTAAATGCGAGCTCACTTTTAACATTTAAGAAAAACTTGGACAGGTACATGGATGAGAGGTGTATGGAGGGATATGGTGCAGGTGCATGTCAGTGACACCAGGAAGAAAAATGGTTCGGCACAGCCAAGAGAGGCCAAAAGGCCTGTTTCTGTGCTGCAATGTTCTATGGTTCTAGTCTCTTAAATTTCACTAGTGTATCTGCCTCCACCACTGACCCAGGCAGTGCATTCCAGGCACCAACCACTCTCTGAGCAAAAAACCTTCCTCTAATATCCCCCGTGATCTTCCCACCCCTTACCTTAAAGCCATGTCCTCTTGTATTGAGCAGTGGTGCCCTGGGGAAGAGGGCCTGGCTGTCCACTCTATCTATTCCTCTTAATATCTTGTATATCTCTATCATGTCTCCTCTCATCCTCCTTCTCTCCAAAGAGTAAAGGCCTAGCTCCCTTAATCTCTGATCATAATGCACACTCTGTAAACCAGGCAGCATCATGGTAAACACCCTCCTCTACAGCTCGAGCAAACCTGCCCTCAAGTTACTGGTTCCCCTTGAGTTCAGGTGTATCACATAATTTTTGTACATGGAGATGGGAAAAGTATACAGTTAACAGCAGGCCCCTTAACAGCACTAAAATACAGAGGGATTTTAGGTTCCAAATCAATAGCTCACCGAAAGTGACTGCACATATGGCATGCTAAATAAGACCCTTATACTCTATCACTAAGGACGTAAAGTAAGGTCAGGAAGTTACATTACAATTATATAAAACCTTGGGTAGGCCGCTCTTGTATTACATGCAGTTCTGACCACACTCGTTACAGGGAGGATGTGAGGGATTTAGAAAGGGTTGAGAAGAGGTTGACCAAGTTGCTACCTGGATTAAAGGGTTTGAGCTACAAGGGGATGTTGGATAAATTGATTGTTTACTCTGAGGCAAAACCTGTCTGAAATTTATTACATTGGGAGACATAGATAGGGTAGACATTCGGAATAGTTTTTCCACCAGGATAGAAATATACTGTATAGTCATAAGGCCAGAGGGGAAAATTTAAGGGGGATGTGTGGGAAAACATTTTGTTTAATTCACTGGCAGTGAAAGCAAATAAAGAGGCATTTAAGAGTCTTATAGATAGGAACGTGAGTATGTAGAGACTAGAGTGATATGGATCATGTGCAGACAGAAGACACTGGTTTAATTTGGCATCATATTCAGCACAGACATTGCAGCTGAAGAGCCTGTTCCTGCCAAATTCTGTGTTCAAATCTGAGAATGAGAGCTCCATACAAACCTCACATTCATCCACAGAATTCTTGAAAACAGGCCCTTCAGCCCACCAAATTCACAAATATCAAGGACCCATTTATGCCAGTCCCATTTTACTTTCCCACATTGAGTACATCTACATGAAATGTTGTTGTAGGAAAGCAGCATCCATCACCAGGGACCCCATCACCTAGGACATCCTCTCTTCTCGCTGCTGCCATCAGGAGGAAGGTACAGGAACAGCAAGACTCACACCACCAGCCTCAGGAAATGTTGTTACCCTTCAACCAACAAGCTCTTGAACCAAAGGGGTAACTTCATTTAACTTCAATTTCCTCGTCATTGAACTGTTCCCATAACATAAAGACTACTTTCAAGGACTCTTCATCTCATTTTCTCAATATTTATTGCTTATTTATTTATTATTATTACTTTTTTGCTTTTGTTTTCTTTAGCATACTGGTTGAACACCCAAGTTGGTGCAGCCTTTCATTGATTTGTTTATGACTACGCTACATATTTTTTGAGTATGCCTACAAGAAAATGAATCTCAGGGTTGTATATTATGACATAGATGTACTCTGCTAATAAATTTATTTTGAACACTCCCATCATTTCCCTCCAGATTCAACCACTCAGGTGCAGTTGGCCAATTAGCTTCTAACCCTCATACCTGGAGGGTGCAGGAAGAAACCTGATCAAGGAGAAAGCATGCAAACCCTACAGCCAGCACTCAGGAGTGAACATGATCACTGGTGACAGGGCAGCAGATTACTCCCTACATCAGTACCAAAAGATACCAGATTACCATGCTGAGAAATTCCAGGTGGAACTTAAAGGTCACATTTTGAACTGTCATGCAAAGTTAACAGATTTGCTTCCAAAATGGACATGAAGCGATTTCAGTTCCTAACTCAACCTCCCTGGAGTATTGTGAGCAGTTGTGGGCGCATTATCTGAGAAAAGATGTGCTGGCATTGGAGAGGGTCCAGAGGAGGCTCATGAGGATGGTTCCAGGAATGAAGGGGTGAGCATACAAGGAGTGGTTGATGGCACTTGGCCTGTACTCGCTGGAGTTTAGAAGCAGGGCCTAGAAGGGCCCTGTCATTGAAACCTATCTAATATTAAAAGGCTTAGATAGAGTGGATGTGGAGAGGGTGTTTCCTATAGTGGGTGAGTGTAGGACCAGAGGGCACAGTCTTAGAATAGAGGGATGACCTTTTAGAATAGAATGGCCAGTGGGTGGTGAATCTGTGGAGGTTAAGTAATTGAGCATATTTAAAGCAGAGGTTGATAGGTTTTTGATTTATAAGGGTGTCAAAATTTATGGGGAGGAGGCAGGGGAATGGGACTGAGAGGGATAATAAATCAGCCATGACAGGACGGTGGAGCAGATTCAATGGGCTGAATGGCCTATTATGGTCTTAATAACTCTCAAGCAGCTTCATTGAACCAGCTCAACTTAAAGAATTTAAATTCCCTGTCTGTCATGGTGTTTGGATGCTTGCCAGTACTGTGCAGAAGTTTTATCCACATATACAGTATAGAGCTCGAGTGGCAACAGATTTAGCTCAGTACAGTAGTATTTTTATGCATTCCACTGCATTTCTGGGGGAGAAAACAAATTTACTGACATATGTGAGTGATGATAAACCTGATTCTGATCTGAGTCTCAATTGTGGACTGCGAGTGGGAAGAGGGGGGGGGGGGGGAGGGGAATCACGGTTAGGAAAAGGGGAAGGGAGAAGGAAGAGAGTGGGAAGCACCAGAGAGACATTCTGTAATTGTGAGGGTCACTGGTGAACTCAAGTGCAGGAATCACATAGATTTCAACAACTCAAGCAAAATTAAAGATCCATTATAGAAATTAATCAGCAAAACTAACAGAACTCTGACAAACTTGAATCTCTCACGATACACTGAAGATCTCGGTCCGAGTTTCAGCCGACAAGGAACCACAACGACCGGGCAAAGAGGAGTTGGCATGTCTCCCTAAAATACACCCTGGAGCACATAGGAATGCATGAAATTGAAAATCCTGTGCTAATTCAATGATTGGAAATTGAATAAAAGTGATAAATACAAAGAGAATGTAACAATACCCATGATCCCAAGTGAGACACCTGCAACACAAAGTGAAAACCCAGAGCTGGTGCAAAGACAAACAATTAGACATAAAAGGTAAACAATCCTAGAAACAATGCATACCCATGAGATGACACCGAGAAAGTTGAATCCACATACTAAATGACAAAATAATCTCTTTTAAAAACAAAATTATCTCTAGTTGTGACAGAAATAATCAGTAAACCAGTCATTTGTAATCAAATGACCTTGGCTGGTGTCTCAGGGCAGGGTGTGTCACCCCCTACCCCTATGGTCCTTCTCTCCCACCTATCCCACACTCCTCCCGTGGAATCCACCCTCGCCATTCCCAACACCTTTTGCTCCTGCCGGATTTACAAACTCGCTCTCTGCTCCAAGTTGACACTAGCTATGTGCCTAAGATTTTTGCACAGCACTGTGTATGAGCAATGTGCACCATACTAATGGGGAAAGGTCAGGCAGGTGGAGATGAGTCCAAGGTCAGATCAGCCAGGATCTTATTGAATGGCGGGGCAGATTTGACAAGCCACACTGCCTACTCCTGCTCCAATTTCTTATGTTCTTATGTACTAAATAGGAGATCACTACACTAGAATATTATAGCAGATCTTCATTATAAACAGATAAAACTCTTGTTATTCCGAAATGGGAAAGGTAAAGAGGCACAATACTCCAATGTTGTAAATGGCATTGAAGTGATTGAGGACTACGCTCAGAATCTTCTATTAAATTCCAAAGCAAATCAACAAAGCTAATGAGATGTTGAATTACATAGTCAACTCGTTCAATACAAGCCTCAGGAACACTCTTTAAACCATAAGCTGCTCCGCAATACTTCTTCTGCATGTCAAACTATTTCCAATCACTATTCCTTAATGGCTCAATCTTATCACAAAATCACGACACAGATAGAAAATATTCTCCTGTTATGAATTCTTTTCTGTTCAATATACAAGATCAGTTTCACAGTCATATCTTCTGTTTCTTGCTCACTCTGCTGCTTGGATCAAGGAAACAAAACAGAAGCCCGAAGAGGCAGCTTGGTTCATTTGTCAACAGTCTCACTGGACACCCCAGACTTGGCGGTGCTCAAGTTCATGATCGAGGCTGATGCCTCAGCAGAGCCAGCTGTGCAGTTAACGGTCAGGTTAACGAGGTGTGCACAGCGATTCACGTTTGGCCAATTAGAGAGAGGTGGTGGCTGCTGGACTGTAATCCCAGAAACTGGACAGCCAATAGAGAAACACAAGTACAAACCCCGTCAATGTCAAAGCCAATTTATTATCCAAGTATGTAGAGTGCATGTTACCATTCAGGCACTTGCAGGAAAAAAATAGAATTTATGAAAAGCTATATTAAAACAAAGCCTGGCAAACAACTGGTTGATGACTATTAAATCAATCTGAATCAAGCACCAGTATCAGTAATGATGCGCATTATCTTCATTCTGCGGCTGCTGTAACTTCAAGGAGGTGAACCTGTCGTTGTAACCTAGTTTGATCCATGTGTGACCCCAGACCCACCAACATGGCCGATACTTCACTGACATCGCTGAGAGAGCAGGTGGGAGATGTGGTTGCAATTCAATCTAGACCTTGCCAGAGATATCCGCACCCTGTGAGCGAACAAGAGAAACCTTACACATCCATATTTCTTTAACTTACTTACATTATTATTGAGCAGACAGTCTCATGCCTCAGAAGTTAACGGAGATGAAAAGTTGTCGTCATCTCAGTGCACAATGTGATATAGCATAAATCACAGTACATTCAAAGGGAACAGCTTCTTCCCTCAGGCTGGGAGACTAACGGATACCCTGCCACCACCAAGGTTTCGTCACAAGGGCAGTGAGCTGTTTACTGTATACTGTGCTGTTTACCTGTGCTACATGCATTTTGAATTATAGCTTATTAACTTATTTGTGGTAATATTTTGTTTTAGGTGCTGTGTGGGATACATGTTGAGAGGGGGCACTGTGGTCCGGAAGAACATTGTTTCATTTGGTTGTGTATATGTACAGTCAGATGACAATAAATTTGAACTTCAACCTGAAAGCATATCCATTGAAATTTTAAGTGCCTGCTACCTGTACACACATACACTTGATTTAACATTTTAAAATATTTGATATTCAGAAGAAACATCAGATGGGCTGTTTTAGTGGCCAAAACTTCCATTAGAGAAAAAGGAGCCATTTGATAATACAGTCATGTGGGGCTTAGCTGCTGGTCCCTTTTCAGTTGTCCTTCTCACAACCCATAACAACAGCAACCTGCTCTGGCAAACCTATCATTACCTGTTTATGTACCACCTTTAATTTAGCAGGAGTCTCTCATGGCTTCACAGAAGTACTGCCATACAAAAATTGACAAGGAGTTATTAGGACAGATGACCAAGAGTCAGAGAGGCAGGCCTGTATAGAGAGAAAAGATAAAAATGGGCAAATAGATCGGATACTGAAAACTTGGAGAAAATATTTTGATTAGATGTTCAAGATTCAAGAGCACAATCTCAGGATAAAAGGACATCATTTTAAAACCGGTATGAGAAGGGATTTCCTCAGTTAGAGAATGGAGAATCTGGGGAATTCATTGCCACAGAGGGTAGGGGAGTAGTTGTCACTGGGTGTATTTAAGGCAGAGATTGATACATTCTCGATTGATAAGGTAGGTAAAGGTTACAGGGAGAAGGTAGGAATAAAGTTGGCAATAAAACAGCCGTTATTGAATTGTGGAACTGACTTAATGGGCTGAATGGTCTAATAACTCCTACATGATAGGATTAGGGAAGAAATTCCAGAGTTTAGATCCATGATGGCTAAAATACAGACACTGATGTTAGAGCAATTAAATTCAGGCCAGAATCAGGAGAGTACATTTCTTAGGAAGCTTGGGGCTGAAGATTACAGAGACTGGTGAAATATGGTTAGGAATTGTAATGTCAAGGCAGCTCTTAGACAGTGGTGAAGCGCAGAGCCATGAAGGTGGCGGGGCCTGGTGTGAGTAAGACCACAGGAAGCTGGAGTTTGAATGCTCCCATGTTTACTGAAGATAAAATAAGAGGTGGGCAGGAATTTGAAGCTTGGGGGGGGGGGGGTGGGGGAGAAGGGCAATGAGGGCCTCAGCAAGTAGTGAGGAGAGAAAGGCAATACTACAGGATTCTGTATTTACACAGCATTTTAAATGCCCTGACCACATCGAAAAGGTACTTGATAAATCTAGCACATACCACCAGGAATTAAAAATGTTAAAATCAGCTTATGGAGCAAATTTCCATAGTTCATTAACCCATTGTTTGGAAATCCAAAGTTTCAGCATCTGACTTTCTTGATGCTTTAGCCTCATTTAAAGTGAGCATGGAACTACACCAGGCTTCAAATTCACAGGAAAATCTGTAACAGCATTGTGTAATATCTTAAAAAGGTGAAGTGAACATTGGAATGTCCAACAACCCAGAAAATCTGCTCGTCCCATGGGCAGCTGTTTAAAGCTGTGCGGTACTCAGATCTCTGTAAAACCATAGTGAGTTTCACAACACTTCAGCCAAAGAGCCTGGGTGACATTTTAATGTAAATGTGGTTTTAATTTCGAGGGAGGATTAATTGGATCACTGGAGTGAAGCACAGGGAAACTACAAGACAGTAATTGTTTTCACTTTATTTAGGAGTTGGTTCAACACTTCCCACCTTCAAGGTTACTATAGATAAGATAACTATTTTGTACCTCCTCTGACAGTGTAATGTGAATAACCATCAGAAACTCCCACAAGGCTTTTTCCAATCCCTGCTGTAGTGGCAGTGAAAAACTGGCATTAGCTATACCTCCAGAATTTCAATCAACCCTCTACTCAAGGTGCAGTGGAGATCAAAGTCCTAGTGGAAATTGTGACACACAAAATGGTATTGGTATATTATTGTCAGATGCAGCAAGATACAGTGAAAAGCTTGTCTTGCATTGTGTCATACAGATCAAAACATTACACAGTTCATTCAGCTAAAACATTAAACAATTTGGGAGCAGGCTTGGTGGCACAGTAACACAGTGGTAAACAATATTATGATGCCAGTGACCCAGTTTCAATTCCCATAGCTGTCTATGAGGAGTTTGTACCTTCTCCCCGTGACCACATGGGTTTCTTCTGGGGGCGCCAGCTTCCTCCTAAAGACATATGGGTTAGGATGTTAATTGGTCACAAGGGTGTAACTGGGTGTCGTGGGCTCATTGGCCGGAGGACCTGTTACTGTGTTATATCTCTAAATATATTAAAAAATATATAAATAACAATGGAGAATAAAGTGTAAAAGTTACTGAAAAGTTGCAGTGCAGGAAAATGAGAAAGTTCAAGATCATAACAGGTAGCTCTTCATGGCTGAACTTACCCTGGAGGAAGCAGTGTAGGATCTTAACAATAAGCACAGCACAGTACAAACCTTTCACATACAAAGTTGTGCTAAGGTTTTAACCTAGTCCATGATCAAACTAACCCCTCCATTCTCCCCCCTACGTAGTCCATAATCCTCCATTTCAATTCCTTCCATGATCACTTACCTATCTAAGAGTCTCTGAAAAGGCCCTAATGTATTGGCATCTAGCACCGTTGCCGGCAGTGTGTTCCAGACCCTTAGCACTGTGCCTACCTAGCATCTTCCCTAAACTTTCCTCCACTCATTTTAAAAGGATGCTCTCTGATAGTAGGCAATGCTATACTGGGAAAGAGGTGTTGGCTACCCACCTCTGCCTCTGTCTCTTATCACGTTATACATCTCGATCAAGTTGCTTTTCATCCTCTTTCACTCCAAAGAGAAAAGCCTTACCTCTCTCAACCTTTCCTCTAAGCCATACTTTGTAATCTACATGGCATCTAGATAAATCTCCAACGTACCTTCTCTAAAAGTTCCTCATTCTTCTTGTGGTGCCAAGAACGGAACACAATATTCCAGGTGTGGTCTAACCAGAGTTTCATAGAGCTGCAATGTTATCTTGCTGCTCTTGAACTCAATCCTCCAATAAAGTTCAACATCGAATACACCTCCACCTTTGTAATCATCATATCAACTTGCTTAACGACAGCAACCGTGATCTTACCCGATCTTTACCAGCACCACAGAAACCCTTACTCATGAACATCACCTAGGTGAGGACTAAAGATATTGTTGGTTCTTGAGCCAGTTCTGGAAACCATTCACAAACAGCACTCCAGGAATACCTGTTGCACAAGATTGAGCAATTCAAGCTTTAGGCCCACCTGAATGTGGGCAGGCATTCAATGCTCAATCCTTCAATCAGGTTTTGCCTGAAAAAAGTAAATTGCCCAACACAGAGACATGAGAGACTGCAGATACTGGAATTTGTAGCAAAGGGAAAGCTGCTGGAGGAGTACAAAAACGTCCCAGCACCTGTGGGGGTTAATGGACAACTGATGTTTTGGATTGAGACCCTTCATCTGGGCAGAAATTGCCGGATTTATTGGGGCTTGTTTGCACTTTAACTGCTTGTCCTTATACTGAACCTTATTCAGAAATCCCATCATCCCTTATCAGTGATGTCCTGTCATTTGTTCTATTTTCATTGTGGCTTGGGGTATACAAATCCCCACACAATAAGAATTCCATTTACTCTGAGTTCCAGCTCTAAAGTGCTCACAGTGCACAAAGATAGAAACATCACTGAAGTGGAGAATGTTGGAGTTCCTGCAAGTACAAAACTAGTCTTGGCCCCACCACCCACATCATGCTCCCTTCTCACTGCTGCAGGTACAGGAGCTTCAGAACTCACACCACCATGTTCAGGAACAGTTACCACCCCTCAACCATCAGGCTCTTGAATCAAAGGGGATAACTTCACTCAACTTGCTCCATTATTGAACTGATCCCATAACCAATGGACTCATATTCAAGGATTTTTCATCTCATGTTCTTGATAATTATTGCTAATTTATTTTTATTATTATTATTATTCTTTTTGTGTTTGTACAGTTTGATTTCTTTTGGACAATGGTTGAACGCTTAAGTTAGTACGGTCTTTCATTGATTCTGTTATGGTCATTATTCTATTGATTTATTAAGTATGCCTGCAAGAAGATGCATCTTGGGGATGTATATACTGACATGTACGTACTTTGGAAATAAATTTACTTTGAAAAGCTATGACCAGATGGGTTATGCTCTTCAAACACGCTCATGCAAATGAGATACCAGACAACACTGCCAAGAACAACCTGATAACGAGGAGCCATATGTAGAATTAGCATTGTTTTACAAAGATGCATTGCCAAGATATTGCTTTTTAATAATATCAGATGAAAATGGTATAAAATTTACAGATTCGCTGATTTTCAATCAAGTTATTTGACTTGAAGATCTTAGCTAATGAGTACAATCTGCTCAAGCAGTGCCTTGTGATCGGGGATAATTTTCTTCCACTGGCCTTGTGGATTCAGAGGTGGCTGATAAAGAATACATTGGGATCACACAGTAGCAGACTGTGCATTAGGAGTGTTCAAAGTTCAAAGTAAATTTAATATCAAAGCATGTATATGTCACCATATGCTATCCTGAGATTCATTTTCTTGCAGGCATTCCCAGCCAAATCAATGAAAGATGGAACACAAATACTGACAAACAACCAACGGGCAAAAGACAAACTCTGCAGATACGTAAAAACTATTAATAATAATAATAACAGACTTGTGAGGAGGTTTCTATCCGTCATCAACTGCGTCCACAGGTGGTGGACTGGGGAGATCTCTTCAGATATGCGGAGCAGGTGGGAAATAAAATACCACCTGTAGACCAAATCAGAAATGAATCCAGACACGTATGTACCCAGAACGGGCAGTGCTCTGGTCAGCGTCTGTTCTCCATCTGCAGGTATAAAAAGCAATACTCTTCACTTCAGAAATGGACAGATGTCTATGGAACAGTGTGATATGTCCGCTGCCTGGGAATCATCAGGGCATATCTGGAGTTTTTGCTGGGCATGACAGTAGGCGAGCCATTAGTGATACGCTGTTGAATACACAGGCGGACACGAGGAAACTCGAAAACAATACAGCCAGCATTCAGATTCACTCATCAACATCGCAGGCCGTGACTGCTGCAAGTGTTTCTCGGGGGAGCAGTCCACTTACAACTGAAACTACTCAAGGAGTTAAGAGAAGAAAGACAGGCATGAAATGGTCATTAGAAGTAAACACATTCATAAAGTGGATAAATTAATGGAATTTGAGCCTGATACGACAGTATACAGGGACAAACTTCATCAACAGTCTATTGCACAATATCCCTTCATGTAAGTAATGCACAACGAATAGCAGATCAACGTAGAATGTTAGTAAACAATAAGTTAATCCCCATAGACAGGTTAAATCAAATAAAGCACAAAGTTGCACAAGTGATAGAAGGAAGCCACTCTAAAGACCACAGCTATACTACATGAGAAAATAATGAAGGTGCAACCCGTTGAAGCGCTGGTAAAAATACAACTACTCCACAACCTGACGGTAACAGCAACAACACAGATCCAGAGCCTCTGCAGAATGTGATGATGAAGATGAGCTTACAGACAAAGTTATTCTGATATTTAACCTCTTATTAACTCATCCAATTGAAGGTTATCTACTTAAGTTAAAGTGCCAATTTTATATGTTTGGAGATAAAAATAATAAACTACTTGCATCTCAATTAAAATCAGCTGGAGCCAAGAGGCAAATTTCGAAAATTCATAGAAAAGATGGTACCTTGGCTCGGGATTATGAAGAAATTAATAAGATTTTTCAAGATTTTTATACTGAACTTTATAAATCTCAATGTCCAGTAGACTCTTCTGAAATGAATGCTTTTTTACGAAAGATTGCTTTTCCTAAAATTTCTGCTGAGGATCAAAAAACTCTTGATGCCCAAATTACTGAATCTGAAATTCATAAAGCTATTCTCTCAATGCAATCTGGTAAGGCCCTGGGATTTGATGGTTATCCTGTAGAATTTTATAAAAAATTTGGAAAATTGCGTTCTCCATATATGTTGGAGATGTTTAAAGAATCTTTTGTGAAAAGTGATTTACCCTCTACTTTTTATGAAGCTTCTATTTCTTTAATTCTCACAAAGGATAAAGATCCTACTGATTGTGCCTCATACAGACCTATTTCATTATTGAATGTTGATGCTAAGATTTTCTCAAAGATAATGGCCAATTACTTGGAGAGTATTTTGGGTAAAATCATTTTTAAAGATCAACCAGGCTTTATAAAGGGTCGTTACTCTTTCGCAAATGTTTGGAGATTATTTAACATTATATATTCACCTTCTTCTAAAACTCCACAATGCGTTATATCTTTGGGTGCTGAAAAAGCATTTGATCAAGTCGAATGGAAATATTTATTTAATGTTTTAGAAAAAATTGGTTTTGGTATCAATTTTAATAATTGGATTAAAATGATATATAAAGCTCCTATTGCTACTGTTGTTACTAATAACTGTAGGTCTCCTTTTTTTCAGCTATCACGTGGGACAAGACAAGGTTATCCATTAAGTCCTTTGTTATTTAACTTAATATTAGAACTCCTTGCTATTGCTCTTCGTGAAGCCGAAAATATTCATGGGATTTTTGTGAATGGGACCATGCACAAGATCTTTCTTTATGCTGATGAGTTATTGGTATATATATATCTAAGCCTGAAGAATCTATTCCTGCTTTGCTAAAATTATTTGACAAATTTGGAGACTTTTCAGGATATAAAATAAATTTTAGTAAAAGTGAATTACTTCCTTTAAATGAATCTGTCTCTATATATGATAATATTCCTTTTAAAGTTACAGATTCTTTTAGATATTTAAGTGCTATAATTACTAAAAAATACAAGGATCTTTATTAAGCCAATTTTCCTCCTTTTGTGGACTCTATGAAGTATTCCTTTAGTAGATGGAGCCCACTTACATTTTCACTTGTTGGTCGTATTCATGTAGTTAAAATGATGATTTTACCAAAATTTTTATATTTATTTCAGAATATTCCTGTTTTTTTGACTAAGAAGTTTTTTGATCGGATTGATTCTATTATTCTATCTTTTATTTGGGATAATAAAAGACAAAGAATTGGTAAATGTCATTTGCAAAAGTTGAAAAAGGACGGAGGTCTCACTTTGCCTAATCTAAGAATGTATTATTGGGCTGTTAATTTGCGGTATATGTCATTTTGGTTATATTGGGGTGATAGGAATGATCGGCCAATCTGGGTAGACCTGGAACTGAGAGCTGTGAAACAGTTTTATTTAACTTCATTATTAGGAGTTGCTCTACATATACAATTAGCTAAAGTTGCTAAATTAAACCTATATCCTGTGGTTAAGCACTCTTTACAAATTTGGATCCAGTTCCGCAATTTTTTTAATCTTAAAAAATTTAAACTTTGTAGTACAATTTATCGTAATTACTTTTTTAAACCTTCTTGGAGTGATCTAATTTTTTTACTTTGGAAAAATAAAGGTATTAATTCTTTTTTGGATTTATTTAAAGAAGGTGGATTGATGTCTTTTGAACAATTAGTCGATAAGTATTCTCTCTCATATTCACACTTTTTACAATATCTTCAAGTTAGACATTTTTTACAAAAATATTTAAGTAATTTTCCTTACATATTGGAGGCTGACTTGTTAGATACTATTATGAATATGAACCCCTCGATGAAAGGTTCTATTGGAAGAATTTATAATTTATTATTACAATGGGATAAGCATCCTTTACTTAAGATTAAACAGGATTGGGAGAAGGAACTCAATTTGACTTTTATATGGGAGGATTGGACACAGATTCTGAAGCTGGTTATAACTCTTCTTTGATCTGTGCTAGTCATTCACTGATTCAATTTAAAATTGTACATCATTACCATTTGACGAAGGAGAGACTTTCTAAAATATTTCCCAATGTTGACAAGTATTGTGGTAGATGTAAAACTGAGATAGCTACACTGACACATATGTTCTGGTCATGTTCTATACTAAAACAGTTTTGGAAGTCAGCCTTTACGACAATTTCTAAAGCACTCGGAACCAATTTACAACCTAATAAATTGATTGTGCTTTTTGGAATAATTCCTCAAAATATCCATGGTATTTCTGTGTCTGACCAACATGTTATTGTGTTTGTTACCATGATGGCTAGGAGGGCCATCTTGTTGAAATGGAAGGATATATCAGCTCCTACTTTGTCACAATGTTTCTCTTAAGTGATGCTGTGTCTTAGCTTGGAGAAAATTAGAAGACGAACCTTTGATTTTGAGAAGAGATGGGGCTCATTTGCTCGTTATTATCATTTCAGTTAACTGTTAGATTTCCTCCATGATCTAAATGCAAATTTTTTTTGATATATCTCTTTTTTCTTGTTGGCAGTTTGATGTTTATTTTTAGAAGCTTTTTGTATGACACATGGCTCTGGGGTTGTACCTCCAATAGGTTTCTTTTTTTTCCCTTCATTTTTCTTGCTCAGTAGGGTTTTTTTAATTCACAAAATTTTCAATCCTTAAGATAATTTCTTCTTTTACGAGGCATTGTAAGTGCTGTTACTTTGATGTACTTGTGCTATTTTTGAATAATAATAATAATAAAAAGATTTTAAAAAATCAAAGGAAAAATTAACACCAGACTAACAGAACACATGGACATTGCACCAACAAAAACACCTTACATCCCAAACTGAAATGCTTCATCAAAATTAGCAACAAGTGTTATTACTCTCAACAATACTATAATTACCACATTATTTAAGAAAACCTGAAACATTTGAAGAACTACACACAATAACGTACTGCGTAACATGAACAATGCAGTGCAATGTCTCCAAAATAGAAACCCAAAACTGAGAATGAAATGAAAACACTGAAATGGTAGAAGAGATTAAGAAACAAAATTGAAAACTTAAGAGCAGAAATAGCCAACCTATTGGAGTATAAAAAGGATAACCCGAGCAAGAAAGTTAAGAGAAGAGCTCAAGAAATAATGAGGAAATATAAGGACCATACAAGATATGATCAACCTAATAAAAGCATTGTTGAATTTATGATTACACTGAAAACAAAAGCTTGGCACATGCAAAGCCAGACTAAATAGATACAGGAAATGTGCCAGAGAAAAGAAAACAGCATTATCGGTTCAAAAACAATGAAAATGGTTTATACAGAATATTGAAACTAAATTCAACACTCCAAACTATCACCAACCCCAGCACAGAATTACCAACAAACACAGAGATAATGAACTTTTGGTCTAATATCTGGTCAAACAGAATGATGCACAATCAAGAAGCAAGCTGGTTTAGGGAGGAAAAATAACACACTCACACAATTACTTGAAATTGCAATGGATATGCTGAAAGAGGTTATAAAAATACCTGTAACAGGAAAAGTACTGGAAATGGTAATATTCATAATTATTGGTATAAAAAATTAATTACCTTCATCTGTACTTATTAATGCATTTCAATAACTTTCTTAAAAATCCTAAAAAAATGCCTGAATTTTTGACAGAAGGTAAAACATATCTCGTACCTAAAGGAGAAATCACAAGTGGTCCATCAGCATGTAGTCCTGTTACTTGTTTACAAAATATATATAAAGTTGTAACATCATGTATCTGGCAACTAATCACCACTCACTTAGATAACCCCAATATACTTCCAGAAGAGCAGAAAGGATGCCGTAAGGGTGTGAAATAATGTAAAGAACAGCTGATAATAGATTCCATAATTCTAAATCAATCCTGGTAGAAAAGCAGAAAGCTTTCATGTTGTTATATTGACTACCAAAAAACATTTGACTCTGTCCCTCACTCATGGTTAATGCAAGTTCTTAATATGTATAAACTACACCCAATACTTGGGTGATTCCTGAAATATCTGATTCCTGAAATACTCTAATCACCCTATCTATTAACAACCAAAGAAGAACAACCACTGTTATCAAAATAAACGGAAGCATTTTCCAAGACTACTCTCTAGGTCCACTGTGGTTCTGTCTAGCTTTAAATCTGCTCTCTAAGTTACTGAATTGGATGAAAATAGGGTATCAAATCAGAAACAACCAAACAAATTATACTTTGACTCATTTTCTATACATGGACCATTTGAAATTGTATGCTCCTTCATCAGTAAAGGTAAAGCAATTAATTTAAATAGTGGAATTATTTTTGAAAGATGTAAATGTGAACTTTAGACTAGATAAGACATTAAACACAAAGGAAGGTTTGATGCTGCAGTGTTCCCTGAGTTTGACAATTAGTTGAAACAATCAACGACTGCGCACTGAGGATGTCACCTCGACTGGTGATCAAATGTCTGTGAGCTAATTGCCAAGCTCGGTGAACACCACAACATGAAATACCTCAACATACAACATTCACCCCCATCTCAAACAAAGAAAGGTGCAGTAGAGCTTTTAGAATACAAACAGGCCAGCATGATACAGGAAAAATGATGGATGAATGTGAAACATATAAGTATCTGGGATATCAACAAGAAAAGAAAATAGATCATAGCATGATAGAGGGAAAACTTTTGACAGGATATGCTTCAAGGTTTAAGAAAATCTGCCAAAGCTCAACTGTAAAAGTATAACAAAGGTAATAAACACTTTCGCTATACCCATATTAATGGAATTTTTTGTACAATATCGTGGGTTGGTCCGAAACTAATTTGGAAAACTTACAAAGAAAAGTAAGATTTGAAATGACAAATTTGAGAAAACACTATGTACATTCAATCATATTTAGATGAACATTATCTAGAACAGAAGGGGGAAAAGGAATACCAGACATAAAAACTATACACAACAGTCAGATAAACATCTAAGGATATATTCTCATCAATGAGAACATGATTCAGTCCTCTACCGAGCATACCCTATGCTGATAAGTAGTACACACAACTTGGCATTAGTGGCAAACCAATTGGTACCCAGAGAGAGAGAGAACTTCACACAGGTCGGGGAGAAGAGTTTAAAAAAGGAGCAATTCGTGGGGCTTGTTTCGCAGGGCTCAGCACGTAAGTGGTGGACTGTTTGATTTGCAATGAATTAAAGTAAAGCAGGGTCAAAGCTGAGTGTCCATTATGTGAGTGGACCAGTGTAGGAGTGGGAACAAGGCTTTGGCGGGGAGGCACAGGTAAGTAGAAGGTAAGGTTTTTGTAGTGGTTGTATAAAAAGTCACTAAACTACAGCTAATTAAATAAAGCAGGGATGATGCAGGATCAGGTGATGTGCTGTAGCTGCATGATGTGGGAGCTGGTGGACACTATGGTGGTTCCTGGTGACAACTGCTGCAGCAAGAGTTGTTTGCTCAAAGAATTCAGGTTCAAAGACCTGGAAAGAGAGCTTCGAACACTGCAACACATCAGGGAGGGGGAGAGTTACCTGGATTCTCTGTTTCAGCAAGTAGTCACACCCATTAGATTAGCTGCCTCAAATTTGGTCTGTGGTCAGGGACAAGAGAGTGTGGCTATGAGAGATGCGGGTAGTGGGATCCAGGAGACAGTGCTGGAGGAGCCTCATTCCTTGAGCTTGTCCAACAGGTCTGAGATTCTTGTTCCCTGTGTGGATGAGAGTGGGGGCTGTAGGAAGGATGAGCAACCTAACTGTGGCACTGTAGTTCAGGGATCCATTCAAGAGGGGGGACAGAAGAGAAATGTAGTGGTAATAGGGGATAGAGTATTCAGGGGAATAGACAGAGTTCTCTGTTGCGATGATAGAGCATCCTAAAGGCTGAGTTGCCTGCCTGGTGCCTGGGTTCAGAACATCTTACCTGACCTGCAGAGGAATTTGCAGTGGGTGGGGAAAGATCCAGTTGGCGTGGTCCATGTGGGTACCAACGACATGGGTAGAACAAGGAAAGAGGTTCCGCTAAAGGATTTTGAGCAGTTGGGGACTAAATTAAAAAGCAGAACCAAAAAGGTGGTAATCTTTGGATTTCTACCTGAGCCACATGCAAATTGGCATAGGGTCAAGAAGATTAGAGAGTTAAATGTGTGGCCCAAAGATTGGTGTGGGAGAGGTGAATTTGAATTAATGGGAAATTGGCACCAGTATTGGGGAAGGAGGGAGCTGTACCAATGGGACGGGCTCCATATGAACCGTGATGGGACCTGGATCCTAGCGAATTGCATAAATAGAGTTGTGGATAGGGCTTTAAACTAAATAGTAGGGAAGTGGGTTCAACAGATTGGAGAAGAATGGATAAAGTAAAAAAGAAAAGTGTGGATAAAGATAAAGAAAAAGCAAAAGATAAAAAAGAGAAAAGTAAGAGTGGAGTGAAGAAAAGACAAGTGTAAAAGAGTAAAAGATTACAAGATTTTAAAGGCACAATGAGTGTAAGGGCACTTTATTTGAATGCCCGTAGTATTCAAAACAAGGTCAGTGAACTTATGGCACAAATCAGTACAAAGAGGTATGATTTAGCGGCCATTACATGGTTGTAAAGTGGAGAGGATTGGGAATTAAACATCCAAGGACATCAAGTAATACAAAGGATAAGCAGGAAGGTAGCACTCTTAATGAGAGATGAGATCAGGGTGACAGTGAGAGAGGATATAAAATCTAAGGAGCAGAATATTGTATCCATCTGGGTAGAGATTAGGAATAGTAATGGGAAAAAATCACTGGTGGGAGTTGTCTATTGACCACTGAATAATAACATTACAGTGGCACAGGCAATAAAGGTAAATATCTGAGGCCTGTAAGAATGGAACAGCAGTTATCATGAGGACTTTAACTTGCACATAGATTGGGTGAAGCAAGTTGGTCAAGGCAAGTTATACATTAACGATCTGGAAGAGGGGACTGAGTGTAGTGTATCTAAGTTTGCTGATGATATTAAATTGAGAGGAAAAGCAAATTGTGCTGAAGATATGGAGAGCCTGCAGAGAAATATAGATAGGTTAAATGGGTGGGCAAGGGGCTAGCAGATGGAGTACAGTATTGGTAAATGCAAGGTCATCCACTTTGGAAGGAAAAATGGAAGA
Source organism: Hemitrygon akajei (assembly GCF_048418815.1). Classification (NCBI taxonomy): domain Eukaryota; kingdom Metazoa; phylum Chordata; class Chondrichthyes; order Myliobatiformes; family Dasyatidae; genus Hemitrygon; species Hemitrygon akajei. The sequence goes on along the minus strand of NC_133133.1, from coordinate 108,067,939 downwards.
GCAGATTATTATTTAAATGGTAAAAATTGTACCATGCTGCTGCGCAGAGGGACTCGGGAGCACCTGTGCATGAATCACAAAAGGTTGGTTTGCAGGTGCAGCAGGCTATCAAGAAGGCAAATGTAATTTTGGCCTTCATTGCTAAAATGATTGATTTTAAGAGCAGGGAGGTTATGTTGCAACTGTACAGGATTCGGGTAAGGCCGCATCTGGAGTACTGCGTGCAGTTCTGGTCTCTTTACTTGAGGAAGGATATTCTGGCTTTGGAGGCAGTGCAGAGGAGGTTCACCAGATTGTTTCAAGAGATGAGGACGTTAAACTATGAGGAGAGATTGAGTCGCCTGGGACTGTACTCACTGAAGTTCAGAAGAATGAGAGAAAATCTCATAGAAACATATACAATTATGAAAGGGATAGAAAAGATAGAGGCAGAAATGTTGTTTCTACTGGTAGATCAGTTTAGAACTAGGCAACACAGCCTCAAGATCTGGGGGAGTAGATTTAGGATGGAGATGAGGAGGAACTGCTTTTCCTAGAGAGTGGTGAATCTGTGGAATTCTCTGCCCAATGAAGCAATGAAAGCTACATCAGTAAATACATCTAAGACAAGGTTGGATAGATTTTTGCATAGCAGGGAAATTAAGAGTTATGGGGAAAAGGAAGGTAGGTGGAAATGAGTCCATGGCCAGATCAGCCATGATCTGATTGAATGGTGGAACAGTCTCGATGGGCCAGATGGCCTACCCTGCTCCTATTTCTTATGTTCTTATGTAAATTTAAATAAAAGCACAACCCAGAAAAATGATGAAATTATTGCTACAGAAGAAAGAGTTAACCAATAGAAGGGCGTGACCCTCCGTGGAAGACATCCCCACAATATGAGGAGACTAGATGTTGACAAGGAAGTGTTGAACACCTGGCTCAGAGTTGGAGACCTCTTCCCAGAAACAGAAGGATTCCTTGTAGCAGTACAAGACCAGGTGGTTAACATAAAATATATCAAAATAATAAAAGACCAGCAAATTCAAGATGATAAATGCAAAAAAAATGCTAATACAAATTATATTACAACCAATCCATTATTATAGATAGGACAATACACAATAACCATTTGAATATAATATTACAGGATAAACAAACAAGAACAACTTATTTAATAGATATAACCATTCCAAACACACATAACTTACAGAAATCAGGAAGTGAAAAACACCAGAAATATGCTTAATTAAAATAGGAAATTGAAAGACTATGGAACATGAACAGGGTAGACATTGTCCCGATAGTGATATCTACAACTGGTATCACTCCAGTCAATACGACTACACAACAGCATTGAACAATTAGGCCTACACATCAATACTAAACACCATTAAAATAGTCTGAAAGTTCCTCGCAATTGAGAAAATAGTGTGCTTAGCTCTGCCTGCACCTCAGGTTTTACCAACTTGAGCTGAGAAAAAAAAAGTAAAATAAATAAATACTGAAAATATGAGTTATAGAGCCCTTAAAAGTCAGTTCATAGGTTGTGAAATCCATTCAAAGTTGAGGTGAGTGAAGTTGTCCTCTGGTTCAGGAGCCTGATGGCTGAAGGGTAATAACTGTTCCTGAACTGGTGATATGGGTCCTGAGGCTCCTGAACTTCATTCCCAATGTAACAGCAAGAAGATAACATGACCTGATGGTGGGGGCCTTGATGATGGATGTGACTGCGGCTGAATCCCCGGAGGAACTGGTCGATATAAAAGTCTCTATTCATCGTGACAAGCAGATATTCTCCTGGAGACCCTTGCAGCAGAATCTTCCAAAGTCAAAGTACATCAAGATTTTGTGTCATTTTGGTAACAGTAGATGATTCAATAGCTACTCTGACATCATTTACTTCAATGTTTCTTTCTGACAGATGGTTTTATTGAGGTACATATTTACAGTGGGAGAACTTTGAAACAGACAAAACACTTTTCTTGGGGCAAACTAATTCACACATAAGACCTATAATTTTTGAAAGAAGAATCAGATACCCAAGATCAATGTTTTGAGAGCTGACCTTTGAGTACGCCAATATCCTATGTATCGATAGAGCAAATATACCTCTGACCACACTTGAAATGCTAAGTGGCCAAATATAATCTGGCGGGGCTGACCCCAGTCTCTGGAGAAGTGCGAAAGTAATCTGCCTCATCTGATGTCAGCCAATAAACACCCAGCTGTCATCGTTCTGGCTGATTCCGAGAACAATGGTTCAGCCTCGTCACTTTGCAAACCTTCTTTTGAGAAACCAGCCTCTTGTGCTTTGTAGACAATTTCAAAATGGATTATTGCTTCTACTTCAAGCAACTCTCTCACTGGGCTCATATAAAAAACTCAATTTGAGTGAATGCTTTGTAAATACTGGCCAACACAATTATTGGCTGGTGGAAATAGCAGATTGTACACCGCATGAAATTATAAATTAAGTATATTTACCAATTTCATCTTTTTCAAACAGTTACTAGCGAAAAAAGAAAAGCAAGTAAAAGGACCGGTTACAGTTAAACCAGTCCAATGTGCATATGTTGGAGTTCATACTGGGGTATTTGAGGGTACCCACAGTATGTGCGAAAACATCCGCCACTTTCCGTACTTGGAGCCCATCTTGAACAAACTGGCTCTCTCTCAGGAGTACTGGCTTTTCCTCCTTGGAGCCATTCGCATGCACAAAGCACATCTTGCAACAGGGACTCTCCTTCCAGTTTCATTCTGCGACATCTTCCCTTCTGTCCCGCTCCACAGCTCCAGCCCAAAAACCCCAAACCAGAATTCTGACTGTCACAAATCTCTCTCTTCCCAGCTCTGTCTAGAACTTTCTCCTGATCCCAGCACCCTGATTGGCTGACACAGCATTCCTAAGTTGAACATCAGGGATTCTTATCTTTAGTCAAAACCAAAACATTCTACCAGCAGGACCCACTGCTTATGCTGAAATAAACTTAGCTCACACCATATCAGTATAAATGTTAACCAGGGCATTACATTCACATTCTAGTTTTTTTATAAAGTGGGTCTTTTTTGTATTAATACCTGCTAATCCTATTCTGTATACTAAAAGAACTAATTTGGAATATTGTGTGCCGCTCCTGGGCATCTATAGTGCCTATAAAAAGTATTCATTCACCCCCCCTTGGAAGTTTTCATGTTTTATTGTTTTACAACATTCAAAGTGTTTCAATCGATACAAGAACATTTCCAAGTCACTGAATATCCCTTGGAGTACAGCTAAGTCAATCAAGTCAATCAAGAAATGGAAAGAAATTGACACAGATGTAAACCTGCAGGCCATGCTCAAAAACTGAGTGACCGTGTAAGAAGGAGACTAGTGAGAGAGGCCACCAAGAGAGCAATGGCAAATCTAGGGGAGTTACAAGCTTCAGTGGTTGAGATGGGAGAGACTGCACACACACCAGTTGTTACCCAGGTACTTCACCAGTCACAATTTTATGGGAGAATGGCAAAAAGAAAGCCACTGTTGAAATAAATACCCCTCAATTTCAGCTGGAGTTTGCCAGCAGGCATGTGGGAAACTCTGAAGTCAGCCGGAGGAAGTTTCTATAATCTGATGACACCAAAATTGAGCTTTTTGGACATCAGACTAAACATTATGTTTAGCCTAAGTCAAACATCGCACATCATCAAAAGCACACCATCACTATTGTGAAGCATGGTGCTGGCTGCATCATGCTGTGGGGATGCTTCACTGCGCAGGCCCTGGAAGGCTTGTGAAGGTAGAGGGTAAAATGAATGCAGCAAAATACAGGGAAATCCTGGAGGAAAATCTGATGCAGTCTGCAAGAGAACTGTGACTTGGGAGAAGATTTGTTTTCCAGCAAGACAATCACCCCAAGTATAACACCAGAGCTACACATGAATGGGTTAAAAACAATAAAGTTAATGTTCTGGAGGAACTTAGCAGGTTGGGCAGCATCTGTGGAAACGAGCAGTCAACACTTCGGGCCGACAAAGGGTCTTGGCCCAAAACATTGACTGTTCGTTTCCACGGATGCTGCTCGACCTGCTGAGTTCCTTCAGTGTGTTGTAGGTTTTGCTTTGACCACATCTTCAGTGTACTTTCGTGTTAAAGTTAATGTTCTGGAGTGGTCAAGTCAGAGTCCAGGCCTCAACCCAATTGAGAATTTATGGCTGGCCTTGAAAATGGCTGTTCACTCACGATCTCCATGCAATCTGACAGAGCTTGAACAGTTTTGTAAGGAAGAACGGGAGTTCACTACAAAAATTGCAGTGTCCAGGTGTGCAAAGCTGATAGAGACCTATCCACACAGACTCAAGGCTGTAATTGCTGCCAAAGGTGCATCTACCAAATACTGGCTTGAAGGGGATGAGTAAAATAATAAAATGCAAAAACTTCCAATTGGGGTGAATACCTTTTACAGGCACAGTATGTACAGAAAACATATCAATAAGATTGAAAGAATGTTGAAAAAATTTAGAAGGATGCTGCCAGGGCCTGAGGACCTCAGTTATAGGGAAGGTTCGAATACATTGTAAATTTATTCCCTGGTGTGTAGGAGAATGAGGAGAGATTTAATAGAGGTATACAAAATTATGAGGGGTATAGATAGGATAAATGCAAACAGGCTTTTTCCTCTGAGGTTGGGTGAGACTTAAACTGGAGGTCATGGGTTAATGGTTTAAAAGGAATAGAAGGAGGAATTTCTTCACTCAGAAGGCAGTGAGAGTGTGGAACGAGGTACCAGCGGAAGTGGTGGATGTGCTTAAGGGAAATGTGGATAGGTTCATGGATGGGAGCAATACACAGGACTATGGTGTGGGTGCAGATCGATGGGACTAGTCTACATAATTTGTCTGACACAGACTAGGTGAGCTGAAGAGCCTGTTCCAGTTCTGGATTATTCTAATAACTCTATATTCTGCCTCTGACAATTCCCTAACAATTGCCAAAGTGGTTTTAAAATACTTCACATTTTAATATAGTTGCTAAAATAAGATATCAGGTATGCAGATACTGTGATCATTTATTAAGCATACAAAGAGACATGTAGTCACCTACAAAAGAAATTGCTTGGGCACCTGTTTAGCACCTTTCTACAAGCAGATTCAATGGGCTGGAAGGCCTAACTATGCTCTCCAGTCTTATGGTCTAAGCTGATGACTCTGAATGGATTGAACAGACCTTGTAGCAATGATACAAGATGCAGAAATAACAGACAGTGGGATCAGTACTCATAGCAGAATCTCTCTCCATCATTCTTGGATCTGTTTAGAATGCCCCAGCAATGATTTAACTAGGAAAAGCAAAGCTTTCTCTTATCCTTTGATAAAAACCCTGATCAGCATGGGGCTCTCCAGTACCAGTCAGATTGTTCCATAATGCCTACAGTTACTTTCACACTCAGCATTTCTCCTCCTCTGTCTGGATCTTAAATGCCTCTGGTCCACCCAGGAGCACTAGGCAATGCTTCTTTACTGACTTAGGACATTGTTCAGAAAGAAAGATGTGAAGTGGATGTGGAGGTCGCCAGCATTGTCCAGGATGGCTGCATTAATGAGGAGCAAGCTATTGGTTGATCAGTGATATTGCTTCACATTACAGTTCTATTACATATAATGGAAGTTTCCTTCTATATCAGCTCTTGCCTGTTGAATCACAGTGGAGTTAATTTGTTTTTTTTTACGCTGATCAACAGAAAAAGACTATGAGGGGTGACTGATAAGTTTGTGGCCTAATGTAGAAGAAGTCAATTTTAGAAAACCTAGCACATTTATTTTTCAACACTTACACATTTAGTCCAGCGGTCATGGAGCATATGGATCTCGGACCTCCAAAAAGTATCCACAGCATGGGTGATTGATAAGTTTGTGGCCTAAGGTAGAAGGAGATGAGTTATTGACTTCAAACTTTCTGCATAATCACTCAAAGAGTTGAACTGCATGTGCATGTAATGAGAGCTGTATAAGTCATCTCCTTCTATCTTAGGCCACAAACTTATCAATCACCCATCGTATTTCATGTCAAAGTACACACAGGTCTCCAAAAACAAATCTCCATTTAACTCATTATGAAACTTCTAAAACCAATTGGCTGCACCAGTGATGATTTGGTTTGTCATATTAAAGGGGGTGAATATTTATGCAATCAAGTATTTTGTGTTTTGTATTTGTAATTAATTTAGATCACTTTGTAGAGATCTGTTTTCGCTTTGACAGGAAAGAGCCTTTTTATGTTGATCAGTGTCAAAAAAGCCAAATTAAATTTTATATGATTCAATGTTGTAAAGCAATAAAACATAAAAACTTCCAAGATGTTTTATAGCCATTGTACATTCTGAATGTGGAGCTAAAATGTTCCTAATGTGCACAGTTATGTCAAAAATGAAATTTCAGCTCCTTGAAAATCATTGTTGCATATAAGGAAAATGATATCAGCTGCAAGAAATGTGCAGCGCTGGGTTAACTAATAATTGGGATTTTCACTTCGCCTCTGCAAGCAAAAGGCCCTTTAATGAGATTCTCCTTGTACCAAACTGCGCAATGACCTCCAAGCATGGGGAGACCTGCAGGAATGACCCACCGGAACTGATCGCTCTCAGCTTGCTTGATCGTGACTCCACAAGTTTCTTCCTGGTGCCCGTAAACAGAGGGAAGTGGTGATGTCATGAGCTTCAGTATTACACAGACTCGGGTGGATTGGTTCTACACTATATGCTGAACATCTGGAGAGTTAGGAACTAAAGGTCCAGGCCATCAATTAATCACTCACACAAGACTGGCCCTGTGACCTGCCTCGTCCAATACTTAAAGAAATTCTTTAAGAAGCTTCTCAGATATGGATCAGATAATCGAAATGCAAACTAGAGCATTGGATATTTGTTCTAACTTACTGATTACTTACTGAGCCAAAATAACTAGCATAACTGTTCGTGGGAAAAAGTAGGCTGTTGCCCATCATACAAATTAAATCACAATATGATATTTTATTATTTTTTACATATCAGCTTCTGTCTGAATGGCAACTTGGATCCACTCCAATTTGCCTACCAAAGCACAGCAGATGCCATTTCATTGGCTCTTCACACAACCCTGGAACATCTGGACAGCAAAGATGCATACATCAGGATGCTCTTTATCGATTACAGCTCGGCATTCAATACCATCATCCCCTCAAAACTAATCAATAAGCTTCAAGACCCCCTTGTGAAATGGAATCCTGGATTTCCTCACTTGTAGACTCCAGTCAGACTGGATTGGCAAAAGCATCTTCTCCACAATTTCTATCTGCACAAGAGCACCACGGGGATGTCTGCTTAGCCCCCTGCTCTACTTACTTTACACCTGTGACTGTGTGGCTAAATACAGCTCCAACATCACATACAAGTTTGCTGATGACACCACTGTTGTGGGCTGCATCAAAGGGGGTGATGAATCAGCATACAGGAGGGAGATTGAAACCTTGGCTGAGTGGTGTAATAACAACAACCTCTCACTCACTGTCAGTAAGACCAAGGAACTGATTGTAGACCAGGAGAGGGAAACCAGAGGTCCATGAGCCAGGACTCATCGGAGGATCAGAGGTGGAGAGGGTCAGTAGCTTTAAATTCCTGGGTGTCACTATCACAGAGGACCTGTCCTGGACCCATCATATAAATGTAATTGCAAAGAAAACACGACAGCACCTCTGCTTCATCAGAAGTCTCCGGATGTTTGGCATGTCATCAAAAAACCTTGACAAACTTCTATAGCTGTATGGTGGAAGTGTGCTGACTGGCTGCATTACAGCCTGGTATGGGGACAGCAATGCCCTTGAGGGGAAAATCCACAAAAGGTAGTGGATTCAATCCAGTACATCACGGGTAAAGCTCTCCCAACCGTTGAGCATATCCACATGAAAAGCTGCCGTAGAAAAGCAACATCCATCAGCAAAGATCCTCACCACCCAGGTCATGCTCTTTTCTCATTGTTGCCAACAGGTAGAAGGTACAAGAGCCTCAAGACTTACACCACCAGGTTCAAGTACAGTTACTGCCCCTCAACCATCAGGCTCTTGAACAAAAGGGGATAGCTACAGTCATTTAAGGGTTTTGTTATATTGTTATTTCATATTCGTTATTTAATAATATTAATTTATATCTGATATTTGCACAGTTTGTTTACAATTTACAGTTACTGCTCTATAGATTTGCTCTGTATGCCTACAGTACAACAATCTCAATGTTGTATGTGGTGACATGTATGTACTCTGAAAATAAATTTTTCTTTGAACTTTTGAACTTTGAACTTTAATAAAGTGGCCACTAAGTATACATTCATCGTCTTCTGCTGCTGTAGCCCATCTACTTCAAGGTTCAATGTCTTGTGCATTCAGAGATGCTCTTCTGCTCACCACTGTTGTAACATGTGGTTATTTGAGTTACTGTCACCTTGAACCTGTCTGGCCATTCTCCTCTGACTTCTCTTATAAAAAACTATTTTTGCCTACAGAATTACTGCTCACTGGATGTTTTTATTTTGTCTTTGGCACCATTTTCTGTAATCTTCAGAGATGGCTGTGCATGTTGTATAGGCCGGTTCAAATTGCTGTTCCGTGAGGTTTGCTCATTTCCGCATTGAACTTCAACTCGTTACTCCACGAAGTTTACTCATCTCTGTATCGACCTGTGACCAGGGGCTGCAACTCTCACAGTGTGAACATATTTTTGTCAATTCCTGTTCTGAATGCTATTTGCTTATTTTTATTGTTTGCAAAGTTTTTTCTTTCTTTTTTCCCTCTGTACATTGGGTGTTTGATGGTCTTCTTCTATTTTAATGTGTTCTATTGCATTTCTTTGTTCTGTAGCTGCCTGTCTGAAGATGAATCTCAAGGTTGTATTTAGTATACATTCTTTGACAATAAATGTACTTTGTCTTTGAAAATCCCAGGAGATGGGCAGCATCTGAGATACTCAAACTGCCCTGTCTGGCACCAACAATCATTCCACAGTCAAAGTTGCTTAGATCACATTTCTTTCCCATTCTGATGTTTGATCTGAACGACGACTGAATCTCTTGGCCATGCCTGCCTGCTTTTATGCACTGAATAGTTGCCACATGATTGGCTGATTAGATATTTGCCTGAATGAACAGGTGTACAAGTGTACCTAACAAAGTGACCACTGTGTATGTCAAATTTGTTAAAATATTATTGCTGCTTCTCATAGATATTTAACTTATTAACTTTAAAATAAAGTGTCTGGAAATTACGTCAATCAATTGCAAATGAATGAGGTTTGGAGGTAAACACAGTAATCACCTGTCTGTGCTTCGAGCTTCCCACTGGGAGAATTTCTATTTGGAACTTATTATTAAAGAATAGTTTCATCAACAATTGCCATATTCATTCCATCACAATAGCAGACCATTCAATCCTCCCAATAGATTGGAAAGGTTGAGGGTTTAGGATCAAGTTTGGCAAATGAACTAGCTTAGATGGACACCTGGTTGGCACGAATGAATTGGGGCAAAGAACCCATTTCAATTTGGTATTACGAAATCTGGAGATTGGCATTTAAGTTCCATATTTCCTGCTTGGCTTGAGACTCCTGAAAAAGCAATTCATTATGAATCGAAATATTTTTTGAAGATTGGCATGTTGAGGGAAGACACTTCAGAATATCCATTACTCTGTGTGAAGAAACCTATCTTAATCTCCTTCTCAAAATATAGCTCGAAATTTTAAGTTTATTCTTATTCCAGGACTTCAACATGAAAGAAAGTTTGCTCGCTTCAGAAATTGTCAAAGTTTGTTTTTCCCAATGAACTTTATTGCAAAGGCAGTCTTGTATTTTGCTCTCAATTGTATTTATCTTCAAACTTGTTGGAATGAACTTTGCAGGGCTGAAATACAGGTATGATTGTGTGTCAAGCACTGCTGCCCAATAATGAATTTCTATGGAAATTTGTCTTATTGAATCATTTAATCCTCTTAAGCATCACAATTGGATCATGCCTGTATCTTTTCCACTATTCAATCTAGCTTCATAATGTAATTCTTTCAGACACTATCATTCTGGTAAATCTGTCCAGTAACTGCTCTGTCTAGATTCATACCACCCTAGATATCTTGCTCAGAACTGCTTACAGTGCATCTCAGATGCTCTAACCAGGGCTTTCCTTGATCCATACAGAGAAGAGATGCAGTGACTAATGGACTGGTGCAGAGCCAACAACCTGTATCTGAATGTGAACAAAACAAAAGAGATGGTTGTTGACATCAGGAGAACATGGAGTGACCAGTCTGTGCTGAATATCGATGGCTCCTCTATACAGATTGTTAAGAGCACCACATTTCTTGGTGTTCACCTGGTGGAGAATCTTAACTGGTCCCTCAACACCAGCTCCATAGCCAAGAAAGCCCAGCAGCGTCTCTACTTTCTGCGAAGGCTGAGGAAAGTCCATCTCCCACCCCCCATCCTCATCACATTCTACAGAGGATGTATCAAGAGTATCCTGAGCAGCTGCATTACTGCCTGGTTCGGAAATCGCACCATCTCGGATTGTGAGACCCTGCAGCGGATAGTGAGGTCAGCTGAAAGGATCATTGATGTCTCTCTTCCTGCCATTACAGACATTTACACTACACGCTGCATCCGCAAAGCTAACTTTTAATTAATTATTGTGCTGTCTTGCACTGTTTTGTACACTTTATATAGTCCCATGCAGATCTGAAGTCTAATGTAGTTTTGTGTTGTTTCATGTAGCTCCATGGTCCTGGAGGAACGTTGTTTCATTTTTACTGTTATGGTTGAAATGATAATAAAAGTGACTCGACTTCCTCAAAGGAAGGGAGAGTGAAAGCTCTTCCGATGGACAGCTGGGGCCTTCGGCAAGCAGGAACACTGTTCCATCCTATCTCTATTTTCAGAAACAGGAATTACTCAGAGCAATTTATCCCAAAATCTTGCAGTCCAGCTGTCTAGAAGAGTGGCCATTCCCTGTACTGACTCAAGAATTTGGGTGATGAGAAATGTGATGAAGTGGATGTGGCTGATTCTCAGTAATTTGATACTAAAGGAGGAAAAAAAACTTTTTAATCGGTGCTATTGCTTCTCATTACAGTTTTATTACAGATAATGAAAGCTTCTTTGATAGAGCTTTCTGCTCTGTCTTTTTCTGGTAGCAAGTGGATATTCAACTCACTGTTAAGACCATTCAAGTACCACTGCTTTCATTTGACTGCTCCAGAGAAAGCTTTGTTCACTTCTAGTGGGCTTTATGAATGTGGATTTATACTGTTCCAAATGTACTTTAACACAATCACTTCCAGGTAAATAGAAATTTCAGCCGTATGAAGGAGGCAAGTGTAACATGCAATGAAATTGGAAGAAGCACAAGCAATCTGCTAAGCCAACAAAACTAATAGTTTGTGGCTTTACTTGGTCTCACCATAAGCTTAAGGCTCTTTAACCCCTGGTACCCAACAGTGTAATAGGCTTTGTGGGAGAAGACCTGCAGGAATGACCAGTAAGTTGGAAGTTCACTAGCAGAAAGTTCAAATTCATTGTCATTCAACTGTACACATGTCTACAGCTAAATGAATCAACATTCCTCTGGGACCACGGCGCAAAACACATACAGCACATAAGATAATATTTACCGATAATACAGAAGATTCTGTAGATATACAAGTTGACATTAATTGCATATGCAACATACAGTTAAACATACAACAGTATAATGCCTCCGGCACTGTCATTAATGATGTGTATGGTGTGGTATCAGGGCGATTAGACGTCTCACAGCCTGGTGGAAGAAACTGGTACCCAGCCTGACAAACCTTATTTTTATACTGCGGTACCATCTGTCTTACAGAAGAAGGTCAAAAATACTGTGAGACGGATCGGTGAGGACCTTGATAATGCAGCATTTCTGGTATATGTCCTGGATAGGGGAGGAGGGAGACCCCGATGATTCTCTTAGCTGTCCTTGTTATCTTTGCAAGTTCTTGTCATCAGATGCCTTGTTATTCCCAGACGGTGATACGGCTGGTCAGGACTCTCTCGATGGTGCTCCTGTGGTTAGAATGGGGGCCTTGCTCACGTCGATCTCCTCAGGAAATGGAGGTTTTACTGTACTTTGCTGACTGAAGAGGTGGTACATGCAATGGTACCAGAAGTGTGACATCATTTGCGGGCTGCCCCCTGCACATCTCGGACTGTATAGGTTATTCACTCCATGTTTCGATGTGTCAAATTAAACTAATCTGAGCAGTCATCTGATCTGCTGATAAAGAATTGTGATTCAAAGCTTTCAAACACTCACACAAGACTGTTCCTGCAGCCTGTGACATTCAAAGTTTAAAAACACACTCTTAAAAGCTTGTTTCTTCTTTGAGGTCAAATGGGCCAGTTATCTAAAATACAAATTGTCGTAAACCTTTCTGGACTTTATAATTCTTGTGAGAGAAATCCATTGCAACAGGCAGCACAAGAGGAGGAAAGAGATGATGATGAATATTAATTCAGATTGGTGAGGGTCCAGAGAATGTTCACGAAAATAATTCCGGAAATAAAAGGGTTAACGTATGAGGAACGTTTGATAACTCAGGGCCTGTACTCACTGGAGTCTAGAAGAAAGAAGGTGTTCTCATTAAAACCTATCAAATATTGAAAGGCCTAGATAGAGTGGACATGGAGAGGATGTTTCCTATAGTGGGGGAGTCTAGGACCAGAGGGCACAGCCTCAGAATAAAGGGACATCCATTTAGAACGGAGATGAGAAGGAATTTCTTTAGCCAGAGAGTGGTGAATCAGTGGCATTCATTGTCATGGCTGGCTATGGAGGCCAAGCCATTGGGTATATTTAGAGTGGAAGATGGCAGGTTCTTAGTTAGTCAGGAGATCAAAGATCACGGGGAGAAGGCAGGAGAATGGGGTAGAGAGGGGAAATAAATCAGCCATGATGAAATGGTGGAGCAGACTCAAACGGGCCAAATGGCCTAATTCTCCTCCTATGTCTTATGGTCTTATGGATTGCATCTGCCAGGAATCCAGGAGATCAGGATATGGCAGGAGATATACAGATACCAAAGGAAGAGAGCTTAAAGGGGCATGTGTCAGAAATTCTTGCACCTTTGTGGTAACTAGAAGAAGGAGAGGAACAGGTAAACAGTGATATTATAAATCCATCCTCAACACCTGCATCCCTAAAATCAGCCTCTCTCTGTAAGGAGTTTGTGCGTTCTCCCCATGACCGCATGAGTTTCCTCCAGGTGCTCCGGTTTCCTCCCACATTCCAAAGACATATGGGTTAGAAGGTTAATAGGTCATATGGGTGGTGAGGGCTCATTACCGTGCTGTCTCGCTAAATAGATAAAAATGGTTCTGCAGTGATCTAAGCTGAGCTCTCTGGTCTCTGGCCTTTCACATTTGTGTGTTGCACATTTCTTCGGTGTTATGCGGTCTTAGTCACAGAGAAGGACACCACAACGGCTTCACACGACTTGTAGAAAAGCACGATAAAAAGCATCTTGGACTTAGGATATAGGAGCAGAATTAGGCCATTCAGCCCATCAAGTCTGCTCTGGCCTTTCATCACGGCTAATTTATTATACCTCTCAACCTTACTCTCCTGCCTTTGATGATAGTAAGCTTTGGCACCCTGACAAATCAGGAACCTATCAAACTCTGCTTTGGATATATCTTGTTACGTATTCGGGCAACAATAATATAGATGAGTTAGGCAAGAGGTTTTATAACAAATAACACGTTTATTAAACACTGATAACAAACCCCCTTCAAAAGTAAACAAACCCAAACAATGACCCGAAACCAGCTGCTGGCAGCTGAATCAAACAGTTCTTAATAGCGTTGCAGTCCCAAACAGTCTTTAAAGTAGTATTGAAAAAAACAGTTCTCCAAAGCGAATTGCCGAATGAAAACAGTTCAAAGAACGATATGCCGACAGTTCAAAAGCTCACGGTACTTTTAAAAGGAGAGACTTTTTAAAACGATGTAAACTCTCTTCCACGTCGATGTCCTTCGATTCCCAGCGTCGAACTCCCACGTCGAATTTTATTAAATATAACAACTTAAAGTGACTGACCTCTCTTCCACACTATTCTCAAACCCTTTCTGGTCATCCCAGGGGTCAACAGCGAGAATAGTCAACGAAATCCTTCCGAATGAGGATCACACAAGGTCGAAGTCAATCCATCGAAAATCGATTTTTCTTGATCTCCAAACTTCACTCTCCATTAGCAAAGAAACCGTTGGCTCTAACCTTTTAAACTTTAGGCATTATATAAAACTTCATTTTTAACTAAACTGCGTCATCACATTAAATCACACAGTGATATGAAGTCATCTTGGCAAATCCAGCCACGAACTGCCCCACCTGACAGGGTGGGTCTTCCTTTTATACCCTGTAGAAAAAACCTGTCACATGACCTCTACTGGCGGGAAAATGACATCACTCCACCATTACCTCATGTCCAGTATAACTTCAACCCCAGTCACGTGACAAGGGTACCACTGTCACGTGTCACGGGTACGTAACACCTCCCTCCAAAAAAAAACATTTTTGGTCTATCCAGAACAAAAATTTTTAACAATTACTTACAAGAAAAAAAACAAATGTATAAATCATATAACATACACAATATACAATACAGTAGGAGTGTTACAATAAAAAAAAACCACTCCAAAAAAAAAACATTGTACATTCAACATCGAGATAGACAATCAGCAACCACATTATCTTTACCTTTAATATGAGTTATCACAATATTGTACTCTTGTAACATCAAACTCCAATTTAACAATCTTCTGTTTTTGTTTTTCATCTTACTCAGAAAAACTAACGGATTATGATCAGTGTAAACAATAAGTGGTTTTTGAGTTGTACCAACATATACCTCAAAATATTCCAAAGCTAAAACAAGAGATAACAATTCTTTCTCTATTGTTGAATAGTTTCTTTGATGCTTATTAAATTTCTTAGAAAAGTAAGCTACTGGATGATCAACCTCATCACCCTCATTCCTCTGCATCAATACTGCTCCCGCAGCTTCATCACTAGCATCCACAGCTAATGAAAAAGGTTTTTCAAAGTCAGGTGCCTTAAGCACAGGTTGTTGACATATCATTGTTTTCAATTTTTCAAATGCTTCCTGACAAAACACTGTCCACACAAACTTTACATTCTTCTGCAGAAGATTAGTTAATGGAAGGGCAACATTAGCAAAATTCTTACAAAATTTTCGATAATATCCTACCATTCCCAAAAACCTTCTGAGAGTTTTTTTCCCCGTTGGAGTGGGAATTTCTAAAATTGCCTGAACTTTTGCCTGAACAGGAGCTACCTTACCTTGACCTACAACATAACCAAGGTAAGTCACAGTGGCATGTCCAAATTCACTCTTGGCTAAATTAATAGTCAAGTTAGCTTTTGAAAGCTTTTCAAACAATTTCTCCACCGCAATTATGTGTGCTTCCCAAGTATCATTTCCTGTCACTAAATCATCAATATAAGCATCAGTATCTTTCAATCCCTGAATCACAGAATTAATCATCCTCTGAAAAGTACCTGGGGCATTCTTCATCCCAAATGGAAGAACATTATACTCATATAACCCAGATGGAGTTACAAATGCAGAAATCTCTCTACCTCTGTCAGTTAATGGAACACACCAATACCCTTTCAATAAATCAATCTTTGTAAGGAACTTTGCTTTTCCAACCTTATCTACACAATCATCTACTCTAGGAATTGGATATGCATCTGTTTTCGTTACAGCATTCACCTTCCTATAGTCCGTACAAAACCTAATACTACCATCAGGTTTTGGCACCATAACACATGGCGAACTCCAATTCGAGTTAGAATGTCTAATAATATCATTCTCTAACATGTATTCAATTTCCTTCTCAGCAAGTTCACATTTTTCCATGTTCATCCTATATGGATGTTGTTTAATAGGTTTGGCATCTCCAACATCTACATCATGTGAAGCTATAGTAGTCCTTCTTGGAACATCTGGAAACAAATCCTTATACTTAAAAATCAATTCCTTCATCTGTTGTTTCTGCTCTAGCTGTAAATGTGCTAATTTCTCATCCATATTTTCCAAAATAGTCGAATTAGGTAACCTAACAGAAACAATGTTAGATTTAGAATGAAAGTCAGATGAATCATCTATCATGTTCCCAGTTAAATCAAACTCATTCTCACTAACCACAACAGTCACAGTATCAGATTGTTTCTCAAAATATGGTTTAATCATATTTATGTGGCAAAGTTGTGTTGACCTTCTACGATCTGGAGTTTTTATTACATAATCCACATCATTAACTCTAGACACAATTTCATAAGGTCCATGAAATCTAGCTTGTAAAGGATTTGTCTGCACTGGGAAAAGAACCAACACCTTATCTCCAGGCTTAAACATCCTCATCCTAGCTTCCTTATCATACCAAGTTTTCATTTTCTCCTGAGCCAACTTCAAATTTTCCTTGGCTAAGCTACAAGCTTTATGTAACCTGTCCTTAAATTTCAAAACATAGTCCAACAAATTAGTATGCACTTCCTTACTAATCCATTGTTCCTTCAATAAAGCTAAAGGTCCTCTAACTCTATGTCCAAACACAAGTTCAAATGGACTAAAACCTAAAGATTCCTGTACCGATTCCCTTACTGCAAATAAAAGTAAGTTTATACTCTCATCCCAGTCACTTTCATTCTCCACACAATATGTCCTAATCATATTCTTGAGACTAGAATGAAACCTCTCCAAGGCACCTTGCGATTCTGGATGGTATGCAGACAAAGTAATTTGCTTAGCTCCCAATTTATAAACTATCTGTTGAAACAATCCAGACATAAAATTACTACCTTGATCAGTTTGTATTTCCTTAGGCAATCCAAAATAAGTAAAGAATTTTATAAGAGCCTTCGTCACAGTTTTAGCTTTTATATTCCTAAGTGGTACTGCCTCTGGAAACCTAGACGAAGTACACATGATAGTCAACAAATACTGATAACCAGTTTTTGTCTTTGGTAATGGACCAACACAATCTACAATAACTTTAGAAAACTGTTCACCAAATGCTGGAATAGGTTGTAATGGAGCTACTGGTGTAACCTGATTTGGTTTACCCACAATTTGACAAGTATGGCACGTTTTACAAAACATCGCCACATCTTTTCTTAAACCAGGCCAGTAAAAATGTTTTAAAATCTTGTCCACAGTTTTCCTTACCCCTTGATGTCCACCTAAAGGCACACTATGAGCTAAAGTCAAAATCTCATTCCGATAAACTTTAGGAACAACTACCTGGTAAACAACATTCCATTCCTCACTTGCAGGAATTGTAGGCGACCTCCACTTCCTCATCAACACTCCTTTTTCCAAGTAATATCCTACTGACACCTTCTCAATTTCACTACCTAGTAAAGCTTGTTCCCTTAATTTTACAATCTCAGGATCTCTATTCTGCTCTGCTATCATCTCCTTCCGAGACAGAGATAAATCTTCATAGTCAGACTTACTCCCAGAACCTTGTTCAAACAACGAAGGTAAGAAAGTTTCTGACACATCCTCAAAACTCAAATCCTGAGTTGAACAGTCATGAGTAACAACCTCATTCTGCACATCAATTTTTTTAGCCATAGCTCTAGTCACAACACAAGAAAAATCTGTGTTAGAATTCACCTCAGGTACCTCTGATTCCATTGTCAAATGCACTTCAGGAAAAACTTGTCCACCTGCCAAGTCATTACCTAACAATAAAGAAATACCCTTCACAGGTAAGCTATGCTGTAATCCTACCTTAACAAATCCTGTAACTAACCCTGACTTTAAATTTACTTCATGTAAACGTACAGGCATAAAATCACTTCCAACACCTCTTATGTAATTTACCTCACCAGTATCACTCTCTTCATTAAACTTCAACACACTATCTAACATCAGTGATTGAGAAGCTCCAGTATCCCTAAGAATCTTTATTGGCACCAGAGTAGATCCTTCTTTCAAGGATACAAACCCTTCAGTTATAAAATGATCATATCCCTTTCTAACTTTGTCAGACTCTAACAAATCCTCATTTGTGTTTACCAAACCCTGTAACTTTACAGGTGCTTTAGTATGTTGCACACAAGCATCTGGAACTGCTTCCTTCTCTTTCTTTTTCAATTTGAAACAGTTAGCTATTACATGGCCAGGCTTCTTACAATAGTTACAAATAAGACCAAACTGTCTTTCCTTCACAGGCTTTCCTTCCTCCTTACCTCTCTCATTAACCTCTAATTTAATTTCTGATTTACCTTGAGTCTCCATATTATTTTTCCTCTTAAAAATTCTACCCTGAGGAAATTTATTCTTATGGATTAAAACATACTCATCAGCTAATCTAGCACAGTCCTGCAATTTATCAGTATCCCTCTCATTTAAGTAGGTCCTTACTTCAACAGGAATGCTTCTTTTAAATTCCTCCATCAAAATCAGCTCTTTCAATGTATCATAGTCCTCATTTACATTTTTAGAAGAAACCCATCTCTCAAAACACATAGCTTTATCATAGGCAAATTCCACATAAGTCTTTTCCACAGACTTTTTCAAACTCCTGAATCTTTCCCTGTACGCTTCTGGGACCAATTCATACGATTTGAGAATATTTTCTTTCACAATATCATAATCTAATGCTTGCGCAGCAGTTAAAGCTGTGTAAACGTGTCTTGCCTTGCCTTTAATCACACTCTGTAACAACACTGACCATTTATCTTTCGGCCACTCTGACATCCGAGCAATAGTTTCAAAATGTTGAAAATATCTCTCCACTTCTGTTTCACTAAATGGAGGGACCAATTTAACTTCTTGGCTAGCAACAAACGGTTTTTTAGAATTAGCAGACTGTTCTACAGACCTTAATTTCTCCATTGCATATTCAAAATCTCTTTGCTTTTGCTCAATTTCCAATTTACACCTTTCTAACATCATTTGTTCAATTTGCAACTGCATCTCCAGATTACTTATTGGAAACGATTCTAAAATCGATTCTTCAAAATGACCCGAAGCCACAAAATGTGATGCGATTTTTCTCTGTATTACAGCTTTTGAAGTAGTTGGCAAAATCCCTTTAAGATGCAACCGATTAGCGATCTCAGACACTTCAGTTTTTTTCGCCTTCGCTAACAAATCCGCGACTGGCGAATCCAGAAACTCATCAATATTCATCGTTGCCGAATACCACTCA
The DNA here is from genome assembly GCF_048418815.1 of Hemitrygon akajei. NCBI lineage: Eukaryota > Metazoa > Chordata > Chondrichthyes > Myliobatiformes > Dasyatidae > Hemitrygon > Hemitrygon akajei. Next base: position 108,048,698 of record NC_133133.1, on the reverse strand, counting down.
CAAGCCAACCAAACAAAAAAACAACGAGCAATCCCCGTTACCAAAACACCGATTCAAAATTCAAAAAACTTTTTAAACACAAATAATTCAATTCCGAACGAAGCCCCCATAATTATGTTACGTATTCGGGCAACAATAATATAGATGAGTTAGGCAAGAGGTTTTATAACAAATAACACGTTTATTAAACACTGATAACAAACCCCCTTCAAAAGTAAACAAACCCAAACAATGACCCGAAACCAGCTGCTGGCAGCTGAATCAAACAGTTCTTAATAGCGTTGCAGTCCCAAACAGTCTTTAAAGTAGTATTGAAAAAAACAGTTCTCCAAAGCGAATTGTCGAATGAAAACAGTTCAAAGAACGATATGCCGACAGTTCAAAAGCTCACGGTACTTTTAAAAGGAGAGACTTTTTAAAACGATGTAAACTCTCTTCCACGTCGATGTCCTTCGATTCCCAGCGTCGAACTCCCACGTCGAATTTTATTAAATATAACAACTTAAAGTGACTGACCTCTCTTCCACACTATTCTCAAACCCTTTCTGGTCATCCCAGGGGTCAACAGCGAGAATAGTCAACGAAATCCTTCCGAATGAGGATCACACAAGGTCGAAGTCAATCCATCGAAAATCGATTTTTCTTGATCTCCAAACTTCACTCTCCATTAGCAAAGAAACCGTTGGCTCTAACCTTTTAAACTTTAGGCATTATATAAAACTTCATTTTTAACTAAACTGCGTCATCACATTAAATCACACAGTGATATGAAGTCATCTTGGCAAATCCAGCCACGAACTGCCCCACCTGACAGGGTGGGTCTTCCTTTTATACCCTGTAGAAAAAACCTGTCACATGACCTCTACTGGCGGGAAAATGACATCACTCCACCATTACCTCATGTCCAGTATAACTTCAACCCCAGTCACGTGACAAGGGTACCACTGTCACGTGTCACGGGTACGTAACAATCTAAATATAGATCCCGCCTGGCCTGTTGAGTTCCTCAAGCATTTTATACAGTATGTATAAAATGCCTGTTCTGACAAAGGGTTTCGGCCCGAAACATCAACAGTGCTTCTCCCTATAGGTGCTGCCTGACCTGCTGTGTTCCACCAGCATTTTGTGTGTGTTGCTTATACAGTATGTGTTGCTTGGATTTCCAGCATCTGCAGACTTTCTCGTCTTTAAGTATATCCAATGATTTGGCCTTCACAGCCATGTGTGGCAACAAATTCCACAGATTCGTCACACTCTGCCTAAAAAAATTCCTGCTCAACTCTGTTCTAAAAGGACGTTCTTCTTGATGCACCATCAATAACTCTTGGAGACATGAGGCGAGATATAGGCTTTTATTGGCTGGAAGAAAGAACAAGCAGCAATTGACCACCACACTGCATCCTGGAGACTGAGGCCGAGGCTCAGGCTCCAATCGCCTTTATACCAGGGTCAGTGGGAGGAGCCACAGGAGCAGTCAGCAGGGGGGCGTGTCCAGACAAGTATATGTAGTTCACCACATTCACCCCCCCTTTGTTTTAAAAGAGAGTCCCCATGGGGCAAAGTTTCTTACAAGTATATTTACAGGTTAAGTCTATCAGGTGGTCAAATCAGTCGCTGCGATCTACGTAGCACCGGCTGTGATTGCACAGGTGCCGGTGGTGATTGCACTGGAGACGGAGGTTGTGCTGGTTCCGGCCTAACTGGAGGTGTCAGCCCATTAGGCGTCAGTGATTCCTCATGCGTGTTTGAGGCGCCTGATATATGCGCGTATGAGACACCCGGTATAGGAGTGTCGTGAGGAGTCTGTGTAGGGCTCGGTGTGCACGGTGTCACCTCGGGTACAGGGTTCATAGTTACCGTGGAGTGTTCGGGGTAGTGGTCTGCTGCTCCTGCGGGTGCCAGATCGCGGATAGAGACCGTGTCCTCCCGCCCATCAGGTAAGACCACGTAAGCATACTGGGGGTTCGCATGTAGAAGGTGAACCCTCTCGACCAGCGGGGAGTATTTATTGCTCCTCACATGTTTCCGGAGCAGCACTGGCCCTGGGGATGTCAGCCAAGCCGGTAGGGTGGTCCCAGTGGCAGACTTCCTGGGAAAAGAAAATAGGCGCTTGTGAGGGGTGGCATTGGTGGACGTACATAACAGGGAGCGGATAGAGTGGAGTGCCTCGGGGAGGACCTCCTGCCATCGAGAGACCGGCAACCCTTTTGACTTAAGGGCTAAAAGTGTGGCCTTCCACACTGTGGCACTCTCCCTCTCCACCTGTCCATTCCCCCGGGGATTATAGCTTGTGGTCCTACTAGTAGCAATGCCCCTAGCCAGCAGGTACTGGCACAGCTCGTCACTCATAAAGGAGGACCCTCTATCACTGTGGATATAGCAGGGATATCCGAACAGAGTGAAGAGCTGGCTCAGGGCTTTTATGACGGACGTGGCAGTGGTGTCGGGGCAGGGGATGGCAAAGGGGAACCGCGAGTACTCGTCGATAATGTTGAGAAAGTAGACATTGCGGTCGGTGGAGGGAAGGGGGCCCTTAAAGTCAACACTCAGTCGCTCAAAGGGGCGGGTGGCCTTGATAAGTTGCGCCTTTTCAGGACGGTAGAAGTGCGGTTTGCACTCAGCGCAGACTTGGCAGTCCCTGGTCATCGTCCTGATGTCCTTAAGGGAGTACGGCAGGTTCCGGGCTTTCATGAAATTGTAAAATCGGGTGACCCATGGGTGGCAAAGATGTGCATGGAGGGCATGTAGCTGGTTGACCTGTGCGCTGGCACACGCTCCCCGGGATAGGGCATCAGGGGGCTCATTGAGCCTTCCAGGCCGGTACAGGATATCATAGTTGTAGGTGGAGAGTTCTATTCTGCACCGCAAAATTTTATCATTTTTGATTTTGCCCCGCTGTTGGTTGTTGAACATGAACGCAACTGAGCACTGGTCGGTCAGCAAGGTGAACCTTTTGCCGGCGAGTTAGTGCCTCCAGTGCCTAATAGCTTCCACTATGACTTGGGCTTCTTTCTCCACCGCGGAGTGCCGAATTTCAGGGCCTTGAAGGGTACGAGAGAAGAATGCTACTGGCCTGCCCGCCTGATTGAGGGTAGTAGCCAGCGCGAAATCGGAGGTGTCACTCTCTACTTGGAAGGGAATGGTCTCATCCACCGCATGCATCGTTGCTTTGGCAATATCCCCTTTAATGCAGCTGAAGGCCGCGTGGGCCTCGGCAGAGAGTGGAAATGTTGTAGACTTGACCAGAGGGCGGGCCTTGTCTGCGTAATGGGGGACCCATTGGGCATAATAAGAAAAGAAGCCCAGGCACCGTCTGAAGGCTTTGAGGGTGGTGGGAAGAGGGAGTTCTAACAGGGGGCGCATACGGTCGGGATCAGGGCCAATGACCCCGTTCTCCACGACATACCCAAGGATAGCGAGTCGGGTGGTTCCGAACACGCACTTGTCCCTGTTGTAAGTAAGGTTCAGGGCTTTGGCCACTTGGAAAAATCATTGGAGGTTGGCGTTGTGATCCGACCAGTCGTGACCACAGATGGTGATATTATCCAGATAGGGAAATGTGGCCTTCAGTTGGCACTGGTCCACCATCCGGTCCATTTCCCTCTGGAAGACCAAGACACCATTTGTGACACTGAAGGGGATGCACAGGAAGTGATAGAGCCTGCCGCCCGCCTCGAAGGCGGTGTAGGGGCAGTCCTCTGGGCGGATGGGGAGCTGATGGTAAGTAGATTTCAGATCTATTGTCGAGTACACCTTGTACTGAGCTATCTGGTTGACCATATCCACGATGCGGGGTAGGGGGTACGCATCAAGCTGCGTGAACCTATTGATGGTCTGGCTATAGTCCACGACCATCCTATTTTTCTGCCTGGTCCGAACAACGACCACCTGGGCCCTCCAAGGACTTGTGCTTGGCTCAATGATCCCCTCCCTGAGCAGCCGCTGCATCTCCGACTTAATGAAGGCCCTGTCTCCCGCACTGTACCTCCTGCTTTTAGTTGCCACAGGTTTACAGTCGGGGGTCAGGTTGGCGAACAGCGGTGGGGGAGGGATCTTGAGGGTGGAGAGGCTGCAAGTGGTGTCAGTAGCGCAGCTGTCGGCATGGTGCTGGGTGGGATGTGTGGGTCGGTGTGTGTGTGTGTGGTCAGTAGCGGGGTATATGACGAAGTCCCACAAAACTGAGGATTCCTGACAGTGAGTGGTGGGAGGGGCCCGTCATATGCCATAGTCACACTTTCGAGGTGGCTCTGGAAGTCCAGCCCCAATAGCACAGGCGTGCACAGTTGAGGCATGACCAGTAGCGTAAAGTTCCGATATTCTGTGCCCTGCACCACCAATGTCGCTACACAACCCACCCGGATGTCTGTGGAATGCGACCCAGAAGCCATGGTGACCCTCTGGCTTACCGGCCGTGTCACGAGTCGGCAGCGTTGCACTGTGTCCGGGTCAATAAAACTCTCAGTGCTGCCCCTGTCAAACAGGCAGCTAGTCCCGTGCCCCTCCACCAGGATGTCCATCATTGACCTTGCAAGCTGGTGTGGGGCGCTTTGGTCAAGGGTTACGGAGGCCAGAGTTGAACCGCCATCTTGGTGCCCGGTAAGCACCGGTGGGTCAGGGGCGGGGCGAGGTGGTGCCGACAAAGATGGCCGCCCCCATGTCTCACATGAGGCGGGCAGGCAAGATGGCGGCCCCCATGCCTCGCACGAGGCGTGCAGGCAAGATGGCGGTGACCAAGATGGTGGCCCCCATGCCTCACATGCAGCGTTGCCCGACCCCGCTCGTGGTTCAGACTTACAGACCTTGGCTAAATGGCCCTTCTTCCCGCAGCTGGAGCAGGTTGCTTCTCGGGCCGGGCAGCGTTTTCGGGGGTGCTTTTCGAGTCTGCAGAAGTAACACTGTGCGGACTTGCGATTGGCAGCAGCCGAGGTCGATTCGCTCGCGGGTGGCGGGGTCTGCATTGTCCATGGAACCGGTGGGGGATCGCGCGGCTGGACAGCGTCAGCGTTGTGCAGAGCAGCCTCCAGCGTGTCGGCCATCTCGATCGCCGAGCGTAAGGTAAGATTGGCATTTTCCAGCAGCCGCTGGTGCACGTACACTGACCTCATCCCCGTAATGAAGGCGTCTCGTACCAGCAGCTCCGCATGTTGTTCCACCATCAGTCCTTTGCAGTCTCAAGTTCGCACGAGTGTCTGTAGGGCTCGGAGAAACTGCCCGCTCGACTCGTCGGGTCGCTGTCGCCGCATTGCTAAGCGATGTCTTCCGTAGACGGTGTTCACCGGCCGCAGGTACTGTCTTTTGAGGGCGTCCAGTGCCCCTTGGTAGGTCGATAGGTCCCTGATAAGGGAGAATACTTTCGGACTTACTCTAGATAGTAATAATTTGTACATTGTGGCAGGCTCAGTCACGGGAATCTGTTCCAAGTATGATTGGAAGCATGCAAGCCAGAGTTCAAAGGCAAGAGCTGCTTCGGAGTCTTGAGGATCAAGGTCTAATTTTTCCAGACGTAAGATGCTTTCCATGTTTTAAAACTTACAGCCAATAAAATTGATGCACCATCAATAACTCTTGGAGATGTGAGGTGAGATATAGGCTTTTATTGGCTGGAAGAAAGAACAAGCAGCAATTGACCACCATACTACATCCTGGAGACTGAGGGCCGGGCTCAGGCCTCAATCGCCTTTATACCGGGGTCCATGGGAGGAGCCAAGGTCAGTGGGAGGAGCCACAGGAGCAGTCAGCAGGGGGGCGTGTCCAGACAGGTATATGTAGTTCACCACACTTCTAAACCAAGGCTGTCCCTTCTGGTCCTATATAGGAAACATTCTCTGTATATCCACTCGATTTAGGCCTTTCAGTATTCAATAGGTTTCAATGAGACCCCCCCCCCATTCTTCTGAACCCCATGAGTGCGTGCCCAGAGCAATGAAACACTCCTTATGTGTTAACTTTTTCATTGCCAGGATCATTTTCGTGAACCTTCTCTGAATTCCCAGGATCATTCTCATGAACTTCCAATGTCAGCACATCCTTTCTTAGATAGGCCAAAGCAGCTCGCAAAGCCCCAAGTGCTGTATGGCATCTATTCTGCTCTGGGCAAACTGACACTGCAGTCAGTGGCAAACATGGCCCAGTCCGTCACAGCTTCCTATTGCCTTAGATCCACTCCATCTGTAGGCTGCACTGCTTCAGGGTGCTGAGTGCCATTGTCAAGGATTACGCTCATGAAATGCTGAAGAAACTCACAAATCAGTCGGTTTCTAGGGACGGGAATAAACAGTTAGAAAAGAAGAGGGCAGAAGCCAGAATCAGAAGGTGTGGTAGGGGAAGGAGTAAAGAGGGAAGGTGGGGTCAGAAATGACTGGAATCGGACACCTTTGTGAACGCGAAGGTCAACAGTTTGTGGTCCGTGAACACGGCGAACAGCCTGCCTTCTAAGAAGTACCTGAAATGTCAGATTGCCAGATACAGTGCCAACAGCTCCCAGTCAAAAGCACTGTAATTGAGTTCGGGTGGTCATAGGTGCTTGCTGAAGAACGCCAGGGGTTGCCAGCGCCCCTCGATGAGCTGCTCCAGCACCCCACCGACTGCTGTGTCTGATGCGTCCACCGTGAGGGCGGTTGGAACGTCCGCTCTGGGGTGCACCAGCATCGCGGCATCTGCCAAGGCTTCCTTGGCTTTAACAAAAGCGGCCGCGGCCTCCTCGTCCCAAGTAATGTCCTTGCCTTTACCCGACATCAGGGTGTACAAAGGGCGCATGATACAGGCTGCTGAGGGGAGGAAACGGTGGTAGAAGTTCACCATACCAACGAACTCCTGCAGGCCTTTGACCATGTTGGGCCGGGCAAAGTGGCAGATCGCGTCTACCTTGGCGGGCAGAGGTGTTGCCCCATCTTTGGTAATCCTGTGGCCCAGGAAGTCGATGGTATCGAGACCGAACTTGCACTTGGCCGGGTTGATCGTGAGGCCGAAATCACTCAGGTGGGAGTAGAGCTGGCGGAGGTGGGACAGATGCTCCTGGCGACTACTGCTGGCTATAAGGATGTCGTCCAAATAGATGAACGCAAAGTCCAGGTCGCGTCCCACCGCATCCATTAGCCACTGGAACGTCTGTGCGGCATTCTTCGGGCCGAACGGCATTTGGAGGAACTCGAACAGGCCGAACGGGGTGATGAGTGCTGTTTTGGGGATGTCGTCAGGGTGCACCGGGATTTGATGGTATCCCTGGACAAGGTCTACTTTGGAAAAGATTCTTGCCCCATGCAGGTTTGCTGCAAAGTCCTGTATGTGCGGCACGGGGTAGCGGTCTGGAGTTGTAGCCTCGTTCAGTCTGCGGTAGTCGCCGCATGGTCTCCAGCCCCCAGCTGCTTTGGGCACCATGTGCAGGGGGGAGGCCCATGGGCTGTCGGACCTCTGTACAATCCCCAATTCCTCCATCCCCTCGAACTCCTCCTTCGCCAGGTGGAGCTTTTCTGGGGGGAGCCTTCGTGCGCGGGCGTGGAGGGGTGGTCCCTGGGTCGGGATGTGGTGCTGAACCCCGTGAATGGGGATGGCTGCCGTGAACTGCGGTGCCAGAATCGATGGGAAGTCCGCCAGGATTCTGGTGAATTTGTTGTCCGACAGCATGATGGAGTCCAGGTGTGGGGCCGGCAACTTGGCTTCACCCAGGGAGAACGTCTGGAAAGTCTCGGCATGTACCAGTCTTTTCCCTTGCAAGTCGACCAGCAGGCTGTGAGCTCACAAGAAGTCCGCCCCCAGGAGTGGTTGGGCCACGGCGGCCAGTGTGAAGTCCCACGTGAACTGGCTGGCGCCGAACTGCAGCTGCACTGTGCGGGTGCCATAGGTCCGTATCGTGATGCCGTTTACGGCCCTCAGGGTGGGTCCTGGCTTCCTGTTGCGGGTGTCGTACCCCGTCGGGGGCAAGACGCTGATCTCCGCTCCGATGTCGACCAAGAAGCGGCATCCCAACTGTTTGTTCCAGACGTACAAGAGGCTGTCCTGGTGGCCAGCCGCCATAGTCATTAGTGGCAGCTGGCCCTGGCCCTGGCCCTTGCAGGGTGGGCGACAATGGCGGGCTTTTGTGCCCCACCGCTGGTGGTAGAAACACCACTGTTCACTGGCCTCCTCACTCCTGCCTCTGTGTTGTGTGCAACCCCCTGTCGGGCCTGGTCTGGTCTGCTGTTGGGCGCGTGGCCTGGTAATCTGACCGACAGACGCCACGCTCTCCCTCTTGGCTTTCCACAGCACATCTGCCCGGGCCGCCACTTTCCGGGGGGGGGGGGGGTCGCTGAAATCTGCGTCGGCCAGCAGCAGATGTATGTCCTCGGGCAGTTGCTCCAGGAATGCTTACTCGAACGTGAGGCAGGGCTTGTGTCCGTCAGCCAGGGCCAGCATCTCGTTCATCAATACTGATGGCAGTCTGTCTCCCAAACCATCCAGGTGAAGCAGGCGGGCACCCTGCTCATGCCACGAGAGGCCAAATGTCCCAATGAGCAGTGCTTTGAATGCTTCATATTCGCCTTCTTCCGGGGGCGACTGTATGAAATCCGCAACCTGGGCGGCCGTCTCCTGGTCAAGGGCGCTCACCATGTGGTAGTAACGCGTGGAATCAGAGGATATCTGCCGAATCTGGAACTGGGCTTCTGCTTGGCTAAACCACACGCGTGGTCGCAGCGTCCAGAAAGTCGGCAGTTTTAGCAAAACTGCGTGAACAGATGAAGAGTCGGTCATCTTTGGTCCAAATCCCATTTGGACCGTCGGGGTCACCAATGTAGCGATGTGTTACACACAGCGCTGAAATAACGACACGCAGTCGGTAAGTCGTTTCGAGACTAGTTTATTCAAACTTCGCGGTGCTGGTATTTAAATCCCTAGCGCCCGCCCTCTCCGGGCGGAAATGATGTCGGAGGTGCACTATCAAAGTCTCCCCCTGCGCGCTGGCTATTTCTGAGCCGGTTCGCCTGTGCAGAAAGTGGGTCGCCACATGACCGTAAATTTGATCAGTTGCTTCGTTACATCTGTGAGACTATGAGGTAGAAAGGCTCAGAGTCCATTTCATTGTTCAAGGGTCTGACGGTGAATAGATGCTGTCTTTGAGCCTGGTGGTAGGTGTATTTTCCGCCCGATGAGACGGGGAGAAGAGAGAATGTCTGTCTGGATAGGATCTTTGATTATGCTAACTGCTTTATGGAGGCTGTGAGAAGTACAGACAGAGTCCATAAAGGGAGGGGGGAGCTGGTACCTTTGGAGTCCACAGAGCTGGAGACACATTCACACTCCCGATCTCTCTGCATTCAGAGGCATCGTCCCGCCACACAGGCTTCTGCTTAGGATTTTTAGCAACTTCTCCCAGGTAGCCATAAGGACTTGAAGTCTCCTGCATAATCCTGAGGAGTGGCCAGGCTGGTGTAGTACCAGGCTGTGATAGATTCCCGCAATCAATGCCTGACTTACCTACAGCTGCCACCATTTTCTGTTTTTATTCATGATTTTACAGCACCTGCTGTTTTTATTTAATATCCATTTCCTGGAAGAAAAGTTATTTTGATGCAGAACTGTCAGAAACTAGGGATTTATTAAAAATGGTTCTCATAAGGGAAAGAAAGTATTTTGATCATGCATTGCACTAGTGTGTGCAATTCTAAATGTACTGGATGGCATAACTGTGACACTTTATTGTACCAGGCACTGAGGTCAGTGGCACAACAACCGCATATCTTCTATATTTAGCGATACAGCGTGGAGTAGGCCCACCTGGTGCTCCGAGCCACGGTGCCCCAGCAAACCCCAACAACCTCAAATAATCCTAACTAATGATGGGACAATTTACAATGACCAATTATCTCACCAGGTACGTCTCTGGACTGTGGCAGGAAACTGGAGCGCTCGGAGAAAACACATGAATTCCACGGGGGGGGGGGGTTGGCACAGAGTCTCCTCACATACGGCGCCAGAATTGAACTCTGAACTCTGGGAAGAGCTGAACTGTGATAGTGCTACGCTAACTACTGGGTTATCATGGAGGCTGAAGAGCAGTTAGAATGAACTTTTGTTAGCTCTCTGTCTGGTCGAAGTGATATGCCTTGCAACTGTGCCGAAGAAACAAATAGACACGGACATTGTTCAAAGAGTTAGTAGGGAGTGACTAAATAATGAGGTGTGTGTTGTAGGAAGGTGTCGACACTGCCACATGGAATTGCTTGGATCTGGGATGTCTACATATGTGTGTGTGTCAACAGAGGCAGAACAAACTTGTTGACGGGTCTCCCTAGTGATTCTCTGCCTCCCGCTTTAATGTTTGATGCTTCATGAAGTCCAGAGGGAGAATAGGAAACAGCAGCAAATCTTTTGTAGAATCCACTCAAAGAACGTGAACTTCTTTAGACCTGAGTTTAATGAAATAAATGAAAAGGAACATCAATTAACATGAGTGAGAGTATTCTTGGATTTTTTGAAATATTGTTTGAATTTATTTGAATATTTTTAAATGGGTGATGCATTTCTGTAATTTTCTTCTTTAAAACTTTTCAACTGTTTTTTAACATTTCAACTTCATTGACTATTAAAAGTTTCTGAATATTGTTGAAATGTTGGAAACATAAATCAATTTGCTTTCATTGACATCTGACTAAGCCAGGAGGTGTGATTTAAGCAGCACTGAATGTTTTCTTTCCATTCAGAATGACTGTCTATAAGGCTTCTTGTAATTACCTCCCCTGCAATTGGTGTGAGTGAAATGCAGAGAGTCCCTTTGATGGCACAGGCATTGGTGCTGCCTCCAACTCAGCAGGTTCCTGTTGTCTGTTGAGCACAGCGTAAACGCAGATTCACTTCAAGTAAGACTGCAGCAAGAGCAAGTACCATTTTGTTAGCTACATAACGCAAGCTCAGAATTTTAGAAATAAAATTAGATAAATGGGCAAAGAATGAGACTAATTGGGAAACTCAGCTGGGATGCTTACAAGGATAATGTCGAGACTTGAGGGCCTAAGTTATAGGGAAAGGGTTAATAACTTAGGACTTTATTTCCTAGAGAGCAGGAGAATGAGGGAAGGTACAATAGAGGTACACAAAATTATGAGGGGTATAGATAGGGTAGGGTGATGGGGTGGAGATACCTCTCTACCAAAGGAGATGTAAGGTGCTCCTTCCCTCCAAATCATGAAGGTCAGCCTTGGGAAAGGTGTAGCACTTGCTTAGCCCGCCCCCTCCACCGATCAGAGTCGTGTGAAACCATGGGTGCAGGTGGGGGTGGTTGTACGAGCTGCCGGTGCATATCACATGTCCTGGTTATGTGACCACTGACACCACACAATCTTTGAAGAGTATTGATAGTGGCTGGAGTCACTGCCCAGAAGAAGACAATGGCAAACCATTTCTGTAGAAAGATTTGCCACAAACAATCATCATCACAGAAAGACCACGATCGGCTGCACCATTCAACATGGCACATGATGATGATGATAGATCGGATAAGTACAAACTGGCTTTTTCCACTGGAGTTGGGTTGGGTGAGACCAGAACTGGTGATCATAGGTTAAGGGTGAAAGGTGAAATATTGAAGGTGAACCTGAGAGGGAACCTTTTCACTCAGAGGCCAGGGAAAGTGTAGAGTGGAAGTGGCGGACAGGGGTTCAATTGCAACATTTGAGAGAATTTGGATAAGTACATAGACTGAGGGGTATGGAACGCTATGATCCAGGTGTAGGCTGGTGGCACGAGGCAGTATACAGATTGGAATGGACTAGACGAGCAAAAGTGCCTGTTTTTGTGCTATAGTCCTCTAAGATTCTATGACTCTCATTCAAACAGCCAGAAAGAGTCAAATAGTTTTCATCTCCAGCATTCTGTGATCACTGAATGAGCCCACAAGCATGCCTTATGAACCAGGTATACTTGTTAGTAGGGTAATTACCCCAGGATAATGACAAAGTGTGTGGCATTCAAGGGAAGAACGTTAAAAAGAAAAACTGCTCCAAATAACTGGAAGGTGCATCACAAGTGGAGAATTGGTCTGAGGTTTATAGGGATTTATTTTAACACAAACCTCAATGCATAGCATCGGTGAGTTATAGAGAGTGGAGACGGGCCCTATAGCAGGACTGGTGCACGTCAGCCAGGATGCCACACAGCTAGTTCTGTCAGTTTGCAGAGGACCGATATTCCTCTAAAGCTTTCCTAACATGACCCGATGTTAAATGTAATTTTACCTGTCTCAATCATTTCCTCTGGCAATGTTACATATTTAGTACACAGAATATAGAACAGAATGGCACCAAACAGGCCCTTCAGCCCATAATGGTATGCTGTAATTTTTACCTACTCCAAGACCAATCTGACACTTCCCTACTACATAGCACACAACCCTCTGTTTTACTGTTATCCATGTGCTTACCCAAGAGCATTTTTAATGTCCCTAATGTGCCTGTCTCTCACAATATTGCCAGCAATGCATCCCATGCACTTATCCTCTCTGTATAACCTTCATCTGACATCTCTCCTACACTTTCCTCCAATTTCCTTAAAATTATACCCTCTCATAATCCCCATTACACCCTAGGAAAAAAATACTGGCTGGCCACCCTGTCTGTGCCTATCTTATACACCTCATTGACCTCAATTTCCTATTTTTTTAGAAATCAACCTGTCTTCTGAGGCAGTAGAGGTGTTGTCATGCTTTCTTCGTAATTATATTTATATGATGGGTCCAGGGCAGGTCCTCTGAGATACAGAAATTTAAAGTTACTGACCCTCTCCACCTCTGATGAGTCCTGGCTCATAGACCTCTGATTTTCCTCTCCTGAATTCAACACTCAGTTCCTTGGTCTTACTGACAGTGAGTGAGAGGTTGTTGTTATTACACCACTCAGCCAAGTTTTCAATCTTCCTCCTGATGCTGATTCATCACCACCTTTGATGCAGCCCACAACAGTGGTGTCATCAGCAAACTTGTATGTGATGTTGGAGCTGTACTTAGCCACACAGTCACAGGTGTAAAGTGAGTAGAGCAGGGGGCTAAGCAGACATCCCTGTGGTGCTCCTGTGCTGATGGGGATTGTGGAGATGTTTTTGCCAATCCAAATTGAGTGGGATCTGCATGTGAGAAAATACAGCATCCAATTGAGGCCCTGGTCTTGGAGTTTACTGATTAGCTTCAGGGGATGTTGGTGTTAAATGCTGTGCTGTAATCGATAAAGAGCATCCTGATATATGCACCTTTGCTGACCAGATGTTCCAGTGTTGTGTGAAGACCCAACGAGATAGTGTCTGCTGTAGACCTATTGCTTCAGTAGGTAAATTGGAGTGGATCCAAGTTGCCACTCAAACAGGGGCTGTTATGCTTCAAACACCAGTCTCTCAAAACATTTAATCACTGTGGATGTATGTGCCTCTAGGCATTAGTCATTTAGACTATTGCTGAGTCATCAGAGAGATCCTGCAGATGACATGACTCAGTGCTGTATCCGAAGTCCAAGGTATACAGGGTAATACAGTCCCGTGTGGGCCCCAGTGCTGCTTACAGCCACGTCTGGCACACAACTCTGAAGCTGCTCTAACTGTGGGCTGCCAGTCCGGTAGTCTATTATCCCGGATACAATGGAAATACCAGCCTGCATTGAACAGAGCTTTCCCCACAGCAATGAGGGCTGTATGGTATTGAAGGCACTCGAGAAGTCAAAGCACATGATCCTCAAGGTACTGCTCTGCTTTTCCAAATGGGAGTCGGTTCTGTTCAACAGGTAGATGACAGCATTGTCGTCTCCAGTGTGCTCCTGATAGGCAAGCTGAAGGGATCGAGGGTCGATCTGGCCAGGACCAGCTTCTCTAGGCTCTTCATGATGTGTGAGGTCTGGGCCACTGGACAGTGGTCATTCAGGTAAGTAAGTACACAAAGGAGATGAAGGAACTCAGCAGTTCAAGCTGTATCATTACCACGGGGAAATGAGTAGTCGATGTTCTAGGTGAGGTCCTTCAACAGGATGAAGCCTCACCATCGTAAAATTAACCTGAATGTTACGTAATAGCTGTCCAGTTGAGGTTTGCTCAAACGTAAGATCCTGATGCCTCAGACCCCTCTCTTGATCTTCTATGTGAACATCAATGGGACCATCTCCTTTAGTCCTTAGAGGTTTACTTCACAGAGCTTAAAATACAGAACATTATTGGGCAGTGCAGGCCATTCAGCCCACAATGTTGTGCTAACCTTTTAACCTACTTTAAGATTAATCCAGCCCTTCCTTCACACATAGCCCTTATGTGCCTATCTCTTAAATGTCCCTAATGTAACTGCCTGTGTCACCCCCCCCCCCATAGAAGGGCATTCCATGCACCCATCACTCACTGTGTAGAAACTTTCCTCTGATTGCTAATGGTAAAGTCTGAGCAATGTTTTTATATCAGGTGACAGCGATCAAAATGTAAAGATGATCAACAGGTGATCTGGTTGTTCAATGCTGTTTGTGAGTTTACTGTCTGCCACTTTGCCCACATTACAATAGACTTCTCACTGCCTGTGAAACCCTTTGATTTTGCAAATAGTGCTATCACAGAATGTGTTTCATGGAATAGGGAAATAAAAGCCCAGTGCTTGATTGGTAGTAATCATTAAGGCACTTCAGCTTTAAGGAATGACAGATGTGGTGTGGTCTGATGACATTTGTATTCTCATAGTATAGCCTTCAAAAACATCCTAATTTTCAAGCAGATTCTTGGCTACTATTTGTTGTGAGCCTCTTTCAAATGCAATTATTAAACTAATGGAACCAGCATCAGTTTGAAGTCTGCATCTTTTATCCCGAAGAATTTAATTCTTCCTACACTGAAGCTGTAGTGTTTGTTTGCCGAGTAATTGATAACTGTATGAGACAAATTCTCACAGAGTACTTCCTTTCTTTTTCTCTAAGGTCCCAGCCAATATCAAATCCAATTCAACAGCACTGAGATGATTACAGACACAAGACACACCATTATTCCCAGTAATAAAGATTGCCAAGGTAGAATTTCAACTCAAATAATTCAACCAACAATTGAAATTTCATTACACTGACCCCCAAACAGGTGCATGTTTTCAGCCATGCAAACAGTAAACTAAAGACATCAAGGAAATAGCAAAAGATGATAAAGTATTTTTTCCTGTGGCATGTTATTAGGTTGGTATTTTCCTTGAGCTTAAATAGTAGGTGTTAGGTATCTCTACAAGCATTAATCTCACAGTGCACAGACAAAGGATCTTTAACCTTCTCTAAGATCAATCTAACCCTTCCCTCCCACATAGCCCTCCAATTCGTCTTTCATCCATGTGCCTATCTGAGAGTTGCTTAATTCTTCCTAATTTAACTACCACTACCATCAGCATGTTCTACAGACCCACCACTCAGTGTGTAAAAAATCATCTCCAGCATCCAATCCCTCCATAGTTTCCTTAAATAACCTTAAACTCATGCTCTCTCATATTAACTATCCCTGGCCTGGGAAATGGGCACTGGTTATCCACTCAACCTATGTCTCTTATCATCTTGTACACCTCTATTGTCACCTCTCATCCTCCTTCACTCCAAAGAGAAAACCACTAGCTTGCTCAACCTAGCCTCATAAGATATACTCTCTAATCCAGGCAGCATCCTCTGCACCCTCTCAAAACCTTCCACATCCTTCCTACAATGATGCAACCAGAACTGAACACAATATTCTAAGTGTGGTCTACCAGTGTTTAATGAGATACAATATTGCCTCATGACTTTTGAACTCAATCTCCCAATTAATGAAGGCCAACACACCAGAGGCCTTAAACATCTTATCAACTTGTGCAGCAACTTAGAGCTTTGAGCTTTTGATAAAGAACCACACAACATCAGGTCCAGCAGAAACAGAATCAGGTTTAATACGCTATTGGATTTGTTAACTTAGTGGTAACAGTACAGTGCAATGCATGATAATAAAGAAAATAAATAAATACCATTGAGACTATTTGGCCCTTCTAGCCAGCACCACCATTCACTGTGATCATGGCTGATCATATACAATCAGTACCCCGTTCCTGCCCACTCCCCATATCCCTTGACTCCGCTATCTATAAGAGCTCTATCTAACTCTCCCTTGAATGCATCCAGAGACTTGCCCTCCACTGCCTTCTGGGGCAGAGCATTCCACATATCCACCACTCTCTGGGTGAAAAAGTTTTTCCGCATCTCTGTTCTAAATGGCCTACCCCTTATTCTTAAACTGTGGCCTCTAGTTCTGGACTCACCCATCAGTGGGAACATGCTTCCTGCCTCCAGTGTGTCCAATCCCTTAATAATCTTATATGGTTCAATCAGATCCCCTCTCATCCTTCTAAATTCCAGTGTATACAAGCCCAGTCGCTCCAATCTTTCAACATATGACAGTTCCGCCATTCCGGGAATTAACCTTGTGAACCTACGCTGCACTCCCTCAATAGCAAGAATGTCCTTCCTCAAATTTGGAGACCAAAACTGCACACAATACTCCAGGTGGGGTCTCACCAGGACCCTGTACAGCTGCAGAAGGACCTCTTTACTCCAAAACTCAATTCCTTTTGTTATAAAGGCCAGCATGCCATTAGCTTTCTTCACTGCCTGCTGTACCTGCATGCTTGCTTTCATTGACTGATGTAGAAGAACACCTAGATCTCATTGTACTTCCCCTTTTCCTAACTTGACTCCATTTAGATAGTAATCTGCCTTCCTGTTCTTGCCACCAAAGTGGATAACCTCACATTTATCCACATTAAACTGCATCTGCCATACATTTGTCCACTCACCCAACCTGTCCAAGTCACCCTGCATTCTCATAACATCCTCCTGACATTTCACACTGCCACCCAGCTTTGTGTCATCAGCAAATTTGCTAACGTTACTTTTAATCCCTTCATCTAAATCATTAATGTATATTGTAAACAGCTGCGGTCCCAGCACCGAACCTTGCGGTACCTCACTGGTCACAGCCTGCCATTCCAAAAGGGACCCGTTAATCGCTACTCTTTGTTTCCTGTCAGCCAGCCAATTTTCAACTCATGTCAGTACTCTGCCCCCAATACCATGTGCCCTAATTTTGCCCACTAATCTCCTATGTGGGACTTTATCAAAAGCTTTCTGGAAGTCCAGGTACACTACATCCACTGGTTCTCCCTTGTCCATTTTCATAGTTACATCCTCTAAAATCTCCAGAAGATTAGTCAAGCATGATTTTCCCTTCATAAATCCATGCTGACTCGGATTGATCGTTCTACTGCTATCCAAATGTGTCATAATTTCCTCTTTTATAATTGACTCCAGCATCTTTCCCACCACTGACGTCAGGCTAACTGATCTATAATTCCCTGTTTTCTCTCTCCCTCCTTTCTTGAAAAGTGGGACAACATTAGCCACCCTCCAATCAGCAGGAACTGTTCCTGAATCTGTAGAACATTGGAAAATGATTACCAATGCATCCACAATTTCTAGAGCCACCTCTTTAAGTATCCTGGGATGCAGACCATCAGGTCCTGGGGACTTATCAGCCTTCAGACTCAACAGTCTATCCAACACCGTTTCTTGCCTAATATAAATTTCCTTCAGTTCACCCTTTACCCTAGTTTCTTTGGCCACTATTACATCTGGGAGATGTTTGTGTCTTCCCTAGTGAAGACAGATCCAAAGTACCTATTCAACTCATCTGCCGTTTCCTTGCTCCCCATAATAAATTCACCCATTTCTGTCTTCAATGGCCCAATTTTGGTCTTAACTATTTTTTTGCTATTCACATACCTAAAGAAGCTTTTACTATCCTCCTTTATATTCTTGGCTAGTTTATCTTCTTACCTCATTTTTTCTTGGCATATTGCCTTTTTTGTTATCTTCTGTTGCTCTTTAAAAGCTTCCCAGTCCTCTGGTTTCCCGCTCATCTTTGCTATGTTATACTTATTCTCTTTTATTTTTATACTGCCCTTTACTTCCCTCATCAGCCACGGTCACCCCTTACTCCCCTTAGGATCTTTCTTCCTCTTTGGAATGAACCGATCCTGCACCTTCTGCATTATTCCCAGAAATACCTGTCATTGTTGTTCCACTGTCTTCCCTGCTAAGGTATTGTTCCATTGAACTTTGGCCAGCTCCTCCCTCATAGCTCCATAGTTCCCTTTGTTCAACTGTAATACTGACACATCCGATTTTCCCTTCTCCTTCTCAAATTGTAGGTTAAAACATATCATATTATGTTCACTACCTCCTAATGGTTCCTTTACCTTGAGGTCCCTGATCAAATCCAGTTCATTGCACAACACTAAATCTAGAATTGCCTTCTCCCTGGTAGGCTCCAGTACAAGCTGTTCTAAGAATCCATCTCAGAGGCACTCCACAAACTCCCTTTCTTGGGGTCCAGTACCATTCTGATTCTCCCAGTCTACCTGCATGTTGAAATCCCCCATGACAACTGTATCATTACCTTTGCGACATGCCAATTTTAACTCTTCATTCAACTTACACCCTACATCCAGACTGCTGTTTGGGGGCCTGTAGATAACTCCCATTAGGGTCTTTCTACCCTTAGAATTTCTCAGTTCTATCCATACTGACTCTACATCCCCTGTTTCTATGTCCCCCCTCGCAAGGGACTGAATATCATTCCTCACCAACAGAGCCACCCCACCCCCTCTGCCAGTCAGTCTGTCCTTTTGATAAGATGTATATCCTTGAATATTAATTTCCCAGGCCCTGTCCGCTTGAAGCCATGTCTCTGTTATTCCCACAACATCATACTTGCCAATTTCCAACTGAGCCTCAAGCTCATCTACTTTATTCCTTATACTTCGTGCATTCATATATAATACTTTTAATTCGTTATTCCCCTCTCCTTTCATATCAATTCCTGTTTCACTTGGCCATACTGTATGATCTCTTCTTGAGCTTTCTACTCCATTGATTCTGTTGTCCTTTTTAACTTTTCTTATTTTCACTTTCCCTTTAACTCCATTGTTATATTTCCAGTTCATCCCCTCCCCCCCCCCACTACTTAGTTTAAAAACATCCATGTTGCAGTGGCAAACCTGTCCCTTTTGTACAATTCATCCCTACCCCAAAACAGATCCTAGTGGTCCAAGAATGTAAATCCTTGCTTCCTGCACCAGTTCCTCAGCCACACATTCAGATCCATTATCTCCCTGTTCCTGCCCTCTCCAGCATGAGGAACTGGAAGCAAACCAGAGATAACCACCCTGGAAGTCCTGCTTTTCAGCCTTCTTCCAAGTTCTCTGAAGTCCCACTGCAGAATGTCCTTCCTCTTCTTCCCGATGTCATTTGTGCCGATATGCACTACCACTTCCGGCTGTTCACCTTCACCCTTGAGGATTCCCTGCAATCGGTCCATGATGTCCTGGATCCTAGCACCAGGGAGGCAACATACCATCCTTAAATCTCGCCTGTTGCTGCAGAAACCCCTTTCCGTACCTCTTACTATGGAGTCCCCTACTACCACAGCTCTTCCTGATGTCTGATTCCTCGGCTCTGCTTCTGCACCAATTTTCGGCTCGCAGACCTGTCCACCTCTCAGACTGGCAGTATCTTCTGTCCTGACAGCTTCCAAGAGGGTGAATCTGTTTACGAGAGGTACATCCCCTGGGGTCTCCTGTACTTCAAGCATCCTTTCCTTCCTCATCGTCACCCCCTTTCTCTCTTCCGGTATCCTCGGTGTAACAACCTCACTGTAGGTCCTGTCCAGAAAACTCTCGTTTTCGCGGATAAACCTGAGGTCATCCAGTTCTTTCTTCAGTGCTGCAACATGCTCCTTCAGAAGCTGAATCTGGACACACTTTCCACAGCTGTAGCAGCCGGGGGCACCATCAGTGTCCCTGACCTCCCACATCATGCACGTAGCACACTGAATCAGCTTAGCGGTCATGTCTTCACCCCCTCCAATTATGCCTGGCGTAGTTTCCTCGCCGAAGACTCTCGAGCCAAAGACTAGCACTTCTCACACCAGGCACTCCCCTCGACCAGGCCGCTTCCCGACAATCAGCTCTTAGATCTTACTGACATTGAGTGCAAGGTTGTTACTATGACAGCATTCAACTCGTTGGTATATCTCGCTCTTGTACACCCTCTCCTCTCCATCTGAGATTCTACCCACAACAGTGGTATCATCAGTAAAATTATAGATGGCATTTGAGCTGCACTTAGCCACACAGTCATGGGTGTAGAGAGAGCAGAGCAGTGGGAGAGCAGAGACTGAGCAGACAGAACTTCAGAAGAAATTGATGGTTGTGTTGGGTATTACCTTGATGCTGCTGCTATTGTGTTGCTGCCTAATGATCATAGCTTCAGGCAGTTTGCAGATGTAAGCCATTGACTTCTCATTGCCCATGTGCTCAGACCATTCTTCAAACTGTTAGTAAAGTAACATATTGATTAGGATAATTTGTTAATTCTCCACCAGCATAGTAAGGATTAGCTAAATTAAAGTGAGATGTGTTACGGGGAGAAGGCCGGGAACTGGGGTTGAGGAGGAGAGAGATAAAAAGGATCAGTCACGATTGAATGACGCAGCAGACTTGTTGGGCCAGATGGCCTCATTCTGCTCCTATGTCTTATGGTCTTATGGTGTTTATTGTCATGTGAATAGAATGTCATATTCACATGAAGTTCACAGAGTAAACAGTGTACATGTTAATAATAAATACACAATAAATGAAATAACGAGTGTGAAGTGGCAGAGTGGAGCAAATATGGTTGGACAGTCTGAAGAAATACTTGAGTGAGAATAAGAGAATAACTGAAGGAAATGGGGATAAGAGTACAAGCTACACTGGGAAGGGGTATGGGAAAGAGGTGACTGGTCAGGAGTTTGATTGCAGTGGGGAAGAAGATGCTCTTCAGTCTGAATGTCTGGGCTTTCGACCTCCTAAAGTGGAAGGGAGAAAAGGGAACGGCCGGGGTAGCAGGAATGTGTGATGGCACTACTTGAAGCAACGCACGGTGAAGCTGGAGTGGAGCAAAGGAAGTAACTCAGTCACTACTATTGCAAATTCTGTCAATCCAGAGCAGAGCAGTTTCCATACCAGACTGAGACACAACCCATCAGAGTACTTTTGATGGTGTGTCTGTAGGAGTTCAAGATATTCCTTATGCTCAGTTTCTCAGTTTCTCAGGGCTTCTCAGCTTCCTCAGAAATTAAAGACACTGATGTGCTTTCTTGACCAATATTTTGGTGCTTCTGGTTTAAGATGGCGCTACTGAAAAGCGACAGCTTACTAGTAGTTCATAAGGCAAGAAATATGACTGAAAACATTACCAACAACTCATTTTCTGAAGTTAATTGTGATCAATTATAACAGTGAACAATGAAGAAACAAGCAGAGGTGAAGCTGATTTGAAAGATCAGCCGTACTGGAGTATCACAGAACTGGAACACAACACATTCTACACGTGGCCGCAGATGGAGTTGGTACGGCTGTCGCTGTTGGAGTCAATGATTAGGGGAGCAGTCAATGCAGAAGGGTTTCCATGCCCGCCCACTGAACCCGGGTGCTAGCTTAGATCACTTCAAGTGCTGAATGGATTTGGTGAGAGCGAGATCAACTTCGGGCTTTGACAGGGCCTCGTCCGAGAGCAAGGCATTTCCTGGTGCCTATATAATTTAAACGCCGGCACAGTTAGACTGGAAATCCCAAGTGTGGAGGCGAGGGTTGGACTGTTTTTACTTGTTCTCCTGTGATGTTCATTCCTCTCTCTGGTGGCTGCTGTCTCAGAGGGTTTCATGCCGTTTCTCCCCTAATCTGATAAACTGAGATTGAGGCTTGGGCCTGCTCCTCTGGCTGTTCCAGGATGTGGATCTAAGGACTCAGCGTGGTTCGGAATGTTGTCGTTTACATCTATTGCTTGCCTGGTGTGTGTGTGTGTTTTTTTCTCTTTCTGTGCAGTGGTTATGGTTTTTTTTTTGAATTGGGTTCTTCGGGTTTCTTACTTTGTCTGTAAGTAGACAAATTTCAATTCTTTGATAATAAATGTACTTTGATGTTTGATGTTGAAGGGACCAGGTTAGACTGCTAGTGATATAATAAGAAAATAGGCCCTGGCGATTAAGCAGAATCCCAGGAAAGAGGCAAAAAAAAAAACAGGGTAGCAAACTTTATGAACAAAATTCATAATGTAGGTCTATAAAACTGTTGTGAACTTCAATATTCAGATGTGGAGATTAGGTGAAATGAAACGCATTGAATACTTTTTTGATGCATTAAAAATGGAATTGCTCATTCTCAAAAAATAAGCAAAGTCTAAATAATTAATGTTATTATAGATCGTTGTTTGCAATTTTCAGTTAGGGAGTTGCTAAGTTACCCTAGCAACCACACTTTAGAGTTATAATGCTGCTCTGAAGAGTTTCATAAAGTGGATTTAGTCCAGGTAATACATACAGAATAATTAGCAGAAATCTTAATCACTGGCTGAATTACACCTTGTTCCTTTAAAAAAAGCACCCATAAAATGCCTTTAGGGAAATGATGCCAAGTTATCAGTTAATGCTTTCACAAATGATAAAAAGAAGGTTTCCCTCATATAAAGGAGTTTAGATCTCAGAGAAAGAGCCTTGAGCCTTAACGTTTAATCACCTTACTAAACCATTGGCATTAACTCAGCCTATTGAGGGTCAGATCATCATTTATTGAAATATTACAGTCCTGTACACTCTATGTATATCTATTATCTTAATACTTTTGCATAGTACTGTATTTGTCATCGTGGAGTGGAGAGCGAGTTTGTAAATATGGTGGAGGCAAAGGGTATGCGAATGGCGAGGATGGAGTGTCACTGGAGGGGTGTGGGGCAGGTGGCAGAGAGGGAGTGCTGGGGGCAGGGGAAGGCATGGGTGCAAAGCCTTGATGAAAAGTCTTGGCCCAAAACGTCAACTGTACCTTTTTCTATAGGTGCTGCCTGGCCTGTTGAGTTCCTCCAGTATTTTGTGTCTGTTGCTTGGATTTCAAACAATTGGTTTATTGATCATTACAGAATGTCTCTCTGGTGCTTATTGCTCCATCACCCCTTTTCCCAACCATGATTCCCCCTCTCCTTGCCCCCTTCCCACTCTCAGTCCACAATAGAGACCCATATCAGAATTAGGCTTATCATCAGTCAGTTATGTCATGAAATTGGATTTTTTTTTGCTGCAGCAGTACAGTGCAATGCATAAAATTACTGCAGTGCTGTGCAAAGGCACCCCAGCTATATGTGCCTAAGAGTATTGCACAGTTCTGCATGTGCCTAAGACTTTTGCAAGAAGAAAATCAGCAGGAAGAAATGGTACAAACACATCTCAATTTCATTAGCCCACTTTTACAGACAGTATGCTGAAAATGCTAAGTAATGCTTTCCATAAAGCAAGTAATCACGGTAGAAAAAAACAATGGACATTCAGGGGCATGAACGTAAGGAATGATTAAGAAAAAACCAAGCCAGTAGATTGACTACAGGTATCTTAGGTAACCCACAGTTCCCACAAGCTGATGCCAAATGTTATAGCTGAGTGCCATTTGGTAACACTGCATTCGCCAATGATCTGGAGGTGGGGTAAATGCATGACTCACAAAACATAAACACAATTTATTCTGTGACTTATTTATTTCATGAGAAGAAGAAAAAGGAACTACAACAGTGCCTCCAATAAAATCAGAGTAGTGAGTGGAGGAACATTAAGTGGAATTATATGCAAATTAATCAATCTTAGCTACTCAATTGCAGTGAGTGTGATTGATGGTGCATTCTCCAATAATCAGCTGATCTCAAAGGCACATTTTTATGAAAGAATCAACAAGTAGAGGTTACCCTTTTGTTATATAAAGCCGTGAGTGGCTCACCTTCTCACTGCTGAGTCTATCTCAGCCTGGATATATTATTGATTTTAATAGTGCTCAGACTTTTCAGAAGGAAGCTAAGATTGTTTTTTTCAAGGCATTTGACAAGGTACCCCATGCAAGGCTTATTGAGAAAGTAAGGAGGCATGGGATCCAAGGAGACATTGCTTTGTGGATCCAGAACTGGCTTGCCCACGGAAGGCAAAGAGTGGTTGTAGACGGGTCATGTTCTGCATGGAGGCCAATGACCAGTGGTGTGCCTCAGGGATCTGTTCTGGGACCTCTACTCTTTGTGATTTTTATAAATGACCTGGATGAGGAAGTGGCGGGATGGGTTAGTAAATTTGCTGATGACACAAAGGGAGGGGGTGTTGTGGATAGTGTGGAGGGCTGTCAGAAGTTACAATGGGACATTGATAGGATACAACACTGGGCTGAGAAGTGGCAGATAGATTTCAACCCAGATAAGTGTGAGGTGGTTCATTTTGGTAGGTCAAATATGATGGCAGAATATAGTATTAATGGTAAGACTCTTGGCAGTGTGGAGGGTCAGAGGGATCTTGGGGTCCAAGTCCATAGGACACTCAAAGCTACTACGCAGGTTGACTCTGTGGTTAAGAAGGTATATGGTGCATTGGCCTTCATCAATCATGGGATTGTGTTTAAGAGCTGAGAGGTAATGTTGCAGCTATAAAGTACTCTTGGAGTACTGTGCTCAATTCTGGTCGCCTCACTATAGGAAGGGCGTGGAAACCATAGAAAGGGTGTAGAGGAGATTTACAAAGATGTTGCCTGGATTGGGGAGCATGCCTTATGAGGATAGGTTGAGAGAACTCAGCCTTTTCTCCTTGGAGCGATGGAGGATGAGAGGTGACTTGGTAGGGTTGTGTAAGATAATGAGAGGCATTGATTGTGTGGATAGTTGGAGGCTTTTCCCCAGGGCTGAAATGGCTAGCATGAGAGGGCATAGTTTTAAGGTGCTTGGAAGCAGGTACAGAGGAGATGTCAGGGGTAAGTTTTTTACACAGAGAGTGGTGAGTGCTTGGAATGGGCTGCTGGCAGCGGTGGTAGAGGTGGAAACAATAGGGTCTTTTAAGAAGCTCCTGGATGGCTACACAAAGCTTAGAGAAATAGAGGGCTATGGGTAAAACCTAGATAGTTCTAAGGTAGGGATATGTTCGACACAGCTTTGTGGGCCAAAGGGCCTGTATTGTGCTGTAGGTTTTCTATGTTTCTATTGGGAGAACTTCTTGTGAAAGAAGGTATGGGTTCCAAGAGTAGAAGTGGAATCTGCTGCATTTGAAGTGGGGGTGGCCCACTAGTGTCGTAGTTAGCACAAGGTTTTACAGCACCAGTGACCGGGGTTCAGTTCCTGTCACTGCCTATCAGCAGTTTGTTTGTTCACCAGGTGATCACGTGGGTTTTCTCTGGGTGCTCTGGTTTCCTCCCACAATCCAAAGATACACTGGTTGTTAGGTCAATTGGTCATTGTAAGTTGTCTCATGATTAGGGTCGGCTTAAATTGAGAGTTACTGGGTGAAGCAGCTCAAAGGACCAGGAAGGCAGACTCTGCATGGTATCTTAATAAAATATATTTTCAGTATTGAAAAGAAGTGACCAAACTGTAATCTTAGCATTTCAAAAGGAAGGTGACTTTGACTAATTGTTGTGTAATCTGAGTTGTTAAGCCTCTTGGCTGAACGAAGACAAACACCCAATAGTGTAATAGTGTAATGGCTGAATGAAGAGAAGCACCCGATAGTGTAATAGTGTAATGGTTAATGCAGACAAGCATGTAATAATGTAATGGCTCATGAAGACACACACTTAATAGTGTAATAGTGGAATGGTTCACATAACATTATTACAGCGCCAGCAACCCGGGTTCAATTCCCACGACTGTCTGTAAGGAGTTTGTATGTTCTATCTGTGACCCTCATGGGTTTCCTCTGGATGCTCCAGTTTCGTAGATGCACAGGTTAGTAGGTTAATGGGTCAGATGTGTGTAAATAGATGGTGGGGGGTGGTTAGGCAGGGCAGGGCAGATACCATGCTGTATCTCTAGGCAAATAAACACAAAATGCTGGAGGAACTCAGCATCTATGGGAAACATGAAACAGTCAACATTTTGGGCCAAGAGTCTTCATCAGGACTGGGCGGAAAAGCCAGAATGAGAAGGTGGGAGGAGCGGAAGGAGTACAAGCTAGAAGGTGATAAGTGAGACCAGGTGGGTGGAGGAGGAGGGCTTGAAGTGAGTAACATACCTTTTGTGACTGTTAACTATTAATTGTCACATGTACCGGGATGCAGGAAAAATCTTCGTGTGCCAGCTGTACAGATCTCGTCAAAACGTAAGAACATCGAGGTAGTACAAAGGGAACAGCAAATGTAGAATACACAATACTGTATAGTGTTACAGGTACAGGTTCTGTGCAGTTAAACAATAAGGTACGAGGACCAGGTCATGATCAAACATGGAAACTCCGCATGGCAGTAAACTCCGTGTTTGACTGACTGTCTACAATGACTACAAGTGAGTATCAATTGTGTGTTGTTGTTCGTCCTTCGGAGTCGAAGATAGACAGTCAGTAAATGATTTACCAAAGAAAATACCTGGTATTGCCAAAAACTGCTTATCTCTGAGTTCTGCAGACTAGAAGAGAGCAAAATTCTCACTTTTGCTGTAATGGCTCAAAAATTGCCATGTTAGACTTACCAGTGAAAGTGACAGCAGAGCCCCAGACACAGTACTGTGTCGTGCTGCTGGCTTAGTATTGACTTATAAGCAATGAAGTGTGCAGATATAGTCCCTGCAAACTATTGACCATGCAGAATCTTTCAAAATGTCAATGAGTTAATGTTCCATTATTATGATATAAAAGCTTTCAGGTATAAATTCCATTATAGTTTGTTTAGATATCAAAACAATCCCATAAAAAAGTGTGGAAAGAATTAATGGTCTGCACCGTCTCTTGGTATGCAACAGCTTCTTGGGCTCATATCCCCCTTGAAAAGGGGAACTATTATTGAGCAAACCAGTTCTGAACTTTATAGCAAAAACACTACATTATTTATGAACTTCATTGCTAGGAAATGGAAAACATTTCTTGTCCAATTCTGTTTGCAGCTTTCTCCCTCCCAGCCCTCAGATAATGAAAGCCTGAATTATACACAAATACACACAACTGGGCATTTGGGAGACTGGTGGAATGGATATGACATCTCCTCCTGGGCTGCAGCCACCTCTGCCCCATTACAGACATGCACAGACACATAAACATGCACACAGTCACCTTTGCTGACTTGTGAACAATTTGGGCTGCAAGCAGTTATAGGAACAGAACTTGTAAATTGGGGAGGACCCATACCCTTCATGTCCCACTGCAATCTGTGGGGAAGGGACTAAATCACCCCCTCATGCTTAACCAGCTGTCAGGAGTGTTAAAGCACCAAATATTTCTAACATTCAATCAATCACCAAAATGTTCCAAGCTCTTTGGGAGAAAGCAAAGTATTCAAAGTAGAAACAATGTGTTTGTTTGGTAGTTGGATTGATGCAGGTCGTTTTTGACTTAATTTGCCAAGTAAATCCTTGGTGTGTTAGGAAGAATCTTCTGCATTTAATTTTCTTATTCCATCAAGAAAACAAAAGTCAGTTTTCAATTTGCTGTCAATGAATATACCGGTAATCATTGTATGGTTTCCTAGTTCACAATAAATTTAATGGGAAATAAGAATTAGACAGCCTCTAGATGACAAATCGACAGTGTTCCTAGCAGTTTAGAGTAAAAAGTGTCAAACTATCTAATAGTTTTACAGCAAAAAGGCATTCAGACATGACAGAAGCAACATAACATTCACACACACGCACATACGCATGCACACATACACCCGCACCTTTCCATATAGATAAGCATCCATGCATACATATTTATAGAGCTACCACATCACATATGTACACTCACATTCACACACACACATATGCACACTCTCACACACACACAATGACACACACAAACACACTCACACACACAGACATGCACACACTGACACACACATACGCACACAGACATACATGCACACACTCAGACACACACACACTCACACAAATGCACTCACACATACCCACACACACATGCACACACAGACATGTACACACTGATACACACACACTCACACACACACAAACACACTCACACAATCACACACACACACTCACACATACATACCCACACACAATGACACACACACGAACACACACACTCACAAACATACATATACACAAACACACCCACAAACACACACACACACACACACACACACACACACACACACACACACACACACACACACACACACACACGCACTCACACACAGCACACAAACACTCATACATATTCACGCACCCACACACACATAAACACAGAAAGTCAGATAATGAAGTTTGTACTTTGTTTTATCTCAATTTCTGCTGGACAAGGATTAAAGCACAAACCTGCACTTAGATAATTTGCCGGACCCCATTTGTACATCAGGTTACACAGACTGCATTAGAACCAAATCACAACAGTGGAGCACTATGTGAAACATTTGTTACTCTGCACAAGTGACTGAAGACAAATTTCCGCAAATCCCAAAAAAAATTTCTGTAGAAATGCCATTCTACAAAAATGGCAACAACTTTATGGACCCTGTACAGATTACAGAGCAGCGGGTGTTTGCTGACTTGAAGCAAATCGGGGCAGACAAATCCCCAGGGTCTGTGAAGGTACAGAAAATTTGTGAATGACACCGAGATGGAGGTGTAGTGGGAGTGAAGAGGACTATCGTGGCTTGCAGTGGGAATTGGACCTGCTGAAAAATATGGGCTGAGAAATGGCAGATAGAATTTAAGTGCGAAATGTTGCACTTCAGTAGGACCAATCAGGGCAGGACTTACACAGTGAATGGTAGGGCATTGAGGAGTGAATATGGGAATACAGGTCCATAATTCATTGAAAGTGGCATCACAGGTAGATAGGGTTGTAAAGAAAGCTTTTGGCACATTCCCCTTCATAAACCAAGTAGTGAGTACAGGAGATAGGATGTTATGTTGAAGTTATATAAGGCATTGGTGAGGACTAATTTGGAGTATTGTATCCGAGAAAAATGTAAATAAGGTTGATAAGCACAGAGAAAATTTACAAGAATGTTGCTGGGACTGGAGGACCTGAGCATGCGTGGACTTTATTTTTTGGAACATAGAAGGTTGAGAGGAGATTTTATATAGGTATACAAAATTATGAGGGGTATAGATAGGGAAAATGCAAACAGTTTTTGTTCCACTGAGGTTGTGTGGGACAACAACCAGAGGTGGTTAAGGGTTAGGGTGAATGATGAGAAGTTTAAGGGGAACATAAGGGGGAGCTTCTTCACTCAGAGGGTGTTGAGAGTGTGGAATGAGCTTTACAGCGCAAGTGGTGAAAGCGAGCTCAATTTCAATGCTTAAGAGAAGTTTGTATAGGTACATGGTTAGTGGGAATATGGGAAACTATGGTCCCTGATGCAGATCGATGACAGTAAACAGTTTCAATGGCTTGGCATGGACTAGATGGGCTGAAGGGCCCACTTCTGTGTTGTACTTTTCTTTAAAATATTTTTGTGAAACTGGGATCTCCTACTTCAGATCTAGGCTTATTTATCATGTGTACATCAAAACACAAGTGAAATATGCAGTTTGTGATACACAACCTCAGGAAGAGCTGGGGGCTGCTCACAAGTATTTCAATGCTGTGCAATGACCTCTTTGTAATGGACAATGAAGCAACCAGTCAGAATGATCTCCATGGTATACATGTAGAAATTTGCTGGAGTCTTTGGTGACATAACAAGTCTCCTCAAATGAAATTTAACTACTGCCATGCCTTGTTTGTAATTACATCAATATTTTGGGCTCAGGATAGATCCTCAGAGATGTTGACACTCAATAATTTGTATGTTGTGTACTTAATATTTCAGTAATATTTGAGTAATATTGTAAATATGTTGTTTGATTAAGTATTCTTTGTTGTTTACATAATGTATTGCGAGTTATCTATAAAAGTGCGTAAATGGCATACAACATTATGTCACCACGTGATGTATGCATAACTCACTTAAAGTAAAAAGCAACAAACTAAAACTTACATTTCAGATTCCCATCTTTTCCTTTCAATTAGTTTCACATTTTAAAGTTACAAAACATAGCAGTGGCAATGAGGGATTTTTAAAACAAACCCGAAATGACTACCTACTTGTTGAAGAGCAGTGAGATGTTCAAGTTTTTAAAAAACATAGCAAGAAAAAAAAGCATAGTACATTTTTCTCTTTGGGGCAGCATGTTTTCTTCACAAAAGGAAAGACAATTAAGATGAAAGAAAAGGCAGAAAATGAAAGAATTCATAGATACAGAAACAGTGAGTACTGGGTGATAATAATCATAAAAAGAACAAAAGTGGCTGACTACAGGAGAAAGATTGGGGCATTTGATTACTCAACAGTTTACTGAACAACGAATACTGAGCAGATTGATCAGTATTTTAAAGCAAATGGAACTGCTGATGAAAAGTGAGTGGCAATTTTCCTGTGTGTATTGGATTTAAAGTCATACAGTTTACTCAAAAGTTTGACTGCTCCAACCAAAACAGCTGGAATAAACTTTGCTGATATCATGAAAGTAAAGCAGGAACATTTAGAACTGAAACCATGGTTGATTGTAGAATACTGTATGTTTCATAAGCAGAATCAAAATGAAGGGGAGTCCATGGCTGAATTGAAAAGATGGTCTGTGCGTTGTCAGTTTGGTAATGGGCTTAATAATTTACTGAGAAATCATTTATCTCATGGAATCTTACAAGAAAACATTGAAAAATGGCCACTAACTGAAGCACAATTTACATTTAAAAGAGGTGTTGAAATAGTCGTGTCAATGGAAACAGCAGATTAAATGCAGGCAGGAATGAAAGTGAGCGTGAAGAAACTTGCAACGTCTAATCAGAAAATGGCCAGGCTGAACAAATTGTGTTACAGTTGTGGCAGGAGCTCACGCACACTAGACCAATGCAGGTTTAAAGAAGAAACTTGCAGAAAATGCAATAAAATAGGACACATACAAAGAGCATGTTGGGCAGACAAAAATGAATGGACTGCACAGGGAAGAGAAAAAGATAAAAACTGAAGTTGCAATTTCAAAAAGAGCATTAATTAAAAGGATTCAAATGATTTAAAGTACATTAATTATCAATGTATACAGTATACAACCCTAAGATTTGTCTTCCCACAGATAGCTATGACACAAAGAAAACTGGAAAACTAGAAAGAAAAAATGCGCCATGGAAATGGAAGAGGATAAAACATAACATAATTTCTTGAGAAATTAACAAATTCAGAGATACTCACAAAAAAACTGGAAGAAGTAAAAGGAAGGAAGATAAAGAAAAACAAGAAGTTGAAAAGGAGAGAAGGGATAGGGAGAGATTGAAATTGGAATCAAGAGCGGGATAAAGAGGGAAGCTGGGTCCAGGAGAGGATTGACAGATCCAGAGACAAAAGCTGAGAAAAGGAGTTGAAAGGTGCCCCAAGCTGCCAGAACCACTTCTTGCCATCTCAGTGTCAACTTCTGCAACTACCATGGAGAAGGCCCCAGAACCTGAGATTAATTTTGCAGCCACTAGTCTCATTTCCAAGCAGTGACCTCCCTTGTCAGGAAAGACATTATCACACCACACATGACTATAGCTTAAGACCTAAATGGGACAATTTTAAATTTGCAGTTCTGTGGATGTCTACATAGGAGTTGTATTATATAGTATTCTGAAATAAGGCTAGAAGATAAGAATCTTAATAAAGACAAAGGTCTTGCTTTAAGTAAGAATTAGAATATGATTTTAAACAAAGTGGGACAGCAGAAGTCTGATTGGTTGAGGACTAACCAATCAGGTAGGACAGAAGTTGAGTATATATACCATCGGACTAAACCTCCCTAGCCATCATCCATGATGAGATTAGCAGAGTTTGTTGTTGAAATAATGGTTAAAGTTGACACCTGTACCCAGATGGAAGTCCAAGAAGAGTTTATACATCATATAAGTCAGTGGAGCACTAGATTCTTTTTTACTGTGTATATAGTTGAGATGCATCTCTATTGAGTTGGAGGTTATATCTAAGCAGGGAGATGTGTTGTGTGTTAATATTTGAGTAATACTGTAAAAGTATTGTTTGACTAAGCATTCTTTGTTGTTTACAAATTGCATTGTGGGTTAATGTAAATGCTATACGTTATTACACCACCACGTGATGCATGTGCACCTTGCTTAAAGTAAAAAGTGCTCTAAGACTCAGATTTCAGACTCTCATTTTTTCCTTTCAAATTAATTTAATGTTTTTGAGTTACAAAGCATAAAAGAAATTGATGACTTGTTCCACTGTTGATCCCTTGATGAGGTCTGGTGTGTGTTCCCTCGACTTCTCCTTCCTGAAGTTCACGATCAGTTCCTTGGTCTCACTGATGCTGAGTGCAAGGTTGTTGTTGTGACACCACTGATCCAGCTGATCTCTCTCTCCTGTACACCTCCTTATCATCATCTGAAATTCTGCCAACAATAATTGTGTTGTCAGTAAATTTATTGATGACATTTGAGCTGTGCCTAGCCACACAGTCATAGGGGTAGAAAGTGTAGAGCAGTGGGCTAAGCACATATCCCTGTGGTGCACCAGTGTTGATTGACAGTGAGGAAAAGTCAGGGGATCCAGTTAGAGAAGGATGAATGAAGGCCCAAGCTTCAGAGCTTGTTAAGCAGTACTGAGGGCATGATTGTGTTGAACACTGAGCTGGGTTCGATAAATAGCAGCTTGGCATAGGTA
The DNA here is from genome assembly GCF_048418815.1 of Hemitrygon akajei. Lineage (NCBI taxonomy): Eukaryota > Metazoa > Chordata > Chondrichthyes > Myliobatiformes > Dasyatidae > Hemitrygon > Hemitrygon akajei. The sequence goes on along the minus strand of NC_133133.1, from coordinate 108,015,982 downwards.
TTGCCATTGTCCGGTGATCCAAGGCCGAGTGGAGAGCCTGTTAGATCGTGTCTGTTGTAGGCCTATTGTGGTGATAGGTAAATCGCGGCAGGTCCAGGACCTTGCTTAGGCTGGAGTTGATTCTAGCCATGACCAACCTCTCACTTCAAATCTGACAATCTTGCGGTTGATTTTAAAGGAAGAATGATTGCGACACTGCACCAACATTTAACTCAGAACATGAAAAGTGAATCTAGGAATATTTGCCTTGAAATTGATCCCTGATGAGTAGCACTAAAGTGCACGATACACTGCATTTGTCTAGCACTGACTCCAGGAGAATGTGTGTCAAGCCATGTTACTAACCTAAATCATATCACCTGGGATGAATTTCAAAGCAATTGCTTGGCTGTGATGTCTGTTGGCCACCTGGTGACATTTATCACTTCTTAGTATTTAGCCCAAAAGAAAAGTCAGAGAATTCAGTAAAATTACTAATTTCAAAGCGTGCTCCTCAAATGAAGCCCTAAATACTCTAGATGTGTGAGGAATCTGTTTCTCACACATTCTGCATTAAATGCATATGCATTAGGCAGTGTATTCATCACAGTCGCAACTGAATAATTTGGCTCATCCTACACACTTAACTGCATATCAACACTCTATTAAAGGCGAGGGCATGGTATCATCTAATAGCAGAAGCAATTAGCCATTCTGAAAGTGTGCAGAGTGCATTGCAACTACCGGTAGATGATAAAGAGCAGGACAAAGGGATTTTGTGGTGCTACGTGGGCTTGGCAAAATGTCATATTTTTCCATATCTTTCCAAGGTTTAAATGTCAAGTGATTACATTTTTAAACTTTGCTTGCATGAACAGTAAATAGGATAGTCTGTAGGCATTCAAATTTCCATTTCTGACACTGCCCATAACTCACTTGTTAGTCTTGAGAAATGCACTCATGATAGCAAGCACCCAGGCACACTGACCTCCATAAAGTGCCTCCATATATATTGAATAGGTCATAAATATGCCAGAAATGGAGATGTCTATAATGACTATACGGATGTAGATAGCTGCCTTGTGCAGTTCCAACTGTGCTCTGAATGCATCTACATGTTTATACTGATATTCACTGACTGAGTATATTCTTGAAAATTTATGGTAAATACTTCTAAAACATAGTTTTATTTGCAAAGTGTTTGTTGAAGGTTTTCATCATGGCTTCATTATAAAAATATTGCAGAAAGGCTGCTTTCAGATGATGACATAAATCAACATTTAAACATCAAAATGCATCAGCACATATCATGCTAAATGGTATGTTTGTACCAATTCCAGTCAGTTTAATGTTGCATCGTTATGGTTCGAGCATGTTAGTCAAAGCTTTCTGGGGGTATGGTCTCAAGCATACAGAATGAAGACCGTAGATCATAAGCAAAGTTAGGCCATTCAGCCATCAAGGTTGCTCTGCCATTCCATCATGACTGATTTAGTATCGCCCTCGTCCTCATTCTCCTGCCTTCTTCCCATAACTTTTGACACCCTGGCTAATAAAGAACATATCAAACTCTGCTTTAAATATACCCAATAACCTGACCTCCACAGCTGTCTGCAGCAAAGGATTCTACAGATACATCACCCTGTTGGTAAAGAAATTTCTCCTCAGCTCTGTTCTAAAGGGACATCCTTTCTGGTCCTGGATACTGCAGGAAACATCCTCTCCGTATCCACACTATCCACTCCTTTCAATATTCGATGGGTTTCAATGAGAACCCCCCTCATTCTTCTAAAATCTAGTGTGTACAGACCCAAAGCCATCAAATGCTCCTCATATGTTAACCCTTCCATTCCCGGAACATTCTCGTGAACCTCCTCTGGCCCCCCTCCAATGCAAGCACATCCTTTCACAGATAAGGGACCCAAAACTTCTCCCCACATTCTAAGTGTGGTCTTATCAATATTTGACAAAGCCTTAGCATTTCATACTTGTGTTTATATTCTGGTCCCCTCAAAATGAATGTAACTTTGTACTTTCCTTCCTTACCACCAACTCAACCTGCAAGTTAGCATCCAGGAATCCTGTGCGAGGACTCCCAAGTCTCTTAAGCCTCTGATTTCTGAATTTTCTCCCCATTTAGATAATAATTTGCCCCTTTATTTCCTTATATCAGAGTGAAGAAATGAGACTTTATAAGGCAGCAAAATGGCATCAGAGGAAAGAGATACTCTTTGGCAAAGAGAAAGTGAGGTAGTGAAAATAATTTGTACTTCTTCAGACTGTGCCAATCATCTTCCAATTCAGGGATATTTCTGTGGTTAATATGTGGGACAGTTAAGGCCTGGGCTAGATGTCCTGCTCACCTGAGGAAGGTAAAGCATCTTCCATAGCCTCTCCTTTCCAGGTGTAATGATCTCAATAGGACCACTGGTTGCCTTGCCATGCGGGAGGTCACTCGCATTGGCCTCTCCTACACTACTGTGCCCAGAGCAACACCTTCACGTGGTGTCCCTGTTCTTACTGAGTTTGCTATGTCATGGTGCAACTGAGTGTCCAGCGGTATAACTGGGCAGGCAGGCTGGGCTCATCAGCCTTGGCTGGCAGCCAATCTAACAGAAGGACAACTCTGATTCCAAACCCGTGTAAATGGGACTCTTTAGTTCTGCTAGGCAGTCTGACTTGGAGAAGGAAAACTCCGATTCTCAACCTACAGCCTTGCAATTGCCGTAGCCTTCGCAGCTTGCTGTGCGATTGTGGAACGTCCCCCGACCTAAAGAGTGGAATCAGTCCACGCACACCGATCCTCACTATAAACTTACGGAGTGCAGATGGGAAGAAAAGTCTGACAGCGATGGAGAAGGGGTGAAACAACAGGTGTTGGATGACACTGGGAGTCGCGGTCTCAACTCTGCCTGGAGGCGGCTCAGACCCATGGCCATCTATCTGTTGACTGGAGGCAACAACAGCATTCAGAAGCCCTCTGGGTGACCAAGAGCCCTCTTCAGGGATAGCACTGCCTGCTCTGGATGGAGATGGACTTAGAATAGGTGGTCCAAAAAAGCTTACCTCACCACCTCCTGGTTGGTTCACCATGGCCAGTGGGCATCTCACTCAATCAATCAGAATCAGGTTTATTATCACTGGCATGTGGCATGAAATTTGTTAGCAGCAGCAGTTCAATGCAATACAGAATCTAGCACAGAGAAAAACAAATAATAATAAAAAATAAAATAAAACATAATAACATGTAACACTTGCTTTGCCTAGTGTAGGGATGGCCAACCTATGGCGCATGTGCCAGCGGTGGTGCATTGCACCCCAGTGATAATATTAAAAAAGTAAGCCTACTCATGCAAAAAGTATTAACCAAAAACCGATTTGTAGAAAAAAAATCTGTAACAGGAATTCAAGTAGCTTAGAGCTAGAAATGGGTTTTACTGAGAATAAATCTAAAACTTAGCAATTATTTTTAGCAATTTTATTATTTCGTGCTCATCTTTTGGCGAATGTTATCTTCTTTCACATTAATCTGTTTTCAATTTAAAAATAGTGTTCAATGAGTCAAACTAGGAAAGGAAGACTTTTGTTCTGCAGTCGTTCCATAACTGCTCAATACACGTTTGATACTTGTTTGATCCTGAGGCGCCAGGCGTCTGCACCAGCGGTGCGTCGCAGGTTTTTGCCAGTCAGTTTACAACTGACACTCGTGCACTACGGAGTTGTGCTTTGTTCGTCCTTTGTGAACACTTGCAGTTTTGTACTTTTTTGAAAATTAAGCCTTGTTTTTACATTCAGTTACCCATCACAGTGCAAAAGAAAATAAAAAAATAAGAAAAGCAGAAAGTGATACTAAGCATGAATTCAATGAACAGTGGGAAAATGAGTCCTTATTTATAGCAGGTCCGTCAGGAAAACCATTGTGCATTGTTTGTGAAAACACTTTCCCATATAACAGAAAACATGATCTTAATAGACACTATAAAACACAACATCAGACTGAAGTAGATGGAAAACTGAAGTTAGTGTTTGGGTATGAGTTACGGAAAGAATATGTGATTAAGAAAAAGGAAGAAATCAAAAGAGGACAAAATATATTTGTTAAAAGTCTCATTAAAGTAAGTAATGCTCATCTTGTTTTTATATTAAATCAATATATCATGTAAAAATGCTAAATATGTCTATATTAACATATTTTTACAAGAACTGAATGGGGGTACAAGAATTGTATGGCACATCTGAACTTGTACATGAAAAAAACTGATGCATACAATATAAAAGGTTGGCCACCCCTGGCCTAGCGGCTTAATGTAGGGGTTGATAAATCTGGTTTGGGTGGATGCTGCATGATGTGTCGGCTGTTACAAGTCAGTACCTCGAAATAACAAATAGTACGCAAACAATACACACAAAATTCTGGTGGAACACAGCAGGCCAGGCAGCATCTATAGGGAGAAGCACTGTCGATGTTTCGGGCCGAGACCCTTCGTCAGGACTAACTGAAAGGAAAGATAGTAAGAGATTTGAAAGTAGTGGGGGGAGGGGGAAATCCAAAATGATAGGAGAAGACCGGAGGGGGTGGGATGAAGCTAAGAGCTGGAAAGGTGATTGGCGAAAGTGATACAGAGCTGGAGAAGGGAAAGGATCATGGGACGGGAGGCCTAGGGAGAAAGAAAGGGGGAGGAGAGCACCAGCATTTTGTGCCGACTGTGCTTCTTCCTATAGATGCTGCCTGGCCTGCTGCGTTCCACCAGCATTTTGTGTTCTCCCTCTGGTGCTCCCCCCTCCCCCTTTCTTTCTCCCGAGGCCTCCCGTCCCATGATCCTTTCCCTTCTCCAGCTCTGTATCACTTTTGCCAATCACCTTTACAGCTCTCAACTTCACCCACCCTCTCCTGTCTTCTCCTATCATTTCGGATTCCCCCTCCCCCTCCTACTTTCAAATCTCTTACTATCATTTCTTTCAGTTCATCCTGACGAAGGGTCTAGGCCCGAAACATTGACAGTGCTTCTTCCTATAGATGCTGCCAGGCCTGCTGTGTTCCACCAGCATTTTGTGTATGTTGCTTGAATTTCCAGCATCTGCAGATTTTCTCTTGTTTGCATTTTTAAACAGTACACAATATGCGATTAAGCTTTATAACTCTTACTTTGACTATATGGTTAGTAGAGAAACAAAATGCATTAAAAAAAAGGGCCTAAATCTTTTTAAACAATCTGTGCACAAAGCTGGAGATCGCTCATAGGCTGATCGGTCCCCATCGACCTCCTTCGAGCGTCGCTGCCCTTCGGACCCTCGTTCCAAGTCCACTCCGTCTGACGGTCTACCAAATCTCTCCATTCGCATCTTCTCTCCTCATCCCTCTCTCTCTCTTGATCTCTCTCTCTCTCTCTCTCGCTTTCTGGCAAAAGCCCAGGAAATCAAACTGCTTCCAGATTCACAAGATAGGGCAACAAAATCCTGATTGGCTAACATGTAGCAACAGTCCGGTTATCTCCAGCCATAACCTAAGCATTGCTGCTACAGAGAAACCGTTACTTCAGGAGTGAACATTACGAAAAAAAACCCATTGCATTAGCAGTGAAACCTTACAGCGTGTTACACTCCCCCACCCCACCAAATTTAGCCATGTCCTCATGATTTTGAGTTAATTCAACAACCCTTCCTGCAAAACACAAAGCCCAATCCAGGTGCAAAAGGCAGTGACATAGCTCCCCAAACCAGTCGAGATCACATCCTGTTCCCCAGGTGCTACATAGGCCAACCTACCCGGTGGTCTCCTAATTCTCTGAGACCTCCATACCTCCTCACCTAACTCTTCAGGCTCAGACACTACTGGGGATACTTCGGGCCCACTTGGCGAGTCCTCCCTCGATCTATCACTCGTGTCCCCCTGCAACTCAGAGCCCTCTTTCCCGTGTCCAGGTCCTGCTTCCTCTCCTTCAGGGTCCTGCTGTAATCCAGGCTGCCCACAGATAGCCCCCTCCACCTCACCTGACTCAGTGGGAGAAGGGCCAGGAGTCTCTTCCTCAATCAATGGGGAGTTAGCAAAGGGCAGGATGTACCACATATCCAGATCATCATCCTCCAAATCAGTATCCCTCTCAGGGGTGGGGCCCGGCCCAGCCTCTCCCACTGGGGGCCCTGCAGTCGCCCCGTGTTTTCGCAGAGTCCTCTTACTAGGTGTAGGCTCCAAGTCAGGTTCTGGGTCTACCTGCACCTCTTGTCCCAGGGGCAACAGGTCATTCCGATGGAAAACCTTGACAGGCCCAATCCCCTCCTCTGGTTTCACCTGGAAAACTGGGGGTTTTGCCAGTCTCCCGGCAGGATTTGGGAGATCCTCACTTTCTGATCATACCTCCTCTTATTGCCTCGATTCTGCTTGGCGGCCGCAACCCCAGTCAATTCAAAACCCTTTTTCAGCTCTCTCCTCATATCAGACACATACCTCAGATAAGGCTTCGGTGGTAAGTCACCCTCGTCAGTCCCAAAACAAAGGTCAATTGCCAACCTCGCCTCGCGCCCAAACATCAGATAATATGGTGAGTACCCGGTAGCTTCATTTCGTGTAGAGTTGTAACTATGGATCAAATGCCCAATATGTTGACTCCACCTGCTCTTCTTGCTGATCTCCAGGGTCCCGAGCATGTCTAGCAAGGTCCGATTAAACTTCTCAGGCTAGGGATCATCCTGCGGATGATAGGTTGTGGTCCTGGACTTCTGAACTCATAGCATGCCCAATAACTCATCTATGAGTCTGCTCTCAAAGTCCCATCCCTGGTCACTATGTATCCACCAGGGAAGGCCATAATAAATGAAATACTTCTCCCATAACACTTTTGCCACCATAGTTGCCCTTTGGTCCCTGGTAGGAAAAGCCTGAGCATATCTGGTGATGACTAAGACATTCACCGTGTTGCTGGTGTTGGGTTCTATGGACAGGAAATCCATACACACCAGGTCTGTGAGTGGGACAGGGGAGCTGCCCGCGTAGGCAGTGTCTTCCGCCATATGCAGCGAATGTACAACTTGCAGTACTCTTCAACCTCCGACTTCATTCGGGGCCAGTAAAATCGGTCCCTGAGCATTCCATAGGTCTTTTCCATCCCCAAATGCCCAGAATCATCATGAAGTGACTTCAATGCAATCCTCCAATACTCCTCCGGCAGAACCAGCTGGCAACGCTGAGGTCGGTCTGGGGGTGACGTGACCCGGTATAAGATCTGGTTCTTCAACTCCAACTGAGGCCATTCTTTCACTAATGGAGGTGTGTTTTGTTTTCTCTGCCTGAGCCATGTCTCCCTTTTCAACCACAGACCAAATAGTGCCAATGGCTGGATCATCTCGCTGAGCCGCTGCCACTTCTCCAGGACTCAATTCTGGGGAATTCCAGCAGCTGATTTGTCTTCAGAGCAGTCAGGTTAGAGTAAACGTGGGGTAGAGCGTCAACAGAAGCTCCAATTTGATCCACTGCTCGACCCTACCTCTCCTTTTCCTCTGCCTTCACTGTGATGGCAAAATGACACATGGCCTTCACCCCAGGGGCAGGAACACTCTCCAACTCCTCATCCCTGTCCAGTCCCTCATGCGCTCATCGGGACAAAGCATCCACATCAATGTTCCGGCTCCCGGATCGGTACTTCAGGCTGAAATCATAAGCAGACAATGCTGCCAACCACCGATGGCCTGTGGCATCCAGTTTTGCCAAGTTCAGGATATAAATTGGGGGGTTGTCCGTTCTCACCTCAAACTTGGCCCCATAGAGGTAGTCACTCAGCTTATCCACCACTGCCCATTTCAACACCAGGAATTCCAACTTGTGTGTGGGATAGTTTCTCTCGGAGGGCGACAAACTCCGGCTGACGAACACCACAGGCCTCAACCCGGTGCCCTGATCCTGATACAGGATGCCCCCTAAACCCTCTCGGCTAGCATCTGTGTGTAGTACACACGGCAATCAGGGGGTCCACAAAAGCCAGCACCAGCTCCTTCAGAGACTGAAAAGCCTCCTCACATTTTACATCCCACCTAGATATTCTTCCCCCCTCCTGTCCTTTCTTCCCCAAGGGAGGGTAACCACACAGAAGCTGAGTCACTTTGGCATAGCCCTTCACGAATCTCTGATAATAGCCACAGAACCCAAGGAATGAGCACAGAGCGCTCACAGTCTGGGGCTTTGGCCAAGTGGCCACTGCTTCTATCTTAGCCGGGTCTGTAGCTACTCCATTTCGTGAGATTATGTGTCCGACATAGCTAACAGGCGTTTTGCAAAACTGGCACTTGTCCAGGGAAAGTTTTAACCCTTCAGCTCTCAGGAGACCAAGCACTTTCAGCAGCCTCGCTTCATGTTCTTCCAAGTTGGGCCCAAACACTATGAGGTCATCCAAATACACCAACACCTCAAGCAAGTTCATATCCCCCACCATCTTCTCCATGACACACTGGAAGGTTGCAGGGGCTCCTGATATGCCCTGGGGCATCCTTTCAAACTGGAAGATTCCCAGGGGACATATAAATGCCGTCTTCTCTTTGTTGGCCTTACTCATTGGGATCTGGTAATATCCACTCCTCGAGTCCAGCACACTAAACCACCTCACACCATTCACACAGGCCAGCGCATCCTTGACCCTCGGGACCGTATACTGGTCGGGGATGGTGTGTTTGTTCAGAGTCCTATAGTCCACACTCATCCATACCTTCCTGTTCTTCTTCCGGGCCACTACTATTGGGGACACATAGGGGCTTCGGGACTCAGTGATGATCCCAGCTTCCTTCAACTTACACAAATGCTGCCGCACGTCTTCCATGTCTGCAGGGGCCAGTCACCTCTCTAAACAGGGTGTCCCCGGTCACCCGGATAGTATGACGAGTGTTCTTGGAGCAGCCCACATCAAATTTGCCAATGGAAAAGACACCTTCCTACTTCAACATCTTCTCTACCAGCCTCCTTTTCCAACCTGGCAGCGCAGGGGAGTCCCTGAAGTTGAATGACTCAGCGGTCAACTTTCCCCCCTTTTCCAATAGTTTCTCCCTGGCATGCCTCACAGGGGCAGTAGACATTACCGTCACCGGGAACAAATGCGCCAGGGGCATCCCCCACTTGAAGGTGACCTCCCTCTTCATAGTGTTCCTGACAATCACTGCCATCCTGCTCACCAAGGGCTTCTGCAATTCGGGCCTCACCAGTAGCCCAGCAGGAAATCCCGACTTCCTCTCATGGTCTTCCAGAGTGTCCACTAAGAGAGCTTTGACCTCAAGCACTCCGGGAAATTTCGGGGTCCCTATCCCTCTTGCTACTTCTCTGGGCTGTACTACCATTGGCTTCGAGTGGGTGAAGCACACAGTCCCTCGTTTAAATTCAGTATCTGACCCATTGCTGTCATGCACTTCCTCAAAAGCAGCCCGAAACACTGGGTGCACGGACAACGTCCCCAAAACGCTCTCAATCGACTTCTCCTTGCAGACTCCCCATGAGCCTCCTCACAGATTCCGATTCCGATTCAGATTCAGTTTATTGTCATTTAGAAACCACAAATGCAATGCAGTTAAAAAATGAGACAACATTCCTCCAGAATGATATCACAAAAGCACATGACAAAACAGACTACACCAGAAAATCCACATAACGTTTGGCAATCCCCAATCCAGAGTCCAGAGAGGCTGCTGCGTATTAATATCGCGCTACTGTCTAGCGTGTTCCCCGGAAAGGAGCTCCAAACCCATCAGACAAACAAGACCAAAAACTAAAGCTACAAGACCTGCACAAAACCACATAGTTACAACATATACTTACAACAGTGCAAACAATAGCATAATTGATAAAAAACAGACCATGGGCACAGTAAAAATAGTCCAAAGATGTTAAAAGACTATAAGTTCGAAAGAAATCACCACACAGTTTCCACAAGTCCTCAGGGTCCCGATTCACTCGTCATCCCATGCCGGTGGCAGAAGGGAATACCCCCACTATGGACTTCCACGGTGCCGCCCGACTCAGCCTCGCAGACGCAGCACACAGTGAAAGTGACCTGACCGCATCGGACTCAGAGTCTGTCGAAGCTCTGAGCCTCCGACCATCCCCTCAGGCACAGCTTCTCCGAGCACCATCCTCTGCCGAGCATATTAAGATGCCCCTGCCAATGGCCATCTGCAATGCGACCCCGAGGACTGGGGGCCTGTTCTTCCCAGCAGAGTCCCGGATCTCACAGCAGCAGCAGCGACAAAGAAGGTCTTCCTGGAGATTTCCAGATGTTCCTCCGTGCTCTCACGTCTGTTTTCAACCGATTATGATTGCACACGACACCCCGCTTCACAAATAACAGATAATCAGCTCTAGAGTGGGCACTGCAAGCTGCGTCATGCTGCCATTTTGCCCCCTTCAAGAGGGGTGTTGGTCTCCACAGGAGTTGAAATGCTGCCCTTCTCAGAAGGTCTGGACAAACCAGCACCACTGTATCAAGAACCTCAGACACTCCCACATCAGCCTCCGAGAACTCCAGTTTCACTGACAAATAACCTCGTATGGATAATCACCGGCACTGAGACCCCAGATCTCCAGTGCACTGAATGGTGTCAATGGTAAATGCTTCAGACACCGGTCGTAAAACTAACGGTACAGTAACATGACCTGCGACCCGGTGTCGAGTATGGCTTTAACATAAATATCCTCTATCTGTAGCGACACACTGGAGCGTGGTCCCACTAAGCCTTCAGGAATAGGGTCTTTTGCTTTTGGGAGTTCCTTGGTACATTGCTGGGAACATGTTCCCCCAGAGACACCAGACCATTCGCTCCCTGGGTCTCCTCTAAGTTTCCCACTGACTCTCCCTGCTGAGGTACCCGGGGGCTCACTCTCCTTCTGGCGTGACACCTGCTGCCGGCAGCCCTCCGCATTGTTCGTCCCCTTGGGGGATCCGCACTCCCCATCAGCTACATCATTTGTGGGGGGTGTTTACACTCACTGATAACAGCCGACATATCTCTGGTCTCAACTCTGCCACAATCTCCTCTACCGCTCCCCGGGGTAGGCTATCTGCGGTCACCTCACCGCAGGGGACCACTATCGAGGACTGTATCCTGTTGACAGAGCCCTCCCATGCCTCCGCCACATTCTCCTCTTCCCGTACCTCTCTGATCAGTTCAACAAAAGATGGAGGGGGGCACGTCTTATGAGACTGTCGGACACACAAAGCAACAAGGTCCTGGGACTGGGCGCCCCTGTCTATCTGGTCCATTCTTAACTGACCCACCTCAGCCGCCTGAATGACCCCTCTGCGCCGCAAGCAATTCAGCTGCCTCTCTAGTCGAAAAATAAAAGCAGAAAGCTTCTCCCCCTTCTCCTGACACACATTTTGAAACCCTGCCAGGAGCTCCCTTGGGCTTCCAGTCAGACTAAACTCATTGTCCAGTGCTTGCAGATAATTGACATCTGTCAACATGGGATAATTTAACCTGACAGCTCTCACGTCAGCAGCCTGCCCATTCAAACTTTCAACCAACCTCTGACGCTTTTCATCATCTGAGCACTGCCACTCATCTAACAACTGAGAGGTCCATTCTGCCCACATCTCATACTCCTCCTCCCCTTTAGGGGTGGGCATTATCCCAGAGAATAGGCAGAGCCTGCCATAGCTGGGACTTCGAATCAGATTTTTCCATTTATTCGCCACAGAAGTAAGGGCAGACACTATCTCAGAATTCTCACTATTCACCGGGGGATGTGAACTAATTAGACATTCCAAATCCAACCACTCTTTCCCCTCACTCCTCAGAAATGATAGGACCCTGCCTTTGAAATCGCTGTCCCCAGCAACCTCAGCGCTGATCTGCATTAAAACAAGTGCTGTGTCCACCATTTATCAAACCTCCATTTTAAAAGTACTTAACAGTGGAATTAACAATTCATCTGGAGTACAAATATCAGCCATATAACAATTACACACGGAAACAGGCCATCTCGGCCCTTCTAGTCCATGCCGAACGTTTACTTTCACCTAGTCCCACTGACCCGCACTCAGCCCATAACCCTCCATTCCTTTCCTGTCCATATACCTATCCTATTTTACTTTAAATGACAATACCAAACCTGCCTCTACCATTTCTACTGGAAGCTTATTCCACACAGCTACCACTCTCTGAGTAAAGAAATTCCCCCTCGTGTTACCCTTAAACTTTTGCCCCCTAACTCTCAACTCATGTCCTCTTGTTTGAATTTCACCTACTCTCAATGGAAAAAGCCTATCCACGTCAACTCTATCTACCCCCCTCATAATTTTAAATACCTCTATCAAGTCCCCCCTCAACCTTCTACGCTCCAAAGAATAAAGACCTAACTTGTTCAACCTTTCCCTGTAACTTAGGTGCTGAAACCCAGGTAACATTCTAGTAAATCTTCTCTGTACTCTCTCTATTTTGTTGACATCTTTCCGACAATTCGGTGACCAGAATTGTACACGATACTCCAAATTCGGCCTTACCAATGCCTTGTACAATTTTAACATTACGTCCCAACTCTTATACACAATGCTCTGATTTATAAAGGCCAGCATACCAAAAGCTTTCTTCACCACCCTATCCACATGAGATTCCACCTTCAGGGAACTATGCACCATTATTCCTAGATCACTCTGTTCTATTGCATTCTTTAATGCCCTACCATTTACTATGTATGTCCTATTTGGATTATTCCTACCAAAATGTAGCACCTCACACTTATCAGCATTAAACTCCATCTGCCATCATTCAGCCCACTCTTTTAACTGGCCTAAATCTCTCTGCAAGCTTTGAAAACCTACTTCATTATCCACAACGCCACCTACCTTAGTATCATCTGCATACTTACTAATCCAATTTACCACCCCATCATCCAGATCATTAATGTAAATGACAAACAACATTGGACCCAATACAGATCCCTGAGGCACACCACTAGTCACTGACCTCCAACCTGACAAAGTTATCCACCACTACTCTCTGGTATCTCCCATCCAGCCACTGTTGAATCCATTTTACTACTTCAATATTAATACCTAACGATTGAACTTTCCTAACTAACCTTCCATGCGGAACCTTGTCAAAGGCCTTACTGAAGTCCATATAGACAACATCCACTGCTTTACCCTCATCAACTTTCCTCGTAACCTCTTCAAAAAATTCAATAAGATTTGTCAAACATGACCTTCCACACACAAATCCATGTTGACTGTTCCTAATCAGACCCTGTCTATCCAGGTAATTATATATACCATCTCTAAGAATACGTTCCATTAATTTACCCACCACTGATGTCAAACTGACAGGCCTACAATTGCTAGGTTTACTCTTAGAACCCTTTTTAAACAATGGAACCACATGAGCCATTTGCCAATCCTCCGGCACCATCCCCGTTTCTAATGACATTTGCAATATGTCTGTCAGAGCCCCTGCTATTTCTACACTAACCTCCCTCAAGGTCCTAGGGAATATCCTGTCAGAACCTGGAGATTTATCCACTTTTATATTCTTTAAAAGCACCAGTACTTCCTCCTTTTTAATCGTCATAGTTTCCATAACTTCCCTACTCGTTTCCCTTACCTTACACAATTCATTATCCTTCTCCTTAGTGAATACCAAAGAAAAGAAATTGTTCAAAATCTTCCCCATCTCTTTCAGCTCCACATATAGCTGTCCACTCTGATTCTCTAAGGGACCAATTTTATCCCTCCAATTTTAGCCCCACTGGTTCATTGCTCAGGGTAATTACACAGCATTCAACGGAATCAATTTCGAATGTAGCCCCCACAGTTGTAACTCTCGCTTTGCCTACGGCTTAATACTTTGCCTGGCCAAACTGAAGAAATCTCGTTTGGGTGGATGCTGCACAATGTGTCCCCTGTTTACAAATCAGTACCCCCAAATAACAAACAGTACACAATATGCGATTAAACGATTAAGCTTTATAACTCTTACTTTGACTATATGGTTAGTAAAGAAACAAAATATATATAAAAAAGGGCCCAAATCTTATTAAACAGTCTATGCACAAAGCTGGAGCCCACTGATTAGCTGACCATTCACCATCGACCTCCTCCAAGTGTAGCTGCAATTCAGACCCTCGCTCCAAGTCCACCTGGTCCGGCGGTATACCAAATATATATCTCTTTCCCTGGCAAAAGCCCCCAAAATCGACTGCTTCCAGGTTCACAAGACAGGGCAACAATCCTGATTGGCTAACATGCAGCCACAGTCCTGTTATCTCCAACCATAACCCAAACACTGCTGCTGCAGAGATACCATTACTTCAGCAGTGAACATTACAAGAAAAACCATTACATTAGCAGTGAAACCTTACAGCATGTTACAAATAAACAAGTAAATTAATTGTGTATATTGAATAAATTTTTTTAAATGTGCAAAAACAGAAATACTGTATATTAAAAAATGTGAGGTAGTGTCACAAAGCTTCAATGTCCATTTAAGAATCGGATGGCAGAGGGGAAGAAGCTGTTCCTGAATTGCTGAGAGTGTGCCTTCAGGTTTCTGTATCTCCTACCTGATGGTAACAGTGAGAAAAGGGTATGCCCTGGGTGCTGGAGGTCCTTAATAATGACACCGCTCCCTAAAGATGTCCTGGGTACTTTGTAAGCTAGTACCCAAGATGGAGCTGACTAGATTTACAACCTTCTGCAGCTTCTTTCGGTCCTGTTCAGTAGCCCCTCCATACCAGACAGTGATGCAGCCTGTCAGAATATTCTCCACAGTACAACTATAGAAGTTTTTGAGTATATTTGTTGACATGCCAAATCTCTTCAAACTTCTAATAAAGTATAGCCAGTGTCTTGCCTTCTTTATAACTACATCGATTTGTTGGGACCAGGTTAGAAAAAGGAAAATAAATCAAAGAATTAAACATTTCTCAAAGTTGCGTGCTGGAATGTGCACACAATGCAGGACTCAACAGAAAGTGACCAACCCCAAACACGCTCAGCACGTGGCATGAGAACTAGGTCACCTGTACATTGATGTTACTGCTATAAGAGAAGTATTCTAAGAGAAAGAGGAGGAAGTATCCTTAAGGAAGGATGACACAACCGTGGCTAACAAGAGAAGTCAAAGGCAACATAAAAGCCAAAGTGAGGTCATATAAGAAGCAAAAATTAGTGGGGAGTTAGAGGATTGGTAAGCTTTTTTTAAAAAAAAACAACAGAAGGCAACTAAAAAGTCATTCAGAAGGTAAAAATGGAACACGAAAATAAGCTAGCCAATAATATTAAAGAGGATACCAAAAAATTATTTAGATACATAAAGTGCAAACGAGAGGTGAGAGTGGGTATCAGACTGCTGGAAAATAATGTTGGAGGGGTAGTAATAGGGGACAAGGAAATAGTGGACGAACTGAATAAATACTTTGCAACAGTTTTCATGGTGGAAAACACAAGCAGTATGGTGGAAGTTCCAGGTGTCCTAGGTCATGAAGTGAATCAAGTTACCATTATTAGAAAGAAGGTTCTTGGGAAGCTGAAAGGTCTAAATGTAAATAAGTCATCTGGACCAGACCACCCCAAGGTTCTGAAAGAGGTGGATGAAGAGATCATAGAGGCACTAGCAAAGATTTTTCAGGAATCACAAGATTCTGGATGGGTTCCAGAGGACAAGAAAATTGCAAATGTCACTTCACTCTAAAGAAGGGAAAAAGGCAGAAAAAAAGGAAACTATGGGCCAGTTAGTCCGACCTCAGTGATTGGGAAGATGTTGGAGTCAGTTAGTAAAGGTGAGGTCTCAGGGTACTTGGAGGCGCATGATAAAATAGTCAGCATGGTTTCCTCAAGGGAATATCTTGTCTGAAATATCTGTCGAAATTATTTGAAGAAATAACAAGCAGGATAGACAAAGGAGAATTGGTTGATGTTGTGTACTTGGATTTTCAGGAGGACTTTGACAAGGTGCCACACACAAGGCTGCTTAACAAGCTACAAGCCCATGATATTACAGGAAAGATTCTAACATGGATAAAGCAGTGGCTGATTGGCAGGAAGCAAAGAGTAGGAATAAAGGGAGCCTTTCCTAGTTGGCTGCCGGTGACTGGTAGTGTATTGCTGTGTTAAGACTGATTTTTCTTACGTTATATGTCAATGATTTGAATGATGGAATTGATGACTGTTGCAAAGTTATGAAGATAGTAGGAGGGTCAGGTTGTTTTGAGGAAATAGAGAGGCTACAGAAGGACTTAGAGAGATTAGAAGAATGAGCGAAAAAAATGGCAAATGGAGTACAGTGTCGGGAAGTGTATGGTCATGCACTTTGGTTGAAGAAATTAATGGGTTGACTATTTTCTAAATGGAGAGAAAATACTGAGGTGCAAAAGGTCTTGGGAATCCTTGTGCAGGATTCCCTAAAACGTTAATTTGCCGGTTGAGTCTGTGGTGGGGAAGGCAAATGTGATTTTAGCATTCATTTCAAGAGGACGAGAATATAAAAGCAAGGGTGTAATGTTGAGACTTTATAAAGCACTGGTGAGGCCTCACTTGGAGTATTGTGAGTAGTTTGGGCCCCTTAGAAAGGACGTACTGAAACTGAAGAGAAGAGAAGAGAAGAGAGTTTGATGGTTCTAGGCCTGGATTCGCTAGAATTCGGAAGACTGAGGGGTGGCCTAATTGAAGCCTATCAAATGGTGAAAAGCATTGATAGAGTGGACACGGAGAGGATATTTCCTATGGTGGGAGCATCTAAGACCAGAAAGCACAGCTGCAGAATAGAGGGGCGTCCTTTTAGAACGGAGATGAGGAGAAATTTCTTCAGCCAGAGAGTGGAGATTCTGTGAAATTCTTTGCCACAGGCAGCTGTGGAGGCCAAATCTTTATGTATACTTAAGGCAGAAGTTGATAGATTCTTGACTGGTCAGGGCATGAAGGGATACGGGAAGAAGACAGGAGATTGGGGCTAACAAGAAAATTGGATTGGCCATGCTGAAATGGTGGAGCAGACTTGATAGGCCAAATGGCCTAATTCTGCTCCTATGTCTATGGTCTTATGGTCTGATATTAACATAGATTTCAAAATTATATTAGCAAAAATAGAAAATTATATTAACATTATATAAAAGAAAGTCCCAGTGGTGCAGCAACAAAGGCTATGCGCGCAGGAGCGTTCAGTTTCTGCCCCATCATGCATCCATGCAGCTTCGGGGGAACAGTGCTCATTACCAACATGAGCTGATGGTTTTGGAGATGAAACTCACCAATATGAACCCTTGTTCTTCAGTATGTTGCCTTGGGAATTTGCTATCATTGTGAGAAAAGCTCAGTTTCAGGTTCAAGTTTATTGTCATTTAGCAAAGTACATTTATACCTCCAAATAAGACAATGTTCCACTGGACCAAGATGTACAACACAGTACACATAACTCACACTCAATGTGTACAGTAGCATTGCCACAAATAAATTAACAAATAGTAAGGTGCATTTATGATACAAATTAAAAAGTTAACAGTTTAACACCACTGGGATTTTATACGTGATGAGACTGGTGGTGGCAGGGAATTCAGTAGTCTCACGGCCTGGGGGGGAGAAGCTGTTTCCCATCCTAACAGTTTTGTCTGAATCGCTCAGTACCTCCTGCATGACGGCAGCAGAGGTTTCTGATTAGATGGTGGCGCATCAGAATGCAGCAGCCCCTCGAGGGCCAACTAAAGGTGCCGTTTTCTTTGTAAAATCAGTTTTTTGCAATCGCAAGACAATTCTGCTCCGAGAACATCGGGTACTGCAGGACTGCAGGGCTACTCTATCAATGAGCTGTTCGTTGATCAGAGATGCTGAGCGGGTATCAGCAGCAGAGACTGCCGAGGTATCAGATGTTGGAGGCTGTGATGTTGGAGAAGGAACTGGCTGGGATGTTTGTGAGGGAGACAGCCGGGATGTAAGCGAAGGCGTAGCCAGAATGTTGGAGACCTAGATGGCTTAGATGTTGGTGAAGGATATGGCTAGGATGTAAGAGAAGGTGTAGCCAGGATGTCGGTGAAAGAGATGGCCAGGATGTTGGAGACTGAGGTGGTCAGGATATTGGGAAAGGAGACTATCGGGATACTGGAGGAGCCCGTCGGGATACCAGAGGAGACTGTCAGGATATCTGAGGAGACGGTCAGGATATCAGAGGAGCCGGTTGGGGTATCTGAGGAGACGGTCAGGATATCAGAGGAGCCGGTCGGGGTATCTGAGGTGACTGTCAGGATATCAGAGGAGCCGGTCGGGGTATCTGAGGAGACGGTCAGGATATCAGAGGAGCCGGTCGGGGTATCTGAGGAGACGGTCAGGATATCAGAGGAGCCGGTCGGGGTATCTGAGGAGACTGTCAGGATATCAGAGGAGCCAGTCGGGGTATCTGAGGTGACTGTCAGGATATCAGAGGAGCCGGTCGGGGTATCTGAGGAGACTGTCAGGATATCAGAGGAGCCGGTCGGGGTATCTGAGGAGACTGTCAGGATATCAGAGGAGCCGGTCGGGGCATCTGAGGAGACTGTCAGGATATCAGAGGAGCCAGTCGGGGTATCTGAGGAGACTGTCAGGATATCAGAGGAGCCGGTCGGGGTATCTGAGGAGACTGTCAGGATATCAGAGGAGCCGGTCGGGGTATCTGAGGAGACGGTCAGGATATCAGAGGAGCCGGTCGGGGTATCTGAGGAGACTGTCAGGATATCAGAGGAGCCGGTCGGGGTATCTGAGGAGACTGTCAGGATATCAGAGGAGCCGGTCGGGGTATCTGAGGAGACTGTCAGGATATCAGAGGAGCCGGTCGGGGTATCTGAGGAGACGGTCAGGATATCAGAGGAGCCGGTCGGGGTATCTGAGGAGCCGGTCGGGGTATCTGAGGAGACGGTCAGGATATCAGAGGAGCCGGTCGGGGTATCTGAGGAGACTGTCAGGATATCAGAGGAGCCGGTCGGGGTATCTGAGGAGACTGTCAGGATATCAGAGGAGCCAGTCGGGGTATCTGAGGAGACTGTCAGGATATCAGAGGAGACTGTCAGGATATCTGAGGTGACTGTCAGGATATCAGAGGAGCCAGTCGGGGTATCTGAGGAGACTGTCAGGATATCAGAGGAGACTGTCAGGATATCTGAGGTGACTGTCAGGATATCAGAGGAGCCAGTCGGGGTATCTGAGGAGACTGTCAGGATATCAGAGGAGCCAGTCGGGGTATCTGAGGAGACGGTCAGGATATCAGAGGAGCCGGTCGGGGTATCTGAGGAGACGGTCAGGATATCAGAGGAGACTGTCAGGATATCTGAGGTGACTGTCAGGATATCAGAGGAGCCAGTCGGGGTATCTGAGGAGACTGTCAGGATATCAGAGGAGACTGTCAGGATATCTGAGGTGACTGTCAGGATATCAGAGGAGCCAGTCGGGGTATCTGAGGAGACTGTCAGGATATCAGAGGAGCCAGTCGGGGTATCTGAGGAGACGGTCAGGATATCAGAGGAGCCGGTCGGGGTATCTGAGGAGACGGTCAGGATATCAGAGGAGCCGGTCGGGGTATCTGAGGAGACTGTCAGGATATCAGAGGAGCCAGTCGGGGTATCTGAGGAGACTGTCAGGATATCAGAGGAGCCAGTCGGGGTATCTGAGGAGACTGTCAGGATATCAGAGGAGCCGGTCGGGGTATCTGAGGAGACTGTCAGGATATCAGAGGAGCCGGTCGGGGTATCTGAGGAGACTGTCAGGATATCAGAGGAGCCAGTCGGGGTATCTGAGGAGACTGTCAGGATATCAGAGGAGCCGGTCGGGGTATCTGAGGAGACTGTCAGGATATCAGAGGAGCCGGTCGGGGTATCTGAGGAGACGGTCAGGATATCAGAGGAGCCGGTCGGGGTATCTGAGGAGACTGTCAGGATATCAGAGGAGCCAGTCGGGGTATCTGAGGAGACTGTCAGGATATCAGAGGAGCCGGTCGGGGTATCTGAGGAGACGGTCAGGATATCAGAGGAGCCGGTCGGGGTATCTGAAGAGACTGTCAGGATATCAGAGGAGCCGGTCGGGGTATCTGAGGAGACTGTCAGGATATCAGAGGAGCCGGTCGGGGTATCTGAGGAGACTGTCAGGATATCAGAGGAGCCGGTCGGGGTATCTGAGGAGACTGTCAGGATGTCAGAGGAGCCGGTCGGGGTATCTGAGGAGACTGTCAGGATATCAGAGGAGCCGGTCGGGGTATCTGAGGAGACTGTCAGGATATCAGAGGAGCCGGTCGGGGTATCTGAGGTGACTGTCAGGATATCAGAGGAGCCGGTCGGGGTATCTGAGGAGACTGTCAGGATGTCAGAGGAGCCGGTCGGGGTATCTGAGGAGACTGTCAGGATATCAGAGGAGCCGGTCGGGGTATCTGAGGAGACTGTCAGGATATCAGAGGAGCCGGTCGGGGTATCTGAGGAGACGGTCAGGATATCAGAGGAGCCGGTCGGGGTATCTGAGGAGATTGTCAGGATATCAGAGGAGCCAGTCGGGGTATCTGAGGAGACTGTCAGGATATCAGAGGAGCCGGTCGGGGTATCTGAGGAGACTGTCAGGATATCAGAGGAGCCGGTCGGGGTATCTGAGGAGACTGTCAGGATATCAGAGGAGCCGGTCGGGGTATCTGAGGAGACTGTCAGGATATCAGAGGAGCCGGTCGGGGTATCTGAGGAGACTGTCAGGATATCAGAGGAGCCGGTCGGGGTATCTGAGGAGACTGTCAGGATATCAGAGGAGCCGGTCGGGGTATCTGAGGAGACTGTCAGGATATCAGAGGAGCCGGTCGGGGTATCTGAGGAGACTGTCAGGATATCAGAGGAGCCGGTCGGGGTATCTGAGGAGACTGTCAGGATATCAGAGGAGCCGGTCGGGGTATCTGAGGAGACTGTCAGGATATCAGAGGAGCCGGTCGGGGTATCTGAGGAGACTGTCAGGATATCAGAGGAGCCGGTCGGGGTATCTGAGGAGACTGTCAGGATATCAGAGGAGCCGGTCGGGGTATCTGAGGAGCCGGTCGGGGTATCTGAGGAGACTGTCAGGATATCAGAGGAGCCGGTCGGGGTATCTGAGGAGACGGTCAGGATATCAGAGGAGCCGGTCGGGGTATCTGAGGAGACGGTCAGGATATCAGAGGAGCCAGTCGGGGTATCTGAGGAGACGGTCAGGATATCAGAGGAGCCAGTCGGGGTATCTGAGGAGACGGTCAGGATATCAGAGGAGCCGGTCGGGGTATCTGAGGAGACTGTCAGGATATCAGAGGAGCCGGTCGGGGTATCTGAGGAGACTGTCAGGATATCAGAGGAGCCGGTCGGGGTATCTGAGGAGACTGTCAGGATATCAGAGGAGCCGGTCGGGGTATCTGAGGAGACTGTCAGGATATCAGAGGAGCCGGTCGGGGTATCTGAGGAGACTGTCAGGATATCAGAGGAGCCGGTCGGGGTATCTGAGGAGACTGTCAGGATATCAGAGGAGCCGGTCGGGGTATCTGAGGAGCCGGTCGGGGTATCTGAGGAGACGGTCAGGATATCAGAGGAGCCGGTCGGGGTATCTGAGGAGACTGTCAGGATATCAGAGGAGCCGGTCGGGGTATCTGAGGAGACTGTCAGGATATCAGAGGAGCCGGTCGGGGTATCTGAGGAGACTGTCAGGATATCAGAGGAGCCGGTCGGGGTATCTGAGGAGACTGTCAGGATATCGGAGGAGCCGGTCGGGGTATCTGAGGAGACTGTCAGGATATCAGAGGAGCCGGTCGGGGTATCTGAGGAGACTGTCAGGATATCAGAGGAGCCGGTCGGGGTATCTGAGGAGACTGTCAGGATATCAGAGGAGCCGGTCGGGGTATCTGAGGAGACTGTCAGGATATCAGAGGAGCCGGTCGGGGTATCTGAGGAGACTGTCAGGATATCAGAGGAGCCGGTCGGGGTATCTGAGGAGACTGTCAGGATATCAGAGGAGCCGGTCGGGGTATCTGAGGAGACTGTCAGGATATCAGAGGAGCCAGTCGGGGTATCTGAGGAGACGGTCAGGATATCAGAGGAGCCGGTCGGGGTATCTGAGGAGACTGTCAGGATATCAGAGGAGCCGGTCGGGGTATCTGAGGAGACTGTCAGGATATCAGAGGAGCCGGTCGGGGTATCTGAGGAGACGGTCAGGATATCAGAGGAGCCGGTCGGGGTATCTGAGGAGACTGTCAGGATATCAGAGGAGCCGGTCGGGGTATCTGAGGAGACTGTCAGGATATCAGAGGAGCCGGTCGGGGTATCTGAGGAGACTGTCAGGATATCAGAGGAGCTGGTTTGGGTATCTGAGGAGCTGAGCTTGCTACCGAATACATTATCACTATTGAAGAAAAAGTGAACCAATGGGAAAGCAAGACCCGCCATGGAAGACATCCCTGAATCTGAGCAGACTAGGCACCGACAAGGAAGCATCGAGCACCCGGCTCAGAGTTGGAGACCTCTTCCCAGAAACAGAGGGGTTCCCTGTGGCAATACAGGACCATGTGGTTAACACAAAAAAAATGTTCAAAAATACACAATAAAAGATCGACAAATTCAAGACAATAAATGTCTGAGAAATAAATGTGAGAATTCAGAAACAATCCAAAACATTACAGGATGCTATAGCAGTTTAACACAATCTGATTACTGACACAGGCACAATCAAGTGGCAAACACCATTCACCGAAATATTGCTTTAAAATACAAACTGATAGAAATCACACCTTACTATAAATACAAGCTCAATCCAGTTTTAGAGTAAGAATACCACAAATTATATTGCAACCTATCCATTATTACTGGTAGGACAACCCACAATAACCATCTGGATATAATAATACCGGATAAGTAAGTAAGAGCAACTTATTTAATAGATATCGCCATTCCAAACACTCATAACTTACAGAAATCAATAAGTGAAAAACACCAGAAATATGCTGAATTAAAAGAGTAAATTAAGAGACTATGGAACATGAGCAGGGTATACATTGTCTCAAGAGTAATAAGTACAACTGGCATCATCTTAAAGTCACTGCAAAATAGCATTAAACAATTAGGGCTTCACAGTGTAAATATTCGGAAAGCCACAATACTAAATACCACTAAAATAGTCTGAAAGTTCCCAGCATTTGACAAATGAGTGTGCTTGGCTATGCCTGTACCTCAGGTTTACCAGCTTGAGCTGAGAAAAAAGTGTTTTAATTTTTTGTAATAATAATAATAATAATAGTAATAATTGATGTGTTAGCGAGCAGCCAAGTGGTTAAGGCGTTGGTCTAGTGATCTGAAGGTCACTAGTTCAAGCCTCAGCTGAGGCAACGTGTTGTGTCCTTGAGCAAGGCACTTAACCACACATTGCTCTGTTACAACACTGGTGCCAAGCTGTATTGGCCCTTGCCCTTCCCTTGAACAACATCGGTGACGTGGAGAGGGGAGACTTGCAGCACGGGCAACTGCTGGTTTCTCATACAACCCTGCCCAGGCCTATGCCCTGGAAACTTCCCAAGTGGCAAATCCATTGTCTCTCGAGACGAACAGATGCCTATACTATATAAATAAATGATACTAAGAACATGAGTTGTAGAATCCTTTCAAGTGAGTCAATGGGTTGTGAAATCAGTTCAGTGTTATGGTGAGTGAAGTTATCTACATTGGTTCAATAGCCAAATGGTTGAAGGTCACGAACTGTTCTTGAACCAAGAAAGCATTGTATTGAAGATGGTGTGCAGCTGGGTGCAACAGCCACAGCACAGTGAAAAATATCATGCTCAGAATAGTTGTAATGGCCAGAAGCCTGTTACCATTGATATGAGGCATAGCTACAAAGATGACCCCTGGAGAAACAGACACAAAATGCTGGAGAAACTCAGTAGGTAAGATGGCATCATCTAAGGAAATTAATAACCATTCAACATTTCAGGGCAGGACCCTTCATCAGGACTAGCAAACTACTTAGTTAGTGAGGATTTAAGGATGCTCAATATATGCTGCCTTTTTTAGTCACGCTCACCAAATAAGAATCAACTTTGGCTACACACTCTACAACAAAACGCAAACACTGGCAGGATGTACTTTACCCTTTCCTGCATGTAGACTTCACTGGAAAGTGTTTACTATTTCCGACTGCTAATCCTACACTGCTTGGATATATTCTATAGATTGTGGAATATGCGGCATCTTCACTGTACCACTTCCCAGTCCACTCTATCTATGCCTCTTTCATCTTGTACAATCTCTGTCAAGTTGCCTCTCATCCTTCTCTCGAAAGAGGAAAGCCCAAACTTACCTTGCCTATGAACATTGCCTATAAAACATGCTCTCTAATCCAGGCAGCATCCTGATAAATCTCCTCTGCAGCCTCTTTACAGGTTCCACATCCTTCCTATTATGAGAATGATAAGGATGTAGATATGAACAGTATTTTCTGTGTTACGACTGTGCCCCAACTCTGAGGGGCCGAAGGGTACAAAGTAGCCCCCTCCTTTTTGAGAATCGCAAGATCGCTATTAATTCGGGTCAGGAGACCTAGGAAATGAGAGAGAGAGAGGTTTGGAATGTGTCCCGGCCCCTCAGCGATACAAAGCCATGGAAAACAGCCATTGTCTCTTGGAGATGGAATTGTGTATTGAGCACCGTATTATTTATTTGAAGCCCTCAGGGAATGACCAAAAGTGGGCTGGTTGAGGGGCAGCATCATTCCAGCCTGATTGACATCTGAGACCCCGTGAGTAAGGATAAAAGAAGGTCTGAGGAACTACCCCTTTAGATGTACCAGGAGAAACACTAGAAATCCCGTGACAGCGTAATAGCGACAGCCGGTGGAAAGCCCGCGTGCATCCTTTCCCGTTGCCCGGGATTGGCGGGACTGACCACGGAAGAACGGCTTAGCTAAATAGCAAACCAAGCTGGTCACATGTGACCAGCTACACCAACGGAACTCTCGAAGGATTGACATCATAAAAGGAATTGGCAAGTTTTAAACTCTCTCTCTTGACTCCAACCAAAGGCTGCAGCCTGAATGAATTGAAGTGACTTTTATATTTCCATCCGACAATACATTATCCCCTAGACAACGATAGAGCTATTTCTTATTGATTATTATTATACCCGCGCTTTTAGATTTAGTATTGACGATGTATATTATCTGTATGTTTGCATTGATATTATTTTTGTGTATTTTTATCAATAAATACTGTTAAAAATAGTACCATCAGACTTCAACGGACCTCTCTATCTTTGCTGGTAAGTGACCCAGTTACGGGGTACGTAACAACTTGGGGTTCTCGTCTCGGGATTTGACACCAAATTGGGAGGCCAGTGAATCGGGCTTGTAAGTCCAAACTTGGATCTGGTTACACGGGTAGCCAGACGGGAAACCAGCAAAGATGGACGTGGGTGAATTTATAGAAAACCCGACTCTGGAGGCGCTAGAGGCGGCCACAAAGTCGGACTTGATAAATATTGCGAAGGGACTAAACCTCACAGAGGTGAAGTTGTCAATGAAAAAGTGGGAGGTGCAAAGGGCCATAACTCAGTATTATATTGGGAAGAATGTGTTTGCAGCTGAGGTATTGGAAAATATCCCTGAAAAGGTACCAGCCAATGGGATGGCTCAGTTAGAGTTGGAGAAATTTAGGCTGGATGTGGAACAGAGGAAGAGGGAGCATGAGTTCCAGCTAAAGGAGTTAGAGGTGAAAAAAGAGCAGGACAGGGCTGAGAAACAAAGAGAGCATGACATTCAGTTAAAACAGCTGGAAGCAGCTGAGAAAGAGAGGGAGAGAGAGTATGAGGAGGCAGAGAAACAGAGACAACATGACTTGGACATGGAGAAGTTAAGGCAAGAGCGAAGAGCCCAAGGGTCAGACCGAGAGGAGCGGTTTAATGTTAGTCGGGAGTTGAGGGTAGTGCCTCCGTTTGAGGAGACGGATGTTGATAGTTATTTCTTGCTTTTTGAAAAGGTGGCAGTGAAACAGAAGTGGCCCAAAGAGCAGTGGGTGGCGTTGTTACAAAGTGTGTTAAAAGGGAAGGCACAACGGGCATATGCGGTGTTGTCCATGGAGGAGAGAGAAGCGGAGACTTATGCCAAAGTAAAGGAGGCCATTCTCCGGACTTACGAATTGGTACCTGAAGCATATAGACAAAAGTTCAGAAATTTAAAGACAGGGTGGAATCAGACGTATACCGAGTTTGCCTATGAGAAGGGTGTGCTCTTGGATCGTTGGTGTACAGCAGAAATAGTGGAAGAGGATTTTTGGCGTCTCAGGGAATTAATTCTGATTGAGGAATTTAAAGGTTGTGTTTCGGAGGATATCCGGATGTATTTGAATGAGAAGCCGAATAAGTCCATCTCTGAATTTGCTAGGTTTGCAGATGAATATGCCCTAACCCACAAGACAAAGTTTTCCTCGAATAAAAGTTCCCAGAGAGTCCGTGGGAACGATAGAGAAAGCCCGCCGGCTGAGGCAGAGGTCCCGCTGGGAGCTAGTGGTAAGATTGAGGGGGAAAGGCAAGACGGCCAGAGATTTCCGGGCTTGACCTGTTTTAATTGTGGAAAGGGGGGACATATTGCATCTAGGTGCTTTGCTCCGAGGAAGGAGACAGGAAAAGGGAAAGCAGCAGTCCCTATAGGATGTGCCGTGGTAATCAGTAAATCGACAAGAGAGCCCCGGGTAGACAGGGTACGAGAAGGGTCTGAGACTTGTATGTCAAACGGAACCGTGTCTGTGAGAGGGGGAGACCCACCAGTTCCTGTGCGGGTCTGGAGAGACACGGGAGCTGAACTGTCATTGATTAGCAGTAAGGTACTGGATTTTGGTCGCAAGACGGGAATGGTTGCTGTGAAAGGAATAGGAAAAGAGACCGAAGTGGTGCCCTTGCATAGGATCATTATAAATTGTGAGCTGGTATCTGGACCAGTTGAAATAGGGGTGCGATTAGAATTCCCGAGAACTGACGCGGATGTCCTTCTTGGTAATGATTTAGCCGGTGGTAAGGTTTGGTCAGTAATGAAGCTGACGAGCCTGCCTGTGAGTGTTCAAGTCCCGCCCCTAGATTCCAAGATCTATTCCGCATGCGCGATCACTCGCAGCATGTCGAGAGAGGCAGCTGAGAACGAGAGCAGTTTAAATCCGGCCAGTATCGATTTGGCTGAGACGTTTTTACCGACCCTGTACCACGAGGGTTTAGAGGGTGGTAAAACAAAGAGTAGTAAAGTGAAAGAGAGTAAGGGAGAGGAGGTAGACCTTCCCTTAGCGAGGAGAAAATTTGTAGAGGCACGAAACAAAGATGAGAAACAGATAAAGCGGTTAAAAGGTCCAGGGTTGGACATGGATGTTCTGTCTGGTTTGGCAGAACTGTTTGAAGAAGTTGAAAATTCTAAAGGTGTTCCCGATAATGAAATGAGGGCAGTCCTAGATGAAAAGGATGTCATTACCTTGAAGAAGTCTGCGGGGTTGGCAGATGAGGTTGTTTCAGCCCGCGGGGTTGAGTTTACCCCGGAAGGGAGTTGCCCAGAGAGTAGTTGGGAGGATCAGGGGGATTTAGAATTTGAACAGGGTACGGGTATTGAAAGCCTGCAAGAGGTAAATGTCCCATTTGAGTGTGTCCAAGATGTGGATGCACATGGTACTGAACCTAGTAATGGAGCTCAGAAGAAGTCTGAGGTATTTGATTCAGTTGAAAAGGAATGCAGTCCTTGTGGGTCAGATGGACTTGGTTCAGTGAAGAAAGGGTTAACCTTGGTAATAGTGGGAAGTGAGAGTTCCTAGGTGTTTGTGCTCGAAGGTGTGTTAAAAGTTAGTGAGGAGATAACAGGTGGTGAGGTGAATATTATTATTGAAGGAAAAGGGATAAGTGTAGTTCCTAAATTGAATGAAGAAAATTTAAAGTCTGGATTGATGCTAGAAGCAGCAACCAGGCTACAGGGACAAAGGCTAGGTACCGCGGCACCTGTGATTCAATTACAGATTGAGTTGGAAGGTAAAGGGGCCCCACACGCTATTGTTATTCCAGAGTGTGGTGTGAAACCGCAGAATTCGAAATGCTGTTTGGACAAAGAGGGATCGCTGGCATTGAGACCTAATCGCCTGAAGGGTCCTGAAGAGAAAACTAGCAACTTGCATAAAATTAAAGAATTGTGTGGAAATTCGGAAAATGGTCTAAGTTTGGAACACATGGTTGATAAAATAACTCCTATGAAAGGAGCAGGCGAAAGCCTATTTCACCAGGGTGCACAAACTCACCACGTGGGAATTAACCGGAAAAGGGGCGAGGGTTAAGGGATTTCGACAAAGCATGTGAATAATAAAGACCACCCCCATGGAAGACTGACTGTTAAGTTTGAAAGTAACATAAAGATTAGTATTTGCATGAACTTTTGTAGTATACACATAACCTAAGATCACAACTCTTTAGTTTTGTTTGCTGAAGGAAAGAAATAAAAATAGGTGGTTATTAAATTGGAGTCTGATGCTACAAGACTTTAGTAAGGTACAAGATGTTAAGATATTAAAGGAAGTGACAATGTAATCGTTAACTGTTTAGATGCTGAATTGAACGTATAGCTGTATTACTCTGTAGAAAAAAACAAAAACTTTTGTATTGTGTTAGATTCTAAAATCCTGTAAGACTCTGTATTACTTCGTTTTTTACCGATGGTAAAAACGCATTGAAGAAAGGTGGTGTTACGACTGTGCCCCAACTCTGAGGGGCCGAAGGGTACAAAATAGCCCCCTCCTTTTTGTGAATCGCAAGATCGCTATTTATTCAGGTCAGGAGACCTAGGAAATGAGAGAGAGAGAGGTTTGGAATGTGTCCCGGCCCCTCAGCGATACAAAGCCATGGAAAACAGCCATTGTCTCTTGGAGATGGAATTGTGTATTGAGCACCGTATTATTTATTTGAAGCCCTCAGGGAATGACCAAAAGTGGGCTGGTTGAGGGGCGGCATCATTCCAGCCTGATTGACATCTGAGACCCCGTAAGTAAGGATAAAAGAAGGTCTGGGGAACAACCCCTTTAGACGTACCAGGAGAAACGCTAGAAATCCTGTGACAGCGTAATAGCGACAGCCGGTGGAAAGCCCGCGTGCATCCTTTCCTGTTGCCCGGGATTGGCGGGACTGACCACGGAAGAACGGCTTAGCTAAATAGCAAACCGAGCTGGTCACACGTGACCAGCTACACCAACAGAACTCTCGAAGGATTGACATCATAAAAGGAATTGGCAAGTTTCAAACTCTCTCTCTTGACTCCAACCAAAGGCTGCAGCCTGAATGAACTGAAGTGACTTTTATATTTCCATCCGACAATACATTATCCCCTAGACAACGATAGAGCTATTTCTTATTGATTATTATTATACCCGCGCTTTTAGATTTAGTATTGACGACGTATATTATCTGTATTTTTGCATTGATATTACTTTTGTGTATTTTTATCAATAAATACTGTAAAAAATAGTACCATCAGACTTCAACGGACCTCTCTATCTTTGCTGGTAAGTGACCCAGTTACGGGGTACGTAACATCTGTATGAGATATGCATTTCATATAATAGTAACTTATATATCCCACTTCTGTTCCAATCAACTGCTGTTCCTGGAGGATTTGATTTCTGCAGCCATGCCCAAATTTACTCCTGCCAGAATTTACACTGCTACCACTTTGGGGGACCAGGACCCCATAAAATGTAAACTGAGAATTACCAGCTCTCTTTACTTGGCAAAGCAGAATTGAATCCTTGGCAATGGGAAGCCATAGTGTCGCTCCAACTTGGGTGAAATGCTGCCATTCATCTCGATGAAAGACGGCTCTGAGCTGAGAAAGGACACACTCCATGTCAATGTTCATTCAACTGCAGAAGCAATTTACCGGCAGAGTCTTGTCAGGGCCATTGCCCGCCCTGTCTCTGAGCTCAGTGACAGAAATAGGACAAGTGAATCACTCAAAAGAAGAAATGGGATTTCCGCTTGATGTCACATTGTCATTTGACGAGGATCAGAGTTCAGGCACACACTAAGAGGGGATTCATTTGATCACCCTGCCCAACATGTCGCACAAAGCAATATAGGGAAATTCGCTCAAACCTGCTCCTAATTAGCCTCTCTTACCAGAAAGAGGATTGTCTGTGGTTCTAGAGCCGTGGAGTTGCCTGAGGCACTTTGACAATCTATCTCAGGAAACTGCAAACACAGCTCTGAAGTAAGACCAGTCCACCCAAATCTTCCCTGACCCACAGAAAGTAAGGCACTTATAACTTAACCTGACACAAGAAACCTGGGGAATACTTCAGACCACTCAGTGACATAGAACAGTACATGATAGGAACAGAACCTTCGGCCGACAACTAAGCGAATGGCTCCTATTCATTTCCACATATCTGTGTGCCTCTATAATAGCTTCACCACCACCCCAGCAGTACATGTTACAAACTTCTGGAATCGTTAACAAATACTCCAATTTTAGGTCTTTTCTCTACCTCGCCACTTCTGTCATCAGACCTCCATCTGTAATAGTGACACGTTTTCTCTCCATTGCTCAGGATATTCAATAAGCCTGCATTTCACAACACTCCCTTGTTTGCCTCTTCACTCTCTAAATGTCCTCTTTTGTTCTTTGTAACTTCCCCAACTGGCCCATTGTCCAGAGCAGTTCCACATTTCATTCCCTACATCGACTACTGGTCTCAACCTATTAGGTATTTCTTTGTCCCATTCATACCACTTTCTTAGCCACTAAAAACTCATTTGCTTCTCTCTCTCTCCCAGTTCTGACAACCTGAACTGTCATATCAGTTTCTTTTTCCAGGTTTTCCAACTGATCTGCTGAACATTTCCAGCATTTTCTGTTATTTCGGATTGCCGGCATTGTCTGGTTTCTATAATTTTCATGCCATTGGCAGTTGCTCCTCCAAACGCTGGCACCTGTCAGGACAGTGGTCCTGAATTTTACATCCTTGTATCAACCTATAGTTTGGTGGTTAAGTTTTTAACAGTGGACTTGAACGCACAGTTTATGTCCGAGACAAGAATGCTGTGAATTATACCATATCTAACAACGATGAAAATAATTATCCGTATGGGTTCTCTTCTTTGTTGCGGTAAATTTTCTGTTGGAAGATGAACAATTTCAGTCTAAATGCTCTACTAATTTCCGAAGCACTCCTATGAAATAGGATTGCAGAAATCAGCCTTCTGGTTCTGGCCTTAGAAGCAGTTTCCAAACAGAAGGATTTTCTGTCTGCATTTTCTGCGGGGAAGTCAACCTCAATATGGATTCCTCTTCTGCAATTGAAGTGGCCACTGATTTGGGTTCAGCCCGAGTTTCTGCTCTCACAATTCAGTAAGTTCTTTTCTCTGATCTCATATCCTTGATATCACGAGATCTACCTGAGACTGGATGATATACTCAACTCGAACTCCTCTGTAAATTGGGGAGGAACAGTGGGATTACTGGATTAATACCAGAAACGAGTGGGTTGACTCATGAGGATAACTAAGCCGGAGTTCAGAAGGGTGAGAAACGACTTCAATAAAGGTCTTGACAAGGTGGATATGAGGAGGGTATATCCACTTGTGGGGTGATCCACAACCAGAGATCACTGTTTACAAAATGAATGATTATTTATTTATGATGGGGCTGATTTGATAGCATGGTGGATACAGCTGTAAGATCAGTGCTCAATTCTTGCCACTGTCTGTAAGGAGCTTGTATGTTCTCCCTGTGACTGTGTGGGTCTCCTCTGGGTGCTCTAGTTTCCACCCACAATCCAAAGATGTATGAATGAGGCTTAGTGAGTTGGTGGTACTGGAAGCATGTCGACACTTGCAAGCTCCAAGAAACTGTTTGTTTCGATGTATATGTGACAAATAAAGCTGATCATTCATCTTTGAATCAAATTATTCTATCTCTGAGCGTTATGAGTCTTTGGAAATTTTCCTGAAGGGAGCAGAATTTCTAAATATTTTAAAATCTGCAGTAGATAGATTCTCATGAAGCAAGAAGATGAAAAGCAACTTTGTGTTGGAGAGAATACAAAGCAGAGGATTAACTGGAATAGCCATATTGTGATGGGGCAGATGCTGTGTAAATTATTCCTGCTCCTCATTTGTGTGTGTTTAATCATTATTGATCTCTGACATGGAGAATTTGGTGAAATGAACATAGAAGCATAGAACATAGAAAACTTACAGCACAATACAGGCCCTTTGGTCCACAAAGCTGTGCCGAACATGTCCTTACCTTCAAAATTACCTAGAGTTACACATAGCCCTCTGTTTTTCTAAGCTCCATGTAACTATCCAGATATCTCTTAAAAGACCCTATTGTATCTGCCTTCATCACTCTCGCTGGCGCCCATTCCACGCACTCACCACTCTCTGCGTAAAAATCTTACCCCTGACATCTCCTCTGTACCCACTTCGAAGCACTTTAAAACTGTGCCCTCTCATGCTAGCCATTTCAGCCCTGGGAAAAAGCTTCTGACTATCCTCATGATCAATGCCTTTCATCATCTTATACATCTCTATCAGGTCACCTCTCATCCTCCATTAGCTCCAAGGAGAAAAGGCCGAGTTCACTCAACCTATTCCCATAAGGCATGCTCCCCAATCCAGGTAACATCCTTGTAAATCTCCTCTGCACCCTTTCTATGGTTTCCGCATTCTTCCTGTAGTGAGGTGACCAGAACTGAATCCAAGTGGGATTTGTCCAGGGTCCTGCTGCAACATTACCACTCGGCTCCTAAACTGAGTCCCATGATTGATGAAGGCCAATACACCGTATGCTTTCTTAGCCACAGAGTCAACCTTTGCAGCAGCTTTGAGTGTCCTATGGACTCAGACCTCAAGATCCCTCTGATCTTCTACACTACCTGGAGTCTTACCATTAATATTCTGCCATCATATTTGACCTACCAAAATTAACCACCTCACACATTTGGGTTGAACTCCATCTGCCACTCCTCAGCCCAGTTTTGCATCCTATCAATGTCCCACTGTTACCTCTGACAGCCCTCCACACTATCCACAAGACCCCCAACCTTTGTGTCATCAAATGTATTATCTACATCTAGGTACACACATTGAGAACAATTACAAGATGAACTTCATTAACTAGAGTCCATAATTATCAATGTTAATTTGCCACTCAGAACATCTACTGTCCATTTCTTTCCATCGATGCATCAATCGCTGAGTTTCTGCAGTGCCATTGTGCATTGATCCCCATATCCAGCTTCTACAGTCTCAGTCCCTCTACATTTCATGGGTCTCCTATCTGGCAAATTATTATTTGCATAAGAACACCAAAAGTAGAAGCAGGTGCAGGCCATTAGAGGCTGGAGACACAAGAGACTGCCGATGGTGTGACCTTCAGTGAAGGAACTCAATGGGTTGAGCAGAATCTGTGATGGGAAAGGAATTGTCCATGACCTGCACAAGTTAAAGGCTACCATGATGACTAGGACTACTGTTAAATGCACCTTGAATTTCCTGACACATTTAGTTATTGAGATACAGCACGGAAATCGGGCTTCTGAACTTTTAAATCACACCATCCAGCAACCCCCGCAGGGGACAATTTTCAACGATCAATTACCGGTAACCTACCAACCAGTACATCCTTGGACTATGGGAGGAAACCGAAGCACCCGGAGGAAACCCATGCGGTCAGAGGGGGATGTACAGACTGCAGCTGGAGTGCCATATAGAGCTGTGACAACTCCAACCAGTGTGCCCACTGCACTGTTGCTTTGCTTGACCCAAATTAATTCCAACTCTAGGCTATGATCTGTCAAGCCTAGATCATCTCTCCCCACCGCACTGTTTTCCTTTTACAACTAGTGCTCTACTAATCCTTTACTTTTTGCCTGTCTTCCTTGGATCTCAAGTACCTGGAATATTCACTTCCCATATTTGATTTCCCAGACAGGCAAGCAAATCAGATCTATTTATTTCTTCCTCTGCTGTTAATTCATTTAACTTGTGAAAGATGCCACAAACACTCAAATACGATGCTTTTAATGTTATCAATATTATTTCTTGTTTTGTAATTCCTTTTGCTGCTTGCCATTGGTTTTGCTGCCTACAGTATATACTGTAGCTATTCTGACTGAATTGTTAACCTTCCTTACTTGTGTTCTTGCGTTCCTTCCTGAATTCCCTTTGATTTTCCTATCCTCTGTCAACCTAGTTGTTTTCTAAACCTGGTAGACTGGGAAGGAGCAGGACCAGAAACAGGTTTATTATCACTGACACAACACTCAAAGGCCATTTCATTACGGACCTCCTGTATCCAATAAAGTGGTCACTGGGTGTACGTTGGTGGTCTTCCACTGTTGCAGCCCATCCACTTCAATGTTTGACAGGTTGTCTGTTCAGAGATGCTCTTCTGTGCACCACCGTTGTAAAGTTGTAATGTTGAATCAGGTTTATAGATTCCGGCAAGTGAGACAGGAAATGCATTGACTTCGAATAGGTCTATTAATCATTCATTTACAAACTAAAAACATTCAACCAAACATTCATGTTCCCCAAGTTACAGAAACTACAAAGCTGAATATTCAACCAACATACGCACATACAACAAACGTACTGAGTTAAACGTGCATGCAGAGCATACCTTCACAATGGTCATGTTCATTGCTTGCCTTAAACAAATGAAGACAGAACTTCACACACCTGCTCCCTATATACCCAGGATATGTGAAACTGGACACCAGGCAGCTATTCAATTGGAAAAGCAGCTGCAGTTTCTAAACCAACCAATCACACACAAGTGTCTTTTGACAATCAGAATATAAGGCACCCCCCCCCCCCACCTCCAGAAATCAAACATGTGGTTATTTGAGTTACTGTTGCCTTCCTGTCACCTTGAACCAGTCTGGCCATTCTCCTCTGACCTCTCTCATTAACAAAGAGTTTATTTTCCCACAGACATGCCATTCACAGGATTTTTTTTTTGTTTTTTGCACCCTTCTCTATAAACACTAGAGACCATTTTGTGTGGAAACCCCAGGAGATCAGCAGTTTCTGAGATACTCAAACTACCCTATCTGGCACCAACAATCATTTCACAATCAAAGCCAGTTAGATAACATTTCTTCCCCATTCTGATTTTTGGTCTGAACAACAACTGAACTTCCTGATCTTCTGTATGATTTAATGCTTTGAGTTGCTGCCTCACGATTGGCTGATTAGATATTTGCATTAATGAGCAGGTGTACAGGCATACCTAATAAAGTGGCCACTGAGCGGAAACCATGAAGTTTGTTGTTTTGTCGCAGTATACAGTGCTAGTCATAAAAAATCTATAAGTTACAAACAAACAAACAATGATTAAATAATGCAAAAGAGGAAATAGACCATAAGACCATAAGACATAGGAGCAAAATTAGGCCATTTGGCCCATCGAGTCTGTTCTGCCATTCAATCATGACTGATCCTTTCTCCCCCTCCCCAGCCCCACTCCCCCACCTTCTCCCTGAAACCTTTGATGCTGTGTTCAATCAAGAACCTATCATTGTCCACCTTAAATACGCCCAACTTCCTGGCCTCCCACAGCTGCCTGTGGTAACAAATTTCACAAATTCACCACCCTCTGGTTAAAGAAGATTTCTCTGCATCTCTGCTTTAAATGGATGCCCCTCTATCCTGAGGCTGTGCCCTCTTGTCCTAGACTCTCCCACCATGGGAAACATCCTTTCCACATCTACTCTGTCTAGGCCTTTCAACATTCAAAAGGTTTCAATGAGATCCCCCCCTCATTCTTCTGAATTCCAGCAAGAACAGACTCAGAGTCATCAAACGTTCCTTGGATGATAACCCTTTCAGTCCCAGAATCATCCTTGTGAACCTCCTCTGGACCCTCTCCAATGCCAGCACATCTTTTCTTAGATGAGGGGCCCAAAACTGTTCACCATATTCAAGGTGAGGCCTCACCAGTGCCTTATAAAGCCTCAGCATCACATCCCTGCTCTTGTATTCAAGATTCCTTGAAATGAAGGCTAACATTTCATTTGCCCTCCTCACCACTGGCTCAACCTGCAAGTTAACCTTTAAAGTGTTCTGTACAAGGACTCCCAAGTCCCTTTGCAGCTCAGATTTTTGGATTTTCTCCCCATTTAGAAAATAGTCTGCACAACTATTTCTACTACCAAAGTGCATGACCATGCATTTTCCAACATTGTATTTCATTTGCCACTTCTTGACCATTCTCCTAATCTGTCCAAGTCCTTCCGCTGCCAATCTGTTTCCTCAACACCACCTGTCCCTCCACCATTCTTCATATCATCTGCAAACTTGGCAACAAATCCATCTATTCCATCATCTAAGTCATTTATATACAGCATAAAAAGAAGCTGTCCAATACAGAATGCCATTAGTCACTGGCAGCCAACCAGACAAGGATCCTTTTACTCCCATTCACCAATCAGCCAATGCTCTAACCATGTTAGTAATTTTCCTGTAAAACCATGGGCTCTTAACTTGGTAAGCAGCCTCATGTGTGTCACCTTGTCAGAGGCCTTTTGAAAGTCCAAATATACAACATCCACTACATCCCCTTTATCTCTCCTACTTGTAATCTCCTCAAAGAATTCCAACAGGTTTGTTAGGCAAGATTTTCCCTTAAGGAAACCATGCTGATTGTGTCCTACCTCATTCTGTCTCACCAAGTACTCCATAACCTCATCCTTAACAATTGACTCTAACATCTTCCCAACCATTGAAGTCAGGCTAACTGGCCTACAATCTCCTTTCTGCTGCCTCCCTACTTCCTTAAGGAGTGGAGTGACATTTGTAATTTTCCAGTCCTCTGACACCATGGTTTTTGAAAGATCATTTCTAATGCCTCCAGAATCTCTAAAAAGCTACCTCTCTCAAACCTTGGGGTACAGTTCATCTGGTCCAAGTGACTTATATACCCTAAGGTCTTTCAGCTTTTTGAGCACCTTCTCCCTTGTAACTGCACAGTAACTGCACTCACTTCTCTTCCCTCACACCCTTCAACACCTGGCACACTGCCAGTGTTTTCCACAGTGAAGACTGATGCAAAATACTGATTTAGTTCACCTGCCATCTCCTTGTTCCCCATTACTATATCTCTAGCCTCATTTTCTAGCGGTCCTATATCCACTCTCATCTCTCTTTTATTTTTACATACTTGAAAAAGCTATTACTATCCACTTTGATATTGTTTGCTAGCTTGCTTTCATATTTCATTTTTTCCCTTCTAATGATTCCTTTAGTTGCTCTCTGTAGGTTTTTAAAAGCTTTCCAATCCTCCATCTTCGCACTAATTTTTGCTTCGTTGGATGTCCTCCCTTTTGTTTTTACATTAGCTTTGACTTCCTTTGTCAGCCATGGCTGTACTATTTTGCCATTTGAATATTACTTTATTTTTGGAATATATCTATCCTGCACCTTCGTCATTTTTCTCAGAAACGCACCCCATTGCTCTTCTACTGACATCCCTGCCAGCAGCCCCTTCCAATTTACTTTGGCCAGCTCCTCTCTCATGCCTCTGCAATTTCCCTTACTCTATTGAAATACTGCAACATTGAACTTTACTTTCTCCATGTCTAATTTCAAGTTGAACACAATCATATTGTGATCACTGTTTCCTAAGTGTTCCTTTACTTTAAGCTGCCTAATCACCACCTGTTCATTACATTACACCCAATTCAGTATAGCTGATCCCCTAGTAGGCTCAACAACAAACTGCTCTAAAAAGCTATGTTATCAGTATTCAACAAACTCACTCTCTTGATATCCATTACCAACCTGATTACCAGCACACAGCTCAAACCACATCATCACGTTCGCCGATGACATGACTGTGGTGGGTCTCATCAGCAAGAACGATGAGTCAGCTTACAGAGAGGAGGTGCAGCGGCTAACAGACTGGTGCAGAGCCAACAACCTGTCTCTGAATGTGAACAAAACAAAAGCGATGGTTGTTGACTTCAGGAGGGCACGGAGCGACCACTCCCCGCTGAACATCGACAGTTCCTCGGTAGAGATCGTTAAGAGCACCAAATTTCTTGGTGTTCACCTGGCGGAGAATCTCACCTGGTCCCTCAACAACAGCTCCATAGCAAAGAAAGTCCAGCAGCGTCTCTACTTTCTGGGAAGGTTGAGGAAAGTCCATCTCCCACCCCCCATCCCCATCACATTCTACAGGGGTTGTATTGAGAGCATCCTGAGCAGCTGCATCACTGCCTGGTTCAGAAATTGCACCATCTCGGATCACAAGACCCTGCAGCAGATAGTGAGTTCAGCTGAGAAGATCATCAGGGTCTCTCTTCCTACCATTACGGACATTTACACTACACACTGCATCCGCAAAGGAAACAGCATTATGAAGGACCCAACACACCCCTCATACAATCTCTTCTCCCTCCTTCCGTCTGGTAAAAGGCACTGAAGCATTCGGGCTCTCACAACCAGACTATATTACAATTTCTTCCCCCAAGCTATCAGACTCCTCAATACCCAAAGCCTGGACTGACACCTTACTGCCCTATTGTCCTGTTTATTATTTATTGTAATGCCTGCACTGTTTTGTGCACTTTATGCAGTCATGGGTAAGTCTGTAGTCTAGTGTAGTTTTTTTTCTGTGTTGTTTTTTTACGTAGTTCAGTCTAGTTTTTGTACTGTGTCATGTAACACCATGGTCCTGAAAAAATGTTGTCTCGTTTTTACTGTGTACTGTACCAGCAGTTATGGTTGAAATGACAATAAAAAGTGACTTGACTTGACTTGACTTGATTATCCCAATTGACCTGCATGTTGAAATCTCCCATGACTATCATAACATTGCCCTTTTGACACACCTTTTCTTTTTCCTGTTGTAATCTGTGGTCCACATCCCAGCTGCTGTGCCCCTCTGCCTCCCTTCCTATCCCTCTGATGCAACATGTGACCTTGGACATTCAGTTCCCAACTGCAACCATCCTTCAGCTATGATTCAGTGATGGCGACAACAATCTGTAAAAGTGCAACAAGATCATCCACCTTATTTCTTATGCTCCACGCATTGAGATTTAACTCTTTGAGTACAGTATTTGCTACTCTTCTTGTTTGTGTATCCTAATGCACTGATATTCACCCTGCTGGCTGCATTTTTGACCTATCATCTGCCTGATAGTCTGACTGCACACTATCTTTGCTTTTAAACAATTTGTCCTATCTTCAGTCCCTTCATTCCAGTTCTTACCCCTACCCCCTTGCCAGATTAGTTCATACCTTTCTAACAGTTTTAACAAACTTGCCTGCAAGGATTTTGATCCTCCTTGGGTTCAGGTGCAACCCATCTCTTATGTACAGGTCATACCTCCCCCCGAAGTGATCCCAATAATTTAAGAAATTGAAGCCCTGCCCCCTGCACCCAGCTTCTCAGCCATGCATTCATCTGCCAAATCATCCTGTTTCTACCCTCACTGGTGTGTGGCACAGGTAGTAATCCAGAAATTGCTACCCGGGAGGTTCTGCCTAGTTCTATAAGTTCTCTCTTCAGGACCTCTTTGCTTTTCCTTCCTATATCATTGGTACCAATATGTACCAAGACATCTAACTGCTCTCCTTCCCTCTCTAAAATGGACACGATCCGAGGTATCCTCGGGAGGCAATATAACATCTTGATGTCCCATTCACATCCACAGAATCTCCTGTCTGTTCCTCTGACTATTGACTCCTCTATCATTATGGCTTCCCTCTTCTCCCTCTTTCCCTTCTGCACCACGGACCCATGCTCAGTGTCAGTAATCTGGTCTCCATGGCATTCCCCTGGGAGGTCGTCCCCCACAATAGTATGTAAAATGGTATACTTATTTTACAGAGGAATGGCCACAGGGGTGCTCTGCTCTATCTCCCTATTTCCATTTCTCCTGAAAGTCACTCAGTTACTCGCCTCCTGCAACTTTGGGGTGACTACTGCCCTTTAACTCTGATCGATGATCTCCTCACTCTCCCGTTCCAGCCGAAGGTCATCCAGCTGCTGCTCCAGATCCCTAACACGGTCTTCAAGGAGCTGCAGCCGGATGCACTTCATGCAGATGTAGTTCCCCAGGATACTCTGGGTCTCCCAGGCCTCCATCATCGGGCATGAAGAGCACACAACAGCCATTTACTACAAGCAACACACACAAAATGCCGGTGGAATGCAGCAGGCCAGGCAGCATTTATAGGAAGAAGTACAGTCAACGTTTCGGGCCGAGACCCTTCGTCAGGACTAACTGAAAGAAAAGGTAGTAAGAGATTTTAAAGTAGGAGGGGGAGGGGGAAATGTGAAATGATAGAAGAAATGTGAAATGACAGGAGGGGGTGGGGTGAAGCTAAGAGCTGGAAAGGTGATTGGCAAAAGGGATACAGAGCTGGGGAAGGGAAAGGATCATGGGACAGGAGGCCTAGGGAGAAAGAAAGGGGGAGGATGGAATATAAGGTGTTGTTCCTCCAACCTGAGTTTGGATTCATTTTGACAGTAGAGGAGGCCATGGATAGACATATCAGAATGGGAATGGGACGTGGAATTAAAATGTGTGGCCACTGGGAGATCCTGCTTTCTCTGGCTGAAAGAGCATAGGTGTTCAGCAAAACGATCTCCCAGTCTGCGTCGGGTCTCACCAATATATAAAAGGTTGCACCGGGAGCACTGGACACAGTATATCACAACAGCAGACTCACAGGTGAAGTGTCGCCTCACCTGGAAGGACTGTCTGGGGCCCTGAATGGTGGTGAGGGAGGAAGTGCAAGGGCAGGTGTAGCACTTGTTCTATTTACAAGGATAAGTGCCCGGAAGGAGATCGGCGGGAAGGGATGCGGGGGGGACGAATGGACAAGGGAGTCACATAGGGAGTGATCCCTGCGGAAAGCAGAAAGAGGGGGAAGAGAAAGATGTGCTTGGTAGTGGGATCCTGTTGGAGGTGGCGGAAGTTACGGAGAATTATACATTGGACCTGGAGGCTGAAGGGGTGGTAGGTGAGGACAAGGGGAACCCTATCCCGAGTGGGGTGCCGGGTGGATGGGGTGAGAGCAGATGTACATGAAATTTACCATTTCACTACACTAGTGAAATTTACTACATTTACTACACTAGGTACAGTAAAAGGAAAAAAAGGGAAACTTAACAGAAATTTACCCAGAGCCAAAACCTCTTCCAAGCCAAAGCCTCTTTTGACCCAAAGCCTGACACTCCTACTTTCACCACTGGCCTACTCCCAACAATGGCCGCCCCACTTGCCCCTTCTGTACTTCTATTTAATTCCCTGTGCTCTGCTCCCGCTGCCGACTGGGCTTCCAGAATGTCCGAACAGCTGCAAAACCCAAAGCCCTCCTCTTAAACCAGTGTTGCCGAACTGCAAGAAACCTTGTCGTTGTGCTCAGTTCCCGCCACTGATTGGGCCTCCGGAATTGTGACATAGTGTTCATGGACTATTCAGAAATCATTCGGAGTGTGGGTCTTCAGTCTCCTGTGATTCCTCCCTGCTGGTGGCAATGAGAGGACAGCACGTCCTGGTTGGTGAGGCTCCTTAATGATGGACGCTGCCTTTTTGAGGCACTGATTTTTGAAGAGGTGCTTGATGGTGGGATGGTTTTACCTGCGATGGAGCTGGTTGGGTCTATAACCTTCTGCGGCTTCTTTAGATACTGTGCACTGAAACCTCCGTACCAGGTGGCAATGAAACCTGTCAGAATGCTCTCCACTGCACATCTGTAGAAACTTTCTAAAGTCTTTGGTCACAGACTAAACCTCCTCAAAGTCCTAACAAAGTGTAGGCACAAGTGTCCCTTTACCATGGCTGCATCAATGTACTGGGCTGGAACAGCTCCTCTGAGGTGAGACCAGCAGCATCTCGATGCTGCTCACACTTTTCATTGCAGACCCCTCAATGACAACTGTTACATGCTTTCTTGTCTCCCCCTTCCTGAAATCCTCAATCAATTCCTTGGTCTTGCTGATGTTGAGTGCAAGGTTGTTTTTGTGATACCAGCTGATCTATCAAGTGCAGGTTTAGCAAAAAGTTGGTTATCAGCTCATGTCTGCCCCAGGAGGTCTTCTGCTGGTTCTCTGATTGAGTGCATCAATCATCTGCCCATGCTCACTACTCAGTTATTATCTCTGATTTAGATTCTGAGTTTGAGGAGTAATTCATCATTTTCCAACTAGGAGCTGCTCAAAGGTACATTGCTTTTTAAAAGTTGATCTTTGCAAAGAGGGCTCCAAAGCAACTGAACTTTCAAAAAAGTCATCATGCTGGACAACCGTGTTCGAAGTCACTGAAATGTCATCTTCCTGGAAACCTTGTTCAAAGTCCTGATACGAGGAAATCTGCAGATGCTGGAAATTCAAACAACAACACACACAAAATGCTGGTGGAACACAGCAGGCCAGGCAGCATCCATAGGGAGAAGCACTGTCGACGTTTCGGGCCGAGATCCTTCGTCAGGACACCAGCATTTTGTGTGTGTCAAAGTCCTGATGGACACTTTTCAAACTCTTTCACACATAGCCAAAATTCTAGCTTCTTCCTTGTTAAAAAAAAATTCAATTTACTGAAGATTTACTTAACCATATGTCTGAAAGTGTCGGTCAATACTGCCACGGCCAACAGTGCAGACTGTTCACTTTATACTGGTGTGTAATTGAGGCTGACACAATTCATAATTCACTTGCCTATCAGAGTAAATTGCATCTCAAAGTGTCCCAGGAACACTCAGCAGCTGTCTCTACCGTACATGTGGACACAGAGCACATGAAGACTGGTTTAAAAGAAAGCAACTGATGCAAAGTAGAAAATAAACAGAAATCTGGGAATGGTCCCACTTATAAATTTGA
Source organism: Hemitrygon akajei (assembly GCF_048418815.1). NCBI lineage: Eukaryota > Metazoa > Chordata > Chondrichthyes > Myliobatiformes > Dasyatidae > Hemitrygon > Hemitrygon akajei. The sequence goes on along the minus strand of NC_133133.1, from coordinate 107,973,197 downwards.
AAAATAGAAAATGTTGTTATCATACTTAATGTTATATTCCATTGCTGTCACAATGTATCCCAGATTTATGCTATCTGTAGAAAGCTCGGATCAAAGGGCCAATTGTATACTGGGAAATTAGCATATGCAAAGTTACCTCTTTTGCAGAAGAGTCAGTTGTTGACAGCAACCTGGAATGGTGTTGCCATTTCAACTTGTATCTCTTTTCCATGTGACAATCTTCCATTTAAACTCTAGAAAATGTAGCAGCTCTTCATAGTCTGTTCAATATCTTCCCCTTCCTCCTTCTGCTAAGCTGCTCATCAATATAAATAGCATTCACGGAGTGAAGGGGCAATGGGTTGACTCTCTAAGTATGAGTACAGCCTCTAGGTACATTCACCTCGCCAGCCATTTGTGTCTTGAAGTAACACAGTCAATCTGATTTTTCCCCTGCCCTGTGAGAGATGGTTGTGTTTCTACTTCAGCTCAGAGGTAAGTCATGTTTTCATCTCTCCAGGATGTGGGACCTTTGAAATGTTCAGATGAACGGTGCATGTGGGAGAAAATAAACAATGGGGGGGGGGGAGTCAAATATCCTCTGAGTTTGTAATCACTGGATGAAATCCTCAAGGTTTTCACAGATGTGGACAACCTTTTTGAGGTGTAGAAATTGTGAAAGGCTTAGATAAATGGAATAGTGACAGTCCTTTCCCAGGGTAGGAGAGTCCTCCATACTTCTCTACAACCTCTTCCCTTAGTCTCCCACACTCCAATAAATAAAGTTATAGTTTGCCCAACCTCTCTTTACAACTCAGGTGCTCGAGTTCTCGTACCAGACTTATAAATCTTCTTTCCAGGATAATAACGTATATTGAAGACTGAAAAAATATTAGAGATTGTTGTTGCCATGTTTAGCTTATCTTAGTCTACAGTAAGTGTCCACTTCATCAGTTACCACCTGTGGCCACAAAGTGTATGTTTGTGGTTTTCTGCTGCTGTAGCCTATCCACTTCAGGTTTCAATGTGATGCGTTCAGAGATGCTTTTATTTAACGTGTGGTTATTTGAGTTACTGTCACATTGAACCAGTCTGGTCATTCTCCTCTAATAGAACTATAGGACTGTAGAACATTATAGCGCAGAAACAGGCCTTTTGGCCCTTCTTGGTTGTGCCAAACCATTTTTCTGCCTAGTCCCACTGACCTGCACCTGGGCCATATCCCTCCAAACCCCTCTCATCCATGTACCTGTCCACGTTTTTTTAAATGTCAAAAATGAGCCCACATTCACCACTTCATCTGGCAGCTTATTCCACACTCCCACCACTCTCTGCGTGAAGAAGCCCCCCCAATGTTCCCTTTAAACTTTTCCCCCTTCACCCTTAACCCATGACCTCTGGTTTTTTTCTCCCCTGGCCTCAGTGGAAAAAGCCTGCTTGCATTCACTCTATCTATACCCATCATAATTTTATACACCTCTATCAAATCACCCCTCATTCTCCTATGCTCCAGGGAATAAAGTCCTAACCTATTCAACCTTTCTCTGTAACTCAGTTTGTCAAGTCCCGGCAACATCCTTGTAAACCTTCTCTGCACTCTTTTAACCTTATTAATATCCTTCCTGTAATTAGGTGACCAAAACAGCACACAAAACTCCAAATTCGGTCTCACCAGTGTCTTATACAACTTCACCATTACATTCCAACTCTTATATTCAATACTTTGATTTATAAAGGCCAACGTACCAAAAGCTTTCTTTACGACCCTATCTACTTGTGACGCCACTTTTAGGGAATTAATTATCTGTGCTCCCAGACCCCTCTGTTCTACTGCACTCCTCAGTGTCCTACCATTTACCTTGCATGTTCTACCTTGGTTTGACCTTCCGAAGTGCAATACCTCACACTTGTCCACATTAAACGCCATCTGCCATTTTTTAGCCCATTCCTCCAACTGGTCCAAATCCCTCTGCAAGCTTTGAAAACCTTCCTCACTGGCCACTACAACTCCAATCTTTGTATCATCAGCAAATTTGCTGATCCAACTTGCCACATTATCATCCAGATCATTGATATCGATGACAAATAACAATGGACCCAGCACTGATCCCTGTGGCACACCACTAGTCACAGGCCTCCACTCAGAGTAGCAATCCTCCACTACCACTCTCTGGCTTCTTCCATTGAGCCAATGTCTAATCCAATTTACTACCTCTCCATGTATACCTAGTGACTGAATCTTCCTAACTAACCTCCCATGCGGGACCTTGTCAAAGGCCTTACTGAAGTCCATGTAAACAACATCCACTGCCTTCCCTTCATCCACTTTCCTGGTAACTTCCTCGAAAAACTCTAATAGATTGGTTAAACATGACCTACCACGCACAATGCCATGCTGACTGTTCCTAATAAGTCCCTGTCTTATTCCTTCCAATATTCCTTCCAGTATTTCTTCCAATAATTTACCTACTACCGATGTCAAAATTACTGGCCTATAATTTCCTGGCTTACTTTTTGAGCCTTTTTTAAACAACGGAACTACATGAGCTATCCTCCAGTCCTCCGGCACCTGACCCGTGGATATCGACATTTTAACTATTTCTGCCTGGGCCCCTGCAATTTCAACACTAGTCTCCTTCAAGGTCTGAGGGAATACCCTATCAGGTCCTGGGGATTTATCTACTCTGATTTGCCTCAAAATAGCAAGCACCTCCTCCTCTTTAATCTGTATAAGTTCCATGACATCCACACTTGTTTGCCTTGTTTCCATAGACTCCATTCCAGTTTCCTTAGTAAATATAGATGTAAAAAACCCATTTAATATCTCTCCCATTTCTTTTGGTTCCATACATAGCCAACCACTCTGATCTTCAAGAGAACCAATTTTATCCTACTATCCTTTTGCTCTTAACATACCTGTAGAAGCTCTTAGGATTATCCTTCACCCTGACTGCCAAAGCAACCTCATGTCTTCTTTTAGCCCTCCTGATTTCTTTCTTAAGTATTTTCTTACTCTTTTTATACTCCTCAAGCATCTTATTTCCTCCCTGTTGCCTATACATGTTATACATCTCTTCTCTTCTTCTTTATCAGAGTTCCAAGATCCCTGGAGAACTAAGGTTCCTTATTCTTATTCATTTTGCCTTTAACCCTGACAGGAACATACAAACTCTGCACTCTCAAAATTTCTCCTTTGAAGGCCTCCCACTTACCAATACATCCTTGCCAGAGAACAACCTGTCCCAATCTATGCTTTTTAGATCCTTTCTCATTTCTTCAAATTTGGCCTTTTTCCAGTTCAGAACTTCAACCCGAGGACCAGATTTATCTTTATCCATGATCAAGTTGAAACTAATGGCGTTATGATCACTGGAACCAAAGTGTTCCCCTACGCACACTTCCATCACCTGTCCTAACTCATTTCCTAATAGGAGATCTAATATTGCATCCTCCCTAGTTGGTACATCTATATATTGATTTAGAAAACTTTCCTGAACACATTTCACCATCTCTAACCCATCTGGACCTTTAACAATATGGGAGTCCCAATCAATGTGTGGAAAATTAAAATCCCCTACAGTCATAACTGTCTGTCTCCTGCAGTTGTCTGTTATCTCTCTGCAGATTTTCTCCTCCAATTCTCACTGACTATTGGGTGGTCTATAATACAACCCTATTAGTGTGGTCATACCTTTCCTGTTTCTCAGCTCCACTCATATGGCCTCAGTAGACAAGCACTCTAATCTGTCCTGCCAAAGCACTGCTGTAATATTTTCCCTGACTAGCAAAGCCAACCCCCACCCTTTATCCCTCTCCCTCTATCACGTCTGAAACATCGGAACCCCAATCTTTCTCATTAACAAGGTGTTTCCACCCACAGAACTGCCGCCCACTTTTTTTTGTGTTTTTTGCATCATTCTCTGTAAACCTTAGAGACTGTTGAGTGTATAGGCAGAGCTAAGACCACAGCACCAGTGGTGAGGACCAAGAAGATATGGACAAGGGAGGTGGAGAATGGCTTACAGTACTGTTTTGAATTGGTGAACTGGACAATATTGAGGGATTCATTTTCGAATCTGAATGAATATACCACAACTGTCACCAACCTTTTCAAGATGTGAATGATTACGTGCCTACAAGAACATACCTGACACACCCATCTAAAAACCATGAATGAACCAGGAGATTCATTGTCTACTGAGCACTAAATCTGTGGCATTCTAGACTGATGATCCTGAATTATACAAGAAATCCAGGTATGGCCTGTGGAAGGCTATTTTAAGAGTGGATAACATTTCTGACTGAAGTTAGAGATGGAATTGGCAGGGTTTATAGGTCATTACTTCCTACAAAGCTAAACCTAATGTCAGGAATGGCTGCGATGCTTCACTTTCAGATGAGCTCAAAGCCATTATGTACAGCACACATTGAAATCGAGAATAAGACTAGAGCTATATGAATCCCTGCAGCCTCTTGTGACCCTGTGATCTTTGTGTCAAAGACAAATGTCAGAACACCTTTCAAAAGGGTAAACCCTCGCAAGACATCTGGTCCTGATGGTGTACCTGGTAGGGGACTGAAAACCAGTGCCAACCAACTGGTGGGAGTGTTCAAAGACATCTTCAATCTCTCACTTGTGCAGTCAGAGGTCCCCACCTGTTTTAAAAGTGCGAAAATCATAACAATGCCCAAGAAGAACAGGGTGAGCTGTGTCAATGACTGTCACCTAGTTGCACTCACACCTACTGTGAAGCGTTTTGAGAGTTGCTCTCGGACAGATTCAGGTCTTGCCCAAGCAAGGACCTGGACCCACTGTGATTTGCCTGTTGTCACCATAGGTCCACAATGGATGCGAATTCACTGGCTCTCCACTCGGACAATAACAATACCTATGTCAGCTTGCTGTTTATTGATTACAGTTCACCATTCAACACAATCATACCCTCAGTTCTAATCAACAAGCTCCAAAACCTGGGCCTCCGCACCTCCCTCTGCAACTGGATCCGTGACTTAGTATCATTGAGTTATGGAGAACTACAGCAAAGAAACAGGCCCTTCAGCCCATCTAGTCCATTCTGAAAATGTTTAAACTGCCTATTCCTATCGATCTGCACTGGGACCATATCCAAACTTCACTTGTGTTGAAATCAAGCTCACATGCACCACTTGCATTGGCAGCTCATTCCACACTCTCATGATCCTCTGAGTGAAGAAGTTTCCCCTCATGTTCCCCTTAAACTTCTCACCGTTCACCCTTAACCCATTACCTCTGGTTCTCGTCCTACCCAACCTCAGGGGAAGAAGCCCGCTTGCATTTACCCTATCTATACCCTTTTCTATCAAATCTCCTCTTAATCTTCCACATTCTAAAGAATACAGTTCTAATCTTTCCTTATAACTCAGATCTTCCAGACCTGGCAACATCCTTGTAAATTTTCTCTGCACTCTTTCAACATTGTTTACTGCTTTCTTGTAGGTAGGTGACCAAAACTCTACACAGTCCTCCAAATTAGGCCTCACCAACGTCTTATACAACTTCAACATCTTCTGCAGTCAGTACATTGATTTATGAAGGCCAATGTGCCAAAAGCTTTCTTTACAACCCTATCTACTGGTGACAACACTTTCAGTAAATTATCTACCTGTATTCCCAGATCCCACACTCCTCAGTGCCCCACCACTCACTGAGTAAACCTGTCCTGGTTGGTCCTACCAAAGTGCAAAACTTTATCATTGGGAAACCACAATCAGTGCAGATAGGAAATAACACCTCCTCCTTGCTGATAATCAACACTGGCACGCCTCAACGATGCATGCTTAGCCCACTGTTCTATTCTTTCTACACCCATGACTGTGTGGGTAGGCACAGCTCAAACATCTATAAATTTTCTGGTGACACAACCACTGTTGGCAGAATTTTAGACGGTGATGAAGAGGCATACAGGAAATAGATCAGCTGGTTGAGTGGCGTTGTAGCAACAACTTTGCACTCAACATCAGAAAGACGTAGAAATTGATTGTCGACTTCACGAAGGGGAAGTCAAGGGAACACACACCAGTCCTCACCAAGTGCTCAGCAGTGGAAAGGGTGAGCACTTTCAAGTTCATGGATGTCAACATCTCTGAAGATCTATCCTGGGCCCAACATATTGATGCAGTTAGAAAGAAGGCACAACAGCAGCTATACTTCATTAAGTGTTTGAGGAAAATTGTTATGTCACTAAGCACTCTATCAAATTCCTGCAGATGTACCGTGGAGAGCATTCTGACTGCTAGCATCACCATCTAGAATGGAAGGACCACTGCACAGGATCAGAAGAAGCTGCAGAAAGTCCTAAACTCAGACAGCTCCATCATGGCAGCAGTCTCCACACCATCGAGGACATCTTCAAAGGCAATGCTTCAAGAAGGCAGCATCCATCATTAGAGTCTACCATCACCCCAGGCATGTCTTCACCTTGCTACCATCAGCGTACAGGCGTCTGAAGCCACAGACTCAAAGTTTTAGGAACAGCTTGTTCTCTATCCCCATCAGATTTCTGAATGGACAAACAGTCCAGGAACACTACCTCACAGCATTTTTCCTCTTTTTTTTTGCTCTAGTATGTACTGCATATACTTATTTTAATTTATAGTCCTTTTATTATTATGTATGGCAATGGACTGCTGCTGTAAAATATCAGATTTCATAACATATGCCAGAGATGTTAAATCACCTTCTGATTCTGATTTGATATCAGTGGAATGGAGCTGTCGGGGGCCTGAGGGAAGCTTCTCGGGGCCTCACCAATGGGCTGATCACAAACAGTGCCATGTTTGAATGAGAGGTGTGCCACAGTGAGAGGGGCCTGTGCATTAATGCTTGTTATTCTGTCCTAATATACAAAGTTTTGTATTTCTAAGTAGACAATTAGGGTTTGTGCCTTTCTGTGAACCTTTTGGTGCAACAGGAAAGGACCCCCCACCAGCCATACAGTATCTGTGGAAGGAAATGGACGCCCGATTTGGGTTGAAACCATTCATCTGGAAGGACCCGAGGTCGAGCAAACAAGATCTGGTTTAGTTACAGTGGGAAGGTTCACGACTGAGAAAGGATTCGAAGGTGAAGTCAGTGGAAGCAGTTAACCATGTTCATTGGCCATGGTGTCTCAATTAATGTGCAAGCAATGCTGGTATTTTGTAATTTTCTCTTCTTTGTGCTTCCTCATACCTCACATAATTCATATGCATTTACTATTGGATTTTGACTTCCCTCCGTGGTCTCTATACTGGAGAGAGTATCTCTCTATAACCTCAGCAGCTGCAATACTATACTGCATACTTACTCAGTTCTCTACTCTCAGCTGAGTCCTGCGCTGGACATCCTGCTCACTGTAGGAAGGTGAAGTGTCTCCCATATCCTCTCATTTTCAGGTGTAGTGATCACTGCAGGGTCACCGTTTGGCTTGCCACACAGGAGGTCACTCGCATACAGCCTCTCCTACACTACTGTGCTCAGAGCAACACCTTCACCTGGTGTCCCTGTTCTTACTGAGTTTGCAATGTCATGGCACGACTGAGTGTCCAGAGGTATAGGTAAAGAGATTTATTTGGCAGCCAGGCTAGGAGAAGGCTAACTCCAAATCCAAACCCAGGTAGATGGGACTCGTTAGCCTTGCCAGGCAGCCTGTCTAGGAGAAGGAAACTCCGATTCTAGACCCAGGTAGATGGGACTCATTATCCTTGCCCAGCAGTCTGTCTAGAAGGAAAACTCCAATACTCAATGTACAGCCTTGCGGTCGCCATAGTCGTCACAGCTTGCTGTGCTATTGTGGAACGTCCCCCGGCCTGAAGAATGGAATCGATCCACGCACACCGATCCTCACTATAAACCTACACAAAGCAAGTGGTAAGAAAAGTCCTACAGTGATGGAGAAGAGGCACCTCTACAGTCACCAACGATTGGACCATTGCTCCCGAGGACTCTTCTTCCCTCCTGATCTTCACAAGCAAAAACCAGCCATTATCATCATTTTCTATTCCCTTTTGAAGGGAGTCACAGATAAAGAAAGGAGTTTGGAAAGTCCCATTGACTCTTATTAATTCTCATCAATGCATTCTGCCTGGGTGTATAATGACTTGCTATGGCAACTACTTTTCATGTGAGCGCAAGAAAGTGCAGAGAGTTGTAGACACATCACAGAATGCAGCCTTCCCTCTGTGGACTCTATCTATACTCCTCACTGCCTTGTAAACCAAAATCAAGGATCCCACCTCCCCTGGACATTCTCTCTTCTCCCTTCTCTTATCAGGCAGATGATACAAAAGCCTGAAATCACATCCCACTAGGCTCAAGGACAGCTTCTATTCCACTAATATAAGACTTTTGAACAGTTCTCAAGAATCAAAATAGGTTGACCTCACAACCTAACATGTTGTTTGCACCTTATTGTCTACTTGCCCTTTCATTGCAACTGCTACACCTTATTCTTCACTCTTTTTCCACTTGTTCTACCTCAATGCACTGTGTCTGGATTTGATTTGCATCAGTAGAAAGCAAGACATCTTTTCACTGTGTGCCAGTACATGTGACATTAATAAACTAATCCTCATCTCAGTTTGAATATTGTGCATAACAATCATATCTGTTTACAGTTATCACTTCCTTACTCATCACCCAGCCCATCCTGACTTCGTCTTTCCTTTTTTTATCTCTGCCTACATCTACTCAGTTTGTCTCTCAGCTCCACTACATCCTCACCTACCTGACGTGAGTTACCCAACATCCTTCACCCCTCCATTTCCCATCATCCATCTCCCTCCCTTTCCCATTATCCATCACCTTCCCTTTCCCATCCCCCTGCTTGGCCTTCCCCCACCCCCACACATCAGTCCTGATGCAGGCTTTGGCCTTAAACTTTGACAATTGCTTTTCCTCCACAGATGCTACTCGACCTGCTGAATTCTCTCAGCAGGTCATTTGTTGCTCCAGATTCCTGCATGTGATATCTCTTGAGTTTACAATATATCTGATGAGTTTTAAAAAAATCTTTCTTTTTTTCTCAGAACCATCTGGAGACTTTGTGGGAAATTAATTCAGCATCCATCATCAAAGATCCTCTCCATCTAGGCCACCGCTTTTCTTGCTGCTGCCATCAGGTAGAAGGTAACAGGAATCTCAGGACTCACGGCACTGTGTTCAAGAACAGTTACTACCCCTCAACCATCAGGCTCTTGAACAAAAGGAGATAACTACACTCATTATTTTATCTTATTATTTCATTCTCATTATTTATTGCTTTTAATTTATTGTTTGCATTTGCACAGTTTGTTTGCAATTTACAGTTCCTGATGTTGACAGTTTACAGTTACTGTTCTATAGATTTGCTAAGTATACCCACAGAAAAAGAATCTCAGGTGATGACATCTATGTATTCTGATAATAAATTTTACTTTGAACGTTCCTTTCAGCTTTTTATAGAGCATATCACACCACAAGGATATTTTGCATTCTCACCGTGACCATGTGGGTTTCCTCCCATTTCCTCCCAAATTCCAAAGGCGTATGAGTTAAGGTTGGTGAGTTGGTGCTGGTTCCAGTGCCGGAAACTTGCTGCCACTTGCGGACTGGCCCTAGCAGAGGCTCGGACTGTGTTGGTCATTGCTGGAAATGGAACTCTCTGTTTCAGTGTACGTGGGACAAGTAAAGCTAATCTCTTAATCCCAGTTGTCAATAGGTGAGGCAAAAATGGTCACCATCTTCAATGCACGTAGCAAGTAATACAATTAGTTATTTCACATTATTTGTGTTGCGGGAAATGCTGTTTACCAACGTTGTGATCTTTAGCAACACCATCATGTCAATGTAGTGTACCTCAAAGTACATTAACTATCAAAGTAAGTCTGCAGGCAGTTACCTCCCTGAGATTTGTCTGGTCCCAGGCAGCCACAAATCAAACACTGAAGAACCCACTTAAGGAAAAACCCCACACGACAAGACCGTTAAACGTGCGACAGAAAGAGCAAGTTGTGCCAACAACGATAAGCAAACTAACACTCAGAACTTCAAACATCAGTCCGCAGAGTCCCCAAAAGAGAGTCCACAGCCACGTGCTGCTGAGGAGAGCGTAGTCAGTCCAGGAGCTGATGGCCTCGGCCACAGCCGTCAAGGCAGTCGGTTTGGAGCTGCGTTGATGGCTGCAGGTCACAGCCGCCAAGTCAGTTCCGCAATGAGTGCTACAATCAAACTACACAAATAGTAAAGGTTGTTCAGCACTGAGAACATTAAAAATCAAACTGCAACCTGAAGTGTGGCTGCATCCACAAGTTGCTGAGGTGATTGAACTTTGCAGCATGTGACACATGAATCCGGTAACGTCAGCTGCTAGTCCCAAAGAAGACCCATTCATTTTCTGCTCCTGTCCTTGTTGGGTTGCATATCGCTTGAGGCTTCAGTCAGTGTGGAATAATAGAGCCTAGAACGGGCTTGTGTTCTACTATTGCAGCTAAACTCCACACTGAATTCCACACAGTTTACACCGACAGTGACGGTCTGAGCTACACTCCACACTGAATTCCACACAGTTTACACTCACCGTGACTGTCTGAGCTACACTCCACACTGAATTCCACACAGTTTACACTGACAGTGACGGTCTGAGCTACACTCCACACTGAATTCCACACAGTTTACACTGACAGTGACGGTCTGAGCTACAGTCCACACTGAATTCCCCACAGTTTACACCGACAGTGACGGTCTGAGCTACAGTCCACACTGAATTCCACACAGTTTACACTCACAGTGACGGTCTGAGCTACACTCCACACTGAATTCCACACAGTTTACACCGACAGTGACGGTCTGAGCTACAGTCCACACTGAATTCCACACAGTTTACACTCACAGTGACGGTCTGAGCTACACTCCACACTGAATTCCACACAGTTTACACTCACAGTGACGGTCTGAGCTACACTCCACACTGAATTCCACACAGTTTACACTGACAGTGACGGTCTGAGCTACACTCCACACTGAATTCCACACAGTTTACACTCACAGTGACGGTCTGAGCTACACTCCACACTGAATTCCACACAGTTTACACCGACAGAGACGGTCTGAGCTACACTCCACACTGAATTCCACAAAGTTTACACTCACAGCGACAGTCTGAGCTACACTCCACACTGAATTCCAGCAGTTTACACTCACAATGACATTCTGAGCTACACACCACACTGAATTCCACACAGTTTACACTCACAGTGACGGTCTGAGCTACACTCCACACTGAATTCCACACAGTTTACACTCACAGTGACGGTCTGAGCTACACTCCACACTGAATTCCACACAGTTTACACTGACAGTAATGGTCTGAGCTACACTCCACACTGAATTCCACACAGTTTACACTCACAGTGACATTCTGAGCTACACTCCACACTGAATTCCACACAGTTTACACTGACAGTGACGGTCTGAACTACACTCCACACTGAATTCCACACAGTTTACACTCACAGTGACGGTCTGAGCTACACTGCACACTGAATTCCACAAAGTTTACACTGACAGTGACGGTCTGAGCTACACTCCACACTGAATTCCACACAGTTTACACCAAAAGTGACAGTCTGAGCTACACTCCACACTGAATTCCACACAGTTTACACTCACAGTGACAGTCTGAGCTACATTCCACACTGAATTCCACACAGTTTACACTGACAGTGACGGTCTGAGCTACACTCCACACTGAATTCCACACAGTTTACACTGACAGTGACGGTCTGAGCTACACTCCACACTGAATTCCACACAGTTTACACTCACAGTGACGGTCTGAGCTACACTCCACACTGAATTCCACACAGTTTACACTGACAGTCACGGTCTGAGCTACACTCCACTCTGAATTCCACACGGTTTACACTCACAGTGACGGTCTGAGTTACACTCCACACTGAATTCCACACAGTTTACACCGACAGTGATGGTCTGAGCTACACTCCACACTGAATTCCACACAGTTTACACTCACAGTGACGGTCTGAGCTACACTCCACACTGAATTCCACACAGTTTACACTGACAGTCACGGTCTGAGCTACACTCCACTCTGAATTCCACACGGTTTACACTCACAGTGACGGTCTGAGTTACACTCCACACTGAATTCCACACAGTTTACACCGACAGTGAGGGTCTGAGCTACACTCCACACTGAATTCCACACAGTTTACACCAACAGTGACAGTCTGAGCTACACTCCACACTGAATTCCACACAGTTTACACTCACAGTGACGGTCTGAGCTACACTCCACACTGAATTCCACACAGTTTACACTGACAGTGACGGTCTGAGCTACACTCCACACTGAATTCCACACAGTTTACACTCACAGTGACGGTCTGAGCTACACTCCACACTGAATTGCACACAATTTACACTGACAGTGATGGTCTGAGCTACACTCCACACTGAATTCCACACAGTTTACACTCACAGTGACAGTCTGAGCTACACTCCACACTGAATTCCACACAGTTTACACCGACAGTGACGGTCTGAGCTACACTCCACACTGAATTCCACACAGTTTACACTGACAGTGACGGTCTGAGCTACACTCCACACTGAATTCCACACAGTTTACACTCACAGTGACAGTCTGAGCTACACTCCACACTGAATTCCACACAGTTTACACTCACAGTGACGGTCTGAGCTACACTCCACACTGAATTCCACACAGTTTACACTGACAGTGACGGTCTGAGCTACACTCCACACTGAATTCCATACAGTTTACACCAACAGTGACAGTCTGAGCTACACTCCACACTGAATTCCACACAGTTTACACTGACAGTGACGGTCTGAGCTACACTCCACACTGAATTCCACACAGTTTACACTGACAGTGACGGTCTGAGCTACACTCCACACTGAATTCCACACAGTTTACACTGACAGTGACGGTCTGAGCTACACTCCACACTGAATTCCACACAGTTTACACTCACAGTGACGGTCTGAGCTACACTCCACACTGAATTCCACACAGTTTACACTGACAGTGACGGTCTGAGCTACACTCCACACTGAATTCCACACAGTTTACACTGACAGTGACGGTCTGAGCTACACTCCACACTGAATTCCACACAGTTTACGCTCACAGTGACGGTCTGAGCTACACTCCACACTGAATTCCACACAGTTTACACTCACAGTGACGGTCTGAGCTACACTCCACACTGAATTCCACACAGTTTACACTCACAGTGACGGTCTGAGCTACACTCCACACTGAATTCCACACAGTTTACACTGACAGTGACGGTCTGAGCTACACTCCACACTGAATTCCACACAGTTTACACTGACAGTGACGGTCTGAGCTACACTCCACACTGAATTCCACACAGTTTACACCGACAGAGACGGTCTGAGCTACACTCCACACTGAATTCCACACAGTTTACACTCACAGTGACGGTCTGAGCTACATTCCACACTGAATTCCACACAGTTTACACTGACAGTGACGGTCTGAGCTACACTCCACACTGAATTCCACACAGTTTACACTGACAGTGACGGTCTGAGCTACACTCCACACTGAATTCCACACAGTTTACACTGACAGTGACGGTCTGAGCTACACTCCACACTGAATTCCACACAGTTTACACTGACAGTGACGGTCTGAGCTACACTCCACACTGAATTCCACACAGTTTACACTCACAGTGACGGTCTGAGCTACACTCCACACTGAATTCCACACAGTTTACACTGACAGTGACGGTCTGAGCTACACTCCACACTGAATTCCACACAGTTTACACTGACAGTGACGGTCTGAGCTACACTCCACACTGAATTCCACACAGTTTACACTGACAGTGACGGTCTGAGCTACACTCCACACTGAATTCCACACAGTTTACACTCACAGTGACGGTCTGAGCTACACTCCACACTGAATTCCACACAGTTTACACCCACAGTGACGGTCTGAGCTACACTCCACTCTGAATTCCACACAGTTTAAACTGACAGTGACGGTCTGAGCTACACTCCACACTGAATTCCACACAGTTTACACTGACAGTGACGGTCTGAGCTACACTCCACACTGAATTCCACACAGTTTACACCGACAGAGACGGTCTGAGCTACACTCCACACTGAATTCCACACAGTTTACACTCACAGTGACGGTCTGAGCTACACTCCACACTGAATTCCACACAGTTTACACTGACAGTGACGGTCTGAGCTACACTCCACACTGAATTCCACACAGTTTACACTGACAGTGACGGTCTGAGCTACACTCCACACTGAATTCCACACAGTTTACACTGACAGTGACGGTATGAGCTACACTCCACACTGAATTCCACACAGTTTACACTCACAGTGACGGTCTGAGCTACACTCCACACTGAATTCCACACAGTTTACACTCACAGTGACGGTCTGAGCTACACTCCACACTGAATTCCACACAGTTTACACTGACAGTGACGGTCTGAGCTACACTCCACACTGAATTCCACACAGTTTACACTGACAGTGACGGTCTGAGCTACACTCCACACTGAGTTCCACACAGTTTACACTCACAGTGACGGTCTGAGCTACACTCCACACTGAATTCCACACAGTTTACACTGACAGTGACATTCTGAGCTACACTCCACACTGAATTCCACACAGTTTACACCGACAGTGACGGTCTGAGCTACACTCCACACTGAATTCCACACAGTTTACACTCACAGTGACGGTCTGAGCTACACTCCACACTGAATTCCACACAGTTTACACTCACAGTGACGGTCTGAGCTACACTCCACACTGAATTCCATACAGTTTACACCAACAGTGACAGTCTGAGCTACACTCCACACTGAATTCCACACAGTTTACACTCACAGTGACGGTCTGAGCTACACTCCACACTGAATTCCATACAGTTTACACCAACAGTGACAGTCTGAGCTACACTCCACACTGAATTCCACACAGTTTACACTCACAGTGACGGTCTGAGCTACACTCCACACTGAATTCCACACAGTTTACACTCACAGTGACGGTCTGAGCTACACTCCACACTGAATTCCACACAGTTTACACTCACAGTGACGGTCTGAGCTACACTCCACACTGAATTCCACATAGTTTACACTGACAGTGACGGTCTGAGCTACACTCCACACTGAATTCCACACAGTTTACACTGACAGTGACGGTCTGAGCTACAGTCCACACTGAATTCCACACAGTTTACACTCACAGTGACGGTCTGAGCTACACTCCACACTGAATTCCACACAGTTTACACTCACAGTGACGGTCTGAGCTACACTCCACACTGAATTCCACACAGTTTACACTGACAGTGACGGTCTGAGCTACACTCCACACTGAATTCCACACAGTTTACACTGACAGTGACGGTCTGAGCTACACTCCACACTGAATTCCACACAGTTTACACTCACAGTGACGGTCTGAGCTACACTCCACACTGAATTCCACACAGTTTACACTCACAGTGACGGTCTGAGCTACACTCCACACTGAATTCCACACAGTTTACACTGACAGTGACGGTCTGAGCTACACTCCACACTGAATTCCACACAGTTTACACTCACAGTGACGGTCTGAGCTACACTCCACACTGAATTCCACACAGTTTACACTGACAGTGACGGTCTGAGCTACACTCCACACTGAATTCCACACAGTTTACACCGACAGTGACGGTCTGAGCTACACTCCACACTGAATTCCACACAGTTTACACCGACAGTGACGGTCTGAGCTACACTCCACACTGAATTCCACACAGTTTACACTGACAGTGACGGTCTGAGCTACACTCCACACTGAATTCCACACAGTTTACACCGACAGTGACGGTCTGAGCTACACTCCACACTGAATTCCACACAGTTTACACCGACAGTGACGGTCTGAGCTACACTCCACACTGAATTCCACACAGTTTACACCGACAGTGACGGTCTGAGCTACATTCCACACTGAATTCCACACAGTTTACACTGACAGTGACGGTCTGAGCTACACTCCACACTGAATTCCACACAGTTTACACTGACAGTGACGGTCTGAGCTACACTCCACTCTGAATTCCACACAGTTTACACTCACAGTGACGGTCTGAGCTACACTCCACACTGAATTCCACACAGTTTGCACTGACAGTGACGGTCTGAGCTACACTCCACACTGAATTCCACACAGTTTACACTGACAGTGACGGTCTGAGCTACACTCCACACTGAATTCCACACAGTTTACACTCACAGTGACGGTCTGAGCTACACTCCACACTGAATTCCACACAGTTTACACTGACAGTGACGGTCTGAGCTACACTCCACACTGAATTCCACACAGTTTACACTGACAGTGACGGTCTGAGCTACACTCCACACTGAATTCCACACAGTTTACACTCACAGTGACGGTCTGAGCTACACTCCACACTGAATTCCACACAGTTTACACCCACAGTGTCGGTCTGAGCTACACTCCACACTGAATTCCACACAGTTTACACTCACAGTGACGGTCTGAGCTACACTCCACACTGAATTCCACACAGTTTACACTGACAGTGACGGTCTGAGCTACACTCCACACTGAATTCCACACAGTTTACACTGACAGTGACGGTCTGAGCTACACTCCACACTGAATTCCACACAGTTTACACTCACAGTGACGGTCTGAGCTACACTCCACACTGAATTCCACACAGTTTACACTGACAGTGACATTCTGAGCTACACTCCACACTGAATTCCACACAGTTTACACTCACAGTGACGGTCTGAGCTACACTCCACACTGAATTCCACACAGTTTACACTCACAGTGACGATCTGAGCTACACTCCACACTGAATTCCACACAGTTTACACTGACAGTGACGGTCTGAGCTACACTCCACACTGAATTCCACACAGTTTACACTCACAGTGACGGTCTGAGCTACACTCCACACTGAATTCCACACAGTTTACACTGACAGTGACGGTCTGAGCTACACTCCACACTGAATTCCACACAGTTTACACTCACAGTGACGGTCTGAGCTACACTCCACACTGAATTCCACACAGTTTACACTCACAGTGACGGTCTGAGCTACACTCCACACTGAATTCCACACAGTTTACACTGACAGTGACGGTCTGAGCTACACTCCACACTGAATTCCACACAGTTTACACTGACAGTGACGGTCTGAGCTACACTCCACACTGAATTCCACACAGTTTACACTCACAGTGACGGTCTGAGCTACACTCCACACTGAATTCCACACAGTTTACACCCACAGTGTCGGTCTGAGCTACACTCCACACTGAATTCCACACAGTTTACACTCACAGTGACGGTCTGAGCTACACTCCACACTGAATTCCACACAGTTTACACTGACAGTGACGGTCTGAGCTACACTCCACACTGAATTCCACACAGTTTACACTGACAGTGACGGTCTGAGCTACACTCCACACTGAATTCCACACAGTTTACACTCACAGTGACGGTCTGAGCTACACTCCACACTGAATTCCACACAGTTTACACTGACAGTGACATTCTGAGCTACACTCCACACTGAATTCCACACAGTTTACACTCACAGTGACGGTCTGAGCTACACTCCACACTGAATTCCACACAGTTTACACTCACAGTGACGATCTGAGCTACACTCCACACTGAATTCCACACAGTTTACACTGACAGTGACGGTCTGAGCTACACTCCACACTGAATTCCACACAGTTTACACTGACAGTGACGGTCTGAGCTACACTCCACACTGAATTCCACACAGTTTACACTCACAGTGACGGTCTGAGCTACACTCCACACTGAATTCCACACAGTTTACACTGACAGTGACGGTCTGAGCTACACTCCACACTGAATTCCCCACAGTTTACCCTGACAGTGACATTCTGAGCTACACTCCACACTGAATTCCACACAGTTTACACTGACAGTAATGGTCTGAGCTACACTCCACACTGAATTCCACACAGTTTACACTCACAGTGACGGTCTGAGCTACACTCCACACTGAATTCCACACAGTTTACACTCACAGTGACGGTCTGAGCTACACTCCACACTGAATTCCACACAGTTTACACTGACAGTCACGGTCTGAGCTACACTCCACTCTGAATTCCACACGGTTTACACTCACAGTGACGGTCTGAGTTACACTCCACACTGAATTCCACACAGTTTACACCGACAGTGATGGTCTGAGCTACACTCCACACTGAATTCCACACAGTTTACACCAACAGTGACAGTCTGAGCTACACTCCACACTGAATTCCACACAGTTTACACTCACAGTGACGGTCTGAGCTACACTCCACACTGTATTCCACACAGTTTACACTGACAGTGACGGTCTGAGCTACACTCCACACTGAATTCCACACAGTTTACACTCACAGTGACGGTCTGAGCTACACTCCACACTGAATTGCACACAATTTACACTGACAGTGATGGTCTGAGCTACACTCCACACTGAATTCCACACAGTTTACACTCACAGTGACGGTCTGAGCTACACTCCACACTGAATTCCACACAGTTTACACCGACAGTGACGGTCTGAGCTACACTCCACACTGAATTCCACACAGTTTACACTCACAGTGACGGTCTGAGCTACACTCCACACTGAATTCCACACAGTTTACACCAACAGTGACAGTCTGAGCTACACTCCACACTGAATTCCACACAGTTTACACTCACAGTGACGGTCTGAGCTACACTCCACACTGAATTCCACACAGTTTACACTCACAGTGACGGTCTGAGCTACACTCCACACTGAATTCCATACAGTTTACACCAACAGTGACAGTCTGAGCTACACTCCACACTGAATTCCACACAGTTTACACTGACAGTGACGTTCTGAGCTACACTCCACACTGAATTCCACACAGTTTACACTGACAGTGACGGTCTGTGCTACACTCCACACTGAATTCCACACAGTTTACACTCACAGTGACGGTCTGAGCTACACTCCACACTGAATTCCACACAG
Source organism: Hemitrygon akajei (assembly GCF_048418815.1). Lineage (NCBI taxonomy): Eukaryota > Metazoa > Chordata > Chondrichthyes > Myliobatiformes > Dasyatidae > Hemitrygon > Hemitrygon akajei. Next base: position 107,954,076 of record NC_133133.1, on the reverse strand, counting down.
TTTACACTGACAGTGACGGTCTGAGCTACACTCCACACTGAATTCCACACAGTTTACACTCACAGTGACGGTCTGAGCTACACTCCACACTGAATTCCACACAGTTTACACTGACAGTAATGGTCTGAGCTACACTCCACACTGAATTCCACACAGTTTACACTCACAGTGACGGTCTGAGCTACACTCCACACTGAATTCCACACAGTTTACACTGACAGTGACGGTCTGAGCTACACTCCACACTGAATTCCACACAGTTTACACTCACAGTGACGGTCTGAGCTACACTCCACACTGAATTCCACACAGTTTACACTCACAGTGACGGTCTGAGCTACACTCCACACTGAATTCCACACAGTTTACACTGACAGTGACGGTCTGAGCTACACTCCACACTGAATTCCACACAGTTTACACTGACAGTGACGGTCTGAGCTACACTCCACACTGAATTCCACACAGTTTACACTGACAGTGACGGTCTGAGCTACACTCCACACTGAATTCCACACAGTTTACACTCACAGTGACGGTCTGAGCTACACTCCACACTGAATTCCACACAGTTTACACTCACAGTGACGGTCTGAGCTACACTCCACACTGAATTCCACACAGTTTACACTGACAGTGACGGTCTGAGCTACACTCCACACTGAATTCCACACAGTTTACACTGACAGTGACGGTCTGAGCTACATTCCACACTGAATTCCACACAGTTTACACTGACAGTGACGGTCTGAGCTACACTCCACACTGAATTCCACACAGTTTACACTCACAGTGACGGTCTGAGCTACACTCCACACTGAATTCCACACAGTTTACGCTCACAGTGACGGTCTGAGCTACACTCCACACTGAATTCCACACAGTTTACACTGACAGTGACGGTCTGAGCTACACTCCACACTGAATTCCACACAGTTTACACTGACAGTGACGGTCTGAGCTACACTCCACACTGAATTCCACACAGTTTACACTGACAGTGACGGTCTGAGCTACACTCTACACTGAATTCCACACAGTTTACACTGACAGTGACGGTCTGAGCTACACTCCACACTGAATTCCACACAGTTTACACTCACAGTGACGGTCTGAGCTACACTCCACACTGAATTCCACACAGTTTACACTGACAGTGACATTCTGAGCTACACTCCACACTGAATTCCACACAGTTTACACTCACAGTGACGGTCTGAGCTACACTCCACACTGAATTCCACACAGTTTACACTCACAGTGACGGTCTGAGCTACGCTCCACACTGAATTCCACACAGTTTACACTCACAGTGACGGTCTGAGCTACACTCCACACTGAATTCCACACAGTTTACACTCACAGTGACGGTCTGAGCTACACTCCACACTGAATTCCACACAGTTTACACTGACAGTGACGGTCTGAGCTACACTCCACACTGAATTCCACACAGTTTACACTCACAGTGACGGTCTGAGCTACACTCCACACTGAATTCCACACAGTTTACACTCACAGTGACGGTCTGAGCTACACTCCACACTGAATTCCACACAGTTTACACTCACAGTGACGGTCTGAGCTACACTCCACACTGAATTCCACACAGTTTACACCAACAGTGACAGTCTGAGCTACGCTCCACACTGAATTCCACACAGTTTTCACTCACAGTGACGGTCTGAGCTACACTCCACACTGAATTCCAGCAGTTTACACTCACAATGACATTCTGAGCTACACTCCACACTGAATTCCACACAGTTTAAACACACAGTGACGGTCTGAGCTACACTCCACACTGAATTCCACACAGTTTACACTCACAGCGACAGTCTGAGCTACACACCACACTGAATTCCCCAGGAGATTCTGCAAGCACCAAGTCTTTGCACCCAGCCCAATAGTACATTCATTATAGGAAAATTTCAAGCTACAATCTGTCACAGATCAGAAGAAGTATATTTACAAGAGCAGTATCCAAAAGCTTTGTAGGCTGTCTGCAAGATGTCGCCTCTGGTCACTGACACCATCTTGCCTTGATGCATGGTATACATTGTTTTCTCCTTATCCACCTCTCTCCCCCTCCCCTCATGGTGATCGTATTGTAGAACAGAGTCATGTTATATGCTTCTTTACATTGCAACAACTTCACTGGAAATCATTTTGCTCCCAGAGATCTTGAAGTCGAAGAATTCTTCAGGTCTTGCCAGTGCAGATGAAAGGTCTCGACTCAAAATGTCACCTGGCTCTTTTCTGCACAGTTGCTGTCGACCTGCTGAGTTTCTCCAGCACTTCGTAGTTTGGTCATCTTCAGCATCTGCATTCCCTTGGATCTCCAAATCCAAAGTAAATTTGTTCTCTAAGTACCTGTAGGTCACCATACACTACCAGGTTTCACGTTTTGTGGACTTTCCCAGTAAATACAAAAAATCACACTAGTTATTAAAATAATACTAATAGAATTAATGAAAAACTCTACACTAGAAAGATAAACCACTAATGTGTTAAAGAAGTAAAATTCACATATGTTTACAAAAAACAAACCAATGAGCCTGAGGTTGTGCAACTAGCACAGTGTTGAGGTGAGTGATGTTATCCCCTCTGGTTCAGGAGCCTGATGTTTGAAGGGGAATAACTGTTTCTAAACTGTTCCTCCTTCCTAGTGGTAGTTCTGAGAAGAGAGCAAGGCTGAGTGGTGGACATCCTTGATGGATGCAGTTTTCTTGTGCAACCCCTCCCTCTAGTTGTGTTCAGTGGTGGGGAGGGCTTTACCCATGATGGACTCGGCTGTCTCCACTACCTTCTGTTTAAGGCCGTCAGTGTTTCCATACCAGATTGTGATGCAGCCAGTCCGGATACTCGCCACTGTACACCCATAATAGTTGGTCAGAGTTTTAGATGTCAGGCTGAATCTTCACAAGCTTCTAAGAAGCCAAAGGCTGTGCTGTGCCTTCTTTGTACAAGTACTTACATGTGGGATCCAGGACAGATCCTCTGAAATGATAATGTTGAGGAATTTAACGTTACTGACCCTCTCCATCTCATCCTCTGATGATGACTGGCTCTTGGCCCTCTGGTTTCCCACATCTGAATCAAGAATCAGCTCTTTCATTTGCTGACATTGAGTGAGAGGTTGTTGTTCTGGCAAAACTCGGCCAGATTTTCAATCTCCCTCCCATATGTTTATTCATCACCATCTTTGATTCGGCCAACAACAGTGATGCTGTCAGCAAACTTAAATACGGCATTGGAGCTGTACTTAGCCACACAGTCATGAGTGTAAAGCAAGTTGTTTGAAGCTGACTTACAAATAAATCGTAACTTGCTTTCTGAAGATTATATATGTGCTGTGACTTTGTATGAAGACAGGATGTCTGAGGACAGCTAATAAATTACAACATTTATTTAATCATTTTCTGAGTGGCTTCTGATTGATTTTGTGGGATCTGCAGTGGTGGAAATCCCAGTACTATCCACCTTGTCATTACTGGGTGGCCTGTTCCAGCAGAAATCCAGTCAGTGCTGACATGACTTGGGACACAGAGTGTAAGAGTCAAATTATCCTGGATGGACAACAAATATCCTCATGATGTTACCATACTTCCTGCAACATGACCAAAGTTTGGCCATTTCAGGTAAGTAGTGTGGATATGATTAAGATGAAATGAGTTTTTCCATCCGAAAAACAAATCCAGGTCATTGGTGAAAGTAACGATTTGCTCTGTCAGATTCACAGGACACAAATCAATTACCAAGTGTCCCAAGAACCTTCCACCTTGCTGCAAAAATGCACAATAATCAGCGAGTCAGTCAGCAATCGTGGAGAGAGAGACACACAAAGATTTTACATGCTAGAGATTCTGCAGAATCTAGAACAGCACACATAAAGTGCTGGAGGAGCTCATCAAATCAGGCAGCATCTGTGAAGTGGAATGAGCTATTCACATTTCAGTTCAAGACTCTTCCCTTGGCCCTAAATATTAAGACCTCATCCTCTGTCCACAGATACTGCCTGACATGCTGACAATCCCTGTCATGTTCCGCTTTGAAATCAAGCTTATAGCTACAGAAATAGGCCATTTGGCCCATCATGTTGGTGCCAATCATCAAATGGTAATTAGAACTAGACAGTATTTTGCTGTAAATACATTGCATTCCCTCTCTTATTCTCCAGAGGTTCGGCAGTGTCCATCTACCATAAAGATAATGAAAGCATCAAAAAACACCAGGAATTCTGCAGATGCTGGAAATCCAAACCAACACACACAAAATGCCAGAGGAACTCAGCAGGTCAGGCAGCATCTGTGGAATTGAACAAAGAGTTGATATTCAGGCTAAGACCTGGAAAGGAAGGGGGCCAGAATAAAAAGGTGAGGGGAGTGAGGGTAGGGGAAGGAAGATAGCTAGAAGCTGATGAAGTTCAGTGGGGGGAAAGGTAAAGGGCTGGAGAGGAACAAATCCAACATGAGAGGACAGTGGACTATAGGAGTAAGGGAAGGAGGGGGCACCTGGAGGAGGTGAGAAGAGGTGAGAGGCCAGAATGGGGAATAGAACAAGAAGGGAGGGGAGGGAAAATTGTCAAAGGTCAAGTTTATTGTCATATGTGAAAATAAATACATCACAGATGGAATGAAAACCTTACCTGTAGCAACACCACAGGCACATAACTTCAGATAACCAGTCTTAACAAAGAAAACAAATATTGAACATAAATTATACTTAAGATTTATTTTAAAAATGCAGTAAGAACAAAAACAAACAAAGTCAATTGTAGTGCAGATTGGTCTAAGTAGTCACTGTTTTGTGATATCAAGGTATTAGTGTTGTGCTGGTTAGTTCAATACCCATATAGTTGAAGGAACACAGCTGATCCTGACCCTGGTGCTGTGGGAATTCAGTGGCAGCTCCGAGAAGAGGGTGAGGATCTTTGATGATAGATGTTGCTTTTGAAGCAACGTCTCAAACTACTGTAGTAAATTATGTAATTTCAAGATTTTTGTTGTGTTTGAAGTCATTAGGAGCAGGGTGATTTTATTCAGTGATCACGTTGGGTTAAGTTGAAATCTCTGTGCCCTGCTGTTGTCTGTAAGGAGTTTGTACGTCCTCTGTATCCTCCCACATTACAAAGACATTCAGGTTAGGGTTAGTACATTGTGGGCATGCTATGTTGGGTACCAGGACCATTGAACCACTGGAGAGTTCCCCAAGCACGTCCTCAGACCATAGACACAAAGTGCGCATTTCACTGTATGCTTCGATGTACATGAGAAAGATCAAACTGATCTGGATTAGATCAGCCAGTCTGTACCCCACTTCCCCACCCTGTAAGTCAGGTTTGTTGAAAATGGTGCTGAATAAGATCAGAGAGGAGGCTGTCTGGATGTCTTGACTATTCAGGCACAAAGCTGGTTAATTATGCTCGGACAGCTCTTGCACTGTGCTGGATTAGCTAGAAATCAGCATTTCCAATCGAGGCTACAGCTGGGATTGTGCAGGTCAAGTGAGTCCCAGTGGCTGACTGGTAATCAGAATATCCTGCCCATTGTATTGGCTCTCCCTTAAGGACAAAGCACTTGAGCCTCAAAGGAACAATAATCTTCTGACCCAGTACAGTCGTGTGCAGCAGGGAAAGAGATTGATGGCTATCGGAATTATTTTTATAGGAAACATTACAGGAGAGGGACAGCAATCATAGGAACAGATTGAGTTCACTAAGTAAACAATGAAGAGGCAGAGTAGGGTTCACAGAAAAGCATTTTGTACTGTGAACTGAAGGAATTGAAACACATGTCAGACTATTATGTTGTAGGAAATGTTTTCATGCTCTTCAGTGAAGGAGTTACGCCTGGTGACTTGACCAGTGTTTATCCCCCAACCAACGTCAGTGAAGCACATTATCTGGTGATTACCGACTTGCTCTTTGTGGGAGCTGCTTGTGCATAAATCGGCCACTGTGTTCTCCACATTGCAAAAGTGAATAGACAGCAATGCCTAGAAAGCACATTGATAAACTCTGAACGGGGTGTGGAGCAGAAGTCTTTATTTTATTGTCATTTCAATTTCCTCACTAGTCATTATCGGTGAGTGCTCTGGTTGATACCGAAGATCGAAGCCAGAAGGTCAATCTGAAGACCATAAGACATTAGAATAGAATTTGGTCATTTATCCCATCAAGCCTGCTCCACTATTCCATCATGGTTAATGTATTTTCCATCTCAACACCATAACACTGCCTTCTCCCCATAACAATTGATACCCTTACCAATCAAGAACATATCAAACTCCGCTTTAAATCTACCCAGGGTCCTGGCCTCCACAGCCATCTGTGGTAATGAATTCCACAGATACACCACACTCTGACTAAAGAAATACCTCCTCATCTCTGTTCTAAAGAGACATCCTTCTATTCTGAGGCTGTGCCTTCCTGCCTTAGGCTCCCCATCATAGGAAACGTGCTTGTCACGTCCACTTTTTCTAGCCCTTTCTGGGAAGTCATGTTTCCAGTTTGGGAAGTCCAGAAGTCTGGGTCTGTGAGTCTCTGCAAGTCAATGTCCGTGAATCCCCGAGCCTATCGGAGGCCAAAGATGGCCGGTCCTGGAGTTGGAGGACTGTGTATGTATGGGTGGGAGGATGGGCTGTGAGACGGGGGTTGTTTTGCTACTAATTGTGTTTTGTTTTGATGTATTCTGTGTTGTTCTGCTGGTCATTGTGGGTATGATACTTTGGTGCCTGAATGTGGGGTGAGACATGTGGGCTGGCCCCAGGGCACTGTTGGAATGTGTTGTCTGTTAAGCAAATGATGTGGTTCACTAAATAAAGTAATCTGACTATGAATCATAAGCTATAACTTTGAGAAGTATGATTCAATTGAATTTTGAATATCTGAACAAGATACACATGCTGATTAAACCTGCACAAATTGTGCTTTTTGTAATGCAAGATATTTTTATGATTATAACTTGACTCCTTTAGGCCTGGAGTTAATGGGCTCCACACTTCAACAGTAGATTCAACTGTGACTCATTGATATCATCAATGAAATATCATGGGTTCAAGTTCCAGTTTGGAAAAATGAGCATATAATCTCAAAAAGCAAATGAGAGTGCATTTCCCCAGTGATTGCCTTGTCCACATCCCTGCCACTGATCCCCTTCTGCCTCTTATCCCTGCAAGCTGCACAATTGCTACACCTGCCCGTTCACCTCCTCCCTCACCTCCTTTCAGGGCCCCAAACGGTCCTGCCAGGTGAGGCAACACTTCACCTGTGAATCTGTTGAGATCGTCTATTGTATCCGGTGCTCCCAGCGCAGCCTCCTCTGCATTGGTGAGTTCAACGTAAATTGGGGAACGGCTCTGTTGAGCACTTCCAGGCAATCTGCCCAAAAGCATAGTGGCCAACCATTTTAATTCTGATCCCCATTCCCATTCACCTTCTGACATGTGACCTCCTGTCTTGCCAAGATAAGGCGACTCTCAGGGTGGATGAACAGCATCTCATATTTCGTATAGGTAGCCTCCAAAGGGATGGCATGAACATCGATTCTTCTGGTATTTTTTCTCTCCCCCTTGCCTCTTCTTCTATTTCCCATTCTGGCCTCTTTTTCCTTCTCATAGAACATAGAAATCTACAGCATATTAAAGGCCCTTCGACCCACATTGTTGTGCCAACCATGTAACCTACTCTAGAAGCTGCCTACAATTTCCCTACTGCATAGCGCTCTGTTTTTCTAAGCTCCATGTACCTATCTGAGTCTCTAAAAAGACCCTATTGTATCTTCTCCTGATCTGCCTATCACCTCCTCCTGGGCTCCCTCCTTCTTCCCTTTCTCCTATTCTCCTCCCCTATCGTATTCCTTCTTCTCCACTCTAGCTTTCCCACCCACGTGTCATCTTCTAGCAAGTCCTCCTTCCCCTGCTCCCATCTTTTTTCGAAGATGAAGGGTCCTGATAAAGGTTCTGTTGTCTTGACGAGGGGTCCTGGTCTGAAATGTTGACTATTTATTCATTTCCCTAGATGATTTATGTATATTGAATAGATTAAAAATGATGCAAAAACTGAAATAATATAAATTTAAAATAGTGAAGTAGTGTTCATTGGTTCAATGTCCATTTAGGAGTTGGATGGCAGAGGGAAAGACGCTGTTCCTGAATCACTGAGTGTGTGCCTTCAGGCTTCTGTACCTCCTTCCTGCTCTGGGTGGTGGGGATCCTTAATGATGGCATCACCTTTCTGAAGCACCGCTCCTTAAAGATGTCTTGGATATTATGGTGGCTAGTACCCAAGATGGAGCTGACTAATTCTGCAACTTTCTGGAGTTTCTTTCAGTCCTGTGCACACTTTCAATGTACCCATATTAACATTTGCTTTTGTCATAATATCTTGGTCTGAAGCAGATCTGGTAAATTTACAAAGAAAAGTAAAAACTGAAATTACAAATTTTTGAAAATACTTATTATTAACACTACCTAGGACAGAAGGAGAAAGAGGAATAACAGACAAAAGTTTTACACAACAGTCAGATAAAATTTAAAGGATACACTTCCATCAATGAAAACAGGATTCAAAACTCCATGTGAGCGTATGCAATTCTGATAAGAAGTACACAACATTAAACTTAAATGAGAGCATAACCCAGAAAAATGAAGAGACTATCACTATTGAAGAAAACATTAACCAATGGAAGAGCACGACCCTCCATGGAAGACATCCCCATGATCCGAGCAGACTAGATGTTGACAAGGAGGCGTCAGACACCCGGCTCAGAGTCGGAGACCTCTTCCCAGAAACAGAGGGGTTCCCTGTGGCAATACAGGATGAGGTGGTTAACACAAAAGAATATGAAAAATACATAGAAAAAGAACAACAGATTCAAGATGATGAATGCAAAAAGTACAAGAGAAACCAGAAACAATCCAGCACATTACAGGATCCTGCAGCCGTTTAACTCTATCTGATTACTGACCCAAGCACAACCTAGTGGCAAACATCATTCACCAAAATTTTGCTTTGAAATTTAAACTCATAAAAGTAACTATACCATACTATAAATAGAAGCCTGATCCACTTAAGAGTCAGAGTCGTACAAATTATATTATGACCGATCCATTATTACAGAGAGGATAATCCACAATAACCGTCCAGATATAATAATATAGGATAAACAAGCAAGAATAATTTACTGAATAGATATCGCCATTCCAAACACATTTAGCATACAGAAACCAACAAGTGAAAAACACCAGAAATGTGCTGAATAGTGATATCTACATCTGGTGTCAGCCCAAAGTCACTACACAATAGCATTAACCAATTAGGCCTAAACAGCAATATTTACGTAAATCTTCAGAAAGCCACAATACTAAACACCACTAAAATAGTCCCAATGTTCATAGCGATTGACAAAAGAGTGTGCTTGGCTAGGTCTGTAGCACACGTTTATCAGCTTGAGCTGAGAAAATAATAATAATAATAAAAACAATAAGCAATAAATATCGAGAGCATGAGATGAAGTGTCCTTGAAAGTGAGTCGATAGGTTGTGGAAACAGTTCAGTGATGGGACAAGTGAATTTGAGTTAAGTTATCCCCTCTGGTTCAATAACTGTTCCTGAACCCAGTGGAGTGAGTCTTGAGGTTCCTGTACCATCTTCCTGATGGCAGCAATGAGAAGAGAGCATGTTCTGGGTTGTGGGGGTGCCTGATGATGGATGTGCTTTCCTGTATAGATGTGCTCAATATTGGGGAGCGCTGTAGCCATGATGGACTAGGTTGTATTTACTTTTTGCATGTTTTTTGTGATTGTGTAGGTCCAGGGGAAGCCTACACAGCCATGGGATTAAAGCAAACTCAGTGCAGGTGGAATCTGCTTCAGGATTGAACTTGGACCACGGAAACTATAAATTTTTAATTTTTTAATTTTGTTTACTTAGAGAGAGAGCACAGAACAGGCATTTCCAGCCCTTCAAGCTGCAATACCCAGCAAACCCTCAATTTAACCCAACTCATTACAATGACCAATTAACCTACTAACTGGTATGTAATTGGACTGTGGGAGGAAACCGGAGCACCCGGAGCAAACCTATGCATTACATAGGGAGGGCGTGCAGACTCCTTACGGATGACATCAGATTTGAACTCTGAACTCTGATGCCTCAAGCTGTAATAGAGTTACTTTAATCACTAGGCAACCATGTAAAGTACCGTACTAAAGTAGCATCTCAACTAGTTGTACCACTGTATTGACCGACCCATCCAGATTGACATCCCAGATGATTAACTGAGGCAATATCTTGCAGATCCCATATTTCATTTTAGTACTCGATAACATTTCCTAGAAGTACTATTTTTTCTAGAACTTTTCATAGTACTTCCCAGAATGCTGGGAAATACGTGTCCCTCAGTCATCATGACACAAGCAGATGATCTGACCATTCAGTTCAGTTGATTTTGCTGCCTTTGTGTCAAAGTTCTTACATTGCCAATGCACAGGATCAAGCTACAGGAAGTTGTAAACCCAGCAAACTCCATCATGGGCACCAGCCTCGCCAGCATCCAGGGCAGCTTCAAAAGGCGATGCCTCAGTAAGGCCCCCCATCACTCAGGATATCCCTTCTTCTCATTACTACCAACTAGGAGGTGGTAGAGGATCCAGAAGGCACACAGTCAACGTTTCCTCCCCTCTGTCATCAGATTTCCAAATAGCCAATAAACCCTTGAACGCTACCTCACTATTTTTCCCTATCTTGTTGCACTATTTAATTAACTTAATGTTCTTTAATTGTACTGCTGCAGCAAAACATCAAATTTCACAACATATGCCATATGCTGGTGATATTAAACCTGATTCTGATTCTGACATTACAATTGAGGATAGTGCTTTCATTATGTGTGCTGTGGGAGATGGTAGGATTGTGAAATGCACTCCATAATTACAAGTCTCTTTTCCTCGAAGCAACTTCTATAATAACATTAAATATGAGTTCAGCCATAATGCTGAATTATTCCCATCATATGACGCTAGTTTCCAATTACATCACTGAAAAGTATGTTTAATCATGAGGAGGTGATTAGGAACATGTTTGGGATGATGTAAGTTTAATAACTGATGAAAATAGTTGAAATTAAAAACAGAATTTAAGTAGGAGTTATGTAGGAGGAATGGGAAAAGAAAACTTGTTTTAATTCACCTAATTTAATAAGATGATTAAGATATGGAAGATTAACAAAGTACATGAATTTAATTCTTAATCATTTCTACCATTTTGACAATATGGTTTTTAAATTTGAAAAGGATATTAGTATTGCAGAGTGTTTGAAAAGTTGCTAATTACTTACCCCATGTATATTAAGCTGGTTACTTGAGATGGGCTGTGAAATGTAATTGAATATTTCTGCAGTATGAATCACACGTTGCAGTATAACTTTACAGTGAATCATATGGTTCCCTACAGATAACTCAGGGTCTATTTCAACTATTCCAGTTGCTAGTAATTATTACCATCGGCTATCATTCACTTCTCTATTACATCTTCAGAATCCCTGCCAAACCTGGGAATTTTTTTTATCAACCTTGCAATTGCAGTAAACCCACAAAAGAGTGATGGAAGATTTAGAGGCTGGAATGTTTGGAACATTCTAGAAATTTGGGGCACACTCAACTTGTCTATTGAGCCAATGAATGATCATCTGAGCCATCAATATGTCACCAAAGGCAGGTGTATCAGGCCAGTCGATTCATTACCCACGTCTGGAACAGGAATTTGAAGAACAGGCACAGCCCCACAATGGAAGGATGCCCTTTAGTATTCACCGAGATATCGCACAGAACAGACCCTTGCAGTCCTTCAAGCTTCACTGCCCAGCAACAGCCAGTTTAACCCTAGCTGAACCACAGGACAATTTACATTGACCGATTAACCGGAGTGTGTCTGTGGAACCGAAGGGGAAACCAGATCACCCGGAGGAAACTCATGTAGTTATGGGGAGGACTTACAAACTCCTTATAGAAAGGAGGAATTGCCTCAGCCACAGGGTGGTGGGCCTGTGGAATTCATTGCCACAGGGTGGTGGGCCTGTGGAATTCATTGCCACAGATGACCATGGAGGCCAGGTCATTGTATATGTTCAAAGCAGACGTTGATAGGTTCTTGATTAGTAAGAATGTAAGAAAGCAGATTGAATGGGATAATAATTCAGAAATGATTCAAAGGCAGAGCAGACTCAGTGGGCTGAATGGCCTAATTCTGTTCCAATCTGCTATGGTCTTGTGGGCTAAGAATAAAAAACTCGACCAACAGCCTTTAATGAAGCCAAACGTGTCCCTAAGGGTAGACCTAACATGCCAGTACCAACAATATAAATTGCTAAAATACCCAATCCCACATTCTAAAGAGTGCAGGCAAGTACCAGCCAAACTTCTCCATCAAGCGTTAGACATCTCTTCACTCCTGACTCCACCAGTTCACAGGGGTCTTCCTGTTACAACCCTGCTCCAATCCCTATTATTGTTACCCATTAACAACATAACAACATTAGCATTATCATTAACAACATTATGTTGCTCACAACATAAACCCTAAAATTTCAACCCCCATCCCCACCCCTAGGTTACACACAGATACCTATTGGCCTAGGAACCAGTGTACTTTGAGTGTTGAGTCTAATCTTCAAAGGAAAACAGAAATCTAAACCTGGTTACATCGGCCCATCTTCCTCTCTCCCCCTCCCTCATAAGGCATCACCTATCAACTACAGCCTCTGTCCAACTCCTCCTTTGTACTGCTAATTTCTGTGCCCTCTAAGCTGTGTGGGTGCGTGGCCACACAGTAAGATAGAGATGGACAGAAAGATACTCTACTGATCCAAAAAGAAATTACAGTCTCACAGTAGCATTACAAATGTACAGATATAAACATTAGAAGAGAAGTAGAAAGAATAAAAAATAAGTTACCACGAACAGTCATCACTTTCACACAGTCACACAGGAGGGGGTCATCACTTACCTGGCTGTAGGTTGACTCATTATAGAGCCTAATGGCCAAGAGTAAGAATGACCTCATATAGCATTCTTTGGAATGGTGCAGTTAACTTAGTCTATTACTAAAAGTACTCCTCTGTTCAGCTGAGGTGGCATACAGAGGGAGAGGAACATTGTCCAGAATTGCCAGGATTGTACATAGGGTTCTTTGTTTTATCACAGTCTCTGGTGTGTCCAGTTTAACTCCAATAACAGAGCCAGCCTTTCTAACCAGGTTATTGAGTCTGTTGGCATCACCTGTGTTGATGCCATTGCCCCAGCACAGCACCGCATGGAAGATTGTACTGGAAGTAACTGAAATGCTCCCTTTGTTGCCACACAGCTAGGATTTTATTTTATATAAATTGCTACAGTTTTCAGGCCGTTTAGAAATTTCCTGCTCAGAGCAATGGCTGGCCTGCGCAGCTGTAAACAATAATCAGAGGGAAAGTGTTGCCAACAACAGCATCTCTTCCTCTTCCATCTCAGTCTTGATACAGTGGCTCAACATGAACATTGACTTCCCTTTTTTGTCTCCATGGATGCTGGTTGAGCCATTGACATCCCATTGACATTTTCTTTGTTGGTCAGACTCCAGAATATGCATTCTTTTCTGTCTTTCTTTGTACCTTGTGGATAAGATGTCTATCTGAGCACAAACATGGCCACTTGACCTGCACAGACATTTCAGCGCAGTGCTGGAGGAGTGTTATAATCACAGAGGTATTGTGCTTTGAATAGCCTTCATAAATTATCATGCCTTATGTGTACTACTGTACTTTAGACCCTGGTTTGGAAAATGATGTCTCCTTTCTACATACATTATATGGTTACATATGTTATATACTGTACAGGTATATAGTTAAGTAACTATAAACTTGACTTGACTCAACTTGAATGGAATTTTAATGGAGTCTGTATCTAAGCTTCTAGGAGAAAATGGAAGATGCTTTGGCAGCATAGAACACAGAATGTGGAACAGTACAGCTCAGTACAGGCCCTTCAGCCCACAATGTTGTGCCAACCTTTTAATATGCTCCAAGATCAATCTAACGCTTCCCTTCCTCATAGCCCTTCAGTCTTTGGTCATTTTCTTCAATGCTCCTAAAGTATCTGCCCCCAGGAGCACTCCCCCCCCCACCCCTGCAGTGTATTCCTTACTCCCATCACCTAATCTGTAATGAACTTACCTTTGACATTCCCTCTATACTTTCCTTCAATCACCTTAAAAATTATGTCATTTCCACCCTAGGAAAAAGCCTCTGGCTGTCCACTCGATCTATGCCTCTTATCATCTTGTTCACCTCTATCAAATCACTTCTCACTATCCTTCACTCCAAAGAGAAAAGCGCTAGCTCACTCAAGCTACCCTTATAAGACATGCTCTCTAGTCCAGACAGCATCCTGTCAAATCTCCTCTGCATCATAGAACCTAGAACCTAGAAATCTACAGCAAATTATAGGCCATTCAGCCCACATTGTTGTGCCAACCATGTAACCTACTTGAGAAACTGACTAGAATTTCCCTACTGCATAGCCCTCTATTTTTCTAAGTTCCAGGTACCCATCTAAGATTCTCTTAAAAGACCCAATTGTATTCACTTCCACCACCGGCAGTGCATTCCACACATCCACCACTCTCTGTGTGAAAAACTTACCTCTGACATCCCCCTTGTACCTACTTCCAAGCACCTTAAAACTGTGCCCCCTCGTGTTAACCATTTCAGCCCTGGGAAAAAGCCTCTGACTATCCACACGATCAATGCCCCTCATCATCTTATACACCTCTATCAGGTCACCTCTCATCCTCCATCGCTCCAAGGAGAAAAGGACAAGTTCACTCAACCTATTCTCATAAGGTACACCCTCCAATCCAGGCAACATCCTTGTAAATTTCCTCTGCACTCTCTCTATGATATCCACATCCTTCTGAGGTGACCAGAACTGAACACAGTACTCCAAGTGGAGTCTGACCAAGGTCTGAAATAGCTGTAGCATTACCTCACAGCTCTTGAATTCAATCCCGTGGTTGATGAATGCCAACACACCATTCGCCTTCTTAACAACACTGTCAACCTGCACAGTAGCTTTGAGTGTCCAATCGACACGGACCCCAACATCTCTCTGATCCTGCACACTGCCAAGAGTCTTACCATTAATATTATATTCTGTCTTCAAATTTGACCTACCAAAATGAACCACTTCACACGTATCTGAATTGAACTTCATCTGCCCCTTCTGAGCCTAGCTCCGCACCCTATCGATGTCCCGCTATAACCTCTGACAACTCTCCAGACTATCCACAACACCCCTAACTTTTGTGTCATCAGCTAACTTACTAACCCACCCTTCTACTTTTTCATCCAGGTCATTTATAAAAATCACAAAGAGGAAGGGTCCCAGTACAGATTCTTGTTGAACACTACAGGTCATTACAGGTCCATGCAGAATACAAACCATCTATAACCACCCTTTGCCTTCTGTGGGCAAGCCAATTCTGGATCCACAAAGCAAGGTCTCCTTGGATCCCATGCCTCCGTAGTTTCTGAACAAGCTTTGCATGGGGAACCTCTCTAAAGTTTCCACATCTTTCCATAATGAAGTGACCAGAACTGAACACAATATTCCAAGTGTGATCTATCCAGATATTAAAGAGCTGCACCATTGCCTTATGGTTGTTGAACTTAATACCTCATCTAATGAAAGCCAACATACTATACACCTTCTTAAAACACTATCAATCGGCGCAACAACTTTGAGGGATCTATGGGCAAAGACTCTCTGTTCCTCCACTCTGCTAAGAATTAGGAAGGCTCTACAACAGGTAGCCAAAACTGCTCAACACATCACCAGCATCAGCCTACCCGCCATCAAGGATGTATATGCAGACAGGTGCCAGGAAAAGACCAGTAACTCCATGAAGGATCCCTCCTTGCTCATAGACCATTTGTCTCACTCCCATTCAGGAGGACGCTCTGCAGAATCTGTGTCAGGACCACCAGGTTTTTAAACATTTACTTTTCCCAAGCAGTAAGGCTGATCAACACTTCCACCCACTAACCCACCCCTCCACTACATCATCATTTCCCGTCAGTCACCTTATCTACAGACACCATAGTGCCTCACTTCACTTTATGGACATACAATCAATCTATTTATATAAGCTATCTTATGTATTTATATTTATTGTGTGTATTTTTATTATTACTGTGTTTTATTGTGCTTTTTTTTGCACTACAGCGGATCCAGAGTAACGATTATTGCATTCTCCATTGCACTTTTGTACTGAAAATAATATTAAACATCTTGAAATGTTGAATGAATGTTGGTCATATTCTGCCTTCAAATTCAGCCTTCCAAAATGAATCACTGCACTCTTTTCTGGGTTGAGTATTTTGACGACGAAGAAGAAACAAAGTGATGGAGAAACTCAGCAGGTCAGGCAGCATCAATGGATGGGAATAAACGGTTGACACTTCAGGCTGAGACCCTTCATCAGGACTGGAATGGAAGGAGGAAGAAGTCAGATTATTGCTAATCATCCTTTAGCTCAAGAGATTCTGCAGATGCTGGAAATCCAGAGCAACACATACAAAATGCTGGAGGAACTCAGCAGGTCAGGCAGCATCTACAGTGATGAATAAATGTCAATATCATGGTTTGAGCCAAGGCCCTTCATCAGGACTGTCAGTATTCAGCCCGAAATACTGACTTCTTAGTGATTTCCATAGATGCTGTCTGACTAGTTGACTTCCTCAAGCATTTTGTGTCTGTTGTTAATCATCCTTTATATTTTATAAGTCAGAGAGAGATAATTGCCTGAGTTTTACTTATGACAGTCACCTGTGTACTGATTGCTATATTGAGACAGTGATGACGATATTTTCCCAATGGATGAGGTGTCCACAATCAGAGAGCATACGTTTAAGGTGAGGAGCAAGAGGTTTAGAGGGAATCTAAGCAAGACTTCTTCCATGACCTATGGACTCACTTTCAATGACCTGATAACTCATGTTCTCAGTGTTATTTATTTTTTATTATTTACACAGTTGGTCTTTGTACAATTTACAATTACAAATTACAATTACACTTACAAATCTACAATTGTTCATAAACTCTATTGAGTTTATTTTCTTTAAATGCCTGCAATATGATGAGTCTCAAGGTGTAATATCATAACCTCTCTGTACTTTGATGATAAGTTTACACTGGCTTGCACTTGGACTTTTCTACCCAGTAGGTGGCTGCAACCTGAATGTGAAAGGGGCATGTATTCCCACAACACCTAACAAGTATTTGGACGCTAGTTGATGCGGGTATGTATTGGACACACTGAAGGCTGTGGTAGAACAAAGGACCCTACGGAAAATCCAGGCAATTCCGGACAATGTTTCTCACCCTCTGCATGCTACTTTGGCTGAACAGAGAAGCACTTTTAGTAATAGACTAAGACAACTGCACTGCTCCAAAGAGCACCATATGAGGTCATTCTTACCCTCGGCCATTAGGTTCTATAATGAGTCAGGGAAGTGATGATCCCCTCCTGTTAGACTATTTGAGATAGCTTATTTTTTAAAAATGTTTCTTACTTCTCTTCTAATATTTGTATATCCGTGCACTTGTAATGCCATGGTGACACTGTAATTTCGTTTGGGATCAATGAAGTATCTACCTATTTGTTTTCAGAACAATTCTAAAACATTTAGATAAACATCTGAATCTGCAGAGCACAGTAGACAACAGACCAAGTAGAAAGTAGGCAACATGAACAAGATTAGGTGAAGGGTCAGTTTCTGTGCCGTGTGAATCTATGACTCTTACACTTCAGAAACTCTTCATTAACTGTTCAGGTTAAAGAACAATTATTACTCCAACCATCAGGTTCTTGAACCAAAGGGGATAACTTCACTCAATTTCACTTGCCCCATCTTTGAAAAGTTCCCACAAGCTATGGCTCATATTCAAGGACTCTTCATCTCATGCCCTTGATACTTATTGCTTATCTATTGAATTTAGTTTCTTTTGTATTTTCACACATTAGTGTTGACTAAAAGTGAGTCCCTGAGGGATGCTTTGTAAGTGCTGATGTAGCCAACGAAGAGCCTGCAGTTGCATGAATAAAAAATCACTACAAAGATTACACAGAATTACGCAAAGACCTTAAGAACAGCAGAGAGCTCACAAGGGATTTTATCTTAAGAGAGCATATTGAAAATTGATGAGGTTCAAGGTGTGTGACTATTAGAAGAATATTTGAGGATGTAATACTGTGATCTAGTACTTCTGAAAATGGTTTTGATACTTTGGGATGTGGCCCTCTCCAACTTTCCTTTAAGAAATTAGAGCTGAGCTGGTTTCTTAAACCAGCACCATCCTTCTAGTGAAGGTAATTGTACAATATCGATGGATAAGGGAGTTCCAGGAAATTAAACCTAACAGTGATGAAGGGCCAGCAATACAATTTTAGGTCAAAGAGGAACCTGCAGGTAGTAATGTCCCCAATTCTTTCTTTTTTGGTGACAGAGGTCAAAAACTTTGAAAGTGCTGTCATGATAACATAGGTGAAATAATTGCAATAATCACATCCTCATTTGCAGATGGCGAACACTACTACCATTGCACATCAGTAGTTAAGGTAATGAAGACTTAGCTTGTGTTAAGCTATAATATTTTTCATCTGCTTTAGTGAAACTGTTACTCATACACAATTACACAGATTAAAAGAACATGTCTTAACATATTTTCCTAACATTATATCAATGATTTATAAATGATCAACAATTGTATTACTTTGATACAGTTGCATAATAATGAGCTACAATTCATTCCATTACAATTAATTTATCACATAATAATATGATGTCTGTTTCTTTATATTAATTACCATGCTTATAACATGCTTAATCATACTGAAATATTATGTAATTACAATGCCATTGATATGAATTTGTGCCGTAATTGTTACAACATCTACATGCAATTTTGGGATAATTAATTAGGCTTAAAATAAACTGTTGGTATTTTCTGTTCCCTCTCTATCCTGTTTCATGCATCATTCCCCCAACAGAAAGAACATCCTCATTTTATAAATGACGGCTTATTTGTGGAACAGGAATTGGGACTGTTTTTCATACAGCCATACAGCACAGAGAATGGCCCTTGGGCCCAAATGCTCTGCTTCAGCCATCAGGCTCTCTCTTATACCAATCCAATTTTATTGTTCCCACATCTCCCTCAACTTCTCCCAACTTCTATTGGTCCCCTAGAAACCAAGGGCCAGCTACAGGATGTGGAAGGAAAATGGAGCATCTGGAGGACACCCATGCAGTCACAAGGAGGAGATGCAAACTCCATAGAGCCAGCATCTTGGTAACTGGCAGCTCTACTAGGTACATGGCTGTTCCACCCATTGTTATGTTTTGTAATTCCAGACATTAATCGAAAGAGAAACACAGCAGCCAGGGGTACTTGCATACTTTGTATTTTCTTTAGTGAGGTGCTCACGTATGACGTGCTGCCGTAATGACGTATGCCATTCATGTATTTTTATATATAACCCATAATGAATTATGTAAGTAAAGAATGTTTAACTAAGCAACATAATTACAATATTACTGAAATATGAAATACACTACACCCATTGCTGTGCCATAGCTCATCAGCAACTCCCACATAGCCTGATTGGAAACTTGGTGACCATTTGTATCATCAGATATTTCTCTCTTGTGGTCTCCTTTTCCTTTTAGACCCAATTACTAACCACAGCCATCACTTACTGTTGTCCACACTGCTCCAGATGATATAGTTCCTACAGCCACCGATAGACCAACCCTTCGGAGAACATCACACTCGACTTGAGTGATCGCACTACTACTGTGGTTTCCTTTGATAACATCACCACCTTTAGTGTCAGAATTGGGTGTAAAGCTCATGATGAACTAAATTATCCTTTGTAATTATAGATGGATCTTCCATTCTTGTCGCAAGGAAAAAAGTCATAAATTCACGTAATTCCTTGGTATCAAGGTCTGCTTTACCCACTATATTATGTTCCTACTTGACTAAGCAGAGTAACACTAGCAAATCAGGAAATGATCATTTATACTGTGCATTTTATGTCAACAACATGCCTCCAGCTCACTACACAGGGGCATTTACAGCTCATCATCATCAGTGATCACTCATATTCGAGTACAATTCTTCTCCTGGTGGTTGATCTGATCACTTGTAGGTCTTGAGACGACTGAAGTGGCTGATCCACGATCCACAAGTCCTATTGCAGTGTTGGCAGGTGCAGGTCATTGAGGTGATGGTGGGCTTTTCCCAGTCTCTCCTTGTGTTGAAGGCACTTAGTCTCAGCAGCAGCTGATGTTGAGTTACAAATGTGGCTACGTTAGCTTCCTCCAGGATGCTGGAGTTGTGCGTCTGTTCTTTCAGCTGATTCTCAGAATGTTTTGGAGGCATCTTTGATGGTAAATTTCCAGGGATTTTATGTGCCTGCTGTATGTTGTCCAGGACTCCACTCCATATAGCAAGGAGGGAAGGACTAAAGCTATATAGACTAGAAGCTTAGTGTTGGTCTTGATATCGCGATCTTCAGAAACCCTCTTTCTCAGCCTGGTGAAAGCTCCACTCACACAGCCTGGTGTGCGATTTATTTCACGGTCAATGTTGGCTCTTGAAGAAAGAAGGCTGCCAAGATATGGGACATGATCATTCCAGAGGAATGTTGTCAACTGAGATGGCTGGAGGTTTAGGAGCTTGGTCAGGAGCAGGTTGGTGCAGGACTTGGGTTTTCTTTATGTTTAAATCAAGCCCCAGGGGCTTGTATGCCCTGGTTAAGGCATCCATTATGCACTGCAGATCCTCCACAGAGTGAGCTACGATTAATAGGAAACAGGATGGCATGGCCACTGTCTGTAAGGAGTCTGTACATTCTCTCGGTGGCCACGTGGGTTCCTTCTGAGAGTTCTGTTCCTTCCACAGTCCAAAGACATACAGGTTAGGGTTAGTAAGTTGTGGGCATGTTGTGATGGTGTCTGAAACATGACGACTCTCGTGGGCTGCCCACAGCGCATACGCAGACTGTATTAGTCTTTGACACAAAACTGACATTTCACTGTTTCAATGTTTCGATATTCGTGTGACAAATAAAGGCAATCTTTAACTTTTAACGTTAATAAATGGGGTGCAGTGATCTGAAGGGGAGAAACTTAGTCAAATAGATACTTTTTCATATTTTGATCATGGAATATGAAGGTTCATGGCAAACAATATTTTATTTCATATTATTGTATTTTGTTTGTACTGTGAAAGAGACCATTTGGCTAATCAAATGCTTGTTTGCTTTTAGATCAATCCCATCAATTCCACTCCCCCACTTTGGTCCCTAAAACCAAGTCTCATTATCTATCAGATTTGCAGCTAATTGTCCCATCAACTGCATGCACAAATCCAGATTAGATTAGCATCAAGTAAACAGGTTGTAAAATTACATGGTTGCATAAAGCTCACAGAGTTAATAAGCGATGGGGAGAAACGGTTAATATTTCAGATCAAAGATTGGTTCATCAGTTCAGGCCTGAAGGGAGGACAAAGGGTTATTTACCTGAGATGCTACCATTGCTACTCTTCCCTCAGATACTGCCCAACCTGCTGAGTATTTCTATTATTTTCAAAATTCAAAGTTCAAAGTAAGTTTATTATTGAAGTACATATATGTCACCATATACAACCCTGAGATACATTTTTTGTGGGCATACTCAATAAATCCATAAACCATAATTGAATTAATGAAAGACTGCACCAACTTGGTGGACAACAGTGTGCAAGACAATAAATTAATCATATACAAAAATAACAAGAATAATAAACAAGCAATAAATATTGAGAACATGAGATGAAAAGTCCTTGAAAGTGAGGTCATAGATTGTGGGAACAGTTTAGTGATGGACCAAGTGAAGCTGACTGAAGTTATCCCCAGTGGTTCCTGAGCCTGATGGTTGAGGGAGAATAACTGTTCCTGAATCTGCAGTGTGAGTCCTGAGGCTCCTGTACCTTCTCCCTGATGGCAGCAATGAAAGAATGAAAGCAATGACCTGGGTGGTTGGTGTCCCTGATGATGGATACTACTTTCCTGCAACAACATATTGTGTAGATGTGCTCAGTGGTGGGGAGGGTTTTACTGCCTTGATGAATCAAGTTGGGCAATATTTGTGGGAAAAGAATCAAGGCTAATGTTTCAGGTCAATGACCTTCCGTCCTCTCTCAAGCCTGAACTGATGAGTTGACCTTTCTCCTGAAACATTAACTCTGTTTTTCTTCCCACTGATGCAGCCCAACAGTGAATATTTCAAGTATCTTTCCTTTTTCTTTTCCTGATGGACTGTGGAAGCCTTTAGATTCAAGTTAACTAATTTAGCCACGCTACCACACATCCCTGCATTAGAAAGGTGCACAGGGCGTTCCAAGGTTTAGGGTATTGGCAGCTGAAGACTTGGTAAAAATCATTCATTGCAAGAGGCTTGAAGACTGCAGAAGTGAACAGTGGAAAGGTGTGGGTTAAGTGGACATGGCAAGGACAAGGCAATGGTAGGATCTGAAAGCAAGTTTAAACTTTTCAAAATGAGGCATTACCAGCTAAGCCGCTTTCCTGTTCAATTGATTTTTGTTCACACTTAACACTGTTGGAAGTCCAATTTAAAAATCCGACAGTTTCAAAAAGCTAGTATTAATTTAACATTAAATTGCTTTTCTCTGTTTTGATTGATCTTCCAATTATTATAGTTGAAAGGGTGAGTGTTGTTGACTTCTTCACAGAATGAGCTGGGAAGAGTTACTAACCTTGACAGAGATGAGCTAGTATGCATATTCATATATTCAGCACTGTCCAGTGATATATCTCAGCTAATATTAATTAATCTCACTCAACTCTAGCCAGGTCGGTTATTGTTCCTTGTTGATCCCCAGAAATGTTCTCTGTACTGATATTATGTATTAATATTCACATGAGATAAAACTATACAAGTAGCTGGAAATGAAATCAATTACATTTTACCTTATGTTTAGCAAAGTGCTCACAATAATTGAACTGGGTGAATATCAATCCAAATATGATACTTGTTTACATTAGTAAATACTGTATTTCCTTGATTTACAAAGGTTTTATGTAAACAATTCTGCTATTGATTCTTTGAGATACATCTTTTTGATTTATTAAAGTATATTTACCTTTAAAATAGTGCACTAGTCTCTGTGTGTAATAAAGTGCAGAACTGAAATGGACAGAAACACAAGAATTCTGCAGATGCTGGAAATCCAAAACAACACACACAAAATGCTCAGCAGGTCAGGCAGCATCTATGGAGAGGAATTGTCAACATTTTGAACTGAGACCTTTCATCAAAACAGAAGGGCCTTCATCAGCACCTTTCATCTCCTAAAGAAGGATCTTGACCCAAAAAGTTGACTCTTCCATTCCAAAGATGCAGCCTGACCTGTTTAGTTCCACCAGCATTTGAGTGTTACATTGAAATGGGCTGAGCTTCATCCAGTTTGCTTTCCCAAACATTTTTAGAGTGCACACTGGCTGTGAATCAAGGAGCATCTATACTGGGGTTTTCTCTGTTCAAGTCTGCATGTCTATATTGCTATAGAGATTGGACAGGCTGGGTGTGTTTCCCATTAGCATAGGAGACTGGGAGGTGAATCAATAATAGTCTCTAACACCATGCAGCAGATAGATAAGATGGATATTCTCAGGGAAGGGGAGTCTAAAATAGGAGGACATAGTTTTAAGTTGAGAGAGAGAAGTTAAAAGGGAATCTGAGAGTCAACATTTTCCACACAGAGGGTGGTGGATATGTGGAGTGAGCTGTTGGAGGAAGTGGTAGAGGCAGGTACAATCTTTAACAGACATTTGAATAGAGTTAAGGATAGGGTGGGTTTATAGGATTAGAGGCCAAATACAGACAAATCAAACAAGCTCAGGTAGGTACCTTGATCAACACAGATGAGATGGGTTGAAGGGCCTGTTTCTATAACTCTATAAACCTTGGCTGTGCTGTGTCTTCCGCTGTGAGCCAAGTACTGCAGTCTTCCTCTAAGCTACTACTTCCCAGCCCTTGGACAAGGCCCAGAGAACAGAGTGCCTGGAGTGCCTGTCCACCTGCACTCACAGGATGGCTCTGACAGCTGACAAAGCCACCACCCATCCCTCTATCTCACTCAGACTTGCTAAACACTAACCTTTGAGAACTAAATCTGAATCACATTTATTATGACTGATTGCAATGAGAAGAAGGCCTGTCCTGGATGGTGAAGGTTTTCAGTGATGAATGATGCCTCCTGAAGATGTTCACGATGGTGGGGATGGTTGTGTCCAATCTGGAGCTGGCTGAGTCTACAACCTTCTTGCCTTCTCTTGTGATCCCGTGCATTGGAGCCTCCTTATCAGGCAGTGATGCAACCAGTCAGATTCCATCATTCATCTGTAAAACATTTCAAAGAATCTTGTTGACATACTGAAGAAAACACATTTATTAAATCAAACAAGAATGTTCTTATATTTCTCCCAGCAATTGATGTTTCCTATTTATTTCAGTGGCTTTGTTTCCGTGTTGCATTTTACCCTGGTGGAGTTTTGGGATAGAGCCTAGGAGTTGCCTCAAAAGACTCCACCAGGAACCCACCAGCACGATGTAGTTTCCCTCAGGCAAGCTGCACTGCAGATTCACCTAGGGAATAACCCACTCACAGTCTTGTGGATCCTGGTGGAAGATTTATCACACCAGGACAAAATCTTGGTGGGAAAACTTGCGGAAGGTTTGGAGAAGCAGATCGATTTAGAGAGGAAACTTCAGGACTTACCAGGTTCACAATTGGCCAGAGGGGAGTGATGGAAATTAAAGAAATCTCGGAGGCCTGATTTGGAGTGTGCAGATCCAGGAGGGGAGAGGGGCTGGAGGCAGTTCATGGATTAGATCAAATATAACCATGTAAGTATTTAAAAAGGAATCTGAGAAGTATCAAATTAAAACATCACTGAACCCCTGAGCGATGATGAATTAGTAAGCATGAAGACCGTCTCTGTAATTGAAGAGGCATTAATTTCATGGTTTCTAATACAGAGAATAAATAAGTCGACAATAATCAGTGGATATTCAAATTTGAACAGGCAGCCAACTGTGGATTATATTCTTGTCTGTAATAAAAGGATTTTCTGCTCAGTCACTTTCCCACGAGATTGAATGTGAGAGACATACAGTGGCCATTTTATTAGATACTTCTTGTACCTAATTCAATGGCCAATGAGTGCATGCTTGTGGTCTTCTGCTGCTGTAGCCCATCCACTTCAAATTTCACAAGTTGAATGTTCGGAGACGCTCTTCTGCACACCACTGTTATAACACATAGTCGTTTGAGTTACTGTCGTTCTCCTGTCAGATTGAACCAGTCTGGTCATTCTCCTCTGATTTCTTTCATTAACAAGGTGTTTTCACCCACAGAACTGCTGCTCATTGGATGTTTTGTTTTTGTTTTACTACATCATTCTCTGTAAACTCTAGAGACTGATGTGTGTGAAAATCCCAGGAGATCAGCAGTTTCTGAGTTACTTAAACCACCCGGTCTGGCACCAACAATCATTCCACAGTCAAACTTACTTTGATCACAATTCTTCCCCATTCTGATGTTTGGTCTGAACAACAACTGAACCTTGTGACCATGTCTGCATGCTTTTTTATGCATGAGTTGCTGTCACATGATTGGCTGATTAGATATTTGGATTAATAAGCAGGTCCACAAGTGACCCTAATAAAGTGGCCACTCCGTGTATATTAATACTGAGCTAGATAATTGTTCAAAGAAACAAGGGATAAATAAAGTAAACAGAAAACATTTTTTAGCTAAGCATTACTAAAGCAATGTGTTTAAGTCTTTAAAAAAAACAAATCTGTTAAAAGAAGCAATCTGCTCAATAATTCCTTTGAAATAAAATGCAGATCTGGATCACAGAATAAAGCAAGTTCTACAAACTTCAAAATTAAAGTAAATTTATTCTCAAAGTACCCTATGTCATCATACACTACCCTGAGATTCATTATCTTGCAGACATTCACAGTAGAATAAAGAAATACAATAGAATCAATGAAAACTACACACAGACTAACACACAACTGATACGCAAAAGAAGACAAACTGTGTAAATACAAAAAATAATAATAACAATAATAATAATAATAATAATAATTAATTAATTAATACTGAGAACATGGGTTGTTGAATGTGAGTGCAAGGTTGTGGAATCATTTTGTGCTGAGATGAGTGAATTTATCCTTGCTGATTTAGGAGACGGATGAGTGGTGGTAACTGTTCCTGAACCTGGTGGTGTGGGACCTAAGGCTTCCTGCCCAGTGACAAGAGCAAGCAGAGAGCACGGCCTAGATGGTGGGGTCTTTGATGATGGATGCTGCTTTCTGGTGGCAGTGCTCCTTATAGATGTGTTTGATGGTGGGTCTTTGTACAATAGTTATCACCAGTTTCTGAAGTGTTCAGACACTATCCTCTCTGCAGATAAAACCTTGTGCTGGTGTTCATCTGCAGAGTCGCACCTTGCAAAGGTAAGGATTCACACCAGTCACTCTTGAAAATAAAAATAATGTGTTTTGCCACGGTTTCTCCTTTTCGCTCATTTGAAAGCACTGTGGGCTGCATTTTTCTCCATCTGTAAGTGCCTCTGAGAAGTTATGGTGAGTCACCTTGAATTTCTGCAGTCCTTCTGGAGATGAGAGAGAGGATTTGGTCCCAATAGAGACAGCTAAGTAATGATGGTGTGCAGCGTAATAGGGAAACTTTCAAATGACAGTTTACCCATTTGCCTGCTACACATGTCCTTCCTGGGGATAGAGGTTGTCACTTTCAGAGGCATTGCTGAAAGAAGGGATAGTAATGAACTTTGTAGATGACACACAATGCCACCATGATGGCAGACAGAGTGAATATGTAAAGGAATCTTTATACTGCCTTGTCAAAGTTCATGTTCAAATTCAAATTTCAAATAAATATATTATCAAGGTACATACAATATCACCATATACTACGCTGAGTGGCATTTTCTTGCAGGCATTCCCAATAAAGCAAAGAAATACGGGGGTTGGTTGATGGTTGTCCATCATATCTGAGAGTGACAGGAAACCTGTGCGTGAGAGTTTTAAAGTGGAAATGGCTTTGCACTGGGACAGTTCCACTCTCTAAACCTCAGATGTCTGGGTCCAGTGGTAGGAACAAGTGTCACAACTAGGTTCTTCCTGGGCTGCAGTGGATGACCATGGCTTCCTCTGTACCTTGTCATGCCCTTCGCTTTCAGCGAAAAGCTGCAGAACCGTCTTCCTGGGCGTTCAGTCTCACTGTACTTCCTACCTGCCCAGTCTGCTGGAACACCAGGGTAGGAGGCTGCTGGTGACCCTCAGCTGGTAGAGCCCACCTATCAAAGCTGTGTATCAGGGTGTGGCTGCTGTCACATACAAACAGCTACAGTAGAATCAATGAAAAACTAGACACAAAGGCTGACAAGCAACCAAAGTGCAAGACAAAACAGAAGTTAAGAAGATGATGAGCTTCATTAACTGCTCTCATTCAGGAATACAGAGAGCACATTCATATAAACCTCAGGTTTCTTTCTCCCATTTATTAAGATTGTGTGAACTAATTCTAACCTCAATTCCACATTTCCATTTATCCTAAATACCTTTGTCACCTTTGCTTATCAAGAATTTTTCTGCAGCTGCCTTAAAAAATTCTGCAAATACTTCACCTCATTTCTATTTTAAATAGGCATCCTTTTATAGTCAAACAGCAATCTCCTAGTTCTACATTATCCTGTAAGTGGAAACATCTTCGCCACATCCAGTCAAGACCTCACAGATCTTTTGGTTTTCAATCCAGTCCACTCTTCAATCTTCCAACCGCCAACAGACACAAGCCAAGCTTGCCAACTTTTCCTCCTTGGACAATCCAGGCATATTAGAGAAGTCTGAAAGCATGTAACACCAGGCTCAAGGACAGGTTCGATCCTGCCTTTATAAGTCTATGAATGCCAAATGATGATGGGCACTGGATAAGGGTGAAGTCACCATGTGCATCAGTCTTGGTTACAGAGTCGGTGGACACTGGTCACATTTCCATTGCCAATCTTCACTAGTTAAGGTGATCACTGGTGTCTGTCATTGTTGTCAATTCTATCTTCATTTGGAAATTAAGTTCAGAAAATGATGACATTTCAATAATATCTAAAGTGATATGGTTTCAGCTTTTCAGTGAATTGCAACATTGTCTTCTGATGTTGAAGAGTGACACCCATGTATTGGCTTCACTAGGGAGAGAGAAAATCTGGATTTCCTTTGCAATGTTTTTACTTATGATGATCTCATTTTAACTGTTCAGACAGATGGCAAATTTTCACACATAACAAATAGATTTAGTTTGCTATTTTATGCCTTTTTACCAAAACAGATAACATTGTAAATACTTAGCAGGTCAGGCAGCAACTATTGAGAAAGAGGCAGAGTCAAGATTTTAAGTCAATCATTCTTCACCAAAATGTCTCCCTAGAGAACTCTGATTGATCCTTGTAGTCTTACAGGAATAGATGGATTATTATGTCATCTTATACCTCTCGGCCTTCACCACCCAGAACAGCATATATATTTTATACTGTCCATTTTCCATTTCAGAACAACTATCTTAACAACTGAAGGATGACACAAAGTGACAAAAGACAATGTTAGGGAGGACAGCCAAATACTTGGTCAGAGAGGAAAGTTCTTAAGGGAGGGAAAAAGGTTTTAATTTTCAGAATATTATAAGGCTGGAAGAGATTCCAGAGAAAGGGATGCAAACTTGTAAGCAAGGAAACAAACTTTGAAATCAAGGCATTGTAGAAGGAATGTAATGTTCAACAAGAACAGGCCTAATATATGAATAGGATTTGCAGTAAGTTGGGTTGTGGGCAACGGATATGGATGCCCCCATACTTTCCAAGATAAGTGTAACACAAACACAAAGTAGTTAGGCAGCATCTATGGACAGGAATAAACAATGAAGATTTTGGGCCAAAACATCAACTGTTTATTTTCTTCTATAGAAGCTGTCTGATCTGCTAAGTTTCTCTAATATTTTGTGTGTTTCTCCCATTGTCCATTGTCCTCTTCTATCAGATTGCTTCCTATTCTCCCCCTTCCCCAACTTCTATTACCTCCCAGATTCTCACTTCATCCCTCAACCCCTATCTACACACCTTTCCCCTACCAAGTTTAACCCATGACCTGCTAACTTGTATTCCCCCCGCCTTCTTTTTCTGGTTTCTTCCCCTCTCTTTTTCAGTCCTGCAGAAGGGTCTCAGCTTGAAATGCTGAACGTTTATTCCTCTCCATAAATGCTGCCTGACTTGCTGAACTCCTCTAGCATTTTGTGTGTGTTGCTCTAGCTTTCTGGCATCTGCCAAATCTCTTGTGTTTCAGAGATGAGGACTGGTGGAAATATGTCTCATGGCCATGTTTAGGGGTAACAAGGGTAAGGTGGAGAGGGTCAGCAGCAAATATGAAGTAGAAAGAAATGCACTTCAGATCAATGAAGCCAGTTTACCGTGGTTCAGCTCACTGCACAGGTCATCAGTATAATTTAAGGAACCAGATTTCTAAGATTCATCAAAGTAGGGTTTTATTCCCACCCTTTTGGCTTCAGGTGATTGGATGAGGAGTAGGAGGAGGAATTATTCCAAACTTATTCAATCCAGTAGGAAGACACTCAACTGGAAGTCCAAGGGACACCACCTTAAGCGAGCAGGTGATCAAAATATAACTGGCATAATGAATTTTCAATCAACATCAGTTTCATCTTCCAATGTAACAGCAATGGAGAGGAGGATTTGATAAACACCTCCTAGAATTTTCTAAGAATATCTTTCACCAGTCAGCACACAACATCAAAAGACAACATCCAACTTTGACCGAGTGGGAGATAGGGGGCTCAAGAGAATGGGACCCGCATGGGTCCCAGTTATGCCTGCCTTTTTGTTGGCTTTGTGGAACAGTCCATGTTTCAAGCCTATACGGGTATCCGTCCCCTTCATTTCCTTCACAACATCGACAACTGCATTGGCGCTGCCTCCTGCACGCATGCTGAGCTCGTTGACTTCATTAACTTTGCCTCCAACTTTCACCCTGCCCTCAAATTTACCTGGTCTATTTCTGACACCTCCCTCTCCTTTCTTGATCTTTCTGTCTCCATCTCTGGAGACGGCCTATCTACTGATATCTACTATAAGCCTACAGACTCTCACAGCTACCTGGACTATTCCTCTTCCCACCCTGTCTCTTGCAAAAATGTCATCCCCTTCTCACAATTCCTCTGTCTCCGCCGCATCTGCTCTCAGGATGAGGCTTTTCATTCCAGGACGAAGGAGGTGTCTTCCTTTTTTAAACAAAGGGGCTTCCCTTCTTCCACCATCAACTCTGCTCTCAAACGCATCTCTCCCATTTCCCGCACATCTGCCTTCACTCCATCTGCCCACCACCCCACTCGGGATAGGGTCCCCCTTGTCTTCACTTACCACCCCACCAGCCTCCGAATCCAACATATAATTCTCCGTAACTTCCGCCACCTCCAACGGGATGCCACTACCAAGCACATCTTTCCCTACCCCCCTTTCTGCTTTCCACAGGGATTGCTCCCTACGTGACTCCCTTGTCCATTCATTCTCCCCATCCCTTCCCACCGATCTCCCTCCTGGCACTTATCCTTGCAAGCGGAACAAGTGCTACACCTGCCCTTATACTTCCTCCCTCACCACCATTCAGGGCCCCAGACAGTCCTTCCAGGTGAGGCGACACTTCACCTATGAGTCGGCTGGTGTGGTATACTGTGTCCGGTGCTCCCGGTGTGGCCTTTTATATATTGGTGAGACCCGACACAGACTGGGAGAATATTTTGCTGAACACTTACACTCTGTCCGCCAGAGAAAGCAGGATCTCCCAGTGGCCACACATTTTAATTTCACGTCCTATTCCCATTCTGATATGTCTATCCATGGCCTCCTCTACTGTCAAGACGAAGCCACACTCAGGTTGGAGGAACAATACCTTATATACTGGCTGGGTAGCCTCCAACCTGATGGTATGAACATTGACTTCTCTAACTTCCATTAATGCCCCTCCTCCCCTTCTCACCCCATCCCCGATATATTTAGTTTTTTTTCCCCCTCGCTTTTTTTTCTTTCTCTCTCTGCCCATTACTCTACCTGTTCTCCATCTCCCTCTGGTGCTCCCCTTCCCCTTTCTTTCTCCCTAGGCCTCCTGTCCCATGATCCTTTCCCTTCTCTAGCTCTGTATCCCTTTTGCCAATCACCTTTCCAGCTCTTAGCTTCATCACACCCCCTCTGGTCTTCTCCTAACATTTCGCATTTTCCCCTCCCCCTCCTACTTTCAAATTTCTCACTATCTTTCCTTTCAGTTAGTCCTGATGAAGGGTCTCGGTCCGAAATGTCGACAGCGCTTCTCCCTATAGATGCTGCCTGACCTGCTGCATTCCACCAGCATTTTGTGTGTGTTGCTTGAATTTCCAGCATCTGCAGATTTCCTCGTGTTTGGCAAGAGAATGTTTGTCTGTTTTGATCAAAACTTGAAATTCTGGAAATAACATTCAGTATCATATCAACCCTTCCGATATTCTTCAAATTCCCCTTTTTTGAAGAAGGGTCTTCTTCACTGTTGTTCTACATGAAGACCTTCACAATGAAAACTGCAGTCTGTCTGAGCTAATGGCTTCCTGAGGTGCTAAGATCTGATCTTTTTGCAAAGGGGAGAAATACTTAAATCTAGAGCAACACACACAAAATTCTGGAGGAACTCAGCAGGTTAGGCAGCATCTATGGAAAAGAGCCAGCAGTCAACCTTTCAGCCTGAGTAGCCTTCAACCTGATGGCATGAACATTGATCTCTCCAAATTAACTACAGTTCCTTAATACCCTCATCAAAGAATAAAACCTGAAAAAGGGTTTCTTCAGTGGCCTTCTGCACATTTATTTTAAAATGGGGATCAACAGTAACGTACTCTGAGTCAGATAACATCTGCGAGGGATCTTAACGAACAGATTGATGTGATATGGTTTGAGACTCACAGCCAGATTGCACATTGTCCACAACAGATACAAATGGCTGCCAGAAGAATTAATTAAAATTTAAAGAGTTCAAATAAATAAATAACTTCTAAAATGGTCTATTGAACATCAGAAGCAGCAATGTGAGAGGCTATTTGGCCCTTCAAACAAGGCTTGTCACTCATTATCATGCTCATTTTAGTTTGTCCTTATCTTCACTTTCCTTCCTGATCTCCATACCACTTCATTCAATTGCTGTCCAACAATCTGTTTGACCCCATTTTCAATGTATTTAAAAATCTAGCATCTAAGGCTGATAGTTTGTTTCTTGATATTTGCTGCAATCAAGTTTTGAAAGGTTTTGCTCCAGTTTATTTTGATTTAATTAGCTTGGATGAAAACATTTTCTTTGACTTACTTTTTAAATTATAAATTAATTTTTACAAGTTTTTTTTGCATTGCAATTTTGCAGAATTCTCTTAATGGCAGTAATAAATTCATGCTTATTGGAAAGTTGTGAACATTACAGAGATTAGTTCAGCAACATAAAATTGCAGTATTTGCAGACTGCTCCGGAATTCCAGCTCAATGGGTAAAGCTCCACCGTGGTGCCTTGGTGAAAAGTTAGTACTGAAATTTCAGTCTTTATAAATCATGCTTAAAAGTAAAGACTTTAATTAATAAAGCACTTTATGGACTCTTAAATATTTTTCCAACTGTGACGTGTAGTTGAGATATCGTTATGTGAGTTTATGCAAATAAGTCATGTGATATGAAGGGACGATTGTGAGTTATAAAGATGATACATGTTGTTGATTCTGTGGAGTTTCATTGTGAAGTTTCACATTCATTGTGGAGTTAACACCTCCTGGTATTACATCACAATGAGGATAATCGAAACAGAACAGTGCAGGACCTTGAACATCTGATCTTGACCCGTGGGCGATCTAATGAGACCAAAATGCTCCACAATGGATTACTGGCAGGACCCACAGCAATCTTGAGAAAAGTTTAATGGATGCCCAGTCCATCACAGGCAAAGTCCTCCCCACCAGTGAGTACATTGACATGGAGTGCCTCCACGAGACAGCAGCATCCATTATCTAGGACCCCTACCATTCAGGCCATGCTCTCTTCTCACTACTACCATTGTGTAAGGACTACAGGACCCTCAGGACTCAAACCAGCAGGTTCAGGAACAGTTATTATCCTAAACCCATCAGGCCACTTCACTCACCTGAACCCTGTGGATTCACAGCGTACAGACTCACTTTCACGGACTCTAAGCTCATGATCACTGTACATTTTTAACAGAATTTGTCTTTTTTTGTCAGTCTTTATTTATGTATAGTTTTTTTAAAGTTCTGTTATATTTCTTTATTTTCCTATCAATGCCTACAAAAAATGAATCGTACGTAGTGACATATAAGTACTTTGCTAATAAATTTACTTTTGACTTTTGACACCTTTAAGAGAGTCATTCCACATGCTGGCATCTGGAGATAGAAACAATCTGCTGAAGGAACTCTAATGGGTCAGACACCACCTGTGGAGGAAGTGCATTTTGGGTTGACACCCTTCATCTGGACAGGACAACAGTCTTGAGCCAAAATGTCGAATGTCTTCCTCCCACCAGTGAGCCATTGTCTTTAAATCTCCTTCACAGACAGTAATGGTGAGAGGCAAAATAGTATTAGCCATGAAAACTTAGCAGAGGAGGTACAGCGGAGTCCAGTGTGCATCAATGTCACTCTTGGATATGAACTTGCATGGTAATGATACACAGGTTCAGCAGGGTACAGGGACACCTAACCGCTGATCAATCATTCAGCAGCGTGCAGGGACACCTAACCCCTGATCAATCATTCAGCAGGGTACAGGTACACCTAACCCCTGATCAATCATTCAGCAGGGTACAGGTACACCTAACCCCTGATCAATCATTCAGCAGCGTACAGGGACACCTAACCCCTGATCAATCATTCAGCATGGTACAGGGACACCTAATCCCCGATCAATCATTCAGCAGCGTACAGGGACACCTAACCCCTGATCAATCATTCAGCAGGGTACAGGGACACCTAACCCCCGATCAATCATTCAGCAGCGTACAGGGACACCTAACCCCTGATCAATCATTCAGCAGGGTACAGGGACACCTAACCCCTGATCAATCATTCAGCAGCGTACAGGGACACCTAACCCCTGATCAATCATTCAGCAGGGTACAGGGACACCTAACCACTGATCAATCATTCAGCAGGGTACAGGGACACCTAATCCCCGATCAATCATTCAGCAGGGTACAGGGACACCTAACCCCTGATCAATCATTCAGCAGGGTACAGGGACACCAAACCCCTGATCAATCATTCAGCAGCGTACAGGGACACCTAACCCCTGATCAATCATTCAGCAGGGTACAGGGACACCTAATCCCTGATCAATCATTCAGCAGCGTACAGGGACACCTAACCCCTGATCAATCATTCAGCAGCGTACAGGGACACCTAATCCCCGATCAATCATTCAGCAGGGTACAGGGACACCAAACCCCTGATCAATCATTCAGCAGGGTACAGGGACACCTAATCCCCGATCAATCATTCAGCAGCGTACAGGGACACCTAACCCCTGATCAATCATTCAGCAGGGTACAGGGACACCTAACCCCCGATCAATCATTCAGCAGCGTACAGGGACACCTAACCCCTGATCAATCATTCAGCAGGGTACAGGGACACCTAACCCCTGATCAATCATTCAGCAGGGTACAGGGACACCTAACCACTGATCAATCATTCAGCAGGGTACAGGGACACCTAATCCCTGATCAATCATTCAGCAGGGTACAGGGACACCAAACCCCTGATCAATCATTCAGCAGGGTACAGGGACACCTAACCCCCGATCAATCATTCAGCAGGGTACAGGGACACCTAACCCCTGATCAATCATTCAGCAGGGTACAGGGACACCTAACCCCTGATCAATCATTCAGCAGGGTACAGGGACACCTAACCCCTGATCAATCATTCAGCAGGGTACAGGGACACCTAACCCCTGATCAATCATTCAGCAGGGTACAGGGACACCTAACCCCTGATCAATCATTCAGCAGGGTACAGGGACACCAAACCCCTGATCAATCATTCAGCAGGGTACAGGGACACCTAACCCCTGATCAATCATTCAGCAGGGTACAGGGACACCTAACCCCTGATAAATCATTCAGCAGGGTACAGGGACACCTAACCCCTGATAAATCATTCAGCAGGGTACAGGGACACCTAATCCCTGATCAATTAGCATTTATCCCTTTCAGCATACATTGAAGATTGTGGAAATATTTTCTTCTGGGCATACTAGAGTTGAGGCTTACGTGGAAAATCAGAATCATAAAATATGCCTAAACTGAATACAAATTTAAGGTGGAGGGTTATATGGGAGACAGGGTTTAAGGGTTGGCACAACATTTTGGCCGAAGGGCCTGTACTGTGCTGTATTGTTCTATGTTTGTTCTATGTTCTATAAATGGTTGATACACAAGGACATAATTTTAAGGTGATCAGAGAAAATTATAGGGGATTTGTCAGGGATAAGTTTTGATACACCGAGTGTGGCGGGAGCATTGAACCACCAGGGATGGTGGTGGAGGCAGACACATTAGGGGCATTGAAGGAACTCATGGATGACAGACAGAAGAAGGTCTATGTAGGAGTTAGATTGATCAAGTTAGTAGGGTAACTAAAGGGACTGTACTGTGCTGTAGTATCTATCTTCTGTCTATTGAGATTGTTTCTGATATCCATCAGTCATAGACTCATCAGAGAGCCTTACAGAAAGCCAAAGCTTTACAGTTATGAGGATGTTGCAAAAACCTGAGTCCACAGACCATGAAAGCAGCAGTTACAAATTGGCATAAGGAATCGAGGAGCTGGAAAAGAAGCTGGCAACCATCATGAAGTTGTGCTGCAGGTAAGCAGGACTTTTAACTCACCACGTCTGCACCACCAATCACGTACCCATACTGACCCTACATAAACCAGCTTTTATTCTCCGCAGTCCCCTCCTCCCACCAACACGTCTACACACCAGGAACATTTTACTGTGGCCAATTAACTTACCAGCCTTCATACCTTTGGGACGTGAGAAGAATCTGAAGAACCAAGAGGAGCAATGCACAGTCAAAGAAAGAACATGCAAACTCCACACAGACAGCACTGCAGGCTAGGATTGAGCTGGGGTCGGTGGACCTATAAGGAAGAGGTTCTAGACTGCCATCCTGTTACAACTAAAGAGAGGGCTGAACTTTAGTGCAATCTTCAGCTGTGTGTTGAGGTCTTCTCCTGAATGAATGGTGGATGGTAACCATGTTCACCTCTTACCTTTGACCTAGGATGTACAATACTGTGCAAAAGTCTTAGGCACATGTAAAAAAAATTGTAAAGCAAAGATGCTTTCAAAAGTAATGGAATGAAAATTTTTCTAAATATCAAAAATGTATTATAAAGAGCAGTAAACAGTAAAAAAAAAATCAATATTTGGTGCGACCACCCTTTGCATTTAAAACTACTTCAGTTCTCTCAGGTACACTGTTATGTAGTTTTATAAGGAACTCTGC
This sequence comes from Hemitrygon akajei, assembly GCF_048418815.1. Classification (NCBI taxonomy): domain Eukaryota; kingdom Metazoa; phylum Chordata; class Chondrichthyes; order Myliobatiformes; family Dasyatidae; genus Hemitrygon; species Hemitrygon akajei. The sequence goes on along the minus strand of NC_133133.1, from coordinate 107,917,279 downwards.
TGGTAGGTTGATCAGAGCGTCTTGGAGAACTTGCCTCATTTCTTCTGCAAACTTTGCCTGTCTCACTTGCTTCTGTATGTCCAGGTAATCCCATACAGCCTCGATAATGTTGAGATCAGGGGTTTGTGGAAGCCATACCATCTGAAACCATATAAAAGTCTTTTGCACAGTGCTGCAAGTGTCATGGGAAAAGAAAAATGGTGGCAGCATCTACAACTAACCCCACAGTAGCTCAACAGAGAAGGTGATCTTTCAGAGTGAAGATAACTTTCTGACCAAAGTGCAAAGTCAGAATGCTCTCCACGGTACATCTATAAAAGTTTTTAAGTGTATTTGTTGACATACCAAATCTTTTCAAACTCCTTATAAAATATAGCTGCTGTCTTGCCTTCTTTATAACTACATCGATATGTTGAGACTGGGTTAGATCCTCAGAGATCTTGACACCCAGGAACTTGAAACTGCTCACTCTCTCCACTTCTGATCCCTCTATGAGGATTGGTGTGTGTTCCTTCATCTTACCCTTCCTGACGCCCACAATCAGCTTTCATCTTACTGACATTAAGTGCTAGGTTGTTGCTGCGGCACCACTCCATGAGTTAGAACATAGAACATAGAACATAGAAAACCTACAGCACAATACAGGCTCTTTGGCCTACAAAGCTGTGCCGAACATGCCCCTACCGTAGAACTACATAGGCTTTACTCATAACCCTCTATTTTTCTAAGCTCCATGTAGCCATCCAGGAGTCTCAAGAGACCCTATCGTTTCTGCCTCCACCACCGCCACCGGCAGCCCATTCCACACACTCACCACTCTCTGTGTAAAAAACTTACCCCTGACATCTCCTCTGTACCTACTTCCAAGCACCTTAAAACTATGTCCTCTTGTGCTAGTCACTTCAGCCCTGGGGAAAAGCCTCTGGCTATCCACACAATGGATGTTGGCATATCTCACTCCTGTTGAGATTCTACCAACAATGGTTGTATTGTCAGCAAATTTATTGATGGTATTTGAGCTATGCCTAACCACACAGTCATGTGTATATAGAGAGTAGAGCAGCGGGCTAAGCACACACCCCTGAGGTGCACCAGTGTTGATCGTCAGTGAGGAGGATACGTTATCACCAATCCACACAGATTGTGGTCTTCCAGTTAGGAAGCTGAGGATCCAATTACAGAGGGAAGTACAGAGACCCAGGTTCTGCAACTTCTCAATCAAGATTGTGGGAATAATGGTATTAAATGCTGAGCTATAGTTGATGAACAGCATCCTGACATAGGAGTTTGATTTGTCCAGGTGGTCTAAAGCCATGTGGAGAGCCATTGAGATTGCTTGTGCCATCGACCTATTGAGGTGATAGGCAAATTGCAATGCGTCCAGGTCCTTGCTGAGGCAGGAGTTCAGTCTAGTCATAACCAACCTCTCAAAGCATTTCATCAGGGTAGATGTGAGTGCTACTGGGTGATAGTTGTTAAGGCAGCTCACATTAATCTTCTCAGGCACTGTTATGATGTTGCCTTTTTGAAGCAAGTGGGGACTTCTGCCTGTAGCAGTGAGAGGTTGAAAATGTTCTTGAACACTTCAGGCAGTTGGTTTGCACAGGTTTTCAAAGCCTTACCAGGTACTCCATCGGGACCTTCCACCTTGCGAGGGTTCACTCTGTTAAAGATAGCCTAACATCAGCCTCTGAGACAGAGATCACAGGGTTATCAGGTGCATCAGGGATCTTCACAGCTGTAATTGTATTCTCCTTTTCAAAGCAGGAACAGAAGGCGTTGAGTTCATCTGGTTGTGTAACATCATTGCCATTTATGCTATTGGGTTTCGCTTTGTAGGAAGTAATGTCTGGCAAATCCTGCCAGAGTTGTCGTGCATCCGATGTCACCTGCAACCTCATTCGAAATTGTCTCTTCGCCCTTGAAATAGCCCTCCGCAAATCATACCTGGTTTACTGGTACAGGCCTGGATTGCCAGACTTGAATGCCACAGATCTAGCCTTCAGCAGACGATGTACCTCCTGGTTCATCCATGGCTTTTGGTTTGGGAATGTGCGGTAAATCTTTGTAGGCACACACTCATCCACACAGGTTTTAATGAAGTCAGTATCAACTACAATCCAGCTTCAAAGATGAATCCCTGGTGTTATGTACCCATGACACTTGACAGTGGTGTACTTGTCACGTGACAGGTGTTGAAGCTATACTGGACTTGAGGTAATGGTCTTGTGATGGTGGAGTGACATCATTTTCCCACCAGTAGAGGTCATGTGACAGGTTTTTTGTACAGGGTTTAAAAGGAGGACCCCTCCCTGTGAGGAGGGGCAGTTCGTGGCTGGATTTGCCATGTTGACTTCATGCCACTGCGTGATTTAATGTTATGACGCAGTTTAGTTGAAAAATGGAGTTTTATTTAATGCCTAAAGTTTAAAAGATCATTGCCAGCAGTCTCTTTATAATACTGCTAGTTGAGAATCAGTGGAGAGTGAAGATCGGAGTTCGGGAGTTAAAAGATCAAGGGAAGTCGATTTCGACGGTGACACAGGTTTGACCTTGTTTGATCCTTATTCGGAAGGAATTCGTTGACTGTCCCCATGTTAATCCCTGTGAATAGCAGAAAGGATTGGGAACAGTTTTGTAAAGGAAAGGTCAGTGCCTTTAAGCCGTTTCATTTGTCCATCTCCGTAAATTCTTCATGGGAAAAGTTCAATTTGGGAACCGAAACAACACGACGTGAAAGAGAATTTAAATCGTCTTTAAAAGTCTCTCCCTTAAATGGACTGTAAGCATTTTGAACTTTCGCAATATTACTTTGAAGAACTGTTTTTGCAATATCGCTTTAAGAACTGTTTAAGCTTCATTGCTTTAAGAACTGTTTAAGCTGTCGCACAGCAGCTGATTTCCGGTTATACGAGTGGTTTGTTTACTTTTGGGGGTTTGTTTTTCAGTGTTTAATAAATGTGTTATTTGTTATAAAAACCCCTCCCTCACTCATATATTTATTGTTGCTTGAATCCGTAACACTGAATACAGTCCAGTCCACTGATTCAAAGCAATCTTGCAGGCGCTCCTGTGCTTCCCTTGTCCATACCTTCTTGGTCCTCACTACTGGTGCTGCAGTCTTCAGTCTCTGCCTATACTCAGGGAGTAGAATTACAGTCCCCAGGGATCAGACCCCGAATTCACCCCACCTCTAAAGATGCTGACTGATTTGTTGAGTTCCTCCACAGACTGGCAGTGTGGAGACATGGCTCACCATCGCTGATCTCAGTACACAAAGACCGAGAAAGTCACCAGTTTAACTGGGACACGACGGAGGTTCTGGCACAGGCTAACATGAAGCAGACACAGGAATTTTTTGAAGTGTGGTTCTCTTCTGATAACTCAGTAAACAAACATAACAAAATAAACACCATCTACGAACTTCTATAAGCCAAAGAAACGTGAGTCAATAGGACCAAAGCAAGCAAATGGGAGAATGGAACTGCTATATAAATGAGAGCACTCCCATAGAGAAGCACCAACAACTGCAGCCTGAGGACGTCAACTCAACTGGTGATGAAATGTCTGCAAGCTACTTGCCAAACTCGGCAAACATCAGTGGTGAGAGTGTGGAATGAGCAGCCAGCACAAGAGGCAGGTGCTATTTCGATTTCAACATTCAAGAGAAGTTTGGATGGGTACGTGGATGGGAGGGCTATGGAAGGCTATGGTCCCGGTGCAGGTTGATGGGAGTAGTCAGCTTAAATGGTTTGGCACAGCCTAGATGGGCCAAAGGGCCTGTTTCTGTACTGTAGTGTTCTATGACTCAATGTCCAGTGTCTGCAGAATCTTTTGTGTTTACAGTAAAATAAGATTTGTACAACATCTGAAGCCCTCCGTAATTCAAGGTCAACTATGGATAGTACAAGCTAGCCATCTACATGTTACCCAAGCCAGGGAAGTACGATATGGAGCTATTGCCCTTGCAGCCTTTCCACACAGCTGCTGAATCCAAAGGAACGGCAGGGACCGATACAGTTTGGCACCAGCGGCGTTGCAGAACTTGTTAGTCAGTGTTGAGCTCAATGTAGAATTGCCTTAGGGACTTCAGCTCCAGATTTTTCCTTGGGGTTTATTTCTGAAACCTTCCTCATTAGTGGGTAAAGCCACAAGGCAGAGGAGGTTTAAGATAAGAGTTTTCCTTCTCCAGGATGAGATGTCAACCACAGCAGACGAAACCAAGCTACTCAAAGTGATTGGTTTTAAGACGCCAGTAACCCACCTTTGTCCCTTCTCCTGTCAGCACAACAGTTCTGCTGGATTTAGAAGCTAAGCCAAACGTGAAGGTCAGGAGCTGGACTTGGTTGTCAGAGGCTATTTGAGATGCACATCATTGAGAGCATTTAATAGGTAGTGGGAGATTATCCTCACTATGTCCCCTGGATATAACAACCTTAAGTAAACTACATTAGGGAGTAGCAGTGGGATTTTGAAGTTAATGTGACATCAGAAATCAGCTGGTGGAGAAGCAGACCAACACATCACCAGAATATACCATTGTAAATCGAAGCAATCAGAGGAGCAAGGTCAGCCCCTGACCTTAAATATAGGTACTGTAGTCTCAAAGCATAATCAATCAAAGTCCAACTGCTGGTGAGTCAATATCCTGGCAAAAAACTACACCAGGAAGATAAAAACCCCTCCCTCACTCATATATTTATTGTTGCTTGAATCCGTAACACTGAATACAGTCCAGTCCACTGATTCAAAGCAATCTTGCAGGCGCTCCTGTGCTTCCCTTGTCCATACCTTCTTGGTCCTCACTACTGGTGCTGCAGTCTTCAGTCTCTGCCTATACTCAGGGAGTAGAATTACAGTCCCCAGGGATCAGACCCCGAATTCACCCCACCTCTAAAGATGCTGACTGATTTGTTGAGTTCCTCCACAGACTGGCAGTGTGGAGACATGGCTCACCATCACTGATCTCAGTACACAAAGACCGAGAAAGTCACCAGTTTAACTGGGACACGACGGAGGTTCTGGCACAGGCTAACATGAAGCAGACACAGGAATTTTTTGAAGTGTGGTTCTCTTCTGATAACTCAGTAAACAAACATTGGAGCAGGGGTCAGGGATTCAGATTTCTGGATCATTGGGACCTCTTTTGGGGCGGGTGTGACCTGTACAAAAAGGATGGGTTGCACTTGAATCCCAGGGGGACCAATATTCTGGCAGGCAGGTTTGATAGAGCTGTTGGGGAGGGTTTAAACTAGTTTGGCATGGGGGTGGGAATCAGTATATGAGTGCAGGGATTAAGGTAGAAGGACAAGGGCATGATGCTAAGAGTTCTGAGTTGATGAGGAAGGACAGGCAGGGGACAGAACATAATTGTAGCCAGTTAAAGGGGTTGAAATGTGTCTATTTCAATGCTAGGAGTATTAGGAACAAGGAGGATGAACTTAGAGCATTGATTAGTACGTGGAACAACGAAGTTGTGGCCGTTATTGAAACTTGGTTAGAGGAAGGGCAGGATTGGATGATGCAGGTCCCGGGGTTCAGGTGTTTAAAAAGGAATAGGATAGGAGGTAGAAAAGGGGTGGGGGGAGTGGCATTGCTGGTCAGGGATAGTATCACGGCTATAGAAAGGGAGGATGCTGCAGAAGGAGTGTCCACAGAGTCAGTCTGGGTAGAAGTCAGAAATAGAAAGGGATCAATCACTGTGCTGAGAGTAGTCTATAGGCCCTCAAATAGCCCTCGGGACACCGAGGAGCAGATAAGCAGGCAGATTTTAGAATGGTGCAGGAAATACAGGGTAGTAGTTATGGGTGATTTCAACTTCCCTCATATTGACTGACACCTCCTGACTGCAAGGGGGATAGATGGGGCTGAATTTGTCAGGTGTGTTCAAGAAGGATTTCTGACACAGTATGTGGACCAGCCGACGAGAGGAGAGGCTATACTGGATCTAGTTCTGGGTAATGAACCTGGCCAGGTGACAGACCTCTTGGTGGGGGAGCATTTTGGTGAGAGTAACCACAACTCCCTTAGCTTCAGCATAGCTATGGAAAGGGATAAAATCAGACAAAATGATAAAGTGCTTAACTGGAGAAGGGCTAACTTTGAAGGGATGAGGCAGAAACTAGCGAGAGTAAATTGGAAACAGATATTCAAAGGGGAAATCACAGAAGTAATGTGGGAGAAGTTTAGGGACCACTTGAGCTGGGTTCAGGATAGGTTTGTCCCACTGAGGCAAGGAAAAAATGGTAGGAAAAGGGAACCGTGGCTGACGAAACACGTGAGGCAACTCGTCAAGAGGAAAAAGGAAGCTTTTCTTAGATATAAGAAGCAGGAAGTAAGAGGGGCTTATGAGAAATATAAGGTAGCCAGGAAGGAGCTAAAGAAAGGACTTAGGAGAGCTCAAAGGGGGCATGAGAAGGCCTTGGCCTGTAGGATTAAGGAGAACCCCAAGGCATTCTATGCATATATGAAGAATAGGAGAATGACGAGAACAAAGGTGGGACTGCTAAAGGATAAAGAGGGCAACATGCGCCTGGAGGCAGAGGAGGTTGGGGAGGTTCTTTGCTTCAGTATTAATAAGTGAAAAGGATCTTTATCAGGATGAGGTCGAAGTAGAGCGGGCCTGTGTGCTGGACAATGTGGAGATTAAGGAAGAAGAAGTGCTGGATCTTCTTAAAAACATTAAGATTGATAAATCCCCAGGGCCGGATATGATACACACCAGGTTGTTGTGGGAATTGAGAGAAGAGATCGCAGGAGCATTAGCTATGATCTTTGAATCCTCTTTGGCTGCAGGGGAAGTGCCGGAGGACTGGAGAATGTCAAATGTAGTTCCCTTGTTTGAAAAAGGTAATAGGGAGAAACCTGGGAACTATAGACCGGTAAGTCTTATATCGGTGGTATGCAAACTACTGGAAAGAATTCTTAAGGATAGGATCTACGAGCATTTGGAGAAGTACAGTCTACTCATGGATAGTCAACATGGATTTGTGAAGGGAAGATTGTGCCTCACGAGCCTGATTGAGTTTTTTGAAGAGGTAACAAAAGAAATTGATGAGAGTAGGGCAGTGGATGTGGTCTACATGGACTTTAGCAAAGCATTTGACAAGGTCCCTCATGATGGACTCATCCAGAAAGTCATGAGGCATGGGTTAAGTGGAACCTTGGCTGTTTGGATAAAAAATTGGCTTAAAGGAAGAATGCAGAGGGTAGTTGTGGAAGGAAAGTGTTCTGCCTGGAGGTTGGTGACTAGTGGAGTGCCGCAGGGATCTGTCCTGGGACCCCTGCTATTTGTGATTTTTATAAATGACCTGGATGTAGAGGCAGAAGGATGGGTGAGTAAGTTTGCAGATGACACGAAGATTGGAGGAGTTGTGGATGGAGCTGTAGGTTGTCGAAGGTTACAAGAGGATATAGACAGGCAGAAAAATGGCAGATGGAGTTCAATCTGGACAAGTGTGAGGTGATGCATTTTGGAAAGACAAACCAGAAGACTGAGTACAGGATTAATGATCAGTTACTTAAGAGTGTGGATGAACAAAGGAACCTTGGGGTTCAAATCCATGCATCCCTCAAGGTCACTGCGCAGGTTGATAGGGTAGTTAAGAAGGCCTATGGGATGCTAGGCTTCATTAACAGGAGGATTGAGTTCAAGAGTAGAGAGGTCATGTTGCAACTCTACAAATCTCTGGTGAGACTGCACTTGTAGTGTATTCAGTTGTGCTCAGTATTGTGTTTAATTCTGGTCACCTCATTATAGGAAGGATGTGGAAGCTATGGAGAGGGTGCAGTGGAGATTTACCAGGATGTTGCCTGGTTTGGAGAACAAGGTTAGCAGAACTGAGACTTTTCTCTTTGGAGCATAGAAGAATGAGAGGGGACTTGATAGAGGTCTACAAGATTATGAGAGGCATAGATAGGGTGGATAGTCAGTACCTGTTTCCCAGGGTACCAATAGCAAACACCAGAGGGCATATGGGCAAAGTTAAAGGAGGGAAGTTTAGGGGAGACATCGAGGTGAATTTTTTACACAGAGGGTTGTGAGTGCCTGGAATGACTTGCCAAGGATGGTGGTGGAGGCTAAAACATTAGGGGTATTTAAGAGCCTCTTGGACAGGCACATGTATGAAAGAAAAAAGGAGGGTTATGGGGTAGTGTGGGTTTAGTACTTTTTTTTAAAGGATTATATGGGTCGGCACAACATGGAGGGCTGAAGGGCCTGTACTGTGCTGTATTGTTCTATGGTTCTATGATATGTTCTCCCTGTGACCATCTGGGTTTCTCTGGGTGATCCAGTTTCCTCCCACATTCCCAAGACATACAGTCTAGGGAAAGTGAGTTGTGGGCAAGCTACATTGATGCTGGAAGTATGGTGACACTTGTGGGCTGCCCAGCAAAATCCTCTCTGATTTGGTTCAATGCAAAACAATGCATTTCTCTGTATATTTTCATATACATTTAACAAATAAAGCTAATCTTTGTAAAAGCTCTAATCATGTGCTGTATGTCCCCCAGAGAAGGTACATAAGGCCACAGTTTAAAGTCTGTTCCAAATGATATGTTGCGGTATATCCTAACTTTGATACTGAGGTGTCTAAGTGGATTAGGTCTAGGTGTGGGGACTTGAACCTACAACCTTCTCACCTGTACAGTAATTGAGTAAAATCTATTGAGCCATGGATAATGTGCGAATATATGGCTGTACTGACACTGAACGTCAACATTGTGTGGAATGGTTGTACTTCTTTGCTTTAATATGCTAGATGCTTCAGGGAGTAGTGAAGATTGCCCAGCCCACTGGGGCACACCCATTCCCACCATTGACAGCATCTAAAGAAGATGTACTCAAGAAGGTGGCATCTGTCAACAAGGATCCCTGTTTACAGGAAGGAGGCTGGAAAAATGGGGTCGAGAAGGATAATAAATCAGCCATGATGGAATGGCGAAGCAGACTCAATGGGCCAAATGGCCTATTTTTGCTCCTAGGTCTTTTGGTCTCCTATCTGGGTCATGTCTTCTTTTTGTTGCTACAGTCAGGCAGGAGCTACAAAAGACTGAAGTCCTACACCACCAGGTTGAGAAACAGCTACTTTCCTACAACTCTTAGATTCTTCAACAACTCTGCAGTTCTAGGCAACAATCCTGCACAATCGGGATTACTGCCTGTGCCACGCAACAGTGAGAATAGGAACAGAATGAGGTGGAGGATAAATGCGTGGCTGAGGGTTTGGAACAGGGGTCAGGGATTCAGATTTCTGGATCATTGGGAACTCTTTTGGGGCAGGTGTGACCTGTACAAAAAGGATGGGTAGCACTTGAATCCCAGGGGGACCAATATCCTGGCGGGGAGGTTTGCTGAGGCTACTGGGGAGAGTTTAAACTAGAATTGTTGGGGGGGTGGGAACTGAACTGAAGAGACCGGGGAAGAGGAGGTTAGCTCACAAATAGAGAAAGCTTGTGAGAGGGAAGATAGGCAGGTGATAGAGAAGGGTCACGCTCAGACCGAAGGTTTGAGATGTGTCTATTTCAATGCAAGCTGTGTTGTGAACAAAGCGGATGAGCTTAGAACATGGATCAGTACTTGGAGATATGATGTGGTAGCCATTACAGAGACTTGGTTGGCTCAGGGACAGGAATGGTTACTTCAAGTGCCAGGTTTTAGATGTTTCAGAAAGGACAGGGAGGGAGCCAAAAGAGGTGGGGGTGTGGCACTGTTGATCAGAGATAGTGTCACGGCTGCAGAAAAGGTGGACGCCATGGAGGGATTCTCTACGGAGTCTCTGTGGGTGGAGGTTAGGAACAGGAAGGGATCAATAACTTTACAGGGTGTTTTTTATAGGCCACCCAATAGTAACAGGGATATCAAGGAGCAGATAGGGAAACAGATCCTGGAAAGGTGTAATAATAGCAGAGTTGTCATGATGGGAGATTTTAATTTCCCTAATATCATTGGCATCTCCCTGGAGAAAGAGGTTTAGATGGGGTGGAGATTATTATGTGTGTTCAGGAAGGTTTCTTGGCACAGTATGTCGATAAGCCTACAAGAGGAGAGGCTATACTTGACTGGAATTGGGAAATGAATCTGATCAGGTGTCAGATCTCTCAGTGGGAGAGAATTTTGGAGATGGTGATCATAATTCTATCTCCTTTACCATAGCATTGGAGACAAATAGGAACAGGCAAGCTAGAAAAGCGTTTAATTGAAGTAAGGGAAATTATCAGGCTATCAGACAGGATGTTGGAGGCTTAAATTGGAAACAGATACTCTTAGGGAAATGTACGGAAGAAATGTGGCAAATATTCAGGGGATATTTGTGTAGAGTTCTGTATAGATACATTCCAATGAGACAGGGAAGTTATGGTAGGGGACAGGAACCGTGGTGTACAAAGGCTGTAATAAATCTAGTCAAGAAGAAAAGAAAAGCTTACAAAAGTTTAAGAGAACTAGGTAATGTTAGAGATCTAGAAGATCATAAGGCTACTAGGAAGGAGCTTAAAAAGGAAATTAGAAGAGCCAGAAGGGGCCATGAGAAGGCCTTGGCGGGCAGGATTAAGCAAAACCCCAAGGCATTTTACAAGTATGCGAAGAGCAAGAGGAGAAGACTTGAAAGAATAGGACCCTTCAAGTGTGACAGTGGGAAAGTGTGTATGGAACCAGAGGAAATAGCAGAGGTAGTTAATGAATACTTCAGTATTCACTATGGAAAAGGATCTTAGTGATTGTAGTGATGACTTGCAGCAGTCTGAACAGTTTGAGCATGTAGATATTAAGAAGGAGGATGTGCTGGAGCTTCTGGAAAGCATCAAGTTGTATAAGTCACCGGGACCGGACGGAATGTACCCAAGGCTACTGTGGGAGGCGAGGGAGGAAATTGCTGAGCCTCTGGTGATGATTTTGCATCATCAATGGGGACAGGAGAGGTTCGGAGGATTGGAGGGTTGCGGATGTTGTTCCTTTATTCAAGAGAGGGAGTAGAGATAGCCCAGGAAATTATAGACTAGTGAGTCTTACTTCAGTGGTTGGTAAGTTGATGGAGAAGATCTTGAGAGGCAGGATTTATGTACATTTGGAGAGGTATAATATGATTAGGTGTACTCAGCTTGGGTTTGTCAAGGGCAGGTCATGTCTTACGAGCCTGATTGAATTTTTTGAGGATGTGACTAAACACATTGATGAAGGAAGAGCAGTAGACGTAGTGAATATGGATTTCAGCAAGGCTCTTGATAAGGTACCCCATGCAAGGCTTATTGAGAAAGTAAGGAGGCATGAGTTCCAAGGGATCCGGTACTGGCTTGCCCACAGAAGGCAAAGAGTGGTTGTAGATGGGTCATATTCTGTATAGAAGTCGGTCACCAGTGGAGTGCCTCAGTGATCTGTTCTCGCACCCTTACTCTTCATGATTTTTATAAATGACATGGACAAGGAAGTGGAGGGATGGGTTAGTAAATTTGCTGATGACACAAAGGTTGGAGGTGTTGTGGATTGTGTGAAGGGCTGTCAGAGGTTACAGCGGGACATTGATAGGATGTAAACATGGGCTGAGAAGTGGCAGATGGAGTTCAACCTAGATAAGTGTGAGGTGGTTCATTTTGGTAGGTCAAATATGATGGCAGAATATAGTATTAATGGTAAGACTCTTGGCAGTGTGGAGGATCAGAGGAATCTTGGGGTCCGAGTCCATAGGACACTCAAAGCAGCTGCGCAGATTGACTCTGTGGTTAAGAAGGCGTACAGTGTATTGGCCTTCATCAATCATGAAATTGAATTTAGGAGCCAAGAGGTAATGTTGCAGCTATATAGGACCCTGATCAGACCCCACTTGGAGTACTGTGCTCAGTTCTGGTTCCCTCAGTACAAGAAGGATGTGGAAGCCATAGAAAGGATGCAGAGGAGATTTACAAGGATGTTGCCTGGATTGGGGAGCATGCCTTATGAGATTATGTTGAATGAGCTCAGCCTTTTCTCCTTGGAGTGAAGGAGGATGAGAGGTGACCTAATTGATCATGTAGATAGTCAGAGGCCTTTTCCCAGTGCTGAAATGGTTGCCACAAGAGGACACAGGTTTAAGGTGCTGGGGAGTAGCTACAGAGGAGATGTCAGGGGTAAGTTTTTTACTCAGAGAGTGGTGAGTGCATGGAATGGGCTGCCAGCAACAGTGGTGGAGGTGTATACAATAGGGATTTTTAAGAGGCTTTTCATAGGTACATAGAGTTTAGGGCTATAGGTAGGCTAAGTAATTTCTAAGGTAGAGACATGTTCGGCACAGCTTTGTGGGCCGAAGGGCCTGTATTGTGCTGTAGGCTTTCTATGTTTCTGTGTAACTCTAAACCTCCCTCAACAATTGGAATACTATGGACCGCTTCTTTCACTACTTTTGACTTGTTTCAGATTGTGCTTTGCTTTGCACTAATATGTTTTGTTTTTGCGTCTTTTTTTGCTTTTAATTGTCTTGTATAATTTATATACTTTTTTTTGTACAGTGTCTTAACCTTGGTGCTTGTGATGCTTCTGGAAGTAAACGTTTCATCATACCTCTGCCTCATTGTACATGAAAAGAAATTCAGGTTGACTTCAACTATTCAGAAAGGAAACTTGAAGGAAAGTTGTTTTACTTGTTGCAATACAAAAGAAATAAGGGTTTTCCAGATGATTACTTCTTTTGTAGACACAGAAATTGCTACCCCACTGTTTCATTGAAGGCAAAACTAACTGTGAGGAAATCCTTCCATGGACAGATCTGCAAGCATGTTAGTTTTGCAGTTGACAGCCTCTTTACCGAATTGCATATAATGAGTTAAAGTTTCACTTAATGACAGTAGTAACATCACATTGCTGATCATTACTTCTGCTTCAGTCACAATAGAGCAGTCAGCTTGGATTTATTTCAACCATAAAAATCTTTACAGCGGCAAGCACTTACATGAAATGCCTAGCTATTAATGCAACAATTAATTTATACATCAAAATAAATGGATTTCCCTCCCTCCAACCAAGCTCATTGCAATAGTATTGCTGAAAAATAATTTTCAGCTCATATTATTAGCATCTTGCTGAAGATATTTGCTTCACATCACGGTTCAGCTTTACTTTGATAAAATATGTGTCATTTTGGCATAATTGTGAATATGGCATCTTGAAATTACTTTCTGAATTCCTCTGCAATATAGGATGAATTACAGGAGTTTACTGAATAGCATTAAAGATCAGGTTAGCCTGGATTTCTATTATATTGTGTGTTTCTAAGCATATGCACCATTACAAGCAATCCTGCAAAGTAGTCTAAAGGTCTAAAATGAAAATGTGGATATTTCTTCAAATTTTTCTTCAATTTTACTCTAAACCTTTCATTCCTTCAATCATATGTGATCTCTGATCAGTGACCAATCCAGACCAAACAGAAGAGGGGATTTCACTCAGGTCCACTGACTGAGTAGAAAAAGGCAGTAGTTCTTCACGGCAGCTTATCTGGGATCCAACCAGCAACCAACCCAAACATCAGAAGTTCAAGAGGAGAGGATTTCACTTTAGGTCAACTAGTCGAGTAGAAAAAGACAGTGGCAACTCATGGCAATTTGTTGGAGCTCTGACCAGCAACCAGTCAGTGTTTGGGATTCATTGGCAAAAGCAAATTAAGGGAAGGCAGGGCAGGTGCAGTGGCCATTGTTGGAGTGGACAGAGTTAAAGTGGTGAGTCTTTAGTTCTTCAAAGCTTCAGCAAAGAGAGGTTTCAGTCTGAAAAGGCAAAAGAAAAAAGCTCTCAGCAAAGTATTTTTCCTTCCCTGGAGCTGCTATTAGAGAATGAGACAGGGCAGGTGACAGACGTTTGTGTAGGGAAACACTTTGCATCCAGTGACTACAGTGCCTTTAGTTTGCAAAGAGATAGGTCTGGTCCATGGTTGAGATTCTAAATAGGAGAAAAGCTAAATTTAATACAATATCAGAATTGGTATTCTGATACCAATTTTGACGGTATCAGAAATGATTTGGCAAGTGTGAATTGGGACTAGCTGTTTTCCAACAAAGTTCTACTTGGTAAATGGGAGGACTTCTAAAACAGCAATTTGAGAGTACCATGCTTGCATGTGCCTTTCAAAATAAAAGGTAAACATAACAAGTGTAGGAATCTTGCTTTTCAAGAGATATGGAAGCCCTGGTGAAGAGAAAAAAGGAGGTGCATTGCAGGTATTGGCAGATAGGAACAAATGAGTTGCTTATGGAGTATAAGAAATGAAAGAGAACACTTAAGAAAGAAATCAGGAGAGCTAAGCGAAGGTATGAAGTTGTTTTAGCAGAAAAGGTGAAGGAGAATACAAGAGATTCAACAGATATGTTAAGAGCAAAAGGATTGCAAGGGGAAGACCAGATTGGTAATCTAGATGAAGAGCCAACACAAATGGGGGAGGTCTTCAACATATTCTTTGCATTTGTATTTACTCAGGAGACAGACAGCGTCTTCAGAAATGAGGCAAACTGGCATCAATTTCATAGGCTCTGTACAGATTACAAAGGACCAGGTGTTTGCTGCTCTGAGACAAATAATTGTGGATAAATCCCCAGGGCCTGACAAGGTGTTCCCTCAGACCCTGGAAGAGGCAAGTGCAGAAATTACCAGGGTCCTAGCAGAGATAATTAAATCATCCTTAGTGAGAGGGGAGGTACCAAAGTATCAGAGGATAGCCAATGTTATTCCACTGTTTCAAAAAGCTTTTACACATAAACAGTGAAATTATAGGCTAGTGAGTCTGAAAACAGTTGCGGAAAAGTTAGAAACATAGAAATATAGAAAGCCTGAAGCACAAATCAGGCCCTTCGGCCCACAAAGCTATGCTGAACATGTCCTTACCTTAGAAATTACCTAGGCTTACCCATAGCCCTCTATTTTCTAAGCTCCATGTATCTATCCAGGAGTCTCTTAAAAGACCCTATTGTATCCACCTCCACCACTGTTGCCGGCAGCCCATTCCACATACTCACCACTCTGCGTAAAAAACTTACCCCTGACGTCTCCTCTGTACCTACTTTCAAGCACCTTAAAGCTATACCCTCTCCTGCTAGCCATTTCAGCCCTGGGAAAAAGCCTCTGACTATCCACACGATCAATGCCTCTCATCATCTTGTACACCTCTATCAGGTCACCTCTCATCCTCTGTTGCTCCAAAGAGAAAAGGCCGAGTTCACTCAACCTGTTCTCATAAGGCATGCTCCCCAATCCAGGCAACATCCTTGTAAATCTCCTCTGCACCCTTTCTATGGCTTCCACATCGTTCCTGTAGTGAGGTGACCAGAACTGAGCACAGTACTCCAAGTGGGGTCTAACCAGGGTCCTATATAGATGTAACATTACCTCTTGGCTTTTAAACTCAGTCCCACAATTGATGAAGGCCAATGCACTGTATGTCTTCTTAACCACAGAGTCAACCTGCGCAGCAGCTTTGAGTGTCCTATGGACTTGGACCCAGGGGCGTAACTGCGGAAAATAGCGCCTATAGCAAGCACTGAAATTGCGCCCCTGCCCAAACATCTGACACCCATCTTTTAGATAATTTTACCATAATATCAGCTCAAAAATACAAGTCAAGCTCATTAATCTTTTAATTAACAGATTATGGCACAACATGAAAATTATAACTTTACTTTCCTTGCTTTCACTGATGAAAATTGGTCTATGATGTGATCAAAGTCAGTTTTTTTTCAGTTTCTTCTCTTTCTACACTCAGCAGAGCAAGATCACAGAGTCTGTCTTGACCCATGGAGGCTCTCAAATATGAAAGTATTAGTTTTAACTTGCTGAATGATTTCTCACAGCTGGCGATGGAAACTGCAATGGTTGGCATTATTTGAATAGCACTGTGAAGATTGGGGAAGATGCTCTCATCTCCATACTGAACAATAAATTCAAGAAGCTCTTCAGGTCTTGATATTTTCATGTAGACCCGTCTTGATAGCAACATTCTGCAATCCCAAATTTCTTCATGTAGCTGCTGTCCATCAACATCAGAGCTGTACAGTTCACCCAAATTTACGTACTTCTTCTTTAGGTTGTTACTGTCGGTGCCGTAGCAGTCCCTCAACATCGAGAAGGAACCCAAACTTGGCATCAGTGTCGTGCAAATGAGCAAACCTTTCATCCATTTCTCTGTGAAGACGGTTGAGTGCTCCCTTCATGACTCTTTCCATTTCCTCCTTAGTTGTTAACCCAGCATCTCTCGAGTTCTCATCAGCCATTCGTTTCTTTAGTCTCTGATGTCTTTCAACTTCAATATTCCATTCTTGACAGAGACCGACTTCTTCTTCGAGTGACTCACTGACCAACACTTCTCTTTCATCATAAAAATGATCTTGGAGGGCTTTCAAATCCAGGGCAGCATCATGGAAGTTCATGCTAGGATCTTGAAGCCTCTTTTGAATACAATCAATGTAAATGAGTACATTGTTCCAAAATCTTGCAAAATCAGAAAATTGTAACTCAACGGTCAAAATAGCGGTTGTACAGTTGTCTTGCATCACTTCTTGTTTCACTGGTCTTGTTTGCATTGTCTATGGAGAACTTGAAGTACCTCCTCAAGGTACTTGTTGACGGGTTTCACTGTTTTTGTCCTTGCACTCCACCTAGTTTTGGACTCCAACTTAACAACCACAGGCACAGCGGTTTTGAGTTTTTCCCAGCGCTGTGTTGAACGAGAGCAAAGCATGTTAAGAGCTTCAATGGTTCCAATAAACGTGACCATCATTGTATCCTGCTTGGCTGCATGTACACCCAACAAGCTGAGTGAGTGATTGTTGCAATTCACAAGTACTGCCAGGTTATTTTCTCACTTATTCTTTGATGAACACCATTTCTGTGCCCAGCCATCACAGCCGCATGGTCATAGCACTGTGACCGACAATCTTGTAGCTCCATTTTGTCCTTCTCTAGCTGTTTCAAGATGTCTTCAACCAAGCTCTCAGCATCCTTCTGGTTTATCTGGATATAACCAAGGAAGGACTCTTTAACATGGACTGTTTTCCTCTCAAAATCAACTTCCACATACCTCACTACTTCTGATATCGGCTCACAATGTGCCTGATCAGAAATCGAGTCGAACATGAGACCATAGTACTTGGCTTTACCAATGCTTCTGAGTAAACTCTGGCGAACAGTGGATGCCATCATGTGGATGAATTTGTTTTGGACACCTGGTGAAAGATAAGACATGGATCTGGGATGACTTTCCAAATGAGTGAGGTGTTCTTTTATTACAGGGTCAAAGATGGCCAGTAGTTTCAGTAAGCCAAGGAAATTTCCCACATTGGAGTCATCGCCTAGCTGAAGTGACTCCCTGTGTCCTCGCGAAGCCAGGTTCTGAGTTGCAAGGAATTTTATGCAGTGAAGGATTCTCATCAAGATATCACGCCACTTCTGATTTTCCTTCTCAATCTGTGACTGAAATACCGTGACAATAACTCCTCTGTTTCCAGCTAAATTTCTTTCTACTGTGTGAAGCATTCCCGATGATTCTTGGCATTTTCATGAACGCTAATCCTTTCAGGTGCTTTCAACTGGTTGAATCCACTTTCCAGCTCCAATGAGGATTGATGGTCTGACCAGGAAGACAAAAGAAAACAGATACAAAATGCAGACTTTTTAGAAGGGGAATAGACCAGTTATGAGCGAGTCACTTCTTCATCACGACCATTTCCCAATTTCCTCTTGAACCAAGTTTTTTTCATTGAGCGGTTATTTGTTGGTAGGAAAGACCCCTCATTGTTCTGGAAATACTTCAAATCCAGCTTTATTATTTCTGTTCTCAACACATCAGGCAGAATTGCTTTTCCAGTATCTTTGTCGAACTTCTGAAGTCCAATGTCATGCTGTTCAATCACTTCTGGTATGACAGTTCGAGGCTCTTTGACACCATCCAGTTCACTAGGTTCAGTGTTGTCAGGTTCAACCTCGTCAATAAACTCAATGTCACCACCACCACCATCGTCTTCCCCTCCTGTCATGTCCACATTCTCTGTGGCAGCCTCACTCTTAATCTCGTCATACTCAGCTTTATCTGACTCAACTTACTCCTCAGCTTGTGATGCATTTGTACTTGATTCACCTTCAGATTCTAACAAACTTGTAGCAGGAGCAGGTGATTCCATGGAACACATCGAACTTCTTGTTCTGAGCTTTTTAAAGAAGGGCATGAAGAACTTGCTTGACTTCTTGGCTTCCTCTGCCTCCAAATTTCATCTCTTCCGTCCTTCAGCTCCACTTTCCTTCTTCTTCGTGAAGAAATATTTCATGGTCTTCTTACACAATGCTCTGAAATAAGGCCATCCTAGTGCTTCCCACCCATGATAATCAAAGACAGATCATACATCTGAAGAAAATTATTTTTTCACTGTCTGAGGATGGCTTGTCTGACTTTAATAAAAACTGCTCAGTGGCGCCCCCTTCAAGTGGGGCCCAGGGCACGTGCCATACCTGCCATACCTTAGATACGCCACTGCTTGGACCTGAAGATCCCTCTGATCCTCCACACTGCCAAAAGTCTTACCATTAATACTGTACTCTGCCATTGTATTTGACCTACCAAAATGAACCACTTCACACTTATCTGGGTTGAACTCCATCTGCCACTTCTCAGCCCAGTTTTGCATCCTATCAATGTCCTGCTGTAACCTCTGACAGCCCTCCACACTATCCACAACACCACTGACCTTTGTGTCATCAGCAAATTGACTAACCCATCCCTCCACTTCCTCATCCAGGTAATTTATAAAAATCATGAAGAGTAGGGGCCCCAGGACAGATCCCTGAGGTACACCACTGGTCACTGACCTCCATGCAGAATATGACCCATCTACAGCCACTCTTGGCCTTCTGTGGGCAAACCAGTTCTGGATCTACAAAGCAATGTCCCCTTGGATCCCATGCCTCCTTACTTTCTCAATAAGCCTTGCATGGGGTACCTTGTCAAATGCCTTGTTGAAATCCATATACACTACATCTACTGCTCTTCTTTCATCAATGTGTTTAGTCACATCCTCAAAAAATTCAATTAGGCTCGTAAGGCACAATCTGCCTTTGACAAAGCCATGCTGACTATTCCTAATCATATTGTCCCTCTCCAAATGTTTATAAATCCTGCCTCTCAGGACCTTCCCCATCAACTTACTAACCACTGAAGTAAGGCTAACTGGTCTATAATTTCCCTACTCCCTTTCTTGAATAAGGGAACAACACCTGCTATCTTCCAATCCTCCGGAACCTCTCCCATCCTCATTGATGATACAAAGATCATCGCCAGAGGCTCAGCAATTTTGTCCCTCACCTCCCACGTAGCCTGGTGTATTTCCCATCTGGTCCCGGTGAGTTATCCAACTTGATGCTTTCCAAAAGCTCCAGCACATCTTCTTCTTTAATATCTACATGCTCAAACTTTTCAGTCCACTGTAAGTCATCCCTACAATCATCAAGATCCTTTTCTGTAGTGAATACTGAAGCAAAGTATTCATTAAGTACCTCTGCTATCTCCTTTGGTTCCATACACACTTTTCCACTGTCACACTTGATTGGTCCTATTCTCTCATTTCTTATCCTCTGGCTCTTCATATACTTGTAGAATGCCTTGGGGTTTTCCTTAATCCTGTCATTACCTAATTTTTTGAACCTTTCATAAGTTCTTTTTTTCTTCTTCACTAGATTTACAACAGCTTTTGTACACCACGGTTCTTGTAACCAGTTTCATCCTTTCCCTGTCTCATTGGAATGTACCTATGCAGAATGCCACACAAATATCCCCTGAACATTTGCCACATATCTTCTGTACATTTCCCTGAGAACATCTGTTTCCAATTTATGTTTCCAAGTTCCTGCCTGATAGTCTCATATTTCCCTTTACTCACATTAAATGTTTCCCTAACTTGTCTGTTCCTATCCCTCTCCAAAGCTATGGTAAAGAAGATAGAATTGTGATCACTATCTCCAAAATGCTCTCCCATTGAGAGACCTGACAGCTGACCAGGTTCATTTCCCAATACCAAATCAAGTACAGCATCTCCTCTTGTCGGCTTATCTACATACTGTGTCAAGAAATCTTTCTGAACACACCTAACAAACTCCACTCCATCTAAACCCCTCACCCTAAGGAAATACCAATCAATATTTGGGAAATTAAAATCTCCCACCACAACAACCCTGTTATTATTACACCTTTGCAGAATCTGTCTCCCTATCTGCTCCTCAATGTCCCTGTTACTGTTGGGTGGTCTATAAAAAACACCCAGTAGATTTATCGACCCCTTCCTATTCCTAACTTCCACCCAGAGATTCAGTAGAGAACCCCTCCATGACTTACTCCTTTTCTGCAGCCGTGACACTATCTCTGATCAACAGTGCCTTACTCCCAGCTTTTTTGCCTCCCTCCCTGTCCTTTCTGAAACATCTAAAGCCTGGCACTTGAAGTAGCCATTCCTGCTCCTGCACCATCCAAGTTTCTGTAATGGCCACAGCATTATTGCATAGTTATTGGAAGGTATTCTAAGGGACCGAGTATATAAGTATTTGGATAGACATGGAGTGATTAAGGATAGTTAACATGGCTTGGTGCATGGTAGGTTATGTCTAACCAATCTTTATAGAGCTTTTCAAGAAAGTTACCAGGAAAATGGATGAAGCCAAGGTAGTGGATGGTGTCTACATGGACTCTAGTAAGGCATTTGACAAGGTCCTGCATGGGGGGCTGGTCAAAAAGGTTCAGTCGCTTGGCATTAAAGATGAGGTAGTTAATTGGATTAGACATTTGGCGTTGTGGGAGAAGCTAGAGAGTGGTAGTAGAGAGTTTCCTCTCTGACTGGAGGCCTGTGACTAGTGGGCTATGGGGATCCATGCTGGGTCCATTGTTGTTTGTCATCTATATCAATGATCTGGATGACAATGGGTTAACTGGATCAGCAAATTAGCAGATGACACCAATGAGTAGCGGACAGTGAAGAAGACTATCATGGCTTTCAGATGAATCTGCATCAGCTGGAAAAATGGGCTGAAAAATGGCAGATGACATGTGCGATGTTTTACACTTCGGTAGGGCCAACCAGAATAGGTCTGACACAGTGAATGATAGGGCACTGAGGAGTGTGGGAGAATAAAGGGATCTGCGAATACTGGTTCATAATTCATTGAAAGTGGCATCACAGGCAGTTAGGGTTGCAAAGAAAGTACATTGGCCTTTATAAATCAATGTATTGAGTGCAGATGTGATGTTATTGTATAAGATATTGGTGAGGCCTAATTTGGAGCATTATGTGAAGTTTTGCTCTCCTACCTACAGGGAAGATGTAAGAAAGGTTTAAAAAGTACAGAAAGAATTTACAAGGATATTGCTGGGTCTGAAAGATCTAAGTTATAAGGAAAGATTGAATAGGTTAGGACTGTATGCTTTGGAATGTAGAAGATTGAGAAGGGATTTGATAGAGATGTACAAAATTATGATGGGTATAGATAGGGTAAATTTAAGCAGGCTTTTTGCACTGAGGTTGGGTGGAAATACAATTAGAAGTCATGGGTTAAAGGTGAAAGGTGCGAAGTTTAAGGGGAATTTGAGAGGATGTTTCATCACTCAGAAGGTTATGAAAGTGTGGAATGAGCTGCCAGCACGTGGTGCATGTGAGCTTGATATCAACATTTAAGAGAAGTTTGGATAGGTACGTGGATGGTAAGGATATGGAGGGCTATGGTCCTGGTGCAGGTCAATGGGAGTAGGAAGTTTAAATGGTTTTGCACAGACTAGATGGGCCAAAGGTCCTGTTTATGTGTGTACTTTTCCATGACTCTATGATTTTAAATTGTTTGATTTGCAAAATCCAACTCTTTCCCAATATAAATAAATTATAAGCTTAAATTATTTCAGGAAAGTAAAGAGAGTCACATTGGCTACAAAGGCGTTTACCTACTAAATCTATCTCTGCTTATACTTGCTGCCCAGAAGCATTCTATCTCTTGGTCTATCATGCTCAATTACTGAAGCAGACAGAGAATGTTTAACCTCATATTTCTGAACACATAAGTCAATCAATACTAACCAAAATGAAAAGCTTCATACAAGTCCCTCAGTGTAACTCAAGAACAATTTTTCCTTTTGCTTATAGTTTGTCTTTTACCCTTTATTAAATTTTCAAAGGGTTTAAAATGCTCAGTTTATGTGATTTCAGCCTCTGAGGCAGTAATTCTACATGCAGAAGCTAAGGGAGTACATTAGGATTTTCAAGGACAATAGAGAGAAGTTTTGATAGGTGCGAAGACAGATGAAAACGGAAATATCAAAAAGGGGAAAACACAAAGTAAAGAGTTAAAAGTGTTCAATAGACACAAGAACAGCTGCAAATGCTGGAAATCGAGATCAACACACACATAATGCTGGAGGAACCTCATGACCATTACTGCCCTCAATCCTGTTCCCTGCCTCCTTCCCTTGGTCCAGTGTCGTCTCCTATCAGGTTCCTTCTTCTTCAGTCCTTTCTCATCACTATCTATCACCTCATAGCTTCTCATTTTGGCCCAACCCACCATCCTACCTTCCTTCTCTCACCCGGATTCACCTATCACTGCCAGCTCAAGCTCTTCCTCCTTCCCCTACCCTTTTGTTCTGGCTTCTGTTCCGCTTGTATTCCAGGTCTGATAAACGGTCGGGGTGCGAAATGCCAACTATTCACCATAGATGCAGAGTTCAAGCCTACAGACTCTCACAGCTACCTGGAGTATTTCTCTTCCCACCCTGTCTCTTGCAAAAAGGCTATCCCCTTCTCACAATTCCTCCGTCTCTGCCGCATCTGCTCTCAGGATGAGGCTTTTCATTCCAGGACGAAGGAGATGTCTTCCTTTTTTAAACAAAGGAGCTTCCCTTCTTCCACCATCAACTCTGCTCTCAAATGTATCTCTCCCATTTCCCACACATCTGCCCTCACCCCATCCGCCAGCCACCCCACTCGGGATAGGGTTCCCCTTGTCCTCACCTACCACCCCACCAACCTCCAGGTCCAACGTATAATTCTCCATAACTTCCGCCACCTCCAACAGAATCCCGCTACCATGCACATCTTTCCCTCCCCCCCCCGTCTTTCTCCTTTCCGCAGGATCACTCCCTACGCGATTCCCTTGTCCACTCATCCCCCCCATCCCTTCCCACCGATCTCACTCTTGGCACTTATCCTTGTACGTGGAATAAGTGCTACACCTGCCCTTACATTTCCTCCCTCACCACCATTCAGGGCCCCAGACAGTCCTTCCAGGTGAGGCGACACTTCACCTGTGAGTTGGCTGGTGTGGTATACTGTGTCCGGTGCTCCCGGTGTGGCCTTTTATATATTGGTGAGACCCGACGCAGACTGGGAGACTGTTTCGCTGAACACCTACGCTCTGTCCACCAGAGAAAGCAGGATCTCCCGGTGGCCACACATTTTAATTCCACGTCCCATTCCCATTCTGATATGTCTATCCATGGCCTCCTCTACTGTCAAGATGAAGCCACACTCAGGTTGGAGGAACAACACCTTATATACCGGCTGGGTAGCCTCCAACCTGATGGCATGAACATTGACTTCTCTAACTTCTGTTAATGCCCCTCCTCCTCTTCTTACCCAATCCCTGACATATTTAGTTGCTTCCCTGTTCTCCATCTCCCTCTGGTGCTTCCCCCCCTTCTTTCTCCTGAGGCTTCCCGTCCCATGATCCTTTCCCTTCTCCAGCTCTGTATCACTTTCGCCAATCACCTTTCCAGCTCTTAGCTTCATCCCACCCCCTCCGGTCTTCTATCATTTCGCATTTCCCCCTCCCCCCCCTACTTTCAAATCTCTTACTATCTTTCCTTTCAGTTAGTCCTGATGAAGGGTCTCGGCCCGAAACGTCGACAGTGCTTCTCCTTATAGATGCTGCCTGGCCTGGTGTGTTCCACCAGCATTTTGTGTGTGTTGTTTGAATTTCCAGCATCTGCAGATTTCCTCGTGTTTGCACCATAGATGTTGCCTGAGCTGCTGAGTTCCTCCAGCATGTTGTATGTGTTAACAGAGTTCAACATTTGGAAACACTGTGACAGAGTTAATGGGAAACTGTTTTCATTACCAGAGTAGTCATAGTTTAACACTCACAAACTGCTGAAGAAATATTCCATCCTAGTAGCCTCCAACCTGATAGCTTAAACATTGATTTCTCTAATCCCCAGTAATTTCTCCACTCTGCACCTTCCCAACCCCCCCCCCCCCGCCCCTTCCATTGTAACACAGCTAGCACTCCCACAATTTCTTCTAGTTACCCACAGTCTTCTTTGATTTATTTGATCAGGCTCTGGAGTTTTATCTATCTTTATACATTTTAAGATATCCCAAGTTCAAATGCAATAGGCAAAATCAAGTTTATTGTCATAGACACAAGTACATGTATTCAATGAAAAGCTTACTTGCAGAGCATTGCAGACGTACGGCATCAGATAAGCAGCATTCACAAGATATACATAAATTATACAACTTGTTTTACAAGAAAGTGTACAATTGGAATAAAAAAGTAGCTGTTCTTGAACATGGTGGAGCATGACCTCAGACTTCTGTTGCTCCATAACAGGTATCTGACACCCCCCACCTCTCTTGGATCACCTGGTAATAGCAATACCTACATCAGGCTGCTGTTTATTACAGCTCATAATCATAACCTCACTTTTAATCAACAAGCTCCAAAGCCTGGGTCTCTGTATCTCCCTCTGCAACTGGATCCTTGAGCTTCTCACTGGGAGACCACAGTCTGTGCAGATCGGAAATACCATCTCCTCCTCACTGACAATCCTCAAGTGAGATGTGTGTTTAGCCTACTGCTCTACTCTATCTACACCCATAACTGTGTGGCTAGGCACAGCTCAAACACCATTGATAAATTTGCCAATAACACAACTATTGTTGTCAGAATTTGAGATGGTGACGAGGAGGCGTACAGGAGTGAGATAGATCAGCTGGTTGAGTGGTGTCACAACAACAAGCTTGCACTCAACATCAGCAACACCAGGGAATTGATTGTAGACTTCAGGAAGAGGAAGTCGAGAGAACACACATCAGTCCTCATCGTGATACCAGCAGTGAAAAGGTTGAGCAGTTAAATTGACTTTATCACTTACATCCTTCATTAAATGAGGAGTAAAAACCTGAATGTGCAATGTGTAATTTATAGTAATTTGTAATAAATAGTAGGTACAACAGGACAGTCAATATAACATAGAAATACAGTTGTGTCAGCATGAATTAATTAGTCTGATGGCCTGGTGGAAGAAGCTGTCCTGGAGCCTGTTGGTCCTGGCTTTTATACTGCAGTACCATTTCCCAGATGGTAGCAGCTAGAACAGTTTGTGGGGATCACTGTGGTCCCCAATGATCCTTTGGGCCGTTTTTACACACCTGCCTTTGTAAACGTCCAGAATAGAGGGAAGTTCACATCTCCAGATGTGCTGGGCTGTCCGCACCACTCTCTGCAGAGTCCTGCGATGACGGAAGTACAGTTCCCATACCAGGCAGTGATGTAGCTAGTCGGGATGCTCTCAATTGTGCACCTGTAGAAAGTTCTTAGGATTTGGGGGCCCATACCAAACTTCTTCAACTATCTGAGATGAAAGAGGCACTGTTGTGTCTTTTTCACCACACAGCCGGTATGTACAGACCACGTAAGGTCCTCAGTGATGTGGATGCCAAGGAACTTAAAGCTGTGCACCCTCTCAACCCTAGATCCATTGAAGTCAATAGAAGTTAGCCTGTCTCCATTCCTCCTGTAGTCCACAACCAGCTCTTTTGTTTTTGCGACATTGTGGGAGAGATTGTCTTCTTGACACCACTGTGTCAGGGTGATGACTTCCTCTCTGTAGGCTGCTCTGTAAACTGTAGTTTCAAGTTTATGGGTGTTAACATCTATGAAGATCTATCCTGGGCCCAACATATTGGTGAAATTGCAAAGATGGCACAACAGTGGCTGTATTTCATTCGGAGTCTGAAGAGATTTGGTTCGTCACCGAAGACTCCTGCAAATTTCTCCAGATGTACGATGGTGAACATTCTGACTGGCTGCCTCACCTTTAGGTACAGAAGAGCCACTGCACAGGTTCAGAAAAAGCTGCATGGAGTTGGAAACTCAGCCAGGTCATACTTCATGACATATCCGGTGATACTAAACCTGATTTAGATTCTCCTGTCTGATGGTAACTGCAAGGATATGATGATGAATCCAGCGCCTACTCTGCCCTAACACACAAAGAACTCAGCGGGTCGGGCAGCATCTATGGAGGGGAATAAACACTTAACATTTAAAGATGAAACTATTTATCAGGACTGGAAAGAAAGGGGACAGAAGCCAGAATAAAAGAGTAGGGGAAGAAGGAAGAGCAGAAGCTGGCAGATGATAGGTGAATCCAGGAGAGAAGGGGACAGGTAGGAGGGTGAGACAGGAGCTATAAAGAGCATAATGTGAGAAGCTGACCAATGCCTCTTTTTTTGGGACACTCCTTTTTGCGATTTTTATAAATGACATGGATGAGGAAGTAGAAGGGTGGGTTAGTAAGTTTGTTGATGATACCAAAGTTGGGGGTGTTGTGGATAGTCTGGAGAGTGGTCAGGGGTTACAGCAGGACATTGATAGGATTCAGAACTGGGTTGAGAAGTGGCAGATGGAGTTCAACACAGATAAGTGTGAAGTAATTCATTTTGGTAGGTCAAATTTGAAGACAGAATGTAATATTAATGGTAAGAGTCTTGGCAGTGTGGAGGATCAGCGAGATCTTGGGGTCCATGTCCATAGGACACTCAAATCTGCTGCACAGGTTGACAGTGTTATTAAGAAGGCATATGGTGTGTTGGTCTTCAACAGCCATGGGATTGAGTTCAAAAGCCATGACGTAATGTTACAGCTATATAAGATCTTGGTTAGACCCCACTTGGATTTCCGTGTTCCGTTCTGGTCACCTCATTACAGGAAGGATGTGGATGCTATAGAGAGACTGCAGAGGAAATTTACAAAGAGGTTGCCTGGATTAGAGAGCATGCCTTATGAGAATAGGTTAAGTGAACTTGGTCTTTTCTCCTTGGAGCGATGGAGGATGAGAGGTGACCTGATAGAGGTGTATATGATGATGAGAGCCATTGATTATGTGGATAGCAAGAGGCTTTTTCCTAGAGCTGAAAAGGCTAAGATGAGGGGCATAGTTTTAAGGTGCTTGGAAGTACAGAGTACAGAGGGGATGTCAGGGGTAAGTTTTTCACATAGAGAGTAGTAGGTGTGTGGAATGCTTTGCCAGCAATGGTGATAGAGGCGGATACAATAGGGTCTTTTAAGAGACTCTTAGATAGGTACATGGAGCTTAGAAAAATAGAGGGTTATGCACTAGGGAAATTCTAGCAGCTTCTGGAGTAGGTTACATGGTCAGCACAACATTGTGGACTGAAGAGCCTGTGATGTTCTGTAGATTTTCTATATTCTATGTATAGAAAAGGTGACTGAGATGTAGAACAAATAGCATGCACACAAGAGCAAACAAACAAAATGTTCTGTTAGGGGGGTTCCTAAATTGTACTGAATGCAGCCAGCAAGCCAGTCAAAAGAATGCTTTGAATGGTATATCTTACTGACAGCAGACCTGTACTACGTGGCAATATAGGTTTTGAATTCAGAATCAGAATCAGAATCACTTTATTGCCAGTATATGAAACATACCGGAACTGATTGTGATTCGGTGCCAAGCATAAAACACAGGACAATACCACAACAGACAACACCACAGCAATTAGCAACTTACAGGGCAATAGTACAAACAGCCATAAGCAATCGACAATTAATGCAAACATCAATAATCAAACTTAAATAAATGTGAACATATGAACAGACTCAATAATTATCAACAGAACAAGGAGAGCAGGAAAGACCATTTAACAGATGTTGTGCAGGGACAGTCAGGGTCTTACACCTGAGTGAGTTTTGCTGAGAACCTTCACAGTTACAGGAAAGAAGCTTTGAAGATGACATGTGGTCCTGGTGGTGATGGACTGGTAGCGTCTCCTTGATGGCAGTTTGGTGATTGGGTTCTGCTAGTGTGGGTGGAGTCAGCAATGATTTTTTTCCAGCTCTTTTCTTCACTCTGGTGGTGAACTGGTCTTTTTATATCGGTATTTGTCAGCCAATGATCTTCTCCACTGAGAGGGCCACTTGCTGCAACCTGGTCATGGGGAGGGAGGAAGTGGCAGGAAACCAAATGGTGAAGAGATGGTCACAACATTCTTAAAAGAATCTCGATAAGAATAAAGATTTTTATTGATAGGAGAGAAAGACTTGTTGTTAAATATCAAATATTAATTGGTAAGCAAGAAAACAAGGTCATGCAGAAATAGACTCATGAGTCACAGTTACTGTGAAGGATCTGTAAGGTGTAGTTAAATAACAAAAAACTTCCTCAGGTCCAGGGAAAGTGGAAATAAAATTAACCTAAAGGATTTGCTTTATGTATCTCATCTACATTGAAACATAGAATGAAATACATCATTTGCCTGAATCAAATCAACAATGATTGTCTAGGCTTCCAGAGCCAACATAGTATGCAAACAACTCACTAACCCTACGTATGTCTTTGGAACATGGGAGGACACAAGAGCACCCAGGGAAAACAAAAGCAAAACAAAGAGTTAATACCAAAGCAAACGGCCTGAAACGTCGACAGCACTTCTCTCTATAGATGCTGCCTGGCCTGCTGTGTTCCACCAGCATTTTGTGTGTGTTCCTGTTAGAAGAAGAAGTATTTTGAAATAAGATGCAGATTTGGATCTTTAAATAAAGTTAATTCTTCAAAGTTCTAAGTTCATGTAAACTTATAATTAAAGAACTTTCCTGATGGCAGCAGTGAGAAGTGAACATGTCCAGGATGTTAGTCCCTGATAACAGATGCTGATTTCTTGTGTCAGCGCTCCTTGTAAGATATACTTAATGTGGGGGAATACGCTGAGATTTCAGCCTCTCTTGAATCCACTCCTGATTGCTTAGATTTCTCTAAGTGGTCTTGTTAAATTTCTCAATAGTTAAAATAATTGCAGAAAACTTAACCTAAATAATGCGAGAAGGCAGAGTTTTGTGAAGTATAGATGTCCAGATATTCTAGTGCATGATTTGCAAAAGACTGATATGCTGGTCTGGCAACTAGTTAGGAAATCTAACAAAATGATGTCATTTCTTGTTGGAATCCGGATGCTAAACAAATAAATGTATACTTAAAGGCTAAACACCTCTGAAATATGGTGCGCAGTATTGACCACTTAACATGCTGGAAGTATTTCAAAGACTGATATTTGGAATGAGGAGGGGATTATTTACATTTAGAGATACAGCACGGTAACAGGCCTTTCCAGCCCGATGAACCCATGTTGCTCAATTACATCCCTGTGACCAATTAACCTACTAACCTGTACGTGTTTGGAATGTGGGAGGAAACCAGAGCATCCGGAAGAACACATACTAAATTCTGGAAGAACTCAGCAGGAGCACACAGTCATGGGAGAATGCACACATTCCTTACAGACAGTGGGAGAATTAAACCCAGGTGCATTGCACTAACCATTACACTACTGTGCTGTCCCAGGGTGGTGGGAGCTGCCCAAGGAGGCTCGGCTTGTTTCTAAACTCGAGTTCAGGCGAATGAGAGTGACTTGTTTGAAATCACTGTTCAGCAGGGGTCACTAGGTTGGTGCACTAGGCTAACGGTTCGTACAATGCTTTACAGTGGCAACTGAAAGATTGGGTTTCAACTCCCAGTGCTGTCCATACATTCTCCTCATGACCATGTGTGTTTCCTCCAAGTGCTCCAGTTTCCTCCCAAATTCCAAAGATGTATATTTAGGGTTGGTGGGTTGTGGGCATGTTCTATTAGCACCAGAAGCACAGTGACTCTTGATGACTGCTCAGCCTCATCCTCACTAATCTGATTTGACACATATGGCACATTTTACTACAAGTTTTGATGTGCATGTGACAAATAAAGCTAATCTTCCTCTTTCTTTCATTCTCTGTTTTACACTAAGGGACTGTCCACTTAGAACAGTGGTTTATTTTATATGGGCCCTTCAGCTAGCAACAACCCCTGATTTAATCCTAGCCTAATCACGGGGCATTTTACAATGACCACTTAATCTACTAACCTTTGGACTGTGGAAGGAAACTAGATCACCTGGAGGAAATCCACAGAGAGGACATACAGACTCCTTACAGATGACGTAGGAATTGAACTCTGAACTCTGATGTTCCACTAACGGCTATGCTACCATGATGGGATAATATTATTTTCTCTCAGTGTTTCATAAGCCTTTGGAACTTTTATCCTCAAAGTATATTAGATGAAGAATTTTTGAATATTTTTAAGGTAGATAGATTTTAATGAAGTTTTAACTTATTCGAGTTTGCTTTACCTCATTCTAGTTCATTTTACCTTTCTCTAGTACAATGCACACTGTATGAACAGATGCAAGACAAACTTCTCACGAGTAATTGTGACTACAATAAACCAATACCAATACCAATAAAGAACAGGGTGAAAAGTTAATGTGGATAGGCAGTAAGATGGTTTTGATGTTACAATCAAATTAAGCACGAGATCAAAGTTCAAAGTTCAAATTTCAAATTTATTATCAATGTATACAAAATACAACCTTGAGATTCATCTGCTTGCAGACAGCCACAAAACAACGAAACACTATAGAATGCACTAAAGACACATATAAGACCACCACATATCCAACTTACAAAAGAGTTCAAATCACACAAATAGTGAAAAAAATAAACAAAATCACTTAATTATTATTATCTGATGATTTTATTATTTTCTTAGTTCATGTGTCCCTTTGTTAATATCTTCCACTTTAACATTAGCTCTTGTCTATCAGTAGGAAGGGATAGAACAGTGAAGGTCCAGTCAAGTTTGAGGTCACTTTGGGCAGTCCTCTCTGCCCCTGGACTCAACAATGACCCTTGTGACAGGGAATGATAAGCAGTGTGGTCTAACTGTGGGGCTCTGTAAGCTGATCTGCAGGTTAATGTGAAAGGGTTTTGGAGGAGGAGGTTGAGCTTACGAGTTCAGTTCTGAGTATGAGAGGGCAAGAGTGCTGAGAAGTTAATCAAGTCAAGTCACTTTTTATTGTCATTTCGACCATAAACTGCTAGTACAGTACACAGTAAAAACAAAACAACATTCCTCCAGGACCATGGTACTACATAAAACAACACAAAACTACACTAGACTATTTGAGACAACTCAAGGCTACACTAGACGATGTAAAACAACACAAAAACGACACTAGACTACAGACCTACACAGGACTACATAAAGTACACAAAACAGTGCAGGGCAGTACAATAATTAATTAATTAATTAATTAATAATAAACAGGACAATAGACACAGTAGAGGACAAATTTCAATATAATAATAAATTATGTAGATGTCAGTCTAGACTTTGGGTATTGAGGAGTCTGATGGCTTGGGGGAAGTAGCTGTTGCACAGACTGGTCGTGAGAGCCTGAATGCTTCGGTGTCTTTTGCCAGATGGAAGGAGGGAAAAGAGTTTGTATGAGGGGAGCGTGGGGTCCTTCACAATGCTGTTAGCTTTGCGGGTGCAGCGTGTGGTGTAAATGTCTGTAATGTCAGGAAGAGAGACCCCGATAATCTTCTCAGCTGACCTCACTATCCGCTGCAGAGTCTTACGATCCGACACGGTGCAATTCCTCAACCAGGCAGTGATGCAGCTGCTCAGGAGGCTCTTGATACATCCTCTGTAGAATGTGATGAGGATGGGGGGTGGGAGATGGACTTTCCTCAGCCTTCGCAGAAAGTAGAGACGCTGCTGGGCTTTCTTGGCTATGGAGCTGGTGTTGAGGGGCCAGGTGGTGCTGAATGCCAGGGAGGTAAGATGAAAGTCATAAAATGTTCTTCATAATGATAACTGTATAAATCATTTGTTCTTGGAAACTGACAAAATCGACCATAAACTTCGAGTCTGCACTGCACCATAGAGCTAGCAGTTTCATTGGGATTGAATTTTTTTAAAGAAATCTCAGACTGCATGAAAAGCAGGACAGTTGTCAAATATTATTGGTATGGATTCAGTGGCAGTGTTTGACAAGGACATGGAAGAGTTTAAATCTGTGTCAGCTATATTCTCAGCTATATATTCACTGGTTCCTCTTCTACTTGGAGGGTCTACTTGGTTGCTTCTCTCCCTTTATGCTGCAAAGTACCAGTATGTCTCTGGGAACTGAGAGCACCAATTGGTATAACTTTTGATACATTACCATACCAGGTAGTGTCTTCTATAATGACTATGTTAGTTATAGCTCAATCTTCAATATTAGCAAGCAAAAGAGCTTGAAAATGTTATATTCCTTCTTGTCTCCCTTACAAACTAACCTACTGATCTTTTTTCTCAATCTTTTAATTGTCTCCCTCCATTCTGCAGCACACACAAAATGCTGGAGGAACTCAGCAGGACAGGCAGCATCTTTGGAAAGAGTACAGTCAACATTTTGAGCTGAGGCACTTCATCAGGACAGGAAAGGAAGAGAAGTCGAGGTAGGAAGGTAGGGGAGAGGAGGAGAAAGTGAAGGTGGTTGGTAATAGGTGAGACCTTGAAGTAAAGAGCAGACAACTTGATTGGGGTAAGAGATACAGGACTGGAGAAGGGGGAATCTGATAGGAGAGGATGGAAGAAAGGGAAGAGGGAGGTGATGAGCAGGTAAGAAGGTAGGTTGAGAGAGGGATATATGGAAATGGGGAATGGTGAAGGTCAGGGGGATATGTGGCAATTGCTAGAAGTTAGAAAAATCGATGGTCATGCCATCAGGTTGGAGATTACCAGATGAAATATAAGGTGTTGCTCCTCCAACCTGCGTGTGACCTTATCGTGACAGTAGAGGAGGTTATTGACTGACATGTCAAAATGGAAAAAGAAGTGGAATTAAAATTGGTGGCCACTGGGAGATCTCGCTTATTCTGACGGATGGAGCATAAGCGCTCAGTGAAGTGGTCTCCCAATCTACGTCAGGTCTCACCGATATACAGGAGGTCACACCAGGAGCATTGGATACAGTAGATGACCTCTTCAGACTCACAGGTGAAGTGTCGCCTCACATGGAAGGACTGTTTGGAACCCTGAATGGTAGTGAGGGAGGAGGTGTTGGGGCAGGTGTAGCACTTGTTCCACTTGCAAGGATAAGTACCAGGAGGGAGATCTTTGGGGAGGGATGAATGGACTAGGGAGTCTATTAGGGAGCGATCGCTGCAGAAAGTGGGAAGGAAGGAAAGATGTGCTTGGTGGTGGGATCCAGTTGGATATGGTGAAGGTTGTGGAGAATTACAGTATGTGCTGGGCACAGAGGCTGGTGGGGTCGTAGGTGAGGACAAGAGAAAGCCTGTCCCTGGTATGGTGGCAGGAGGATGGGGTGAAGGTAGAAGTGGAGATGCGGGTGATAACTGCATTGGTGCTGTTTCCTACACCCATGCTGAGTTCATCAACTTCACCAACTTTGCCTCCAATTTCCACTCTGCCCTCAAATTTAGTTGGTCTATTTCCAATACCTCCCTCCCCTTTCTTAATCTTTCTGTTTTCATCTGTGGATTCAGTTTATCTACTGATATTTTTTACAAACCTATTGATTCTCACATCTAGCTGGACTATACCTCTTCCCACCATGTCACTTGTAAAAAAGCCATCCCTTTTTCTCAGTTCCTCCATCTCCACCACATCTGTTCTCAAGATAATGCTTTTTCAATTCCAGAAATGAGATGTTCTCCTTCTTCAAAGAAAGGAGCTTCCTTTCCTCCACCATCAAAGCTCCCCTCACCCACATCTCTTCCATTTCGTGCAAATCTGTCCTCTCCCCATCCTCCTGCCACCCCACCAGGGATAGGGTTCCTCTTGTCCTCACTGACCACCCAGCTAGTCTTTGCATCCAGCACATAATTATCTGTAACTTCTGCCACCTCCAATGTGATCCCACCACCAAACACATCTTTCCCTTCCCCCCATTTTCTGCTTTCCACAGGGATTGCTTCCTAAGTGACTCCCTTGTCCATTCATCCCGCCCCACTGATCTCCCTCCTGGTCTTTACCCTTGCAAGTGGAACAAGTGCTACACCTGCTCCTACACTCCCTCCCTCACTACCATTTAGGGCCTCAAACAATCCTTCCAGGTGAGACAACACTTCACTGTGAGTCTGTTGGGGCCATGTACTGTGTCCGGTGCTCCCTCTCCTCTCCTGCATATCAGTGAGACCCGATGTAGTTGGGAGAATGCTTTACTGAGCACTGTCCACCAGAAAAAGCGGGGTCTCCTGGTAGCCGCCCATTTTAATTCCACTTCCCATTCTCATTCCAACATGTCAGTCCATGGCCTCCTCTACTGACACAATGAGGCTACACTCAGGTTGCAATGCCACACCTTATATTCCATCTGGGTAGCCTCCAACCTGATGGCATGAACATCGATTTCTCTAACTTCCAGTAATTGCCCCTCCCACACCTTCACTATTCCCATTCCTGTATCCCTCTTTCACCTTATCTCCTCACCTGCCCATCAGTTTCCTCTGGTGCTCCTCTTTCTTCCCTTTCTTCCATGATTTTCTATCCTCTCCTATCAGATTCCCCCTTCTCCAGCCCTTTATCTTTTTCACCAATCAACAACCCAACTCTTAACTTACAATACTTTATTGTCACCAAACAATTGATACTAGAGCGTGCAATCATCACAGCGATATTTGATTCTGCGCTTTGTGCTCCCTAAAGTACAAATCCAAGTAAATATAATAAAAAATTTAAATTATAAATCATAATTAGAAAATAGAAAAGGGAAAGTAAGGTAGTACAAGCTAGGTCCGGATATTTGGAAGGTACGGCCCAGGTCCGGGTCAGGATCATTCCCTCCCCATTTCTCGGTCTCAGCTATTCCTACCACCTGTACTTCTTCCTTGCCTTTTCCCACCTTTTTACTCTGACTTTTCTTTGCTACCAGTCCTGATGAAGGATCTTGGCCCGAATTGTCAACTACCCTCTTTTCCATTGGTGCTGCCTGGCCTGCTGAGTTCCTCCACATTTTGTGTGTGTTGCTTGGATTTTCAGTTTCTGCAGAATTTCTTGTGTTTGTGACCACTCCATTTGGTTGCCTCTTCTCCAGAGATAAGTTTGATGAGTTATCAGATTCAGATTTAGATTTATGTATCACAGGTACGTCAAAACATGCAGTGAAATGTGTTGTTTGCATTAGCAACCAACACACCCAGAGACGTGCTAAGGCGAATGTGTCGTCCCACATTCTGAGGTCAAAATCTAGGCCTGAATTCCGTGTGTGCCCTCCTGCCTCCTCGACACTGTTCTCTCTGAATTGTGTGGATGCACAGTAACTGACGTGCTCCTGCACACGTAGCCTTCAGTGCCTCACGGCTGGAGTGGGAGACAGGTGGAAAATGCTTGAATTGAATTGAACTGAATTTATTCCTTCATATACGTGGGGAGTAAAAACTATTATGTTACGTCTCTGTTGAAATGTGCAATGTGCAATTTATTGTAACTTATAATAAATAATATGTACAACAATATAACATAGAAATACAGTTGTGTCAGCATGAATTAATCAGTCTGATGGCCTGGTGGAAGAAGCTGTCACGGATCCTGTTGGTAAGACAAGGCATGAAAGATTTTCTTTGTTATGCTGTTTTTCATTATACCATTCAATTAATAAATAAAATCTAAAGTATGTAATTTTTCAATTTTCACTCTAATTATTCATACTATGCATATTACAATAAAAACATTTTTCAGGCTATGTAAAAATTTCCTGCTCAGAGCAATGATTGGCTCCCCCCACCGAGCGGTAAAACAATTAGAGGGAGCGTTGCTCCTCGACAGGATCATGGGGATCACTGACCTGAGACAGCCCGACATCTCGATAGGATCATGGGGATCACTGACCTGGGACAGCCCGACATCTCGATAGGATCATGGGGATCACTGACCTGGGACAGCCCGACATCTCGATAGGATCATGGGGATCACTGACCTGGGACAGCCCGACATCTCGACAGGATTATGGGGATCACTGGCCTGGGACAGCCCGACATCTCGACAGGATCATGGGGATCACTGACCTGAGACAGCCCGACATCTCGATAGGATCATGGGGATCACTGACCTGGGACAGCCCGACATCTCGATAGGATCATGGGGATCACTGACCTGGGACAGCCCGACATCTCGATAGGATCATGGGGATCACTGACCTGGGACAGCCCGACATCTATGTACGTCCTTTGTCACATGTTCACATCAGTGGCTGTCGAGTGTGGAGTGCAGGCATAGGCTGCAGAAACAACTTACAAAAGCTTGTGACAATTTTGACAGCAATAAAGCAACGGGTTAAATCTGTAAGAATAAAGGACTAGAGTTTATGATTAGCACAGAAGGAATATGAAAGATTTCTTTACAGAATTCTTATTTATCATGGATCGGAAACTGGTTTCAGATATCCCTGGTGAAGCTCAGCGATTACTTTGAGGTGTTAAATAAATCAAAGAAAACAACTCGTTACCTTATTAATCATACTTCTGTTGCTAAACAAACCCTGCAACAGTAGCCTTTAACTTCCCCATTTGGAGTTCAGCTTTTGGACCGCCTGTACAACCATGCATTTTTACAGTGTGAACTGGTGCAGGACGACTGCGGTGTGGCCTGGTCAGGGTCCGGGCCGGAGAGGGGGGAGTCAGCCAACGTATGACCATTGCTGAAGTGGACTTGGAGGTAATTCGATGTGGCAGAAGGATGTGAGGCAAGCAGAGGCAAGGTAGCGTCAAGGCAGAGCCTGGGCCAGAGAGTGAGGAACGGGTCAAGGTTTGATGGATTTAAGCACTGAGCTGAGTCGGAAAGCTCGGATGTGGGCTGAATCGAAGTGGCAGGGCTCGGGCCCGAGAGTGTATTGAAGCAGCAGGACCCAGCTCCAACAGCAAGGAATGGCCCAAAGTTTGGAAGACTAAAGTACCAGGCCAGATTGAAAAGGTCAAGG
Organism: Hemitrygon akajei; assembly: GCF_048418815.1. NCBI lineage: Eukaryota > Metazoa > Chordata > Chondrichthyes > Myliobatiformes > Dasyatidae > Hemitrygon > Hemitrygon akajei. Next base: position 107,880,208 of record NC_133133.1, on the reverse strand, counting down.
TGTCGGGGCTGGAGGGGAGGGATGGGCTGATTCCGTTCACTGCTCTATGAGGTTTACTTGTCTCTGCACTGAACTGAGGCTGTGGCCTGCAACTAATGGTTTCCTGAACTTCAGTTCTGAGTACAATTTGCTTACTTTTGCAGGCTGCACAATTTGTTTTATTTTCTCTGCACACTGGGTGCTTGATGGTTTTCTTTTTCAATGGGTTCCACTGGGTTTCTTTGTTTTGTGGCTGCCTGTATGTAAGGAGATGAATCTCAAGTTTGTATAAAATATATATACTTTAATAATAAATGTACTTTGGTCAGAATCAGGTTAGATATCACTGGCTTACAGTATTTCGTGAAATTTGTTGTTTAGCAATTCATAACAACAAAACTATAAATGAGAATAAGAAATATTTATGAAAAAGAAAATTAAATTGAATAAGTAGTGGTAAAAGAGATGGAAAAATATTGAGGAAGTATTCATGGGTTCTTTGTCCTTGGAAATCTGATGGCAGAGGGTAGGAAGCAGTTCCTGAATCACTGAGTGTGTGTCTCCACGCTCTTGTGATCCCACCCAATGGTAGCAATGAGAAGAGGGTGTGTCCTCTAATGGGGGTCCTTAATAATGGATGCTGCTTTTTTGAGGCATCGCCTTTTGAAGGTTTCCTGAACACTGGGATGGGGTCGTCCTTGATGCTGAAGGAGGCCAGCGGAGCAATATCAAATTGCTGCTCCCACACTCGACTACAAGCTGGGCACAGAACATACAGAAAGAGAGCAGATTCAGCTTCCTAAGGATAAGCTGCTGGCAGCCTGCAAGTGTGAGGCCAACGTAACATGCCCACTATCTTCAGCAAAACAACACAGAACATAACAAAACCAAAGACACCAAGTGACAAAACAACAAGAGCAAAACAAGCTTTCCTTCCTCCCACCAACCCACTCACACACAGATGGTCCTCCGACCACAGGACAAACCTCAGGGCCTCCGGCCTCTAGTGGACTCATGGACTCACAGAAAACATGCCTTTGACTTGCCCAGTGGACCCACAGGCTCACAGATCCAGGGCCTCAAAATCCCCAATGGACCCAAAAACTCACAGACCCAGGGCCTCGGCCATTGGGCCTCAAAATCGCCAATGGACCCACAGACTCACAGAACCAGGCCTCGACCATTGGGCCTCAAAATCCCCAATGGACCCACAGATCACAGACCCGGGGCCTCAGTCATTGGCTTCGACATTGGGTTGGATGGTGGCCAGCTCCTGTTAAAGAATAGAATCCTTCTGTGCTGTAATTTGGTAGGTCAAATATGATGACAGAACATAGTATTAATGGTAAGACTCTTGACAGTGTGGAGGATCAGAGGCATCTTGGGGTTGAGTCCATAGGACACTCAAAGCTGCTACGCAGGTTGACTCTGTGGTTAAGAAGGCATACGGTGTATTGGTCTTCATCGATCGCGGGATTGAGTTTAAGAGCCGAGACGTAATGTTGCAGCTATATAGGACCCTGGTAAGACCCCACTTGGAGTACCTTGCTCAATTCTGGTCGCCTCACGTAGAAACCATAGAAAGGGTGCAGAGGAGATTTACAAGGATGTTGCCTGGAGAATAGGTTGAGTGAACTTGGCCTTTTCTCCTTGGAGCGACAGAGGATGAGAGGTGACTTGATAGAGGTGTACAAGAAAATGAGTGGCTGATTGTGTGGATAGTCAGAGACTTTCCCCCCAGGGATGAAATGGTTAGCACAAGAGGGCACAGTTTTAAGGTACTTGGAAGTAGGTTCAGGGAAGATGTCAGGGGTACGTTTTTTACGCAGAGAGTGGTGAGTGCGTGGAATGGGCTGCTGGCAACGGTGGTGGAGGCGGAAACGATAAGGCCTTTTAAGAGACTCCTGGATGGCTACATGGAGCTTAGAAAAATATAGGGCTATGGGTAAGCCTAGGTAGTTCTAAGGTAGGGACATGTTCGGCACAGCTTTGTGTGCTGAAGGGCCCGTAGTGTGCTGTAGGTTTTCTATGTTTGTAGTTTTCTAATTTCTCTGGATGTTCAATCGGTTGAGTCCCAACCATCCTTTAACCTCATGTCACAGAAAAACGGTGTGGTGTTCTGTTGTTAAGAAATTTGGAAATTATTTATTCGCTTGACCACAATCCTTTTGTGGCGTGTGACAATCACTGAGAGAATGAGTCTTAAAGTCCTTCTCTATCGCAGAAAAGGCATGGTAGAAGTGAGGCAACATCTAGAAGCTTCACTTAAGAGGGAACAACGATGGTTTGCCAGGAAGTTTTTGCTTCAGCCATTGCTGAAACAAATTTGTCAGTCTACACTACACTTTAAATATTTGAGGTTTGCAATAATTTATCGGAGATAAATTTAAACCTATTTAACATAAGCCTAATATGGGACATTTTTCATTGACCAATTAGCCTACATACTGGTACATCTTTGGACTGTGGGAGGAAACCGGAGCACCTGGAGGAAGCCCACGTGGTCACGAGGAGAATGTATGGGCAGCAGCGGGAATCGAACCAATATTGCCGGTACAGTAGAGCGTTGTGCTAATCACTACACTACCGTGCTGCGTTCTGTCTATCTGCTTGTCCCTCTGACAACAGTTTCATTTTAAAGACACACTTGCTCGTGTGCAGCATTTTACATCATCCATCACTGACTCTGTAACGTCACCGAGGTACTTACTGTGGGCCTAGGGCTACATGGAGTTATTGCCAATGCGGGCAAGAGGAATTAGTAAGACGATCTCGACAGTGGGCCGTAGTGCCTGTTTCTTTTCTGTACCTCTCTATGAGATGCAAGTTACCCAGGTGAGCGGCTGGTGAATTTTCTTGGTCAATTAATGAGCCCATAAGACATAAGAGCAGAATCAGGCCATACGGCCCATTGGCACTGCTCAGACATTCCATCATGGCTGATTTATTATCCTTCTCTGCCCCATTCTCCTGGCTTCTCCCCATAGCCTTTAACATGCTGACTAATGTAAGAGTAAAATGGCCAGGTTAATGAGTTGACAGAGTGGCTCACCTATCCATTGGCAACATTACCAGGGGGCTTCTCTTTCCACAGAACAGCTATTCCACACAATTACAGGCTTGTGAATATCTCTGTAGGCAGTTGTGTGACTCGGCAGTGTACCTCGTCACCAAGGGAGTATGGCATCATGTGATGGAGACAATTTCTAAAGGAAATGCATACTTCATGTAACTGTGTGAGACCTGTACACGCTTGAACAAATCACATTAGAGTTGGCAGCTGAGAGGCCATTTCTTGAAAGGACATAAGAGAGTGTGTGCTTTAGATATCAATTCCCTTCTGCTTAAATAAAAGCAGACCCTATTTTTATGTGACTGCGTGCCTGAGATAGTGAAGGCTTGTACTTGCTATGTAAAGATTGACTCACGCAGGAAATACTCCTGCAGCTTTGCACGATGCATTCAGTGTTTTGTTTGGAAGTGTATGTGGTAGGGTTGTGTTACATTACTCAAATAAGATAAGCAGTAATCAGCATGAGCAAATATGCTAATTACCTGAATGAGACTGTGGTTCTGCCCAAGCTAATCACATATGAATAATGAATAAGTTTGAAACCAATGCATTGTGGTAATGTTTACTTTGCATTTGAGTTTATACCAGTTTTAACAAGTTGAACCAGTATGGTATTGCTGTGGTGACAAATTATGAATTTTCTTTCCCCAATCATTCTTGATGTGCAAAATAGCCAACAGCTGGAGGACTCGCTGGATCAGCCGTGTCTGTGGAGGGAAATGGCCAATTGGTGCTTTGGGTTAAGGTTAAGGGAGATAGTCAGTGTGAAGAAAGTGAGGGGAAAGAGTGGGGCAAGAAACAACAATTGCCATCAACCTCTATGTCCTGCTCATTCAAGTACACCTCCACAGGTAAGCCCCTCCAGTAAATACACCTCCACAGGTAAGCCCCTCCAACAACTACACCTCCACAGGTAAACCCCTCCCTGTGCTCTGGGTTGTATATGTTAACATATATGCACTTTGATAATGAATTTTACTTTGGACTCTGAAATTTGAGAGTTGGCATGTCATCATGAACTTACTCAAATTTCTGCAGATATATAGTGGAGAGCATCCTGACTGATGGAGGCTCCAATCACAGGATCAGGAGAGGCTGCAGAGGGCTCTAAACTCACCCAGCTCCATCACAGGCAAAAGCTTCCCCACCATTGAGGACGTCTTTAGAAGGTGATGCCTCAAAAGGCAGTATCCATCACTAAGAACACCCTTTATCCATGACATGCCCTCCCTCATTACTACCACCAGGGGGGAGATACAGGAACCTAAAGACTGACGCTCAGCATTTTAGGACAGCTTCTTCCCCTTTGCCATCTCATCTGCGAGTGATCCAGAACTCATGATCACTACTTCACTATTCCTCTCTTGTTTGTTGTGACTTACAGTACATTTTTATAACAGCAGATTTTACAACATCATAAATCTGCTTCTGATTCTGATTTGGATTCTCATTCAGCTTACTTGTATTAGATCTGTATGTTTTGATTCCTTGCCTTATTTAGGTACTTCCGAAATATGAAAGTATCTCCATCCACCACTTCATCAGGAAGTGAAATCCACTCCCTATGCAAAAAAACTTCTCAGATACCCTCTAAATCTTGTAAATCCCACTTTAAATCGACCTACTTGTGAGAGGCATTCCCATCATAAGAAAAAAAAATTATTTTAAGGTTAAGGACAAGCTCAAATTGAAGTTTAATTATCATTCAATCATACCTGAATATAGTCAAATGAAACAGTGTTCCTCTCGGGCTACGGTGAAAACTTAAAACTTCTACTCTACCTAATTCCTTCATAAATTAGAGCAGTATGGTAGCATAGTGTTTAGCACAACACCTGTGACCTGCGTTCAATTCCCACCGCTGCCTGTAAGGAATTTGTATGCTTTCCTTGTGACTACATGAGTTTCCTCTGAGTGCTCTGGTTTCCTCCTACAGTCCAAAGACGTACCAGTTGGTAGGGTAATCGGTCATTGTAAATTGTACCATGGAAATTGTACCTGGGATTAAGTCAGGGTTGCTGGGTGGTGTGGATGGAAGGGCCAGGAAGCCCATTCCGTGCTGCATCTCAATGAATAAGTAAATAGATTTATGTACCTTTATCAAAGTTACAAAGTAAATTTATGATCAGAGTACCCATATGTCACCATGTACAATCCAGAAATATATTTTCTTGCGGACATACTCAGTAAATCCAAGAATCGTAATGAAATCAATTAAAGACCACACCGAACAGGATGGATCAGTGTGTAAAAGACAACAAACTGTGCAAATACAAAAGAAAAAGAAATAATAATAATAATAATAAATAAACAAACAATAAGTATCGAGAACATGAGATGAAGAGTCCTTGAAAGTGAGTCCATAGGTTCTGGGAGCATTTCAATGGTTGAGTGAAGTTACCCCTTTTCGTTCAGGAGCCTGATGGTTGAGAGATAATAACTGTTCTTGAACCTGGTGCTGTGAATTCTTCCTGGTGGCAGCAGAGAGAAGACAGCATGTCCTGGGTGGTGGGGTCCTTGATGATGGATACAGCTTTCCTGCAACAATGCTCTGTATGGAAGTCCTCGGTGGGGGGGGGGGGGGGGAGGGCTTTACCCATGATAAACAAAGCCATATCCACTAATTTTTCTAGGATTTTCTGTTCAAAGGCATTGGTGTTTCCATACCAGGCTTTGATGCAACCAGCCAATATACTCTCCACCACACTTCTGTAGAGGTTTGTCAAAGTTTTAGATGTCAAGCTAAATCTTCTCAGACTCCTAAGGAAGTAGAGGTGCTGCTGTGCTTTTTTCATAATTGCACTTATGTGCTGGGCCCAGAACAGGTCCCCTGAAATAATATCACTGAGGAATGTAAAATTGCTAACCCTCTCCACCTCTAATTCTCCAATAAGGACTGGCTCATGGACCTCTGGTTTCCTCCTCCTGAAGTCAACAATTATCTCCTTGGTCTTGCTGACATTGAGTGAGAAGTCATTGTCATGTCACCACACAGCCAGATTTTCAATCTCCCTCTTATATACTGATTCATCACCACCTCTGACTCAGTCAACAACAGTGGTGTCATCAGCAAACTTGACTATGGCATTGGAGTTGTGCTAGCCCCCCAGTCTTGAGTGTAAAGCAAGTTGAGCAGGGGGCTAAGCACACAGCCTTAGCCCCTGCTCCTCACCCCTCAACCTCCTGTGCCCCAGAAAAAACAAATTCTACTCATCCAATTGCTCCTTATTCTTACAAGACTCCAATTCAGGCAATCTCCTCTGCTCCTCTCCAGCTTCACATACAACGGTTCAGATGCTTATTATGATACAACAGGAGGTGGTAAGAGCTTGGACTCAATGAATTTTGTGGATTGGACTTAATGCTGGAGAGTTTGCAAGGCCATGGAAGGATTAAGGATAAAGGTAAGGATTTTAAATATGATGTGGTAGGGCACTAGGAATCATTCAGTTAAAAGGGACCCGAGGGATGACTTTTACATAGAAAGTATAGTGGGTACAAACTGCCAGACAAAGCTGTGTGTGTGTGTGTGGGGGGGGGGGGGGTGGCACATTTACAATGTTTCATAGATATTTGGATAGGCAAATGGGCAGGAAATGTTTTGAGGGATGTGAGCCAAATGCAGACAAATGGAACTAACTCAGATAGACACCTCTGTTAGCATGGATTATGTGGCTGAAAGACCCTTTTCCATGTGGTTTAACTGACTTTGGGTTTATTGGTGAACAGGAGTTTAGGAAAGAGTGGCAGATATACAATAGAATTATATTCATAAGACATAAGACCTACAGACACAGGAGCAGAAATAGACTGTTCTGTCCATTGAGTCTGCTCTGCTGATTTATTATTCCTCTCAAACCCATTCTCCCATAACTCTTGATATCTTTACTAACAAAGAATCCATCAACTTCTGCTTTAAATATCCCAGTGACTTGGCCTCCATAGCTATCTGTAGCAATGAATTCCACTGATTCACCACCACTTGGCTAAAGAAATTCCTTCTCATCTCTGTTCTAAATGGACGTCCCTCTATTCTGCTTTGCTATTATGCAGGGGTGATGAAGCCTACAGGACTGAGAGAGGTTCTGGCTGGCAAAGGGACTGACAACAAATGATAGTAGACTGGTGGTTTCTTCTGTTCCAATCAGCCTGATTCATCCAACTATATCTCCAGAGTCTACAGAATGTTTAATAACTGGTCCCTTCTCACATTCTTCTCCAATACTCTTCCTTAGGCAGCACGGTAGCGTAGTGGTTAGCACAACATCTTAAAATGCGGGCAACCTGGGTTCAACTCCTGCCACTATCTGTAAGGAGTTTGTACCTTCTTCCCGTGACTAAGCAGGTTTCCTCCAGGTGCTCCTGTTTCCTCCCACAGTGCAAAAGTGTATTTGTTGGTAGGTTAATTGGACATTGTAAATTGTCCCATGATTAAGCTATGATTAAATCGGAGGATTTCTGGGCAGTGTGGCTCGAAGGGTGGAAAGGCCTATTCTGTGGTGTATCTCAATAACAAAAATTCTGTGTGTAAACCACCATTAGAATGTATGAATGGCAGCCAGTTAAAGAATCCCACTTGTGTGACTGTTCATCTCACCTTAAGAGCCTTGCTTCTCCAAACAGCAAAGAAGTCCAAAGGCACTCATCTAAAATTATTCCACCAAGTCTTTTTAAAATGTAACATGTTGTTTTTGTCCATCTGTTTGCCTAATGCTGTGCTAACAAGAACTGGTCTTCCCATGCACATATGCAAGCCAAATTATGCACCTGCTAATCAAATAAATAAGCCTTGCAAAACATTAAGTAAATAGAAAACAGAACAGGTTTCTGATATGACAGCACGATGTTTCCATCTGCTCTGTAATTCAACTTTACCCTGTTCAGGATTGGAAGTTTACAGAGTCACTCCCTGATGGGACAGTCATGAAACGAGGACCAGTTGGAGAACTGGACTTGATTGGTGTGACACAAGGCCAGATAACCTATGATGGATAATTCTGGCCTTCGTGGTCCTCTAGGGAAAGGGGATATTGAGTTCTACACACCAGCATCTGCATGTTGGCCACTTTCCAATATCAGTAAAGAGCAAACAGCACATTCAGTTCTTTTTCAGAGAAGGTTGGAGAGTTTCCCCCTTGGCACTATCAATATGTCTGCCTCACCAATGCTATTATACAGAGGCATAATCATAATTTTAATTTTTGAGTAAATAAAGATCAAATAGTGAAGATATAAAAAACAACATAGGGAGTTAATTACTCTATGAATAAAGCATTTGCTTGGTCTCATAGTAATTAGCAAACAAACAGAGTGACAAACAAAGGGAAGGACAATATAACCTCTCACCTAAAGTGAATGGAAAATCTTTAGAGAAGTTTGCATCCCAGAGAGCTCAATGAAAAACAAGGATTGTGCTGGGACGTAGACTGATGACAGTGAGTAAACAGGACCAAGGTCCTGTGTTGCAGTAGAGTCCAGTAAGTTCCTTCGTGAAGAATGCAGAACTAGAGGAGTTGCTATGTTCGTTGGTCCACCCTTAACTATGGTAAGACGACCATCCTTTTTCACTGTACAGGCCTCAGTAGAGGTGAGGGCTATAAAGCACGAGCCAGTAATAACTGATCATGAGTTCAGTATTATTTGATATGCTCTGCATTTATGGGGAAGATCATGCATAAAAAAGGCAGTATTCTACGATCATGGAGAAAGTATGAGCCAACTTCTCCCACTTGTAAGCAGAAGATTGATTGAAATAAATCTGCTTCTGTTTAACTTGAAAAACAGACAATGTGAATGATTCATTTCAACACAAGATTACATGATGATTAACTCTTTCCTGTTTGTACCTTGCTTGTATGCATTCCACTGGTTGACAAAGTTTCTGAGCTGAAAGGAATAACATTCTTAGCCTGTACATGTCAGTAAAAGTAGACATCCTAGGGTTGTAACAGGTGCTATATAAATGTGAGTTCCACAAGGACATCTGTGGGGTTCAAAACATTGTTACTCACCGTAGGGTCAAAACATTGTTACTCACCGTGGGTTCAAAACATTGTTACTCACCGTGGGGTTTAAAACATTGTTACTCACCGTGGGTTTAAAACATTGTTACTCACCGTGGGTTCAAAACATTGTTACTCACCGTGGGGTTTAAAACATTGTTACTCACCGTGGGTTCAAAACATTGTTACTCACCGTGGGGTTTAAAACATTGTTACTCACCGTGGGGTTTAAAACACTGTTACTCACCGTGGGGTCAAAACATTGTTACTCACCGTGGGGTTTAAAACACTGTTACTCACCGTGGGGTTTAAAACACTGTTACTCACCGTGGGGTCAAAACATTGTTACTCACCGTGGGGTTTAAAACACTGTTACTCACCGTGGGGTTTAAAACACTGTTACTCACCGTGGGGTCAAAACATTGTTACTCACCGTGGGGTTTAAAACACTGTTACTCACCGTGGGGTTTAAAACACTGTTACTCACCGTGGGGTCAAAACATTGTTACTCACCGTGGGGTTTAAAACACTGTTACTCACCGTGGGGTCAAAACATTGTTACTCACCGTGGGGTTTAAAACACTGTTACTCACCGTGGGGTCAAAACATTGTTACTCACCGTGGGGTTTAAAACATTGTTACTCACCGTGGGGTTTAAAACACTGTTACTCACCGTGGGGTTTAAAACATTGTTACTCACCGTGGGGTTTAAAACACTGCTGCTACTCACTGTTCGGAATATAGCAACAGTAAATCTAATAATGCAAGTTTACCCCTCGAGGATTTTTTTCCTCTTGCAGACAGCTCTTCAGCTTCTGTAGCTGGAGTGACTTTGGCCCTTTGTACAGCAGGCTGTGTACAGTGTCGTGACCCAGAACCACAGGGTAACTGACCAATAAATGATCCTCAGTGCAGATGAAAAGCGATCGCAGTACTGATGAGCTGAGAGGAAATAAAAACAGTACTTCACTTGCTATTAGATAACAAACTCCTGTAAAATGCTAAATAGCATGTTAGCTGTCCTGTCAATTGGCATTAAAGATGTTAAAATCATTGTAAATCTGGTAATTGATAATAAAGACTTTATTGGACTCCTTTAAGCTTTAAGACAGCTCCACTCTCCAGTTAGACCAGGGGTAGCCAACCTTTTACATTCCATGCGTCAATTTTTTCACGCATGTGTTCAGAATCACCATAAAACTCTTGCACCCCCATTCAATTCTTGTAAAAATATGTTCATGTAGACATATTTAGCATTTTTACATGATATATTGTTTTAATATAAAAACAAAATAAACATTACTTACCTTAATGAGACTTTTAACAAATATATTTTGTCCTCTTTTTCTTAATCACATATACCTTCCGTAACTCATACCCAAGCACTAGCTTCAGTTTTCCTTCAACTTCAGTCTGATGTTGTGTTTTATAGTGTCTATTAAGATCGTGTTTTCTATTATATGGGAAAGTGTTTTCACAAACAATGCACAATGGTTTTCCTGATGGACCCGCTATAAATAAGGACTCATTTTCCCACTGTTCATTGAATTCATGCTTACTATCACTTTCTGCTTTTCTTTTGCTCATTTTCTTTTGCACTGTGATAGGTAACTGAATGTAAAAACAAGGTTTAATTTTCAAAAAAGTACAAAACTGCAAGAGTTCACAAAGGACACACAACTCCGTAGTGCACGAGTGCCAGTTGTAAACTGACTGGCAAAAACCTGCGACACACCGCTGGTGCAGACGCCTGGCGCCTCAGGATCAAACAAGTATCAAACGTGTATGGAACAGTTATGGAACGACTGCAGAACAAAAGTCTTCCTTTCCTAGTTTGACTCGTTGAACATTATTTTTTAATTGAAAGCAGATTAATGCAAAACAAGGTAACATACGCCAAAAGATGTGCACAAAATAATAAAATCACTATAAATAATTGCTAAGTTTTAGATTTATTCTCAGTAAAACCCATTTCTAGCTCTAAGCTACTTGAATTCCTGTTACAGATTTTTTTTTCTGCAAATCGGTTTTTGGTTAATACTTTTTCATGAGTAGGCTTACTTTTTTAATATTTTCACTGGGGTGCAATGCGCCACTTCTAATCATCCAATGCGCCACTTTTGGCGCATGCACCATAGGTTGGCCATCCCTGAGTCAGACATTTAAATACCTGATCAAATTCAATTCCCACAGACTTAACCATGTTAGAAAGAAAGTTACAGCACAAAATTAAGCTCTTTCTCACAAACAGCTGGCTAATGCAAACAATCCTTTATCCACCCAACTCACCCTTTCTGCATATTCTTCTTTTCCTTCCTCCCTCCCTCTTCAGCATACACAGTTTATGAGGTATATCTTAATTCATATTCCTTCGTACGAAAATATAATCAGCCAGCAATTCAATGTGCAAAACCATACAGACTTGGTCTAGAGGCTCCATTGTTGTGCAAACCAAGCATCAGAATGGGAAGGAAACATTATCTAAGAGACTTTCTTGGTTCCAGCGAAGGTGGTTGAGTATCTCAGAAAATGTTGATTTCCTGTGATATTCATGCACAGCAGTTTCTATAGCTTGTAGAGAATGGTGTGAAAAACAAAAAAAAAACATCCAGTGAGTGGTAGTTCTGTGAGCAAAAATGCCTTGTTAATGACAGAAGTCAGAGGAGAACGGCCGATCTGGTGCGAGCTGACAGGAAAGCGACAGTAGCTCAAATAACCACACGTATGCAGAAGAGCATCTCTGAACATGCAACATGTCAGACCTTGAGGTGGTGGTCTACGGCAACAGAAGACCATGAGCATTAACTTAGTGACCACTTTATTAGGTACAGGAGGCCACAGGCTGTGTAATATCCCAGAATGAGTCATTTGCACTTTGCAAGTAAATCCTGTTCTCATTTCACTCTAGAAATCATAGCTATACATTATATTGAAAATATCCTAATGGAAAGTAGTGCTATGAAAATAATAGTTAAGGTAATTGGAAAATTCTTCCAATTAGGTATTGGAAAAAACCTAGCTACCTTCCTCAGTCAATCTCTAGCTTTATTCTTCACGTGACTAGAAATGAAACTTACAATCTCATTTCCTACAATGCACTCTTCCATTTCCATTGTATTCGTTAATTCCAGTTTTGCCTCAGCTCACTACTGTTATAATCCTCACCATGTGATGACATCAGGTTCACTGTCTGCAAAGTCCTAAACCCAAAAGAGTTCAAGCTCTATCTGATTTTACTGTGGGTAACCTCACTATCATCAACATTATGTGCCGTGTCATATGACATGGGCAATCATGGTTTCATGACCTTAATTATTCTTGGTACATTTTTTCTTCAGAAGTGGTTTGCCATTGCGTTCCTCTGGGCAGTGTTGTTACAAGATGAGTGACCCCAACCACTATCAATATTCTTTCAGAGATCACAAAACGCAGTGGTTGCATAACCAGGACTTTTAATATGCACCAGCTGCTCATATGACCATCTACGACCTGCTTCCATGGTTCACGTGACCTTGATGGGAGTACTACACCTTGTCCTAGGGTGACCAACAGGCTAGTGGAGAAAAGAAGCACCTTTCACCTCCTTTGGTAGAGACATATCTCCACCCCACTACCACCACCACAGGGAGGTTAATACTGTAACAACTACAAAGAATACCTTACTTCCCTATCTAGTCTCTAAGCACAAATCTAGCTGCCAATACAATTGTTTGAATGATGCCCCCGTGGCCCCTACAAAGGAGAAGATACTTTCAGCTAACAAAATAGTTTTACATTAATTATTTTTTAATGAAACACATTTAAATTTAAACAAATAGTCCTTAAGACACATTTAACACTTTCAAAGATTTCTGAATTACAAAAGGTTTCCAAGCTACAAAGGATTTCCTAACACAGGTATGAACTAAAAGAATTTACCAATGAGTTGCAAATGAACAAGTCCGTAAAACTAAGGAATGAATTCTAGTTTTTTATTCTTTCTGTTATCCCACTCTTCGTCTTCGTAACAATCTCCAACAATTCCTAATAGTAATACTATTTTCCACTAAGTGACATTATTTGCATAATGTGCTGTTTCTCTGTGATGTTTTCTAGGACAAAGTAATTTACACAGATGGTCTAAAAGCTTCTGGGATAATGGTGCAATGGTGCAAATAAATTAGCTGTATTTGACTGATCTAATGAAGGCCAATTAACATAGCCCCATTGTCTTATGTTTGGCTAATGCAGACATGGACTCACTTCACTTTGAAAGTCACATTTCTTACCAGCCAGCCCAGGTGTCCTTTTCACTTCAAACAGATTATTGCTTACCATTTACATTAAGAACTGAAGGCTGGCTCTGGTTTACAATAAGAAGTTGAGCAAGGAATACACTTGGTGGCCACTTTATTAGGTATCTGCTACCTCTACTAAAGTGGCCAGTGTATATTTGTGGTCTCTGCTGTTGTAGCCCAGCCACTTCAAAGTGTACTGCGTATTCAGAGATGATGCTCCACATATCACCGTGATAACCCATGGATTTTTTTGCACCACTCTCTGTAAACTCTAGACACTGTTGTGCATGAAAATCCCAGGAGATCAGCAAGTTTCTAAGATACACCAACCACCCTGTCTGTATCAACAATCATTCCGCAGTCAAAGTCACTTAGATCACATACTTACCCTTTCTAGTGATTGGTCCGAACAACAACTGCACCTCTTGACCATGCTTTTATGCATTGAGTTGCTGTCACATGATTGGCTGATTAGATATTTGCAATAATGAGCAGGTGTACAGTTGCAAATCATAAACACAAGGGATTCTGCAGATGCTGGAAATCCAGAGCAAAATAATGGAGCAATTCCATAGATGCTGCCAGACCTGTTGAGTTCCTTCAGCATTTTGCAGGTGTACCTAATAAAGTAGCCACTGAGTGTGCTTGTTAGAAGTTTAACTTTTTCAGAAAACAACTCTAAACCTTTGGAAAGATCATGCTACCATAGTAGAAAGCTGAGGTTAGCAATAAACCTCTGAAGATCAGAAGAGCGAAGATGCATCACACACAAAAGCCTTTCTCAGTTTCAGAAGTGAGTGTACCAATAGACAATAGTATCCTTCATTCAAAGCCAATAAACACAAGTTTTTGTTTATTTAGAGATACACTGCGGAACAGATCCTTCTGGCTCTTTGAGCTGTGCTGCCCAGCAACCCCCGGCATCCCCAATTTAACCTTAACCTAATTACGGGACAATTTACAATGACCAATTAACCCACAAACCAGTACATTGTTGGACTCTGGGAGGAAACTAGAGAACCCAGATAAGACCCATGCATTCCACGGGGAGCATGTAAAGACTCCTTACAGAGGACACAGGGACTGAACACTGAACTCTAATGCCCCAGGCTGTAATCGCATTGCACGAATCTCTACGCTATCATGGTGCCCGTGGTCTTCCATGTCTCTGCAGAGTGTCTCCTAATATTTGCACGTTATTCATCATCATTCACTTACACTGACTTCTGCAAGAAATCTAACCAGGGCATCTACTTCCTCAGGAAGCTAATGACTTTCAGCATGTCCCTTTTGACCATCACCAGTATTTTACAAATGTCCAACGGAAAGCATTCTACTCGGATGCATCACCCCTTGGTACAGCCACTGTTCTGCCCGTGACCACAAAATCTGCAGAGCTGTGAAGGCAGCTCAGCATATCACAGAAACCAACCTTCTCTTCCAGACTCACTACCTTGGTAATGCAGCCAACATAATCAAAGTTTCCACCAACCCTGGGCGTTCGCTCTTCTCCCCTATTCCACCGAGCAGAAGATACAGCAGCCTGAAAGCATGTACACAGGCTGAAGGACAGCTTCCATCCCACTGTTATACAACTATACTGTTCTCTACTGTGACACCTTATAGGATAATGTCGTTATAGGAAGCATGTGGAAGCTTTAGAGAGGATGCAGAGGAGATTTACCAAGAAGTTGCCTGAATTAGAGAGCATGTCCAATGAGGAAAGGTGGAGCGAGTTTGGGGTTTTCTCTCTGGAGCAAAGGAGGACAAGAGATGACTTGATGGAGGTGTACAAGGTAATAAGAGGCATTTTGACTCTGGACAGTCAGAGACTTTTCCCTGGGGTGGAAATGACTAATATAAGGGGGCATATAAGGTGATTGGAGGAAAGTAATGGTGGTGGGGATGTCACAGGGAGGACTTTTACTCAGTGTCTGGTGAGAGTATGGGACATCCTGTCTGTCATCGTTGCTGGGTCAAAGTCTCAGAACACCGTCTCTAACAGTGTCATGGGTAGACCCAGCTGCAATGGTTCATCTTCTCAAAAGCAAGAAGGAATGGGCAATTACATGATGCCTCAACCTGTGAAGCCACAACCCTTGATTGAATAATAATAAAATCAGGCAAGCAAACTGAGCTACAGCTAACACGACATTACAAACTCTGGGACTGGTGACAGAGTAGAGGTTTGCTCAATCTTCAGTTGAAGTGCTAACAGGAATTTGGGAGAGACCCAAGCAAAACTCATTCATCTGCTATTTACAATACTCTCAGATGTTCATTCTGTAAATTAAATCTCTTCAGGAAGGAAATAATATCTGGCTCCCTCTTCATGGTGCACCTGTATCAATAGAAAGATGTGAAATTAGAGCCTTCCATTTAGAAGTAGAAGCACTTTTCTGCTGGTGTGAATGTGGAAGGTGGGAACATGGAACCTCTTCCACTCGTGATGCTTCCTGTTAGGTCAGATGCTATTTTAAATGTGATGGATTTTTGGCAATCAGGTGTATTAAGAATTAAAGAAGCAGCATGTAAAAGGGTGGTATGGTAGTATAGCAGTTAGTGCAATGTTTTACGGAGCCAGTGATCACCAATTGGGATTTAATTCCTGCCACTTTTTGTAAGGAGTTTGCATTTTCTTCCAGTGAACACCTGGGTTTTCTCCAGGTCTTCCAGGTTTCCTCGCACATTCTAAAGGTACACAAGTTAGGGTCAGGCTTGGTAAGTTGTGGACATGCTCTGTTGGTGCTGGAAACATCACAGCATTTGCACTATTACCCCAGCACATCGTTGGAACATATTTCAATGTTCATGTGACAAATAAAGCCAATCTTTTAATCTTTCAGATATAGTTTGCAGATTGTGGCACAGTGACACAGCAGTTAGTGCTAATATCTCACAAATTAAAGGACAATGGTTCAATCCTGGCCTTAGGCACTGCTTATATGGAATTTGTGAATGTGCTGTCTTCCCCCAAAACTCTGGTTTCCAAAAGAATGCAAGAAACTACTGTAAATTACCCCTACTGTAAACGTTGCAATGTTTCTGGCACCAGCAGAGCATGCCTACAACTACCAAGCCTAACCGTAACCCATACCTCTTTGGAATGTGTGAGGGAACCTGGAGCACTCAGGGAAAACCCAAGAGCTCACAGGGAGAACCCAAGGGCTCACAGGGAGAACGTGCGTACTCATTATAGAAAGGGCAGGAATTTAACACCAATCTGTAATCGCTGGTGCTGTAAAGCTACCACAACACCCTATTTCTTCTTCATTGCTTATATGGGATTTGTGGACATATTGGTTTCCAACCACATCCCAAAGGAGGTAAATAGCTTCAGCAGCTGCTGTAAATTACTCTAGTGTAGGTGGGTAGCAAGTGATTTAAAGGGGGATTGATGATCATGTGTGAGAGAAACTGAGTTGCAAGAACAGAGGGAAATAAAAGAATTTCAAGGGAAATTCCTCTATTCTGAGGCTGTGCCCTCTGGCCTAGACTCTCCCACTGCAGGAAACATCCTCTCCATATCCACTCTATCAGGCATATCTTTTCTTAGATAAGGGGCCCAAATCTGCTCACAATCTGCCTGATAAACCCTCAGCTTCAGTCTGAAGAGTGTGTATCCCTGCAACAACAGCAACCGGCCTGAGTCCTTGCAACAGCCCTCATCCATGCACAGTCTCAACCTTTTGTTCAGAGAGTGGACACTGTTGGCATTGTATTTGCTCACCCCTTCGTGCTCCTTGAACTGAGTACCTTGTTAGGGCTTTCGAGAAGGCTGCTGACTGCAAAACTCAGTGAGAGTTCTGGAGCCACATGCAGCTCAGAGCAAGCAAAAACAGCAGATTTCTATCCATAAAGGATATTAGTGATCCAGATGGGTTTTTATAGCAATTTCACGGTCACCGTTAGTTTTTCATACTCGATTTTTAATTCCCAGATTCAATTAATTACCAGAATTTAAATTCCTCAGCTGCTGCGGTGGGATTTAAATTCATTTCCAATCCTCATGACACCAGTCCGGTTACTTAACCACTTGCCACAGATTAAACTGAGGGAAAAGACAAGCATGAATAGTTTACTATTAACAATCAGATACTCCCATGACTACAAGCTAATAGTGTATCCCGAGTCCACCAATGGCAACAGGCTGATTTGATGGCCATTTACCAGTCCTTCACAGGACTTCACAGCTAGGAGAAAGCTTTATATTTTAATATTTACAAATAATGAAACCTTGGATTTTGATCATGCTGTCAATGTGTGTGTGAGTGACAATGTGAGTGTATGTGTGAGTGTCAGTGTGTGTGTGAGTGAGAGTGTGTGTATGAGTGTCTGCGTGTGTGTGTGAGTGCCTGTGTGTACGTGTCAGTGTGCGTGTGTATGCATGTGTGTCTGTATGTGTGTGTGTGCATGTGTGTGAGTGTCTGTGTGTATGTGTCAGTGTACGTGTGTATGCGTGTGTGTCTGTATGTGTGTGTGTGTTTGTGTGTGCATCATTGTCTGTATCTGCATCAGTGTGTGTGTGCATGTGCGTGTGTGTGTAAGAATGTGTGTGTCATTGTCCGTATGTGTCGATGTGTTTGTGTGTGTGTGTGTGTGTGTGTGTGTGTGTGTGTGTGTGTGTGTGTGTGTGTGAGAAAAGAGGAGCTGAGTGTGTAAGCCTCCTCCTGCCAGTACAGAGCCTCTCCACCACCAAGATTCCTGCAGTGCCTACTCGGGGCCACACGCAGAAACTGGGTACCTTACGGTCCCAGGCTAAACTATAGGGGATCTCGGAGCAGCAGTGGGCCCCAGAGACATGTGCAGGCCATCACTTTGTGGACATGCCCTGGCACCCGTCAGCCACTATCCCAACTATGGGTAAATAGCCCCACTGCCTTGTGGTAAGTCTGTTGAGACAAGGCTAAGGGAGCACACCCTGACAGAAAAGCAATGCACTGACAGTGCGCAATAGGCGGGCCTTAACAGACCAAGGATCCGGCAGCCTCCTACAGCCAAGAAGTGGGACCGCTTGTCCTGGGATCACCTTTGCCACCGGGATTTACCTCAGCATGGTGAAGATAGTGCAACTGGGTATGGCGCACCCCCTGTGGCACTTTAATATCTTCCTTGCTAATGTAACCCCACTTTTTAAAAAAGGAGGGAGAGAGAAACTGGGGAATTATAGACCGGTTAGTCTGACATCGGTGGTGGGGAAAATGCTAGAGTCGGTTATCAAAGATGTGATAATAGCACATTTTGAAAGCAGTGAAATCATTGGACAAAGTCAGCATGGATTTGTGAAAGGAAAATCATGTCTGACGAATCTTATAGAATTTTTTGAAGATGTAACTAGTAAAGTGGATAGGGGAGAGCCAGTGGATGTGGTATATTTAGATTTTCAAAAGGCTTTTGACAAGGCCCCACACGGGAGATTAGTGCGCAAACTTAAAGCACACGGTATTGGGGGTACGGTATTGATGTGTATAGAGAATTGCCTGGCAGACAGGAAGCAAAGAGTGGGAGTAAACAGGACCTTTTCAGAATGGCAGGAAGTGACTAGTGGGGTACCACAAGGCTCAGTGCTGGGACCCCAGTTGTTTACAATATATATTAATGATTTAGACGAGGGAATTAAATGCAGCATCTCCAAGTTTGCAGATGACATGAAGCTGGGCAGCGGTGTTAGCTGTGAGGAGGATGCTAAGAGGATGCAGGGTGACTTGGATAGGTTAGATGAGTGGACAAATTCATGGCAGATGCAATTTAATGTGGATAAATGTGAGGTTATCCACTTTGGTTGCAAGAACAGGAAAACAGATTATTATCTGAATGGTGGCCGATTAGGAAAAGGGGAGGTGCAATGAGACCTGGGTGTCATTGTACACCAGTCATTGAAGGTGGGCATGCAGGTACAGCAGGCGATGAAAAAGGCAAATGGTATGTTGGCATTCATAGCAAAAGGATTTGAGTACAGGAGCATGGAGGTTCTACTGCAGTTGGACAAGGCCTTGGTGAGACTGCACCTAGAGTATTGTGTGCAGTTTTGGTCCCCTAATTTGAGGAAAGACATTCTTGCCATAGAGAGAGTACAAAGAAGGTTCACCAGATTGATTCCTGGAATGGCAGGACTTTCATATGAAGAAAGACTGGATCGACTAGGCTTATACTCATTGGAATTTAGAAGATTGAGGGGGAACTTATTGAAAAGTATAATATTCTAAAGGGATTGGATAGGCTAGATGCAGGAAGATTGTTTCCGATGTTGGGGAAGTCCAGAACGAGGGGTCACAGTTTAAGGATAAAAGGGAAGCCTTTTAGGACCGAGATGAGGAAAAACCTCTTCACACAGAGAGTGGTGAATCTGTGGAATTCTCTGCCACAGGAAACAATTGAGGCCGGTTCATTGGCTATATTTAAGAGGAAGTTAGATATGGCCCTTGTGGCTAAAGGGATCGGGGGTATGGAGAGAAAGCAGGTACAGGGATCTGAGTTGGATGATCAGCCATGATCATACTGAATGGCGGTTCAGGTTTGAAGGGCCGAATGGCCTACTCCTGCACCTATTTTGTATGTTTCTGTGTTTCTATGTTTTGCACGGGTCTCCATCTCTGACCACGGTGAACAATACCTGGACATTACATATGTTTGAATTCTGACGGCAATGGGATGTCTGGCAACGGAGCAGGTACGAATGGACTGGGAGCTCCTAGTCAGAACCCTGCACAGCAGCTGCAGAGGGTATTTGTATTGCTATTTATAGCAGCTGAGACTGAGTGGCAGCTGTTTTTTGGCAGACCCCTGTGCGACTGAGCAGCCCTATTTAGGGACTGCACTACTCACTCCAATTGGGGAAGGGCCTAGAAAAAGTGGCCTAAAAAATTGCCTATTCAATCACTCACTTGGATAGGTTACCACGCCCATCGGGCTATTCCACTACTGTGGTCAAAATAAGAAATAATACAACCTAAAACTGGCAACATGGAATGTAAGGACTCTCCTGGACTCGAATGGCATCTCTGACAGACCTCACCGGAGAACAGCCTTGATCTCTGCTGAGCTGGGGCGCTACAACATCGACATTGCTGCCCTGAGTGAGACCAGGCTCCTGGATGAAGGCTCTTTAACAGAGGAAGGGATGGGTTACACCTTCTTCTATAAAGGTTTCCCCCCAGGTGAACAACATCTCCATGGAGTAGGATTGGCCATCAAGAACACCTTTCTACCAAGTCTCTCAGAAACACCTGTTGGCATTAGTGAAAGATTAATGACCCTCCGTATCCCCCTGGCAAAGAATCGTTATGCCACGCTTCTCAGTGCCTATGCACCAACTTTGCCATCTGAGAATGAGGCCAAGGAATGCTTTTATCAAACATTGGATAAAGCTGTTTGCTGGATCCCTAAGAATGATAAGATCCTTTTGCTTGGGGACTTCAGCGCTAGGGTGGGACAGATCAACAGGATATGGAGTGAAGTGCTAGGTAGGCATGGTATTGACAAGGTCAAAGCAAATGCCATGAGGCTACTTACTCTTTGCTCTGAGCATGACCTTACCATAACTAACACCATCTTCCAGCAGAAGGCAAAATACAAGACCTCGTGGATGCACCCTCGCTCTAAACATCGGCACATGATCGACTTCATCATTGTGAGATGTAGTGACATCAAGGA
Source organism: Hemitrygon akajei (assembly GCF_048418815.1). Classification (NCBI taxonomy): domain Eukaryota; kingdom Metazoa; phylum Chordata; class Chondrichthyes; order Myliobatiformes; family Dasyatidae; genus Hemitrygon; species Hemitrygon akajei. The sequence goes on along the minus strand of NC_133133.1, from coordinate 107,859,224 downwards.
TGTTCTCATCACCCGTGCCATGAGAGGTGCAGAGTGCTGGACTGACCTCCGTATGATTGTGGCCAAGCTCCATATGAAAGTGTGTCCCCCTTGCAGCTGCAAAAACCCAACAAAAAGCGGCTAAATTGCAACCGCCTGAGAAACACAGAAGCAAGAAGTGAGTTTCGACGCATCCTAGCTGAGAAACTAAGGGAGCTGGAACCTTGTCTGAGTTCAGAAAATACCATGGAACAACCGTGGACCTATATCAGCTCTGCGCTCTATGAGGTAGCAGTCCAATCCATCAGCCATAAGAGCAGGAACCATCAAGACTGGTTTGACGATAACTCAGACTTCATGCACAACTTGCTTCAGGACATGCACAAAGCACACCAGGAAACTTTAGACAACCCTTCATCCACCTGCATCAGGCAGCATTGGCAGGCAGCTCAGAGGAAAGTGCAAATGGCAATACAGGCCATACAAAATGAGTGGTGGACTGAAAAGGCACATGAAATCCAGTCCTTTGTCGATAATAATGACATGCATAATTTTTGCAACGCTGTCAAATCCATCTATGGCCCAATAAATGGATGCGTTACTCCCCTGAAAACAGCAGATGATCTGAAGAATCAGAATACCATTCTGCTGAGGTGGGCTGAGCAATTTAACACCCTGCTTAATCAGGATTCTGACGCAGACCCCACCATCCTGGACGAACTGCCTGAACTTCCTCCTATCCACGACTTCAGTCTTCCACCAACCTTCCAGGAGGTTTTATCAGCTGTCCATTCCCTTAAGAACAACAAGTCACCTGGACTGACAATATCCCTGCTGAGTTACTGAAGAACGGAAGGTACATGTGTATGCACACCCTCTACCAGTACATCACCAAGGCCTGGACTGACGAGAACATCCCACAGCAATGGAGAAATGCAAACATCATTGTCATTTATAAGAACAAGGGTGACAAGGCCATCTGCGGCAATAGTAGGGGCATATCATTCCTTTCTGTTGCTGGAAAGGTCCTGGCTAAGGTGATGCTTCAGAGGCTCATCAGCAACATCACCGAGTCAATGCTGCCTGAATCCCAGTGTGGATTTAGGAAGAACAGGAGCATGATCGACATGATCTTCACAGCCCGGCAGCTTCAGGAAAAGTGCCGGGAGCAACATCAGGACCTGTTTATGGCCTTTGTCGACCTCTCCAAAGCATTCAACATTGTGCAAAGAGAGTCTTATGGGAAGTCCTCTTCAGGTTTGGCTGTCCCAATAAACTTGTTAACATCCTCCGCCAGTTCCACGATGGGATGACTGCTCAGGTGACCATAGGAGGACAATAGTCCGAGCCCTTCCTTGTACACACAGGGGTGAGGCAGGGGTGTGTGCTAGCACCACTGCTCTTTAACATCTTCCTCTTGTGTGTTACCAAGCTTCTCCACACCGAGATTGAGGACAGCAGCGGTGTGGCAGTGGACGTCAGATTAGATGGCAACCTCTTTGACATCAGGAGGCTCCACACAACCACCAAACTCCATAGAGAACGGGTCCTGGAGCTGCAGTATGCAGATGACTGTGCTCTTGTGGTCCATACTCCGGAGGATCTTCAGACTGTCCTTGCTGTGGCGGTGAGAGCGTACAGCAGGATGGGGCTGACTGTCAATATCACCAAGACAGAAGTGGTTTGCTAATGGAGTACCAGTGTCCCACCCACTCTACCTGCCTTCACAGTTGGTGATGAAAAGCTGTCAGTAGCGCCATCTTTCAAATATCTGGGGAGCATTCTCTCTGAGGATAGCGGCATTGACAACGACATCCAGAGCCGCATTAAACAGGCATCAGCTGCCTTTGGGAGACTTCAGCGTAGAGTCTTTCAGAACAGGAGCCTTCGTCCCTCCACAAAGGTCACTGTATACCAAGCGGTCTGTGTCACCACCCTCCTTTATGGCTGTGAAGCTTGGGTAACCTACAGCCGTCACATCAAGTCCTTGGAGCGCTTCCACATAAGCTGCCTCCAGTGCATCCTGGGAATTACCTGGTGTGAGCGGGTGCCTCACACTGAAATACTTGTAAAGACCAACTGCAGAAGTATTGAGGCCAAGATTACCCAGCGTCAGTTGCAGTGCCTGGGGCACGTGATAAGGATGCCCCCATGTCGGCTACCCCACAGAGTGTTATACGGCCAGCTACATCATGGTTGACGCTCAGCTGGAGGGCTGAAGAAGCACTATAAGAATCAGATGAAGAATGCTTTAAGAAAGTGCAAGATCAGACCCGAGGACCTGGAGGATGTTGCTGCTGACCGTAACACTTGGTGACAGCTGTGTAGGGACGGGGTTAGTATTCTGGAGATGAAAAGAACAACCAGAAGACAGCAGAAGAGAGCCAGGAGAAATGCAGCCATGGTTACCATCACTACCACCGCTACCACATATACATGTCCCACCTGCAATAGAACTTGTGGGTCCAGGATAGGACTGTATAGTCATCAAAGATCTCACTGTTAAAGGAGTGGACGTCGTCATTGGATTCCGATGGACAACATAAGAAGAAGAGAAAGTGTGTGTGTGTGTGTGTGTGTGTGTGTGTGTGTGTGTGTGTGTGTGTGTGTGTGTGTGTGTGTGTGTGTGTGTGTGTGTGTGTGTGTGTGTGTGTGTGTGAAGAACGGGATTTGTTTTGTTGTTGTTCAGTTGTTTGTTGTGTTCTGCTGAGCTACGTTGGTGCACGATGTATGACAACACTTGCAAGCTACATCCTCAGGCCGTGTCAGTTATTAACCCGAATGAGGCATTTCACTGTGCATTTCGATGCATGTGTGGTAAACAAATGAATCTGAATCTCAGCCACACTTGACGCATTGTGAACAGCTATGGGTGCCCTTTTAGATGAGAGACATCATTACGTTGGAAAGAATTCAGAGAAGATTGATGAGGATGCTTCTACATCTCGAGGATGTGAGTTATAGGGAGAGATTGGGAAATTTAGGATTTTATTCTTGGAATGTAGGAGACTGAGTGGTGACCTTATAGAGGTGCCTTCATTGTGAGGATGAATGAACATTGACTTTCTCCCAGGGAAAGGGAAATTAAAAATTAGGGGGCATCGGTTTAAGATTTAGAAGAGACTTCAGGAAAACTCCTTTATGAAGAGGGTAGTGTATATGTAATAAGCTGCTAGAGGAAGTGGCTGAGACACACAGGAGCCCTTCAGGACTGTGTCCTAAGCCTCCTCCTTTACTCTCCGTATACCCATGCCTGTGTCGCCACCCACAGCTCCAATCTGCTAATTAAATTTGCTGACGATACTGTATACATTGGCCTAATCTCAAATAATGAGGCAGCCTACAGAGAAGAAGTCATCATCCTGACACAGTGGTGTCAAGAAAACAACCTCTCCCTCAATGTTGCAAAAATAAAGAAATTGGTTGTGAACTACAGGAGGAATGGAGAGAGGCTAACCCCTATTGATATCGATGGATCTGGGGTTGAGAGAGTCAACAGCTTTAAGTTCTTCAGCATACACAACACCGAGGGTCTCATGTGGTCTGAACATACCGGCTGTGTGGTGAAGAAAGCACAACAGCACCTCTTTCACCTCAGACGGATGAAGAAATTTGGTATGGGTCCCCAAATCCTAAGAACTTTCTACAGGGAGAGCAACCCAACTGGCTGTACCACTGCCTGGTATGGGAACTGTACTTCCCTGAATCATAGGACTCTGCAGAGAGTGGTGCGGACAGCCCAGCGCATCTGTAGATGTGAACTTCTCACTATTCAGGACATTTACAAAGACAGGTGTGTAAAAAGGGCCCAAAGGATCATTGGTGACCGAGTCACCCCAACCATAAACTGTTCCTGCTGCTACCATCCGAGAAACGGTACCGCAGCATAAAAGCCAGGACCAACAGGCTCCGGGACAGCTTCTTCCACCAGGCCATCAGACTGATTAATTCATGCTGATACAATTGTATTTCTATGTTATATTGACCATCCTGTTTTACATACTATTTATTACAAATTGCTATAAATTGCACATTGCACTTTTAGACAGAGACGTGAGGTAAAGATTTTTACTCCTTGGGTATATGAAGGATGTAAGAAATTCAATTTAATTCAATATAGCAAAACATAAGAGATATTTGAACAGGAGATGCTTAGAGCAACGTGGGCCAAACACAAGGGCTTGGTGAGCACTATGAATCAGCTGGACAAGTTCAGCCGAAAGATCTGTTTCTATAACTGATACAATCACAACATTAAGAGTGTTGGCACTTCAAATCCATGTCAATGAGCGCTAGGAAAAGCAAGTGATGAAGAATAGAGGAGATGCAAGGAGTTTGAATAAAGATAATCCAGAGATTAGGGTCTAAATACCTGATATGGAAATCAACAAGAATGAAGATGAAAGATTAGCTTTATTTGTCACATGTACATCGAAACCTACAGTGAAGTGTATTGTTAACATTGTGCTGGGCAACCTTCTGCATTGCCACGACTCACTAACCCAAGCCCTTACACCTTTGGAGTGTGGGAGGAAACTGGAGCACTTGGAGAAACCCACATGGTCATGGGGGAATGTATAATCTTCTAACAGACAGCGGTGGGAATTGGACCCCGATCGGTAATCGTCGGCACAGTAAGAGCGTTACACTAACTATTATGCTACCTGAGGCCCCATGGGACAGCAAAGAAATCAGAGAGGTAAAGAATGACAGTGTCAGAGAACTGGGTTATCTAAATGAATGCATGAATTTATTATTATAATTTGTAATGAGATGAGTTAAGTATACCATCTACACGGAGGGAGCTGTGGGAACATGAATCAGTTTGAAGGCAAACACATTCTCTCAGTAGATTTTGATAACTCTTTGCTAGGTTGTCTTTATTGAGTATTTACACACCTCATCCCTCCCCAAACAATTAGTCCATTTAAACAGACCTGTGCTCAGAGACCTTACTACCTGTAACCAATCATGTAGGTGATGTCACTTCTTTATGCTTGCTCAGTGCAGTTCTAGCTGGATGGCTGTAGGGCTGGAAACAAGGCACTCATGCCATAGATCAAAGCTGAGGTAATAACCGTCAGCTCAGTTAATTAAAAGAATGTATGGCTGGCCCAACAAGAATATACAAGATTCACAATTAATGATCCATCGTCCTGCCCAGTGCACATGGCGGAAAATTTTGCAAATGGAGTATTTTATTTCTCTTGGAGTGGTGCTGAATCCTTCAGCTGTGTAAGAGCAGGAAGCAGCTGATGGAAATGGAGGGAGGGAACACAATGAAGAGAATGCAGGCACTTGCAGCAGGAATAGAGATGACTTGAGAAAAACAAAGCCTTGAGAATGTTTGGCAGAATATTCATCAACAGTACGGTTCTCAACCTATGAGTTGGACATGGGCTACGGGCATGACTGATCAGAGCAATCTATGGTAGTCTGTTTACTCAGAGAATAGGAATAAGGAAACAATTATAATACAGAAACTAATTCACAGAGAGGGCAGGGGACATCAATTCAATGGATGACAAAATTACTCTAGTAATTGCTCCTCTCCTCTCTCTGAAGTCCCTGTGAGGAGATCAACATTAGCTTTGGATAGGCTGAACCAAGTTCACATGCACTCAGTGTCCGCTTTACTATGAACCTCCTGTACCATTGTGTGCATGTTTATGGTTTTCTGCTGCTGCAGCCCATCCACCTCAAAGTTTGAAGTGTTTGTTTTCAGAGATGCTCTTCTGCACACCACTGTTGTAACCTGTGGTTATTTGAGTTACTGTTGCCTTTCTGTTAGCCTGAAGCAGTCTGACCGTTTTCTCTGACTTCTCACATTAACAAGACATTTTTGATTACAGAACTGCCACTCACTGGATGTTTTTTTTTTGTTTTTCCACCATTCTCTGTGAATTCTATATACCGTTGTGAATGAAAATCCCAGGAGATCAGCAGTTTCTGAGATACTCAAATCATTATAAGTGATGGGCAAAGTCAAGTAATTCACATTTCCTCACCATTTTGATATTTGGTCTGAACAACAACTGAACTTCCTGAACATGTCTGCATGCTTTTGAAACAACACACACAAAATGCTGGTGGAACGCAGCAGGCCAGGCAGCATCTATAAGGAGAAACACTGTCAACGTTTCGGGCCGAGACCCTTCGTCAGGACATGCTTTGAGTTTGCATGCTTTTGAGTTGCTGTCACATGATTGGCTGATTAGATATTTGCATTAATGAGAAAGTGTGCATGTGTACCTAATAAGTTGTGTAGCATCCGTGCCCCCAATTTACCCGTGTTTGCCTAGGGTGAACCGTCGTTGCCCACCAGTAGTGCAATACTTCGGTGTAATGTCCCTCAGTACTCACTCTCAGCACAAATACCAGACAATACACCAAAGACGAGTAAATAATTGCAACTTCATAGTTATTTCATAGTGATGGGTTAGTAGAAATAGATAACCCAAAGGTGCCAAATCAGTAAGTTTATCAGTTTGTGCACATAATATTTTAATATGTTGGAGCTCACACCTCTGGTTCCATCCACAACGACTCTCCGAGCCTTTGGCCACCGTCCGAACCACCGACATCCAGTATCTTATGCCCTGGAACCACTGTCCACTCCTCACATGTCCGTCCTCCTCGCTCACCTCCCGAAAAAGACCGCGAACTCCCGCTCAGCTCACATATACAAGATAGCATAACAATTCTCCATTGGTTAGTTCCCACCTTATCTGCAGTTATAACCCAAACATACCAGCTACAGAAACCCATTACAGCATTAAGAAACATTACAGAGAAGCCATTTCATTAGCCTGAACAGTTAACACCACAGTTACTGGTACTGAGAGCCCTACATGTGGACACTGACTGATTTCAAAGTTCAATGTAAATTTATTATCAAGGTATATATACAGGGTTACCATATACAACCCTGAGATTTCTTTTCTTGTAGGCATACTTAGTAAATCCAAGAACATTTCTTGCTGAATGTTTCCATCATTTTCTGTATTAGCTTTAGATTTACAGCATCTACAGTTTTTGTTTTAGTATTTTTACTCCTTCATTCTGAATGATGAACCTCAGCAGGAAGATAGTAAATGGAATGCTATAGGTTGTGTGCTATAGTTATCCTGAATATCATGCTTCAGTCTTCACTTCTAGATGAGGTGCAGACTTGTCCTTTCCACAGGGTGAACAACGTAGGCTAAAAGTTAAGCAAGTTCAGACTTTTACCCTTGATACTAAGGAGGCTGAGAACCAACTTGATAGCGGTGTATAAGATTATAAGAGGGATTGATAGTGCATAAGGCGAGCCAGCACCTTTCCCCAAGGTAGTAATGGCTAATACCAGAGGATGTCTTTTTAAAGTGAGTGCAGGAAGGGTTAGGGGAGTTGTCAGAGGTGGATAGTTATACTTAGAGACAGGCACATAGATGAACGAAAAATGGAGGGTTATGGGGTAAGTAGGAGGGGACGGTTAGATTAATTGTGAAGTATAATACTGTACAAAAGTCTTGGGCACATATATATATATATATATATATACTAGGCAATTTGATTCCAAACAATTGGTTTATTGATCATTACAGAATGTCTCTCTGGTGCTTCCCATTCCCTCCCTGCTCCCTTCCACTTTTCCCCAACTATGATCCCTCTCTACCTGCTCCCTTCCCACACCCAGTCCACAATAGAGACCTAGATCAGAATCAGGTTTATCATCACTCACACATGTCATGAAATTTGTTTTTTTTTTGTGGGGCAGCGGTAGAGTACAATACATAAAATGGCAACAGTACTGAAACGAGTCTTAGGCACCCTGGCTATATGGATGTGCCTAAGACTTTTGCAAAGTACTGTAGGTTAAAAGATCATAGGCTGAAGAGCTTATACTGTGCTGTAGAGCACTATTTTCTTTGTCCTATATAAAGCATTCTAACATAGACCATAAATACTTTTGGAGTTCTGTTAAGTTCTGTTTACAGAAGCAGTTACCGGGCACAGATGCTTTGAACAAGAGTGATTCTTTCCACTCTGACAGTGAGGAACTCTGCTTACATGTCACTACTTACTCTGCCCATTTAACTTATTTACATAACTATGTGCAAAAAAGCCAGAAGTATAATAACGAGTTGAATGCATCTAACTGGTGCCAATTTATAGATAGCTTGTGGAATGCTAACTGAAATCAATGAAGAAGTTATTGAGGCAGGTAATTTCTAGAATGCTTAGTGGGAGGGTGCAGTGTGATTGTCATTCACTGAAAGAATGAGAGATTTAGGCTTTGCAGTACATTTAGGCAGTATAGGATGAGCATTTCAGCAACCACACCCTACAAGAGCTGTGGTTTCACTTTTCTGTATGGCAAATCACTATCCTATGTGCAGGAGTGGCAAAGCCATGGCACATAGCCCTAGCTAGAATGTGCAAAACTGTTGTTGGCAAGTGGCATGCAGAGCCACCCTTCAATTCTTGAACACCCCCCGCCCCCATATAATGATCATCTTTACTGCCAAATGAAGCAGTGAATGATTCTTACAACCTGAGAGCAAAGGAACTGCTTCATGCCGGCTTGGTACCAACTAGACATTGGTGAGAACATGTGAGGTTGGATGGTACTTATTGAAGTCCTCACAGACCCAGGTGTCCATCATTCATTGGATAGAAACCGGTTACTATAACAACACTATTTCAAAATGATCCTATTTTTTATTATCCTTTTAAAAGATTAATATTAATAGTCTTTGAACTGTTTTCCTAAAATGCTCCATCTATTTCAAACTGTCTCTGTTATGCTTTTATTAATAGTAAATCAAAAAAACTGTACAGGTACATAAGCAACAGGACTCATCCTTTATCTTTAAAGAGTTCATAATTGTAGTTACTAATTCATTAATCAATGGTCATCTCTGCTAAAAATTACCATGGCACATGAGAGAATTTTTTAAAAGATTGTTGCCATTTTGGACAAATGCCCCTGATCTGGGGTATTTTCACAAATCTGTTGCTACAGTTTAGCGATGCTATGATGACTTTGTACTAGATGTGGCTTTGTCTTTTTGTTGTTTTTTGTTTTTTTTGTTTCATGAAACACTCAAAAACTTCTATAGATGTACCATGGAGAGCATTCTGACAGGCTGCATCACTGTCTGGTATGGGGGGGGGGGGGGGTGGGGGGGGCTACTACATAAGACTGAAAGAAACTGCAGAGGGTTATAAATTTAGTTGGCTCCATCTTTGGCTCTAGCCTACAAAGCACCCAGGACATCTTCAGGGAGCAGTGTCTCAGAAAGGCAGTGCCCATTATTAAGGACCTCCAGCACCCAGGGCATGCACTTTTCTCATTGTTACCATCAGGTAGGAGGTACAGAAGCCTGAAGGCACACACTCAGTGATTCAAGAACAGCTTCTTCCCCTCTGCTATCCGATTCCTAAATGGACATTGAACCCTTGAACACTACTTCACTTCTTAAATATATACTATTTCTGTTTTTGCATGGTTTTTAATCTATTCAATATACATATACTGTAATTTATTCATTTATTTTCTTCTATATTATGTATTGCATTGAACTGTTGCTGCTAAGTTAACAGATTTCACGACACATGCCGGTGATATTAAACTTGATTCAGTTCTGATGCTGATTTTGATTCTAGTTTTGATCTTTTTCGTAAAAGTTGTGGATAATTTATGTTTATGCGTTTCATGTGAATGCTGCTTATTTGGCACTGTGTACAAGTGATGTCATTGTATGTAAGGTTTTCATTGACCTGGTCCTGCATGTACTTGTGCACATCACAATAAAGCTTGTAAGACCAAAAGACATAGGAGTAGAATCAGGCCATGCCACCCATTGAGTCTGCTCCACCATTCGATTATCCTTCTCAACCCATTCTCCTGCTTGAAACGCAAAATTGATTTGACTTTGAGGTCAAGGGAAGAGTAGGGAATTCTGAGTAGAAGGAGACTGTGACAGAGGGAGTGAGAAAGATATGAGAAAAAACATTTTTATTCAGGTCATTTGAAAGGTTTTTTTCTTTCTGTTTTTCTTTGACATTTAAGCCTTTTTTGATTAAGCTGCTGTCAAAATAATTTACCAACTAGTAATTGGAAAGGGGGTTCTGACAAAGGCAAAACAAAGCTTCCTTTGTATACTTAAAGAGGATTCAATATCAGTCTGAGACTAATTCTTAGTCTAACATCATAACTGTTGTTGTGTCCTCACCAGAGTGGCAGAGATCTTTTGTGCATTCCTGGAGACATTGCAAGCCATTGAAAGTAAAATAGCAACTGAGAAATCTAAAGGGACAGCCAAGTTTGCATGAAACATAGTGACTAGGTAAGATGGAAAAGAACCTATTGTTTGTGTTACACTAATGTTGGCCTTTGTAAGGACAGACGTGGAAGAGGTGTAGGAATGCTTGAGTAAGAGACTGTTTCAGCTCTGTGCTCTTCAATTCTATGGGGAATGAGAAAACAAACAAGAAGAATACCAGTGAGGGTAAAATGATTGCTATGGTGCCCAGAGAGTAGGAATAATGTGCCATAAGACTGGCCTTGCATATGGTTGTAGGTACGTTTCACTGGCAATAGCAATTATAAGACAATGTGAATTTAAAAAGGCACACTAAGAGGTGTTTGCTTTATTCTAATTGCTTGTTACTCTCTATGGTGCTAACTTTCTGTATCTATGACATCATTATATTTTCTGACCATTTACAGTACATAACCCAGTAACCACTTCCTTATGTACCTGCTGTACCTAATAAAGTGGCCACTGAGTGTATGGTTTGCGGAGCAGATTTCGATGGGCCAAACGGCCAAATTCTGCCACTACGTTTTATGGTCTTATGGTCTTCTGCTGCTGCAGCCCCATCCACTTCGCAGTGTGACATGTTGTGCATTCTGCACACCACTGGTGTAATGTGTGGGTAGTTGAGCTATTGTCACCTTTCTGTCAGCTTGAACCAGTCTGGTCATTCTCCTCTGACCTCTCTCATCAACAGGGCAGCTTGCCACTGAACATCTGCTCACTATTGTTTTTTTGTTTTTCACATGATTCTCTGTAAACTCTAGAAACTGCTTTGCATCAAAATTCTAGGAGATCAGCCGCTTTTGAGACATTGAAACCATGCCATCAGGCACCAACGATCATTCCACACTCAACGTCACTGAGGTCACATTTCTTCCCCATTCTAATGCTTGGTCTGAACAACAACTGAGCCTCCTGACCATGTCTGCATGCTTTTATGCATTGAGTTGTTGCCACATGATTGATTAGATATTTGCATTAACGAGCAGGTGTACCTAATAAAATGGCTACTGAGTGAGGCCCAGGTAAATATAAAACAATAAAAGCACATTCCCTTCCTATAGACCTTCACATTGTTTACAATTGACAATGGTAGATGCCTCGACACTTCCTGGTTACATGTGTTCAGACGTGGGGATATTTTGTGAACACTTTTTCCCTGATAATTGGCTGAATCCCATAATGTTATCCATGTGCTCTTTTAAATAAAGGTAAGAAGTTTTAAAATGAAAGCTGATTAAGGATCAGTTTGAAAAAGCTGCATCTTCATTCCATAAATCTGATATCCAACAGAAAGTTTGTTTCATTATGTTACTCACAGTGGGATAAAAAGTGAAAGTGCACTTGATATGCAAGCTAATGTGGCAAAGTCTGAAGCAGAGGAAAGTTAGGTGTAACATCCACATAATGTAGAAAAAAGGATGGATTTTTATTATGAGACATATTAATTCAATACCTTAGCAGTAATTGTAATAATTACACTGTCTGCTGTTGTCCAATTATTTCTACAATCTTGACTAATGATTTCAGGGTCCATTGAGTGATTATTCAGCTGAGAACTGATCACTGTTCAGAAGACAGAAAAGGTATACAGTACAAAACGCACACACCACTGTGGAAAGGATTAGGCAGCATGCCTCATTCGAGACCCAAGGTCTCAAATATTTAACATTTTATAAGATCCAATAGCTATTCTGAAATGATATAAACCAAAAGGATTGCAGTGCAGTCACAGCTTTTGTTATAACATTCCAAAAGCCAAAACTTGTCAGGTGCTGGCAATATCACCAGGTATGTTGGAAATATACAAATATAAGCAGAGCGGCTGTTCTTTAGAGTGTTTAGAGTGGCTTTGGCTCACCAGGGTCAGGTGAGATCAGGTCTGGCAAAGTAAAGGACTTGGTAAGGTTCTCTCTTTTAATTCTTACTTGTTCATTCCTCATCTATTAGTGCATAGTTTAGTGAGAATGGCTCTGGGGCACCGTTTTGTACTGTGTGTGGGATGTGGGAAGTCTGGGAGACTGGAAGGGTCCGAGGTAAACACATCTGTAGCAGGTGCAAGGATCTGCAAGTCAGTGTCTCTGGCACTGAATCTGGTGTTGTGGCTCAGAAGAGGACAGAGGTGAAGAGGGGTGCACTGTTGATAGGAGATCCTTTAATCAGAGGAACAGAGATGAGGTTCTGTGGGTGCAATAGAGACACCTGGGTGTTATGTTGCCTCTCTGGTGCCAGGGTCAGGGACATCTCAGATCGTGTCCATGGCATTCTCAAGGGTGAAGGTGAGCAGCCAGAAGTCTTGGTGCTTATTGGTTTCAATGATATAGGAAGGCAAGATAAGGAAGTCCTGAAGAGAGTTTTTAGGGACCTAGGTAGAAAGCCGAAAAACAGGACCACCAGGGTAGGAACTTCTGAATTACTGTCTTTGCCATATGCCAGAGAGGATAAAAATAGGATGATCTGCAGGTGAATGTGTGGCTGAGGAACTTGTGCAGGAGGCAGAGGTTGAAATCTATGGATCATTGGGGAAGAAGCAGGTTTGCTGGAGTTGTCTGAGTTTAAATTAACTTGGTAGGGAGAGTGATAGTGCTGAGCTGAGGATGAGGTAGTTGGTTTACAAGCAGGCAATCTCTAATGAGACTGCTAGCAAGGATAGGCTGATGGAAGGGCAAAATTGCAGTCAAAGGAATGAGTTGCAATGTAAAAGGTGGATACAGTCAAAAAGGGTGAACACAGGGCTGAAGGTGTTATATTTGAGTGCGCACAGTGTATAGAATTTATTTATTTATTGAAATACAGCTTTGAGACAGTCTTTCCAGCCCTTTGAGCTGTGTCACACAGCAATCCACCTATTTAACCGTAGTCTAATAATGAGACAAATTACAATGAATAATTAACTTGTCAACCGGCATGTCTTTGGACTGTGGGAGGAAACTGGAGCACCTGGAGGAAACCCACATGGTCATAGGGCAGAACAAACAAACTCCTTAAGGCAATGTCGGGAATTGAACCCGGGCGACCTGTACTGTAAAGTGTTGTGCTAACCACTACGCAACTGCGCTGCTGCACAAGGTCGATTAACTTGTCGTACGATTACCAAATGGCAGGTATGATGTTGTAGGCATCACTGAATCAAGGCTGAAAAAGATTACAGCTGGGAGCTTAATATCCAAGGATACACATTGTGTCCAAAGGAGAGCCAGGAAGGCAGAGGCAATGCTGTGGCTCTGTTGGCAAAAAATGAAATCAAATCCTTAGAAAGAGGTGACATAGGTGTTAAATCAATGTGGGTGGAGCTAAGGAACTGCAATGGTAAAAAAAACCCTGATGGAAGTTATATAGAGACCCCCAAACAGTAGTAAGGATGTGGTCTACAAATGATAAAGGGAGATAGAAAATGCATGTCAAAAGGATAATGTTACAATAGTCATGGAGGATTTCAATGTGTAGGTAGATTGGGAAAATCAGGTTAGTGCTGGATTCCAGGAGAGGGAGTTTCTAGAATGTCTATGATAAGGCATTTTAAAGCAGCTCATGTTTGAGCCCAGTAGCGGGATCATCTATTCTGGATTGCATCGGAATTGATCAGAGAGCTTAAGGTAAAATAACGCTTAGAGACAAGTGATCATAATACAATCAAATTCTTCCTGAAATTTGAGAAGAAGAAGCTAAAGTCAGATGTGTCAGTATTATAGTGGAGTAAAGGGAATTGCAGAGGTTTCAGAGAGGAGCTGGCCAAAAGTGATTGGAAAAGAACACTGGTGGAATGGATGATGGCAGCTGGAATTTCAGGAAGCATTTTGGAAGACACGGAATATATAATACATCCCAAAGAAGAAGTATTCTAAAGAGAAGATGACATAACTGTGGCCAATAAGAGAAGTCAAAGCCAAAGAGGGGCACATAATGGAACAAAAATTAGTGGGGAGTTAGAGGGTTGGGAAACTTTTAAAAACTAACAGAAAGCAACTAAAAAGGTCATTAAGAAGGTGAAGATGGGATATGAAAGTAAGCTAGCCAATTATCTTAAAGAGCATACCAAAAGTTTCTTCATATACATAAAGTGTAAAAGAGAGGTGAGAGTGGATATCAGACCACTGGAAGTGATGCTGGAGAGGTAGCAATGGGAACAAGGACATGGTAAACAAACTGAATAAGTATTTTGCATCAGTCTTCACTGTGGAAAACATTAACTGTATGATGGAAGTTCCAAAGTTCCAGAGTGTCAGGAGTTGGAAGTGAGTGAAGTTGTTATCACTAGAGAAGGGGCTTGGGAAACTGAGAGGTCTGAAGGTAGATAAATCACCTGGACCAGATGGCGTATACCCCAGGGTAAGAGGTGTGTGAAGAAATTGTGGAGGCATTAGTAATGATCTTTCAAGAATTGCTAGATTCTGGAATGGTTCCAAAAGACAAGAAAATTGCAAATCTTACTCCAAGAAGGGAGAGAGGTAAAAGAAAGGAAATGATAGGCCAGTTAGTCTGACCTCAGTGGTTGGTAATGTGGAGTTGAGTGTTAGGGATGAGGTTTTAGGGTACTTGGAGGCACATGATAAAATAGGCTGTAGTTAGCATAGTTTCCTCAAGGAGAAATCTTGCCTTGACAAATCTGTTGGAATTCTTTGAAGAAATAACAAGCAGCATAGAAAAGAAGAATAAGTTCATGTTGTGTACTGGATTTTCAGAAGACCTTTGACAAGGTGCCACACATGAGGCTGCTTAATAAGCTAAGAGCCCATGGTATTGCAGGAAAGATACTTGCATGGATAAAGCAGTGGCTGATTGGTAGGAGGCAAAGAGTGGGAATAAAAGAAGCCTTTTCTGGTTGGCTGCCAGTGGCTAGTGGTGTTCCATAGGGTTCTGTGTTAAGACTGCTTCTTTTTACGTTATATGTCAATCAGTTGCAAGATGGAATTGATGGCTTAGTTGCAGTTTGCAGATGATACAAAGATAGGTGGAGGGGCAGGTGGTTTTGTTGAAGTAAATAGGCTACAGATGGACTTAGACAGATTAGAGAATGAGAAAAGAAATGGCAGATGGAATACAGTCTCGGGACATGTATGGTCATGCATTTTGGTAGAGGAAATAAAAGAGTAGACTATTTTCTAAATGGAGAGAAAATTCAAAAAATCTGAGGTGCAAAGGGATTTGGAAGTCCTTGTACAGGATTCCCTAAAGGTTAATTTGCAAGTTGAGTCTGTGGCGAGGAAAGCAAATGTGATATTAGCATTCATTTCAAGAGGACTAGAATATAAAAGCAATGATCTAATACTGAGGCTTCATGAAGCACTGCTGAGACATGGAGAATTGTGAGTAGTTTTGAGCACTATATCTTAGAAAAGAAATTGGAGAGGGTTCAAAGGACATACACGAAAATGATTCCAGGACTGAATGGCTTGTCATTTGAAGAGTGTTTGATGGTTCTGGGCCTGTATTCAATAGAGTTCAGAAGAATGAGGGGTGGTCTAATTGAAACCTATTGAATATTGAAAAGCTTTGATAAAGTGGATGTGGAGAAGATGTTTCCTATGGTGGGAGAGTCTAGGACCGTAGGACACAGCTTCAGAAAAGTGGGGCATCCTTTTACAACAGAGATGAGGAGGAATCTCTTTAGCCAGAGAGTGGTGAATCTGTGGAATTCTTTGCCAGAGTTAGTTGTGGAGGACGTCTTTATGTGTATTGAAGGCAGAGGGTGATGGATTCTTGGTTGGTCAAGGCATGAAGGGATGCGAGAAGAAGGCTGGGAGGAAAAATGGATCAGCCATGGTGAAATGGCAAAGCATACTCGATGGTCCAAGTGGCTGAATTCTGCTCCTATACCTTATGGTCTTGTGGTCTAAATACTCAACTTGCTGGGCTGCATCTGCAGAGTGAGATACAGTTAATATTTCAGACACTTCAGAAAGGTCTTCCCCTCAGAGTTTTGTCAACACTGCTTCTCTGATCAGTCTTCCCACCTTACCTGAAGTGAGCTTTGAGCACTTTCTTTCTTCTACAAAGCACTCAATTCCATTTAATTCCATGTTTGATCCTCATACATGAGACTGTGTGTTCTGAAGGTGACGTGAAATGAATCTGGACATACTCAAAGTTCAAAGTTCAGTGTCATTTTTTTATTATAGTTTGTATATGTTACCATGAGATTCATTCTCGGACCAGCCATCTGTGTGTCTACACCAATATGTTACGCTTTTACATTTTTCGCTTATTTGTAAACTGGTCCAAAAGCCCTTGCAATATTACCTCAGCAAGCAGGTAAGGGTGAGCTCTACTTACAAACATATGGATAGTCACATTAGCAGTTGCCATATGTCACTCAGCCCTTTTCACTCTTTAGTAAATTTGCTCTCCAATGTTCCTTTTTGACTGCATACTTTTATATTCCAATTATTCTATTTTAATATATTTAGAGATACAACACATTAACAGGCCCTTCAGGCCCAATGAGCCCAAATACATGCATGTGACCAATTAGCCTACTCACCTGTATGTCTTTGGAATGTGGGAGGAAACCCACACAGTCACGGGAGAACGTATAAACTGTCTTTGCCTCAATTAAATTCCACTTGCCACTGCTCTTCCCAACTGTCCAATTAATTCATTCTCTCTTTTCCAACCTGCTTTGCTATCAAATACTTCATCAATATATTAGGAGAAATAACAATAATCCCAGCATCAATCTTGCCATACCCCATACTTCCAGTCTGAAAAGCACCCCTCAATGCATGTCCTCTGCCTTCTATCACCAAGCTAATTTTTGATCCCGCTGGCCAACACACCTTGGATCCCATGTGACCCAGCTTTCTGGGTGAGGCAGCCATGTGGAACCTGGTCAAGAACCTGGCTAATTTCCATGTAGCCCATGTCTGCCACTTGGTTTCATCAAAAGACTTGGTCAATTTATGAGACACATTGCTTTGCCCTGCGCAAAACACGTCATGTTGACTCCTCCTAATCAGACCTTGTCTCTCAATAAACTTAAATGCTGTTCCTTGGGTAATTTTCCAGTCATCTCCCTACTATTGATATGCAGCAAGCCTGTCTGGCTAGTGTTCCTGATACCTTGTTGTTCCTTTTAATAAAAGAAAGAGCTCTAGTTATCCTCTTGTCTTCTGGCACTTGATGAATGGAAAAATCTCCATTAGAACTCTGGCTATCTCTTCCAGTGTTTTCTTTAGCATCCCGGGATAGATTCGGTCAGGTCCTAGGGATTTATCCACTGAATATGTGCCAGTATCTCAAACACTATCGCTTTCCTAACAACATGTTCTGTGTTTCAGAATATCAGAAGTGCCCATCCCCTAACTCTCCGTTCTCCCTGGTGGTTTCTAATGAGAAGTATTTGTTTTGGAGACAGTTCAAATCTCTTGGCTAGACACAAAAGATTTCCCTTTTAGTTTCTGAAGGGACGTACACTTTCCATAACTATTCTCTTCTCGTAAGAATTTTGGATTCTCATCAATCTTGCTGGCCAAGTTCATTTCATGTACTCTTTTCACTCTCCTAATTTCTTTTCAATGATGTGTGACTTACAAACATCCTTGATAAAACATCTAATATCTAATATTAGAGGGCATATATGTAAGGAGAGTGGGTCAAAATTCAAAGGAGATATCTGGAGCAAGTTATTTCAACAGGGAGTGGTGGGGGAATGGAATACCCTGCCAAGGTGGTTGTGAAGGCTAATATCACAGAGATGTTTGGGATACTCTTACAGTGTGCAGAGAATGGAGGAAAGTGCACCTTGCACAGGCAGAATAGATTCATTCAGGTAGGCATTGAATTACTGTAAGCTGTAGAGCCTGTCTCTGTGCTGCACTGCCTTATGTTCCATGTTCTATTGAGCCTAAGATGTCTCAGCTGGTCCTTCTCCATCAAAGTTAGCCTGTTTTCATGACAATTATGATGACGTGTAGCAACATCCACCTTCCATTGTGTGGTCTAGTGCTCACCAGAGTAGACTTCCAGTTTAATGGTGCTTTTCATCAATAACATTGGATTGAACCTGATAAAGCACGTACACATGTCAACTTGTGTACAAGTACCATGGTAACAGCACAATCCCAGTAGCTCATTACAGTGATAATTCTGTTGTATAATCTATATTGACTCATCAGAATCAGAATCAGGTTTAATGTCACTGGCAAATGTCGCGAGATTTGTTATTTTGCAGCACCAGGACATTCCAATACATTATAATAAAAGATATATTAAAATTTAATTAAGTCGGTAGTGCAAAAAGAAAGCAAAAACAAATAGTGAGGTTGTGTCCATGGGTTCACTTTCATTCTGAAATCAGATGACAGAGGGATGAAACTGCTCCTGAAACATTGAGTGTGTGTCTTCAGGCTCCTGTACCTCCTCCTCGATGGTAGCAATGAGAAGAGGGCATGTCCTGGGTGTTGGGGGTCCTTAATGATGCCACCTTCTTGAGGGATCACCTTTTGAAGATGGCCTGTATTCTGGAGTACCCATGAGGGAGCAGGCTGAGTTTACAACTTTCTACATGCCACAGACTTTGCTTTTGTTTTGCACATCTCTCTCCCACCTTCCATCGACTGAAAACTCATTTCCATCTCAGTCTTTCTCAGTTCTGACCAAAGGTTGCAGATCTAAAACATTGACTTGTTCTTCTCTCCACAGATACCACCTGATTTGTCAATTTTCTCCAGCAACGCTATTTTCTCATTGTGAAAGGACACACTAAGTCTCTCTTGTGGCTGCATGGACAAGTGCCATGCTGATAGAGAGTGGTTGTTGGTGACAGAAGACTGGACCAAAGGGATGTGGCAGTGATGAATCCTTGGAATCCATTATGCAAAATAGTGGAGAGTAAGTATATTCCAGTCAAATTTTGATATGCTCTTTGATTGTGGAGGATTTATGAGATGCAGGCTTAACACAGGAGAGTGGAGATGAGGGAGAAGATTAGAGATGATCTTATTAAGTGGTGGAGTGAGTATAATAAGCTAAAGGACCCATTCCTGCTTCCTGCATGGTGGCATTGTGATTAGTCCAATCACTTTACCTTTGATTTTTCTGCTCTTTCTCAGAGGTGATTCTGGTGTTCTGTCCTCCAACACCTGACAATTAAGATCAGAAGAACAGCTCAAGAAAAAGAAGAAAATTAGTTTTATTGGCGAACAATGAACAACCATTGACCTATCAAGTTGTAGTGAGGAACAGCACAGAAATGGCCATTCAGCCCACTGACTTACTACTGACCTGTTACCAAACATCAACCACCTAATTCTATGAATCCTTTCGTAATCCTGTTTTTATTCTCCCCCAGGTTCCACCACCCACCTCCAGAGCAGCCTGTTAGCCTCCCAACCCACTGGGATGTGGGAGGAAGGTCACATGTGAAGAGGAAGAATGTGAAAACTCTACAGTGACAGCAGCCGAGGTTGAGATTGAACCGGAATGTCTGGCACCAGGAAGCTCCTTCATCAGGGGAAAATACAGCAAGTAAGGGAGAGGAAATAGGAAGGAATTGAAGGGTTAGGTTTTACTGACATCAATTAGCCTCCACATCTGACCTGCTTTGAACATATTACCAACATGTTCCACTTTCAAACCACTCCAGAACTTAAATTGTCAGTCCAAACAGAGATTCATCACGTGAAAGGGTTGACCATTACAGATGGTGCTAGCTAATTTTATCTCCATATTCAAATGATCTTCATGTGGTGTAATTCTTCATTGATCTTCACTGATGTTCCTTATTAGAGAACCTTTGCATGCTCCTGCGCTTTTCGATTGAAACTGAGCTTTATTCTGGAATCTATGCAAGCTGTGGCAACAGTTATTATTAGAGACCAATACACCTTTTTAATAAATTGTTTCTCCATGATCTGAATTCTTAAACCATAAAAAATGGCATTCAATTTGTTTGGAATGTTCCATCCACCTAAACTATAGTGGCTGTCAAAGATTGAGCTCTAATTAAAAGGTATTTCATTTGCATTGTTATGTGTTGCAATCCATTGAATGAAAATATATTATTGGCTGCACATTCTGCTGCAGAAATAAAGGAAGTACTTTGCCAGTGATTTGGTATTAAGCTGGTACTGTGGTCTCAATGCCTGCAGACAGAACGACTCCAGCCAAGAACATTATGTATTTATCTAAATGGATTATTTCAGCAAGGACTTTCAATAATTGTCATAGTTGAGACAATTTAATGAATGTACCCCAAACTGTCCTGTTACTGGTAATGGAAGCTGGCCATTTTTTTCCAAAGTGCATTAAAATGAAAAATGAATATTGACATTGGTGAATTAACGTTGATTTTTTTTCCTTAAACAAGGCAAATTTCATTATTCAGATTTTTGTCTACCTTGTTATTTACAAAATGTCAGTATGATTAAGCCGGCTTCCTGGAATACTGTGCTTTGTTACCAAGTGGGACACAGCCTAGTCACTTGATAGGCCAGTCTAGGTAAATAGGTTTAATTGCCATCAGAGGCAAAGATTAAATCACAACTGTTTTAACCTATGCAAACTCATCAGTTCTATGTAACCTAGCAGCACCATGGGTTGATTGTATGTATCATAGAATTGAATTTATGGATTTAACTATAGGCAAAACCTTTGAACCAATACTATTTTTGTAAGAAATTATTTAACTTGCCTACAGGTAGCACTTCAGCCTGTTTATCAAAAGGTTTTGACATCAAATCCCATTCCTTTGAAATTCCAGTAGACCTCAGTGATGTATATTTTCTGTATTTAGAGATATAGCATGGTGACAGGCCCTTCTGGCCAACAAGGCCCTGCTGCCCAAGTACACCCGTGTGACCAATTAACCTAGTAATCTGTACATCTTTAGGAATACAGGAGGAAACTGGAGCTCCCGGAGGTTATCAACATGCTTACGGTAGAATAGATAAACTCAGCAGGAATTGAACTCTGATCGCTGGAGTTCTTAATAGTGTTGCGTTAATCACTACACTGCCATGGTGCCCGGAATGCTTTTCCTTTTTGAAATGGGGTTTTAGCGTTGCAGCTTGTTTGTTCATGTGGGATGATCACGTCATTATTTTAAAGGCAGGAGGGAGTTCATTCCTCATCAGCAGCATCAAGAATTAAGGAACTGATTGTTGTGTTATTTTTATTTGTTGGAGCTCAGAGGCTGGCGACTGAAATCCCCACATTGATCTGCAGGCGACAATAGTTCATTATCTACAAGGCACACTGTGATCCTTGGCTGCGAGAGGCACTACCTAACTGCAGAATTTCCCTTTTCTTTAACCTTCAGCCAGAAACCTCTTTTATGAACATCCACAAAGTGAGATCTGACGGGCCCATCCCTGAAGGACAAACATTGCCCAATGCAATAGCATTTACTTGTTACCTTACTTACACTTACCTCCCTTACCTGAGCAGGATGTCTTTCAGGCATCCATTACTGAGTGGAAGGAGGGTAAGTTTTTAACACAGTAATGCTTTCCTGGGGTTAGTGAAGGTAGATATATTAGGAATGTTTAAGAGACATGGATAAAAAAGATAAACTGCTATGGGAGGGTGGTGTTATGCTTCATAATTCCAAAATATTAAACTAATTGAAAGGAAAAGTTGAGAGTGCAGTCTAACTTTGTTTTTACTTTAAGCAAGGTACACACATATGACATGGTGGCATGATGACGTATGGCATTTACATACTTTTACATATAACCAGAATGAAATATTTAAACAACAAAGAATACTTAATCAAACAATATATTTACAATATTACTGATATATTAAATAAACAGAAAGAGGGGCTATACTGATCTTAGACTAGGTGCAACATTGTGGGCTGAAGAGCCTGTACTCAAGTTCAATTCTATTGTCATTCAACTGTACACATGTATACAGCCAAATGAAGCTGTGCAAAACACAGTACAAATAAATCACATACATAACACAGAAAGTAATATTACCACCAGTAAATTAACAAATAATAAAGTGCATTTGTGATGCAAGTTAAAGGGTAAACAGTATAATGTTACTGGCGCTTCATACGTGATGATACTTGGGAAGTGCAGGGAGTTCAGTAGTCTCACAGCTTGGTAAAGAAGCTGTTTCCCATACTATGTTAAAAAAAGTTAAAAGCACATAGGTGTGCTAAGACATACTAAGAAATATTGAACTACAAGTAAATAATCTGCTGGAGGAACTCAATGGTGAAGCAGCTGCTGGGGGAAGGGGGGAATGGATTTGTTGATGCTCCAGGTCAAAACATTGCATCAGGAATAACGCTTCTAGACCCTCTCAGTTTCTCCAGCAGGTGCTTTCTTCTTGCTATTACCATCAAGAAGGAGACACAGGACTCTTAGGTTCTACACCACCAGGTTCAGGAACAGTTATTACCCTTCAGCCATCAGACTCCTGAACCTGTGTGGGTAACTTCACTCACCTCAACATCGAATTGATTCCACAACCTATGGACTCACTTTAATGGACTCGACAACTCCTGTTCTCAATACTATTTATTACTTATCTATTATCTATCTCAGCTCAAGTTGGTAAAACCTGAGGTGCAGGCAGAGCCAAGAACACTGTTTTCTCAATTGCTAGGAGCTTTCAGACTATTCTAATGGTGTTTAGTATTGATGTGTAGGCCTAATTGTTCAATGCTGTTGTGTGGACATATGGATTGGGATGATGCTGGTTGTAGATACTCCTATCAGGACAATGTCTACCCTGTTCATGTTCCATAGTCTTTCAATTTCCTCTTTTAATTCAGCATTTTTCTGGAGTTTTTCACTTATTGATTTCTATGCGTTATGTGTGTTTGGAATGGCCTATATCTAATAAGTAGGTTGTTCTTTCTCGTTTATCCTGTAATATTGTATCCGGACAGTTATGATGGATTGTCATACCTGTAATAATGCAATATAATTTATAGGACTCTAACTCGAAAGCTGCATCAGGCTTGTATATATAGTAAAGTCTGGTGTCTTCTATGAGTTTGCATTTTAAAGCAATATTTTGATGACTGATGCTTGCCACTTGATTGTGCCTGTATCAGTAATCAGATTGAGTTAAACTGCTGCAGAATCCTGTAGTGTGTTGGATTGTCTCTGGTTTCTCTTGGCATTTTCTGCATTTATCATCTTGAATTTGTTGGTCTTTTATTATGTATTTTTGATATTTTTTGTCTTAACTACCTGGTCTCGTATTGCCACAAGGAACCCTTCTGTTTCTGGGAAAACATCTCCACCTCTGAGCCAGGTGTTCGATGTTTCCATGTCAACATCTACTCTGCTCAGATTATGAGATGTCTTCCGTGGAGGTTCATGTTGTTCCATTGGCTAACCTTTTCTTCTACGAGTGTAATTTCTTCATTTTTGTGGGATGTGCTTTCATTTAAGTTTAATGATGTGTACTTCTTATCAGAGTTGCATAAGCCCGTGTGGAGTGCTGAATCCTGTTTTTGTTGATGAAAATATATCTGTAGTAGTTTTGACTGTTATGTAAATTTTTTATGTCTGTTATTTCTCTTTCTCCTGCTATCCTAGGTAGTGTTAATCTAAGTGCACTTGAGTGTACATAGTATTTTCTAAAATTTGTCATTTCAGTTCTTATTTTACTTTGTAAATTTCAGACTATGATATTATGCCAAAAATAATACATTAATATGGGTATAGCATATTAATTGCCTTTGTTATATTTTTACTGCTGAGCTCTATTTGGCAGATTTTCTTAAACCTTGAAGTAGGTCCTGTCAAAAGTTTTTCCTTTTTCAACTATGATCTATTTTCTTTGTATATTGATACCCAGATACTTACATGTTTCACATTCATCCATCGGTTGTATTGTATCCTGCCGGCCTGTTGCACCTTTCTTTATACACTTGTGTTCTGCAATTATCTAGTCCAAAGTTTATGCTTTCAAAAGTAGTGTTACTATAATAATAATTATTATAATATAATAATATAAATGTTATTAATTTTATTAATTAATGTTATTAATGGTGGTGGTTGTCTCTCGGGGTCCAAGGAAGACCAAACATTGTGCAGTCATCTGTGGATATGCACGTGGCTTTGGAGGCCGAAGGCCGAATCACACATGCGATTGCAGGTTGGACATGGGGTGGTGATTGTTAGAACAGGTGCGTACACAGCTTTGTGGTGTCAGTCTCGTGCTGCTGTAAGGCGCTGATTTCGGTCATCCTCAAAGTCAGATGCAGCTTTCCTGGTCAGGGCGTGCCACGCAGCCCTTTCCGCTGCGGACTCCTCAAGTTGTCAAGGCTGGAGGTCAGCCCATTTGATGTACCATTTCAGATTGTCTTTGAATCTTTTTTGGGGTGGCCCTGATTGCGATTGCCATGCTCAAGCTCACTGTAGAGCAGCTGCCTCGGGATTCTTGTTTCACCCATGTGGATTACATGGCCAGTCCAGTGTAGCAGGGCCTGGAGGATCCTTGCCTTAGTGCTTGTGCTGTTGGCTCTGTCAAGGACTTTCTGGTTGGTGATTCGGTCCTGCCATCGAATCCTTATGATCGACCGCAGAAAGTGCATGTGAAACTACTCCGGCTGTTTGGTGTGCCTGCGGTACAGGGTCCAGGTTTCGCAGCCATACAGGACAGAGGTGAGGATCACAGCCTTGTACACCTTGAGCTGGGTTGAAAGCTGAGTGTCCTTGTGCTCCAGAACTTTGACACAGAGTTTCCCAAGTGCCTGGCTGGCTTTCTGGATCCTAGCTATGATCTCTTTGTCAAGGGATCTGTCACTGGAGATGGTGCTTAAAGCTCTCCACATTCTTCAGGACAGTGCCGTCGATGGTGATGTGTGGCTGAGGAGGGTGACTGGTTGGTGCAGGTTGTAGGAGAACTTCTGTCTTACCGCGGCTGATTGTCAGGCCGAACAGCTTTGAGGCTGCGGAGAACTTGTCAACATTCATCTGCAGGTGGTTCTCCTGGTGGGTCACGAGGGCACAGTCATCAGCAAACAGGGCTTCAGTGATGAGTCTCCTCATCGTTTTGGTCTTTGCAGCAAGGCGTCTCAGGTCAAACATCGATCCGTCTAGACGATATCTTATGTAAATACCCAGGTCTAGGTCTTTAACAGCATGCTTCAGCATTTGGGTGAAGAAGAGGTTGAAGAGCACTGGTGCTAGAATGTACCCTTGCTTCACGCCATTTGAGATTTTGAAAGTCTCAGATGGGGAACCACCTGAGAACACTTCTCCTGTCATGCCATCGTGGGACAGGCGGATAAGTGTAGTGAATTAATGTTATTAATAATATTAATATAATTGATACAATAATACAATGCCTATTATTATTATTATTATTATTATTATTTTGTATTTG
Source organism: Hemitrygon akajei (assembly GCF_048418815.1). Classification (NCBI taxonomy): domain Eukaryota; kingdom Metazoa; phylum Chordata; class Chondrichthyes; order Myliobatiformes; family Dasyatidae; genus Hemitrygon; species Hemitrygon akajei. The sequence goes on along the minus strand of NC_133133.1, from coordinate 107,833,641 downwards.
CCCCATTTATCCTCTTTATCACATTGGGTGTTTGTCCATCTGTTTGTGTGTAGTTTTTCATTGATTCTATTTGGTTTACTTATATGTACTGTCAATGCCCTTAAGAAAATTAATCTCAGGGTAGTATATGGTGACAGGTACTTTGATAACAAATTTACTTTGAACTTTCTTGTTGCTCCAGATTCCAGCATCTGCAGTCTCTTGTCTCTCCATAAAACTAAAACAATCTGGTAAAACATTTCTTCTATGTTTCTAAGCTCCATGTACCAGCCCAGGAGTCTCTTAAAAGACCCTATTGTTTCCGCCTCCACCACTGTTGCCGGCAGCCCATTCCACGCACTCACCACTCTCTGTGTAAAAACTTACCCCTGATATCTCCTCTGTACCTACTTCCAAGCGCTTTAAAACTGTGCCCTCTCGTGCTAGCCATTTCAGCCCTGGGAAAAAGCCTCTGACTATCCACACAATCAATGCCTCTCATCATCTTATACACCTCTATCAGGTCACCTCTCATCTTCTGTTGCTACAAGGAGAAAAGGCCGGGTTCACTCAACCTATTCTCATAAGAACCTATTCTCTAGGCTCTTCTTCTCCCTCTCGCTAACTGCAGTCAGAGGGAAGTACAGGAGTCTTGGGTTCCACATTGCAAGGATTGATCAGTCAGACTTATTTTGGGGGACTTTGAAGTTCATTTTGCATGTATTTCTGGATTTGGGTTACTCTTTTTGGCTGTTTTTGAGCAGTTTGCTCAGAGCGATCAATACAGACATTGGTACTTTGCTGAAGACCGGCTCTGGCACCTACAGATGGCTATTGGCGTAGCTTTGAACTGAACTAAACTGAATACTCCTGGCTCCTGGTTTGCTGTTTGATATTCTGTGTGTTGATCGCTTTTGTTGTTTGCACAATTTGCTCTTTTTTCGCACATTGGATGTTTGATTTCTTTTTGAATAGGTTTCATGACGTTTCTTTGTTTTGTGGCTGCCTGCAGAAGAGCTGTCTTCTGCATACATACTTTGATAATAAATATACTTTGAATCTTGGAATCACCATCCACTGGGCAGCATGATTTTCCTATTGTGTTCAACAGTTTATCTAGGATGAAAAAGGTAAATATATTTCATATGGTGTTTGGCTCTGTGCAAATTGCTTCTGGGATATTCTAAGGCAAACCTGTAAGTGATTAAAATAGACAGTGAGTCAAGCTGCTCTGATCAGCAAACCACAACGAAAGCTAATTTTCCACTTTCTCGCTGCTATTCTTAACAGCTTTGCTGAAGATTTTATTTCTGAACTAAGGGAAAGGCTCTATTGGGCCAAGGTTGATGAATGTCCGAGGTTGTGCGGATGAGAACTGATTAACAGTGTACGTTGCTGAAGGCAACCCATGGCTCTATCTGAGTACAGGCAGCCTTTGTTTAAGGCCGTAAATCAGGTCAGTAACACAATTTTGTTTGTTATATTACTTATTTTATTTTCATTTCGAGATACCACACGGAGCTCGGATCACCCAATTACACCCATGTGGTTCAACTATTAACCTGTATGGTCTTGGACTGTGGGAGGAAACCGGAGCACCTGGAGGAAACACACACGGTCACGGAGAGAACGTACAAACTCCTTACAGACAGCCGCAGAAATTAAACACTGATGAATGAAGGTGTACTTTGTAAAAATCTATGTCTACCTTAAATTTCTTCAATGGTTTCACCTTGTTAGCTCCCTGGAGTATTTGTTTTATTTTGTGGCACAGCACAGTACCAAGCACCTCTGCCCCACACTGCCCAATTATCCCCTTGTGATCAATCAACCTTCCAACCAATAGTAGGCCAGTCAACAGATGAAAATGCTGGAAAAACTCAACAGGTCAGGCAACAACTGAAGAAAGAAAAACATCAAGATTCAAGGTTTTAAAAATACTTTAATTCCGATTCCCATTCCCATTCTGTTCCAACGTGTCGGTCCATCGCCACCTCTTGTGCCAGGATGAGGCCATCTTCAGGGTGGAGGAGCAACACCTTATATTCCACAAAGTATGCTGCAGATGCTGTGGTCAAATCAACACATGCAAACAAGCTGGATGAACTCAGCAGGTCGGGCAGCATCCGTTGAAAGGAGCAGTCAACGTTTCAGGCCGAGACCCTTCATCAGGACTGAAGAAGGAGGGGGCAGGGGCCCTATAAAGAAGGTGGGGGGAGGGTGAAAAACCAATCAGATGAAAGATCAAGGGGTGGGGGAGGGGAAGCAGGGAGGGGGATAGGCAGGAGAGGTGAAGAAGAAATCTAAGGGGAAAGCACTATGGGTAGTAGAAGAAGGCAGAATCATGAGAGAGGTGATAGGCAGCTAGAAGAGGAGACAGAGTGAAAGTGGGATGGGGGAAGGGAGAGGGAGGGAATTACCGGAAGTTGGAGAATTCGATGTTGAACATTGAATTGAATTGAATTGAATTGAATTGAACATCGAATTCTCCAACTTCCGGTAATTCCCTCCCTCTCCCTTCCCCATCCCACTTTCACTGTCTCCTCTTCTAGCTGCCTATCACCTCTCTCACCTTCCGAGGGCTAAAGCCGACACTGGTTGATTACTAACCCTGCTAAATGCCAGATTGGGCTGTCAGCCACTGAAAAAGGAGCTAGTGCCTTTTTGATCTTGTCAACCATTGACTTTCTAGGCCCTCATATCTCCACAGAAGGTGCAAAACCCCTTCTGTCAAAAGTCTCTGCTATTATGGTTTTCCCACTGCCCCCACTACTAAAAAATTAGTTTTTTAAGGCATGATGAATTTTTATCATCACTTCATTCCATGAAATGCTGAACTTATGCTCCCTTGTATAGTGTGCTTAAAGGCAAAGCCCCTCATCACTTGTTTGACTGGTCAGTGCATATGACCAGAACATTTGATGACACTAAGCGAGCTCTTTTCAATACGACCCTACTGGTGCGCTGGCTCCCCAATGCCATTGCCCATAGCCATTACCACTGATGCTTCAGACCATGCTGTGGGTGCTCTGCTTGAACAGTTGGCCAGAGGCTTGTGGCAACCGCTCACCTTCTTCAGCTGGCAGTTCTGTCCCCCCGAAAGGAAGGACAGCACGTTTGACCATGAGCTTCTCGGTCTCTATCTGGATGTCTGTCAATTCCATTTTCTTCTAGAGAATCGCCATTTCTTTGACCAAAAACCCCTTATGCAAAAGCTATGGCCAACATCACCTGACCTACAGATCTGAGCTCACCACTGACATACAACTTATCAAGCAGAAATATAATGCCAAGGCTGATTGCCGCCCACAGACAGACAGCTGAGGACACACACGTAGGGCTTGACTGTGGCAGCCAACCAAGCCACTGACCCAGAGATCCAGACTTACAGAACAGCAGTTACGGGTCTGTGGTTGGCTGTCATTACATTTGGGAGAGTTTGAGTTTCTCTCCCGTGTAACATCTCAACTGGTCGCCCTTGCCCCTACAAACTGGAGGCAGACTGCTTTTGACTCTATACATGACTTCTCACATCTGTGCTGGAAGTCCTCACAGAAACTGATTGCACAAAAGTTTGCTTGGTAAGGCCTCAGAAAGGATGTGCGTAATTGGACTGCCGCCTGTGTGGAGTGCCAGAGGACAAAAGTTATCCAGCATGTTCAGACACGTTGGCACATGTTGAGGTCTCTGAGCAATGGTTTGACCTTATTGATTGATCCTCTTCCCCCCTCCTGTGGTTTCACATACCTCCTTACCATGGTGGATCATACCACCAGGTGGCCAGAGATCAGCCCCCTTGTATCGACGACGGCCACAGACGTGGCTCGGGCATTCATCAGCACCTGAGTTGCTCGATTTGGCACCCCAGCTGATATTTCCTCTGACCGCAGTCCCCAAATCTCTGGACTGCGATAGCCCAGAACCTCGGCGTTAGGCTACACCATAGTCAATATGAGCAGTTTCTCCCCTCCTTAAAGACTGCTCTGAGGTCTTCCCTGGCAGATAAGTGTTGGAATGATTGTCTCCTGTGGGTCCTGCTGGGGCACAGAACAGCTCCAAAATAGGACCTGCTGACATCCACAAATGAGTTGGTATATGGGCAGCCGTTACGAGTGCCAGGTAATTTTATTCCTGATACCATGACCACCTGGTTGACCTCTCAACAGCGCTCCGTCCTCTTCAGTAAATTCAATTCCTTTTCATCTATTCCTACTTCCCATCATGGCGTACAGCATAGGGTTCCTGTTGACCTACCTTCCACCTTGTTTGTTTTTATCCGCCATGACACACACTTACATCCCCTTAGGACCCTTATGATGGTCTGCTCCTGTTCCACAGTTTGAAATGGAGAGCGAAGACTTACATCAGAGATAGGAGGGGTAAACCTGTAGGTATTTTGGCCCAAAAAGATTTGGAGGATTCCGCTGTCACGACATGACCATGTGTGTGTCAACAAACCTTTGGATGACCCAGGCACCTGTCATTACTCCACCCATGGAACATAGGACCCGAGCAGGGTGGGTTGCCTAAGCAACAGACAGGCTCACAATGCCAGTTTGGATGAATTCTGGGGGTGGCCTCTGTAGGGTAAAGTGATGGGTGGAAACATGCATAATTCACAACCGCCAACATTGAGTTGGAGTTTACTTTCAGAGGCTTGGCTGACACAATGTCATAATGATGTGAAGTTTTTAACCACACTTTAAGTTCTGTGTTTGAATGACAATAAAAGTAAGTTGTAACGGCTTCTCTTCAACTTAAAATTCCTCTGCTGTTTTACTTACCAAAACCCACAGTGCTATGGTTGGTGGTGGACCCAAGTGCAGAATAAGGTCTAGAATTAACTCAGTCTCAAACCAAGATGGCACAAACAGAATCCAAAGGCAAAACCACAAACAGCAGCACTGGGTATGGAATTCCTATGATTAAACAGCAAGTGCTCAGCGTGAGGCCTTTAAGTACAGATTTTCCATGAAGGAATGAGGCAGGAATAACTGGCAGTCAGAGCCTCAAAGGGACAGCGGTGGTTAGCCACATTCAGGGGAATTGGAGTGCTGAAATCTGGGTGCCTGCCAGTGTTCAGTAGGTACCATAACAGAACCCCTCATTAAATCTTCCCAAAGCTTTTGTATAAATAAAACAAACTCATCCTAGACAGATTATCTTCATAAATATAATTTTCCAGCAATGGTAACAGCCTTGCAAACATTTGCACTCTTTCTACGCCGTGTGTTCTGTGCATTCCCTGTTATGCTTTTTTTTCTTTCTTGTGGTACTTACACAGTTGTTGTTTTGTCACATTGGTTGTTTGGCCGCCCTGCTGGGTGTGACCTTTCATCAATTCTATTGTCTTTCTTGTATTTAGTATGAATGCCCGCAAGAAAATGAATCTCAGGATTGAGTATGGTGACACATTTGTATTTCGATAATAAATTTACTTTCAACTTTGAATAATCACAACTTTCCTGTGGGATATGATGACCACAATGGTACATAGAGCTCTAGCTGTAGCTTGATTAATGATTTATGTGTCTCTAACAGTGGCTATTTACTCTGATGTTCTCTGCTAAGGTCAATGAAGGCATATACTTAGCAGCCTAGGTGCACCTGTAAACCTGCTTGTTAATATAAATATCTAATCAGTCAATCATGTGGCAGCAACTCAATGCATAAAGGCAGGCAGACATGGTCAAGAGGTCCAAATGTTTTTCAGGCCTAACATCAGAATGGGGAAAAATGTTATCGAAGTGACTTTGACCGTAGAATGATTGTTGGTGCCAGATGGGGTGGTTTGAGTATCTCAGAAACTGCTGATCTCCTGGGATTTTCATTAACAACAGTCTCTAGAGTTTACAGAGAATGATGAGAAAAACAAAAAAAAAATTCAATGAGTATCAGCCTGTGGGCAAAAACAACTTGTTAATGAGAGAATGGTCAGATTAGTTCAAGCTGACAGGAATGTGACAGTAAGTCAAATAACCACAGGTTACAACAGTGGTGTGCAGAACATGTTGAACCTTGAAGTGGATGGCTACAGCAGCAAAAGGCCATGAGTGTACCCTCAATGCCCACTTTATTAGGTACAGGAGAAACACTGAGTGTATGCCTTTTAATCCAATATGCTCAGAGATCTCTATATATCCATGTCTAAAGTCTTTTTTTTAGGAATCTACCCATTACCTACCCATCTTTCTTTGACTTGTTAGGTTCTTAGATTAAAACTACATACTTGCCACAAAGTGCAAGATAAAAAAAAATCAAACAAATAAGAAAAGAAAAAAAAAATATTGGTTTGGGATTTTTCAATCCCTTGGTTTTTGCATAGGAATCACCTTGGAGAGCATGTTTGTAAAACTCAAGGCAGACTGTACCAATAATATATCAACTTCTGAGTGCATCTACAAAACTCTTAAGCTTGATGAATTGTTGACTCAGTAATGCTTAAGTATAAGGGACACAATACTACTATTCAGGAGCATATTAAAGTGGGAAAATATTATTTTTTATGTACAACCATTAGGTTTGGCATATCAGCAGTTTGAAAGAGTTTTATAATTAAAGAATAAAATTAACACCAATTTTAAATCCTTCCAAAGTCAAGTTGGAAGAAGAATATTACTTTTCTTTGTATTACTCTGTGAACTGAATATCATCATAAAAATCTTCTGCCCTTCAAACTAGACAACATGCTGCCCACAAAACAGAGACCAAGTGTTGAGGGACATTTGCTCAGCTTGGCAGAGATCAGTCAGAACCACTGCTATTAAAAGCAGAAATTTATAATCAGATCTCAGGGAATAGTAATTTCAAAGTTTGCATTCCATTTGAAATTGGGAGGTGCAGTTAACACAAATGAAGATAAGGCCAAAATTCAGGAAATCTTTAGCTTGAGGAGTGGAAGTGTGATTGAAAAAATACATAGAGATGAGTCAGAAAAAGTGCACTTCTGTGTGGAGAAAAAGGAGGTCACAATTCATCTTATATAATTGGGATAGAGCCTCACTCTTACTCATGTCCCCTAACCACATGCATTTAATACAAATGCACATTACACTTCTGAAATTCAGGAGGTATCTAATAAAATGGCTACTGATTGCAAAGTCACAGAAAACAAATTCTTAGGGATCATTCTGGAGAAACTGAGTCCGACAGTCGAGAATTTATTTTAAACTTAAGTTGAACTCTATGAAGTAAGAAAATAAATTCATAAAGATAAACCCCGAAAAGAGGGGATATCGGGATAACTTTACAGTTGGACCCCTCATCCCTTACAAAGGTGATGATGAAAAACCCTGGAAGGGTAGATACAGAAAGAAGGCTTCTGCTCAAGGAAGAGTCCATAACTAGAGGTCATTAATGTAAAATCCAACAACAAACTCATGAGAAATATCATTTTGCTCCAACATGGAGCTAGTGAGGCAAAAACCAAAGCCCCATCTAAAGGAAAGTTCAGTGTACATTTGGAGGAAGGAAGGGTGTGAAATGGAGGAAGTGTGGTTTGAGGAGTGAAACTGTTGGCCTAAAAGGTCTAATATTTATTTTGTGCTACAGACAAGTGTGGCAATTATTGCAGAATACTCAGCAGGTTAGGCAGCATCAGTCGGGAAATCAGCAGAGTCAACATGTAAGACTGAAGAGCTTTCATCAGCTTCAGAATCACATTTGGATTGTGATCTTTATTGCATTTTCTACAGCTTCCCTAAGAGGGCGGCGATGAGCTGCCTTTTTCACCAGATGCAACCTGAATGAGGAAGGTGGACCCCAAATATTCCTCTGGAGGGACTTGCCACAGCTGTATAGTTTGCTAGCTCATTGTAAATGACTTGTAAGAAATAACTTGCTAACAGCGTATCGAAGAAAGGACAAACTCTAACCAGTATAATTTACAAAACATTCACCCATCCTTCAGACTCAGTGCCCACTTTATTAGGTACACCTATACACCTGTTCGTTAATGCAAATATCTGATTAGCCAATCATGTGGCAGCAACTCATTGCATAAAAGCATGCAGACAGCGTCAAGAGGTTCAGTTGTTGTTCAGACCGAACATCAGAATGTGGAAAGGAATGTGATTGAAGGGCCTTTGACAGTGCAATGATTGTTGGTGTAACATGGGGTGGTTTGAGTATCTCAGAAACTGCTGATCTCCTGGGATTTTCACACACAACTGTCTCTAGAGTTTGCAGAGAATTCTGTAAGAAGCAGTTCTGTAGGGAGGAGTGTCTTGTAATGAGAGAGGTCAGAGGAGAATGGCCAGACTGGTTCCAGCTGACAGGAAGGTAACAGTAACTCAAATACTCACACGTTACAACAGTGGTGTGCAGAAGAGCATCTCTGAACACACAACCCGTCAGATCTTGAAGAGGGTGGACTAGAGTAGCAGAAGACCATAAACATACACTCAGAGCCCACTTTATTAGTTACAGAAGGTCCCCAGTAAATTTGCCACTGAATGTATTAAAAAAATTACAGTATATGAACATTGCCACCAAATCCAGACTTTATTGGTCAGTCTTAACTTTTGTCTGGATTAAAAGATTTTCTGGCCTAATTCAGAATTAGAATAGAGCCAACCATTCTGATAGGACTGGAGTCATAAATATGAACTGGCAGGTTGGGGTATTTCTTTCCTCTTTAAAGGAAATCCTTAAACCAGCTGAGCTTCTTATGACAATCGAATAGTTTTGTGGTTGCCATTTCCAAGCCCAGAATTTTATTCTATATTCTACTTAGTATCTTCAGTTTAAATTCTCCAACCACCTGGAGGTCAGGCTGTTGCTCCTCACTCAAAGGCCGGCGATGTATTCATGGGATGAAGGACGCCCGGAGTCTGAGCCTCCGCTCTGCACCCACCCAAAGGCCAGTTACATGGATGGTGACGAAGGTTTTGGATGGCAGTGCAAACAGGAGGCACAAAAAGGCTCAAGGCGGCACGATGCCCAGTCAGTCAGTACACCTGGAGTTTAGGGTCCCATCGTGAGCTAGTCTGCAAGCTGAGGTCCGTTGACCGAAGCCTGGGGAGTGAAGGCCTAGAGGCCTGTTCTGGAGTTGGAGGACTGCCTCTGTGGGAGAAGGAGGAGAGCAACTTGTTTTGTGATTTTTGTTTCTTGCTGTGTCCTGTGTTGTTCTGTCCGGCATAGTGGACATGCTATGTTGGCACAAGAACGCAAGGAGAGAGCTCACAGAATAAACAGTCTCAGTTTAACAATAAATGCAGTGATGAGCACAAAGCAACAGAGTGGTGCAAGGTGCTCAGTGACCACTTCATTAGGTATCTCCTGTACCTATTCGGTATCTCTTCTTCATCTGCTGCTGCTGCTGCTGTAGCCTATGCACTTCAAGGTTCGGTGAGTTGTGTTTTCAGAGATGCTCTCCTGCACAACATTGTGGTAACATGTGGTTATTTCAGTTACTGTCGTCTTCCTGTAGGCTTGAACCAGCCTAGCCATTCTTCTCTGATCTCTCTCATCAACAAGGCTTTTTTGCCCACAGAACTGCCACTCACTGGATGTTTTCTTGTTTCTTGCACCATTCTCTGTAAACTATGGAGACTGTTGTGTGTGAAAATTCCAGAAGATTAGCAATTTCTGAGACATGCAAACCATCCCATCTGGCACCAACCATCATTTGACGGTCAAAGTCCCTTAGATCACAGTTCTTCTCCATTCTGATGTTTGGTCTGAACAACTGAACCTCTTGACCATGTCTGCATGGTTTTATACATTGAGTTGCTGCCACACGAATGGCTGATTCGATGAGCCAGAGTACAGGCATACCTAATAAAGTGGCCATTGAGGGTTTAGTGTTGTAGTCTGAAGTACTCGAAGAGGTAGAGGTAGGAGTCTGAAAATGGGGTAGTATCAGCATGAAGGGGCATGTGAAAGGGTGATTGGTTCACAAGTCAGACGATAGTGGGGATGAAGTTGTTCTTGGGTCTAGTTACCAGGGCCTTCAATCTCCTGTATCTTCTCCCAATAGGTGGAGGAGAGAAAAGGGCCAAGGTGGCAGGCATCCTTCGTGATGTTATTATTAAAAACACAATTAACTGAATAGAAAGCTTTCACAATCCAAGAGCAAATAATAAATCAATGTCTTATGTGTGCTTGTAAAAAGTTGCAAAGCCGGCTGAAAATGGCCATTATTTATTTATTTATTTATTGAGATACAGCACGGAACAGGACCTTCCAGACCTCTGAACCACACTGTCCAGTAACCCCCAATTCAACCTTAGCCGAATCACTGGACAGCTTGCAATGACCAATTAACCTACCAGGTATATCTTCGGACTGTGGGAGGAAACCTATGCATTTCACAGGGACGACGTACAAACTCCTTAAGGATGACATCAGAATTGAATTCCAAACTCCAGGATCCCAAACTGTAATAGCATCGCACTAACCGCTATTGTACTGTGCTCTATGTTCATCTGTGTATCTATAGAAAATGCTCATGGCCCACAGATGTCCACTGATATGTATATTTATTGATTTCCAATGCACTGGCATAAGTCAAGCAAATCAATTATATGTCTGGAAGAGCCAAAGGATCGAGACTGTCAAGGTTAATTCATTCATTATGTTTTGCATTTCCTTTTGAGAGTTTAATGGGGGTTTTCACAGACTCAGTGTGCTTAATAATTGTACCCAGACTGGATGTACCAGATCTATGAATATATTCAATAGTTTGCAAAACAAAACCTTCATTACAGAATATAAAAGTTATGAAATAGAACACACTGTCAACTTTTATTTGTAAGCTAACCAGTGTTAATGAGAACCAGATGTTAAATCTTCATTTTGTGCTCTGTTCATAAAAGAAACATCTGCCTGAGTGCAAGCCGATGTCATTTCCCCCATCATACCTGCCAGCTAAAGCATGTATGGATATCCCTTAACTAGTGCAGCAAGCCAGGTGGAATATGTAGATGCCTACATCAGTTATACTGTTTTAAACTGAGCAGCTGAAAGCTGTTCAAGATTCAAGATTGTTTATTGTCATTCTTCAGGACGAGTGCAAAGGAGAACAAAATGATTATTACTCTAGATTGATGCTGCATTAAAAAAAAGCACACTAAGCATAAGGAGCACAATAAAAAGCACAAAAAAACACAATAAATGTAATTATAAAAGCAATCTTATCAAATCACCATGTACAAGTAACTCATAGACACAGAGGCTGGAAATCTAGAGCGATGCACACAAGGTGCTGCTGGAGCTCAGCAGATCAGGCAGCATCTATGGATAAGAATAAACTGTCCTGATGAAAGGTCTTGGCCCGAAACAACAACTGCTTATTCCCATCCATGTCTGACCTGCTGGGTCCTCCAGCATACAAGTAATTGTTATATACACAGATTGATTGATAGTATGTAAGATTAGTTTATATGCATAGACTGGTTGTATGTACATAAAGTGACACTACGTGATGTGCATGGAGTGGTGATGGGGAGAGTTAATGGGTGGAGGTGTTGACCAGCTTGAAGGCTTGTTGGGGGTAGGGCAGTGGAAGTAACTGTTCTTGTTTCTGGTGGTCCTGGCATCATGAATGCTCTGTAGCCTCTTCCCAGATGGGAATGGGAGAAACAGTACATCAGGAGGGTTGGTGGGATCCTTCATGATATTGCTGGCTTTTTACTGACACTTTTTTCTGTGTATTTTTAAACAAAATAAACTTTATTCACAATTTTAAAAAGTTTTAAAAAGAATAATCTATTCAATGGCTTTCATTCTTCACATTCGTATTCAAGGCATTCCATACTGCTTGATTACATTCTTACACTGCTGACCCTCGTGTGGCCCTCTGGGGTGGTGTATACTACAATAATTGAGGGGCCTCCAACCCTCCCTCTTCCATTGCAGAAGAACTCTATACTTCGGTGCTTCTCCACCAAACCCGTTCTATATATATTTTGTATGTAAGTTTGGAGCCATTTAGGTTGATGCCAGTAATGTGTTGGGCAGTTTTAACTACCTGTGTATAACCTTCCTGTCCTGTTAAAGGTGCAAGGTACATATTATTGTATTTTTCGCTAGTGAATCTGACTTCACCCTTCTCTCAAATCTTCCTTGCACAGGTGCAGCAGCAGTGTTTCTGAAAACTCATTCTCTCCTGCAGCTTTGCAGTCAGATTTCCTTTGACAATGCAAATCTAATCTTCCAGATGGTCTATTTCTACCTATCACGCTTGAAGGAGAATAGTGTGTGACATGAAGCAAAAACATTCCATTAAAAGCTGTGTGACAGGAAATGAATGAATTGCTGCCTGAAGCCCAGTCAATTTTGATCATTTGCATACTGTCATTCCGGATGGACACTTAAGTGTTCGGCAGAATTACAAGAAACTGCTATTTTTGTTTGCTGTGGGTTGTGACAATATAAACGCATTTTTAAATTTATTTTGGAAGCTGGCAGTGCCTGTTGACAAGATAGTTAAGAATATTTAAAAGTTTAGAATTGGAGTTAGTTAGGCCAGAAAGTGTAGGGATGCCAGATTTTCCTCCCTGGAGAGCAATAGTGATTGAGGTGGCTTTTTGCAATAATTCTTGAGTTTCATTGTACTGTGACTGAGACTATAAACACAAAACATTCTGCAGATGCTGGAAATCCAGAATAACATGAAGAAAATGCTGGAGAAACTCAACAGGGCAGGCAGCATGGAAAGGAATAAAGAGTCAATGTATCAGACCGAGATGTCGGTCCTCATTGGCGGTCTCGGCCTGAAATGTTACCTCTTTATTCCTTTCCATAGATGCTGCCTGACCTGTTGAGTTCCTCCAGCAGTTATATTTGTGACAGGATCCAGATTCCTTTGCCAGATTTACTCAAATTCCCCAGCTGCTGTGAGGGTAATTCAACTACCCAAGGCTTTTGGCTCCAGACTAACAAATAACCTATAAATTACACAAACATAGCATCCTTATTGACTACACGTTATGGATTAAATTAGCCCTTTGATTTGCAACACAAGGCCTGGATGGATGGGAGGTTTGAAAAGTAAAAGCAACAATTTGAATATTTTCCAAACTTAGAATCTCTAAAGTAAATAAAATCCTCACCATCTGGGCTATTCCATCTTCTCAGAATCATGTTTATTATAACTGACATATGCTGTGAAATTTGTTATTTTGAGGCAGTAGTGCAGAGCAACACATGAACTATGCTATAAGTTATAATGAGAAACTTTGAAAAAAAGTACAAAAAGAGAGCTGGAGAAAGATAGTGTTCATGGGTTCATGGCCCATTCATAAATCTGATGGCAGAGGGGAAGAAACTGTTCCTAAAACATTGAGTGTGTGTCTTCAGGCTCCTGTACTTCCTCCTTGATGGTAGCAATGAGAAGAGGGTTCATCCTGGATGGTGAGGATCCACAATGATGGATACCATCTTCTCAAGTCATCCCTATTGAAGATGTCCTCGATGGTGGGGCGGCTAGTGTCCATGATGGAGCTGGTTGAGTTTATAACTATCTGTAGCCTTTTCTGATTCTGTGCACCACAGCTATCATAAGACAGGAACAGAAGACTGAAGTCCCACACCACAATGTAAACACCTTTGTCAGGATGCTTTTTATCAACTATAGCTTAGCATTTAATACCATCATTCTCACGGTCCTGATTGAAAAGATACAGAACCTGGGCCTCTGTACCTCCCTCTGCAAATGGATCCTCCATCCTTGACTTCCTAACTGGCAGACCACAATCTGTGTGGATTGGAATTAACATCTCCACCTCACTGACAAGTGCACCACAGGGGTGTGTGCTTAGCCCACTGCTCTACTCTCTCTATACCCATGACTGTGTGGCTAGGCACAGCTCAAATGCCAGCTATGACTTTGCTGATGATACAACTACTGTTGACAAGATTTCCGATGGAAATGAGAGGGCATACAGGAATGAGATATACCAGTTAGTGGTGTCACAACAACCTTGCACTCAATGTCAGTGAGACTAAAGAGCTGATTGTGGACTTCAGAAAGGGTAAGATGAAGGAACACACACCAATCTACACAGTGGGACCAGAATTGGAGAGACTGAGCAATTTTAAGTTTCTGGGTGTCAATATCTCTGAGTATCTAACCTGGTCCCAATATATTGCTGCAGCCACAAAGAAGACAAGACTGCAGCTATATTTCATTAGGAGTCTGAGGAGATTTGTTTTGTCAACAAAAACACTCAAAAACTTCTACAAAAATACCATGAAGAGCATTCTCGCAGGCTGGTCTGGTATGGGGGGTAAGGGCTATTGCATAAGTTCAAAGTAGTTGCAGAAACTTGTAAGATTAGTCAGCTCCATCACGGGTTGCACTGTCCTTAGTATCCAAGACATCTTCAAGGAGCGGTGCCTCAGGAAGGCAGCATCCAACATTAAGGATCCCCACCACATGGAACATCTCCTCTTCACACTGTTACCATCAAGGAGGAGGTACAGGAGCTTGAAGGCACACACACAAGAATTCAGGAACAGCTTTTTCCCCTCTGCCGTCCAATTTCAAAATGGACATTAAACCCATGAACATGACTTCACTACTTATCTATTTCTGTTTTCGTGCATGACATATTTTAGCTTAATTATTTAATAGAGATATATAGACTTAATGTAACTCAGATTTTTTCTCTATATTTATTTATCATGTATTTCAATTCTGCTGCTGTAAAGTTAAATTTTACAATGTAAGCCAGTGATATTAAATCTGATTCAGATTCTGATTAGGTTCATGAACAGCTACTCCCCTTGATCCTGGTACCACCCTGTGTAACCCTCGTCATCCCCACCTCAACATGACAGCATTATTACCATTTTGCTCACTTTTCACTACAATGGATGATTTTTTTGTTTTATCTGAACTCTTTCTCGTAAATTTTATGTTTAGTTTATGTTTTTCTTGTGAATCTGCTGCTGCTTATCATTTTCCAATACACCTGTGCTTACATGTACTTGTACTTCTGACTATAGACTTGACTTTGACTTTGGTTTTCCAGTCAAATAAGTGCTTTCATTATGCCTTTTACTTGTGTTTTTACATAAAATGCCATATTGCAAATATTAAAATTATTTTTGAGAAGGTTCCTTGTAATTTGTTCAAGGACCCCGCCTATTCTTGATTTTCTCTCGTCTCCCCTCTCCCGTCAGGTCGAAGATACAGAAGCCAGGCTCAAGGACAGCTTCCATCCCTCTGTTATCAGACCCTTGAACAGACCTCTAATACAATAAGAGGGACTCATGGCCTCACAATCTTCCTCATAATTACCTTGCATTTCATTGTTTACCTACACAGCACTTTCCCAGTAACATTTACACTTTATTCTGCATTGTTTATGTTTAACCTTATTCCATGGACCGTGTAATGATTTCATCTGCATAAACAGTACACAAGTCAAGCTTTTCACTGATATCTTGGTACAGGTAACAAAAAAAGAGCATTACTAATGTCAATACCAAATTGAAGCAAAGTAAAATCGGGACGTGATTTTCTAAGAGACTGTCCAACACTTTTATCCAACGTTTCCAGGTGCTCAGATGCTTTTCAGATTTATTGATAATAACACACAGTGAAAGATATTTGTGTTTGCAGAGGGATGTTTTGGAACAGCCTGCAAGTGTTGCCACACATTGGAGTGCCACCGTCGCACGCCCACAGTCATCAGCGGAACAACACAGTCTAATTGTGGTTTAAGATGGCACAGGTGAATCTCAGTGACTTCTGGTTGGTGGCTAACAAAACAAGGAAAACAACTAAATACTTTTTTAATCGGTCTGTTTCTGGCAAATTATCATTATGAGCAATAGTCTGTAACTTCCCTTGACTTGGAGGCTATTCAATGTGGTGGAACTGAAGCGAGGTGAGGCAGCAGGTCTCTCACCAAGACTGGAGGTTCAACCGATTTAAGCAGCAGGCACAGGCCAAATTGAGCCAGCACGGCCCAGGCCTCAGATGGACCCCAATGTCTGGATGATGATTTAACGACTGGGCCAAGTTGGAGGGGTCAGGTACATGCTGAATCAAAGTGGTGGAGTCCAGAACCCGGAGCCTAGTGAAGCGACGGAACCCAATATTTGGATGACAATTTAAGTTCCAGGCCAAATTGCAGTGGCGGGTTCCGGGACCCAGAGCATATTGAAGTGATGGAACACAATGTTTGGACAACGATTTAGGCACGAGGCTGAGTCAGAGGGGTTGGGTACAGGCTAAATTGAGGCTGTGGGATCTAGGACCCAGAGCATTTCAAAGTGATTGAACACAATGTTTGGACGACAATTTAATAGCCATGCCAAACAGGAAAGGTCAAGGTGTCAGGACCCTTGCGAGAGTCAGGCCAATTCAGCTTTGCTGCTGCACTCTGCATTGAACTAAGGATGCATGGATGGGCTCTTTCTTTTCTTTCATTCAGTTTAGTACACTATTTGCTTGTGTTTATTGTTAGCATGATTTTTTTTGTTCTCTACACATTGGATGTTTCTTATGTTTTTGTTTGGTTTCATTGTTTGTGGCTGCCAGTTAAGAGGTGAATCTCAAGGTTGTATAATTTATACATACTTTGATAATAAATATACTTCGAACTTTGAGCAACAAGCAACAAAACAGTAATAGCAAAACAAGTCCCTTTCCTTGCTCCCATCCACCCACCTACCCATGCACCCTCACACACAGACAACTCTCTAACTCCAGAACAGATCTCTAGCCTTCAGTCCTTCGGCTGTGACGACTGAAGCTACGTCCACGCTAGACCGGATAATTTTGAAAATGTTGGTTTCGCGTAAAAACGATAAGCGTCCACACCAAGCGTTTTTGAAAATATCTCTGTCCACATTAACACGGGTATTTGGGAGAATCTCCTCCTACTGGGCATGTGCAGGACACATCTACAGAAAACAAGCGACATGTTTGGTGTCGAATCTCGCAGTGAAAGTGTGCATTTGTGCAGTTACAGACTAGAAAAACTTAAAACGAAATTGCCAAATGACAAACAGCTGTTGGCTCTCATGCAGGAGGACTTAAAACTAAAAAAAAACAAATACCGGAGCATATGGAGGCAACCGACAGGGAGTTCACAGACAGTATGACCCGGCTGACGATGAACATTGAAAAACTGACTAACACTTTTGCATTAATAAAGCACCTTGTTAAATGTATAAAACATGTCTGCATCAGTGTTATCTTGTATTTCCATACAATGTTACAGTAGGCTGTTACACATCTATTGTCAGAGAAGTACTTGCATAAATAGGTAAACCACCTTCATACAAGCAAGGTCAGAAAACAGGGCAAAGT
This sequence comes from Hemitrygon akajei, assembly GCF_048418815.1. NCBI lineage: Eukaryota > Metazoa > Chordata > Chondrichthyes > Myliobatiformes > Dasyatidae > Hemitrygon > Hemitrygon akajei. Next base: position 107,816,393 of record NC_133133.1, on the reverse strand, counting down.
GAGTATACTTATTTTTCAGTAAGCTATGGGTCAAAGAATTTGGTGAGTACATTTCTAACTCTTCTGGCTTCAGTCTCGTTGTCATCTGTTCTGAAATTGTTAGGTTGTGTGGAGGGTTTGTGTTCAGGAAAACAATGAAATGCCGCCATCTGTTCCAGCACTTCTTTACAGCATTTCTAGAAATCTCCAGTTACCCCATCCACACTACTGTCCAAGCAGCATTTTCAAATTTACACACTCTGGACAGCGTTTTAGAAAAGCTCCATTTTCGGGGGAGGAAAACACCATTTCAGTGTGGACGGAGGGTCAAAATGAAGAGAAAAAGCTTCAGTTACAGATTTATCCAGTCTAGTGTGGACGTAGCCTTAGTTTCAACTTCTAGATGCCTGATCCATCTTTGTGCTCTGAGCCCATGCACATTAATATACCAAACATCCTATTTCCACTTCACATATCAATTGCCCCTCTTTCAGCTCCAGTAGATAACAAAGGCAATTAGCTCTGTGCTCTCACTTCCACTTGAACCAGCACTGTGACTTCTCAAGTTGATTTCATATCAGGTCGATACGAGTCAGCAGGGAGGGAAAGCTTTTATCCCATCACTCGAAGCTAGTTTGTGAACTCAGATCCCAGAAGTAATGTCAGCATTTGAAACCTATCGAATATTGAAAGGCCTGGATAGAGTGCATGTAAAGAGGTTGTTTCCTGTAGTGGGGGAGTCTAGGACCAGAGGACACAGCCTCAAAACAGAGGAATAATCCTTTAGAACAGAAATGAAGAAGAATTTATTTATAGAACATAGAACATAGAATAGCACAGCATAGTACAGGCCCTTCAGCCCACAATGTTGTGCCAACTCTTAAACCCTGCCTCCCATATACCCCCCCCCCACCTTAAATTCCTCCATATACCTGTCTAGTAGTCTCTTAAATTTCACTAGTGTATCTGCCTCCACCATTGACTCAGGCAGTGCATTCCATGTACCAACCACTCCCTGAGTGAAAAACCTTCCACTAATATCTCCCTTGAACTTCCCACCCCTTACCTTAAAGCCATGTCCTCTTGTACTGAGCAGTGGTGCCCTGGGGAAGAGGTGCTAGCTGTCCACTCTGTCTATTCCTCTTAATATCTTGTACACCTCTATCATGTCTCCTCTCATCCTCCTTCTCTTCAAAGAGTAAAGCCCTAGCTCCCTTAAGCTCTAATCATAATGCATACTCTCTAAACCAGGCAGCATCCTGGTAAATCTCCTCTGTACCCTTTCCAAATGCTTCCACATCCTTCCTATAGAGATGCAACCAGAACTGGACACCAAGTGTGGCCTAACCAGAGTTTTATAGAGCTGCATCATTACCTCATGACTCTTAAACTCTATCCTTCGGCTTATGAAAGCTAACACCCCATAAGCTTTCTTAACTACCCTATCTACCTGTGAGGCAACTTTCAGGGATTTGTAGACATGTACCCCCAAGATTGCTCTGCTCCTCCACACTACCAAGTATCCTGCCATTTACTTTGTACTCTGCCTTAGAGTTTGTCCTTCCAAAGTGTACCATTTCACATTTCTCTGGGTTGAACTCCATCTGCCACTTCTCAGCCCACTTCTGCATCCTATCAATGTCTCTCTGCAATCTTCGACAATCCTCTACACTATCCACAACACCACCAACCTTTGTGTCATCTGCAAACTTGCCAACCCACCCTTCTACCCCCACATCCAGGTCGTTAATAAAAATCACGAAAAGTAGAGGTCCCAGAACAGATCCTTGTGGGACACCACTAGTCACAACCCTCCAATCCAAATGTACTCCCTCCACTACGACCCTCTGCCTTCTGCAGGCAAGCCAATTTTGAATCCACCTGGCCAAACTTCCCTGGATCCCATGCCTTCTGACTTTCTGAATAAGCCTACCGTGTGGAACCTTGTCAAATGCAATTTAGTTAAGGGGTAGTGAATCTGTGAAATTCATTGCCACAGATGGCTGTGGAGGCCAAGACATTGGGTATACTTAAAGCAGAGGTTGATACTGAAAGGTTCTCAATTAGTCATGACGTCAAAGTTTACGGAGTGAAGGAAGGAGAATGGGATGGGGTTGAGAGGGATAATATATCAGCCATGAGCAGACTCAATGGGCTGAATGGCCTAATTCTGCTCCTATATCTTATGGTCTTATGCTCTGTGTTGTTTAACAATTAGTCAGTATCAGGATCAGTAGAAATAAATATTACTTGAATTGTGGCAGAAATAAAAAGTTTTACTAAAATGAAATCTGATACAAATCCTTTCATCCCTGTGAGACTGAACTTCTCACCAGTTAAAAATATATTTCTAAATGTTTCAAAATCCAACTCTGAGGAGCTTAAATATTCATAAATAGTTCTCCAAAAATGTTCTACGCTCTCATGCTGTGCTGTTCTATGTTCTAAAAACAATCTCAATAATTCAAAGATTAGAGATTGGTTTTATTGGCCACATGTACCTCAAAATATACAGTGAAATGAGTCATGTGCATCAAATTTAATCAGCGAGGATGTGCTGGGGGCAGTCCACAGGTGTCACCAACGTAACACGCCCACAGCTCTCTAACCCTAATCTTTAAGCCACATCTTTAAAATGTGGGAGGAAACCCACGTGACCATACAAACTCCTTACAGACAGTGGCAGTAGTTGACCCCCGATCGGTGATTGTGGTGTCATAAAGAATGCAGTAACAGCCGGGCTACCATCTCACAGCGTATTGCCAAACACCCCCCTCCCCATCTGCCTCTCGGATGGACGAGACATTGTTCAAGGAGGAGCGGGGAGTGTCCCCTGGTGCAATTGCTGATTTCTTTCTCTCTCTTAGTATGTTCACTAAGGAAGCCGCGAAGGGTGGATGTGGAGTCACATATAGACTGGACAGGTGCATGAAAGCACATCTCCTTCATTACCCAGGTAAGTGGCTTTTAATAACAACACACTAGTTTCATGGCTCCTACTACTGAGACTCATCTTATTCCAGATTTACTTCAACATTTGACTTTATCTTCGCCAGTTGCCATGGATGGAATCAAACTCATTTAGTCACTGTGTCAGTTTGCATGGTGGTGTAGCAGTTAGTGTAATGTTTTACAGTGCCCATAATCAGAGTTCAATTCATGCTGCTATCAGTAAGGAGTCTGTACGTTCCACCAGTGACCGTGTGGGTTTCCTCTGGGTGCTCCAGTTTCTTCTCCCATTCCTGACACGTATGGGTTAAGGTTAGTAAGTGTAGTGGTAGTTAATACTGTTATTCCTATGCCAGTCAGTTAGCCACTCCCACATGGGAGGAGTTCACATACTGTACAAACAAGGTTGTCAATAAAGTTCAGTTGAGTATCCTGCAAGCTAATATCCTGGTGTGCTCTGCTCTCCCTCAATAATAAACACAACATGGTGTCAGAAGTGGCTGATCATCGAGGAACTGGTGCTACAGACCAAGAGAAATCCCCAACAAGAAGGAATATACAGTGGACTGTTCTTGTTCACATATATATATGAAAAATATCCAGAGACCTATCAACATAAGCTGCCTGTGCTGGTTTGCTAACTATACGCATGGTGAGGATGAGGTGAGAAAGGACCATTGTTGCAAGGAAATGTCCTCAAACTACACCCAAAAATGGGTACATTGTATGAATCTGTGGGCCTGGGGAAGTGAACAGTCACAGCAGAGAAGTTCGGGAAATTGGTCATACTTTCAGGGAGAGTAAAGAAGACCATAGTAGTCCCAAAAAATGGAATAGTAAAGAAACAGACAAACAGGAAAATGGAGCAAGTGCCTGCAGTACCTGCATCTATTTACCAAATAAAGCCCCGAGACATTTGATTTCTGTAAGCCAGAAAACTTTGAGCAATGGCTCAGATGCATTGAAAAGATTTAGGGTTGCAGGCAATCTCACTCGGGCTTCAGAATCAAAATCAGGTTTATTATCACCAGAATGTGTCGTGAAATTTAAGAAGAGCATCAAGTAAGCACACTGATATACTGCATGAGTGACAAAGTAGATGACATCATTGCTGGATTAGGAGTAACAGATGCTCAGGAAAAGGAGTGAAAAACAGCACAGAACAAATTCAAAGAATATTTCACAGGAAAGCAAAATGTGATATATAAAAGAGCAAAGTTCAAATCCAAAACATAGTGTAAATGTAAATGTAAATGAAAGTGTAAATGTCTTCATCAAAGCATTGTCAGACATCTGTACATATGGAAATCAGAGAGATGAGCTCATTGAAGACAGGATTGTTGTCGGGTTACTGGACACCAAATTGTCAGAGAGCTTCAGCTGCAGGCAACTCTCTCACTAGAGAAAGCTATTTCTATGGTCAGGCAGAGTTAAAATGTTCGTCAGCAACAGGCAGAACTCAGACACGAAAATGATGCTGAGGTAAAGCTAGAAGCTGTACAAAAAGAAGGGTACAAACGATGTGCAGACAGAAAGACTACAGAAAGATATGACGGTAGAGTTCAGCTCAAACAAACCAGACAAGCGAAACAAAGAGCAGGTTAAATGTCCAACTGCAGGAGATATGGCAAGTCTCCATTCTACGTCAAGAGCTCCGTCCAGCGAAACAGTGAATGCCACCAACACAATAGAGTTGAACATTATAAAAGCCGGTGTTGTTCAAAAACAGTTCTTCAGGAGGTCAAAGAAGACCATGACTCAGACAAAGAGAAAGCTTTCCTTGGGGCTCTAGATTCAAATAGACAAGGCTGGTGTACTACAGTTCAGTTGCAAAATGAGTCAGTAACGCTCAAAATGGACACTGGGACAGATGTCACAGCCATCCCTGAATGTCTGTTCACAAAAGTGGGGAAGGATACAGGAATTACATTAAACCCAGCAAAGAAAGTGCTCATGGGGCCAGGGAAACATAATCTCAATGTGAAAGGAATGTTTACTGCTTCCATTGGTAAAAATGAGAAACAGTTAAAAGAGGATGTCTCTGTTGTTCAGAATCTCTCCTCACCACTTCTACGATGACATGCCATCGAGAAGCTGAACCCCACTGCAAGGCTGGATTTGCTAAACAATGTTCAGCAGTAGGAGAAGTATCCAGAGTTGTTCACAGGCCTGGGGAGGGCACTGAAAGAAGAGTACCTTATCCAACTGAGGCCAGGAGTGACATCCTACTCTCCCTCCACAGTGAGGCGCATACCAGTCCCATTGACGAACAAAGTCAAAGCTGAACTTGAGAGAATGAAGATGCTGCACATCATAACTAGAGTGAATGAACCTACTGACTGGTGTGAAGCCATTGGTCCTGGTCCCAAGCCACATGGAACTCTGAGGATTTGTGTTGATCTAACTAAAGTGAATAATGCAGTGTGGCAGGAAAAGTTTATTCTGCCCTCCGTTGAGCACACATTGGGTATGCTGGGTGGAGCAAAGTTCTTCAACAAACTAGATGCAAACTCAGGGTTCAGGCAGATCTATTTAGCTCCTGAGTCACAGAAGCTCAGAAACTTTATCACACCATGTGGATGCTGTGCCTTCAAGTTAATCCCTTTTGGCATCTTATCAGCCCCTGAATTCTTTCAGATAAGGATTGAACCAAATTTTGGAGGGATGGAAGGAGTAATTTGCCATATGGACAATAAATTTACCTTCAGAGGCTCAAGTGAGGAACATGTTAAAAGAGTGGACGGTGCCTTGAAGAAACTGAAGCAGGCTGGAATCACCAGTAACAAAAAGAAATATGAAGTTGGAGGTAAAGTTCTTTGTTTAAAACTGTTCTCACAGGGAGTGCAGACTCAGACAAATGAGCAGGAGTCTGGAACACAGAACAACCCATGAATGTATCAGAGATCTGCAGTTTCCTTGGCATGGTAAAGCAGCTGGGAAAGTTCATTCCAGAGAAAGCAAAACCACCACATGACCTCCCCTCTCAGTGAAAAGTTTGTACCTGGGTCACACCACAGGAGAAGTCATTTTCATCACTTAAAATAGAGCTTAAACATTGCTAACCTTGTGTCCTTTGATCTGAACAAAGCAACCAAGGTCTCAGCAGATGCCTCTTCCTTTGGCCTGGGGGAGTGCTCATGAAAAACTGCAGTGGTGTATGGAAACTGGTGGCATATGCATCAAGAACACTGACTCCTGCTGAACAGTGTTTGATCAAAATCAAAATGGAGATGCTGGCTCTCATGTGACTTGTGTAAAACTTCATCTGCTGCTTGATAGGCATTAAATTCCTACTTGAAACAGACCACAAGCCATTTGTCAACCTCCTCAGCTCAAAACACTAGAATGACTTACCTCCACATCTGCAAAGATTCAGAATTATGCTCATGAATATTGTTATTACATTGAACATGTCCCCGCTAAATCTTTCACAACACTAGACACTCTGTCGAGGATGCCATGCTATAGTGAGTGGGCAGCAGCTGACTTAACCCTCATGGAAGATACCAACATCTACTTAGCTCAGGTACCTGCAAGCTTTCCTGCATCACAGAATAAACTAGATGAAATTCACACTAAGTTGAAAAAGGGCCAAATCTGCAGCAAGGTCAAGCAATACTGTGAGTGTGGATCGCCCAGCTGTTACAAAAGAAGCTCACAAACTCAGACCTTACTGGCTTGAAAGAGACACACACACCATTCCTGATGGTTTGCTGCTAAAAGTCTACAGGCTCGTCATTCCAGCTTCTATGGTCACCAAAATCATCAGTCAAATCCACCAAGGACATCAAGACATTGAAAAATGTCATCTAGAAGCAAGGCGATCCGTGTGGTGGCCTGATCTGAGCACACAGCTGGGAGACTGCTGCATGCAAAGCAATGTGAAGCATGCAGAAAACTCCACAAAATCACGCTGAACCTCAGTCCACAGAATTCCCAGACTTCCCATGGCAAATTGCAGACACAGACATTCTTGAGCTGAAAAGAGACAAAAGTCTTCTCACTGTGGATTACGACTGGTGGAATGTTGAGGTGTCCAAGCTGTCCTCTACATCCTCAGCAGCAGTTACACACCTGACAGCTGTATTCACTCGCCATGGAATACCAGAGACACTTGTGTCAGACAATGGTCCACAATCCAGCTGCTCAGAATTCAAAGCCTTTGCCAGGAACTATGCGTTCAAACAGCAGACAGGCAGTCCACTGTACTCACAGGCAAATGGAGAAGCAGAAGGAGCAGTGCAGGACATTAAGGTTCTCCCACTGAAGACAAAAATCCCTTACAAAACTGCACTAACTGCAACACTACTACACTAGACGCTTCACACGCCAGGAGGGAGATCACTGAGGAGAGATAAATGGACAAGGGAGTTGCATAGGAATCGATCCCTGCAGAAAGCAGATAGTGGGGGGAAGGGAAAGATGTGTTTGGTGATGGAATCCCGTTGGAGATTGCAAGAGTTGAGGAAAATTATGTGCTGGACATGGAGGCTAGTGGGGTGGTAGGTAAGGACAAGAGGAACCCTATCCCTGGTAGGGTGGTGGGAGGATGGAGTGAAAGGAGACATGTGAAATGGAAGAGATGCGGGTGAGGACAGTGTTGATGGTGGAAGAAGGGAAGCCCCTTTCTTTGAAGAAGGAAGACATCTCCTTCTTTCTAGAATGAAAAGCCTCATCCTCAGAGCAAGTATGGTGGAGAAGGAGGAATTGAGAGAAGGTGATGGCGTTTTTACAAGTAACAGGGTGGAAAGAAATTTAGTCCAGGTAGCTGAAAGAGTCCAAGAGTTTATAACAGATATCCACCCCACCAGCTTCTGCATCCAGCACATAATTCTCTCACCCTGCTTTCACCACGGTTTGGATATGGCCCAAGTACAGACTGAGAGACACTGAAGCAGGTCGATAGTCCACAGACTTTAATATGAATGGTGTTAAAGCGAAAATAAAACAATAAACACTTGTCCAACCAGGGCGTTTAACAAAAACTCTCAAAAGGAACACGAAACCTACACTGTGGCTGAAAAGGATATCTAAACATTAAATGAATAAATACTGCTAGTCATCAGAGTCAGTTGACTTGAAAGTCCAATATCTCAGGGAGGGCCGAAAGCAAACAGCAGCAAAACATTGCTATGCTCTGTCCAAGTCTTGACAAGCACTACGACGACAAGTATGGAGTTAAACAATGTCACAATTAAATAATAATTAGCTCACACATGCAAATTCACAAGTACAATTGCCATATCTACTGCACTGCCGAATCCATGGTTGTGACAAATTCTCCTCAACTCTTGCTATCTCCAACAGGATCCCACTATTAAGCACATCTTTCCCTCCCCTCACTTTCTGCTTCCCGCAGGGATTGCTCCCTACTCGACTCCCTTGTCCATTTGTCACTCCCCACTGATATCCCTCCTGGCACTTATCCTTGCAAATGGAACAAGTGCTCCAACAGCCCCTACACCTCCTCACTCACTACCCTTCAAGGCCCCAAACAATCCTACCAGGTGAGGCGACACTTCACCTGTGAGTCTGTTGAGGCCATATACTGTGTCTGGTGTTCCCGATGTTGCCTCCTGTATATCAGTGAGACGTTGATTGGGAGACCGCTTTGCTGAGCACCTATACTCTGTTCACCAAAAAAAGCAGGATCTCCCATTGGCTATCCATTTTAATTCCACTTCCCATTCCCATTCCAATATGTCAATCAATGGCCTCCTCTTCTGTCATTGGAGGAACAACACTTTGTATTCCATCTGCATAGAGAGAGTACAGAGGAGATTTACTAGGATGTTACCTGAGTTTAGCACCTAAGTTACAGGGAAAGGTTGAACAAGTTACGGTAGGTCTTTATTCTTTGGAGCATAGAAGGTTGAGGGGGGACTTGATAGAGGTATTTAAAATTATGAGGGGGATAGATAGAGTTGACATGAATAGGCTTTTTCCATTGAGAGTAGGGGAAATTCAAACAAGAGGACATGAGTTGAGAGTTAGGGGGCAAAAGTTTAGGGGTAACACGAGGGGGATCTTCTTTACTCAGAGAGTGGTAGCTGTGTGGAACGAGCTTCCAGTAGAAGTAGTAGAGGCAGGTTTGATATTGTCATTTAAAAGAAATGGGATAGGTATATGGACAGGAAAGGAATGGAGGGTTATGGGCTGAGTGCAGGTCGGTGGGACTAGGTGAGAGTACGCGTTCGGCATGGACTAGAAGGGCTGAGATGGCCTGTTTCCGTGCTGTAATTGTTATATGGTTATATATGTTATATGAATAGCCTCCAACCTGATGGCATGAACATCAATTTATCAGAATTCTGGTAATGACCCCCCCCCCCCACCCCCTGCTCTTCACCATTCTGCAACCTATTTTCCCTCTCTCAACTTACCTCCTTGCCTGCCCATCGCCCTTCTCTGGTGCCCTTTCTTCCGTGGCCTTCTGTCCTTTCCTATCAGCTTTCACCTTCTCCAGCCTTGTATCTCTTTTACAAAACAACTTCCCAGCTCTTTACTTCACCCCTCCTGCTCCCGATAGCACCTATCACCTTGTGTTTCTGTCTCCCTTCCCCCCCACTGTTTAAATCTGCTTCTCATCTTTTTTTCTACAGCCCTGCTGAGAGGTCTCAGCCTGAAACGTCAACTGTACTCTTTTCCACAGACGCTGCCTGGCCTGCTGAGTTCCTCCAGCATAGTGTGTGTGTTGCTTCTTCACTCAGGGTCATAAGAGTGTGGAATGAACTGCCAACACAAGTGGTGCATGTGAGCTCAATTTCAATGTTTAAGAGAAGTTTAGATAGATACATGGATAGTAGGTATATAGAAGACTATATGGAGGAGCAAGTCGATGGGAATAGCAGTTTAAATGCTTTTGGCATGGATTAGATGGGCTGAAGGGCCTGTTCATGTGCTGTACTTCTCTATGACTCTATAACATGCAAACTCCTTACAGGCAGCGGCGGGAATTGAAGTTTGGCACTGTAAAACAGGTTGTTAGCACAGGAAGTATTGCAACACTTGTAGGCTGCCCTCAGCACATATTTGTACTGTGTTGGTCGTTAAACCTATGTTTTGATGTTTCAATGTCTATGTGATGAATAAAGTTAATCTTTAGTTACTTTGTATCTAACATCACAACACTGATCGTTCTTCAAAAGGTGCCTCATTGTCTCTAATGCATTCTGGAATATCGTGAAGAGTGATATATCAATGCACGTCTTTAGAGCTCTTTGTAAGTATGCTCTAAGGTTCTTTGACCTAAGTTCTGATCCGTGAAATCTGTGGTTTTTACGTTATCTTTATTTATCTCATTTTCTCCACCTTATTGCCTAGTGAACAGTTCAATGAACCTCAGATCATCTCAAACTACAGTCGAACATCAAAATACCAGCAGGGGCCAATTGCAACTTTAAAGGAATTTCTGCCTGCTCCACCTTTTTAGACAGTGAGCTTCAGATCCCATAACTGCTTCAGTAAAAATAGTTCTCAGTTCCCTACTAATATTTCTCCCTCTAAATTTGCACCCACCCGCACCCCCAGTTTACCGGACAGGTCCACTGCAGGAATTAGATGCTATCCCTCCATTCCCGCTAACATTCTTATCATAGTATGTAGCTCACTAAGAGAGTTGCCTACTAATGATTGATTTCCATTAGATAAGACTTTATCAAAAGTTTAGTACAGTACTTTACTTTGTGATCTATTTGGGATTTATTTTCAGTGCTTTTGTATGGTTAGTATTTAGTTTTCCTGGTTGTTACTTTAATGAGATTTGTGCAATTCATTCACAGAAAGTGAATCTGACTTTGGTACTAACTGGCATTTAGAAGAATGAGGGGGGATCTCATTGAAATATATTGAATATTAAAATGCCTAGATAGAGTGGACATAGAGAGGATGTTTCCTATAGTGGGGGAATCTATGACCAGAGGACACAGTATCAGAAAAGAAGGACATCCATTTAGAACAGAGATGAGGAGGAATTGCTTTAGTCAGAGGGTGGTGAATCTATGGAATTCATTGCCACAAACAGCTATGAATGCCAAATTATTGAGTATATTTAAAAAGAGGTTGATAGGTTCTTGATTAGTTAGGGTGTCGAAGATTGCAAGGAGAAGGCAAGAGAATGGAGTTGAGAAGGGTAATAAATCAGCCATGATGGAATGGCAGAGCAGACTCGATGAACCAAATGGCTTAATTCTGCTCTTATGTCTTATAGTCTAATCTGCCCCAAGATTTATTCTTCAGAATTTATTTGTACAAATGAATACAGAAGGTGTAGAAGTTAAGGACGTTGTGTTCTTATCTACCTAAAATATTGAGCCATCAGCTTAGTGGATTGAACTAGATTAGAAGTTGCTAATTGAGAAGTGATGAAATCAACCAGATAAATGAAGCTTTTATTGATAAAACACTAACCAATTACTTCTAGGAAACATGATTAGATGCATCTGATGTAATTTCTGGACAGTGTGCATTATTGCTACATGATGCTGCTCTCCAGTGCTCGCTCCGTGTTGCCTTCCAGTGTTTGCTCAGTGCTGTGTCAGGTGTTCACTCAGTGGAAGAACAAACTGGAACAGAGCAACTCAGGGACTTGGATTATATTTTTTTAACTCTGAAATCATAATCACAAGTGCTATTTGTGCTATGTGCAGTGTGCTGTTGGTAATGTGTTTTGCAACTTGGCCCCAGAGGCTTGCTGTTTCTTTTGGCTGTATTCATGTATGGTCAAATGATAATTAAACTTGAATTGGAAACTAGAAACATCTATATTCCAAATCTGATATTAAAATGTAGGGCTGTCATATTATTTTTATATTCTTGAAAGGAAAAATGCACTTCTTACTTTTTACAATTTTATAATGATGTATTATTTCTGGAATTGTGTTAATAATATGATTTTCATCATGAGCTGTGCAGTTTCAATGGATGTGAGTATTGCCAGCAAGACCAGGTTTCATTGCCCAATATTAAGTGTCCTGGGAAAGTTGAAGGTGAGCAACCCCACCTGAAGAGCTGAGAATATGCCATGCTGTTGCTTCTATTGTGGTTTTGGATGTGGAGTTCAATATGGAGAGCAAGCTCTAGCCCATGAAGCAAGCTCCCCCTCTCCATGATTGTGATGAATCAAAAGGACTGGCAGAGACTGATACAGTTTGGCACTAGCAGTATCTCAGGAGTTGCCAGTCAATGTTGAATTCAATGTAGGACTACCTTAGGGACTTCAGATCCATATATTTCCCTCGGGGTTTATTTCTGAAGCCTTCCCCGTGAGTGGATATAGCTGCAAGGCAGCGGATGTTTGAGATCAGAGTTTTGTTTCTCCTAGATGAGTTGCCAACCATAGCTGACAAGCCCTATCTGCCCGAAGCGACTGGTTGTAAGTTGCCAGTAACCCGCCTTTACCCCTTCTCCTGTCAGTAGAAACGGTTCCACTGGACTTAGTAATTAAGCCACACGTGATGGCCAGAAGCTGGACTTGTTTGTCAGAGGCTACTTGAGATGAATGTCATTGGGAGCATTGAAGAGGCAGTGGGAGTTGTTCCCATTACTACCCCAGCTAAAACAATCTTAAGGAGCCTGTGTAGTGGTTAGCGCAACACTTTACAATACCAGTGACCCAGATTCAATTTCCACACTGCCTGTAACGAGGTTGTGCATTGTCCCCATGGTAGCATGGGCTTCCTCCAACATTCCAATGATGTGTTGGTTTGTAGGTTAATTAGTCATTGTAATTTGCTCCATAATTTGGCTGCGGTTAAGTTGAGGGTTGTTGGGAGGCACAGCTGAAAAAGCCGAAAATGCCTATTCCGTACTATATCACAGTAAATAAATAAAATAAAGTAGAAAAGACTTTGCAATGAGGCAGTTTCACTCTCTCAACCTCAGAAGCCCAAGTCTAGTGGCACAAACTTGTGTCACAAACTGGGGTCTTCCTTGCTTGCAGTAGACGACCATGGCTCATCCTGTCACTTCCCACAGAGCATTACAGAGCAGCCTTCCTGGCCGTTAGATCTCGCTGGTCTGCTGCAGCTGACTTCACATGCATGTCCCTATCTCATTGGGGTATCAGTCACACCACCTACCCTCAACTGTGTGTCATCCTGTCTGTTGAAGTAATGTGACCGCAATCACATGCAGATAGCTGCTTGGAGCCACAAGTGGGAGCTGAGCTTTGGTGGGGTCCATAGGTGAGTGAGCTGCTCTAAAATGGACATGGCAAGCCCCTTCAGCGGAGGTGCTTCCCACCCCCCAGACACCCCATACACTAAATACAGTATTAATAGTGTATTTCTGATAGTTTATAGTATTGATATTGATTCCTAACTAGTTAATGAAACCCCATTACTTCATAATTGCTTTTCTACACTATTTACTTGTTCTGTAATGTTCAACAAATAAATAAATAATACTGAGTGCATGAATTGTAAAGTCCTTGAAAGTAAATCCATTCATTGTGTTGTTATCAGTTCAGTGTTGAGGTGAGTGAAGTTATCCACGCTGGTTCAGGAGCTTGATGTTGTAAGGTTCAAAGGTTCAAAGGTCCAATTTAATGTCAGAGAAATGCATACAATATACATCCTGAGATGCTTTTTCTTCACAAACATCCACGAAAACAGAGAAGTGCCCCAAAGAATGAATGACAGTTAAACGTGAGAACCCCAAAGTTCCCCCCACCCAGCTCCCCTCCCTGGCAGCAAGCAACAATCCCCCCTCCTCCACTTGCAAAAAAAGCATTGGCACTGCCCCCCGTTACTCAAGCATGAAGTCACAGACTTGCAGTTACCCCAAAGACTTAATTTTTCACCCGGCATTCCACATACCACAGGATCTCTCTCTCTAGTAAGGGAGAGGGAGGTGCCCCCATCTTCGCAGACACAACAACAACCCGCTGATTTACAATGTTAAAAGTCTGTTTCGTCACTTTTTAAAAGCTCTGTGCCTAAAGATCGCAAAGATCCCAGGTCTTCAGGACCACAGCAAAAGACTTTCCAGCGTCCCTGACAACACGAGACTCTTGCCATGACACTGACCCTCGATCCAACCATCTCCAGAGACCCGAGACCTTATGCTTCCAAATCTGTGCCAGACTCTCAGGCAGAACCTTTGGCGTGCCGGACAACAGCCAATTGTGAAACCCTGAGAGCGGGATCCATTCCTGCAAAGAACCAAAGTCTGTGTGTGACTCTAGTTCAGGGTCTTCAAAAGAACCCTGAAAGGGAAAAATAAAGATATTAAAGATGGAAATAGAGCTGCTTCCGAAGATGCATGCAAAGGAGTCACCCTTTAGTACCATCTGAACTCCACCTCCACATCCAGTAATAACTACTCCTGAACCTGGTGGTGTGGGATCTAAGACTCCTGTCCCTCCATCCCAACGTCAGCAGTGAGGAGAGGGCAGGGCCTGAATTGTGCGGGTCCTGATGACAGATGTTGCTTTCTTGTGGCAGTGCTCTGTGTAGATGTGCTCAATGGCAGGAAGGGTTTTACCTGTGATGGACAGGGTTGAATCCATCACTTTTTGTAGGCATTTCCATTCCTGGCCAATGGTGTTTCCATGCCCCGTCATGATGCAACCTGTCAGACAACTTCTATGTGCATCTATAAAGAAGTTCGTCAATTTTGTATGACATATCAAACTTGCACAATCTTCTATGAAAGTAGAGGCACCATCATGATTTCTTTGAAATGGCACTGATGTGCTGGCCCCAACACAGGTCCTATGATATGATAATGCCCAAGAATGTAAAATTACTGACCCTCTGCACCAATTTCTTCTGACATAATGAATCTGCAGAAATTTCTCAGTAAGTAAAGTTACTGCTGTGCCTCCTTAGTAATGAATGTACTGTAGCGATGTGCTACACACAGCGCTGAAATAACGACACACAGTCGGTAAGTCGTTTCGAGACTAGTTTATTCGAACTTCACGGCGCTGGCATTTAATCCCTAGCGCCCGCCCTCTCCGGGTGGAAATGACGTTAGGGGTGCATTACCAAAGTCTCCTCCCACGCGCTGGCTATTTGTGAGCCGGTTCGCCTGCACAGAACGTGGGTCGCCACATAACCCCCCCCCCCCCAGAACCAGCGATATACCCCCCAATGTCCACAGTCTGGATCAGCCTCTGTTTGGGAGGTCTGCCTCTGCGCCGCAGTGCCTGAACCTCGACCAGCTGCGCCAAGTCCACATGGGCTGGTTTGAGTCAGTCCACCGTGAAAACCTCCTCTTTCCCCCCAATGTCCAAAATGTACGTGGACCCGTTGTTGTTGATCACCTTGAATGGCCCCTCGAACAGCCGCTGTAGCGGTGCCTGGTGTCCGCCCCTTCGTACAAACACAAAGGTACAGTCCTGCAGGTCTTTGGGTACATGGGTCGGGGTCCGTCCGTGCTGTGAAGTTGGTATGGGGGCCAGGTTGCCGAGCCTTTCGCGTAGCCTGTCCAGGACTGCTGCGGGATCTTCCTCTTGCCCCCTTGGGGCTGGTATGAACTCTCCTGGGATGGCCAGGGGTGCGCCGTACACCAACTTGGCCGACGAGACGTGCAGATCCTCTTTGGGCGCTGTGCGAATTCCAAGCAGGACCCAGGGAAGCTCGTCCACCCAGTTAGGTCCTCTCAGGCGGGTCATGAGAGCCGACTTCAAGTGACAGTGGAAGCGTTCCACTAGTCCGTTCGACTGTGGGTGGTAGGCAGTAGTGTGGTGTAGCTGCGTTCCCAACAGGCTGGCCACAGCCGACCACAGGCTGGAGGTGAACTGGGCGCCTCTGTCGGAGGTAATGTGGGCCGGTACCCCGAAATGTGTTACCCAGGTTGCAATCAGTGCTCGGGTGCAGGAATCGGCAGATGTGTCAGTGAGCGGGACCGCCTCTGGCCACCTCGTGAACCAGTCTACCATAGTTAGGAGGTACCGTGCTCCTCGGGACACTGGTAGGGGGCCCATGATATCCACATGAATGTGGTCGAACCTC
The DNA here is from genome assembly GCF_048418815.1 of Hemitrygon akajei. Lineage (NCBI taxonomy): Eukaryota > Metazoa > Chordata > Chondrichthyes > Myliobatiformes > Dasyatidae > Hemitrygon > Hemitrygon akajei. The sequence continues at coordinate 107,800,506 of NC_133133.1, read as the reverse complement.
CGGTGGGTGGGTTTGAACTGCTGCGGCGGGGCTTTAGTGTGCCGCTGCACCTTGGCTGTTTGGCACTGCGTGCACATTCTGGCCCATTCACTGACCTGCTTGCGAAGTCCGTGCCACGCGAACTTGCTGGAGACCAGCCGGATGGTTGTCCTGATAGATGGGTGCGCCAAACCGTGTATGGAGTCGAAAACTCGCCGCCTCCAGGCTGCCGGGACGATGGGGCGAGGTTGGCCGGTAGCCACGTCGCACAGGAGGGTCCTCTCACCTGGGCCTACGAGAAAGTCCTGCAGCTGCAAACCTGAGACTGCGGTCCTGTAGCTGGGCATCTCATCATTTGCCTGTTGCGCCTCCGCCAGTGCTGCATAGTCCACCTCCAGGGACAGGGCCTGGACAGCTGGTCTGGAGAGTGCTTCCGCCACGACGTTGTCCTTTCCCGAGACATGCTGGATGTCCGTCGTGTACTCGGAGATGTAGGATAGATATCGCTGCTGGCAAACCGACCAGGGATCGGACACCTTCGTGAACGCGAAGGTCAACGGTTTGTGGTCCATGAACACGGCAAACAGCCTGCCTTCCAAGAAGTACCTGAAATGCCGGATTACCAGATACAGTGCCAACAGCTCCCGGTAGAAAGCACTGTACTTGAGTTCGGGTGGTCGTAGGTGCTTGCTGAAGAATGCCAGGGGTTGCCAGCGCCCCTCGATGAGATGCTCCAGCACCCCACCGACTGCGGTGTTGGATGCATCCACCGTGAGGGCGGTCGGAACATCCGTTCTGGGGTGCACCAGCATTGCGGCATCTGCCAAGGCTTCCTTGGTTTTAACGAAAGCAGCCGCGGCCTCCTCGTCCCAAGTAATGTCCTTGCCTTTACCCGACATCAGGGTGGACAAAGGGCACATGATACGGGCTGCTGAGGGGAGAAGTTCACCATACCAACGATCTCCTGTAGGCCTTTGACCATGTTGGGCCGGGCAAAGTGGCGGATCGTGTCTACCTTGACAGGCAGAGGTGTTGCCCCGTCTTTGGTAATCCTGTGGCCCAGGAAGTCGATGGTATCAAGACCTAACTGGCATTTGGCCAGGTTGATCGTGAGGCCGAAATCACTCAGGCGGGAGTAGAGCTGGCGGAGGTGGGACAGATGCTCCTGGCGACTACTGCTGGCTATAAGGATATCGTCCAAATAGATGAATGCAAAGTCCAGGTCACGTCCCACCGCATCCTTTAGCCGCTGGAATGTCTGTGCGGCATTCTTCAGGCCAAACAAGGTGATAAGTGCTGTTTTGGGGATGTCTTCAGGGTGCACCGGAATTTGATGGTATCCCCGGACGAGGTCAACTTTGGAAAAGATTCTTGCCCCGTGCAGGTTTGCTGCAAAGTCCTGTATGTGTGGCACGGGGTAGCGGTCTGGAGTGGTAGCCTCGTTCAGTCTGCGGTAGTCGCCGCATGGTCTCCAACCACCAGCTGCTTTGGGCACTATGTGCAGAGGGGAGGCCCATGGGCTGTCGGACCTCCGTACGATCCCCAATTCTTCCATCCTCTTGAACTCCTCCTTCGCCAGGCGGAGCTTTTCCCAGGGGAGCCTTAGTGTGCGGGCATGGAGGGGTGGTCCCTTGGTCGGGATGTGGTGCTGAACCCTGTGTCTGGGCATGGCTGCCGTGAACTGCGGTGCCAGAATCGATGGAAAGTCCATCAGGATTCTGGTGAATTTGTTGTCCGACAGTGTGATGGAGTCCAGGTGTGGGGGGTGGCAACTTGGCTTCACCCAGGGAGAACGTCTGGAAAGTCTCGGCATGTACCAGTCTTTTCCTTTGCAAGTCGACCAGCAGGCTGTGAACTCGCAAGAAGTCCGCCCCCAGAAGTGGTTGGGCCACGGCGGCCAGGGTGAAGTCCCACGTGAACTGGCTGGCGCCGAACTGCAGCTGCACTGTGCGGGTGCCGTAGGTCCGTATCATGCTGCTGTTTGCGGCCTTCAGGATGGGTCCTGGCTTCCTGTTGTGGGTGTCGTACCCCGTCGGGGGCAAGACGCTGATTTCCGCTCCGGTGTCGACCAAGAAGCGGCGTCCCGACTGGTTGTCCCAGACGTACAAGAGGCTGTCCTGGTGGCCAGCCACCATAGTCATTAGTGGCAGCTGGCCCTTGCTCTGGCCCTTGCAGGGCGGGCGACAACAGCGGGCTTTTGTGCCCCACTGCTGGTGGTAGAAACACCACTGTTCACTGGCCTCCTCACTCCTGCCTCTGTGTTGTGTACACCTGCCAGGCCTGGTCTGGTCTGCTGTTGGGCGCGTGGCCTGGTAATCTGACCGACGGACGCCACGCTCTCCCTCTTGGCTTTCCACAGCACGTCTGCCCGGGCTGCCACCTTCCGGGGGGTCGCTGAAATCTGCGTCGGCCAGCAGCAGATGTATGTCCTCGGGCAGTTGCTCTAGGAACGCTTGCTCGAACATGAGGCAGGGCTTGTGTCCGTCAGCCAGGGCCAGCATCTCGTTCATCAATGCTGACGGCAGTCTGTCTCCCAAACCGTCCAGGTGAAGCAGGCGGGCACCCCGCTCACGCCGTGAGAGGCCAAAGGTCCCAATGAGCAGCGCTTTGAATGCTTCATATTCGCCTTCTTCCGGGGGTGACTGTATGAAATCCGCAACCTGGGCGGCCGTCTCCTGGTCAAGGGTGCTCACCACGTGATAGTAACGCGTGGAATCAGAGGATATCTGCCGAATCTGGAACTGGGCTTCTGCTTGGCTAAATCACACGCATGGTCGCAGCGTCCAGAAAGTCGGCAGTTTTAGCGAAACTGCGTGAACAGATGAAGAGTCGGTCATCTTTGGTCCAAATCCCGTCTGGACCGTCGGGGTCACCAATGTAGCGATGTGCTATACACAGCGCTGAAAGTCGGTAAGTCGTTTCAAGACTAGTTTATTCAAACTTCGCAGCGCTAGCACTTAATCCCTAGCGCCCGCCCTCTCCGGGCGGAAATAACGTCAGGGGTGCATTACCAAAGTCTCCCCCCACACACTGGATATTTGTGAGCCGGTTCACCTGCGCAGAACGTGGGTCACCACAGTACAAACTTTGATTAGCCATTTCCCTTCACAGAAGCTGTCTGACCTTCTGAGCTCCTGCAGCACTTCTTCAAATGGTCTGTTATAGCTGTAAAAATATTTAGTCTATGTACCATGGTTTTGGGAGAGAGCCAATTGATGGTAACATCTTGGTCTAGAAATCAAAAGGATTGGATGGTAATTCAGACTGAGGTGCCACCGAGATTTCCAATTTTATTATTTATTTTTTGAATAAAAAGCTGACATCAATAATATTTACTAATAAGATGCAGGATTATAGAGAAGAGCTACCCTGTTATTTTTTTTTCCAGTGAGGAATAAAAATCTGTTGGTCTTATCATGTCTCACTATGACTTCCCATCCACTTCTTTCACAGCTATCTGTCAGCATCCTGTAAACCGTTCAGTTCATAGGCTGACTGAGATTAGGTGAAAGTGGTGTCTATGGTAGTGTTGCAGGATTCCGGCAAATGAATGGAGAATTTAAAAAAGTAAAGCACTTTGGGAAGGACAGCCTTTGAAAATAAATTTCTCTTGTATGACTATAGGTTGTTCCAAAGTACCTTGCTGTCAGTAATGCCATTTTCACATTTCCCCCTCCCCCCACTACTTTCAAATCTCTTTCTATCTTTCCTTTCAGTTAGTCCTGATGAAGGGTCTCGGCCTGAAACGTCGACAGCGCTTCTCCCTATAGATGCTGCCAGGCCTGCTGTGTTCCACCAGCATTTTGTGTGTGCAGTTGTTTGAATTTCCAGGATCTGCAGATTTCCTCATGTTTGCTGCCAGTAAAGTGTTTTTAAGGTTTATTAGAAAATGTTGAAGATTCACAAGAGGCAATGCTCTATGGAGAGAGCAATGGTGTTAAGCTGGTGGAAAGATGACCTTCCATTAAGGTGCTATTGCCAGAAATTCATCAGCCGTTATGTGACAGCAAACACTTGGAAGAACAATGTGATGGTGGTCATTGTATTTGCTTTTGTGTAATGTCAAAGTTGAAGTTGAATTTACCATCAAATGCACAACCACATGAATGTACGGGTGCAATAAAAAACTTACCTGCAAAATCATCAGAACCACATGCATCATATAAGCAACATTCACAAAAGAAAATATAAATGAATAACCATTAAATAATTAATGAATTAAACGATGTGGCGCAGAGTAGATCCTGCCATCCCTTTGAGCCATATGCTGCCCCAGCAGCCCCTGACAAACCTAATTACCTTAACCTAACAATGGGAGAATTTACCCACCCAGTACATCCTTGGACAGAGGCAGGAAACTGGAGCACCCAGAGGAAACCCACACATTCCATGGGGAGGACATACAGACTCCTTACAGAACAGCACCAGATTCGAAATCCTAACTCCAGAATGCTCCGTGCTGTAATGATGTTGCACTGATCACTACATTACCATGGCACCCAACAACTGACGGATTAACATTAATTTGAAACATAAATATCAGGCAAGATACTGAGTATACCTTCCCTGCTGTTCTTTGAAATAGTAACCATAAGAACATTTACAAACAAGAAAAATTCTGCAGATGATGGAAATCTGAACAACACACACAAAATGCTAGAGGAACTCAGCAGGCCAGGCAGCATCTATGGAAAAGAGTACTGTACAGTCGATGTTTTGGGCTGAAACCCTACATTCACCTGAGAGAACAGTAGGGTTTGCCATCTTATCTGAGAGAATGCACCTCTGACAGTGTAACACTCCTGAACCTGTTGGGACCACAGCCACAATTTTCACTGGGTTAAGAGCTCAAAGTATGTCCTGCCTGTGCCAGCATTGTTCCATAAAACTTTGATAAGGCCACATCCTCCTACATTCGTCTAAAATATAATGGCATGATTTTAGAAATTGTTATGTAAACCAAGTCTTTCTTTTTTTTCCCAATCCATGCAATGGACAAGCCACATTGTGAATTTTAACGGCACACGAGTGAATCTGCAGATGCTGGAAATAAATAAAAACACAAAATGCTGGCAGAACTCAGCAGGCCAGACAGCATCTATGGGAGGAAGTAGTGACGACGTTTCGAGCTGAAACTCCTCCTACCTCCTCCCATAGATGCTGTCTGGCCTGCTGAGTTCTGCCAGCATTTTGTGTTTTTAATTGTGAATTTTAACTATCATTCAGCTTGCAGGTCAAGTCAAAGTTCAGAAAATTCTGGAAACACTGTAGAAATTGTTTTCTGCTTCTGACAAAAATATTAACTTGTTTTTTTCTTCCCATAGACCTGCTGAGTATTTCCAACAATATCTGTTTTATTTCAGCTTTCCAGCATCTGCAGTTTTAACTCCAGTTTTAAAATTTATTTATCTGTTTGTTTATTTATTTAGAAATACAGTATGGAACAGGCTCTTCCAGCCCAACATTGTATCACCTGGCGACCCACTAGTGTAATCACAGAACAATTTACAATGACCAATTAATCGACTAACTGATACGTCTTTGGACCGCGGGATGAGACCAGAGCACCAGAGGAAACCCACATTGTTCACAGGGACAATGTACAAACTCCTTGCAGATCAGTAGAATCGAACTCTGAACTCCAGAACGCTGTGAACTGTAATAGCTTTGCACTAACTGCTATGCTGCTTTGCAAGGGTTAAAACACACCTTCTTATTAACAGAAGCACTCGCAGATCATCCCAATACAGAGAATGCCTGATTCAAACAAGTTGGTGGATAATTAAGGGAAAAAACCGTGATTCCTGGACTTGAAATTTAAAATCCTGAAAGCAGATGGATTTAGCAGGAACCTTGTGGGAGAATTGAGGATTAGGGTGAACATAATCCAGATCTTTAAAGGCTAACATCATGGCTGATACAGTTTAGCTAACTTAGTTTCAGTTTGCAGGATAAATGGACCATGAATATAAACTGAGCAAAGTTAAAACCATAATTTGGCAGAGTGATGACCCACGTGCGAATTGAAGTGCTCCCGAAACAGCTGGAAGCAAGTGTTTATTCATAGTGTGAAGTGGAGAATATTGGCATAGTTGATAAAACTGTACATGGAACAAGAAGGTTTTAATCCTTTTGGTGCTGTGAGAATGTCATCTGTTACTCATAGACAGTTAGATTTGAAAAATATACACTCAATCGCACTTTATTCAACACCTCCTGTATCTAATAAAGTGGCCAACGAGAGTACGTTCATCGTTTTCACTGCTGTAGCCCATCCATGTGTTGTGCATTCAGAAATGCCCTTCTGCACACCACGGTTGTAAGGTGTGGTTACTTGAGTTACCATCACCTTCCAGTTACATAAAGCTGGCCATTCTCCTCTGACCTCTCTCAATTAACAAAACCAAATCCAGTGCATGGCAGTTCTGTGGGTAAATATGACTCTCTCAATTAACAAGGCTTTTTCGCCCACAGAACTGCCACTCACTGGATTTATTTTTGTTTTATTTCACACCATTCTCTGCAAGCTCTAGAGACTGTTGTGTGTGAAAACCCCAGGAGATCAGCCGTTTCTAAGATCAAACCACCCCATCTGGTACCAACAATCATTCCATGGTTAAAGAAAATTAGATCACATTTCTTTCCCATTCTGATGTTTACTCTGAACAACAATTGAACCACTTGTCTGAATTCCATGTCTGCATGCTTTTGTGCATTGAGTTGCTGCCACATGATTAGCTGATTATATATTTGCATTATTGAGATGGTGTACTGGTGTACCTAATAAAGTGACCACTGAGTGTATATTCATATTGTGGATCTCTAGTTTAACACTGAGAAGAAATACCACAGAACTAGTACATCTGGACAGTTGTTCAGATCAGGAAGAGGGCAGGGTATAAGATATCCTCCTCTTCGTCTCTCCATCATTGGATCTGGTTCCCTGAGTCACTGTACTCTGAAACTACTTTCACTGCAAATTATTTACCATAAATGACATGTGTTGGAGACCACTGTTTTTTAATAATATTTTTATATGATTTGTACTTTTTAACAAACTCATATATATTTCACACTCACTGGCAGAAAGCGAGATAGCAGCTATACTAGCATTTTATCAGCTTTCTCATTTTTCATTGGTTCATTATTCATGGGATGTAATTGTTTTAATCATGTAGCCTATTAACTAATTCATTCCAATCTAAGGAATTTTTCTTAATAGATTTTGCAACGGCTCCATCTTAGCTTCTTCTGTATTCCTTTCTCTTCTCATTGATACACCTCTTAGCATCATTTCTCACCTCTCTATGTAGTTTGCTTAGTATTTGTATGTTTGTTTGCACTCTAAACTGAAATCTTGGAATGAAGACTGCTTATCATTCATGACTCCTCAAAGAATGCTAAGGATCAGAAAACAAGCGGAGACATAACAAGGTTGCATAGCGGCAGGTGCAATCACTTTAGAGGACTAGCAATAGTGGTTGGGGTTGTTCTGTCTTGTAAACTGAAAAACATTAGCCGAATTAAAAGAAAGTCACAGGAGTCCGAAGAGTGAGTTTAACTTTGTGTTTTCACTTTAAGTGTGACGTGCAAGGATCATGTGGTGGCATCATGATGTATGCAATTCATGTATTTTTACATATAACCAAAATCAAAGTTCAAAGTACGAAGGATGATTGATAAGTTCATGGCCTAAGGAAGAAGGTGCCAATTTTAGAAAACCTAGCACATTTATTTTTCAACATAGTCCCCTCCTACACTTACACACTTAGTCCAGCGGTCATGGAGCATACGGATCTTGGACCTCCAGAAAGTGTCCACAGATGGGTGATTGATAGGTAGAAGGAGATGAGTTATACAGCTCTCATTACATGCACATGCAGGTCAACTCATTGAGTGATTATGCAGAAACTTTGAAGTTAATAACTCATCTCCTTCTACCTTAAGCCATGAACTTATCAATCACTGATGAGTTATTGTAGGTCGCCTCAGTATAGGAAGGATGTTGAAGCATTGGAAAGGGTACAGAGGAGATTTACCAGGATGCTGCCTGGTTTAGAGAGTATGGATTATGATCAGAGATTAAGGGAGCTAGGGCTTTACTCTTGGAGAGAAGGAGGATGAGAGGAGACATGATAGAGGTGTACAAGATATTAAGAGGAATAAACAGAGTGGACAGCCAGCACCTCTTCCCCAGGACACCACTGCTCAATACAAGAGGACATGGCTTTAAGGTAAGGGGTGGGAAGTTCAAGGGAGATATTAGAGGAAGGTTTTTCACTCAGAGAGTGGTTGGTGCGTGGAATGCACTGCCTGAGTCAGTGGTGGAGGCAGATACACTAGTGAAGTTTAAGAGACTACTAGACAGGTAAATGGAGGAAATTAAGGTGGGGGGTTATATGGGAGGCAGGGTTTGACGGCACAACATTGTGGGTGGAAGGGCCTGTACTATGCTGTGCTATTCTATGTTCTATGTACCCCTTGTAAAATCTATTATCAGGGTGCATACATGTCACCATATACAACTCTGAGATTCTTTTTCCTGTGGGCATACTTAGCATACCTATAGAACAGTAACTGTAAACAGGATCAATGAACAACAGCAAAATAGCAATATATTTAAATAGCAATAACAAGAGCACAAAATAACAAGATAAAGAGACCTTAAAGTGAGACCATCGGTTGAGGAAACACTAGAAATAGAATGAGTGTAGTTATCCCTTTTTTTGGGAGCCCAATGATTGAGGAGTAGTAACTGTTCTTGACCCTGGTGGTGTGAGTCTTAAGGCACCTGTACCTTCTACCTGATGGCAGCAGTGAGAAAAGAGCAAGGCCTAAGTGGTGAGGATCTTTGAGGATGGATGCTGCTTTTCTATGGCAACGTTTCATGTAGACGTGCTCAGTTGTTGGGACTGCTTTATCTGTGATGTACTGGGCTGAATCTAGGATTCTCCACTCAAAGGCATTGGTGTTCCCATGCCAGGTTGTAATGCAGCCAGTCAGCACACATCTATAGAAGCTTGCCAAGGTTTTTGATGACCTGCCAAATCTCCATAGACTCCTGAGGAGGAAAAGGTGCTGTTGTGCTTTCTTTGCAAATATAGTTATATGGCGGGTCCAGGACAGGTCCTCTGAGATAGTGACACCCAGGAGCTTAAAGTTACTGATCCGCTTCACCTCTGATCCTTTGATGAATACTGGCTCATGGACATCTGGTTTTCCTTTACTGAACTCTACAATCAGTTCCTGGGTCCTGCTGACGAGTGAGAGTTTGTTCTTAGGACACCACTCAGCCAAGTTTTCAATCTCCCTCCTGTGTGCTGATTCATCACCACCTTTGAAAACAGCCCACAACAATGGCGTCATCAGTAAACTAGTAGATGGTGTTGGAGCTGTTCTCAGCCACACAGTCATAGGTGTAAAGTGAGTAGAGCAGGGGGCTAAACACACAGCACTGTGGTGCTCCTGTGCTGATAGAGATTATGGGTGGATGAATTATATAAACAACAAAGAATGCTTAAGCAAATAAATTATTTACAAAATTACTCAAATGTTAAGGAAGTATTAAATACACAACAGGCATTAAATTCCCATCACTACCTGAAAGGAGTTTGTACATTCTCCCCATGACTGTCTGGGTTTCCTCTCTGTGCGTCAAGACGTAAGGGTTAAGGGTTGTAAGTTGTGGGATTGCTATATGGATGCCAGAAGCATGGATTCACTTGCAGGCTGCCCGAGCACATTCTTGGAAGGTGTTGGCCATTGAAGCGGAACAACACAGTTCACTGTATGTTTTTGTGTAAGTGACAGAGAGCACTTGACTCTCGCGTGCGCGTGCGCGCACACACACACACGCACACACACACACGCACACACACACACACACACACACACACACACACACACACACACACACACACACACACACACACACACACACACACACACACACACACACACACACACTCTTGTCATTCTGCTAACGTTATGCTGAATGTACAGTGTTTTCCCCGGTATGATCTCATTCTGAGTGGGCCCAGCCGAGCTGATGTGCTTAAGGTGACTCTATAGTGTCTTTCTCTCCAAACACAGTGGAATATTCCCTTTCTTTAGTAATAGAGATTTGTAAATGTTGTTTGTATACTGTATTCTGTTTATTTTGTAATAACATTGCGGGGTGAGTCATATTCTGATTCACATGTGTCGTCCTAAGTTAACTATGTTGGTGATTGAAGATGGTGTGTCCTGCCAGTAACCGAGAGAGATAGGAATTCACGCTGGGCAAGACTAAGTATGGAGTTATTACTGTGTTTCCTGGTAGATAACTTTTTGTAAAGATTGGCAGTTTTCTTTTCACTATATTCACTAATTCTTGTATGTTTGATTTTTGATGCACCTTTTAAGCACCCTTGCACGAAAGCGCGAAGGGACTCAAGTTACTTTTCTTTTGGCCATAACCCACATATCTAAGAATGTACTTGTGAGAAATAAAACTAATCTTTATTAAACAGACCTTGGCCGACAGACACAGATGAAGAATATGCATTGTAAGTTCAGCAGTCCGGGTCCTTAAGTGACACAGGCTTAGGTAAGATCCTGATTTCTCTTTAATCCACTAAACTAAATCAAATGCAGACTCAGAAAGTTAAGCAGAGGTTAGGAAGTGCGGCGGCAGAGGAGAAGCTTCCAGTCAATGACCTTTCATCAGAAATTATGCATGCGACCTTTCATTAATCCAGGGTTCAGGTTTTATTAACCATGGCGTTTTGTCATCTTCACACTCATTTTGCACAGTGTAGATTAGTCATTAGGCCAAGATGTGGAACCTCTATCTCAGCAGTAAATCTGAAATTATTATTGGGTAGAAGTAATTAAACGCATTTATACTCCATTAATCTCAAGCCATTTATTGATTTGGTTTTAGTGTTGCAGATAACATACTGTGCGACCAGAGGTAATGTACTTCTGCCCAGTCGTAGCCCTGAGCAACCAGAAGCTATCCTCTGACTCCCTGAAAGCAAGTTCTATCATCTCATGCATTGTGGCACCTTCGGACATTTTCCTGCATATTATTGGCCCTTTTCCACTTCTGTGCTTCTGTAATGCTACTTATTTCTCCTTGTTTCGCTGGCAAACAAGGGATGTTACAATTAGCAAAGAGGATTGTCATGGTTTCATATGCATTGACCAGCCCAGTGAAGCAAAAGAGAATAAGCATGCATCCTGACCCGTGATGTCATTCTCTATGAGGTTTGGAGGAAACTCATCCCACTCACACTCGACAGAAAAACATAGTTTTTCATTGGTGGGTCACACTATTTTTATGTTTTGCAACTTCAAATTGTTAAACTAATTCAAAGGAGAGCCCAGAGATGCGAAACTTAGTTTGTGTTTTTACTTTAAGCAGGGTGCACGTTTATCACATGGTAGCATTGTGACATATGTAATTCACCTATTTTTACATATAACCTGTAACGAATTATTTAAACAGACAATAATGCTGAATCAAACAATATATTTACAATATTACTGAAAAACTACTGAGGTATTAAATGCACAACTGGAATTGAAGATTTGGAACTATCTCTGTCTTCCCAACAGACAGGAGTATCCACAATATCAAAATAGTACTTCTGTGTCTCGTCTGCTACTGCAAAATATGCTTTACTTAAATTGGGATCCACACCAAAGATAATTCCAGAGATACTCTACACCGGAGACATAAGAGACTGTATCTGATGGAATCCGAAGCAAAAAAATTCTAATGCAGGGACTTAACCTGAGAGGCAGACTATTCCTTGGTTTCCACAGAGTTCCTCCACAGTTTGATTTTCACACTCTTTGTGCCAAGATTAAATGACCATTACTGGGTGTTAGCTCAGATGTGAGTAGTAGGAAAAGCTCTGGGATGACCTGGTCGATGATCAACTGGTAATGTGGGAGTTCAAAACACACTTCAGAGCTCAGAAAAAAAAAGTTAGACTCTGACTCTTGAGAACAGAGGGAGTGCGGCTACATCAGAAGAGCTACTTCTCAGATTAAAAAACACATTCATAGCATCATTGAGTGATACAGCAGAGATACAGCTCAAATTGTCCATGCTGACCAAGGTGTCCACTCACTAAAGTGTATAACCGTAGACATCCCTACACTGTATTCCACCTGTCACTTCTTTGTCCATTCTTCTAATCTGTACAAGTCCTTCTGCAGATTCCCTGCTTCCTCAACACTACCTGCTCCTCCACCTATCTGTATTATCTACAAACTTGGCCACAAAGTCATCAATTCTGTCATCCAAATCCTTGACATAGCATTAAAAGAATCTGTCCCAACACAGACCCCTGTGGAACACCACTAGTCACTGGCAGCCAATCAGAAAAGGCTTCTTTATTCCCACTCTTTGCCTCCTGCTAATCAGCCACTGCTTTATCCATGCTAGTATCTTTCCGGTAATACCATGGGCTCTTATCATGTTAAGCTGTCTCATTGGTGGCACCTTGTCAAAGATCTTTTGAAAATCCAAGTACGTAAAATCCACTAATTCTCCTTTGTCTGTCCTACTTGTTATTTCCTCAAACAATTCCAACCGATTTGTCAGGCAAGATTTTCCATTAAGGAAACGACTATGGCCTATTTTAACACATGCCTCCAAATAATCTGAAACCACATCCTTAACAATTGACTCCAATATCTTTGCAATCACTGAGATCAGGCTAACTGGTGTATAACTTCCTTTCTTCTGTCTCCCTCCCTTCTTGAAGTGTGGTGTGACATTTGCAATTTTCCAGTGCTTTGGAACCATTCAAGAGTCTAGTGATTGTTGAAAGATCTTTACTAATACCTCCACAATCTCTTGATCTACCTCTTTCAGAACCCTGGGATGTAGCCCATCTGGTTCAGGACACTTGTCTTCCCCTTCAGACTTTTCAGTTTCTCAAGCACCTTCTCCTTAGTAATAGCAGCTGCCCCCTGACACTCTCAAAATCCCAGCGTACTGCTAGAACCTTCCACAGTGAAACCATATGCAAAATACTTATTCAGTTCTTTCACCATTTCTTTGCTCCCACCCTCCCATTGCTACCTCTCCAGCAATATTACTCTCATCTCTCTTTAATTCTTCATATATCTAAAAAAATCTACTGGTGTCATTTTTTGACATTCTTGGCATCGTATTTCTTCTCCCCCTATGACTTTTCTAGTTGCCTTTTGCTTATTTTTAAATGTTTCCCAATCCTTTAACTTCCCACTATTTTTTGTTGTATTATATGCCCTCACTTTTCCTTTTATGTTGGCTTTGACCTGTCTTGTCATCCGCAGTAGCATCATCCTGTCTTTAGAATATTTGATCTTCTTTATGAGGTATCTGTCCTGCGCCTTCTGAATTGTTCCCAGCCATTGCTGTTCAGCCATCACCCCTACTAGTGTCCCTTTCCAATTAACTTTGGCCAGCTACTCTCTTCTGCTTCTGTGATTCCCTTTACACCACAGAGATATTGATACAACCGACTTGAGCTTCTCCCTTTCAAATTGCAGGGTGAAGTCTATTATATTATGACCACTGCCTCCTAAATGTTTCTTTACCCCCAAGCTTTCTAATCAAATCTGGTTCATTACACAACACCCAATCCAGAATAGCTGATCCTCTAGTGACCTGAACCACAATCTGCTTTAAAAAAAAGATCTTCTTAGGCAACTAAGAAGTTCTTCTACAACTTCTTTCTGTTTGGATGCAGCACCAAACTGATTTTCCCTATCTACCTGCATATTGGAATTCCCCCATGACTATTGTAGCATTACCCTTTTGACATGTCTTTTTTAACTCCCATTGTAATTTGTTGCCATATCACTTTGGACCTTTCCTGTCCATGTACTAACCAAAATTGTTTTTTTTTTGGTTAAGCACATTCAACTTAAGTCCTCCAATCTGAGATCTGAACACTCTGTGTAGTAAAGTTAAAGAAGTGGTCCCCAACCACCGGGCCGCAAAGCATGTGCTCCCGGGCCACTAGGAAACAATATGATTTGTCGATATGAAACAATATGAGTCAGCTGTGCCTTTCCTCATTCCCTGTCATGCCCAGTGTTGAACTTGAACTCACACAAAGTCATTACCCATGCGAGGTCATCAGTCGCCTAAACGCAGTGATACCCTCGTGTCAGGAATCACTAGTTGGCGTCAGGTAACTGGCCGGCGAGAAGTGCCGTTGGTACTGGCCTGGAGCGCGGACAGATGGGCGCTGCCTCTAAACCTGTTTAGCACACCAAATGTTTGTGGGGAACCCGGTGCTAAGATATTCGCAGATGACCTAATTCAGGTTTAGGGTTTCATAAATAGCAGAGCCGCCACCTCGCTGCGATCTACTTAAAGTAATCCCTTGAGCCAAACTTTTGTCGGCTGATAGTTCCTATCTACCTACAAGGGGGGCGGGCACACGCCCTGTCACAATCCACCCTCGGTCAGTTGCTCTCTCCGGACTGCGACCGCCGTGGCCCCGGTACGGGGACCTCCGGCCCTTACCTTGTCCTCTCACTGGTGTGTTGCAATGATTTTATATGTTCATATGAGGAAAATATGCATTGTGTGTTTAATATCCAAATGTTACTTAAAATGTTATAATGCTATTGACTTGTAAGTGAGTTATAATTGATTTATCATTATGTTCATGCGAGGAAAATATGCGCTGTGTGTTTAATAATAAATTCATTAAACAAACCCTTTTAGAAACGAAATTGAGTGTATTAGCCACTTATAAGTGACATAGTTGACTTGTCACCTATATTCTGGTCATGATTAACACCACCCCCCCCCCCCCCCGACAGCTGGTCTGCATGAACATTGTCAATATTAAACCGGTCCGCAGTGCAAAAAAAGGTTGGTGACCCCTGAGTTAAAGATCTCAAAGATTAAATTTATTTGTCACATATTCATTAAAACATCAAAACAGACAGTGAAATATGTCATTTATGTCAACAACCAACATAGTCCAAGTATGTGCTGGGAGCAGCCTGCCTGTTTCGCCATGCTTCCAACACCAGTATACCACGCCCATAACTTACTAACTAACTTGTACATCTTTTGAATGTGTGAAGAATCCAGAGCAGCTGGAGGAAACACACGCGGTCACGGGAACAACATACAAACTCCCGGAAACAGTGTTGGGAATTAACCCCCAATCTTACAGCCGGTGCTGTAAAGCTAACACCAACCACTACGCTAACATACCATCTAAATACTTCACGAAGGCTCAGAGAGTTCTCCACAATATCTTTGCCACTTTCGATCTCTCAATCCCCATCACCAAAATAAATTTACTGATCATTGTCACCTGCTGTTGATGGGATCATGCAGTGTACAAATTATTTTCATTGCTTTTATTTTAACACATTGTTGAGATTCTTAAAATTAAAGCACGTAAACGCTTTGAGATGGATTGAGATTGTGATGTGTAAAACCTAGTTTTCTTCTCACGATGAGAGGTTTGGATAAATTTACTCAGGACAAGCTTTGCTTGTGGTGTTTCAAACTCAAAAACAGAAGCCATGCAGATAAATGATCAACAAACAATTCTGAGAAGAAATGAAGAGAACTGTTTTCACTCAGAGAACTGATAACTCTCTTTCTGAAGGGCTGTTGGGAACTTATTCTCTAAAGTATTTTAAAAGGAAGTTGGAGAAGGGTAACACACACACACACACACACACACACACACACACACACACACACACACACACACACACACACACACACACACACACACACACACACACACACACACACACACACACACACACACACACACACACATTGCTGGAGGAACTCAGTAGGTCAGGCATCATTTATGGAGGGAAATAAATAGCTGATGTTTCAATGGACCTGGAATATCTTGGCATGAAATGTTGACTGTTTCCTGCTCTCCGTGAATGCTGCCTGACTTGCTCATTTCCTCTCGCATTTTGTGTGTATTGCTCTGGATTTCCAGTATCTGCAGAATCATGTGTTTATGAACAAGAATAAAGAAATTGCAGACACAAAGCACAACTGCTCTTTTGAAGGGTCAGAATGGATCTGAGGGGCTGAATGGTTTCTGTGAGCTGTGACACTATTAACAAGCCACACCTTTAAAATTGCAGCTTTCAATAAAAGTTCACACCACGGAGGCTAATATGAAATGAAAAGGAGATTGTCTGTATAATGGCTGTAAGCGTAATGCAATTCAAATGAGAAATAATACAAGCTGATATGAACATGAAGCTGTTGCTGCTGTCTCATTTTTATTTTCTGAGCTCAGAACAGCATAATTTGCATTTCTAGTTCTCATTCAGCACTCATTCTTAGCTATGCAAGTCCTCTTGAGAGCTTCATTACATGTCTACTAACAAGGCATTCAGTAAGGTCCTCAGTAAAGGTTACCGTGCCAAATTCAAACACTCTCCGGTTAATCTACTTTTAATCTATGCATTTATTCATTTCTGCAGGAGAGCTAAACATGGCCAAAGGCAAAAGCTGAATAAATATTCTGCAGCCTGCGAAAGAAATGGAAGCTTTAGTTTGAACCAGGGCAGGTGATTTATGTTTGCTTGATTGTGGCATGCACAATGCTCAGTTTAAACCCATTCTCCTGTTGAAGGACCAGACTACATGCTGCAATCTGTTCTGTTTGCTGGGCGTAGTTTAGTGGGGCTCTGTTTCGTCAGTTATCATTGACAGCTCTATATACCCCTCCACCATAGATTTCTGAATGGCCCATGAATCCATGAACACTACCTCAGTACTTTGCTCTTATTTTGCAGTATTTATTTATCTTTCCATCTGTCTATCTGTCTGTCTGCCTTTCTGTCTATCTATCTGTATGTCTGTCTATCTGTCTATCTGTATGTTTATCTATCTGTTTGCCTATCTGTCTATCTATTTATTATATCTCTTATTGTAACTTATATTTTTATATGATTTGCACCATACAACTGCAAGAAAACAAATTTCACAACATATATCAGTGATAATAAACCTGATTCTGAATCTAATTCTGTTATGGGGAATAAAGCAATCATTGGAGGATTCCAGGACTGGGGTACCTCAGGGGCTTGAGGGTGCTTTGGACAATGATAACTATTTTAATCTGAAACTGTAATGAATTGCATGAAGTTCTATATATTGTATAATAGTGGATTACTGTGATATTGTAATCATTTGAATAAACTTTAATTAAAAAAATTGTAATTAAGCTGCTAATGTGAGGAGGCCTATAATAGAAGACAAATGATTAGAGACATCTTCAACCAGAAGTTCTCAGTTGATGATCCTACTCTACTTCCTCCTGCAATCCCAACTCTCATAAAAGCTACTCTTCAACCAATTCAATTCACTCCATGTGTCAACACAGTGGTGCAGCTGGCAGAGCTATTGGTTCACAACACCAGACTCATGGGTTCAATTCTGAGCTTGGGTGCTGTCCGTGTGAAGCTTGCTCATTCATCTTTTCCTCCCTGAGATGTGAGATGCAGGATAATTGGCCTCTGGAGTGTGGGTGAGGGATAGATTCTCAGAGGGGTGATGATTAGGATGCAGGGAGAATAAAAGTAGGATTACTTTAGAAATAAGTATCTCGACCTGAAAAGTCGACCATTTATTTGCCTCCACAAATGCTCCCTGACCCATTGACATTCTCCTGCATTTTGATTTTTGCTTAGGTTTAAAGTCAATGAGTGGTGAATCATTGATATGGAGCTGGTGGGCCTGTTCCATGCTGTTATCATCCTATGATTCTACAAGTAGTTCAGATTACTACAGAGTACCTGCTGCTTCCATGCTCAACTACTTGTAGAGTCATAGAGACCGACAGAATGGAAACAGGCACAACATGTTCTTGTGGGATCAAACAACACCCCAAGAACTGTGCTGAAGATCTGAGCTCCATACTGAGCTGTGCCCCAGGCCAAACTGTTCCAGGACACCTGCACAAAAGTTAATTTAGTACATGTGTCCACGAAACACCAGATGACAAGAAATTTAGCTCTGAATCCTATCAGAGCCTTGGTCCAAATACAGAACAAAGAGCCGATTGCATTGATCTAACCACATAGATGATGGAACCAAAAAGAAGCACACAAACTCCTCTACATTCTCAGGAGGTTAAAATAAAAATAGGTATAAATCAGATATTTTCAATCAGAAGTTGACAATAAAGATCAAAAGGCCATAAAACATAGGAGCAGATCTAGGCCATTCAGCCCATCAAATCTGCTCTGCCATTCCATCATGGCTGATTTATTGTCACTCTCATCCCATTCTCCTGCCCTCTCCCTGTTACCTTTGACACCCTGACTAACCAAGAACACATCAGCCTCTGCTTTAAATATACTCAGTGACTTAGCTTGCACAGCTGTCTGTGGCAATTAATTCCACATATTCACCACGCTCTGGCTAAAGAAATTCCTTCTCATCTCTATTCTAAATGGAAGTCCCCTCTATTCTGAGGCTGTGCCCTCTGGTCCCAGACCACTACCCCCACCCATCATGGAAAACATCCTCTCCACATCCACCCTATCTAGGTCTTTCAATATTCAATATGTTTTAATGACATTCCCTCTCATTCTTTGGGCCAGCAAGTACAGGCCGAAAGCCATCAAAAGCTCCACATACATTAACCATTTCTTTCCCAAAAGCATTCTTGTGAAACTCCTCTGGACCCTTTCCAATGCTAGCACAACTTTTCTTAGACAAGGGGCCCAAAACCGTTCACAATACTCCAAGTTATCAATTCCATCATTAGAATTGTTGACATGTAGCTTGAAAAGAAGTGGTCCCAATTCCAACCACTGTGGAACACCACTTGTCACCTGTAGAGAACCAAAACAGACCCCGTTCATTCTGACCATTTGCCTCCTGCTAAACAGCCAATATTCCATCCATGCCAGTATCTTTCCTGTAATACCATGGGCTCTTATTTTACTAAGCAGCCTCATGTGCGACACCTTGCCAAAGACCTTCCAAAAATTCAAGTAAACAACATCTACCGACTCTATGTTCTCTATCTGTTATTTCCTCGAAGAGTTCCAACACATTTGTCAAGGAAGATTTCCCCTTAAGGAAACCATACTGACTTTGACTTAATTTATCATGTGCCTCCGAGTACCCTGAAGCTTCATTCTTAATAATAGATTCCAACATCTTTCTAACCACTGAAGTCAGGCTAACTGGCCTATGATTTCATTTCTTCTGCCTCCCTCTCTTCTTAAGGAGTGCAGCGACATTTGCAATTTTCCAGACCTCTGGAACCATTCCAGAATCTAGTGATTCCTGAAAGATCATTAGTAATGCCTCCACCAACTCTTCAGGCACTTCATTCTGAACGCTGAGGTGTAGTGCATCAGGTCCAAGTGAATTATCTACATTGAGATTTCCCAGCTTCCCAAGCACCTTCTCCCTAGTAACAGCAACTACATTCACTTCTGCCTCTGACTTGCTTGTATTTCAAGCATTCTGCTGGTGTCTTCCACAGTCAAGATTGATGAAAAATACTTAATAAGTTTGTCTGCCATTTTTTTGTCCCTCATTACTACCTCACCAACATCATTTTCCAGCAGTCCAATATCCATTCTCAACTCTCCTTTATTCTTTTTATTTCTTAGAACAAATGTCCAGTAACCTCTTTGATATTATTGGCTAACTTATCTTCATTTTTTTTTAACTTTTTCCTCTCCTTATGGTTTTTTTCAGTTGTTTTCTATTATTTTTATAAGATTCCCAATCATCTATTATATGCCCTCTCTTTTGTTTAAATGCTGTTTTTGACTTGCCTTGTCAGCCACAGTCACCCCATCCTCTTCTTAGAATACTTCTTCATAGAGCCATAAACTCATAGAGAGCTATAGCACAGAAACATGGCTTGGGGTCCACCTGGTCCATGCCAAATCCCATTGTCCTGCACTGGGACCATTGTCCTCCATAGCCCTCCATCCTGTATCTATCCAAACTTCTCTCAGATGTTGAAATTAAGCCCACATGCACCAGTTACACTGGCAGCTCACTCCAGACTCTCACAGCTCTCTGAGTGAAGACATTTCCCATTATAGTCTCCTTAAACAATTCACCTTTCACATTTAACCCATGATGTCTAGTTGTAGTCCCACCCAACCTCAGTGGTAAAAATCTGCTTGCATTTTCCCTATCTCTACCACTCATAATTTTGTATATTTCTATTAAATCTGCCCTCAATCTTCTATATTCCAAGGAATCTTTCCTTATAACCAAGGCTTTCCAGACCCAGCGATATCCTTGTAAATTTTCTCTGCACTCTTTCAACCTTATTTACATTTTTGCTGTAGGTGGGTGGCCAGAGCTGTACACAATACTCCAAATTAGGCCTCACCAATGTCTTATACAACTTCAACATAACATCCCATCTCTTGTACTCAGTACTTTGATTTATGAAGGCCAATGTGCCAAATACTTTCTTTAAGACCCTATCTACCTGTGACACCACTTTCAATGCAGTTTGGACCTGTATTCCCAGGTCCCTTTGTTCTACCACACTCTTCAGTGCCCTACCATTCTCTGTGGAAGACCTATTTAGGCTACATCCACACTAGACCGGATAATTTTGAAAACGCTGGTTTTGCGTAAAAACGATAGGTGTCCACACTATGCATTTTTACAAATATCTCTGTCCACATTGAAACAGCGATCTCGTTGAATCTCCTCCTACTGTGCATGTGCAGGACACATCTACCAGAAACAAGCGACATGTTTGGTGTTGAATCTCGCTGTGAAAGACGGTGCGTGTTTGTTCAGTTACAGATTAGAAAAACTTAAACGACGGGCAGCTGTTGGCTCTCATGCAGGAAGATTTAAAAGTAAAAAAAACAAATACTGAAGCGTATGGAGGCAGCTGACAGGGAGTTCACGGACTGTATGACCTGGCTGACAACGAATATTGAAAAACTAACTAACTCTGTTGCATTAATAAAGCACCTTGTTAAATGTGTAAAACATGTCTGCATCAGTATTATCTTGTATTTCCATACAATGTTACACTAGGCTGTTACACATCTATTGTCAGAGAAGTACTTGCATAAATAGGTAAGCCACCTTCATACGAGCAAGGACAGAAAACAGGGCAAAGTGAATGCAGTATACTTATTTTTTCAGTACGTTATGGGTCAAAGTATTTGGTGAGTACATTTCTAACTCTTCTGGCTTCAGTCTCGTTGCTGTCTGTTTTGAAATTGTTAGGTTGCGTTCAAGAAAACAAAGAAATAGTGTGCTGCTGTCTGATAGCGTTTTCTGAAGTCTCCGGTTACCCTGTCCACACTGATCTGCCCGAGCAGCGTTTTCAAAAATACCCACCCTAGAAAGTGTTTCTGAAAAGCTCTGGTTTTGGGGGATGGAAACACAGTTTTAGTGTGGACGGAGGGTAAAAACAAAGAGAAAAAGCTTCAGTTATGGATTTATCCGGCGTAGTGTGGACGTAGCCTTAGCCTGGTCCTACCAAAGTCCAACACCTCACATTTGTTTGCATTTAAATTACATCTGCTATTTTCAGCCCATTTTTCCCATAGGTCCAGAGCTCTCTGCAAGGTCTGTAATCTTCCTTGATGTGCACTAAACCCCCAGTCTCGGTGTGATCCGCAAATTTGCTGATCCAGTTAACAACATTATCATGCAGATTGTTGATATAGAAGACAAACAGCAATGGACCCAGCACCGATCCCTGCGGCCTTCAGTCAGAGAGATAACCATCTACTACACTCTTTGGCTTCTACCACAAAGCCAAGGTCTAATCCAATTTACTACCTCATTTTGAATGCCAAATAACCAAACACCCATGCTTGTCAAGTCAAGTCAAGTCAGTTTTATTGTCATTTCGACCATAACTGCTGGTACAGTACATAGTAAAAATGAGACAATGTTTTTTCAGGACCATGGTTTTACATGACACAGTACAAAAACTAGACTAAACTATGTAAAAAAACAACACAGAGAGGAAAAAACAACACACAACAACTACACTAGACTACAGACCTACCCAGGATTGCATAAAGTGCACAAAACAGTGCAGGCATTACAATAAATAATAAACAAGACAATAGGGCAGCAAGTTGGTGTCAGTCCAGGCTCTGGGTGTTGAGGAGTCTGATGGCTCAGGGGAAGAAACTGTTACATAGTCTGGTCGTGAGAGCCCGAATGCTTCGGAGCCTTTTCCCAATGGCAGGAGGGAGAAGAGTTTGTATGAGGGGTGTATGGGGTCCTTCATAATGCTGTTTGCTTTGCGGATGCAGCATGTAGTGTAAATGTCTATAATGGCGGGAAGAGAGACCCCGATGATCTTCTCAGCTGACCTCACTATCCGCTGCAGGGTCTTGCGATCTGAGATAGTGCAATTTCCGAACCAGGCAGTGATGCAACTGCTCAGGATGCTCTCAATACAACCCTTGTAAAATGTGATGAGGTTGGGGGGTGGGAGATGTACTTTCCTCAGCCTTCACAGAAAGTAGAGATGCTATGGAGCTGGTGTTGAGGGACCAGGTGAGATTCTCCGCCAGGTGAACACCAAGAAATTTGGTGCTCTTAACAATCTCTACCAAGGAGCTATCGATGTTCAGCGGGGTGTGATCGCTCCATGCCTTCCTGAAGTCAACAACCATCTCTTTTGCTTTGCTCACATTAAGAGACAGGTTGTTGGCTCTGCACCAGTCTGTTAGCCGCTGCACCTCCTCTCTGTACGCTGACTCGTCATTCTTGCTGATGAGACCCACCACGGTCGTGTCATCGGCGAACTTGATGATATGGTTCGAGCTGTGTGTTGCAGCGCAGTCGTGGGTCAGCAGAGCGAACAGCAGTGGGCTGAGCACACAGCCCTGGGGAGCCCCCGTGTTCAGTGTGATGGTGTTGGAGATGCTGCTCCCGATCCAGACTGATTGAAAGTCAGGAAGTCTAGCATCCAGTTGCAGAGGGAGGAGTCAAATGTCTTGCTAAATCCATGTAGAAACATCAACTGCCTTGCCTTCATCACCTTTTCATGGTAACATCCACAAAAACTCCATAAGATTGGTTAAACACAATTTACCATGCACAAAGCCATGCTGATTATCCCTAATCAGTCCATATCTATCCAAATACTCATATATCCAGTCCCTTAGAATACCTTCCAAAACCTTTCCCACTAGGCCTTGCACAGTGTCTGAGGGAACACCTTGTCAGGCCCTGAGGATTTATCCACCTTAATATGCCTCAAGACAGCAAACACCTCTTCCCCTGTAAACTCCCAGCTACGATCCTTCTGCCACAACTCAGTGATACCTACAACGTCATACCTTCCAATCCTTAACTGCACTACAAGATCATCTATCCTATTCTGTATATTGCGTACATTCAAATTTAACTCCTTCAGTCCTGTATTCAGGACTCTTTTCCCGTCACACTGCAGCTCATCCCACTGACTGCAGTTTTGCCCTGTCATCGGCCTGTCCTTCCTCACCGTCTCACTACACACTGCAGCTGCTCCATTCTCAGCTCTATAACTGGTTCCTATCAACTTACATTAAACCCTCATCCAGCAGTTTTAGCAAACCTGCCCTCAAGTGTATTGTTCCCCTTCAGTTCAGGTGTAACCTATCCCTTCTGTGCAAAAGCCATATCTTCTCCAGAAGCACTCCCTCCATTGATCTAGAGATCTAAAATTCTGTCCCCTGTACCACTTCCTCAGCCACTCTTCCATCTGCGCTATCATCCTATTCCTGCTCTGACTAGCATGTGGCACAGGGAGTAATCCAGAGAGTGCTATCTTGGAGGTCCTGCTCTTCTGCCTTTTCCCGAACTCCCGATACTCACTCATCCCCCTTTCTTCCAATGTGATTGGTGCCAACGGTCTCATGACCTCTGGCTGCTCACTCTCCCTCTTGAGAATCTCCTGCTGCCACTGAGTCATCCTGGACTCTAGCACCTGGCAGGTAATACACTACCCTGGATTGTCTTTTGCAGCTACAGAATCTGCTGTCCTTCGCCTAAACTATTGAGTCTTTTATCACTATTTCTCAGTGTGACTTTACCCTTATTCCCTTTGCCCGCACCTTTTGTCAAAAGACCATGGGGGGGGTGGGGGGAGGTAAATGACAATTATCACAACTCATGGGATCTTTCTTGCCTGCTGATAGTTTCTCAGGTTAATCTTACATTGAAAGGAATCTCTGTCTATGCGATACTGGATTGGAATCCGCAGTACTGGATTGGAATGTCAGGCTGGAGATCCACGGCCAAGTTCCAGGGGTATGATTGAATCAACAAGAATCCACAGGGAGAGGAGAGTTTCCCATCCTGTAGATGCAGACAAAGTCTTCTTTACTGTTTAATCTGTCAAGCAAAGGATGCAATTATCTCCAGAGAACTTTTGAAAATGAACCCTTTGTCAAGCTATATTTTCCTCAGAGATGCTTTGGCCCAATGTCTGCAAGTCCGCGAGTATAGAGGAGGCTGGAGGACTGATGTCAGCCTGTCCTGGGGTTAGAGGTCTGTTTGAGCGTGTGAATGGGAGGGTATGTGTGCGATTGGAGAGGGGCTTTTTGCTGCTGTTGTGTTGCTTTTGTTGCTTGTGTTGTTTTGCTGAGCACTTAGAGTATTGTCAACAATTTTGGAACCCATATCTCACAAAGGATGTGTTGTCATTGGAAAGAGTCCAGATGAAGTTCACAAGGATGATTCTGGGAATGAAAGGGTTAACATATAAGGACCATTTGGCAGCTTGGGGCATGTTCTCACTGGAATTTAGAAGAATATGGGGGGGATTTCATTGAAACCAATTGAATGTTGAAAGGACTTGATAGGATGGATGTGGAGAGGATGTTTCCCTATGGTGGGGGTATCCAGAACAAAAGGGCACAGCCTCAAAATTGAAGAGCGACTTTTTAGAACAGAGGTAAGGAGGAAGTTTTTTAGACAGAGAGTAGTGAATCTGTGGAATGTTCTGCCACAGACTGCGGTGGAGGCCAAGTCTGTGGGTATATTTAAAGCGGAAGTTGATAGTTTCCTGATTAGTCAAAGCATCAAAGGATTTGGCGAGAAGGCAGGTGTATGGGGATCAGTGGGATCTAGATAAGGCATGATGGAATGGCAGAGCAGCTTTGATGGGCCGAATGGCCTAATTCTACTCCTATGTCTTATGGTCTTATTATTTATTTATTTTTATCTTAGCAACAGAGTGCAGAGTGAGCCTTTTGACCCTTCGAGCCACATGACCCCAACAACCCCCAACAAACCCTAACCTAATCACGGGAGAATTTACAAAGAACACCTACCTGGTACAAAAAATAGCCTACCTGGTATGTCTTTGGACATGCAGAGACACCTTGCAGACTGCACCCAAATTGAGCTCCGCACTCTGGAGCAGCCCGAGCTGTAATAGCATCACACAAACTGCTATGTACCTGGCACTAATGGCGCCAATGATGGACGTGCTGTGTTGGAACTGCAATGTGTGGTGACAGTTGCAAGCTGCTGCTGGTTGTGTTGGCTGGTATCGTAAATGATGCATTGAACTGTATGTTTCAATATCATATGATAAATAAATGAATCTGAAAACTGAATTCTGAGATGTTTGTATTATGACCATCTTTAAACCCTGTACCAAATGACTGCTTCTCCATCCAAGGGGTAAGATTGCAAAGTCCTGCATTTGTCATATCAAAGCTTCGGCATTGACCAGACCATTAAGCTAATCTCTAATTTAGTGCAAATCCAGCACCTGATAAACTTGCTTGACAGCATCAGTAAACTTGGTTCAGCAGATGCTTTTACTGTAATCCAGAAATTGTGATAATCTCTGAAAATATATTCATGTAATAATTGATTTTTTTTCCCAAAACCTACTTGTATATTCAACAAGAGGATGAGTGGGTTGTATTAATGCCATGTTTGCATAATGTAACACTCCTTGGCTTTTGACGGAGGAGTACAGACCTATCTACCACTCTAGACTTTACTGACATTCAGTGTGATCAAGGCTAATCTGTGATCTAAAGTGTTATGCCCATTTCTTCATATCCCTTAATACTTGTCGTCATCCGAAACTTTACCATATTTTCACATGGTGCAGAAGGAGGCTATTACAGCCTGTCAAGTCCACGCTAGCACATCGGAGCAATCCTTTACTCCACTGATTTTCTTGTAACCTATTTCCTGCATATTCCCATCAGTTCCCCTCCCCCTACAACCCCAGATTCCACAATCAATTTGTATTTGGGGATGATTTATAGCAACCAATTAACCTGCTGTCAACTTGAAAATCTTTGGAATGCAGGAGTAACCGGGGGAACCCCATACAGAGAACATGCAAACTCCACACAGACAGCACTGGAAGTAAGGGTTGAGCCTGGGTCACTGGAGATGTGTGGCAGCCCTACTAGCTGCACCTGATGTCAAGCTTCACAGTAACAATTGATCAGAAATTCATCACTGTTTGTGGGGAAGGATTCCAAATTTCCATAAATCCCTGCAATTACAATATCATTCCTGAAAAGTTTCGGTCTTACAACCCAGGTTCTGTCACTTATCCAGTCACATAATATCCAAAAGGGATTACTCAAATAAGACCATCACACCATAAGATATAGGAGCAGAATTACGCCATTTGGCCCATTGAGTCTGCTCTGCTATTTCATCATGGCTGATCTGATTTTCCCCTCAGCCCCAATCTTCTTCCTTCTCCCTTGAATCCCTTCATGCCCTGACCAATCAACCTCTGCCTTAAATATACATGCAGATTTGGCCTCCACAGCAGCCTTTGGCAAAAACTGCCACTGAATTGCCATTCTCCAGCTGAAGAAATTCCTCCTCCTCTCCATTCTAAAAAGACACCCTTCTATTCTGAGACTGTGTCCTCTGGTTTTAGACTCTCCCATCAAAGGAAATATCCTCTCCACATCCACTCTATCCAGGCCTTTCAACATTTGACAAGTTTCAATGAGGTCATCCCTCACTTATCTGAATTCCAGTGAATACAGGCCCAGAGCCTTTTCATCTTTGGTGAGAAGAAAACTTTTCATATGAAAAGCCATTCAATCTTGGAATCGATTTCCTGAACCTTCTTTGAACTCTCTCTATTTTCAACACATCCTTTCTAAGTAATTGGGCCCAAACTTGCTCACAATACTCCAAGTGAGGCCTCATCGATGCTTTATAAAGTTTCAACGTTACATTCTTGCTTTTATATTCTAGTCCTCTTGAAAAGAATGCTAACATTGCATTTGCCTTCCTCACCACAGACTTAACCTGAAAATTAACCTTTAGGGAATCCTGTAGAGTGACTTCCAAGTCCCTTTGCACCTCAGTTTTTTTGTATCTTCTCTCTATTTAGAAAATAGTCAAGTCTTTCATTTCTTCTACCAAAGTGCATGACCATACCCTTCGTCACACTGTATTCCATCTGCCACTTCTTTGCCTATTCTCCTAATCTATCCAAGTCCTTCTGTAGTGTCTCTATTTCCTCAAAACTACCTGCCCTCCACCTATCTTCATATCACCTGCAAACTTTGCAACAAAGCCATCAATTCCATCATCCAAATCATTGACATATAACATAAAAAATAATCAGTCACAACACAAACCTTCGTGGAACACCGCTACTCACTGGCAGCCTTTTATTCCCACTCTTTGCCTACTTCCACTTAGCTACTACTTTATCCATGCTGGATTCTTTCCTGGAATGTCATGAGCTTGTCGCTTGTTAAGCACCCTCATGTGTGGCTCTTTGTCAAAGGCCTTCAGAAAATCCAAGTAAACAACATCCACAGATTTTCCTTTATCCATCCTGCTTGTTATTTCTTCAAAGAATTCCAATAGGTTTGTCAGCCAAGATTTTCCCCTGAAGAAACCATGTTGACTAGGGCCTATTATATCATGTGCCTCCAAGTACCTTGAGTCTTCATCCCTAATAATTGAGTCAAACATCTTCCCGACCACTGAGGTCAGACTAACTGGCCTATAGTTTCTTTTCTTCTGCCTCTCTCCCTTCTTGAAGAGTGGAGTAACATTTGCAATTTTCTGGTCTTCTGGAACTATTCCAGAATCTAGTGATTCTTCTTGAAAGATCATTACTAATGCTTTCATGATCTTTTCATCCACCTCATTCAGAACTCTGAAGTGTACTCTATCTGGTCCAGGTGACTTATCTACTTTCAGACCTTTCAGTTTCCTAAGAACCTTCTGTCTAGTTATGGTAACTTCACACACTTCATACACCCTGACACCTGGAAATTCCACCACACTGCTGATGTCTTCCACAGTGAAGACTAATGCAAAATACTTATTCAATTCATCCATTATTTCAATATCCCCCATTACTACCTCGCCAGCATCATTTTCCAATATCCATCCTCACCACACTAATACACTTTATCTATCTGAAGAAACTTTTGATATCCTCTTTAATATTATTGGCTAGATTACTTTTGTATTCTATCTTTACCTTCTTAATGATGTTTTAGTTGCGATCTGTTGGTTTTTAAAAGCTTACCAATCCTATAACTCCCTACTAATGTTTGCTCTATTATATACCCTCTCTTTGGCTTTTACGTTGGTTTGAGTTCTCTTGTTAGCCATTGTTGTATCATCTGCCTAAAGAATACTTCTTCTTCTTTGGGATGTATATATCCTGTATCTTCCAAATTGCTTTCAGAAATCCCAGCCATTGCTGTTCTGCTGCTATCCCTGCCAGGATTCTTTCACAATCAATTTTTAAAAAAATAATTCTTTAATCTTCTGAAAAAATTGAAGAAGTGAGAGGGTTGGAAATTTGAGTCAGATGTACACGTGAAAGGAAAGCTGAGGATTTCGAAAAAAGGAGAGAAGTACAATAGAGAAAGAATCGAAGAAAGTGCAGTCCAGAGAATGAATTAGAACAGTTTCTGTCTTTAATACAGTATTAGAGCAAAAAGCATTTCACAGGAATCCAGTCAGATCAAAATTATAACAAATATAGAAAGGTAGATGTAGTGTATGCACTTTCCTTGGAAGTGGCATCAGAGGTAGATTGGATTATAAAAAAAAACCTTTTGGCTCATGGCTTTCATAAATCAATGTATTTAATATAAGAGTTGAGATGTTACGTCAGAGTGGTACGGGATGTTGGTAAAACCGAACTTGAAGTATTGTGTGGAGTTTTGGTCACCTGCTTACAGGAAAGATATCAATATGCTTGAAGGAGTACAGACAAAATTTACAAGGATGATGTGGGACTTGAGGACCTGAATTAAAGGTTAGATAAATTAGGACATTATTCCTGGAATGCATGAGAATGAGGGAACATTTTATGGAGGTATACAAAATTATAAAGGTTATAGATAGGGTAATTAAATACAGGCTTGTTCCCCAGAGGTTGGGTCGGATTAGAACTAGAGGTCATAAGTTTTGGATGAAAGACAAAATATTTAATAGGAACCTCAGGGGAAACTTCTTCACTCAGAAGATGATGCGAGCGTGGAATGAACTGCCGGTGGAAAAGGCAAATGCGGGTTTGTTTGTTACATATAAGAGAAGTTTAAATGGGTACATGGTGTAATGTATTGTGTGAGTATTCGTAGGTCAGAGTGTGTATGACATCAGGACGGGGGTAGGAAAAATGGAAGTCTGTTGAATAAACGTGGTTGTTCAATCTACAGCGGTGTCCAAGTCACATCAATACTACATGTTGTCAGAAGAAATTGCGAGAAAAAAAGGAAGAGGAGACACGTAAAAGATGTCACAATTACAGCCACCGTCAAGTTTAAGCCTACGAGGTAATCTTGCTGAGAACTGGAAAGTGTGGATCCAGAAGTTTGAGCTATTTCGCACCGCTAGTGGCGTAGCTGAAAAGACGGGGAAAGTGCAATGTGCTACGTTTCTGCATGTGGCGGGGGAAGCGGCAATAAAGGTTTGCAACACGTTTGTCTTCCAAGATGATGAGCAAAATAAAAGTGAAGTGTTGAAGAAAAGTTTCAAGATTACTGCGAACCGAGAAAAAGCCTACTGTACATCTGGCACGTTTTTCACGAGGGCTCAGGGACCGACAGAGACCATAGACGCCTACGTAACAGATTTGAAGAACAAGGCAAAAGACTATGAGTTTGGACAACTGCATGATTCTTTAATACGTGACAGGTTTATATGCGGCATACAAGATGATCAAGTGAGAGGCAGGCTATTGAGAGAGGCAGATCTTACATTAGAAAAGGCGATTGATGTTTGCCGTGCCAGCGAGATCACGTCATTCAGCGCTCAATGAAGAGACTGAAGTGCACAAAATAAAAACTGTGAAAACTGACAAGAGTAGGACAAAGTCAGCTCCACAGCTTCAAAAGGAAGTTAACTGCAACAGATGTGGTTATAAACATGGATACAGAGAATGACCAGCCTTTGGTCAGACATGCAAGTTATGCCAGAAAAGAAATCACTTTGCAAAGATGTGCAAATCGTAGGAGCACACAAGGAAAATGCATGCTGTGGAACAGAGTGAGAGCAACAGTGACATGTTCATTGGCACAGGAGGTATGCATCAAGAATATTGACAATGCAGAGATGGAGGATGAAGACGATTGGACTCAAGATCTGATAATAAACAGGAGGAATGTGACATTTAAGCTTGCCACTGGGGCAAAGTGCAATGTAATGTCAGCAGAAACATTCAGCTCACTGGACATCAGAGGAAGACTGTGAAAATCCACCTGCAAGCTTATTGCATATTTCGACCACAAGACAGTGCCATTGGGAAAGAAAGCACTCACCTGTGTGTACAAAGGATAAAAACACGAGATCGAGTTTGAGATAGTACAGCAACATGTTCCAGCAATACTGGGCAAAGCAACATGGATCACAAAGCTAGGCCTGGTGAAGCGAATCTATGGTGTTGAGAAAGAAAATGACATTCTCAAAGACTTTGCTGACTTGTTTTCTGGACTAGGATGTTTACCAGGGAAACACCATATCCAGATTGATCCAACTATTACACCAGTCGTACATGCTCCGAGAAAGATTCCAGTAGCTCTCAGGGATCGAGTAGTGGAGGAGCTACACAGAATGGAACAGATGGGAGTTATAACCAGACAAATAGAACCGGCCGACTGGGTGAATAGTATGGTGACAGTGGTCACAGAGAAAAAGATGAGGATTTGCATGGATCCACAAGATCTCAACCGAGCCATCAAAAGAGAGCACTATCCACTGCTCACGGTTGAAGAGGTTGTCTCCCGCATGCCTAATGCAAAACACTTTTCAGTATTAGACGCAAATCAAGGTTTCTGGCAGATCAAGCTGGATGAAGAAAGTTCCAAATTATGCACTTTCAACACACCCATAGGGAGATATTGTTTCCTGCATCTGCCCTTTGGGATTTCTTCTGCATCAGAGGTATTCCAGAGGTCCGTGGCACAAATGATTGAAGCCCTGGACGGGGTGGTCAACATCACTGATGATTTACTGATATGGGGTGACACAATTGAGGAACCTGATCAGAGATTGAGGAAGCTCCTGGAGAGAGCACATGAATACAACCTAAAACTGAACAAAAGTAAATGTAAGATCAGAACTACAGAGATCAAATATATAGGTCACGTACTCAGTGCTGATGGGCTAAAACCAGATAATGAAAAGATAAGGGCTGTGGTACAGCTACCACCACCCGAAGACAAGCAAGGACTTTTGAGGTTCATGGGCATGAAACGGTATCTTGCCAAATTCATTCCCAACTTATCAGAGGTCAGTGCTCCACTTCGAAAGCTACTAGAGAGCAACACTGAATGGCACTGGGAAGACGAACAAAAGAAAAGTTTTGACACATTGAAGCAGTTGGTTACCAATGCACCAGCACTCAAGTTCTATGATGACAATAAACCAGTGACGATGTCTGTGGGTGCCAGTTCGGAAGAAATAGGAGCTGTTATACTGCAGGATGGGAGGCCTGTGGCGTATGGATCATGAGCACTTACGGACTGTCAATGCCGATATGCTCAAATCAAGAAGGAATTACTCGCCATAATTTATGGGTGTGAGAAGATCCACCAGTATGTATAAGGCAAAGAAATCCAGGTTGAGAGTGATCACAAACCACTTGAGAGCATCTTCAAAAAGCCACTTCACCAAGCTCCTATGAGGCTGCAAAGGATGCTTCTCAGGCTACAGAGGTACACTCTCACAGTCACGTACAAGCCAGGAAAAGAACTGCACATCGCTGATGCTCTGAGCCGTGCTTACCTCAAAGAGCAAAAGGAAGAGTTGCTAGGAAGAGAGCTGGAGGTCAACTGGGTTACACCTCAGCTACCCATCTCTGAGGAGAAGTTGAACATGTTCAGGAAAGTGACTGCAGATGATCCTGAAATGCGAATGCTAAGAGACATTACAATGAATGAATGGCCAACTGAAAGAAAAGATGTTCCAAAGGAAATGCAGAAATACTGGATATTTAAAGAGGAAATCAGCTATGCATCAGGACTAATGTTCAAACCGGCAAAACTCATAGTACCAAACCAAATGAGACAGAAAATGCTCAACAGAATTCATGAGTCACACCTGCGGATAGTGAAATGTAAAGAAA
This sequence comes from Hemitrygon akajei, assembly GCF_048418815.1. Lineage (NCBI taxonomy): Eukaryota > Metazoa > Chordata > Chondrichthyes > Myliobatiformes > Dasyatidae > Hemitrygon > Hemitrygon akajei. The sequence continues at coordinate 107,767,972 of NC_133133.1, read as the reverse complement.
GAGCAAGGGACATTCTCTATTGGCCAGGCATGTCAACTTAGATAGAGGACATTGTGTCTCAGTGTGCTGTCTGTAATGAAAACAAAAACAGCAATCCAAGAGAGCAACACACACAAAATGCTGGTGGAACACAGCAGGCCAGGCAGCATCTATAGGGAGAAGCACTGTCGATGTTTCGGGCTGAGACCCTTCGTCAATTCAAGAGAGCCTCTGCTTCCCCATCCACTACCAGGAAGACCATGGGAGAAGACTGGCACAGATCTCTTTCACTACAATGGTGCAGAATATCTGCTTTGTGTGGACTACTATTCAAAATATCCGGAGATCACCAAGTTAAGTGACACATTCAGTCAAGGTGTCATTACCGCAATGAAGTCGACATTTGCAAGACATGGTATTCCAGATATTGTCATTAGTGACAATTGTCCACAATATGCCAGTGGTGAGTTTAGAGGATTCTCAGAAAGCTGGGAATTTCAACATGTTACTTCCAGCCCAGGGCACGCTCAGTCTAATAGACAAGCAGAGAGAACTGTACAAACTGTCAAAAACATGCTCAAGAAGGCACAAAGCAGAAACGGTGACCCGTACATTGCTCCACTTGAATACCACAACACACCGATTGAGGGTGTGGGGTTCTCTCCTGCGCAGCTGTTGATGGGACATCGTCTGAAGTCCAAACTGCCAACATCCACAACTCTACTGACTCCTGAAGGTAATGCTCAAGTACATGACAAGCAAATAAAGCAAAAGAGCCACTATGACAGATACAAGACAGTTGCCAGATCTGCATACAGGTGAAAATGTCAGAGTACAGAGAGGAGACACTTGGCAACCTGCTGTGGTTGTGAACAGACATCAGCAACCAAGATCCTTCAGAGTTCGCACGCCGGATGGAAGAGTCTACAGGAGGAACAGGAAGCGTCTACTGAAGACAGGCGAGAGGGAGTTTCCATGTTCAGATGCACAGGACATTTCCACATATACAGACATGGAAACAAACAACACCAAGAGTGATGCAGACCACAAAGACACAGAGGTCACTCGAGACTGACACTGATGTAGGACAAGCACAGTCACGGCTGTGTTACACACAGTCTGGGAGACAAGTCAAATTTCCAGCTAGATACAGAGACTAGATCTACCTACAGTCTCACACAGTTTGAGGCAAAGTCACACATGCTATAAGTTCCAAGGTGTGAAATAAAAGGTTTATTAGTCTATGTTAGTAAAAGAAAATACACTGCTGTTAGTATTGTAAGATACAACGTAGAATACTGAATAAGAAGTTAAGATGTTTTTATTTTAGTTTATGTCATGGCTGTTGCAATGTAAGAAAGGCATACCTAGAGGCATTGTTTTGGTAATTCACAGTGTTGTAAAAAAAATCTTGAGAAGGGGGATGTAATGTATTGTGTGAGTATTCGTAGGTCAGAGTGCATATGATGTCAGGACGGGGGTAAGAAAAATGGAAGTCTGTTGAATAAACGTGGTTGTTCAATCTACAGCAGTGTCCGAGTCACATCAATACTACACATGGGTGAGAGGGGTATGGAGGGTGGGTAGATGGGACAAGGCAGAAAAACAGGTCGGCATAGACTGAAGGGATCGATGGGCTAAAGCATATATGTCAAACTCAAGGCCTGCGGGCCAAATTCGGCCCGCAGTGGAATTATCTTTGGCCCACGAGATAATATCTAATTACTATTAAAGCTGGCCCCAGTAATCGAAGCGCCTATGGCGTATGATATGGCTAATGCTGAGTTTATTCAGGTACCAGGTTTTCAGGGTTTTTAGTGTTTATTCGGCAGTCTTCTTCATAAGAAGTGGAATTTGTAAAGTGAAACACTTTGTAGTTATAGCAGAGACTGAGACACTTGAGAGCAGGCTGAAAAAACGGAGGCAACAAAAGCTGCGTTCGCACGCGTCCAACTGATCCGGCCCGCGTGAAGCTGCATTTTGCTCAATCCGGCCCGTGACCTAAAATGAGTTTGACACCCCTGGGCTAAAGGGACTGATTCAGTTTCGTAATGATATATGACTGTAAGTATCCCTTTAAAAAAACGTTATTTTGATCTTTACCTGCACCAGATTTTTTCCGGTGTTAGTTAAGTTTGTGCTGCCTTCAATAGAGGATGCCCTGTTTACAGTCCAGCCACTATTATTCACCTTGGATAGTGGCAAGCTCCTATGACCACTACACGAGACATTAGAAAATATGTAAATTGCAGGGATTAAGGACTGCCTTTAATATGGAGAAAAGTAATAGACTCAAGTTCAAAGTTCAAAGTAAATTTATTACCAAAGTACACGTATGTCACCATGTACAACCCTGAGATTCATTTTCTTGCAAGCATACTCAGTAACTTCAAAATCCATAATAGAATCAATGAATGCTCACAGCAATGGGGTGGACAACCAGTGTGTAAAGACAAACAGTGCATAGAAAGAAAGAAAGAAAGAAAGAAAGAAAGAAAGAAAGAAAGAAAGAAAGAAAGAAAGAAAGAAAGAAAGAAAGAAAGAAAATAATAAATAAATAAATGAATCAATGAATGAATGAATAAGTAAATAAATAAGCAAGCAATAACTATCAAGAACATGAGATGAAGAACCCTTGAAAATGAAACCATAAGTTGTGAGAACAGTTTAGAGATGGGGCAAGTACAGCTATCCCCATTAGTTCAAGTGCCTGATAGGTGAGGGGTAAAGACTGTTCTTGAACCTGGTGTTGTGGGTCCTGAGGCTCCTGTACCTTCTTCCCAATGGCAGCTGTGAGAAGAAGGGTGACCTGTGTGGTGGAGGCCTCTAATGATGTGAATGGAGTTTGGTGGAAGTTTGGTCAGCTATTGAAGAATGTTAGGGCATGTGGGGGTGCTGTGCATATGGAGCCTGATTTAGGTGAGATTTTCTGATTTAGGGCTGAACAGAGTACAGAATTTGGACGTTAATGATAGATTAGTATACAAGAATTGTATTTATTATTTTTAATTTCCTTTGGGATCAACATTTAAGCAATAGCCACCTTTAATTCATTGATTATTATCTCATTGAGCCGTGAAGAAATATTGACACTATCTCTTTCTCCACAGATTATTCCCATTTTTTGTTTTTACTGTGTCTGATAGGATTTTTTTTCTAATTGGATATTAATTGATAAAGCTGTGTCAATATGTGAAAATACGATCAAAAATGACACAATTAATATATTCAGAAAACAGAGTATTTATAGAGAAGAGAAACAAAGATGACAGAAATGTTCCCAATAACAGTAAGGTAATTCCCTTTGAGAGAAAACGCATCAACAAGTGGAGATTAGTTCCAACATACTATGCATGCCTGGGTGGCACAATAGCATAGAGGTGAGCGTAACGCTTTACAAAACTAGCAATCGGGGTTCAATGCCCACCACTGTCTGTAAGGAGCTTGTATGTGTAATGCCCTAGCTAAGATTTCTATTGCTGTGCTATGAGGTATTTTATTTTAGCAGTTTTCTGCCAAAGCAGGGTGGCCTGCTGGTAAGAGTGTTTTGGCTTCCGCTGATGTTAAGGAGACACGTTACCCAACTTTGGAATGTTGTGTCACCCAATTATAACTTTCTTCCCAGTGGAAGGTTCAGGAGAGCAGGGTGGGATCATATTTCTGAATGACTGAAGTTGGTTTGGGGACTTTTGGCAGGAGCTGCAGAGTGGGGTACAAGGGAAGATGCCCTGGAATGGCATTGTAAGGAGAGTCCCTGCTGCAAAAAGTGCTTTGTTCAGATGAATGCTCCAAGAAGGGCCTATACTCCTGAAAGAGCCAATTTGTTCAAGATGGCCTTTGAGGGAAATTCAGACTGTGGCAGGTGATTTCATGCAGATGGTGCATCCAGCCCATGAGTAAAGCGATACACCCTCGACTGCTCCCAGAAACGAGCTCCAGTGTTTATGTGCACATTGGACTGGTTTATCTGTAATGGGTCCTTCTATCTTTTTTTTGTTTCTCTGTCAACTCTTTGATAAAGTTGAAAGTTTAGTAAATATACTTACTTTATAATCTTATGTTGGTGTATGATCTGTCATTTCTAAGCTACTGATAACTGTATGAGAAGTATTTACACAGCATTTTCTCAAGTTGAAGTTCCTTTAATTAGAATATACAAATCTTTCTATTTGGTTGAACCCCAAACCCTACCGACCCTAGACATGAGTTAGCTAATGAGCTGAGTTGGTGTACGAGCCTCGGTGAGAGGGTTACATGTGTTTTCCCTGTGGCCACATGGGCTTTCAGGTGCTCCAGTTTCCTCCCAAATTTCAAAGACATGTGAGTTTGTAAGGGTGGGCACGCTATGTTGATGCCAGAAGCTTGGCGACACTTGTGGACTAAACTTTGTTCTTTAAAGCATAAAATTCTGGACATTTAAGTTCAATTTATGCTTTATTTTCTTATGAATGCTGCTTATCTGATGCTTTTACATTGCACCTGTCCACCCATATACTTGGGCACATGATAATAAATTCAACTTTGACTCTTAAATCAATCTCATGCTTTTGCATCGGTACTGAATCAACAGAGCAATCATCCACCCATTTCCATTCTGGCTGGTTATACCTTTCTCACTTCATGCAACTTTTGTAAAATCCTAAACATGTGAATCTGCAGATGCTGAAAATCCAAGCAACACACACAAAATGCTGGAGGAACTTAGCAAGCCAGGTGCATCTATGGAAAAGAGTAAACAGTCGACATATTGGGCTATGACCCACCATCAGGATCAGAATTTGTAAGATCCTGGTTTGGCAATTAATTTAAGAAATTTCTTCTGTGGCGCAGCAACTGTCAGTAATTCACAGCCTCCAAAAAACACTTCATGGAGAACAAGTTGTCCAGTAACCAAACTCTTAGATGTGACAAGGATTCAAATTAGATTAAAGTTCAATAATCAAGGCTTGAAGTAAATTTATTAACAAAGTACATATATGTCACCATATACAACCCAAGACTGGTTTTCTTGCGGGCATACTCAATAGATCCAATAACCATAATAGAATCAATGAAAGACCATTCCAACAGGGTGGATAACAAGCATGCAAAAGACAAAGTATTGTGCAATTCAAAATAGAGAGAAAAAAATAGATAATGACAATAATAAATAAATAACAATAAATACTGAGAACACGAAATGAAGAGTCTGTACTTAGTTGTGCTCACACGAACCTGTCACTCTTCAATGTAACAGCTCAAACTGAATCAAAGTATAAAATCAATATAAAGGCTCGGATAAATACATTAGCTGGAAGAATTAAATGAAATTAAATCAGCTTGAGGATTAAATAGTGGACATAGATGTTTTGTACCCAACTCACCCTGGCACTGTCTGTTCAATCTCCTGCCATTTGGTAGGAGATACAGAAACATCTTAGCCAGACAATAAGAGTGAAAAACAGCTTCTTTCCACGGGCAGCTGAATAATGCTATACCCCGGCTTGTCAATGGCCTTTGAGTCTAATGGACTATCAAAGTCACTTGTCAAATGCAAATATGGGATTTTTAAAAATTGAGCTATACTGCATGGATTGTAAATACTTGTTTTACACAGGCTGGAATAGCACCACAATCTTGTTGTCTTGAGCAATGACAATAAAGTTCTATTCTTTGGGACACTGATAGTTTAGTGATATACTTCAATGACTTTATCAATAATCTGTCAAATCCACCACTGATATGATGGTAAAAAGCAACAAGTGGGTCTTCTGTGGAGGTACAGGTATCCACCTGAATCTGTGGCAGACATATCCATCATGAAACTCAAAGACCTATGCAATTCCAAAGTCCTCAGTGGTTCTTATTAAGTTCTTGGGTATCATGTCATTCTTAATCAGCTCTTCACATCAAGCTTCAAATTCCAGTACATCCTGTGCAGCTGAATTTGATCCAGTCCTCAGATGCATTAGAGTTAGAGATGATTTTAATTTTGGATTGGGTGTCTGATATTTTCCAAAGCACAAAGTGTGACATTTGTACATTGGGTTGTCCACTATCTACTGTTTGCATCTGAACATAAGTGCCATTGCATCAACTGTTGAGGTACACTTACTGCAAGACAAGTCAAGTGAACATTTAAAATTTTCTCCAGCTACATTGTCTTAGTTTCCTAACAAGCATTTTATTGCCTTTGAGCCTTAACCATGATCTGAGGCAAATACTTTTTTCATGCTTGAATGCATAATCAGAATTGGCCAGAATCTGCCACAGTTATCCTAACCACTGGTGCTCCACAAGGTTACCTCTCAGCCTTCTATTCTGCTCCCTGTACACTCATGACTGTGTGGCCAGATGCTGCCCCAACTGCATCTGCAAGTTTGCAATAGTGGGCTGCATCTCAAATAATGATGAGTCGGAGTACAGGAAGGAGATTAGTGATGTGGTGTCATAACAGCAACCTTCCTCTCAACGTCATTGACCTCAGAAAGTAGGGGAAAGGGTGGCATGTGGTGCACATGCTCCTGTATACATCAATGGTGTTGAGTTTGAGTGCTTCAAGTTGCTAAGTTTGAACATCACCAATAGGCTGCCCTGGTCCAGCCATATTGATGACACAGTCAAGAAAGTGCACTAACTCCTCTATTTCCTAATGAGGCTAAAGAAATTTGGCAAGTCCCTGTCAAACCTTATCAGTTTTTATCAAAGCATTCTGCCTGGACGTATGGCCTGGTATGACAACTGCTCTGCATGTCCAGTAACTGCAAGAAGCTGCAGAGATTTGTGGATAAAGCTCAACACATCACGAACCAGCCTCCCCTCTGGAGACTCTGTCTACATTTCTCACTGCCTCATGAAAATAGCTGCCATAATCAAAGTCCTCACCCACACCAGACGTTCACTCTTCTCCCCTCTCCCATCTGTCAGAAGATACAAAAGCCTGAATTCACAGATTACCAGGCTTAAGGGCAGATTTTATCCCATTGTTATCAAACATAGGGATGAACTTTTACCTTACAACCTACCTCATTATGATTGTGTACCTCACTTTATCGTTCACTTACATTGCAATTGCATGTACACTTCATTTGGCATTCTTATTGTTTTACCTTCTTCTACCACCTCAAAGCACTGTGTAACAATTTGATCAGTATGAACAATATCTATAAAAGACAAACTTCTCACTGTTTCATGGTACATGTATGATAATAAGTGAATAGCAATACCAATTGGCAAGATTACGCAGATATCAATTAATGAGGAATTACTCTGGAAAAGGAGTTAACATTAGGGTCCAATTCCAAATGACACGCATGGTGGATCTTGAACAGGAGATTCATTAGATGCGAGTTTTTTTATAGGAGCCTCTATACAAATGACTGTCTTGGATGTCAGGAGATTGCATTCATGGATGATGTCCTGGGATGCCCAGAAGTATTATTATGGACCCCACAAGATCTGCCAGCAACACCGTCAGAAGTAGTGCTTTGCTCAATATATGGGGGGCTGGCCTTGCAGGAAGGTTGGATGTAAACCAGCTAGGAATCACAGTTTGGATTCTTTTCTCCAACTCTGGGTGTGCACAATAGAAATACACAGAAGCAGAGTCGGCAGAGGTTAGTATTTTGAGTTGGGATCTCTATTTAACTCATGGTTGTTAGAGTACTCTAGAGTCAGAGAGTTGATGCAGATTCACTCCTCCCCATATCTTTCATTTTTCTCTTTCTCCCTGCTATTCTGCACACTCGATGGTTTACAAACAGTTTCTTCTCCTCCACCATCAGATGTCTGAATGGTCCTTCAACCCATGAACACTGCCTGACTACATGTATTTAGCACTATGTATGTATCTATATATATATTAGTTTGAGGTTATTTTTATGTCTTGTACTGTGTGTACTGCCATAAAACAACAAGTTCCACCATATTCTGTATGTCAGTGATTCTGATTCTGTCAAATTACAGCCCAGCTTCTGATTTTTATGGAGACAGAGACAGTACAGATGCTCGACTCTGAAGCAACACATAGAAGATGGAAGCAACTATGGAGGGAAATGGATATGGACATTTTGAGTGAAGATCCCCCATCAGGAATGATACATTTATTCATGTATTTATTCAGCGATACAGAGCAGAATAGGCCTTCTGGCCCTTCAAGTCTCACCACCCCAGCAACCCCCAACAAACCCAATTAACCCTAACCTAATCACAGGACAATTTACAATGACCAATTAATCTACCTGGTACATCTCTGGACTGTGGGAGGAAACTGGACAACCTGGAGAAAACCCACACATTCCACAGAGACGACAAATTGGGAGTTTTTATAGAATGGCGCCAGAATTGTGTTCCAACTACCACAATGCTCCAAGCTGAAATCACAACACGCTAACTGCGTGGTTTGTATAATACTTCCACAATATCATTATGCTTTTAATTAATTAGAAGCATTTTCAACTGTTATTGAGAAGATTCATTACATTTTTAATTCTAAAAGATTGAGAAATATTTGAATTGAATTGACTTTATTTCTTACATCCTTCACATACATGAGTAAAAATATTTATGTTACGTCTCCGTCTAAATATGCCATGTGCAATCATAGTAATTTATAATAATTTATAATACATAGAACAGTCAGTATGATATGGAGTACACGCAGATCAGATCAGTGTGAGTTTATCATTCTGATGGCCTGGTGGAAGAAGCTGTCCCGGAGCCTGTTGGTCCTGGCTTTTATGCTGGAAGCTTTTATCCTTTTTTTGGTCCTGGAAGCAGCTGGTGCTGCTTCCTGGATGGTAGCAGCTGTAATAGATTGTGGTTGGGAAAACTTGGGTCACCAATGATCCTACAGACCCTTTTTACACATCTGTCCTTGTAAATGTCCTGAATCATGAGAAGTTCACAACTACAGATGCGCTGGGCTGTCCGCACCACTCTCTGCAGAGTCCTGCGATTAAGGGAGTTACAATTCCCATACCAGGCAGAAAAGCAGCCAGTCAGGATGCTCTCAATTGTGCTCCTGTAGGAAGTTCTTAGGATTTGGGGGCTCATTCCAAACTTCCTCAACCGTCTAAGGTGAAAGAGGTGCTGTTGTGCCTTTTTTACCACACAGTGTGTATGTAAACACCACGTGAAGTCCTCAGTGATGTGGAACTTGAAGCTGTCTACCCTCTCAATCCCAGATCCATTGATGTCAATTGGGGTTAGCCCATCTCTATTCCTCCTGTAATTCACAACCAGCTCCTTTGTTTTTGCGACATTGAGGGAGAGGTTGTTTTATCATATTTGTACTGTTTAATATTATTTGAAATGTTTCTAGCATTTTTGTTGAATGGAGACTCTGGGGAAGAGTGAACTGGCCTTTGTTGGCACAAAGTGTCAGAGGCCATCAGGATGTGTTATTGGTGAAGTCTTAGTCCTCACTGCTTCATCACCACTAATAGCCATGATGACTCAGGAGTGACGTGGTCAGTGTGTGATCCAGTCCTGCACTGCTCAGCATAGCACCAGCTAGACAGAAGAAAGTGCTGGATGTAGGTTTTGTGCTCTGGCAGTAAAGTTAGTGGATGTCCCAGGCAAGGAGCTGTGAGTAAGGGTGCAATCACCTAATATACAGCTATCTCCATTTACAGATCTATCATTTTCAAAGTCAAAATCACCCGCAATCTGTTAACGTCACCTTTGTACAAGAATTTGAAATGGTTTGAAAACTGAAAAATTACTTCCTTTTATGATTTAATTGGAACATAAGAACACCTCTTAAGATTTATTAATCACTGTCACCCACATACAACACACTCAACATGGTAAACTGAGATGTGGTCTGTGATCATAATTTGCAAATTTCTAAAGGGAGAAAATGAAAACTTGAAATTCAGTGTTTGTTCTCTTTACCCATGAGGTTAACCCTTGGTGCAGAGTGTTTTTCTAGGATTCAGGGCAATTTGATTTTGTGCAATAGAGTGTATTATATTCAGAAATCTTTCCCTGATTCAATCACTACAATCGCATAAGATTGGTTATTATTGGAATGAACAATTCTTTTATTTAGGAAACAACATCTAACATGATGCAACATTTCTCAAATGTGCACTGTAGGAGTAGGTAGGTTCTCTCCAGAGGCTGACAGAGTCTCCTGAACATTATTACATAATCAATAAATTGCTTTTTTGTTACAAGTCAACTGTTCTCAGGCTTCCAGCTAGGTACAGATAATGATTTTAACCAACATTTTGATGACAAACTCTGCCAGCTTAATCAAGAATGTCTTTGGACATGACTAGTCCGGTGGTATTTATACCCCCATCGTCCCCCTCTCCTCATCCAATCAGGTTTCCACTGTCACACCTCGTTTACAATCGAATTCTACAAACGTATGTAGATTTTACTTAGAAGAAGACATTGGGCTTTGTTAAAATTATTTTCCTCTAGTTTTATTTTAATTGTTTCCTTTACCAGGCAGTCCCAAAAGCAACTGGCATGGCACAGTAGATTTGTGCCGTCGGAGTCAATCCTATAGACATTGCGAATGCAGTGTTCTGCTACCGCCGACTGCTTTCTTATAACCATATGGACTGAGGTACAGTGAAAAACTTAGTTTTGCAAGCCATCTTATTGATTATTTCAATACCACAACACGTTGAAGTAGTACAAGGCTAAAGCAATAATGAAGTGTGAGATAGAGCATTATGGCTGCAGAGAAAGTGCAGTGCAAGCAGACAAGAAGATGCAAGGCTATGGTGTGGTAGGTTATGAGGTTAAGATTCCACCATATTGTACTAGAGGTCTGTCCAATCATCTCATAAGATTGGGATAAAAGCTAGCCTTCTCAAAGAGGTACCTATTTGGTGCAAAATAGTTCATGAAATGGGTAAAAATGCAACTTCATAATTAGCTCTATTATTGAGTAGATATGGTCGACCATGGTAACACTCTTACCCATGTCTTTGCATCATACATGACAAATTCATTCTTGTATTCTCATAAGTACAAAGAGTTCCCATTGAGGTGTTTAAAATAATTAAATGAGTCGATAGATTCAAGATTTCAAGATTCAAGTTTATTCATCACGTGTAGTGTACATTGAAACATACAGTGAAACACGTTGATTGTGCTAACAACTAATATACCTGAGAGTGTACTGGTGTCAGGCCGCAAGTGTCACCACGCATTCTGGTGCCAACAGAACATGCCCACAATGCTCAGCAGAACCACACAGAACACCAAAAGCAGCAAAACAGCAAAAGCAAAGCCAGGTCTGTTTCTCCATCCCCAACAAAGTCCTCTGACCCTAAGACTATCTGTCTTCTTTGACCTCCAGCCTCCAGCACACTTCAATTTGAACTCATATTTTGGATTCAGACATGCAGGGTTAATTGGCCTTTGATTACCCTAGTGTATTCACATAAAATCACAGACGAGGGGTCTAACCACAGGCATCAACGTCTGGATGTCTGATTTGATCCTCAGACATCAATCCTCAGTATTAACCACAGAGCCCACCAACTACTAAACACCACTCCTCAAACTCTAGACTTGCGATAGAGTAGAGGAACATTAAAGTCCTAAAAGTTCAAAGCTCACAGTAAATTTATTATCGAAGTACATATATATCACCATATACAAACCTAGGATTCACTTTCTTGTGGGCATACTCAATAAATCTAGAAACCATAATAGAGTCAATGAAAGACTACAATATCTGAGTGTACAACCATTGTGCAATAGATAGTAGACAGAAATAAATAATAATAATAACAATAATAGTAATAATAATAACTAAGTTATTATTGTTAATGCAAGCAAAGTTATTATTATATAACACCACACTAACAGAATATATGGGTAATGACCTAACAAAAAATTTACACACCAAAACAAAATGCATCATCAATTGTAAAAAATTGTAATACTCCCAACAATATATTATCACATTTAGGAAAGCTGGAAGCACTTAAAGAACTACACACAATAATATACTGTGCAGCATTTATGCAGTACAATGGATCCAAAATAGAGGCACTCATTAATAGAAACTCAAAACTGAGTAATGAAATGAGAACACCAAAAAGGCAGAAGAGATTAAGAAACAAAATTGAAACCTTAAGAGCAGAAATAGCCCACATAATAGAGAATAAAAAAGGATAACCTGAGCAAGAAAGTTAACAGAAAAGCTAAGGAAAACAAAATATGATCAAACTAACAAAAGAATTATAGAATTTATAGATAAACTGAAACAAAAGTTTGGTGCATACAAAGCCAGACTAGAGACATGAAATGTGCCAGAGAAAGAAAACAGAATTATCAGTTCAAAAACATTGAAAAACACTTATACAGGATATTGAAACTAAATTTAACACACCAAAATGTCACAAACCCCAGCACAGAATTACCAACAAACACAGAGATAATGAGCTGGTCTAATATCTGGTCAAACAGGGTAATGCACAATCAAGAAGCAAGCTAGATTAGGGAGGATAAAGAACACACACACACAATTGAAGAAATGCAAATACCTGAAATTACAATGGATATGCTGAAAGAGGTTATAAAAATACCCACAACTCACCGTGATAATATTCATAATTATTGGTATAAAAATGTACTTGCATGTCAACAAATCTCTTAAAAATCCTGAAAAAGTGCCTGAATTTTTGACAGAAAGTAAAACATATCTTTTACCTGAAGAAGAAATCACAAATGATCCATAAAGATATCATCCTATTACTTGTTAAACTATATATAAAATTGTAACATCATGTATCTCGCATCTAATCACCACTCAACCTGATAACCACAATGTACTTACAGAAGAACAGAAAGGATGCTGTAAAGGTATGAAAGGATGTAAAGAACAACTGATAACAGATTCCGTAATTCTAAATCAAGCCTGGTGGAAAGGCAGAAATCTTTCATGTTGCTATACTGACTACTATAAAGCATTTGACTCTGTCTCACACTCATGGTCAATAGAAGTTCTATATATGTATAAACTACACCCAATATTTGTGAAATGCCTTCAACATCTGATAAAGCATTAGCATACTATAATCACACCATTAACAACCAAAGAAGAACCACCACTGTTATCAAAATAAACGTAAAGGTTGACAGGCAGGAGGCAGTTAGTGGGAATATAGGGGGTCTTTTCTGGTGGCTGCCAGTGACTAGTAGTGTTCCTTAGGGGTCAGTATTGGGACCGTTGCTTTTCACCTTGTTTGTCAATGATTTAGATAATGGCATTAATGTGTCAACAGTTTTGGGCCCCTTATCTCAGAGTGGATGTATTGTCATTGGAGACAGCCCCTACAGGAGGTTCACGAGGATGATTCCGGGAATGAAGGGGTTAACATATGAGGAGCATTTGGCAGCTTTGGGGCCGGTTCTCACTGGAATTTAGAAGGATGAGTGGGATCACATTGAAACCTACCTGAATATTGAAAGGATTAGATCGGGTGGGTGTGGAGAGGTTGTTTCCAATAGTGGAATACCCAGAACTAGAGTGCACAGCCTCAAAATTGAGGCGCAACCTTTTAGAACAGTTATGAGGAGGAATTTTTTTAGCCAAAGAATGGTGAATCTGTAGAATGCTCTGCCACAGACTGCGGTGGAGGCCAGGTTTGTGGGTATATTCAAAACAGAAGTTGATAGATTCCTGATTGGTCAGGGCATCAAGGGATGTGTGAGAGGGCAGGTGTATGGGGTTGAATGGGATCTACGATCAGCCATGATAAAATGTTGGAGTGGACTCGATGGGTTGAATGGCCTAATTCTGCTCCTATGTCTTATCGTCTTCTGGTCTAAACTGAGGCTATTTCCAGATCAACCTTCTAAGTCCATTATTGGTCTGTCTAGATTTAAGCCCAGTCTCTAATTTACTGAATTAGTTGAAAATTAGATAACAAAGGTGTATTGGCCTTCATCAATCGTGGAATTGAATTTAGGAGCCGAGGGATAATGTTGCAGCTATATAGGACCCTGGTCAGACCCCACTTGGAGTACTGTGCTCAGTTCTGGTCACCTCAATACAGGAAGGATGTGGAAGCCATAGAAAGGGTACAGAGGAGATTTACAAGGATGTTGCCTGGATTGGAGAGCATTTCTTATGAGAATAGGTTGAGTGAACTCGGCCTTTTCTCCTTGGAGCGAAGGAGGATGTGAGGTGACCTGAAAGAGGTGTACAAGATGATGAGAGGCATTGACCATGTGGATAATCAGAGGCTTTTTCCCAGGGCTGAGATGGTCGCCACAAGAGGACACAGGTTTAATGTGTTGGAGAATAGGTACAGAGGAGATGTCAGGGGTAAGTTTTTTATTCAGTGAGTGGTGAGTGCGTGGAATGGGCTGCCAGCAACGGTGGTGGAGGCGGATACTGTAGGGTCTTTTAAAAGACTTTTAGATAGGTACATGGTGCTTAGTAAAATAGAGAGCTATAGGTAAGCTTAGTAATTTCTAAGGTAGGGACATGTTCAGCACAACATTGTGGGCTGAAGGGCCTGTATTGTGCTGTAGGTTTTCTATGTTCTTATGTTTCTAACAACAAAATTAATTATACCTTGACACACCTTCTATACATGGATGATTTGAAATTATACGCTCTTTCCTCAGAAAAACTGAAGCAATTTATTCATACAGCAGACCTGTTTTTACAAGATATGAACATGAACTTTGGACTAGATAAGTGCAGAACATTAAACATAAAGAAAAGTGCAATGGATGGTTGAATATAAAACATATCAGTATCCGGGATATCAACAAGCAAAGAAAATAGATCAGAGTGCAAAGGCAAAACTTCAACAAACTTTACTTCAAGACTTAAGAAAATCTGCCAGACTGAGCTCAATGGTAGAAATACAACAAAGATAATAAATACTTCCTCTATACCAACAATAATGTACTCTTTTGGCATAATCTCTTGGTCTGAAACCAATCTGGAAAATTTACAAAGATAGTCAAAAACTAAAATAACAAATTTCAGAAGACATCATGTACGTTTGAACACATTTAGATTAACACTACCTAGGACAGGCAGAAGGGGAAGAGGCACAGCAAACTTAAAATTTACGCAACAATCAGATGAAACTTGAAGATAACACTTTGATCAAGAAAAATAGGATTCAGCACTCCATGCGAGCATATGCAATTCTCATAAGGAGTACGCACCACTAAATAAGAGTACAAGTCAGAAAAATGAAGAGACTATCACTATTGAAGAAAAAGTTAACCAATGGAAGAGCATGACTCTCCATGGAAGACATCCTCATGATCTCAGCAGACTAGATGTCAACAAGGAAGCATTGACCACCTGGCTCAGAGTTGAAGACCTTCTCCCAGAAACAGAAGGATTCCTTGTATTGATACAGGACCAGGTACTTAGCATAACAATTATCAAAAGTACATATTGAATGACAAACAACTTTAAAAACATAAAGGTAGAAAATGCCAAGAGAAACCAAAAACAATCCAACACATTACAGGATCTTGCAGCAGTTTAACTCAATCTGATTACTTACACAGGCACAAGCAAAATCTTGCTTTAAAAAACAAAATCCTAAAAGACACTAGACCTTACTATAAATGCATGCCTGATCCAATTTTAGAGTCGGAGTATTATAAATTATATTATGAGTGATCTATTATTACAGATAGGACTTTCCATTACATTCCGGATCTAATGTTACAGGATAAACAACCAAGAATAACTTGGTTAATAGTTATAGCCATTCCAAACACATAACCTACAGAAATCAATCAGTAAAGAACATCAGTAATATTGTGAATTAAAAGAGAAAATTGAAAGGCTCTGGAATATGAAAAGGAAATACATTGTCTGATAATAATATCTACAACTGGTATCATCCTATAGTCACTACACAATAACATTAAACAATTGGGGCTACACAGCAATATTTATGTAAATTTCTAGAAAGCCACAATACTAAACACCAGTAGAATAGTCTGAAAGCTCACTGCAGTTGAGAAATGAGTGTGCTTGGCTATGCCTGTACCTCAGGATTTATCAGCTTAAGCTGAGAAAAAAATTAAAATACAATAATAATAAATAAATGAGTAATAAATATCAAGAAAATGTGATGATGAGTCCTTGAAAGTGATCCTAGGTTGTGGGAACAGTTCAGTAAGACTGCAAGTGAAGTTATCATCTTTGGTTCAGGAGTCTGATAGTTGAGGGGTTATAACTGTTCCTGAACCTGGTGGAGTGGGACCTAAGGTTCCTGTACTTCCTTCCTGATGGCAGGAGCAAGAACGGAGCTTGGCCTGGATGGTGGGGGTCCTTGATGATGGTTGCTGCTTTCCTGAAACAGCTCTCTGTGCAGATGTGCTCAATAGTGGGAAGAGATTTATCTGTGATGGACTAGTCTATAATGACTCTTGTTTGTGGGATTTCTCGTGATCATACTGTTATAGCTACTGAAGTATCTCAGTTGACCCAATGAGTCTAAGAACATCAATCCATTTTAGTCTGTTTTCTCCACATTAATTTCTCTTATACTAAAAGTCATTTAGAAGGAAATGATGGAATGCAAAGGTAAGCTAGCCAATAATATTAAAGAGGTTACCAAAATGTTCTTCAGATAAATAAAGTGTAAAAGAGAGGCGAGAGTGGATATTGGACCACTACAAAACAATACTGGGAAGGTAGTAATGGGGGACAAGGAAAAGGCAGGTGAACTGAATAAGTATTTTGCATCAGTCTTCATTATTGAAGACACTAACAGTCTGGTGGAAGTTCCAGGTATCAGAGGTCACCAAGTGTGTGAAGTTACGATAATGCGAGAGAAGGTTCTTGGGAAACTGAAAGGACTGAAGGTAGATAAGTCACTTGGGCCAGATGGTTTACTCCCCAGAGTTCTGAAAGAGGTGTCTGAAGAGATTATGGAGTCATTAGTAATGATCTTTCAAGAATCACTAGATTCTGGAATGGCTCTGGAAGACTAGAAAATTGTAAATGTCACTCCACTCTTCAAGAAGGGAGAGAGGCAGACCAAAAGAAATTATGTCAGTTAGTCTGATCTCAGTGGTTGGGAAGATATTGGAGTTGATTGCTAAGGATGATAAAATATGGTGCAGTTAGCATGGTTTCATCAAGGGGAAATCCTGCCTGACAAATCTGTTGGAATTCTTTGAAGAAATAAAAAGCAAAATAGACAAAGGAGGATTGGTTGATTTTGTCTATGTGGGTTTTCAGAAGGCCTTTGACAAGGTACCACACATGAGGCTGTTTAATGTGTTAAGAGCCCATAGTATTATATAAAAGATTCTAGCATGGATAAAACAGGTACTGATTGACAGGAGGCAAAATGTGAGAATAAAGGAAGCCTATTCTGTTTGGCTGCTGCTGATTAGAGGTGTTCCACAGCAGTCTGTGTTGAGACCGCTTCTTTTTATGCTTTATGTCCATGACTTGGATGACAGAATTGATTATGTTATTGCAAAGTTTGTGGACAATATGAAGACAGGTGGAGAGGAAGGTAGTTTTGAAGAAGTAGAGAGGCCACAGAAAGACATAGATTGATTAGGAGAATGGACAAAGAAATGGCAGATGGGATATAATGTCTGAAAGTGTGTGGTCATGCACTTTGGTAGCAGAGGTAAAAGGGTATATTATTTTCTAAATTGAAAGAAAATTCAAAAAGCTGAGGTGCAAAGGGATTTGGTGGTCCTCAAGAAAGATTCTCTAAAGGTTAATTTGCAAGGCTTTCTTTTTGGTGAGGAAGGAAAATGCAATTTTAGCAATCATTCTGAGAGGACTAGCATATAAATTCAAGGATGTAATGTTCAGCCTTTATAAAGCACTGGTGAGGCCTCATTTGGAGTGTTATGAGCAGTTTTAGGCTCCTAATCTAAGAAAGGATGTGCTGACTCTGGAGAGGGTTCAAATGAAGGTCACAAAAATGATTCCAGGATTGAATGGCTTGAAAATAATGGAGAGTGTTTGATGTTTCTGGGCCTGGATTCGCCAGAATTCAGAAGAATTAGGGTGACCTATCAAATGGTGAAAGTCCTTGTTTTAGTGGATGTAGAGAGGATGTTTTTGATGGCTGGAGAGGGTAAGACCGGAGGACACAGCCTTAGAGATTATTTTAGCCCGAGAGTGATGAATCTGTAGAATTCTTTGCCACAGGCAGCTGTGGAGGCTAAGTCTTTATGTACATTTAAGGCAAAGGTTGAAAGTTTCTTGATTGTTCAAGGCATGAAGGGATATGGGAAGAAAGCAGGAGATTGGGGCTGAGAGGAATATAGTGGAGGAGTCTCGATGGACCAAATGGTTTAATTCTGCTCCGGTTTTATAGTCTTATGGTGTGTTTTTTAACTTTTATGTTCTACTAAATTGGAATTATATAGTATCATGAAGATTCAGAATGGAAGCAGGCCCTGAGGTCTAATGGCTCTATACCAATCAAGGTGTTTGCCTGAGATCATCCCATTTAGTTATGATTGGTCCATGTATCTCTAATCTTTCTTATCCATGTATTTGTCCTCTGCTCCCACAGCCCAAAGATATTCTGATTCATAGATTAATTTGCCAATATAAATTGCCCCTACTGAGATAATGAAGAGTAGAATCTGTTTGGGGAAGGAAGAAGGAGGAAATTGATTGGAATATGGGAGAATAAATCACATGGGGAATATACTAGAGAAATGGGATTGCCCTGAGTTGGCATAGACTGGATGGGACAAAATGACCTCCTAAGTTGTAAAGAAATATGGGAAAATATGGAAATCTCTCTTGCATTATCACAGCCCTCCAAAATCAATTAATCAATTCCGGCATCACTCTTTTTCCCTGTATCCTGTTTCTCTAAGCCAAGACAACCTTCAGAAGTTAAAAATGGGACTTTTGATTTCCTATGAGGTCTTTAAAGGGCTTCATCTTAAAGTCTCACCCTAAAGAGAACAAGTCTTTGTCAGCAGAGAATTCACTCAGATTTATGCAAAATTTTCAGCACAAATTTTAATGCCGGGAATCTAGACCTACGTCTGTTTGACTCACAGCAGGAGATCTATCAAGTGAAACACAACAAAATCCAGAGGTGAAGCCCATAGACATCATATTAGACAGCAGGATCTTTGGATAAATAATCCAGTTAGAGTTGTAAAGGAGGCTAGACTGGCTTGTGACTCTGAAGTTTGATGGAGATTTACCCAATTTGACTCAGCAAGTGGAAAAGCACAATGAATGAGTGAAAATGGCTGAGAACAGCCACTTGGAACTGGAGTATCAATTTTCCAAATAGCTCTTTCTGTTCTTTATCCTAGCTCATTTGAATTTTATCCTTCTTGGATGAGAACTATGGAAAAAGTCCATTTCCAATATCTTGTGTATGACAAACACAATTTTATAAATGCCAGTATGTTTTGGTTATGCATCATGTGTAGGAAACCTCATCATCATTATTTTTACATTTGGACAAAAAGGGGGATTAGAACATTTATATTTCATGATAATTTGCTCTTTGATGGTTCTTTCCTGCTGTGGGTGCAGAGACATTTGAAATAACTACCTCTCTGTTTATTTTAATCCTCAAATTGCTAAATGTTCCTGCTTCTATGGCACTGACTCTCCCTTCCTCTTCACCATCCTCTAATGCAGCAGTTCTAATTGCTCTTTTCTAGTTCTAGCCCATAATCTCCTCTGATTCTCATCACTATTATATTTCCCTATGGCGCAGCTTTCCTTTTTTCTGTTTATTTTGTTTATTATATCTGTGTCTACATGTGTCTGAGCCCTAAGCTTTCTTGATATGTTTCCCCTCCTCTTTCTTCAAAATGATCACTAAATGAAACTTTTCTACCTCATTAGTTTACTTTCAAATGTTGGTCATCCATCTTAAATAACACTAATGAGGCTCAATTTTATCTTTCAAACCTTCTGTAAAGCATCATAAAAAGTTTTATTACATTAATACTTCTGTACTAAACCATGATGCTGCTCTCCTCTTCTTGGTCAGAACATTGTTTTTCCTTCCAGTTCTGTTTTCATGAGCTTAGAGGTGGCTGATGAAACCTTTGATGGAACTATGGACTCTTCAATAGGTGGGACATGAAGCGGGTGGTTTGGTAGCTTGTGATGGGAAGGGGTCCAATCTTTTTTCCACCTATGCAGGGCTTCTGTGACACATCAACTTATCTCACATATTACTTTTTCATCCTGGCCAATAGGCCCAGAGATTCCAGGAGACCACCAATGGTCTCTCTGTACAATCCTCTAATTTCCCCAGAAGGAAAACAATGCTTTGAGTGGTGGAGTGGAGATACATATCTATCAAAGGAGGTGTAAGATGCTTCTTCCTTCTGCTAGCTGCAGGTCACCCTTAGGAAAGGTGTAGAACCTGCTTATACCATTGATCAGTGTCACATAAAGACATGAGAGCAGGTAGTGGATGGTCGTATGAGCAGCTGGTGCATGTCACCAGTCCTGGTTATACTGTTACGATCCAGCAACAATGAATATATAATTGAGACTGTTTTTTATAAAAAATAAAACATTTATCAAAAACTGCTAAAAGAAAACCCAAAAGTAAACAAACGACTAACTTATCCGGAAGTCAGCTGCTATACGGCAGCTCGAACAGTTCTAAAAGCGAGAAATGCAAACTCAGTTCTTTAAAGTAGTATTGCAAAAAGAGTCCAAAATGATTTACAATCAGTTAGGAGAGTCTTTCCTTGAAGGAATAAAAATCCTCTTTTGCGACGTTACTGCTGATCCCAGCCGAAATATGCTTTCCCGAGGGATTTACGATTGGAGGAAATAAAACAGCTTAAAGGCATTGACCTTTTTCTTGGCGAAACTCTGCATCCAACTCTTTCTGCTCTTTTGACAAAGCAGGAGTTAACTCGGGCACAAGTTACTAATTCCTTGTACGAAGATTAAATAAAGGTCGAACCTGCTTTACAGCACCAACTTTCCTCGATCCTCCAGCTTCCCGAACTTCGATAAATCTTCACTCTCCGACTGGACTGAACTGGCAGTATTGTAGCAAAACTGTCAGCAATAAACTTTGAAACTTAAGGCAGAAAGTAAAATGCCACTTTAAAACAAAACTGCGTCATAACATCGAATACGCAGCAAAACAGAGTCACTGGCGAATTCAACCACGAACTGCCCTGCATCACAGCGAGGGGTTCTCCTTTTATACCCTGTTGAGAAAAGCTATCACATGACCTCTCACTGGTGGGAAAATGACGTCACTCCACCATCACAAGACCATTACATCATGCCCAGCATAGCCTCAATTACATCATGGTCATGTGACAGGCACAAGATACTCACGGGTACGTAACAATGCGGCCATTGACTTTAGGCAGACAATCTCTGAAAAGTATTGATAATAGCTAGGAGTCACCTGTCTTGTAAAGACACTGCCCAGAAGAAGGCAATGGCAAACCACTTCTGCAGAAAATTTGCCAAGAACAAGCGTGGTCAAAGACGATGATTGCTCATATCATATGACACGGCACCTAATGATGATGATGAAGCAATGCTGATGTCCTCTCACATCAGCACCATAATTACACACAGATGGACACTTGGACAGGTCACATGACTTACATAGTCTCCTGAAGCAAACACTTTATTCTGATCTTTCTTATGACAAGAGAAAAAGTCAATTTTATTGTCGTCTGCACAAGGATGCATCGGTACGGATAGAATGGAAGACATATTTGTAGCAGCATCACAGGCATGTTGATGCAACCCAAAAGGCTGTTAACCAAGATAGGAGCCCATGATATTACAAAAAGATAAAAGAAAAATAACTGTTTATCACCTGTACATCAAAATATTAAAACATGTGTCACATGTGAAATGTGTCACTTGCATTAAATCAGATCAGTGGGGAGCCATGTACAAGTGTTGCCATGCTTCCAATGTCAACATAGCAAACCCACAACTCACTAACCCTAACCCTAGCGGCATGTCTTTGGAATGTGGGAAGAAACCGGAGCACCGGGAGGGAACCCACATGGTCTCAAAGAGAATGTACAAAATCCTTACAAAAAGCAATGGGAACCGAAGCCAATAGGTGATCACTGGTACTGCAAAGTGATTGCGCTTGCCACTAATCTAACTTGCTAATCTAAAATGAATACAAAATTGACCAATTGGCAGAAGACAAACAGTGCAAATAGAGGGGACCTTAGCTGTCAGTGACTGCTGGTATTCCGCAGGAGTTAGTGTTGGATCCGTAACTTTTCATGTTATATGTTAATGATCTGGTTGACTTAATTGATAGGTTTATGTCTAACTTTGCAGATGATACAAAGATTGGTAGAGGAGCAAGTAGTGTTGAGGAAGTAGTGAGTCTGTGAAGGACCTGGACAGAATGGGAGAAAAGGCAAAGAAGTGGCGGATGGAATATGACATAAGGAAGAGCATGAATAAGCACTCTGGTAGAAGGAATAAAGGCAATGATTATTTTCTAAATATGGAGTGAATTCGGAAATGGGAGGTTCAAACAGGAGTCCTATAAGAAGATCCTGTAGGATCTTGCAAGTTAGCATGATTCCCTAAAGGTTAACTTGCAGGTTGAGCTGGTAGTAGGGAAGGCAAATAAAATGTTGGTATTCATTTCTAGAGGACCACAATATAACAGCAAGGAAGTAATGCTGAAGATTTATACAGCATTGGACAGACCACGCTTGGGGCATTGTGAGCAGTTTTAGACCCCATATCTAATGAAGGATGTGCTGACATTGGAGAGGTTTCAGAGGAGGTTTACAGGAATTATTCCAGGAATGAACTCGCCGGAGTTTAAAAGAATGAGGGGGATCTCATTGAAACCTACCAAATATTGAAAGACCTGGATAGAGTCACCATGAAGATGATGTTTTCAAAAGTGGAAGAGTTCAGCACCAGAGGTACTGACTCAAAATAGAAGGATGCCCTTTTAGAAGAGAGATAAGAAGGAATCTGTGGAATTTATTGCCACTGACAGCAGGCATATTTAAAGTGGAGGTTGATATATCCTTGATTAGTATGGGCCTCAAAGGTTGCCGGGAGAAATTGGAGAATGGGGTTAAGAAGGAATATAGATCAGATAATGATTGAATGGTGGTGTAATCTTGATAGGCAGAATACCTCAATTCTGCTCCTATTTCTCATGGTCTGATAGTCTTCAACTTAAGCAACATACAAAATAAATTATGTGCTAAAATGAAGGTTAAAAAAAGAATTGAAGATAAAACATTGGTACAAAAATAAACACAACTAAATATAATACCATAGTAGTGTGATGAATATTTGTCTCCAAGGCAAGGAGGCCTCTTCTTTTTTGCCAAGCTCAGCTTTCTAAACACAGCAACTGATACTTCTGGAGATCAAGAGGTTACTTTTGAATAAAGTAAACTTCCAATGAATATTCTTTGTTTAGTTTCTGGTCATAAACTGGAGCCAGTCTTCAGTTCTTAATGTAAATGGAAAGCAATAATCAGCTTGAAGTTGGAAAAGAATACAGCTTTGCAAACAAGTTCTGGCTATAGTGCCTGTCTTACTGGTGAAGAGGTGCAGTATAAGGCAATGGGTTATTTAATTTGGCTTGTTTCAAACTAGACTATTTTGGCTAAGTTGCTTAGTTCAAGGAAGCTTGCAGACAATCACTTAGCATATCAATAGTCGATCTATCAATAAGTTGGAAAATTTGCATACTTGAGATGTTAGCTGTACAGCATTAATTGTGGGTACCTGTGATCTGTGCCTCCACTGAGCCTTTAGACAATCTGTGTTGAAAGGTATCTGAAAGAATATTTCACGTGTGTGAAGTCACTGAAGTGGCAAAAGAAACTGTGTAGATGAAGAGACCAGGTCAGGCTTATTTAGAATGGGGCAAGGAACAACAGGAAGTATGAAAGAAACATGGGCTGAGCTAGAGTACATTCCTCTGCCTTTGATTTCTGCAGTGGATGATTCATTCATCTGCATCATTGATATGTCTTTTTAGTTTATAGGAAATTCTTTGTGTGTTAGAAATGGTATGTAATTTGGCAGGCTGTTATAAGATATACATCTTCTGTGAGTTTTAAAGGTGTTTTAAGAGTGTTGCTTGGATTTAAACAAGTATCACTGAAAAGAAATAAACTGTGTTTTTATTTACTTTGTTAGTTGGATGCATCTTCCTCTTGGTGGGGGGGGGTGGGGGGAAGGAACCCACCACTCAAATAATGGGTATGGGCAACAATACTCACCTTTGAGGATAAACTGAGAAATGAACTAGCCTTTGAAGATTGGGTAGTTACAGTGTAATCTCCCTTTGGTGAGAGTGCTCATGGCTCTTTATATCCAATAGGCTTCAATTCTTCATCTCAGTTTAGAACTTCGCAGTTAGCAAACCCAATACCATCATAGTGGTGCAAGATGTGGTTCCTAATGTTCTGTTGCTAAAGTAGGATTAGGATTAAAACATAGAGCATTGCAGATTACAGCACAGCAACAGGCCATTCAGCCCACAATGTGGGGCCGAAACTGCTAAAAAGCAAATCAAAAACACCTAAACACTAATCCCTCTGACCTAGACAATGTCCATATCCATCCATCTTCCTTACATCCATATACCTCTCCAAAGACCTCTTAAAAGGCCCTAATGTACTTGTCTCTACCATCATAGCAGGCAGTGCATTCTAAGCATTTACCACTCTCTGAGTAAAAAACTTACTTGTCACATCACACTTGAACCTACC
This sequence comes from Hemitrygon akajei, assembly GCF_048418815.1. Taxonomy (NCBI): domain Eukaryota; kingdom Metazoa; phylum Chordata; class Chondrichthyes; order Myliobatiformes; family Dasyatidae; genus Hemitrygon; species Hemitrygon akajei. The sequence continues at coordinate 107,743,318 of NC_133133.1, read as the reverse complement.
CCTTTTCACCTTCAATGCATACCCTCTGGTATTAGATATTCCCTGTCCACTCTATCTATGCCTCTCATAATCTTATAAACATCTATCAGATCTCCCCTCAGCCTACAATGTCCCAGAGAAACCAACCCAAGTTTATCCAGCCTCTCGGGATAGCACACACCCTCTAAACTGGGCAGCATCCTGGTGAACCTCTCCAAAGCCGCAACATCCTTCCTATAGTGGGACAACCAGAATGTACACAATGCACAATACTGGCCTAACCAGAATTATATAATGTTGTAACATAACCTCCTAACTTTTGAACTCAATGCCTTGACTAATAAAAGCAAGCATTCCATAAGCCTTCTTAACCATCTTATCAACCTGTGTAGCCACTTTCAAACAGCTATGAACTTGGATCCCAAGATCCTGCTGATCAGCATATATATACAACTAATTTATATCATATTGTATTTTTGACAGTCTTCTACTCTACCCACAACTCCACCAATCATGGTATTGTTTATAAATTTACTAATCCACCCATCTACATTTTCATCCAGGTCACTTATATACATTACAAACACCAGAAGTCCCAGCACAATATCCTATCTCTTAGAATTTTCTTCAGCAATATCCTTGCAACTGGCATGAGACTTAACAATCTATAGTTCCTAGACTTTTCCATTGTTCCCTTCTTAAATAGAGATACAACATTAGCCACTCACCAGTCTGTAGCTAGTGAGGACACAAAGATATTGATCGAGGACCCAGAAATCTCATCTGTTATCTCTTTCAATAACTTGGGTAAATCGTATCAGGTGCTGGGGACTTATTCACCTTAATTCTCATTATGAAGCCTAGCACTTCCTCCACCTTGATCTCTAAATACCCTAATGTATTTATACACTCGGCTGATCTCCTGGCCCTTCATATAATTTTTTGGTAAATACTGAAGCAAAGTACTCATTAAGTACCTCACTCACATTCTCTGCATCAAAGCAAATGTTCCCTTCTTTGTCATTGAGTGTTTGATGTATGTATAGAATGCCTTGGGATTCACCTTATTTTTATTTCCCAAGGACTTTTCATGGCCTCTCCTGGCTTTCCAAATTCCTGTTTAGTTCTTTTCTGGCTTCTTTATGCTTTGTTTGATCCTAAATTCTGAAACTTTACATACTTTTCCTTTTTCTTCTTAACTAAATTCATCACCTCTCTGGATATCCAAGGGTCTCTTCTTTACCTCACCATCTTTCCTTCAAACAGGAACACTGTACTCTGTGCAGTTATCATTAGACACCCTCCACATGTCTGATGTAGACCTGCAAGCGAAAAGGAGTTCTCAATTAATGCTTCTTAGTTCATGCCTAATGCCCTCGTAATTTACTCTACTCCAATTTAAAGTTCTCCCATAAGGGCTATACCTATCCTTATCGAAAGCTATCCTGAAAGTTAAAGCATTGTGGTCACTGTTCCATAACTGTCCACCCACTGTAAGGTCTGTCACCCGGCCAGGCTCATTACCCAACACCAGGTCCAGTGGGCCATCTCTCATATTGATTTAAGAAACCTTTCTGGATACACTTAACAAATTCAGCCCCATCTAAACCCCTTATAACCATATAACAATTACAGCACGGAAACAGGCCATCTTGGCCCTTCTAGTCCATGCCGAACGCTTACTCTTACCTAGTCCAACCGACCTGCACTCAGCCCATAACCCTCCATTCCTTTCCTGTCCATATACTTACCCAATTTTACTTTAAATGACAATATCACACCTGCCTCTACCACTTCTACTGGAAGCTCGCTCCACACAACTACCACTCTCTGAGTAAAGAAGTTCCCCCTCTTGCTAACCCTAAACTTTTACCCCTAACTCTCAACTCATGTCCTCTTGTTTGAATCTTCCCTACTCTCAATGGGAAAAAGCCTATCCACATCAGCTCTATCTATACCCCTCATAATTTTAAGTACCTCTATCAAGTTCCCCCTCAACCTTCTACACTCCAAAGAATCTCCCCCTCAATCTTTCTCTGTAACTTTGGTGCTGAAACTCAGGTAACATTCTAGTAAATCTAGTAAATTTAGTCCTGACGAAGGATCTCAGCCCAAATTGTTGACTATTCATTTCCAAGGATGCTGCCCGACCTGCTGAGTTCCTCCAGCTTGTCGTACGTGTTGGTTGGACCACAGCATCTGCAGTGTACTTTGTGTTTACTATTCTAGTAAATCTTCTCTGTACTCTATTTTTTTGCCACCTTTCCTATAATTTGGTGACCAGAACTGTACACAATACTCCAAATTCGGCCTTACCAGTGCCTTGTACAATTTTAACATTACATCCCAACTCCTATACTCAATGCTCTGATTTATAAAGGCCAACATACCGAAAGCTTTCTTCACCACCCTGTCCACATGAGATTCCACCTTCAGGGAACTATGCACCATTATTCCTAGATCACTCTGTTCTACTGCATTCTTCAATGCCCTACCATTTACCATGTATGTCCTATTTTGATTAGTCCTACCAAAATGTAGCACCTCACACTTATCAGCATTAAACTCTATCTGCCAACATTATAGTAAGAAAGTCCCAGTTTAAGTTAGTGAAGTTCAAATCCCCCATGACAACAACCTTATTATTTTTGCATTTCCTTAATATGATTACATATCTGTTCCTCAATGTCCCAATAGCTATCATAAGACCATAAGACATAGGAGCAGAACCAGGCTATTTGACCCTTTGAGTCTGCTCCATCATTCAATCATGGCTGATCCTTTATCTACTCCTCAGCCCCACTGCCCAGCCTTCTCCCTGTATCCTTTGATACCATGGCCAATCAAGAACCTATCAATCTCCATCTTAAATGCGCCCAACAACCTGGATTCCACAGCACTCTGTGGTAACAAGTTCCACAAATTAACCACCCTCTGGCTAAAGAAATTTCTCTACATCTCTGTTTTAAATGGCCACACCTCTATCCTGAGATTGTGCTACTGTTCTGGACTCCCCTACCAGGGGAAACATCCTTTCCACGTCTACTCTGAATAGGCCTTTCAACATTTGAAAGATTTCATATGAGATCCCTCTCATCCTTCTAAATTTCAGTGAGTACAGGCCCAGACCCATCAAATGTTGCTCATATGATAACCCTTTCATTTCTGGAATCATCTTTGTGAGCCTCCTCTGAACCCTCTCCAATGCCAGCACATCTTTTCTTAGTTGAGGAGCCCAAAACTGTTCACAATACTCAAGGTGAGGTCTCACCAGTGTCTTATAAAGCCTCAGCATCACATCCCTGCTCTTGTATTCTAAATCTTTTGAAATGAATGTTATCATTGCATTTGCCTTCCTCACCACCAACTTAACCTGCAATTTCACCTGTAGTGCATTCTGCACAAGGACCCCCAAGTTCCTTTGCACCTCAGATCTTTGGATTTCCTCCCCATTTAGAAAATAGTCTGCACAATTATGTCTTCTACTAAAGTGCATGGCCATGCATTTTCCTACAATGTATTAAATGTGCCACTTACTTGCCCATTCTCCTAATCTGTCTCTGTTCTTTTGCATCCTTTCTGTTTCCTGAACACTATCTGCCCTTCCACCAATCTTCATATCATCTGCAAACTTGGTAACAAAGCCACCTATTCCATCATCTAAATCATTGATCTCCAGCATAAAAAGAAGTGGTCCTAACACTGATCCCTGTGGAACACCACTAGTAACTGGCAGCCGACCAGAAAAGGATCCTTTTATTCCCACTCGCTGCCTCCTACTAATCAGCCAATGCTCTAACCATGTTGGTATCTTTCCTGTAATACCATGCGCTCATAACTTGGTAAGCAGTCTCATGTGTGGCACCCAGTCAAAAGCCTTCTGAAAATCCAAATATCAACATCCACTGCATCCCATTTATCTATCCTACTCACAATTTTCTCAAAGAATTACAATGAGTTTGTCAGGCATGCTTTTCCCTTAAGGAACCATGCTGACTTTGCTCTGTCTTGTCCTTTGTCACCAAGTACTCCATAACCTCATCCTTAACAGTTGCCACCTTCCAATCACTGAAGTCAGGCTAACCTGTCTATAATTTCCTTTCTACTGCCTCTCTCCTTTCTTAAAGAGTGGATTTTCCAGTGCTCTGGAACAATGCCAGAGTCCACTAATTCTTGAAAGATCATTACCAATTCTGCCACAGTTTCTACCACTATCTCCTTCAGAACCCTAGGGAGCAGTTCATCTGTTTCGGATGACTTATGTACCTTTAGGTCTTCCAGCTTTTTGAGCACCTTCTCCCTTGTAATAGTAACTGCACTCACTTCTCTTCCCTCACACCCTTTAACATCTGGCACACTGCTAGTGTCTTCCACAGTGAAGACTGATGCAAGATACTCATTTAGTCCATCTGTCATCTCCTAGTCCACCGTTATTATTTCTCAGAGGTCTCTTGTACAATCCCATCAGTGTGATTGCACCCTTTCTGTTTCTGAGTTCAGCCAAATGTTCTCAATGTCTCCATTCTGTCTCTTCTGTGTGCAGCTGTGATATTCTGATGAGAGATGGACTCCACTTCCTCTTTTACAATAGACAATAGACAATAGACAGTAGGTGCAGGAGTAGGCCATTCAGCCCTTCTAGCCAGCACTGCCATTCACTGTGATCATGGCTGATCATACACAATCAGTACCCCGTTCCTGCCCTCTCCCCATATCCCTTGACTCCACTATCTATAAGAGCTCTATCTAACTCTCTTTTGAATGCATCCAGAGACTTGGCCTCCACTGCCTTCTGGGGCAGAGCATTCCACATATCCACCACTCTCTGGGTGAAAAAGTTTTTCCGCATCTCTGTTCTAAATGGCCTACCCCTTATTCTTAAACTGTGAGTTCTGGACTCACCCATCAGCAGGAACATGCTTCCTGCCTCCAGTGTGTCCAATCCCTTAATAATCTTATATGTTTCAATCAAATCCCCTCTCATCCTTCTAAACTCCAATGTATACAAGCCCAGTCACTCCAATCTTTCAACATATGACAGTTCCGCCATTCCGGGAATTAACCTTGTGAACCTACGCTGCACTCCCTCAATAGCAAGAATGTCCTTCCTCAAATTTGGAGACCAAAACTGCACACAATACTCCAGGTGGGGTCTCACCAGGGCCCTGTACAGCTGCAGAAGGACCTCTTTACTCCTATACTTAATTCCTCTTGTTATAAAAGCCAGCATGCCATTAGCTTTCTTCACTGCCTGCTGTACCTGCATGCTTGCTTTCATTGACTGATGTACAAGAACACCTAGATCTCGTTGTACTTCCCCTTTTCCTAACTTGACTCCATTTAGATAGTAATCTGCCTTCCTGTTCTTGCCACCAAAGTGGATAACCTCACATTTATCCACATTAAACTGCATCTGCCATACATTTGCCCACTCACTCAACCTGTCCAAGTCACCCTACATTCTCATAACATCGTCCTGACATTTCACACTGCCACTCAGCTTTGTGTCATCAGCAAATTTGCTAATGTTACTTTTAATCCCTTCATCTAAATCATTAATGTATATTGTAAACAGCTGCAGTCCCAGCACCGAACCTTGCGGTACCCCACTGGTCACAGCCTGCCATTCCGAAAGGGACCAGTTAATCACTACTCTTTGTTCCCTGTCAGCCAGCCAATTTTCAATCCATGTCAGTACTCTGCCCCCAATACCATGTGCCCTAATTTTGCCCACTAATCTCCTATGTGAGACTTTATCAAAAGCTTTCTGGAAGGCCAGGTACACTACATCCACTGGCTCTCCCTTGTCCATTTTCATAGTTACATCCTCAAAAAACTCCAGAAGATTATTCAAGCATGATTTTCCCTTCATAAATCCATGCTGACTCGAACTGATCCTTCTACTGCTATCCAAATGTGTCGTAATTTCCTCTTTTATAATTGACTCCAGCATCTTTCCCACCACTGACGTCAGGCTAACCGGTCTATAATTCCCTGTTTTCTCTCTCCCTCCCTTCTTAAAAAGTGGGATAACATTAGCCACCCTCCAATCAGCAGGAACTGTTCCTGAATCTATAGAATATTGGAAAATGATTACCAATGCATCCACAATTTCTAGAGCCACCACTTTAAGTACCCTGGGATGCAGACCATCAGGTCCCGAGGACTTATCAGCCTTCAGACTCAATTGTCTATCTAACACTGTTTCTTGCCTAATATAAATTTCCTTCAGTTCATCCTTTACCCTAGTTCTTTTGGCCACTATTACATCTGAGAGATTGTTTGTGTCTTCCCTAGTGAAGACAGATCCAAAGTACCTGTTCAAATCATCTGCCATTTCCTTGTTCCCCATAATAAATTCACCCATTTCTGTCTTCAATGGCCCAATTTTGGTCTTAACTATTTTTTTGCTATTTACATACCTAAAGAAGCTTTTCCTATCCTCCTTTACATTCTTGGCTAGTTTACCTTCGTACCTCATTTTTTCTTGGCGTATTGCCTTTTTTGTTATCTTCTGTTGCTCTTTAAAAGCTTCCCAGTCCTCCGGTTTCCCGCTCATCTTTGCTATGTTATACTTATTCTCTTTTATTTTTATACTGCCCTTTACTTCCCTCATCAGCCACGGCCACCCCTTACTCCCCTTAGGATCTTTCTTCCTCTTTGGAATGAACCGATCCTGCACTTTCTGCATTATTCCCAGAAATACCTGCCATTTTTGTTTCACTGTCTTCCCAGCTAGGGTATTGCTCCATTGAATTTTGGCCAGCTCCTCCCTCATAGCTCCATAGTTCCCTTTGTTCAACTGTAATACTGACACATCCGATTTTCCCTTCTCCTTCTCAAATTGTAGGTTAAAACATATCATATTATGTTCACTACCTCCTAATGGTTCCTTTACCTCGAGGTCCCCAATCAAATCCGGTTCATTGCACAACACTAAATCTAGAATTGCCCTCTCCCTGGTAGGCTCCAGTACAAGCTGTTCTAAGAATCCATCTCGGAGGCACTCCACAAACTCCCTTTCTTGGGGTCCAGTACCATTCTGATTCTCCCAGTCTACCTGCATGTTGAAATACCCCATGACAACTGTATCATTACCTATGCGACATGGCAATTTTAACTCTTCATTCAGCTTACACCCTACATCCAGACTGCCGTTTGGGGGCCTGTAGATAATTCCCATTAGGGTCTTTCTACCCTTAGAATTTCTCAGTTCCATCCATACTGACTCTACATCCCCAGATTCTATGTCCCCCCTCGCAAGGGACTGAATATCATTCCTCACCAACAGAGCCACCCCACCCCCTCTGCCAGTCAGTCTGTCCTTTCGATAAGATGTATATCCTTGAATATTCATTTACCAGGCCCTGTCCGCTTGAAGCCATATCTCTGTTATTCCCACAACATCGTACTTGCCAATTTCCAACTGAGCCTCAAGCTCATCTACTTTATTCCTTATACTTCGTGCATTCATATATAATACTTTTAATTCAGTACTCCCCTCCCCTTTCATATCAATTCCTATTTCACTTGGCCATACTGTATGATCTCTTCTTGAGCTTTCTACTCCATTGATTCTGTTGTCCTTTTTAACTTTTCTTATTTTCACTTTCCCTTTAACTCCATCGTTATATTTCCAGTTCATCCCCTCCCCCCCACTACTTAGTTTAAACACATCCGTGTTGCAGTGGCAAACCTGTCTGCCAGAATGCTGGTCCCCCGCCTATTAAGGTGCAACCCGTCCCTTTTGTACAATTCATCCCTACCCCAAAACAGATCCCAGTGGTCCAAGAATGTAAATCCTTGCTTCCTGCACCAGTTTCTCAGCCACACATTCAGATCCATTATCTCCCTGTTCCTGCCCTCTCCAGCACGAGGAACTGGAAGCAAACCAGAGATAACCACCCTGGAAGTCCTGCTTTTCAGCCTTCTTCCGAGTTCTCTGAAGTCCCGCTGCAGAATGTCCTTCCTCTTCTTCCCGATGTCATTTGTACCGACATGCTTCTGGCTGTTCACCTTCACTCTTGAGGATTCCCTGCAATTGGTCCGTGATGTCCTGGATTCTAGCACCAGGGAAGCAACACACCATCCTTAAATCTCGCCTGTTTCCGCAGAAACCCCTTTCCGTACCTCTTACTATGGAGTCCCCTACTACCACGGCTCTTCCTGATGTCTGACTCCTCAGCTCTGATTCTGCACCAATTTTTGGCTCTCAGACCTGTCTGCCTTTCAGACTGGCAGTATCTTCTGTCCTGACAGCTTCCAAGAGGGTGAACCTGTTTATGAGAGGTACATTCCCTGGGGTCTCCTGTACTTCAAGCATCCTTTCCTTCATCATCGTCGGCCCCTTTCTCTCTTCCGGTATCCTCGGTGTAACGACCTCACTGTAGGTCCTGTTCAGACTGTTTTATCTCCTCCTCTGTCTTTCCTATAAACTTCAAAAACTTGGTTCATTAAGCACCCATTCCTTCCCCTCTCTCAACCAAGTTTCAGTAATGAAACATCGTAGTTCCATGTATTGATACAATTTGCTACCAGTACTCCCTCTATCCGTGGAAGGTGTGTGGAAGGTCATGTTTAACAAATTTTATTGAATTTTTTGAAGAAGTTATGAGAAAAGTTGACGAGAGTAAAGCAGTGGATGTTATCTATATGGACTTCAGTAAGGTCTTTGACAAGGTTCCACACGGAAGGTTTGTTAGGAAGGTTCAATCATTGGTTATTAATATTGAAGTAGTAAAATGGATTCAACATTGGCTGGATGGGAGATGCCAGAGAGTAGTGGTGGATAACTGTTTGTCAGGTTGGAGGCCGGTGACTAGTGGTGTGCCTCAGGGATCTGTACTGGGTCCAGTGTTGTTTGTCATATACATTAATGATCTGGATGATGGGGTGGTAAATTGGATTAATAAGTATGCAGATGATACTAAGGTAAGTGGCGTTGTGGATAATGAAGTAGGTTTTCAGAACTTGCAGAGAGATTTAGGCCAGTTAGAAGAGTGGGCTGAAAGATGGCAGATGGAGTTTAATGCTGATAAGTGTGAGGTGCTACATTTTGGTAGGACTAATCAAAATAGGACATACATGGTAAATGGTAGGGCATTGAAGAATGCAGTAGAACAGAGTGATCTAGGAATAATGGTGCATAGTTCCCTGAAGGTGGAATCTCATGTGGACAGGGTGGTGAAGAAAGCTTTTGGTATGCTGGCCTTTATAAATCAGAGCATTGAGTATAGGAGTTGGGATGTAATGTTAAAATTGTACAAGGCATTGGTGAAGCCGAATTTGGAGTATTGTGTACAGTTCTGGTCACCGAATTATAGGAAAGATGTCAACAAAATAGAGAGAGTACAAAGAAGATTTACTAGAATGTTACCTGGGTTTCAGCACCTAAGTTACAGGGAAAGGTTGAACAAGTTAGGTCTTTATTCTTTGGAATGTAGAAGGTTGAGGGGGGACTTGATAGAGGTATTTAAAATTATGGGGGAGATAGATAGAGTTGACATGGATAGGCTTTTTTCCATTGAGAGTAGGGGAGATTCAAATAAGAGGACATGAGTTGAGAATTAGGGGGCAAAAGTTTAGGGGTAACACGAGGGGGAATTTCTTTACTCAGAGAGTGGTAGCTGTGTGGAATGAGCTTCCAGTAGAAGTGGTAGAGGCAGGTTCGGTATTGTCATTGAAAGCAAAATTGGATAGGTATATGGACAGGAAAGGAATGGAGGGTTATGGGCTGAGTGCGGGACAGTGGGACTAGGTGAGAGTAAGCATTTGGCATGGACTAGAAGGGCCGAGATGGCTTGTTTTTGTGCTGTAATTGTTATATGGTTATATGGTTATATCCAAGATCAACAAGAGAGTGGAATCTTCTGCCACTAGACCTGCGCAGTATTTCTGACATTAATATTTTTAAAGGTAGACTCAATCAAATCAATTTAGGGGATCTAGTCAAAAAATCTCACTTTACAATTTAATTCTCATGCCGTTGACACCGACTGCGCGTTGTAACAGCTGTCCGGCAGTGCTTGTACAGTACCAAGCAGAAGCAGAAGCCCTAAGTTCTCACTTATCCTTAATACTCCAGCATCAAAATACACAAACTTCAAATATCCAACACATTTTGCCTTTCAATACTTCCCACAACATCTGCCTTTGGTCCAATCCTTCCCTTACAGATCTAGGGCTCTGTTTCCCATCTTCCAGCAAAACTAGTTTAAACTCTCCTGAGCAGCATCAGCAAACCTCCCATCTGGGATATTGGTTTCCTTCCCGTTCAGTTGCAAACCATGCCTCTTCTACAGGTCACTCCTCCGGAAAAGCTTCCAATGATTCAAAAACTTGAAACTCTGTCCCCAGCACCATCTCCTCGTCCACTCATTCATCCATGCTATCACCTTGCTCCTACATGCATTTACTAGTGACACAAAATTACAACCCTGGAGGATGTTCTGTTCATCCTCTTTCCTGATTCCCTATACTCACTGCGCAGGACATCTTCCCCTTTTTCTGCCGATGTCATTGGTGTTAAAATGCACTGTGACCGCTGGCTGTTCCTCCTCCCCCTTGAGAATATCCTGCAGCCATCCAATACATCCTGGGCCCTAGCAGCCCAGAGGCAACACACAATCCTGGTGTTGCTCTTGCAGCTACACAATCTCCTGGTTCCCATAGCTGTCAAGTCCCCTATAACTACTGTACTGCCTGACTTTACTCTTCCCTGCTGAGCCTTGGAGCCGCCCACAGTGCCACAGCCGTGATCTGATGGGTCATCCTCCCCAGCAGTATCCAAAGGGGTACACTTGTTGCTGAGAAGAATGGTCAAAGGGAGACCCTGCATTGACTTCTTAATACCCTTACCTCTCCTGCTGGTGCAGGTTGATTCAAAAATGTGATTATTGTAGGAATGTAGCTGCTGTTGAATGTGGTGGTGAAGGAATTCAGACTTCGGTAGCTGTGAGAAGAGGACTTGGCATGGATGATGGTGATCTTTGATGATAGATTCTGCCTTCATGAGGCAGCGCCTCCTGCAGATGCTGTCAATGCTGGAGAAGGCTGTACCTGTGTTGCACTAGACTGTGTTAACTAAGCAGATAAAGGAGAAGATTAATGATGTGTTCAAAGTCTCCCTGAAAATTTCAATAGTGTTATATTCTGGAAATTAGTTACAGTAAAACATTTCTCTGTCTTCATAAAATTGATGAAATGATTGTAATATACTTTGACATCTGCACAATAATTAATGTTGGAAATCCCACACAATAGTCAATAATGACTAAATCATTGATTTGGATTTTCCATTATGAAGGTGAATCTGTTTCTTCTTCTGCACAATTCAGCCAAAGTCAATGCAAAAATATCACAGAATTTCAACAGCAGATTAAATTTTACCTAGCGAGTAGTATTAAATAAGCATCATATAATTCCGAAATAATTGATGGAGGAGGGGTGAATTTCTGGAGCGAGGAAATTTGGAAAGTTAAAGAGGATTGACATGGAAATTGTGTAGGCAGTGAAATGGGTAAGGATAAGTTCAGTTTCTCAGGAAAGGGTACTCTCTATAGTTCTGTGTGAGACTGACCTCTGCTACGCCGCACAGAACAAGCGGCAGCTGTGAGAGACTGAAAAACAAAAGAGCCATCCACCACTTACTCTTGCCCGCACTGTGCCAGAATATATGGACCCCAGATTGGCTCCTACATCACCTAAGGACTCACCAATAGACAACTCCATTGGAGAACAACGTATTCAACTCGAGTGATCACTCTACACTGCTACTGATCAGATCTCCCCTCAGCCTCTGCCACTTCAGAGGAAACAACCCAAGTTTGTCATCTTAAATCTATGGTAAAATGACAAAACAGGGAGATTTTTATCTGGATGCCTGCTGTGTTCAAAACACTTCCAAGATATTTAACTTCTCAGAAACAGGCAAAATGAAAGAGGCAGGTCAGCCCTGGAAATAAAAAAAAATTAAATTCGATAGAGAGAGATTATCTTTCTATTAAAAATCAAGAAACAGAATTTGTTTGTGTGGAGCTAAGCAGCAGCCAGATGCAGGAGGCTTTGGTGGGAATCATCTACAGGCTTTCAAACAGGCATCATAAAACAGGTCATAGTATAAACCAAAGACAACACGTAACAAGTGTAATAAAATAATTGACGAGCAATTTACTCTGCAGACTTGAGAAACCACATTAGCAGAAATATCGTAGAAGCCCCCGGAATACTTCTAGAAATATGGGAGAATAACAGCTCTAGAGTGAGAAGCTCAAAGAAGTTAACATGTGAAGGACTGATGAAGAATTAGAACATCGAATACTACAGCACAGTACATGCACTTGGATCCAGCAATGCTGTGCCAACCTTTTAAACTACTCTAAGAGGTTTCCTCAGACATAGCCTCAAACTAATAGGTCAGTTATTTGGACCAGAAAGAAGAAAATAATTCCTCAACAAGTGGATTGTGAATCAATAGAATTTTCTCAGAGAGCAGTGATAATGCTGAGCACTCAAGATAGAGGTTATTAGATACTTGGATAAGTAGGGTTTCAAGGGATCAAGGGATGGTGGAGAGCAGGAGAAAGGATTAGCCTTGATTTTATAAAACAGTGTAACAAGTGCACAGGACAAATTCTCACTTCTAATCCTTCTATAGTTACACTCACACCATTTAACTTGACCCCAAGATCAAATCCTTAACTGTGACAATTCCATTAATTCCAACTATTTTGTATTTCCAGTCTTTTCAACATTCAAAGTTTTTTAAATTTTTTTTATATATATATAGGACAAAGAAGGGAAAAAAGAACCCCATCTAACTAAGAAAAAAACCCACTAACTACAAAAAAAGGAAAAAAAAACTATTAGGAATCAACCCCCCGGAGCAATACATTTGACCATCATCTAAATATAAAAAAAGAGTCATCAACCACCATTTCATATTTATTTTAAAAAAATAAAATTAGAAGGAAACCATATAGAATAATTCAAATTAAATGATAATATTTGGCAAAAGAACCCCATCTTCTCTCAAAAGTTCTACTTCTAATTTTTTCCAAACTGAGACATAACATTACTTGAGAAAACCATTCAATTAATGTAGGGGAAGAAATATTGTTCCATTTTAATAAAATAGCCCTTCTTGCCAGTAGTGTAACAAATGCAATTACATGTTGATCTGAAGATGAAATACCCTGAATATGATGCGGAACTATTCCAAATAGAACAGTCAGTCTGTTAGGTTGTAAATTAATTTTCAGAGCTTTAGAAATTGTAGAAAATAAACATTTCCAAAACAATTTTAATGAAGAACATGACCAGAACATATGTGACAAAGTAGCTACTTCTGTTTTAGATCTATAGCAGTAGTTGTCTATACTAGGAAATATTTTAGATAGTCTCTCCTTTGTTAAATAATAATAGTGAACAATTTTAAGTTGAATTTAACAATGGTTGGCACATACAGAAGAAGAATTTATGTTTTTCAAAACTCGAAGCCAATCTTCATTAACAAAGGTCATATTAAGTTCTCCCTCCCAATCTTGTTAAATCTTTATTGATAGGTTCTCTTTTTGTAACAAAAATAAATTATAAATTCTGCTAATGGAACCTTTCACTAAGGGATTCAAAATTCAAAATGGTATCCAACAAATCAGATTCTTGTAAATATGGAAACTTAGGTAAATATTGTTGTAAAAAATGTCTAACCTGAAAATATTGCAAAAATGTGTATGAGCGAGAGAATATTTGTTATTTAACTCTTCAAAGGTCATCAATCGACCATCACAAAATAAATCTGTAAAAGAATGGATCCCTTTGATTTTCCATAGGAGAAAAATGGGGTCAGTTGTTGAAGGTTTAAATTAAAAGTTTCATTATAAAGAACTAGACAACTTAAATTGTTTAAAATTTTTAAAATTATGAAACTGAACCCAAATCCGTAGGGATTGTTTAATAACTGAGTAAGGATTTAAATTTGGAATTTAACATTCGAAGTTCAAAGTTCATTTATTATCAAAGTATGTATATATTATACAATCTTGATTCATCTCCTAACAGGCAGTCACAAAACAAAGAAACCCAAAAGAAGTCCCATATAAGAAAGATCACCCAAAGTGCAGAGAGAAAATAAAACATATCATGCCCATAAAAAAGGATATAAAATTAAAGAACCATATAAAAAAGACCATCGGTTACTCAATGTGCAGAGAAAAAAGAATGCCAGCAAACAATTTCTGAACTGCAGTCCACAAGAGAATCCCATAGTTCAGCAGAGAGCTGAGCAAACCTCATGAAGCAGAGACCTGAACCGGCCCACTCCTCGACTCAGCCCCTAACTCCCTGACCTTTTCAATCTGGTTTGGCAAATAAATCGACAATCAAACATTGAGTTTCATCACCTCGATACACTCTGGGGCCTGGACCTCAATGCCTCAATTCAGCCTGTATGTGACCTTTACAATTTGAGAAAATTTTTAAAATTAAACCAGGCACAAGCACACGAATGTACTCATTTTGAAAGTCTTTGAATGCTATTACCCTGTATCAGCAGGAAACCCAGAGGTGAATTGGCACTGTGATTAAAGATACTCATTTCTGTGATAAATCAATTTTATACAATATTTGTGAAATTGCACTCTGTAAACATTTCAAATCTGTTGAAGTTTAATTTAGTGCAAGTATTTTTACATTTAAATTATGTCCAGCTCATAGCATTGGTTCATGGGAAATTTTATATTGATGAACCTGAAGAAAGAGCTTTAGCAGAATACAGAGCAAAAACAAAGTCTAATAAAGTCAGCACTTTTTAAGGATTATTTTGAAACTAGAACGCTGATGTCTCAGATCCCAGTCTCTTGGCTATGATGTTATGAACCCTTTTAATCCTAGGTAAGGCTTCTACTTTTATCCATATGTTACTAACTTCTAAGCTTTCGAAGGACTCGCATTTAGTAGATGTGACATGAACTGCTTTGATCTGAAGTGGTCTACCAGGTAATTTTTGTGGTTCTGAGATCAGTGGAATTTTGCTCGATTACAGTCTAACACAAAGGGAAAATTCTCATTGAGCCCAGAAATCTTCCAGTGTAGTTGATTAGTTGCTGGAAGGTTTTTCCACATTACATCACACCAGATCTTCCTGACATGTTTTTTTTAAAATGTTCTGATATTTAACAAAAAAGCAGCTATTTTTCTGCAATTCAGACAGCCTCCACCCATGATACATTGGAAATACAGACAAACCCCCACCTTTGATACAGTGTTCGAGTAATGGAATCTCACCCTCACAGACATCACAAATCACTGTCCAAGAATTTGAGATAAAGAATAAAAAATTCTCTCATGGAGGTTATGTGAAATAAATATAAATAATTCAATTCAATGTTTTTCTGTTAATTCCTGTTTCTTGACTGGTACAGTTAATGCAGGTTTATGTAATGGCAAATCACTATACAACATGTTTTCCAGGAACACAGCTCCACCATAACACAGTGGTTGCCTGCAAAAGGATGTTGGGATTATAATTATATAGTTTCAGTAAGTTTTTTGGCAAAAATGAAGCTGCAATGGACAACTGAGTTACAATGTTTGCACTAAAACTGTTAGACAGGGGAGATGAACTCATTTTGCAAAGTACAGTTCAATAGTCTATAAGGCCTTATCAATTAAAAAGTCCTACTTTAATTTGAGTGATCAAGCAGCCTGGTTATTTGGAGACTGCAGATGCTAGAATCAGAAGCAACAAACAAACTGCTGTAGGAACTCAGCAAAATCTGTGGGGAAAAAAGGAAACGCCAACGTTTTGGGTTGAAACCTTGTATCAGAGGCCAGATCGCCAGGATAAAAGGGAGAAGGGGAGGCTTGTAACAAGGCAGACTGGTGGTGCTGGGTAGGAGAGGAGTGCAGGTTTGGAGTTGTGAGATAGATGGGGGAGGGGAGTGGTGAAAGTTGGAGGCAGCTGCTAGAGGGAGATAAGCAGGAACACAAAAGATAACCAGTGCTAGGCTCTGATTAGTAAAGAAAGAATAGAAACCGTTAGGGGAGAGATAAATGGCAGGTGGAAACGGAGCTAGAGTACCGTGCAAAAGTTTTTGGCACATGTACAGCTAGGGTGCCGAAGACTTTTGCAAAGGACTCTATTTGTCAACAAAGAGTGAAGAACAAGTTTGTAAATCTGGCAGGAGCAAAAGATGTTAGGAATAGTGACAGCGAGGTGCCACAGGAGGGGTAAGGGACAGGTGGCAAAGAAGGAGTGCCACGGGAGAAGGGTGAGCTTTCAGTGCAGATACACCCAGCCCTGAGACACCAGGCAAGGTCATTTGATTCTAAACAATTGGGTTATTGATCATTACAGAATGTCTCTCTGAAGCTTCCCTCTTCCTCCCCCTCCCTTACCCTTTTCCCAACTATCATTCCCTTCTCCCTGCCTCTTTTCTACTCTCAGCCCACAACAGAGACCCATATCAGAATCAGGTTTGTCATCATTCACATATACGATGAATTTTTTTAGCAGCAGTAGTGCAATACATAAAATTACTACAGTATTGTGCCAAAGTCTTTGGCATTCAAGCTATACACATGTGCCTCAGACTTCTGCACAGTACTGTAGGTAAACGTGATAGGTGGTGACGTGGGGCAAGGGATGACTGTGTCTGATTATGGACCACAACATCATAAGACTTCTCAAACCAGTTCAAAGGGAGATAAGGACTTGTTAGATGGAGCAATCTCAACTTCACAGGGCTGTTTAGAAAACACGGTCTGGAATATGTTCAGGCAGGTGGCTACCTATGATCATCACATTAACATTGATGAATATGTGGGATCGATGACTGGTGACATAGAGAAGTGAATTGAGGACAACACCATTACTAAACACATCTACTGTAATCAGAAGCCATGGTTGACATCAGAAGTTTGGGCACGGCTGAGGATGCTGCCTTCAGATCAGGGGATAAGACAGCTCTCAGATCAGCAAGATATGCACTTTCTTGCACTATCAGGAAGGCAAAATGGGAGTATTCACAGAAGATACACAGCCATTTCTGCCATATCAGGGACACGAGCTGCAAGTGGCACAGCATAATGGTCTTTAGGTCTGTCCTTCACATCAACAACAGTGGTGCTTCTCTGCAACACACACAAAATGCTGGAGGGACTCAGCAGGCCAGGCAGCATCTATGGAGGGATAAAGTAAACAGCTGGGATGTTGATTGGTGAAAGAGAGACAGGGCTGGAGAAGGGAGAGTCTGATAGGAGAGGACAGAAAGCCATGGAAGAAAGAAAAGGGGAAGGAACAACAGAGGGAGGCAATGGAATTCTCATCTTTTTTTTCTACACTCCTGCCGAAGGATCTCGGCCCAAAACATCAACTGTACTCTTTTCCATAGACACTGCCTGACCTGCTGAGTTCCTCCAGCATTTTGTGTGTGTAGCTCGGATTTCCAGTATCTGCAGATTTTCTTTTGTTTGTGATGTTTCTCTGCCTGTTTGGCTGAATATCTTTTATACTCAGTTTGATGCACAGATCAACGTGCCAGTGAGGAAGGCCACCTTCCCCCTGAGGAGCAATCACTTTGTCTTGACACAGCTGATGTGAGAAAGACCCTAGCCAGGGTCAACGCCCATAAAGTTACGGGGCCTGATAACATACCCAGTTGGGAGCTGAGGGACCTTGCATCTCACTTAACTGAGGTTCTAATAGACATCTTCAACATCTGTCCAGGACAGTCCACTGTCTCCTCAGACTTCAAGCTTAGCATCTTCATCCCAGGGTCCAAGAGGGTGACAGTAACCTGCCTCAACGGCTACCATCCCATGCCACTATCCTCAACAATAATGAAGTGGCTGGTTTTGGATCACATTAAATTCCATCTTCCTGCTATGTTGGACCCTTTTCAGTTTGCTTATTGCTCAAATTGGTCCACTGATGGTGCCATAGCCTCCGCATGCCGCTCTGTCCTGTCCCACCTGGAAAGTAGTGCCTCAAATGCCAGAATGCTGTTTATTGACCAGCTTGCCGTTCAATATGATCATCCCTCAGAGGCTGGTGAGTAAACTGTCCTTATTGGGTCTCAACACCTCTTTCTGCACCTGAACTTCCTGACAGAAAGGCCACAATCAATCCGTGTTGGCAGAAGCATCTCCGGCTCTCTGTAATATTACTTTATGTGCTGTGTGTGAGCTATATGTATTGTGTTGTGCACTTTAGTCCAGAGGAATGTTGTTTCATGTGGTGCTATACACGTGTATGGTTGAATGACAATAAACTTGAACTTGAACTTAAAGATATAAAAACAGAGATAAGCTGTTCCTCCCATCAAGTCTGCTCTGCCATTCAGTCTTGGATAGGCTGATTTACTTTCTCTCTTCTCCCTGTAACCACTGATGTTCTTGCTGATCAAGAACCTTTAAATATACTCAATGACTTGGCCTCCATGGCTGTCTGTGGCAATGAATTCCACAAATTCACCACAGCTCTGTTCTAAAGAAATGTCCTTCAATCCTGAAGCAATGCCCTCTGGTCATAAACTGTCCCACTGTAGGAAACATGCTCTCCACATCCCTGCTCATTCTTCTAACCTCCGGTAAGTACAGGTCCAGAACCATCAAATGCTCCTCACGTGTTAACCCTTTCATTCCTGGCATCATTTTCATAATTTTTCTCTGGACTCTCTCCAATGCCAGCATACTCTTTCTCAGATGTGAGGCCACAAACTACTCACAATACTCCAAGTGTTGTCTGCGCAATACCTTATAAAGCCTCAGCATTACACCCTTCCTTTATGTTCTAGTCCTCTTGAAATGAATGCTGACATCACATTTGCCTTCCTTACCACCGACTCAGCCTGACTCAGGGAATCCTGCATGAGAATTCCCAAGTCCCTTTGCATCTTGCATTTTTGAAATTTCTCCCTCTTTAGAAAATAATCTACAGTTCTACCATGGTGCATGACAATACATTTCCTGACACTGTATTCCATCTGTTGCTTGTTCTGGTCGATTGCTGCAAGTGCCAATGTTGGTACATACTCATTGCTCACTTTATGGATCCTTTGATCCATTTTATTGCAATTTTTTTTCCAAATTCACTTGCAACTTTTGAGCCCTTCTTATTTGTCCATCCATTTGTTATGATATTCCTGCAGCAAATCACCTTCTCCACCCTTGTTCTTCAAATCTATTTTACCCTCATGCTACTTTCCTTCCTGGTTTACCCAGAGATTCTCTTAACTCTGCCCCCTTATGGGGATATAAGCTTTATTTATGTGGCACAGATCTGGATTAATCATCACCCACAGATTCTGGCTGAACTTGTAAAGCACTCTTAGTCACCAATCATCCATCAAAACTGTTTGCAATTTCAGCATCACACTGAAGTGCAAAGCTAACTCCCAACTTCTTTCCTCTATTTCAGGTCATTTGAGAGACATAGAGTTACGTAGCAGAAAGAACAGACCCTACGCGACTCAACGCTTGGCGCAGTTGTCTATCTCAGATCATCAATGGGATTTTAACTAATTTTCTTTACCTCAACAGTTCTATCACCCTCTGATATTCACACCTCTTCTTGTCTGATAATCTCTCAAGACATGAATCAGATTGTTTGGTAAAAGGTTAACTCTTTCTTCTCTCCTCTGATGCCCTCTGACCCACAGCTATTTATTTTATTTAGCATGGTAACAGGCCAGTCAGCTCACACCATCCAATTAAGTCATGTGGCCAAATCAAATTAACGATGATTGTGCTGGGGGCAGCCCGCAAGTGTCTCTATGTTTCCGGACCAACGTAGCATGCCCACAGCTTACTAACCCTCGTCCTAACCATATGTCTTTGAAATGTGGGAGGGAACCAGAGCACCCAAGGAAACACACACAGTCATGGGGAGAACATACAAACTCCTTATAGACAGCAGCAAAATTGAACTTGGGTCTGTTTAGTAGCTCCAAGTTTTCTGCGCTTTTATTTCAGATTTCCAATATCTACAGCATTTTACTTGTACATTCTGAAAATCTTTACCTGGAGTCTGCACAAAGCTAAGGCTATCTGAATAGGGAGTGAGATACAAAGCTCTCACAGCCAGATACCACTTTGCGTCATATTTCCCTATTTGCTCCCCATCTATGATAATTTCAATACTTGGAAATTAAAATGGATACAAGGACTGATTAAACTCCCTCAATGTAATTGTTAAATGATTAATACGAGTCGAGAAAGCTATAAATACTGTACAATTCAGTTAGCCACATTTTAGAATTACCTCTCCTGAACAATTCAGACAAATGAGCTTCTCACCTCAAACATTGAGACTCAGTTAAATCTCGATTATGACCAAATTGAAATAACATTCTTGAAATTGAACCAACACACTTTATTAATAGATACATTTCAAAAACACAAGTTAGTGGCTGTAATTTGAAAACATCATATTTGTCCTTGCAGTCCCTCAGAAAAAGTTCCCTCAGAGAGCCAGCTAATCTTCAAATCGATCACCAGTGGCTTGTACACAAAGAGCTGAAGCCAGCTCCAATTAGAGAGGTAAAAGATCCATTTGATATGAATGAAAGACTAACGTTAATCACAGCTATATCTGCAGTGTGGATTCCATCCACCTACAGATACAAAGTACAATTCCAGGAATAATTTAGGAAATATCACTGACTGCCTGGCCTTTGTCATCTTCACAAAAGTCTTAGACTCTATGGAGCATCATTTTTCAAATGTGACAGCCTGCTGCAATCTATCTCCATCTTTTGTTTGTTTGATGACTGTCATGATCTAAACCAACCAGTCTATAGTAGACTCAATTTCACTGGAGACAAAGTCAAGTAACACTGTGTCCCTGACCCAATATTTCTCTCAGTGTTCCTTGTTACATTGCTGAACATCACCACTTCAAGCTTCTTGCTAGACTGGAGCTAATCTTAGGAGCAAATGGGAAACTGTTCAGCCCCACAGCAAGTATGATCACTTTGGCTTTGTTGAACTGCAGTAGTTGTATGATGTGTATACGTGGGCGTAAGACCCATTATCAATGAGGTTAGAACAGCTTCTTCCCCTCTGCCATTAGATTCCTCAACGGTCCCTGAAACCAAGAACACTCCCTAACGATTTCTCTTTTGCCCGATTTATTTAGTTATTTTGATTGTAATTTTATGTTTTGCATTGTACTGCTACTATATTGGTTGGGGTTGATAATGGACGTTGTGTCTCAGCTGTCTATGTAATATTCCAGCAGATACACAGCCAAGCCACTACGATACGGAGAGCAAGCTTTTGCCCATGTAGCAGGCCCACCTCTCCACGCAGCTGATGAATCTAATAGAATGGCAGAAGTTTGGCACCAGTAGCATCACAGGAGCTGCCAGTCAGCGTTGAACTTAATGCCTTACAGATTCCGCTCTGGATTTTTCCTCAGGGTTTACTCCCTCAGCTTTCCCCATCAGTGGATATAGCTGCAAGGCAGCAGATGTTTGATATCAGAGTTTTCCTTCTCCTAGGTCAGCTGCCAACCATAAATGAGGAGCGCTATCTGCACAAAACAACTGCTTTAAGGTGCCAGTAACCCACGTTTGCCCCTTCTCCTGTCAGTAGGAAGGGTTCCGCCAGGCTTAGTAGCTAAGCCACATGTGGCAGCCAGGAGCTGGAACAGTCCAGCACAGGAACAGACCATTCGGCCCATAATGTTGATCTGCACCAACGAAAAAGCAAATCAAAAACACCCAAACACAAATCCCTCCTACCTACACAATGTCCATATCCCTCCATCTTCCACATTCCATGTACCTATCTAAATATCTCTTAAAATCCTCTACCACCACACCAGGCAGCGGTTTCCTCGCATCCACAACTCTCTGAATAAATAAACTTACCCCTCACTTCCCCTTTCAACCTACCCCCCCCCCCCTCACCTTGAATACATGCCCTCTGGTATTTGACATTTCAATCCTGGGAAACAGATAATGTACTCTCTGCCCACTCTATCTATGTCTCTCATATCTTAAAAAACTTACATCAGATCTCCTCTCAGCCTTCACTACTCCACAGAAAACAACCCAAGTTTATCCAGCCTCTCGTGATAGCACATGCCCTCTAAACCAGGTAGCATCTTGGTAACCTCTTCTGCACCCTCTCCAAAGCCTCAACATTCTTCCTATAGTGGGGCAACCAGACTAGTAAGTAATGCTCTAGATGTGGCTTCACCGAAGTTTTATAAAGATGCAACATAACTTCTTGACTTTCCAACTCGATGCCTTGACTAATAAAAGCAAGCATTCCCTAAGCCTTTTTAACCACCATATCAACCTGTGTAGTCACTTTCAAGGAGCTATGAACTTGGATCTCAAGATCTCTCAGCTCAAAAATACTGTTAAGGATCTTGCTCCTAATAGTGTACTGTCTCCTTGATTTGCCCTACCAAGGTGCAACACCTCATATTTATCTGGGTTAAACTCCATCTGCCTTTTCTCTGCCCATATCTGCAACTGGTCTATATCACACTGTATTCTTTGCCAGTCTTGTACACTATCCACAACTCCACCGATCTTGGTATCATCTGCAAGCTTACCAACCCACCCAACTACATTTTCATTCAGGAAATTTGTATACATCACAAACTGCAGAGGTCCCAGCACAGATCCCTGTGGAACACCATTAATTACAAACATCCACCTTGAATAAAGCCCTTCAACCACTATCCTCTGACTTCGATGCACAAGCCAGTTTGGAATCCAAACAGCCAAGCTGCCGTGGATCCTATGCATCTTAACCTTCTGGATTACCCCCCACCCCTGGATTTGGTCGTCAGAGGCTATTTGAGGCACATGCCATTGGGAGCATTTAATAGGCAGCGGGTGCTTATCCCCATTACCACCCCACAACTATAGCAACCTTTATTATTGAGGTGAAATTCTGTAACAAGCCTCTGCTGTCATATTGCACAGTTAGTTCAAGGGACTGAGAATGAATTTCAATCCCCCAATATCTCTGCTGCTTTTGTATAAGTTCTCCATATTAAGAGTGATTGAATATGGGTTAATCCAACCTACATGGGGTCACTCAATAGTTTGCATCCTGCAGTCCAGGTCAGTGAGCTATCAGCCCTTGCAGGGTGCTTCCGTTTGACTGGAGCTATGCCATTGCTGTCTCTCCATCGTTCATTGAGAAAACAAAGACAAAAATTGCAGCAACTTCAAAAGCATTTGTATTCATATTGTTAGGTCTTGGTTTTGATAGGAGGTCTCACCTCCAACCTGTCACTGCATCTAATGCTCCGTATTGGTATTTAATGACGAACAACTCTCTAATCACAGCAACCAGAGCTAATTATATGCATGAAGTGCAATTTAAATGAGTCATATTTGCTGCTTCCCTAGGTTCCCAGAACATTAAACAGGTGTGACATGGCTGCTGCTTCTCAGCTGGAGATGGCAGAATTAACAGCATCAGACATAATCCAATTAATGAGCAGATTCTCATGTGGCGTGTCAAAAATACTGCTGACAATCACTGGGACTTTTATCAAGCATCTCACCCCTCTCTTCGTCTTCATCTAATTATTCCCTGGTCGGTGTCTTAAGATATGATTCATGCAATTTTATCTTCCGATGTCATATGTCGGAGTGATTTAATCAAATGACAGCAACAGCACTCACAGCCATTGTGTTCTGCAGATTTGCTCTAACTGTCAAGTGGGGGATTGGGGTGAGCCCCATTGCCTTCTGTTAATGGGACTGCAACACTGGAGCTGAGGGACTTGGAGTTCCATTAGTAATTGTGGAGGGGCCCCTCATCTCACTGAGTCACGACGGCGATCAATGGCCAGTTTGCTTTCATCCTGGAATTAATTCCATTATTAATTCCCCACCTATGTCCGTGGGATGGCACAGTAGTGTAGTGGTCAGCACAATGTTCTACAGCACCTGCAACCCAGGTTCAATTCCCACTGCTGCCTGTAAGGAGTTTGTATATCTCCCTGTGACCGTGTGGGGGTTTCTCCTGAGTGGTCCAGTTTCCTCCCTCGGGTACACTAGTAGGTAAGCTAATTGGTGATTGTAAATTGACTCGGGATTGGGCTGGAATAAATTGGGGGGGGGGGGGTGCTAGGCAATGTGCTCAAAGGGTCAGAAGGACCTATTCCACGCTGTCTCTCAATAAAGTTTTACAAATTTAAAAGGTTCTATGGCTTGCCTGCACTCTAGAGGTAATTTACAGTGGCCAGTTGGCCAACACATCCACATGTCCTTAGCATGTGGGAGGAAATCCACATTGTTAGAAGAACAATGATTAAAGTCCACTCAGACAACACCAGTGGTCAGCGGTCATTGTTGAACCTTGGCTGACACAGTGGCTAATGTCCAGAAACTATACCAGTGGTCAGTGTGGAACATAGCTCATGAGTGGCTCATGTCCAGAGACCACACCAGCAGTCAGTGTGGAACACGGTTCATGTCCAGACACCACACCAGCGGTCAGTGTGGAAAATGGCTCATGTCCAGAGACCACACCAGCAGTCAGTGTGGAACTAAATGTAGGACTTCTGTAGGGTCTCCAGCTCCAGATTTTTCCCTCAGGGTTTATTCCCAAAGCCTTCCTCATGAGTGGGTAAAGCCACAAGGTAGGGAATGTTTGTGATCAGAGTTTTCCTTCTCCTAGTTGAGGTGCCAACCACGGCTGATGAACCCTATCTGCCTGAATTGACTGGGTTTAGGATGTCAGTAACCTGTTTTTGCCCCTTCTCCTGTCAGTAGAAATAGTTCCACTGAGCTTAGTTGCTAAGAAACACGTGAAGGCCAAGAGCTGGACTTGGTTGTCAGAGGCTATTTGGGACACAGACCACTGGGAGCATCTAATAGGTAGTGGGAGTTTACCCCACTACCACCCCCAGCTATAACAATCTCAAAGAACAGAATAATTGGTGTGTTTGTATAATTGGTGTAAATGGGAGGTTAGCAGAGATCTGGTGGCATTAAGATACATTTCTGTGCATTAGGGTTATGGGAGGGGTATCTCTCCATGAATCAATGACTGTGTTCGGGTGAATTTGGGACGTCTTTGAAAATACAATGACAACGCTTCATTTAGTGACTTTAACTTTCCAAACTGTAGAGGATCTGAGGAGTATACTTGTTGAACTGACTTGACTTTATTACTATCATCCTTCATATACATGAGGAGTAAAAATCTTTACATTACGTCTCCGTCTGATTGTGCAATGTGCAATTTATCGGAATTTGTTATAAATAGTATGTACAACAGTCAATATTACATAGAGATACAATTATGTTAGTGTGATTTAATCAGTCTGATGGCCTGGTGGAAGAAGCTGTCCCAGAGCCTGTTGGTCCTGGCTTTAATACTGCGGTACCATTTCCCAGATGGTAGCAAATGGAACAGTTTGTGGTTGAGGTGACTCAGGTCCCCAATGATCCTTTGGGCCATTTTTTTTGCTCCTGTCACTGTTAATGTCCTGAATAGTGGGAAGCTCACACCCACAGATGTGTTGGGCTGTCCATACCACTCTTTGCAGGGTCCTGTGATTGAGGGAAATACAGTTCCTATACCAGGAAGTGATACAATAAGTCAGATGCTCTTAACTATGCCCCTGTAGAAAGTGCTTAGAATTTGGGGACTCATGCTAAACTTCTTCAATAGGGGTTAGCCTGTCTGTTCCTCCTGTATTCTACAACCAGCTCCTTTGTATGTGACATTGATGGAGAGGTTCTTTTCTTCACACCACTGTGTCAGGGTAATGACTTCTTCTCTGTGGGCTGCCTCATTATTATTTGAGATAAGGCCAATCAGTGTAGTACCATCAGCAAATTTAATTAGCAGATTGGAGCCGTGGGTGGCGACATAGTCATGGGTATACAGAGAGTAAAGGAGGGGGCTTAATTCACAACCCTGAGGGGCAGCTGTGTTGAGGGTCAGAGGGGCAGAGGTGAGGGAGCCCACTCTTACCACCTGCCAATGATCTGATAGCAAGTCCAGGATCCAGCTACACAAGGCAGGGTGAAGGCCGAGGTCTCTGAGCTTCTTGTCAAGCCTGGAGGGAATTATGGTGTTGAATGCTGATCTGTAGTCCAAGAA
The DNA here is from genome assembly GCF_048418815.1 of Hemitrygon akajei. Lineage (NCBI taxonomy): Eukaryota > Metazoa > Chordata > Chondrichthyes > Myliobatiformes > Dasyatidae > Hemitrygon > Hemitrygon akajei. The sequence continues at coordinate 107,717,251 of NC_133133.1, read as the reverse complement.
CAACATTCTCACATAAGCATCCTTCTTCAGGTGTGTAAGGACGTTGTGTAGAGCTGTGGCTATTGCGTCATCTATCGATCGGTTGTGTCGGTAGGCGAATTGTAGGGGGTCCAGTTTGGGTGGCAGTATGCTGCAGATAAAGTCCTTGACCAGATTCTCAAAGCATTTCTTTATTATTGAGGTGAGTGCGACAGGATGCCAATTGTTCAGACATGTTACCTTGGTCTTTTTAGGTGCAGGGACATTGGTGGATAATTTGAAGCAGGAGGGCACTCTACACTGGGAAAGGGAGATTAAAAATGTCTGTAAATACACCTGTCAGTTGTGCTGCGTGCATCCTGAGTACTCGTCCTGGGATGCCGTCTGGTCCTGCAGCTTTGTGACTGTCCACTCTGGAAACACCTGCGTACTTCAGCCTCGGAGATGACCAAGGTGCAGGTCACTTCGGGGGCTCAGCGTTGGTGATATCGAACGAGCGTAAAAAAGATTTAGCTCATCCAAGAGAGACAGCGATGTTGGCAGCACCACTGCGCTTTGCATTGAAGTTTGTGTTGGTGTGCAGACCTTGCCACAAGCTGCGTGTGTTGTTGGTGGAGAGTTGTGTCTGGTCCTTGTCTCTGTATTGTCATTTCACTGCCCTGATGACTTTGGGTAGATCGTAGATGGATTTCCTGAGTTCCTGGTGGCTACTGGCGGCAAATGCTCAGTCTCGCGAGGTGAGTGCAGCTCACGTGGAATTGTTAATCCAGAGTTTCTGGTTTGGATAGACCCTGACCGATTTTTGGGGACATTGTCCTCGATGCACTTCTGGATGAAGCTCGTTACCCCATTCTGTGAACTTGGAGACATTCTCATCATGAAAGGCATTCCAGTTGATGTCATCAAAGCAGTTGTGTAGCATGGAGACCGATTGGTTGGACCAACAGTGGGCCGTTTTAACTATGGCCACCTCTTGTTTCAGCTTTTGCCTGTTCATGGGCCAAAGCAGGATGGAAGAGTGATCAGACATCCCAAGTGATGGACAGAACAGCACTTTGTAAGCATTGCGGAAGGGAGAGTAGCAGTGGGCAAGTATGCTATCTCCCTGTGTGCTCACCTGGATGTGTTGACAAAACTTTGGAGAGACTTTAGTCAGTGATGCTTGATTAAAGTCTCTGGTGACATTGAAGCAGCCTCTGGGTGTGCAGTCCCCAGAGTGCTGATGGTCTCATACAGTTCCTTGAGGGCCAGGTTAGTATCAACCTGCAGCGGAATATACACAGCTGTGATAATAACAGCCGTGAATTCTCTAGGTCTACACAGCAGCACCAGGTACTCCAGATCTGGGGAACAAAAGAATTTGAGGGCGTGCACATTCTGGGGGGTCACACCAAGCATTATTGACCAAGAAGCATACTTCACCTCCTCTACTCTTCCCAGAAAGGGTTTTAGACCTGTCTGCCCAGAACAGGGAGAAACCATAGGGCTTGATGGCGTGATTCAGTATCTCCTCTGTCAACCAGGTCTCCATGAAGCACAAAACATTACATTCCTTTGTTTCCCACTGACAGGAAATTCTGGCTCTGAGCTCACACAGTTTGTTGTCCAGGAGTGCCTTTGCTAATTACACTGAGCTTTGAGTTGGACCTTGGACTACCTGAGGGAAGCTTTAACCACTTGTGGATAATAGGAATTTCTAAGTAGCAAGAGGAAACAACAAGTGGTCAAAGACAGCAAGACCATAAGACACAGGAGCAGAATCAATCCATTGGGCCCATCGTGTGTGCTCTGACGTTCATTCATGGTCAATGTTATTTTTGAACGCTGTTCTTCTGCCTTTTCCAAGTATCCCTTAACCTCCAAGAACCTGTCAATCTCTGCCTTAAATATACCCAATGTCTTGGCGTCCACAGCTCCCTGTGGCAAAGAACTCCACAGATTCAACACCCTCTGGGTGAAGAAATTCCTCCTCAGATTTAAAAGTCACATAGATACCTGGTGACATCGTTATGTTCTATACAAAAGTTATTTACATATTGTACATTAATACACCACAGCTCAAACAGAGGAATTTAAAGTTCAAGGCACAGATCTAGCATTTGGAATATTTATAGAACAGCAGAATGCATCACCTCTGATGTATGAATAATTACAATATGTACTCATGAAATATTGATGTGTAATAACTCTGGAAGATGAAGGATATAATTTAATACTTCAGTGTATTGTAACTCATTTTAAGAGCAGAAAGTCTGTTGGATCACTAACAAAATACCTTAAAGCAAAGAGCCATATCATTAACAATGTGGGTTTATTCTCTTTTAACAGAATTCAGAAAGAGCTTCTCCCCTTATTATTTCAGCTGTATCTCACCTTGATAAGGTTCTCATTTCTGAATCACAAAGTTGAGGGTTCAAATCCCATCTCAGAGACTTGTCCACAATATCTAGCCCGGTGTTCTGGCCCAGTACCATGGGGAGTCTGTCCTATCATTGTTGCTGTATTTCAAATGAGGTGTGAAAGCCAGTCTGCCCTATCAGATGAATGTGCATGGCTTCATAGTATGGCCTCAAGGGAGAGCTGGTGATGCCGAATGTCCTACCTGACAATGATCCTTCAACCAGTACATTAGGATAAAAGATAGGGTAGATAGGGTAGTTAAGAAAGCTTATGAGGTGTTAGCTTTCATAAGTTGAGGGATAGAGTTTAAGAGACGCGATGTAATGATGCAGCTCTATAAAACTCTAGTTCGGCTACACTTGGAGTACTGTGTCCAGTTCTGGTCGCCTCACTATTGGAAGGATGTGGAAGCATTAGAAAGGGTACAGAGGAGATTTACCAGGATGCTGCCTGGTTTAGAGAGTATGGATTATGATCAGAAATTAAGGGAGCTAGGGCTTTACTCTTTGGAGAGAAGGAGGATGAGAGGAGACATGATAGAGGTGTACAAGATATTAAGAGGAATAGACAGAGTGGACAGCCAACGCCTCTTCCCCAGGGCATCACTGCTCAGTACAAGAGGACATGGCTTTAAGGTAAGGGGAGAAGAAGTTCAAGGGGGATATTAGAGGAAAGTTTTTCACTCAGAGAGTGGTTGGTGCGTGGAATGCACTGCCTAAGTCAGTGGTGGAGGTAGATACACTAGTGAAGTTTAAGAGACTACTAGACAGGGAGATGGAGGAATTTAAGGTGGGGGGTTATATGGGAGGCACGGTTTGAGGGTCGGCACAACATTGTGGACCAAAGGGCCTGCAATGTGCTGTACTATTCTTTGTTCTATGTTCTATGTATAATCACTGGTCACTTGTGTAAGTCAAGAGATTCTGCAGATGCTGGTAATCTTGAGAAACATGCACACAAAATGCGGAGGAACCTAGCAGAGGGGTGGAGGAGCAACACCTCACATTCTGTCTAGGTAGTCTCCAACTTGATGGCATGAACATTGATTTCTCTAACTTCTAGTAATTTCTCTTCCCTCCCTCTTTCTCTCTTTTCCATTCCCCATTCTGGTCACCCGCTCATCCGCTTTCATCTCCTCACCTGCCCATTACCTCTCTCTGGTTCCTTCCCTCTCTTTCATGGGACACTGCCTTCTCCCATTATATTCCTTCTTCTTCAGCCCTTTACCTCTTCCACCTATCCCATCCTAGCTTTCTTTCCAGTCCTGAAGGCTCTTGATCTGAAACATCGACTGTTTATATTGTATTAATGTCTGTATATTGTACTGTTCCCAAAACTCCATTCCTTTGAAGTGGACCAATAGCAGTACAAACCACAGGTGTTTCACATGACCATTCATTCTTACAATCACTATTATTATTTAGTCAGTTGGCTGTGAAAGTTTGACTGCCATACTTCATGCATTATAATGTTGAAATATTTTCAGATGTTCAAAGACCACAGAAATCTCTGAAGAACTGCAAGAACTTCCTTTACAATTTAAATTTACAACAGAAAAGATTTGGAAAGCTACCCTTGTTACTAATGTCACCTCCACTCATCTTTGAACTTTTCTCATTGGCACATCATTTTATCTCACTGAGTACAATTGATAATTCTGGACCTTTGTCGAGGTCTACAGGGGGTTAAAGGTCAGGGCATGTTTAGTGTACAGTGGTTTGAGGGCAGTGAACAGGTATCCATCGACCCATCCAGAAGAATTAGTTGTATGTCCAATCAATGTCACACAGTCTACCATGGTTTAAATAGATCAGATAAGCTGCCAGAACTGACTGCAATTCACATAAGTCACTGGAGACTCTGGGTCAAATTCTAGAGCTCCCATGTATCCAGCCTAGCAGGGACTGCAAGAGCTGGACAGAGGTCCCATTTTAAAATAGTGTTGATGCCAAAACAGGGTGGCTATAGGACAGTAAGGCTATTGACCTAACTGTGGGAGCATAAACTTCAGTCAAAATTAACACCAACTGTATGAATAACATACACAAACTCTGGACAAATCTTTCTGCCAAGCCATTTGTAGTTGGATGGTACGGTGCAATGTAATATGTCTTATTCCATTAATTTTCCGGAATGACTGAAACTGTTCTGCAACAAACTAACACCAACTATGTCTTGTGGAACACTAGCTCTTGAGAAGAGGCTTAGACCATAAGACCATAAGACAAAGGAACAGAAGTTTGCCATTCAGCCCATCGAGTCTGCTCCGCCATTTCATCATGAGCTGATCTAATCGCCCCTTTAGTCCCATTCCCCCACCTTCTCACCATAACCTTTGATACCCTGACTACTCAGGTACCTATCAATCTCTGCCTTAAATACACCCAATGACTTGGCCTCCACTGCCACCCGTGGCAACAAATTCCATAGATTCACCATCCTCTGGCTATAAGAAAATTTTCACATCTCTGTTCTGAATGGGCGCCCTGCTATCCTCAAGTCATGTCCTCTCGTACTAGACTTCCCCACCATGGGAAACAGCTTTGCTGCATCCACTCTGTCCATGCCTTTCAACATTCGAAATGTTTCTATGAGGTCCCCCTCATTCTTCTAAACTCCAAGGAGTACAGTCCAAGAGCGGTCAAACGTTCCTCATATTCCTGGAATTTGACCCTCTCATTCCTGAAATCATTCTAGTGAATCTTCTCTGAACAACACATTAACAGTGTGAGAGGCTGTAGTGGGAATATTGGGAACACTTCTGGCCACTTTGTAGCTGAATCCACTACTACCAAGAAATTTGTATCCATACAGCAAAATCCACATGAATCTTCTGCCAGGGCAATGCAGACCATTCCCAGGGAAGGAGAGGGTCTGCTCTTGGCATCTTCTGCATGTGTTGACATCCTGAACAGTGCATGACAAGCTGCTCAATCTGCTGATTTATCCCAGGCCACCAGACAAAGATCCAAGCTAAAGCTTTCATTTTGCCCATGCCTAGATGACTGACATTTAGCTCCTTAAAAACTTTAGCTCTCAGCTTGGAGAATACAACAACTCTCAGTTTCTACATAAGTCATCCCCACAAGGGCAAGTTCATCCCAGCCCTGGTAAAAATGGGGAACTGGAACTTCTGCTGCACATTCTAACCATTTTTAGTTAGTACCTAGACTTGATTCAGTGTGGGTTTTTTTCTGGTTTCCCTTTCGATCATCTCTGCCATATCAGGGAGTGTTTTGATTTGCATTAGGGAGAATAACTCAAAGGAGGGTTGTATTTTGTAAATCTTTTTAACACTATCTTGAAATCTTAGAAATATTCCCTGTCATCCTCACCAGCAACAATGATGTCATCAAGGTATCACTGAGTACCTGGGCAGTCTTGCAGCACCTGGTCCATAGCTTTCTGCCAGGGTGCAGGTGCAGATGTTACTCCAGAAATAAACCTATTATAGTGATAAAGACTTTCGTGAATGTTTAATGTGAGAGGCACATTGGATTCTTCTTCCACCTCCATCATAGATAGGCCTCAGCTAAATCCACTTTACTGAAGTGTTTTCCTCTATTCTGGGCAGAGGGTATTGACATACTTCCAGTATTGGGTTGATGGTGACTTTAGAATCATACCAAATCCTGAAAGGCCCATTCTTCTTGGCTACAGGATCACTGGAATTGCCCATGGGCTCCACTCAACGTTGGAATGAATTCCTTTAGCCTCCATGCAATCGAGCTCATTGGCTACTTTACCATTGATGGTACAAGGAACTGGGTGGGCTTTGTACAACTTGGGTGTGGTATTTACATTTAACACTAGTTTATTCTTGATAAGTTTGAATTTCCCAATGCCGTTCTTGAACACTGCTGTGGCTCACCCAGTACCTCTCCTAATTTGCTTTCAGTTGACTGTATTGTAGGGAACGTGGCATACAAATGGTGGATGGGTTTCCAATCAATTTGTCATTGTCTCAGGCAATCACATCCCTGCAACTCTGGCCCTGCTAATTTTACCACATACAAGCCCAATGTGGCTTGTTGGTTGCTGTATTTTACTGTTACGAATGTCATAGCTGCAGGCTTCAGTTCTGTATCTTTGAAATGCCATTCAAACTCTTTTTGTGGAATGACTGAAACATCTGAGCTGGTGTCCAATTCCATTTTAGTTAATTTGCCATATTACTTGTCTATTGTTAGTTTTCACAATGTAAATCTCAAGACTCAAGACTCCTCAGTCCTGTGTCACTGTCATCATTATCAGAATTTTCATCAACAGCATGCAGATCAATGTTCTTTTTGAAACTGCAACTTGACTTTTTATCTTTTGCTCTTCCCTGTGCAGCTCATTTATTTTTGTCTGCCCAGCATGCTCTTTTATGTGTCCTACTTTGTTGCATTTTCTGCAAGTTTCACCTTTAAACCTACATTGATCTGGTATATGTGGGCCACTGCCACAGTGGTGATACAATCTATTCGGCTCGGCCGGTTTCTGTATTAGATGTTGCAATTTTGTTCATGCTGAATTTCATTCCTGACTGCGATCAATTGTGTTTCTGTCTGCTGCTTCCATTGATACAGCAATTTCGATGGCTGTTTTAAATGTGAATTGTACTTCAGTTAGGAGCCGCTTCTGATTACTTTCTTGTAAGATTCCACAAACTAAATTATCTCTTGGTGCATCATTAAGCCCATTACCAAACTGAGAATGCTCAAAGAATTTCTCCATTTCAGCCATGTAAAATGAAATGGATTCTCCTTCCTTTTGATTCCACTTATGAAACTTAAAGAGTTCTGCAATCATCAAAGGTTTAGGTTCAAAATGTTCCCACATTACATTCATGGTATCAGCAAAGTTCATTTTAGCTGGTTTGCTTGCAGTGCTCAAACTTCTAAGCAAACTGTACCATCCTCCACCCCAGGCATTCAGCAGAACTGGCACTCATTTCTCATCAACTATTCCATTTACATTAAAATAAGGCTTAATTTCTTTAGTATAAATTAGCCAGTTATGTCTTGTGCAATCAAGCATATCTATCTTTCTGCGGTAGCAGACATTTCTTCTTTTTTATTTCTATTATTATTGCCTCGTACTTACTCTTTATTAACCTCTGTATTTTGTTTTCGAACTTGTTTTAACTCAACCAACTTTTTCCTTTCAAATATAAATAAAAATGCTGCTCTTTAAGGGATAGGTAGTTGCATCGGGTTCTTGTTTGAACTTGTTCATCATCATTGTCATGTTTTGTACCTCCAGAAATTAATTGAATGAAATACATGGGGAGGTTGGGATAAACATGTACTGGGAAATAACCTGGTCAGGTGTCAGATCTGTCAGCAGGAGAGCATTTTGGAGATAGTGATGAAAATTCCATCTCCTTTACAGTAGCATTGGAGAGAGATAGGAACAGACAAGTTAGAAAAATGTTTAATTGGAGTAAGGGGAATTGTGAGGCTATCAGGCAGGAAATTGGAAGCTTAAATTGGAAACAGATGTTCTCAGGGTAAAGTACGGAAGAAGTGTGGCAAATGTTCAGGAAATATTTGTGTGGAGTTCTTTATAGGTATGCTTCAAAGAGACAGGGAAGTTATGGTAGGGGACAAGAACCATGGTGTACAAGGGCTGTAATAAATCTAGTCAAGAAGAAAAGAAAAGCTTACAAAAGGTTCAGAGAGCTAGGTAATGTTAGAGATTTAGAAGATTATAATGTTAATAGGAAGGAGCTTAAGAAGGAAATTAGGAAAGCCAGAAGAGGCCATGAGTAGGCCATGCTGGGAAGGATTAAGGAAAATCCCAAGGCATTCTACAAGTATGTGAAGAGCAAGACCATAAGACGAGAAAGAATAGGACCTATCAAGTGTGACAGTGGGAAAATGTGTATGGAACTGGAGGAAGTAGCAGAGGTACTTAATGAATACTTTGCTTCAGTATTCACTATGGAAGAGGATCTTGGTGATAGTAGAGATGACTTTCAGCAGACTGAAAAGCTTGAGCATGTAGACATTAAGAAAGAGGATGTGCTGGAGCTTTTGGAAAGCATCAAGATGGATAAGTCGCCGGAACCAGATAAGAAGTACCCCAGGCTACTGTAAAAGGTGAGGGAGGAGATAGCTGAGCCTCTGCAGATGATCTTTGCATCATCAATGGGGACGGGAGAGGTTCAGGAGGACTGGAGAGTTGCAAATGTTGTTTCTTTATTCAAGAAAGGGAGTAGAGATAGCCCAGGAAATTATAGACCAGTGAGTCTTACCTTAGTGGTTGGTAAGTTAATGGAGAAGATCCTGAGAGGCAGGATTTATGAACATTTGGACAGGCATAATATGATTAGGAATAGTCAGCATGGCTTTGTCAAGGGCAGATCATGCCTTATGAGCCTGATTGAATTTTTTGCGGATGTGACTGAACACATTGATGAAGGAAGAGCAGTAGATGCAGTGTATATGGATGTTAGCAAGGTTTATTGAGAAAGTAAGGAAGCATGGGATCCAAGGGGACATTGCTTTGTGGATCCAGAACTGGCTTGCCCACAGAAGGCAAAGAATGGTTGTAGACGGGTCGTATTCTGCATGGAGGTCGGTCACCAGTGGTGTGCCTCAGGGCTCCATTCTAGGACCCTTACTCTTTGTGATTTTTATAAATGACCTGGATGAGGAAGTGGAGGGATGGTTTAGTAAGTTTGCAGATAATACAAAGGTTGGAGGTGCTGTGGATAGTGTGAAGGGCTATCAGAGGTTACAATGGGACATTGATAGGACACAAAACTGGGCTGAGAAGTGGCAGATGGAGTTCAAACCAGATGAGAGTGAAGTGGTTAATTTTGCTAGGTAAAATATGATGGCAGAATATGTTATTAATGGTAAGACTCTTGGCAGTGTAGAGGATCAGAGGGATCTTGGGGTCCAAGTCTTAGGGTCTGCTCAAAGCAGATGCGCAGGTTGACTCTGTGGTTAAGAAAGCTAATGGTGTACTGGCCTTCATCAATCATGGAATTGAATTTAGGAGCTGAGAGGTAATGTTGCAGCTATATAGGACCCTGGTCAGACCTCACTTGGAGTACTGTGCTCAGTTCTGGTCGCCTCACTACAGGAAGGATGTGGAAGCCATAGAAAGTGTGCAGAGGACATTTACAAGGATGTTACCTGGATTGGGGAGCATGCCTTATGAGAATAGGTTGATTGAACTGGACCTTTTCTCCTTGGAACAATGGAGGATGAGAGGTGACCTGATAGAGGTGTATAAGCTGATGAGAGGCATTGATCATGTGGATAGTCAGAGGCTTTTTCCCAGGGCTGAAATGGTTGCCACAGGAGGGCACAGGTTTAATGTGCTGGGGAGTAGGTACAGAGGAGATGTCAGGGGTAAGTTTTTTACTCAGAGAGTGGTGAGTGCGTGGAATGGGCTGCCAGTAACGGTGGTGGAGGCGGATACGGTAGGGTCTTTTAAGGTAGGTACATGGGGCTTAGTAAAATAGAGAGCTATAGGTAAGCTTACTAATTTCTAAGGTAGGGATACGTTCAGCACAACTTTGTGGGCCGAAGGGCCTGTATTGTGCTGTAGGTTTTCTATGTTTCTATGTTTCATGGTTGTTACTTTAGTGAACTGTGTACATATGGCATTGCGTCATGATGACACGTGCTATTTACATACTTTAAGCACATTTATCTCATAGTGAATTACTTAAGCAAACAAAGGATGCTTTATCAAACAACATATTTTCAATATTACTCAAATATTATTGGAATATTAGATATTCAATGAAAATGAAGAAACCCCAGAAGTGCATTGTGTCACTTCTGCATGACACTGTTGGACAGACAGAGAACAAAAAATTTGCCAATGGCTTTTTAATAGACAGCAGAGTTATGAAATGGGCACTCAAGAATGGGAAACAAGTGAATAGTTCTTATGGAATACACGCAAAATGCTGGAGGAACTCAGCAAGCCAGGCAGCATCTATGGAAAAGAGTACAGTCAATGTTTCAGGCAGAGACCCTTCAGCAGGACGGAAGAAGATAGGAGTAGAGTTAAAAGGTGGGGGAGGGGAGGGAGAAACACAAGGTGATAGATGCTATCGGGAGGGGGAGGGATGAAGTAAAGAGCTGGGGTGTTGATACAGTGCTGGAGAAGGGGAATTCTAATAGGAGAGGTTAGAAGGCCATGGAAGAAAGAAAAAGGGGGAGGAGTACCAGAGGGAGGTGATGGGCTGGCAAGGTTAAGCTGAAAGAAGGAAAAGGGGATGGGGAATGATGCAGGGGGGATTACTGGAAGTTCGGGAAATCAATATTCACATCATCAGGTTGGAGACTACCCAAACAGAATGTAAAGTGCTGTTCCTCCAACCTGAGTGTGGCCTCATCACAACAGTGGAGGAGGCCATGGATAGACATGTTGGAATGGGAATGGGAAGTGGAATTAAAGTAGGTGGCCATTGGGAAATCCAACTTTCTCTGGCAGATGGAGCGTAGGTGCTCGGAAAAGCAGTCTCCCAATCTACGCTGGGTCTCACCAATATACCGGAGGCCACACTGTGAGTACCGGACACATTATATGACCCCAGCAGACTCACAGGTGAAGTGTCACCTCACCTGGAAGGACAGTTTGGGGCCCTGAAGGTAGTGAGGGAGGAGGTATAAGGTAGGTGTAGCACTTGTTACACTTTCAAGGATAAGCGCCAGGAGAAAGATCAGTGCGGAGAGACGAATGGACAAGGGAGTCGTGTAGGGAGAAATTCCTGTAGAAGGCTGAAAGTGGGAGGGAGAGAAACATGTGCTTGGTGGTGAAAACTCGTTGGAGATGATGGAAGCTACAGTTTCACCTATCACTTTGTGTTTCTGCCTCCCCTCCCTCTACCTTCTAACTCCAAATCCTCATCTTTTTTTCTCCAGTCTTGCTGAAGTTTCTCTTTCCATAGATGCTGCCTGGATTGCTGAGTTCCTCCAGCAATTTGTGTGTATTGCTTGGATTTTCAGCATCAGTAGATTTTCTCTTGTTAGTGAATAGTTCTATGGTACAGTTTTCAAATGTTGATGCACTAATGGCAATTTTTTTTTAGATTGACTTATCCATAGTTCAATTATAATACAATACTCACAAAGTGGGCTTTTAATACTAAAGAAAGTGAAAGGAGCTTTATTTACACAGTCTTTCAGATCCCTGAAATACTTTATTTTGTAGATAGTTTTATTGAAACCTAGTTACTCTTCCAGCATTGGAGACAATAAGGGCATGAGACATAGGAGGAGAATTGGGCCATTTGGCCCATTGAGCCTACTCTGCCATTACATCATGACTGATTTATTATCGATCTCAACCAAATTGACCTGCCTTCTCCCTGTAAGCTTTGAAACCCTGACTAATCAAGAACCTATAAATCTCTACTTTAAATATACCCAGTGACTTGGCCTCCACAGCCATAATGGCAATGAATTCCTCATTTCTGTTCCAAATTACATCCTTCTATTCAGAGGCTGTGCCCTCTGGTCCTAGACTCCCCCACTATAGGAAACATCCTCTCCACATCCACTCTATCCAGCCCCTTCAATATTTAATAGGTTTCAATGGGACTCACTATCATTCTTCTAAACACTAGTGAGTATGAGAGCTATCAAATGCTCCTCATACATTAATCTTTTCATTCCCGGACATAACAGCTAATTTTCGCACATAAGTTCCACAAAAAGCATTGGCCTGCTAAACTACTTTCAGCAATGTAGATTGAAGGGCAAGGAATTGGACAGGATTTCTAAACATTCTTCCTTTTCTGGTTATGTCACTAGAAAGGTTTTCCATTACATTTTGGGTCTATTGATAGTGGTGAAGGAGAAACACCAGCACATCAGAGGTTTTACCAAAGTTCCATTTATTACAAAAGCCAACAACAATTGCTGATATACGTGTACAATAACAAAAGATATCTTACATCCCTCCTGTTTTCCAACATGATAGCTGAGAGCCGCTTGCCAATTTCCTGAGCACCATTTAACAAATCCGGTTACAGAGAAAGTCCGACAATCAACTGGTCTGCCCCATCTTTTACACCTGCAAAGCAACATGATCACATCACAAGGGACACCACCAGTTAGATAATAATAAGTTTATCACAATCCAAACAATATGACCTCTCATTAGTGGTACAATTCTATATGTACTCAACAAATATTTCACTAAAGCCTTTATACAATGTATGAACCTATTAAAGACTGAAAATCGTTACAGACTCTAGTAGAACTATGATAGATGTCGTTTTCCTCTACAACCAGATATTTACAAGTACCAACATTAGATGACTTTTCTCCTCTTGAGAAAACAGATTGGTGCTTGATTTTCCCTTTCAGCTGCAAGGCAGTGCCACAGCCACTGTGGCACTCTCTCAGTCCTATGATGGACATTAAAGCTAGATACAAGTTGATCATCCCCTGATCCAAAATACTTTGGACTGGTAGTGTCGCAGATTTTGTTTTTTTTTTTGTTTTGGAATATTTGAATCAATATAATGAGATAGTGTGGACATGGGACCCAAATCTAAACACAGAATCCATTTACATTATATATGCAGCTTACACATATACTCTGAAGTTAGCTTTATATATTTTAATAATTTTGTGCATGAAACAATAATGTGTACATTGAAGCATCAGAAAGGTGCACTATCACCACATCAGCTGCCCAGGTGGACAGTTAGTGGTCGCTTGGCATCACCATCATTCCCAATTCTGAATTTTTGTGCTGCTGGTAAGCAGTCTTTGTCTTACACTTGTTAATAACACATATGTATTGATATATCTGTTCAGTGTGTTAGATTTTCACCAGCAACAATCTTAGCAAACACGTCAATGAATTTCTCTGCTGCTCAGCAGACTTCTCACCACCACGCATCTTTAAATATTTAATGCTGTGCCTTTTCTTAAATTTCTGCAAAAGGCTAGCTGAATATTCACAATTATCTTCAATCGTCAGTTAGTTGTAATGGAACTTTACTTGTTTCATGCTCAGTATGCCATTAATTGGCATATGATACTTTGATGCTGAAGAATTCACTCTTTCAATATACGATCAAGATCTTCATTTTTTCTTTATGCAGTGTTTTTCTAACTTACATTATGTTATGCCGTCGGCCCCCTCCTTTGTGAGAATCTCAAGAACCCTAGTCAAGGGAGGGTCAGCTGACCCAAAAGAGGAAGAGACGTGCCGAATAGACACAGGAAAATGGGAGAGAGAGAGAGAGAGACCACGTTCTCCCAAGAAGCAGAATAAAGGTGACATTGACTATTGTCTCATGGAGACCACATGAAAAGCCCTCGGGCAAAGTGGGCTGGTTGAGAGAGAGATCGCATTACCTGCAACTTGATTGATCTGCGATCCCGTGAAGAAGTATAAAGGAGGGTCTGGGGGGGGGGGACCCTCAGACGCACCCAGGAGACACCAAGGAAGCACGATATCGATTCCCGTGGGAGCGGGAAGGCATTTTGAAGGAAGCCACGTGCGTTAGATTCCAAATTTCGAATCTGTGGCTAGAACCAATGAAAGACTGCTTTTAACTAACAACGGGGAAGTCTGCTCCCCTGATTCCAAGGATTTGCTCTGCCAAGATGACGGGCAAGTGTTTATCTTTTCTAAATCATCTCTCGCTCTCTACAACGTGAAAACCCCAGCAGTTCCCAAAAGGGAAAAGCCTGCAAACTTCTGAGTGACTCTTTATATTTCAATTGGACTCAGTATTACCCCTAGACAACTGTAGAGCTTATTTCTGATTGATTATGGTGTTTTAGATTGAGTTTTGACGATGTATATGATCTGAATGTTTTGTATTAATCATACATTTGTGCCCTTTTTGAATAAAACGTTTGAAAATAGTAGCATCCGACTCAGCTGATCCATCTATCTTTGCTGGTAAGTTACCTGGTTACCTGGTTACGTAACAAGTGGGGTTCTCGTCCCGGATTTGAAACCAAACGGGAGGGTCAGTGAATCGGGCTGTAAGTCCAAACTTAAATCTGGTTACGCAGGTAGCCAAACGGGAAACCAGCAAAGATGGATGTGGGTGAATTTATGAGAAACCCGATGGTAGAGGCGCTAGGGAAGGCTACAAAATCAGACTTGGTAAATTTGGCGCAGGCGTTAGACCTCACAACGGTGAAGCCAGCAATGAAAAAGCAGGAAGTGCGAAGGGTCATACAACAGCATTACGTTGGGAAGAAGGTGTTTGCAGCTGAGGATTTGGAAAATATTCCCGAAAGGAGATTAGCGAGTGGGACAGATCAGGCAGAGTTGGAGAAAACAAGGCTGGCCCATGAGCTTAAAGTAAAGCAGCTAGAAGTTGAAGCAGCTGAGAAGGCTGCAGAGAGAGCTGCGAGGGAAAAGGATGCAGAGAGAGCTGCGAGGGAAAAGGATGCAGAGAGAGCTGAAAAGGCTGCGGAAAGAGAGCATGTGTTCAAACTAAAGGAATTAGAGATGAAACGGGGTCATGAGCTCCAGCTAAAGCAGCTAGAAGCAGAAGCAGAAGAGAAAGAGAAACAAAGGAGCCATGAATTGGAGCTGAACAGGCGAAGGCAGGAGCGAAGAGCTCAAGGGGAAGATGGAGAGGAGGGGTTTGATGTTAGTCGGGCGTTGAGGTTGGTCCCCCCGTTCGAGGAGACGGATGTTGATAGTTATTTCTTGCTTTTTGAAAAGGTGGCAGGGAAAAGTGGAGGTATTTGACTCAGCTGGACGGGACGGCCGTCCTTTTGGATCAAATAGACTTGGTTCGGAAAAAAAAGGGTTACCCTTGGGAAGTGAGAGTTCCCAGGTGTTTATGCTCGAAGGTGGGTTACAAATTGGTGAGGTGAATATTAATATTGAAGGAAAAGGGGAATGTGTAGTTCCCAAATTGAATGAAGAAAATTTAAAGGCTGGACTGATATCGGAAGCAGCAACCAGGCTGCAGAGACAATGGCTTGGTACCACAAAGCCTGTGAATCAATTACAGGTTGAGTTGGAAGGTAAAGGGGCCCCACACGCTATTGTTATTCCAGAGTGTGGTGTGAAAAGGCAGAATTTGAAATGCTGTTTGAACAAAGAGTTTAAACTGGAACACATTGTTGATAAAATAACTCCTATGAAAGGAGGGGCGAAAGCCTATTTCGCCAGGATGCCCAAGATCACCACGAGGGAATTAACCGGAAAAGAGGCGAGGGTTAATGGGGACGCGATTTTTAAATAGCGGAAGCCGGTTTTAAGGGATTTTGACAAAGTATGTGAATAATAAAGACAGCACCCATGGAAGCTTGACTGTTAAGTTTGAAAGTAACATAAAAATTAGTATTTTGCATGAACCTTTGTAGATGTATGTAAGCTAAGACTCATTGAGCTGAAGTCTGATGCTACCAGGTGTTAGCATGGCACGTGAGGTTAAGGTATTAAAGAAAAGGGACACTGTACTTGTTACCTGTTTAGATACTGACTTGAATGTATAACAGTAGTACTCTGAAGAGAAAAGCTTGTGTAGTATGTAGATTCAAAAAAAAAATCCTGTACCAACCTGTTTTTAACCGCTGGTTAAAAACCCGTTATGGGGGGAGGTGTTATGCCGTCGGCCCCCTCCTTTGTGAGAATCTCAAGAACCCTAGTCAAGGGGGGGTCAGCTGACCCAAAAGAGGAAGAGACGTGCTGAATAGACACAGGAAAATGGGAGAGAGAGAGAGAGAGACCACGTTCTCCCAAGAAGCAGAATAAAGGTGACATTGACTATTGTCTCATGGAGACCACGTGAAAAGCCCTCGGGCAAAGTGGGCTGGTTGAGAGAGAGATCGCATTACCTGCAACTTGATTGACACCTGCGATCCCGTGAAGAAGTATAAAGGAGGGTCTGAGGGGGGGAGACCCTCAGACGCACCCAGGAGACACCAAGGAAGCACGATATCGATTCCCGTGGGAGCGGGAAGGCATTTTGAAGGAAGCCACGTGCGTTAGATTCCAAATTTCCAATCTGTGGCTAGAACCAATGAAAGACTGCTTTTAACTAACAACGGGGAAGTCTGCTCCCCTGATTCCAAGGATTTGCTCTGCCAAGACGACGGGCAAGTGTTTATCTTTTCTAAATCATCTCTCGCTCTCTACAACGTGAAAACCCCAGCGGTTCCCAAAAGGGAAAAGCCTGCAAACTTCTGAGTGACTCTTCATATTTCAATTGGACTCAGTATTACCCCTAGACAACTGTAGAGCTTATTTCTGATTGATTATGGTGTTTTAGATTGAGTTTTGACGATGTATATGATCTGAATGTTTTGTATTAACCATACGTTTGTGCCCTTTTTGAATAAAACGTTTGAAAATAGTAGCATCCGACTCAGCTGATCCATCTATCTTTGCTGGTAAGTTACCTGGTTACGGGGTTACGTAACAAACTTCTGTTCAGTACATATGTGAGATCCTTTCTGTGGTGTACAGAAACTCATGAGAAACTTCCCAGAGCCTTGTGGAAATTTCCATTTCTGACATCATGTCAGTAATCAAAAAAATTTTGGATTTTGTAGGTTTTGGGATAAAGGCAGCTCAATCTATAACTGCATTTAAGGTTCTAGATATGGACTGGGAGAATAATTCTAGAATTATCTGGACTCACTCACAAGTCCGAATGAGCCACCATTGGCAATGTTGTAGTGTGCACAATATCAGCTTTCTCAACAACCTACAAAATATTTCTGAATTTGGAGAGAAAAAAAGCTCAGTGTTATTCCATTGAAATAAAAATAAATCACTATATTGAAGATGCAAAGTACTGGAAAGGGAAGAGATTCACAAAGATGTTATCTGGGGTGGAATGCTCAAGGTTTGATGTGTTGTGCATTCGGGGATGCTCTTCTGCACACTATTGTTGGAATGCATGGTTATTCAAGTCACTGTTGTCTTCCTGTCAGCTTGAACCAGTCTGAGAGCTCTCTCATTAAAAGATGCATTTGCCCACAGAATTGCCACTCACTGGATGCTCTTTTTTTTTTGTTTTTTAGACCATTCTCTGTAAACTCTAGAAACTGCTGTGCATGAAAATCCTAGGAGATCAGGAGTTTCTCAAACCACCCATCAAGAGCAAACAATCGTTCCATCCTCAAGGTCATTTAAATCATTGGCCTGCACAACAACCGAATGTCTGCATGCTTTTATGAATTGAGTTGCTGCTACATAATTGGCTGATCAGATATTTTCATTAATGAGCAGGTGTATAGGTGTACCTAATAAAGTGGCCGCCAAGTTGAGATCGTGTAGCCTGGAGGAATCTTCTCCCCGTATCTGAGATAAATAACACTACAGGCATTGATTTAGGATGAGGAGGAAGTTACTTAGAGGGGATTGAGCTGCATCTGCAATATTGTGTTCTTCTCTAGGCGCCTGTTATGGGAAGGATGTGGAGGCTATGGAGTGGATGCAGAGGAGATTCATTAGTACATGATCGAGATTAAAGGGGATGTACTATAAGGAGAGGTTGAACAAACCAGGACTTTTTTTTTTCTTTGGAGTAGCAGGGCCTAGAGGAACCCAGATAGAAGTTATCAGAGGTACAGGCAGCTGGTAGACTATTCCCAAGTTCCGAGTCTCTAATACAAGAAGATATGTATTTGAAGTGAGAGGGGAAAATATCAAAGCAGAAGTGCAGCATGGGTATTTTACAAACAGAATGGTAGATAACTGACATGTATAGCATGGGGTGGTGATGGAAGCAGAAACGATAGAGGAGATTAAGAAGCTCTTTTATAGACATATAAATATGTAAACAACGGAGAGATACGGAATTTTTGCAGTCAAAAGTGATAGTGTATCATTAGCTTAATCTGTTTCGCACAAAATCATGAACTGTAGGGATTATTCCTGTGCTGTAAAGAGTGGTGACTAACTGGATTACACTGCTTTGGGGAATAAACTGCCTGGTATACACTCTCTGAGAGGGTAAACTGCCCGGTGTACACTGTCTGAGAGGGTAATCTGCCTGGTGTACACTGTTGAGAGGGTAAACTACCTGGTATAGACTGTCTGAGAGAATAAACTGCCTGGTGTACACAGTCTGAGAGGGTAAACTGCCTGTTGTACACAGTCTGAGAGGGTAAACTGCATGGTATACACTGTTTGAGAGGGTAAACTGCCTAGTATACACTGTCTGAGATGATAAACGGCCGGGTGTACACTGTCTGAGAGGGTAAACTGCCTGGTATACAGTGTCTGAGAGGGTAAACTGCCTGGTATACACTGTTTGAGAGGATAAAATGCCTGGTGTACATTGTCTGAGAGGGTAAACTGCCTGGTGTAAACTGTCAGAGAGGGTAAACTGTCTGGTGTACACAGTCTGAGAGGAAAAACTGCCTGGTGTACACTGTCTGAGAGGGTAAAACTGCCTGGGGTACATTGTCTGAGTGGGTAAACTGCCCAGTTTACACTGTCTGAGAGGGTAAACTGCCTGGGGAACATTGTCTGAGAGTGTAAACTGCCTGTTGTACACTGTCTGAGAGGGTAAACTGCCTGGTATACACTGTCTGAGAGGACAAACTGCCTGGTATAAACTGTCTGAGAGGGTAAACTCCCTGGTGTACACTGTCTGATAGAATAAACTGCCTGGTGTACAGTGTCTGAGAGGGTAAACTGCCTGGTATATACTGTTTGAGAGGACAAACTGCCTGGTGCACATTGTCTGAGAAGGTAAACTGTCAGTTGTACACTGTCTGAAAGAATAAACTCCCTGGTGTACACTGTCTGAGATGATAAACGGCCGGGTGTACACTGTCTGAGAGGGTTAACTGCCTGGTATACAGTGTCTGAGAGGGTAAACTGCCTGGTATACACTGACTATGAGGGTAAACTGCCTGGAATACACTGTCTGAGAGGGTAAACTGCCTGTTGTACACTGTCTGAGAGGGTAAACTGCCTGGTGTACACTGTCTGAGAGGATAAACTGACTGGTATATATATTCTGAGAGGGTAAACTGCCTGGTATACACTGACTATGAGGGTATACTGCCTGGTATACACTGTCTGAGAGGATAAACTGCCTGCTATACACTGTCTGAGAGGGTAAACTGCCTGTTGTACACTTGCTGAGAGGGTAAACTGCCTGGTATATACTGTCTGAGATGGTAAACTGCCTGGTATACACTGTCTGAGAGGACAAATCGCCTGGTATACACTCTCTGAGAGGATAAACTGCCTAGTATATACTGTCTGAGGGGATAAACTGCCTGGTGTACACTGTCTGAGAGGATAAACTGCCTGGTGTACACTGTCTGAGAGGATAAACTGCCTGGTATACACTGTCTGAGAGGGTAAACTGCCTGGGGTACATTGTCTGAGAGGGTAAACTGCCTAGTGTACACTGTCTGAGAGGATAAACTGACTGGTATACACTGTCTGAGAGGATAAACTGCCTGGTATATACTGTCTGAGAGGGTAAACTGCCTGGTGTACACTGACTGAGAGAATAAACTGCCTGGTATATACTGTATGAGAGGGAAAACTGCCTGGTATACACTGACTGAGAGAATAAACTGCCTGGTATATACTGTATGAGAGGGAAAACTGCCTGATGTACACTGTCTGAGAGGGTAAACTGCCTGGTATATACTGTCTGAGAGGGTAAACTGCCTGGTATACACTGTCTGAGAGAGTAAACTGCCTGGTATACAATGTCTGAGAGGATAAACTGCCTGGTATACACTGTCCGAGAGGATAAACTGCCTGGTATATATTGTTTGAGAGGGTAAACTACCTGGTATAGACTGTCTTAGAGGGTAATCTGCCTGGTATATACTGTATGAGATGGTAAATTTTCTAGTGTACACTGTCTGAGAGGGTAATCTGCCTGGTATGCAAACTCTGAGAGAATAAACTGCCTGGTGTACACTGTCTGAGAGGGTAAACTGCCTGGTATACAATGTCTGAGAGAATAAACTGCCTGGTATATACTGTCTGAGAGGGTAAACTGCCTGGTGTAAACTGACTGAGAGGGTAAACTGCCTGGTATATACAGTCTGAGAGGGTAAACAGCCTAGTATACACTGTCTGAGAGGGTAAACTTCCTGGTGTACACTGTCTGAGAGGGTAAACTGGTCGGTATGTACTGTCTGAGAGGGTAAACTGCCTGGTGTACAATGTCTGAGAGAGTAAACAGCCTGGTATGTACTGTCTGAGAGGGTAAACTTCCTGGTGTACACTGTCTGAGAGGGTAAACTGCCTGGTGTAAACTGTCTGAAAGGATAAACTGCCAGGTATACATTGTCTGAGAGGGTAAACTGCCTGGTATACATTGTCTGAGAGGGTAAACTGCCAGGTATACATTGTCTGAGAGGGTAAACTGCCTGGTGTACACTGTCTGAGAGGGTAAACTGCCAGGTATACATTGTCTGAGAGGGTAAACTGCCTGATGTACACTGTCTGAGAGGGTAAACTGCCTGGTGTACACTGTCTGAGAGGGTAAACTGCCTGGTGTACACTGTCTGAGCAGAAGTTCGCTGACGACACGGCCATAGTGGGGTGTGTCAGGAATGGACAGGAGGAGGAGTATAGGAAACTGATACAGGACTTCGTGATATGGTGCAACTCAAACTACCTGCATCTCAATATCACCAAGACCAAGGAGATGGTGGTGGACTTTAGGAGATCTAGGCCTCATATGGAGCCAGTGATCATTAATGGATAGTGTGTGGAGCAGGTTAAGACCTACAAGTATCTGGGAGTACAGTTAGACGAGAAGCTAGACTGGACTGCCAACACAGATGCCTTGTGCAGGAAGGCACAGAGTCGACTGTACTTTCTTAGAAGGTTGGCATCATTCAATGTCTGTAGTGAGATGCTGAAGATGTTCAATAGGTCAGTTGTGGAGAGCGCCCTCTTCTTTGTGGTGGCGTGTTGGAGAGGCAGCATTAAGAAGAGGGACGCCTCACGTCTTAATAAGCTGGTAAGGAAGGCGGGCTCTGTCGTGGGCAAAGTACTGGAGAGTATAACATCGGTAGCTGAGCGAAGGGCGCTGAGTAGGCTACGGTCAATTATGGAAAACCCTGAACATCCTCTACATAGCACCATCCAGAGACAGAGAAGCAGTTTCAGTGACAGGTTGCTATCGATGCAATGCTCCTCAGACAGGATGAAGAGGTCAATACTCCCCAATGCCATTAGGCTTTACAATTCAATCGCCAGGAGTAAGATACGTTAAAGTGCCGGGGTTGATTGTATTTAATGTATTTAAGTAAACTACTTAAGAACTTTTTAAAAGCTATTATTAATGCTTTTTGAGAGAGTGATTTAGATGCATATCATATTTTTACTGAGTTAAGTATTGTATGTAATTAGTTTTGCTACAAGTGTATGGGACATTGGAAAAAATGTTGAATTTCCCCATGGGGATGAATAAAGTATGTATCTATCCATCTATCTAAAATGTCTGGTGTACACTGTCTGAGAGGAGAAACTGACTGGTGTACACTGTCTGAGATGATAAACTGCCTTCTATATACTGTCTGAGATGGTAAACTGCCTGGTATACACTGTCTGAGTAGATAAACTGCCTGGTTTACACTGTCTATGAGGGTAAACTGCCTGGTATACACTGTCTGAAAAGGTAAACTGCCAGCTGTACACTGTCTCAGACGGTAAACTGCCTGGTGTACACTGTCTGAGAGGGTAAACTGCCTGGTGTACACTGTCTGAGAGAAAAAACTGTCTGGTGTACACTGTCTGAGAGGATAAACTGACTGGTGTACACTGTCTGAGATGATTAACTGCCTGGTATATATATTCTGAGAGGGTAAACTGCCTGTTATACACTGACTATGAGGGTATACTGCCTGGTATACACTGTCTGAGAGGATAAACTGCCTGCTATACACTGTATGAGAGGGTAAACTGCCTGTTGTACACTTGCTGAGAGGGTAAACTGCCTGGTATATACTGTCTGAGATGGTAAACTGCCTGGTATACACTGTCTGAGAGGACAAATCACCTGGTATACACTCTCTGAGAGGATAAACTGCCTAGTATATACTTGTCTGAGGGGATAAACTGTCTGGTATACACTGTCTGAGAGGATAAACTGCCTGGTGTACACTGTCTGAGATGATAAACTGCCTGCTATATACTGACTGAGATGGTAAACTGTCTGGTATACACTGTGTGAGTGGATAAACTGCCTGGTGTACCCTGTATGAGAGGATAAACTGCCCGATATATATATTCTGAGAGGGTAAACTGCCTGGTATACACTGACTATCAGGGTAAACTGCCTGGTATACACTGTCTGAGAGGATAAACTGCCTGCTATACACTGTCTGAGAGGGTAAACTGCCTGTTGTACACTTGCTGAGAGGGTAAACTGCCAGGTATATACTGTCTGAGATGGTAAACTGCCTGGTATACACTGTCTGAGAGGACAAATCGCCTGGTATACATTCTCTGAGAGGATAAACAGCCTAGTATATACTGTATGAGGGGATAAACTGCCTGGTGTACACAGTCTGAGAGGAGAAACTGACTGGTGTACACTGTCTGAGATGATAAACTGCCTGCTATATACTGACTGAGATGGTAAACTGTCTGGTATACACTGTCTGAGTGGATAAACTGCCTGTTGTACACTGTCTGAGAAGATAAACTGCCTGCTATACACTGTCCGAGAGTGTAAACTG
The DNA here is from genome assembly GCF_048418815.1 of Hemitrygon akajei. Classification (NCBI taxonomy): domain Eukaryota; kingdom Metazoa; phylum Chordata; class Chondrichthyes; order Myliobatiformes; family Dasyatidae; genus Hemitrygon; species Hemitrygon akajei. The sequence continues at coordinate 107,694,245 of NC_133133.1, read as the reverse complement.
CCTGTTGTACACTTGCTGAGAGGGTAAACTGCCTGGTATATACTGTCTGAGATGTCAAACTGCCTGGTATACACTGTCTGAGAGGAAAAACTGCCAGGTATATACTGTCTGAGAGGATAAACTGCCTGGTGTACACGGTCTGAGAGGGTAAACTGCCTGGTATACACTGTCTGAGTGGATAAACTGCCTGGTGTACACTTTCTGAGAGGATAAACTGCCCGATGTATATATTCTGAGAGGGTAAACTGCCTGGTATACACTGACTATGAGGATAAACTGCCTGCTATACACTGTCTGAGAGGGTAAACTGCCTGTTGTGCACTGTCTGAGATGGTAAACTGCCTGGTATACACTGTCTGAGAGGATAAACTGCCTGGTATATACTCTCTGAGAGGATAAACTGCCTAGTATATACTGTCTGAGGGGATGAACTGCCTGGTGTACACTGTCTGAGAGGGTAAACTGCCTGTTGTACATTGTCTAAGAGGATAAACTGCCTGGTGAGCACTGTCTGAGAGGGTAAATAGCCTAATGTACACTGTCTGAGAGGGTGAACTTCCTGGTATACACTGTCTGAGAAGATAATCTGCCTGATGTACACTCTCTGAGATGATAAACTGCCTGAGAGGGTTAACTACCTGGTATACAATATCTGGGCGGATAAACTACCTGGTATATACTGTCCAAGAGGGTAATCTGCCTGGTGTACACTGTTTGAGAGGGTAAACTACCTGGTATAGACTGTCTGAGAGAATAAACTGCCTGGTGTACACTGTCTGAGAGGGTAAACTGCCTGGTGTACACTGTCTGAAAGGATAAACTGACCGGTATATATATATTTCTGAGAGGGTAAACTGCCAGCTGTACACTGTCTCAGACGGTAAACTGCCTGGTGTACACTGTCTGAGAGGGTAAACTGACTGGTGTACACTGTCTGAGAGAAAAAACTGTCTGGTGTACACTGTCTGAGAGAATAAACTGACTGGTGTACACTGTCTGAGAGAAAAAACTGTCTGGTGTACACTGTCTGAGATGATAAACTGCCTGCTATATACTGTCTGAGATGGTAAACTACCTGGTATACAGTGTCTGAGTAGATAAACTGCCTGGTATACACTGACTATGAGGGTAAACTGCTGGAATACACTGTCTGAGAGGGTAAACTGCCTGTTGTACACTGTCTGAGTGGATAAACTGCCTGGTATATACTCTCTGAGGGGATAAACTGCCTAGTATATACTGTCTGAGGAGATGAACTGCCTGGTGTACACTGTCTGAGAGGGTAAACTGCCTGTTGTACACTGTCTGAGAGGGTAAACTGCCTGGTGTACACTGTCTGAGAGGGTAAACTGACTGGTATATATATTCTGAGAGGGTAAACTGCCTGGTATACACTGACTATGAGGGTATACTGCCTGGTATACACTGACTATGAGGGTATACTGCCTGGTATACACTGTCTGAGAGGATAAACTGCCTGCTATACACTGTATGAGAGGGTAAACTGCCTGTTGTACACTTGCTGAGAGGGTAAACTGCCTGGTATATACTGTCTGAGATGGTAAACTGCCTGGTATACACTGTCTGAGAGGACAAATCGCCTGGTATACACTCTCTGAGAGGATAAACTGCCTAGTATATACTTGTCAGAGGGGATAAACTGCCTGGTGTACACTGTCTGAGAGGATAAACTGACTGGTGTACAATGTCTGAGTTGATAAACTGCCTGCTATATACTGACTGAGATGGTAAACTGTCTGGTATACGCTGTGTGAGTGGATAAACTGCCTGGTGTACCCTGTCTGAGAGGATAAACTGCCCGATATATATATTCTGAGAGGGTAAACTGCCTGGTATACACTGACTATCAGGGTAAACTGCCTGGTATACACTGTCTGAGAGGAAAAACTGCCAGGTATATACTGTCTGAGAGGATAAACTGCCTGGTGTACACTGTCTGAGTGGATAAACTGCCTGGTGTACACTTTCTGAGAGGATAAACTGCCCGATATATATATTCTGAGAGGGTAAACTGCCTGGTATACACTGACTATGAGGATAAACTGCCTGCTATACACTGTCTGAGAGGGTAAACTGCCTGTTGTGCACTGTCTGAGATGGTAAACTGCCTGGTATATACTGTCTGAGATGGTAAACTGCCTGGTATACACTGTATGAGAGGATAAACTGCCTGGTATATATTCTCTGAGAGGATAAACTGCCTAGTATATACTGTCTGAGGGGATGAACTGCCTGGTGTACACGGTCTGAGAGGGTAAACTGCCTGGTATACACTGACAATGAGGGTAAACTGCCTGGTATACACTGTCTGAGAGGATAAACTGTCTGGTGTACACTGTCTGAGAGGAGAAACGGACTGGTGTAGACTGTCTGAGATGATAAACTGCCTTCTATATACTGTCTGAGATGGTAAACTGCCTGGTATACACTGTCTGAGTAGATAAACTGCCTGGTATACACTGTCTATGAGGTAAACTGCTTGTTGTACACTGTCTGACAGGGTAAACTGCCTGGTGTACACTGTCTGAGAGGGTAAACTGCCTGGTGTACACTGCCTGAGAGAGTAAACTGTCTGGAGTACACTGTCTGAGAGGGTAAACTGCCTGGTGTACACTGTCTGAGAGGATAAACTGACTGGTATATATATTCTGAGAGGGTAAACTTCCTGGTATACTCTGACTATGAGGGTATACTGCCTGGTATACACTGTCTGAGAGGATAAACTGCCTGCTATACACTGTCTGAGAGGGTAAACTGCCTGTTGTACGCTTACTGAGAGGGTAAACTGCCAGGTATATACTGTCTGAGATGGAAAACTGCCTGGTATACACTGTCTGAGAGAACAAATTGCCTGGTATACACTCTCTGAGAGGATAAACTGCCTAGTATATACTGTCTGAGGGGATAAACTGCCTGGTGTACACTGTCTGAGAGGATAAACTGCCTGGTGTACACTGTCTGAGAGGATAAACTGACTGGTGTACACTGTCTGAGATGATAAACTGCCTGCTATATACTGACTGCGATGGTAAACTGTCTGAGTGGATAAACTGCCTGGTGTACACTGTCTGAGAGGATAAACTGCCCGATATATATATTCTGAGAGGGTAAACTGCCTGGTATACACGGACTATGAGGGTAAACTGCCTGTTATACACTGTCTGAGAGGATAAACTGCCTGCTATACACTGTCCGAGAGTGTAAACTGCCTGTTGTACACTTGCTGAGAGGGTAAACAGCCTGGTATATACTGTCTGAGATGTTAAACTGCCTGGTATACACTGTCTGAGAGGACAAATCGCCTGGTATACACTCTCTGAGAGGATAAACTGCCTAGTATATACTGTCTGAGGGGATAAACTGCCTGGTGTACACTGTCTGAGAGGAGAAACTGCCTGCTATATACTGACTGAGATGGTAAACTGTCTGGTATGCACTGTCTGAGTGGATAAACAGCCTGGTGTACACCGTCTGAGAGGATAAACTACCTGCTATACACTCTCTGAGAGGGTAAACTGCCTGTTGTACACTTGCTGAGAGGGTAATCTGCCTGGTATATAATGTCTGAGATGGTAAACTGCCTGGTATACACTCTCTGAGAGGATAAACTGCCTAGTATATACTGTCTGAGGGGATAAACTGCCTGGTGTACACTGTCTGAGAGAATAAACTGCCTGGTATCTACTGTCTGAGAGGGTAAACTGCCTGGTGTACACAGTCTGAAAGGATAAACTGCCAGGTATACGCTGTCTGAGAGGGTAAACTGCCTGGTGTACACTGTCTGAGAGGAGAAACTGACTGGTGTACACTGTCTGAGAGGATAAACTACCTGCTATATACTCTCTGAGAGGGTAAACTGCCTGTTGTACACTTGCAGAGAGGGTAAACTGCCTGGTATATACTGTCTAAGATGGTAAACTGCCTGGTATACACTGTCTGAGAGGACAAACTGCCAGGTATATACTGTCTGAGAGGATAAACTGCCTGGTGTACACTGTCTGAGAGGGTAAACTGCCTGGTATACACTGTCTGAGTGGATAAACTGCCTGGTGTACACTTTCTGATAGGATAAACTGCCCGATATATATATTCTGAGAGGGTAAACTGCCTGGTATACACTGACTATGAGGATAAACTGCCTGCTATACACTGTCTGAGAGGGTAAACTGCCTGTTGTGCACTTTCTGAGATGGTAAACTGCCTGGTATATACTGTCTAAGATGGTAAACTGCCTGGTATACACTTTCTCAGAGGATAAACTGCCTGGTATATACTCTCTGAGGGGATAAACTGCCTAGTATATACTGTCTGAGGGGATGAACTGCCTGGTGTACACTGTCTGAGAGGATAAACTGCCTGTTGTACACTGTCTGAGAGGATAAACTGCCTGGTGTGCACTGTCTGAGAGGGTAAATAGCCTGATGTACACTGTCTGAGAGGGTAAACTGCCTGGCATACACTGTCTGAGAAGATAATCTGCCTGATGTACAGTGTCTGAGACGATAAACTGCCTGGTGTACATTGTCTGAGAGAGTAAACTGCCTGGTGTACACTGTCTGAGAGAATAAACTGCCTGGTATATACTGTCTGAGAGGGTAAACTCCCTGTTATACACTGACTATGAGGGTAAACTGTCTCGTGTACACAGTCTGGGAGGATAAACTGCCTGGTATATATTGTTTGAGAGGGGCAACTACCTGGTATAGACTGTCTGAGAGGGTAAACTGCCTGGTGTACACTGTCTGACAGGATAAGCTGACTTGTGTACACTGTCTGAGGTGATAAACTGCCTGGTATATACTGTCGGAGATGATAAACTGCCTGTTGTACACTGTCTGAGATGATAACCGGCCGGGTGTACACGTTCTGAGAGGGTAAACTGCCTGGTATACAGTGTCTGAGAGGGTAAACTGCCTGGTATATACTGTCTGAGAGGATAAACTGCCTGGTGTACACTGTCTGAGAGGGTAAACTGCCTGTTGTACACAGTCTGAGAGAATAAACTGCCTGGTGTACACTGTCTGAGAGGGTAAATTGCCTGATGTACACTGTCTGAGAGGGTAAACTTCCTGGTATACACTGTCTGAGAAGATAATCTGCCTGAGGTACACTGTCTGAGACGATAAACTGCCTGAGAGGGTTAACTACCTGGTATACAATATCTGGGCGGATAAACTACCTGGTATATACTGTCCGAGACGGTAATCTGCCTGGTGTACACTGTTTGAGAGGGTAAACTACCAAGTATAGACTGTCTGAGAGAATAAACTGCCTGGTGTACACTGTCTGAGAGGGTAAACTGCCTGGTATACACTGACTGAGAGGGTAAACTGCCAGGTATACATTGTCTGAGAGGGTAAACTGCCTGGTATACACTGTCTGAGAGGGTAAACTACCTGGTGTACACTGTCTGAGAGGGTAAACTGTCTGGTGTACTCTCTCTGACAGGATAAACTGACTGGTGTACACTGTCTGAGACGATAAACTGCCCGGTATATACATTCTGAGAGGGTAAACTGCCTGGTATACACTGTCTGAGAGGATAAACTGCCAGCGATACACTGTCTGAGAGGGTAAACTGCCAGTTGTACACTGTCTGAGAGGGTAACCTGCCTGATATATACTGTCTGAGATGGTAAACTGCCTCGTATACACTGTCTGAGAGGACAAACTGCCTGGTATATACTGTCTGAGAGGATAACCTGCCTGGTGTACACTGTCTGAGAGGGTAAACTGCATGTTGAACACTGTCTGAGAGGGTAAGCTGCCTGGTGTACACTGTCTGAGAGGGTAAATTGCCTAATGTACACTGTCTGAGAGGGTAAACTGCCTGGTATACACTGTCTATGAGGGTAAACTGCCGGTTGTACACTGTCTGAGAGGGTAAACTGCCTGGTGTACACTGTCTGAGAGGGTAAATTGCCTAATGTACACTGTCTGAGAGGGTAAACTGCCTGGTATACACTGTCTATGAGGGTAAACTGCCTGGTATACACTGTCTGAGAGGATAAACTGCCTGGTGTACACTGTCTGAGAGGGTAAATTGCCTGATGTACACTGTCTGAGACGATAAACTGCCTGGTATATACTGGCTGAGAGGGTAAACTGCCTGGTATACAATGTCTGAGCGGATAAACTGCTGGTATACATTGTCTGTGACGACAAACTGCCTGGTATATACTATCTGATAGGGTCATCTGCCTGGTGTACAGTGTTTGAGAGGGTAAACTACCTGGTATAGACTGTCTGAGAGAATATACTCCTTGGTGTACACTATCTGAGAGGATAAACTGACTGGTGTACACTGACTGAGATGATAAACTGCCTGCTATATACTGTCTGAGAGGATAAACTGCCTGGTATACACTATCTGAGTGGATAAACTGCCTGGTATACACTGACTATGAGGATAAACTGCCTGCTATACACTGTCTGAGAGGGTATACTGCCTGGTATATACTGTCTGAGATGGTAAACTGCCTGGTATACAGTGTCTGAGAGGACAAACTGCCTGGTATACACTCTCTGAGAGGATTAACTGCCTAGTATATACTGTCTGAGGGGATAAACTGCCTGGTGTACACTGTCTGAGAGGGTTAACTGCTGGTGTACACTGTCTGAGATGGTAAACTGCCTGGTGTACACTGTCTGAGATGATAAACTGCCCGGTATACACTGACTATGAGGATAAACTGCCTGCTATACACTGTCTGAGAGGGTAAACTGCCTGGTATATACTGTCTGAGATGGTAAACTGCCTGGTATACAGTGTCTGAGAGGACAAACTGCCTGGTATACACTCTCTGAGAGGATAAACTGCCTGGTATACAATGTCTGCGAGGATAAACTGCCCGATATATATATTCTTGGAGGGTAAACTGCCTGGTATACACTGACTATGAGGATAAACTGCCTGCTATACACTGTCTGAGAGGGTAAACTGCCTGGTATATACGGTCTGAGATGGTAAACTGCCTGGTATACACTGTCTGAGAGAACAAACTGCCTGGTATACACTCTTTGAGAGGATAAACTGCCTGGTGTACACTGTCTGAGAGGATAAACTGCCTGGTATATACTGTCTGAGAGGGTAAACTGCCTGGTATACAGTGTCTGAGAGGATAAACTGCCTGGTATATACTGTCTGAGATGGTAAACTGCCTGGTATACAGTGTCTGAGAGGATAAACTGCCTGGTATATACTGTCTGAGATGATAAACTGCCTCGTATATACTGTCTGAGAGGGTAATCTGCCCGGTGTACACTGTCTGAGAGAGTAAACTGCCTGGTATACACAGACTATGAGGGTAAAATGCCTGGTATACATTGTCTGAGAGGGTAAACTGCCAGGTATACATTGTCTGCGAGGGTAAACTGCCAGGTATACATTGTCTGAGAGGGTAAACTGCCAGGTATACATTGTCTGAGAGGGTAAACTGCCAGGTATACATTGTCTGAGAGGGTAAACTGCCTGGTATACACTGTCTGAGAGGGTAAACTGCCAGGTATACATTGTCTGAGAGGGTAAACTGCCTGGTATACACTGTCTGAAAGGATAAACTGCCAGGTATACGCTGTCTGAGAGGGTAAACTGCCTGGTGTACACTGTCTGAGAGGATAAACTGCCTGGTATACATTGTCTGAGAGGGTAAACTGCCTGGTATACATTGTCTGAGAGGGTAAACTGCCAGGTATACATTGTCTGAGAGGGTAAACTGCCTGGTGTACACTGTCTGAGAGGGTAAACTGCCAGGTATACATTGTCTGAGAGGGTAAACTGCCTGGTGTACACTGTCTGAGAGGGTAAACTGCCTGGTGTACACTGTCTGAGCAGAAGTTCGCTGACGACACGGCCATAGTGGGGTGTGTCAGGAATGGACAGGAGGAGGAGTATAGGAAACTGATACAGGACTTCGTGATATGGTGCAACTCAAACTACCTGCATCTCAATATCACCAAGACCAAGGAGATGGTGGTGGACTTTAGGAGATCTAGGCCTCATATGGAGCCAGTGATCATTAATGGATAGTGTGTGGAGCAGGTTAAGACCTACAAGTATCTGGGAGTACAGTTAGACGAGAAGCTAGACTGGACTGCCAACACAGATGCCTTGTGCAGGAAGGCACAGAGTCGACTGTACTTTCTTAGAAGGTTGGCATCATTCAATGTCTGTAGTGAGATGCTGAAGATGTTCAATAGGTCAGTTGTGGAGAGCGCCCTCTTCTTTGTGGTGGCGTGTTGGGGAGGCAGCATTAAGAAGAGGGACGCCTCACATCTTAATAAGCTGGTAAGGAAGGCGGACTCTGTCGTGGGCAAAGTACTGGAGAGTATAACATCGGTAGCTGAGCGAAGGGCGCTGAGTAGGCTACGGTCAATTATGGAAAACCCTGAACATCCTCTACATAGCACCATCCAGAGACAGAGAAGCAGTTTCAGCGACAGGTTACTATCGATGCAATGCTCCCCAGACAGGAAGAAGAGGTCAATACTCCCCAATGCTTTACAATTCAACCGCCAGGAGTAAGATATGTTAAAGTGCCGGGGTTGATTGTATTTAATGTATTTAAGTAAACTACTTAAGAACTTTTTAAAAGCTATTATTAATGCTTTTTGAGAGAGTGATTTAGATGCATATCATATTTTTACTGAGTTAAGTATTGTATGTAATTAGTTTTGCTACAACAAGTGTATGGGACATTGGAAAAAATGTTGAATTTCCCCATGCGGATGAATAAAGTATCTATCTATCTATCTATCTATCTATCTATCTATCTATCTATCTATCTATCTATCTATCTATCTATCTATCTATCTATCTATCTATCTAAACTGTCTGGTGTACACTCTCTGAGAGGATAAACTGACTGATGTACACTGTCTGAGATGATAAACTGCCTTCTATATACTGTCTGAGATGGTAAACTGCCTGGTATACGCTGTCTGAGTAGATAAACAGCCTGGTATACACTGTCTATGAGGGTAAACTGCCTGGTGTACACTGTCTGAGAGGATAAACTGCCCGATATATACTGTCTGAGATGATAAACTGTCTGGTATACACTGTCTGAGTGGATAAACTGCCTGGTGTACACTGTCTGAGAGGATAAACTGCCCGATATATATATTCTGAGAGGGTAAACTGCCTGGTATACACTGACTATCAGGGTAAACTGCCTGGTATACACTGTCTGAGAGGATAAACTGCCTGCTATACACTGTCTGAGAGAGTAAACTGCCTGTTGTACACTGTCTGAGAGGGTAAACTGCCTGATATATACTGTCTGAGAGGACAAACTGCCAGGTATATACTGTCTGAGAGGATAAACTGCCTGGTGTACACTGTCTGAGAGGGTAAACTGCCTGGTGTACACTGTCTGAGTGGACAAAATGCCTGGTGTACACTGTCTGAGAGGATAAACTGCCCGATATATATATTCTGAGAGGGTAAACTGCCTGGTATACACTGACTATGAGGATAAACTGCCTGCTATACTCTGTCTGAGAGGGTAAACTGCCTGTTGTGCACTGTCTGAGATGGTAAACTGCCTGGTATATACTGTCTGAGATGGTAAACTTCCTGGTATACACTGTCTGAGAAGATAATCTGACTGATGTACACTGTCTGAGACGATAAACTGCCTGGTATTTACTGCCTGAGAGGGTTAACTACCTGGTATACAATATCTGGGCGGATAAACTACCTGGTATATACTGTCCGAGAGGGTAATCTGCCTGGTGTACACTGTTTGAAGGGTAAACTACCTGGGATAGACTGTCTGAGAAAATAAACTGCCTGGTGTACACTGTCTGAGAGGGTAAACTGCCTGGTGTACACTGTCTGAAAGGATAAACTGCCCGGTATATATTTATTCTGAGAGGGTAAACTGCCTGGTATACACTGACTATGAGGGTAAACTGCCTGGTATACACTGTCTGAGAGGATAAACTGCCTGGTGTACACTGTCTGAGAGGGTAAACTGCCTATTGTACACCGTCTGAGATGGTAAACTGCCTGGTATACACTGTCTGAGGGGACAAACTGCCTGGTATATACTGTCTGAGAGGTTAAACTCCCTGGTGTACACTGTCTGAGAGGGTAAACTCCCTGTTATACACTGACTATGAGGGTAAACTGCCTCGTGTACACTGTCTGGGAGGATAAACCACCCGTGTACACTGTCTGAGAGCTTAAACTGCCTCGTGTACACTGTCTGGGAGGATAAACTGCCTGGTGTACACTGCCTGAGAGGGTAAACTTCCTGGTATACACTGACTATGAGGGTAAACTGCCTCGTGTACACTGTCTGGGAGGACAAACTGCACGTGTATACTGTCCAAGATGGTAAACTGCCTGGTATACACTGTCTGAGTGGATAAACTGCCTGGTATATATTGTTTGAGAGTGAAAAACTACCTGGTATAGACTGTCTGAGAGGGTAAACTGCCTGGTGTACACTCTTTGAGAGGGTAAACTGCCTGGTATACACTGTCTGAAAGGGTAAACTACCTGGTGTACACTGTCTGAGAGGGTAAACTGTCTGGTGTACTCTCTCTGACAGGATAAACTGACTGGTGTACACTGTCTGAGACGATAAACTGCCCGGTATATACATTCTGAGAGGGTAAACTGCCTGGTATACACTGTCTGAGAGGATAAACTGCCAGCGATACACTGTCTGAGAGGGTAAACTGCCAGTTGTACACTGTCTGAGAGGGTAAACTGCCTGATATATACTGTCTGAGATGGTAAACTGCCTCGTATACACTGTCTATGAGGGTAAACTGCCTGGTATACACTGTCTGAGAGGATAAACTGCCTGGTGTACACTGTCTGAGAGGGTAAATTGCCTGATGTACACTGTCTGAGACGATAAACTGCCTGGTATATACTGGCTGAGAGGGTAAACTGCCTGGGATACAATGTCTGAGCGGATAAACTGCTGGTATACATTGTCTGTGACGACAAACTGCCTGGTATATACTATCTGATAGGGTCATCTGCCTGGTGTACAGTGTTTGAGAGGGTAAACTACCTGGTATAGACTGTCTGAGAGAATATACTCCTTGGTGTACACTATCTGAGAGGATAAACTGACTGGTGTACACTGTCTGAGATGATAAACTGCCTGCTATATACTGTCTGAGAGGATAAACTGCCTGGTATACACTATCTGAGTGGATAAACTGCCTGGTATACACTGACTATGAGGATAAACTGCCTGCTATACACTGTCTGAGAGGGTATACTGCCTGGTATATACTGTCTGAGATGGTAAACTGCCTGGTATACAGTGTCTGAGAGGACAAACTGCCTGGTATACACTCTCTGAGAGGATTAACTGCCTAGTATATACTGTCTGAGGGGATAAACTGCCTGGTGTACACTGTCTGAGAGGGTTAACTGCTGGTGTACACTGTCTGAGAGGGTAAACTGCCTGGTGTACACTGTCTGAGATGGTAAACTGCCTGGTGTACACTGTCTGAGATGATAAACTGCCCGGTATACACTGACTATGAGGATAAACTGCCTGCTATACACTGTCTGAGAGGGTAAACTGCCTGGTATATACTGTCTGAGATGGTAAACTGCCTGGTATACAGTGTCTGAGAGGACAAACTGCCTGGTATACACTCTCTGAGAGGATAAACTGCCTGGTATACAATGTCTGCGAGGATAAACTGCCCGATATATATATTCTTGGAGGGTAAACTGCCTGGTATACACTGACTATGAGGATAAACTGCCTGCTATACACTGTCTGAGAGGGTAAACTGCCTGGTATATACGGTCTGAGATGGTAAACTGCCTGGTATACACTGTCTGAGAGAACAAACTGCCTGGTATACACTCTTTGAGAGGATAAACTGCCTGGTGTACACTGTCTGAGAGGATAAACTGCCTGGTATATACTGTCTGAGATGGTAAACTGCCTGGTATACAGTGTCTGAGAGGATAAACTGCCTGGTATATACTGTCTGAGATGGTAAACTGCCTGGTATACAGTGTCTGAGAGGATAAACTGCCTGGTATATACTGTCTGAGATGATAAACTGCCTCGTATATACTGTCTGAGAGGGTAATCTGCCCGGTGTACACTGTCTGAGAGAGTAAACTGCCTGGTATACACTGTCTGAGAGGATAAACTGCCTGGTATACACTGACTATGAGGGTAAACTGCCTGGTATACACTGTCTGAGAGGATAAACTGCCTGGTATACACTGACTATGAGGGTAAACTGCCTGGTATACATTGTCTGAGAGGGTAAACTGCCTGGTATACACTGTCTGAGTAGATAAACTGCCTGGTATACACTGTCTATGAGGTAAACTGCTTGTTGTACACTGTCTGACAGGGTAAACTGCCTGGTGTACACTGTCTGAGAGGGTAAACTGCCTGGTGTACACTGCCTGAGAGAGTAAACTGTCTGGAGTACACTGTCTGAGAGGGTAAACTGCCTGGTGTACACTGTCTGAGAGGATAAACTGCCCGATATATATATTCTGAGAGGGTAAACTGCCTGGTATACACTGACTATCAGGGTAAACTACCTGGTATACACTGTCTGAGATGATAAACTGCCTGCTATACACTGTCTAAGAGGGTAAACTGCCTGTTGTACACTTGCTGAGAGGGTAAACTGCCTGGTATATACTGTCTGAGATGGTTAACTGCCTGGTATACACTGTCTGAGAGGACAAATCGCCTGGTATACACTCTCTGAGAGGATAAACTGCCTAGTATATACTGTCTGAGGGGATAAACTGCCTGGTGAACACTGTCTGAGAGGATAAACTGCCTGGTGTACACTGTCTGAGAGGATAAACTGACTGGTGTACACTATCTGAGATGATAAACTGCCTGCTATATACTGACTGAGATGGTAAACTGTCTGGTATACACTGTCTGAGTGGATAAACTGCCTGGTGTACACTGTCTGAGAGGATAAACTGCCCGATATATATATTCTGAGAGGGTAAACTGCCTGGTATACACTGACTATCAGGGTAAACTGCCTGGTATACACTGTCTGAGAGGATAAACTGCCTGCTATACACTGTCTGAGAGAGTAAACTGCCTGTTGTACACTGTCTGAGAGGGTAAACTGCCTGATATATATTGTCTGAGAGGACAAACTGCCAGGTATATACTGTCTGAGAGGATAAACTGCCTGGTGTACACTGTCTGAGAGGGTAAACTGCCTGGTATACACTGTCTGAGTGGACAAAATGCCTGGTGTACACTGTCTGAGAGGATAAACTGCCCGATATATATATTCTGAGAGGGTAAACTGCCTGGTATACACTGACTATGAGGATAAACTGCCTGCTATACTCTGTCTGAGAGGGTAAACTGCCTGTTGTGCACTGTCTGAGATGGTAAACTGCCTGGTATATACTGTCTGAGATGGTAAACTTCCTGGTATACACTGTCTGAGAAGATAATCTGACTGATGTACACTGTCTGAGACGATAAACTGCCTGGTATTTACTGCCTGAGAGGGTTAACTACCTGGTATACAATATCTGGGCGGATAAACTACCTGGTATATACTGTCCGAGAGGGTAATCTGCCTGGTGTACACTGTTTGAAGGGTAAACTACCTGGGATAGACTGTCTGAGAAAATAAACTGCCTGGTGTACACTGTCTGAGAGGATAAACTGCCTGCTATACACTGTATGAGAGGGTAAACTGCCTGTTGTACACTTGCTGAGAGGGTAAACTGCCTGGTATATACTGTCTGAGATGGTAAACTGCCTGGTATACACTCTCTGAGAGGATAAACTGCCTGGTATACAATGTCTGCGAGGATAAACTGCCCGATATATATATTCTTGGAGGGTAAACTGCCTGGTATACACTGACTATGAGGATAAACTGCCTGCTATACACTGTCTGAGAGGGTAAACTGCCTGGTATATACGGTCTGAGATGGTAAACTGCCTGGTATACACTGTCTGAGAGAACAAACTGCCTGGTATACACTCTTTGAGAGGATAAACTGCCTGGTGTACACTGTCTGAGAGGATAAACTGCCTGGTATATACTGTCTGAGATGGTAAACTGCCTGGTATACAGTGTCTGAGAGGATAAACTGCCTGGTATATACTGTCTGAGATGATAAACTGCCTCGTATATACTGTCTGAGAGGGTAATCTGCCCGGTGTACACTGTCTGAGAGAGTAAACTGCCTGGTATACAATGTCTGAGAGGATAAACTGCCTGGTATATACTGTCTGAGAGGGCAATCTGCCCGGTGTACACTGTCTGAGAGTGTAAACTGCCTGTTCTACACTGTCTGAGAGGATAAACTGCCTGGTGTGCACTGTCTGAGAGGGTATATTGCCTGATGTACACTGTCTGAGATGATAAACTGCCTGGTATATACTGTCTGAGATGGTAAACTGCCTGGTATACAGTGTCTGAGAGGATAAACTGCCTGGTATACACTCTCTGAGAGGATTAACTGCCTAGTATATACTGTCTGAGGGGATAAACTGCCTGGTGTACACTGTCTGAGAGGATAAACTGCCTGGTATATACTGTCTGAGAGGGTAATCTGCCCGGTGTACACTGTCTGAGAGTGTAAACTGCCTGGTATACAATGTCTGAGAGGATAAACTGCCTGGTATATACTGTCTGAGAGGGCAATCTGCCCGGTGTACACTGTCTGAGAGTGTAAACTGCATGGTATAGACTGTCTGAGGGAATAATCTGCCTGGTGTACACTGTCTGAGAGGGCAATCTGCCCGGTGTACACTGTTTGAGAGGGTAAACTACCTCGTATAGACTGTCTGAGAGAATAAACTGCCTGGTATATACTGTCTGAGAGGGTAATCTGCCTGTTGTACACTGTTTGAGAGGGTAAACTGTCTGGTATACACTGTCTGAGAGTGTAGCACAAGCAGAGTCACTGATAGCATTATAAATATCTGGGCATACAAATTAATCTTCTCATATAATGGTGGCCCGTATATATGCCGCTGACCCGTGGGGGCCACCAAAGCTGTTTTTTTTTCTCTTTCTTCATTGTCTCTTTTACATAGAGGACAATACTGGACATTAAGAACTTCAGGTACTGCAGACGTACTCTGTTAGTGAGCCATTAACGGTATTAACTGAACCCGTTGCAGATTTCTTGCTACAGGAACGTATCGGAAGGCGGTGTTTTGTATTAAATTTTGTTAACCTCGAGTGTCCAGCCTCATACTACTTCTTCATGTGAATCAAGTGAAGTGGAAAATTGATTGTAATTTGACTCCTGCACCCTTATCACAACTTGGTGTCTGTGAATTTTACTCACTCCGTTCAAGTTGTCAATAGGATATTGTTAATTCTCCTTATGGATGAGGACATATTGTATATTTTACTGTGAATGTTGAGGATAATCATTGATCTGTAAAATTTCTCATATTTTGATAATCATCATAATATTAGTTCAATCAACCGAGTGATATTAATATGTATTCCTTCTTTTAAGCAGCAGGAAGAGTTCAAAGTGTCTTTATCTTGCCAGACATTCAAGGGGTTGTACATATAATATTAAATTTTGTAAAACATTGCATGAATGACTGGAGGGTAAATATGACAATTTAACTCTTTCTGAACTTTTAGCATATGTGGACTGTATGCCTATCAGTGGGTAATGTTTGTCAAGTGTCTGTATAAGGTAAGCAGTGGAGGTCTGTTAATATCTGGTAATCACTAAATGCCTGTTGGTCACTTTGAGAGCCAGGCTGATGGATTCTTTCTTAGTGTCTGCATTCAAGCTTATTATTTATGTGTGGAGACATTAATGCCCTTCTGTAAGTCCAAAGGAATGTTGTGTCCAAAATTTGGTGAACTAATGGATGAAGAGTGACCATTACAATGTAACCATATAACAATTACAGCACGGAAACAGGCCATCTCGGCTCTTCTAGTCCATGCCAAATGCTTTCTCTCAGCTAGTCCCACTGACCCGCACTCAGCCCATAACCCTCCATTCCTTTCCTGTCCTTATACCTATCCAATTTTACTTTAAATGACAATACCGAACCTGCCTCTACCACTTCTACTGGAAGCTCGTTCCACACAGCTACCACTCTCTGAGTAAAGAAATTCCCCCTCATGTTACCCTTAAACTTTTGCCCCCTAACTCTCAACTCATGTCCTCTTGCTTGAATCTCCCCTACTCTCAGTGGAAAAAGCCTATCCACATCAACTCTATCTATTCCCCTCATAATTTTAAATACCTCTATCAAGTCCCCCCTCAACCTTCTATGCTCCAAAGAATAAAGACCTAACTTGTTCAACCGTTCCCTGTAACTTAGGTGCTGAAACTCAGGTAACATTCTAGTAAATCTTCTCTGTACTCTCTCTATTTTGTTGACATCTTTCCTATAATTCGGTGACCAGAACTGTACACAATACTCCAAATTCGGCCTAACCAATGCCTTGTACAATTTTAACATTACTTCCCAACTCCTATACTCAGTGCTTTGATTTATAAAGGCCAACATACCAAAAGCTTTCTTCACCACCCTATCCACATGAGATTCCACCTTCAGGGAACTATGCACCATTATTCCTCGATCACTCTGTCCTACTGCATTCTTTAATGCTCATTTACCACTTATGTCCTATTTGGATTATTCCTACCAAAATGTAGCACCTCACACTTATCGGCATTAAACTCCATCTGCCATCTTTCAGCCCACTCTTCTAACTGGCCTAAATCTCTCTGCAAGCTTTGAAAACCTACTTCATTATCCACAACACCACCTACCTGAGTATCATCTGCATTCTTACTAATTCAATTTACCACCCCATCATCCAGATCATTAATGTATATGACAAACAACATTGGACCCAGTACAGATCTCTGAGGCACACTACTAGTCACCGGCCTCCAACCTGACAAACAGTTATCCACCACTACTGTCTGACATCTCCCATCCAGCCACTGTTGAATCCATTTTACTACTTCAATATTAATACCTAACGATTGAACCTTCCTAACTAACCTTCCGTGCAGAACCTTGTCAAAGGCCTTACTGAAGTCCATATAGACAACATCCACTGCTTTACCCTTGTCAACTTTCCTCGTAACCTCTTCAAAAAATTCAATAAGATTTGTCAGACAAATACAAATACAAAATAAATACTTCATTGTCACCAAACAATTGATACTAGAGCATACAATCATCACAGTGATATTTGTTTCTGCGCTTCACGCTCCCTGAAGTACAAATCGAAGTAAATATAATAAAATTAAGCTGTTCCCAAATCTGGCCGTATGAATCTTCATGCTCCTGAACCTTCTCCCGGAGGGAAGAGGGACAAAAAGTGTGTTGGCTGGGTGGGTCGTGTCCTTGATTATCCTGGCAGCACTGCTCTGACAGCGTGTGGTGTAAAGTGAGTCCAAGGATGGGAGATTGGTTTGTGTGATGTGCTGGGCTAGGTTCACAACCTTCTGCAGCCAAGCATGATCTTCCACGCACAAATCCATGTTTGACTGTTCCTAATCAGACCCTGTCTATCCAGATAATTATATATACCATCTCTAAGAATACGTTCCATTAATTTACCCACCATTGACGCCAAACTGACAGGCCTATAATTACTAGGTTTACTCTTAGAAACCTTTTAAACAATGGAACAACATGAGCAATACACCAATCCTCCGGCACCATCCCCGTTTCTAATGACATTTGAAATATTTCTGTCAGAGCACCTGCTATTTCTACACTAACTTCCCTCAAGGTCCTAGGGATTATCCTGTCAGGATCCGGAGATTTATCCACTTTTATATTCCTTAAAAGTGCCAGTACTTCCTCCTCTTTAATCGTCATAGTTTCCATAACTTCCCTACTTGTTTCCCTTACCTTGCACAACTTCTTAGTGAATACCGAAGAAAAGAAATTGTTCAAAATCTCCCCCATCTCTTTCAGCTCCACACATAGCTGTCCACTTTGATTCTCTAAGGGACCAATTTTATCCCTCACTATCCTTTTGCTATTAATATAACTGTAGAAACTCTTCGGATTTATTTTCACCTTACTTGCCAAAGCAACCTCATATCTTCTTTTAGCTTTTCTAATTTCTTTCTTAAGATTCTTCTTACATTCTTTATATTCCTCAAGCATCTCATTTACTCCATGCTGCCTATATTTATTGTAGATATCTCTCCTTTTCCTAACCAAGTTTCAAATATCCCTTGAAAACCATGGCTCTCTCAAACTTTTAACCTTTCCTTTCAACCTAACAGAAACATAAAGATTCTGTACCCTCAAAATTTCACCTTTAAATGACCTCCATTTCTCTATTACTTCCTTCCCATAAAAGAAATTGTCCTAATCCACTCCTTCTAAATCCTTTTGCATCTCCTCAAAGTTAGCCTTTCTGCAATCAGAAATCTCAACCCTGGGTCCAGCCCTATCCTTCTCCATAATTATATTGAAATTAATGGCATTGTGATCACTGGACCCGAAGTGCTCCCCAACACATACCTCCGTCACCTGTCCTACTTCATTCCCTAACAGAAGATCCAACACTGCCCCTTCTCTAGTTGGTACCTCTACGTATTGCTGCAAAAAACTATCCTGCACACATTTTACAAACTCCAAACTATCTAGCCCTTTTACAGTATGGGCTTCCCAATCTATGTGTGGAAAATTAAAATCTCCCACAATCACAACCCTGTGCTTACTACAAATATCTGCTATCTCCTTGCAAATTTGTTCCTCCAATTCTCGCTCCCCATTAGGTGGTCTATAAGTGTTACTACACCTTTCCCATTCCTCAATTCCACCCAAATAGCTTCCCTAGATGAGCCCTCTAATCTACCCTGCCAGAGCACTGCTGTAATATTTTCTCTGACAAGCAACACAACACCTACCCCTCTTGTCCCTCCGATTCTATCACACCTGAAGCAACGAAATCCAGCAATATTTAGTTGCCAATCACACCCCTCCTGCAACCATGTTTCACTAATAGCTACAACATCATATTTCCAGGTATCAATCCATGCTCTAAGCTCATCCACCTTTCTTACAATGCTCCTAGCATTAAAATAAATGCATTTAAGAAATTCTCCACCTCTTCCTCTCTGTTTATCTCTAACAATACAAAGAACTTTACTGTCTTCTTTTTCTTCCTTCTCCCATAAATCTGTTCCTACACTCTGGTTCCCCTCTCCCCCCCCCCCCCCCCCCCCGTATCTAGTTTAAATGTCTAATTGTTTTATGAGGGTGTGTCAGACACTGTGTTAATGGACATAGGATGTGCTTGAAAGAAACCAGGCTGAGTTAAGAATAAAGAGTTTGTCTCCCTTGCAGCTGCTCTGTGCTTGTATTTATTGGAGTGTCTTTCCCTATTTTGTTGGACTTCGCCCAGACCAGAATGGCGATGGGTGCCCGGGACCCAGGGTGGTTTCATGAGTGAGTCACAATTTGGAGTACCCCCTACAATAGTAGCAACCAAGTGGTGACTGTTACTGTGGTGACTAAGGATTGTGACCCTCAAATCTGTGCAACCTGCTGCATAGTATTTTGTGTGGTTTATTTGTGCTTTCTATTTTATGATAATAAATAGGACTTAAGTTACTTTGTTGTGCTTGTAGATTTATTAACACATCTTGTGGACACTCAGATAGCTCGGGTCTGATCAACCCAGGTCATTACACTTCAGCGCTGTGAGCAGGGGCCAGAAAACTGTGGAGCTGGACAGGCAAGTCAAGCGATACTATACCTGAGATTTATCAGGTCCATGGATGAATGGATAACCCTAATAGTTTTGGATTGCTTGCTAATGTTCTGAGTATTGGACAACACGGTAGCACACACCAGAAACCCTGGTTCAATTCCCACCACTGCCTTAAAGGAGTTTGTATGTTGTCTCCGTGATCACGTGGGTTTCCTCCAGGTGCTATCGTTTCTTCCCACAGTTCAAAGATGTGCTGGTTGATAGGTTAATTAGTGATTGTAAATTTTCCTGTGCTCATACTAGGGTTAAATCAGGGGTTGCTGGGCAGATTGTATCGAAGGGCCAGAAGGACCCATTCTGCATTGTGTTTTAATAAATAAATGTAATGCCCTGGTTGAGATTTCTACTGATATGCTGTAGGTATTTCATTTTAGCAGTTTTCTACAAAAACAGTCTGTTCTGCTGGTAGAATACATTGGTTTCGGCTAAAGATCAGAAGCCTGCTGTTTATCTTAGGAATCTGTGTCAGCCAATCAGGATGGTGGGATCTGGAGAAGTTTCTAAAGAGAGCAGGGCAGAGAGGGTTTTATGTTGTTGGGAGGAGGTATTTTCTGAATTGTCTGATATTAAACTTGGATGTGTAATATCACAATGCCTTAAGCATATAGCTTTTCCCTCTGAGAGGGATTGGCTGCCTCAAGTAAGGTAGATTTTTATGACTGCAGAGTTGCAGTTGAGTTTCAAAACAGCCGAACTGTCACTAATGAAAACAAATGGCTGTAGCATGAGCTGACCTTGGCCCTCAGAACACTGTTTAAGTGACACGCTGGGGGTGGGGTAAGGCCATGCTAAATTCACCGACCTGAACAGACTACAGACTACCGTGGCTGACGGAGATATCTGGTATGATAATGATTCAGATGGGGTGAAAACAATGTAATCAAGCACCCCCACCCCCATCATGTAAAAGTCAGAGAGGAGCAGTGATCAAAATCACGCTCCAGTGGCTGTCAGTCCCTCCCGCCACAGAGACCTCTATCCGTTACTCCACTACCACCAGGTTACAGGATCTAGCCCAGTGTCTGTGTCTTCAGCCAGGAGAATCCTTGCCCAGCTGGCTCCCAAACTTAGGAGCCTTCCGACTGTTGTTTTTAATGTTGATCTAATACAGTTAGGTCCATCAATGCCGGACCCATTCGCCTTGGCTGGTCAGGCTGAAAGAACTGAAAGCTCCCGTGGGCAGCAGGGATACGGCCTGTCCATGCTACCTATCCTCCCCCTTTGGATTGAGACGCGTCCCCTCATCCCTGGAAAGCCCCCTGGAGGCGATAAGGCAACACAATCTGCCATTTATTATAATAATGCCTTTAACAGCCCTGAGGCTGTCCCCTTCGCATCCGACTGAAGGAATGGGCGCCCTTGCAGTGAAAGGAGATTTTGCTGGCTCTGTTACGGCCAGCAGTCCATTGGCCTAACTTGAAGGATCCAGTGTAGATTGGGAACAGGTGCAGGGCGAGGCTGCTTTTAAATCTGGGGGCAACAGGGCACATGGTGAATGGAACTGGGAATGATTCACAGCAGCTGGTATCACAGTGCTCCTCTCCCTGTCTTAGTAGGAAGGAAATGTTTCTGTGCCTGCGAAGGGTGGGGCTGGGTCAGGAGGAAACCGACGGTGTACCTATGTGTGATACCGTGAATGTTGTGACCCAGCTGGCCTACATTTGATAGCCCAGGCAAAGGGACAGGTCGCCCTTCCTGCCCCTGTAATGTTAATCTCAAAAACCACGACGTTCCAGGTTATATCTGAATTTGCATGAATTGGACCCTGAATGGAGGGTTACACAGCCCGTCGCCTAGGGGTATGGCTCGGGCTTCAGGACCACATGTATCCGGCGTCCCAGAGGCAGACCTGCCTGAGGCTACACGTACCTATTACCCTTCGGTGGTCCCATGGCAACAAGCAGCGGCTGGTTCCCTTATTACACGGGAATCCGGATCGATGTACAGTACAGGAAAGTGGATGTGCACTCAGGAGATGGGCGATCGGTTACAGATACTGTACCAACAAACGCCCATCTCCCTATTGGCAAGGGAACTCTGGACTGTTCCTGTACTCATTTCCCAAGTACCTGAAAACATTTTAGAAATTAATTTGTTAATGGGAACTTCTATCAAGACATCCTTTGGCAGATTTATTTTTTATATTAGGGAATTGTCCATTCTGGTTGGATAGGCAAAATGCAAACCTGTATTTATACTATCACAAGTAGTAGTTGCGAAACAATATTGTCTCCTGGGGGGCGGGGCATAACAATGAGACAGTCATTCTTTTAAATCTGGGGTTCTTCCTCCTGCCTCATAACCTTGTTTAGCCAGTTTGGAAACAATTGGTTCATGTTGTTTGACCATTGATTATGACCAATTAAATTGTTTTGCCCCTCCGCTGGGCACAGCTATTCCAGACATTGTGACCCAGATTGAGGACCTTTCTAGTGGGACTGACAGTTATTATGCTATTATTGTTTTGGCTAATGCTTTCTTCTAGATTCCTATTACTGAGCAGTCCGAGAACAGTTTGCTTTTACACAGACTGGCATTCAGTACAGCTTTACACAGCCAGCTTCCACGGGGATGTCCATAGTCATGGTGCGGTGGGACGGGATTTGCGTGAATGTGTCGTCTACCCCAATGTTAAGGTAGCTCACTGTATTGATGATGTGCTATTGTGGGATCCTGTCAAGAGGAAGTCACATGCGATCAAAGGGATGGGAAATTAACTCCTGATAAAGTACAGGCCCAGCTGTGACTGTTCATTTTCTGGGAATACAATGGACTAAGGATGATAGGATAATTCTGGAGAAGGTCAGAAATAAGATCCTAGACATAACACCCCTATATAAAAACAAGGCTTTTTGAATACTAGTGGCTCCATGTATTCAATTTGACTATGCTCCTCCGACCCTTCTACGTTGTGACCAGAAAGAAGTTTAGCTTTGTATGGGCCCTGAGCAGCATCAGCTTTTGCGGCTGCAAACAAGACCGTTGCCGTGGCCTTACCCTGTCTCCTCGTCGAGAAGGCTTCCGCTTTGAGCTGCAGGCTTCTGGCAGAAGTGTAGTGGAAAGAACATGCCTCTGGGTTTCTGGTTCTGAAAGCTTCCTGAAGTTGCCACTAGATTCACTGCTTTTGAGAAACAGCTTCTTGTCTGTTACTGAGCTTTCATAGAGACTGAAACATAGACAGGGGATTCTCTCCTCTTCCTTGCCCTGCCTTCCTATTATGGGACATTCACCCATAAGGTAGAGCATGCATAACAGTGTTTAATTGTCAACTGGAAGTGGTATATTTCTGAACAAGCATCAAAGGGAGCCAAGGAAATGAATAAAATAGATAAACTGGTTGCAGTCCCCATAGGCTATGTCACACATGCCAGAAGTTTATGGCATGGGATGCTCTCTTTGATGTTCTGATTCCTGTTCAGCAGCAGCTTGTCTGGTTCACCCATGGCTCTGCAATGTGAAAGAATGGTCATCATTGAAAGGCAGCTGCCTTTAGCTCTCAACAAGTTCTGAAGAGGGAAGGTCTTGATGGCCTGTGTCAATATGCAGAACTCGTAGCAGTGCATGCTGTCATTATGCACATAAACAAAGAAGCCCATGGACTTGGTCTCTGGTTGCCCCATTGAAACCAGCAATCTTGTACTGTTATGGGGCACCCTTTATGGGAGTGGAGTTATGGAAGGACATTTGGAGCTGATCATCGCATGTTACCATTATAGTTTAACATGGCGATGCCCATTTGAAAGATGATTCGCTGATGTCAAATTTTCACAACATTGTTGTGTGAGGTGGTTCATTTTGGTAGGTCAAATATAATGGCAGAATATAGTATTAATGGTAAGACTCTTGGCAGTGTGGAGGATCAGAGGGATGTTGGGGTCCGAGTCCATAAGACGCTCAAAGCTGTTGCGCAGGTTGACTCTGTGTTTAAGAAAGCATGCGGAGCATTGTCCTTCATCAGTAATGGCATTGAGTTTAAGAGCTGAGAGGTAATGTTGCAGCTATATAGGACCCTGGTCAGACCACACTTGGAGTACTGTGCTCAGTTCTGGTCATATCACTACAGGAAGGATGTGGAAATAATAGAAAGGGTTCAGAGAAATTTACAAGGATGTTGCCTGGATTAGGGAATATGCCTTATGAGCATAGGTTGAGTGAACCTTTTCTCCTTGGAGCGACGGAGGATGAGAGGGGACCTGATAGAGGTGTATAAGATGATGAGAGGCATTGATCGTGTGGATAGTCAGAGGCTTTCTCCTAGGCCTGAAATGGCTAGCATGAGAGGGCACAGGCTTAAGGTGCTGGGTACAGAGGAGATGTCAGGGGTAAGTTTTTTTACGCAGAGGGTGGTGAGTGCATTGAATGAGCTGCTGGCAATGGTGGTGGAGGCAAATACAAATACGATAGGGTCTTTTAAGAGACTCCTGGACAGGTACATGGAGCTCAGAAAAATAGAAGGCTATGGGTAACCCTAGGTAATTTCTAAGGTAAGGACATGTTTGGAACAGCTTTGTTGGCCGAAGGGCCGGTATTGTGCTGTAGGTTTTCTATGTTCTATGTTTCTAACCCATTTGGGTTGACATGGTGGCATCTGGCCCTCAGCCTCAAATACTGTTATTGCCACTTGCTCAGTGGGCCCATAAGTCTTCAAAGGTTCATTTATTATCAAATTCTGAAATTCTTCTACAGAATTGGCAGTATCAGGTTGATGTTGCTGAGTTCTCACAGGTCAACAATGTTAGTTGATTGCTTAATGCAACCATGTACACATTTTATGGGTTATTGGATTTAACCCCCTCTAACACTCATGCATATATACTTCACGTTCCACTTCATGGGTTAGTCCGTTGGTTTCAGTTAAAAGATCTGATGTTATTTGAAAGACAAGCAAGAAATATCTCCTTTGTGTCAAGGCCAGCACTTACCTTTCAGCAGTTTTACAAAAATAGCAGAAATTACGTAAACAATATCATTTTCTTATTTAGATAAGCTTACAGTGAGTTCCGAACTCCTGCATTTTCCACAAAACAACAGTAATGGCATGCCAAAAGTACTTTATTAAATGTTAGCAGCTTTGAGATAATTCTGAAAGACAAGCATTACATTTTGGATAAACAGCAGGTCAGGTAGCATCTGTGGAAAGAGGAACAGTTAGGAGACATTTGGCAGTGACATTCAGAACATTTAATAGACACCTAGGCAGGTAAGGAAAGGTTTGGTATGCAATGGATAAGGAAGGTTTAGAGACATATGGCCGATCACAGGGGAATAGGATGAGCCTGTGATTGGCCATATCCTTCTAAACCTTGGTAGGCATGGACCGTTTGTCTCTGCTCTGAATGAGTCAATGAGGGTGGCTGGGTGGAGATAGTCTCTACCAAAGGAGGTGTAAGTTTCTTCCCTCCGCTAGCCTGGCAAGGTGTAGCACCTGCTTAACCCCCGATCAGGCTCTCGTGAAGCCATGGGAGCAGGTGGTGGATGGTCATTCAAGCAGCTGGTGCATATCACAAGTCCTGGTTATGCAGCCACTGACGCCAGACAGACAATCTCTGAAGAGTATTGATAATGGCTGGGGTCAGCCATCTTGTAAGGACACTGCCCCGAAGGCAATAACAAACCACTTCTGTAGGAAAATTTGCCAAGAACAGTCACGATTATGGAAAGACCATGATCGCCAAGGCTACACGACGTGGCACATAATAAATGAATGATGAGTCTATGGCTTCATTAGCTAAAGTCTTCAGATCAAAGACATACACCAGAATGGAGATAAGGGAAGATTTGGTATGGTATGGATAGGAAAGATTTAGAGGAATACAGCCAATCATGGGCAAACGAGACTAACTTAGCTGGGTATCTTGGCTGGCATGGGCTGAAGAGTTTGTTTCTGCACAATACGAGTCTATAACTCTATAAGTCGAGGTTTCATGTCAGGGACATTTCATTAGAATTGAGAAAGAGAGAAACACATTACCATAGTGAACAGTAAAATCGGTGGAAGGTGTTAGATGGAACAAAGAGATAACTGTGGGGTGAGATAATGATAAGATATTGTTAAAATCAGATTAAGTTTATTCGTCTGTGTCTAGCAGGCTAGACTACACGACACTATTAGAGAAATGGAGGGCCTTGTGGGAGAGAAGGGTTAGATTGAGCTTAGAGAAAGTTGTAAGGACAGCTCCACAAGGTAGTTTGAAGGCCTATACCATGGTGTAGTGTTTTATTTTGTCTTAGGTAAAAATAGCCAATTTCCTTACAAACAGCAAGAAAGCCAAGTTTAAGTAGGTGGATTTGATATTGAGTCTTTAATGATGGAAGATGAAGGGTTGTTGCTCAAGCCTGCATTGATTCTTATTGTACTAGTGGGGGAAAGGGAGGGAGTGGGATGGTAAATTTAGTGGCAGGCAGCTGACAGCTCAGATTGTTCCTGCCGATTTAGCACAAGCACTCCACAAAACACCTGAATATATTAGAGTTGCAGAGCACTACGGCACAGAAACAGGCCCTTCAGCCCATCTAGTCCATGTTGAACTATTATTCTGCCTAGTCCCATCAACCCAGTCCTGGATCAAAGACCTCCCATTCATGACCTTATCCAAACTTCTCTTAAGTGTTGAAATCAAACCCACATCCAGTACTTCTGCTGGCAGCTCTTTCTGCTTATTCTGAGAAGTATGATATAAATTTATGTTATTTTTACCTTCTTGGTGTAGCAGACACTCTTAGCTTAGGGAGTTAGTGGCATATTGATGTGTAGTGCTTGCCTTCTTAAATCCAAATTAAAGTAATGGCAGTCTAGGCTTGAGGACAATTGCATTTCTCTCAGTACATTTTGCATTCTCTTTGCTATGTGTTCACTGTCGAAGCTGAGGTTAGAAGGCCAAAGTCTACATGATATGAAATACAAGCTGTTTGTTGGAAAGACTCTAGATTTTTTTCCTAGGCAAGGCTCCCAATGCAAAGTCTTTTAATATTAAGAAACAACTGTTCCATTAAGCATTGTTTTCAGGAAAATTCATGAAGGGTCTAAGATGGTTTTGTGTAACAATCATTTAGAATTGCATAATGAAGGTGATTGAACTTCTGAAATGCAGTAAAATCTTCTACAAAAAAGATGTAGTGGTTAGTGTAGTGCATGGCTGGTGGAATGTGAATAGGAGGGAGTTCCAATCTGCTGCCCTTTTTAATACCACTGTTTCATTCCCAGCTGGATCTATTCCAGGGAATAACTTCTGAAAATAGATTACAGTCATTTTAG
Organism: Hemitrygon akajei; assembly: GCF_048418815.1. NCBI lineage: Eukaryota > Metazoa > Chordata > Chondrichthyes > Myliobatiformes > Dasyatidae > Hemitrygon > Hemitrygon akajei. The sequence continues at coordinate 107,667,223 of NC_133133.1, read as the reverse complement.
CCCTGTCAATTCTGTGCCCATGCTTTGTGCTGAAAACAACCAATTGTCGTGTGAAAATAATTAAGTATTGATTCTTTTTTAATGTCCTTTGACTTTTTCACTGATCAAAAGAGCATGAAAAAGACAGTGGAATATATGTGTAATCTTGGTCGCAGACACAGATAATGAGCTCAACCAAAAAAAATACAACTACTGCACAGAGATAAGTATATAGTCCCTTGTCCTCAGCAGACTAAACTGGCCACTTAAAGAAAAGCCTTCTTGTCAAGAGAGAGATTGGATCATAAGGGGGAAATATCACTAAGCATGTAGAATATGACACTCTGCTATGATGGCAGTCATGTTTATAACAGTTTAAAAGTTTAGGATGTTTATTATCAAAGTACGTATATGTCACCAAGTCAACCCTGAGATTCAATTTTTGTGGGCATTTACAGTAATTACAAAGAAGACAGATACAAAAAATAGTTAATGAAAAACTGCTCACAAATGCAGACAACCGACCAATGTACAAACATAAAAACAAAAAAAATCAAGATAATAATAATAATAATTAATAAGTAAGTAATACATATTGAGAGTGTTAGCTGCAGAGTCCTTGAAAATGATTCCATAGGTTGTGGAATATTTTCAGCATTTGGACGAGTCAAATTGTCCACTCTGGTTCAGGAGCCTGACAGTTGAAGAGTGATAAGTTTAGCAGTTTAGCTTGCATTGTATTATTTTGCTAACTGTAGCAAGGTTTGCAGTATTCTGGCCTCATTGATGGAGTTCAAATCCCACTCCAGGAACTTTTTTTTAAATCGAGATAAATGAACTGTATTCTTTGCAATCCATGTACCAATCCAAATTTCTCTTAAATGTTGAAATTGAAGCCACATCCACAGCTTTCTACACTCTTTGCAGTTTGTTCTACACTCTTACCACCCTTGGAGTGAATCAGTTCCCCGTCATGTTCCATTTAAACATTTCAATCATATTTCTTAAAAAGAAGCACAAGGACTGTTCTCACATGTGACCCCTTGGGGTGGTACACTATGACAATAATTGAGAATCTTTTTCATTCAACCTGGTCCCTGCCTGTCCAGTAGTAGAAAATCCCTGTAGTGTGGTACGTTGAATAACAGTCATTGAAAAAGCCATCTTACAATGCTCATCTGTCTGGCTTGTTGGGCCATTTCAGAGCGTAACTCAGAACCAACCACATTGCTGTGAATCAGGAATACAGTTTAACCAGGATACTCAATGATTTGATCTGTATTTTGGTGTGCAAGTCAAGCTTTTCACTGTATCTTGATACGTGAGTCAATTATAAACCAATAGCAATACCAATTCTAGCGTTCTATTTCTTTGCTTAGAACACAGAACATAGAACAGTATAACACAGGAACAAGTCCCTGGGCCACAGTCTTGTGCTGAACCAATTAAGTTAGTAATCAAATGGCAAACTAAACTAATATCTTCTATCCATATCTTTTTATTTTCCTCACGTTCATGTGTCTAATGTCTCTTAAAAGTCTCTAATGTTTCTGCCTCTACCTCCATACCAGGTAGTGCATTCCAGGCATCCACTACTCTGTTTTTTAAAAAAAAACTTGCCCTTACATCTCCTTTGAACTTACCCCTTCTCACCTTAATGCCTTCTGCAATTAGACATTTCAACCCTGAGAAAGAGATACTGTCTGTCTGCTCTATCTATGCCTCTTATAATTTTATAAACCTCTACCAGCTCTCCCCTTAGCCTCCAGCACTCTAGAGGAAACAACCAAGTTTTTCCAGCCACTTGTTTTAGCACATGCTCCCTAATCTAGTCAGCATCCCGGTAAACACTTCTGCACTCTCTCCAAAGCCTCACCATCCAAAACTGTATAAAACACTCCAGATGCAGCCTAGCTAGAGTTTTAGGAAGTGCAACATAACTTCCTGACTTTTGAACTCAATGCCTTGACTAGAAAAGGAAGCATGCCATATGCCTTCTTAACACCTTATCGACCTGTGTAAATCCCTCAAGATCCCTCTGCTAAGCAACACTGTTGAGGATCTTGCCCTACCAATGTATCAAGGTGCAACACTTCACATTTGATCATCTTGGAATGCATCTGCCATTCCTCCGCCCATATTTGCAAGTGATCTATATTATGCTGTCTTCTTTTTCCAGTCTTCTACACTATCCACAGCACCAATCTTAGAAACATCAAAACATAGAAAACCTACAGCACAATACAGGCCCTTCAGCCCACAAAGTTGTGTCGAACATGTCCCTACCTTAGAAATTACTAGACTTCCCCATAGCCCTCTATATTTCTAAGCTCCATGTACCTATCTAAAGGTTTCTTAAAAGACCCTATCATATCTGCCTCCAGCACCATTGCTGGCAGCCCACTCCACGCACTCACTACTCTCTGAGTAAAGAACTTACCCCTGACATCTTCTTTGTACCTACTCCCCAACACCTTAAACCTGTGCCCTCTCATGCTAGCCATTTCAGCCCTGGAAAAAAGCCTCTGACTATCCACAGGATCAATGCCTTTCATCATCTTATACACCTCTAACAGGTTACCTCTCATCCTCCGTCACTCCAAGGAGAAAAGGCTGAGTTCACTCAACCTGTTTTCATAATCTTCATATCATCCAGAAGCTTTCTAACCACCCATCTACATTTTCATTCTGGTACAATACAGATAGAAGAGGTCCCAGTACAGAACCTTGTGGAACACCACTAATCACAGACCTCCTGTTAGAATAAGTCCCTTTGACCACTACCCTCAGTCTACTCTGGGCAATCTAGTTCGGAATCTAAATGGCCAATTCACTATGGATGCCTTGTAAATTAATCTACTGGATGAGGCTCCCATGAGGGACCTTGTCAAATACGTTACTAAAATCAATTTATACAACATCCGTAGCTCTACCGTCATCAGTCATCCACGTCATCTCGTCAAAAATCTCTATCAATTTAGTAAGACACAACTTGCCCTGCACAAAACCATGCTGGTTCTCTCTAATTAGGCCATGGTTTTCTAAATGCACATAAATCCTCCCCTTAGGAATTCTTTCCACTAACTTCCCTACCACTGACATGAGACTTGCCAGTCCATAGTTTCCAAGATTAACACTAGCTCCCTTCCTGAATAATGAAACACCATTAGCTACTTGCCAGTCCTCTGGGACCTTGCCTATGGCTACAGAGGACATGAAAATATTGGTCAAGACCCCAGCAATCTCTTTTCTTGCCTCTCTCAATAACATGGAATATATCCCATCTGGCCCTGTGGACATCCACTTTCATGCTGTTTCAGAGACCCAACACCACCACCTCCTTTGTCTCAAAATGCTCCAGCATATCAATATGCTCACCATTGACCTCATTCTCTCACATGTCCTTCTCCTTCATAAATACTGATGTAAGATTCTCATTAAAGACCTCATCCACATCTTCTGCAACCAAACAAATGGTCCCCTCTTTATCCTGGAGTGGTCCCCTCTTTATTCTTTTGCTCCTGATGTATGTATCGAATCCCTTGGGGTGCTCTTTTATCCTACTTCCCAAGGACTTTTCATGGACCCTCCTAGCTTTCCTAATTCCCTTCCTGGATTCTTCTGTAGTTTCTTTATAATTCTGAAGTGCTCTTTTTGATTATAGCTTCCAAAGATTTACATACTTCTCGTTTTTCTCCTTGACTAAATTTATCACCTCCCTCAACATCCAAGGTTCTCTTACTTTGTCATCCTTGGCCTTCCTTCTGACTGGAACATACCTGTACTCTGTGCAGTTGGTCCTTAAGCAGCCTCTGCATGTCAGGTGTAGATTTGTCTAACTGCTCTCAATTAACTCTCCCTAATGTTGAGGGATGGTGCAGGTCACACCAGGAGACCGGCCTTGCAGGATATTTAATGGAATTTTATTGAAAACTCCTCCCATGTGGGAGTGGCTAACTGAGGGGCACAGGAATAACACTATTAGCTACCATTACATCTCCCCTTCTGGAAAAAGAAAAAAAATTAGGTATGTACTTCTTGTCCAGAGAACTGCATTGAAATTATAATCACTGAAATTGAGTGGTTCAGTTCACTTCACACATACCATGTAACTTGTGCTCCTTACATAAACATAAAAAGAATTACCAACATTATAACTGTCCTTCTCTTTAATTTAATGGTCCCTCTCTCTCTTTGTTTTCCTCCTTTTTCCCCCAATTCTAAGAACAGTTTCAGTTTGTGAAATATTTTCAACGTTAGAACTCTTTTTAAAAAACACGAAATCTGATGGAGGTCAGGACCACTCTAACAGTGAGAAGATTATCCTGCCTCTCTTTAGTCACTTCCCCTAAGCTATTCGGCTATGGAGTATACCTCAGATAAGTGACCTGATCTGGTGTAGGTTTCTGGAAAAGTTGGTGTAGATGGAGACTCTTCAACAGGAGCTTCTACCACAGGTTTTCTACCACATGATTCTCGTCAAAAGGATCAGGCCACTCTATTTCTTTCTCTACTTTTCGTGGACTTTGAAGGCACACAAGCGCATGCCTGTTCTGCCCGATTTCACATGTGATATTCTGATCACAAATGATGCTGCCGGACTATTGTTCCTTTGGTGAATTGATCTGTAACACAAACAGCTTCACTGAGTAACTATAAAGATTTTGCTCTGTGTCTGAGATCACACATGCTCATTATCTTCTCACGCTATGTTGTATCAAAGTTTCTCACTCTGTCTAAGTACGGTAAGTGATTTTGGAGAATGGAAGGAAGAACAGGCAGGTTTGTTCTCAGTCTGCAGCCCATTGGCAGCTCTGATAGACTGTAGCCATTTGCAAGGTGTGTGGAGCAATGATCTAGCAGTATTTTGTGGGGAGCTTTTGCTTCAGTAGGAAAATCTTAACAGTTTACACTGCTCCTTCTGCTTCTCCATTTGCCTGTGAGTACAGTGGACTGCCTGTCTGCTGTTTGAACGCATAGTTCCTGGCAAAGGCTTTGAATTCTGAGCAGCTGGATTGTGGACCATTGTCTGACACAAGTGTCTCTGGTATTCCATGGCGAGTGAATACAGCTGTCAGGTGTGTAACTGCTGCTGAGGATGTAGAGGACAGCTTGGACACCTCAACATTCCATCAGTCGTAATCCACAGTGAGAAGACATTTGTCTCTTTTCAGCTCAAGAATGTCTGTGTCTGCAATTTGCCATGGGAAGTCTGGGAATTCTGTGGATTGAGGTTCAGCGTGATTTTGTGGAGTTTTCTGCATGCTTCACATTGCTTTGCATACAGCAATCTCCCAGCTGTGTGCTCAGATCAGGCCACCAAACGGTTCGCCTTGATTTAGGTGACATTTTTCAATGTCTTGATGTCTTTGGTGGATTTGACCGATAATTTTGGTGAGCATAGAAGCTGGGATGATGAGCTTAGAGACCTTTAACAGCAAACCACCAGGAATCGTGAATGTGTCTCTTTCAAGCCAGTAAGGTCTGAGTTTGTAAACTCCTTTTGGAACATCTAGGTGATCCACACTTACAGTATTGCATGACCTTGCTGCAGATTTGGTTATTTTTCAATTCAGCGTGAATTTCATCCAGTTTACTCGGTGATGCAGGGAAGCTTTCACCTGAGTTAAATAGATGTTGGTATTTTCCACGAGGGTGGAGTTAGCTTCTGCCCACTCACTTTGGTATGGCATCCTCTATAGAGCGTCTGGTGTTGTGAAAGATTTGTCAGGGACATGTTCAATGTCATAACAGTATCGCATAAGCCTCATTCTGGATCTTTGCAGATGTGGAGGTAAGTCATTCTAGTGTTTTCTGAGGAGGCTGACAAATAGCTTGTGGTCTGTTTCAAGTAGGAATTGAATGCCTATCATGTAGCAGCTGATGTATTCACAAGCCCACATGAGAGCCAGAGTCTGCTTTTTATTTTGGGCGTAACGCTGTTAATGCTGTTCAGTAGGAGCTAGTGCTCTTAATGCATATGTGATCAGTTTCCATTCACCACTGAAGTCTTGCATTAGCAACCCCCCAGGCCAAAGGAAGAGGCATCTGCTGAGACCTGGATGGCTTCGTTCAGATCAAAGAACGCCAAAATTGGTGGATGTATAAGTTCTAAGTGATGAGAATGATTTCTCCTGTGGTGTGTCGCAGGTACAAACCTTTCTCTGAGAAAGGAGCTCACGTTGTGTCTTTGTTTCCTCTTGCCAAATCTGGAACAATCTTTCCCAACTAGTTTACCATGCCAAGGAAACTGCAGATTTCTGATACACTAGAAGGATTTTCCATGTTCCAAACTCCTGGCAGTTGGTCTGAATCTGAATGCACCCATTCTGAGGACAGTTGGTGGATTAAGAATTTAACCTCCAACTTTGCAAGTTCACATTTCTTTTTGTTTATGGTGATTCCAGCCTGTTTCAGTTTCTCCAAGATAGCTTCCACTCTTTTGTCATGTTCCTCTCTTGAGCCTCCAAAAATGAATATGTCATCCATGTGGCAGATTGCTTCTTCTAGTCCCTCCAAAATGTGGTTCATCCTCATCTGAAAGAGTTCAGGGGCTGATGAGATGCCAAAAGGCATCTATGTGGTGTGATAAAGGTTGTGAGGTTCTGTGACTCAGGAGTGTAACAGTTTTACATCTAGTTTGTTGAAGAACTTTGCTCCACCCAGCATACCCAACGTGTGTTCAACGGAGGGCAGAATAAACTTTTCCTGCCACACTGCATCATTCAGTTTGTTAGATCAACACAGACCCTCACTGTGGCATCTGGCTTGGGACCAGGAACAATGCCTGCACACCAGTCAGTAGGTCCAGTCAGTAGGTCCATTCACTCTAGTTATGATGTGCAGCACCTTCATTCTCTCAAATTCAGCTTTGACTTTGTTCGTCAATGGGACTGGTATACGCCTCACTGTGGAGGGAGAGTAGGGTGTCACTCCTGGCCTCAGTTGGATAAGGTACTCTTCTTTCAGTGCCCTCCCCAGGCCTGTGAACAACTCTGGATACTTCTCCTGCTGCTGAACATTGTTTAGCAAATCCAGCCTTGCAGTGGGGTTCAGCTTCTCAATGGCATGTCATCGTAGAAGTGGTGAGGAGAGATTCTGAACAACAGAGACATCCTCTTTTAACTGTTTCTCATTTTTAACCAATGGAAGCAGTAAACATTCCTTTCACACTGAGATTATGTTTCCCTGGCCCCATGAGCACTTTCTTTGCTGGGTTTAATGTAATTCCTGTATCCTTCCCCACTTTTGTGAACAGACATTCAGGGATGGCTGTGACATCTGTCCCAGTGTCCATTTTGAGCGTTACTGACTCATTTTGCAACTGAACTGTAGTACACCAGCCTTGTCTATTTGAATCTAGAGCCCCAAGGAAAGCTCTCTCTTTGTCTGAGTCATGGTCTTCTTTGACCTCCTGAAGAACTGTTTTTGAACAACACCGGCTTTTATAATGTTCAACTCTATTGTGTTGGTGGCATTCACTCTTTTGCTGGACGGAGCTCTTGACGTAGAATGGAGACTTGCCATATCTCCTGCAGTTGGTCATTTAACCTGCTTTTTGTTTCGCTTGTCTGGTTTGTTTGAGCTGAACTCTACCGTCATATCTTTCTGTAGTCTTTCTGTCTGCACATCGTTTGTACCCTTCTTTTTGTACAGCTTCTAGCTTTACCTCAGCATCATTTTCGTGTCTGAGTTCTGCCTGTTGCTGATGAACATTCTAACTCTGCCTGATCATAGAAATAGCTTTCTCTAGTGAGAGAGTTGCCTGCAGCTGAAGCTCTCTGACAATTTGGTGTCCAGTAACCCAACAACAATCCTGTCTCCAATGAGCTCATCTCTCTGATTTCTGACAGGGCATACAATATGGTGATGAAGTCATTTACACTTTCATCTGGCTCCTGTTTTCTGGAGTTGAACTTTGCCCTCTCATTTACCACATTTCACTTTAAGTCCTACTCCATCCATGATGTCTTCTGCTTTGTCTCCCATGTGGTATATCAGTGTTCTTACTTGATAAGCCTCAGTGAGCAACTCTAAAGCTCTCAAAGCACCTGAGCCATCTCTCAAAGTCTCCTGCTTTAGAGAAGTCAAATGTCTTTGGTGGGAGGGGGGCTTTATTAGGTAATTGGATGTAGGTAGTGCAGGTATTTGCTCCATTTTCCTGTTTCTCTATTTATTGTTTTACTTATTTTGACTGCAAAAGTTGTCTTTTCTCTCCCTGAGAATTTGACTGACTCTCTGACTTCTCTTTGTGTCTGTGTCTCTGTTCACTTCCCCAGGCCAGTGGCCCACAGATTATTACAATGTATCCACTTTTAGGTTTAGCCTGAAGCCATTGCTAAGCAGTCCTGGCCAGTTCTCAGCTCTAATAGTGCATACAAACTAGCAACTACCATAGGCAGTTTAGATTGATAAGCCTCTGAATATTTTTCATAGACCAACATGAACAAGAACAGATTTACTGTAACTTCTTTCTTGTTGAGGGTCTCACTTGGTCTGTAGCTCCAATGCATTGACTATCAACCACTTTTGACACCATTTTGTGTTCGATATTGAGGGATGGTACAGAACACACACCAGGAGGCCAACCTTCCAAAATCTTCAACTGAAATTTATTAATAACTCAGCTGTAGAGTATGTAATCACCTCCAGTCTGGGAGTGGCTAACAGAGAGGCATAGGAATAACACTATTAACTACCACTACACCTAATTCCTGCTTAATGCTTTCAAAATCAGCCCTGATCCAATTTAATACTCTCCCACAAGTTTCATGCTTATTCTTATCTATAGGTACATGTATCTCAAAACCTAAGGAGTTGTGGTCACTGTTCCCTAGCTGTCCAGCCACTAAAAAATCAGTCACCTGGCCAGGCTCATTACCCAACACCAGGTCCAGTACAATCCCTCCTCTTGTTGGACTATCTACACACTGATTTAAGAAACCCTCTTGGATTCACCCTCCTGAATACCTTCTCTCAGAGGGGGGATGAGCTGCCAGTGGAAGAGTTGGCTGAAGGTTTGATTTCAACATTTAAGAGAAATTTGTATATGTACGTGGATAGGAACTGCTGCCCTGGGCTCCAGTGGCCCAGGTTCAATCCGGCTGTCCAGTGCTCTCCCTGTCTAGTTTGCATGTTCTTATCATGTTGCTCTTGTTTCCTCCCGCATCCTGAAAGTGTGGGGGTGATTGGTTAGATGTAAAATCTGCCTACTGTGTGGGGGAGAGGGTATGTGATTGGTACTTCATAGAACTATGGGGAGTATGAAGTGGCTTAGTGTAAAAATAAATTCTTGATTGTCAACACCAGCAAGGTGGGCCAAAGATCTTTCATCCTACATTTCCTGATAACTATGAAATTAATAATAGTGTTGGAACAGAGATTCTTAGAGTTGGATCTAGATTTTTTTTTGAAAATGACAGGATATACAGAGTATTCTTTTGAATAAAAAGCATTGGCACACTAGACACCATATAGAATCAAGGTTCCCACTGACATGCACCTCATCTAATGATCACCATTATCATGTCCTTTATTATCAGGTGTAACACTGGTAGTCCTTTCTGTTCTTACTTACCTCTTTCTTGCATCGGTCTTCAAATTTCCAATTCATCTTCCCTCACCTTGCTCAACCTGCCTCCCAAAATATTTTACACCAGGGTCCTACTTCCATCTATCATTCACCTGCCCCCTTATCTAAGAAAGGATGTGCTGACATTGGAGAGGGTTCAAAAGGAGGTTAACAAAAATAATTCCAGGATTGAAAGGCTTATCATATGAAGAGCTTTTGATAGTTCTGGGCTTATCCTCACTGAAATTCTGAGAATGAGGGGGTTATCATTGAAACCTCTCAAATGTTAAAAGACATCTCACCGAATTATAGGAAAGATGTCAACAAAATAGAGAGAGTACAGCGAAGATTTACTAGAATGTTACCTGAGTTTCAGCACCTAAGTTACAGGGAAAGGTTGAACAAGTTAGGTCTTTATTCTTTGGAGCGTAGAAGGTTGAGGGGGTCTTGATAGAGGTATTTAAAATTATGAGGAGGATAGATAGAGTTGACGTGGATAGGCTTTTTCCATTGAGAGTAGGGGAGATTCAAACAAGAGGACATGAGTTGAGAGTTAGGGGGCAAAAGTTTAAGGGTAACACGAGGGGGAATTTCTTTACTCAGAGAGTGGTAGCTGTGTGGAACGAGCTTCCAGAAGTGGTAAAGGCAGGTTTAGTATTGTCATTTAAAGTAAAATTGGATAGGTATATGGGCAGGAAAGGAATGGAGGCTTATGGGCTGAGTGCGGGTCAGTGGGACTAGGTGAGAGTAAACGTTCAGCATGGACTAGAAGGGCCGAGATGGCCTGTTTCTGTGCTATAATTGTTATATGGTTATATGGTTATATGGCATCAATACAGTGGATGTGGGAGGATGCTTCCTATGGTGGGGAAGTCTAAGACCAGAGGACACAGCCTCGAAATAGAGGGACATCCATTCAGAATGGAGATGAGGAGGAATTTCTTTAACCAGAGTGTGGTGATTCTGTGGAATTTGTTGCCACAGGTGGCTGTGAAGGCCAATTCATTGGGTATATTTAAGGCAGAGGTTGATAGATTCTTGATTAGTCAGGCATGAAGGGATACGGGAAGAAGGCAGGAGATTGGAGCTGTGATGGAAATGGATCAGACGTAAAGAAATGATGGAGCAGATTTGATGAACCAAATTCTGTTCTGATAGCTTATGATCTTATACACTTCTACCCTCATCAAGAAGGACTTAAAACTCTCCGTTTCTTTCTCAATTAAAGAACCTACCAGTTCCTCTCCACCACCGCACTCCTCCATCTGGCAGTACTGGTCCTCAACCTCAACAACTTTTCCTTTGGCTCCTTGCACTTCTCCAGACTTGAGGCATAGCCTTGGGCATCTGCATGGGTCCCATCTGAGTTTGCCTTTAGGCTGGCTATGTAGAACAGTCCATGATCTAATCCTTGCCTAGTAATGTTCCACAACTCTTCCTCTGCTAATTGACGATTTCATTGGTGCAGCTTCATGGACCCATCAACTTCATCAACTTTGCCTCCAACTTCCAAACTGCCCTTAAGTTCACTTGGTCCATTTCTGACATCTCCCTCCACTTTCTCGATCTCTCTGTCTCCATCTCTGGAGACAAACTGTTGGCCACATCTTTTATTAATCTACCGATTCCCATGTTTATATTGACTATTCCTCTTCCCATCCTGTCTCCTGTAAAAATGCAATTCCTTTTTCTCAGTTTCTTCATGTCCATTGCATCTGTTCCCAAGATGCTACATCAGAAATGTCCTCCTCCTTCAAAGAACGGGGTTTCCCTTCCTCATTGATGTTGCCCTAGCCACGCTACCTCCATTATCTGAACATATGTACTCACCCCAGATTCCTGTCACCTTCACAGGGATAGAGTTCCTCTTATCCTTACCTAACACCCATGGGCTTCCACATCCAACATGTAATTTCTTCACAGATTCTGCCATTCCAAAGGGATTCTGTCACCAAACACATCTTTACCTCTTACCCCCTCTGCACACTTTCTGCAGGAATCACTCTCTCCATGATTCCCCTGCCCATTCATCCCTCCCCATTAATCTCTCTCCCAGCACTTCTCCCTGAAAGTGGGCCAAGTGCTAGAGCTGCCCATTCACCTTCTCCTTCACCTCCATTCAGGACCACAAACAGTCCAGTTCCAGGTGGGGCAAAGCTTCACTTGAGAAACTGTTGGGGGCATCTGGTGCTCTCAATGTGACCTCCTCTACATTTGTGAGACACTTTGTAAATTGGGGAACCGCTTCATTGACTACTTCCACTCCATCTGCCAAAAGCAGAACTTCCTGGTGGCCAAATATCTTAATTGCTGTTCCCATTCGTGTTCCAACATGTCAGTCCATGGCCTGCTCTTGTGTCACAATGAAGCCACCCTCAGGGTGAAGGAGCAACATCTTTTGTTTTGTCTGAGTAGCATCCAGCCCAATGCATGAATATTGATTTCTCCTTCCGGTAAAGAAAGTTTTCCTTTACCCCTCCACTCTTCTATTTCCCACTCTGGCCTTGTACATCTTCTTCCCTGCCTGTCACCTCCTCCTGGGTCCCTTCCTCCTTCCCTTTCTCCTGTAGTCCACTCTTCTCTCCTATCAGATTCCTTTCTCTCCAGCCCTTTATCCTTCCCACCCAACTTCACCTATCAATTTCTAGATGTCGTCCTTCCCATCCGTCCATCTTTATATTCCAGCATCTTCTTATTCCCATTCCAGTCCTGAAGAAGAGTCTAGGCCCAAATCTTTGTTTTATTCATTTCCATAGATGCTGCCTGACCTGCCAAGTTTCTCCAGCATTTGGTGTGCATTGCTTTGGGTTTCCAGCATCTGCAGATATTCTCTTGTTTATGAACTGAACCTCTTCACTGTGTCTGCATGTTTTTATGCATTAAGATGCAGCCAAATGATTGGCTGGTTTGACCTTTGCTTTAATGAGCAGGTGTACAGGAGTATCCTATTCAACTGGCATTTGTGGGTGGCACGGTGGTGAGGAAACACCTAACAGTGCCAGCCAGCGGGGCTCAATTCCCATTTCTGCCTGACATGAACTACCATGTTTTCCCCATGAGCATGTGAGTTTCCTCCTACTTTTCAAAGATGTACCGGTTGGTAGGCTATTTGGTCACTGTAAATTGTCCTGTGATTAGGCTAGGATTAAATCTTAAATTGCTGGACAGCACAGATCAAAGGGCCAGAAGGGCCTACTCTGTGCTGTACATCAATAAATAAATTAGTTAATTAATTAAATTAAATTTATCATTGTCTAATATGATGATCAGAACTGTATGTGATATTCCAGAATGATCCATGGTTAACCCTGATCAATGGAGGGTAGACAATAATCAAAGACCCTACCCACCCTGGATATTTTCCTTTCTCTCCTCTTCCATCAGACACAAAACTGACAATAAACATGGATGTATCTCAAGGATATGTGCTTAGCCCACTGCTCTACTCTCTATGCACCCACAACTGTGTGGCTAGGCACAGCTCAAACACCATCTATAAATCTGCTGATGACACAAATGTTGTTGGCAAAATTTCAGATGGTGACGAGAAGGCGTATGGGAGCGAGGTAGATCAGCTGGTTAAGTGGTGTTGTAGCAACGACCTTACGTTCAACATCAGCAAGACCAAGGAATTGACTGCGGACTTCAGGAAGGGGAATTTGAGGGAACACACACCAGTCATCATTGAGGGATCAACAGTGGAAAGGATAAGCAGCTTCAAGTTCCTGGGTGGCAACATCTCTGAAGGTCGATCCTGCATCCGACATATTGATGCAAGTACACAGAAAGGAGGACAGCAGTTCCATTTCATCAGGAGTCTGAGGAGTCTTCGTATGGCACCAAAGACTCTCACAAATTTCTACAAATGTACCATGGACACCATTCTTATGGGTTTCATCACCATCTGGTATGGAGGGGCCACTGCACTGTATCAAAAAAATGTACAAACAACCCAGCTTCATCATGGGCACTAGCCTCCCCAACAAAGAGTACATCTGCGAAAGGTAACGTCCAGAAAGGCTCATCTATCATTAAGGACTGTCATCACCCAGGACATACCCTCTTCTCATTGCTACAGCGAGCCTGAAGACACACACTCAATGCTTTAGGAACGGCTTCTTCCCCACCACCATCAGATTTCTGAATGGACAATGAATCCATCAATATTATTTTGTTCTCTTTTAATCTACTTATTTTTTTATATTTTATTGTAATCTATAGTTTTTTTATTATTATGTATTCCAATATGCTGTGGCTGCAAAAACAACAAATTTCATAACACACCGTATGCCAGTGATATTAAACCTTATTCTGATTCTGATACTGATGCCTGGAAGTATGTCTCACTAAACTCAAGGTCAGCCTCTACCCCACCCTTGTAAAGCTATTAATTAGTTACCTAGTAGGATAAATTGGACTCTTGTCCTCACAATCTACTTCGTTATGACTTTTCACCATATTGTTTACCTGCATTGCACTTTCTCTGTAACCATTACACTTTATTCTGCATTCTTATTGTTTTACCCTGTTCTGTATTGTTCTATGAGTCTGTGGTGTCCAGTGCTATCATGTTTGCTGTTGTGTGCTGGGGCAGCAGGCTGAGGGTAGCAGACACCAACAGAATCAACTAACTCATTCGTAAGGCCAGTGATGTTGGGGTGGAACTGGACTCTCTGACGGTGGTGTCTGAAAAGAGGATGCTGTCCAAGTTGCATGCCATCTTGGACAATGTCTTCCATCCACTCCATAATGTTCTGGTTAGGCACAAGAGTACATTCAGCCAGAGACTCATTCCACCGAGATGCAACACTGAGCGTCGTAGGAAGTCATTCCTGCCTGTGGTCATCAAATTTTACAACTCCTCCCTCAGAGTGTCAGACACCCTCAGCCAATAGGCTGGTCCTGGACTAATTTCCACTTGGCATAATTTACTTATTATTATTTAATTATTTGTGATTTTATATTGCTATATTTCTACAGTATTCTTGGTTGGTGCGACTGTAACAAAACCCAATTTCCCTTGGAATCAATAAAGTATGTCTGTCTGTCTGCTTCAGTACACTATGTAATGATCTGATCTATATGAACAGTATACAAGGCAAGCTTTTCACCGTATCTCAGTATATGTGACAATATTAAACCAATTCCAATTGTCACATACATTTTTATTTCATAAATATATGCTATTGACAATAAATAGAATAGAATCATTTCATGTTTACCTTACATTCTTTGTGTCATTGGATCAATATACATCAGTGCTACTCATATTGCCTGTTCAAACAATACATCCATGAAATGTCTGGTCACATACAACAATGAGAAACTCCACAGCCCACAGCAAAATGAAGCAATGGCATGTATTTGTTCAAACTCTAATAACACATCAAACCTGTTGTTTTAACCTAGGATTTGAGACATTAGCCAAGCTTTTCTTGGGTCTCATAAGTATCTGTTCAGAGTACTGAATGCTTCCAGAGCCTCATGTTTGGATTGAGGCGAGTTTGGTTTTGTTAAATTGGTTTGACTCACAGCCACTCAACTTGCTGCATTCACAGATCGCAAAGGAAACCGAACAGCTGATGTTTACTAGAAAAAACTGCAAATAAGAAAGAATGCCACGATCTGTGGAAACTACTCATTAAAATAACAAAGGGATTCCCACATGACGTGGACTTGTTAATTAAGATGCTGGCAGTTGTTTAACAGAACCAGTAGCAAAATTCCTGGTTTGTGTGCTTACAAGTCAGTTTTGAGGCTAAAAAGACCCCATGAATGAGACAATTAATACAACATCCACCAAGCCAGGCATGAAGCAACCTGTCTGACATCTGAACTAATTTCGTAAAGATTTGATACAGACCCAAGAGATTCTTCAGATGCTGGAAATCTGGATTAACACACACTAAGTGCTGGACAAACTCAACAGGTCAGGCAGTAGCTATGGAGGGAAATGGACAGTTGAGATTTCAGCCCGAGGCTCTTTGTCAGGACCCTTCGTTCTGAACATCTACTCCCCTTGAAGGAAAACACTGGAGAAATTCAATGTGTCAGGCAGCATCAGCGGAGGGAAATGGACAGTTGACATTTCAGGCCTAGATAAAGTGTCTCAATCTGAAACTTCAATTGGCCATTTTTATTCACAGATACTGTCTCATCTATTGAGTTCTTCAGGCATTTTTTTACTCCAGGTTACAGTATCTGTAATCTCATGTCTCCATCCGCTCTGTTTGCCCCTGCTGCTCTGTGGCTCCACTTGGTATTACAGCCTCTCCTCAGCCAAGGATAAGGAAAATTTGCTTCCATTTCAGTTCTGTGGATGTTGATGAAGTCAGTGAAGGATCCTCTGGCATTGTCAGTGATGCCTGATGGGGCAAGAGGGTGGGTTGTGTGGCAGCTGCTACTCCTGTTTCTTTTCTTTTGCTGGGCTTCCACGTAACCCATCAAAGAGACTGGAGGTTCTTAGCAGTGTTTGCGATGACCCTCCACTTCAAGTGGAGGATGGAATGACGGAGCAGACTTGATAGGCTGATCGGCCTAATTCTGCTCCTGTGTCTTATGGTTTCTGGTCATCAGTCAGGGATCATTCCCAAGTATTGATGAGGGTGTTATATATTGTCAAAGTAAGTACATTTATTATCAAGATGTTACAATATACTGCCCTGAGATTCATTTACTTGGAGGCAGTTACAGAAAAATATAGAAATACAATGCATCCAATGAAAAAAGACAGCAATATCTAGATCCTAGTGCAAAGAAAACCCAAAGACACACTGAAGATATATCTGTGGTGGTTTAAGAGATGGCCGATAGTGTTCTATTGCTGAGGGAAGGTTAGAGTTGTGTAGGATGGGTCAAGAATCTGATGGTTATAGCAAAGTGGCCATTCCTGGAACTGGTGGTTTGGGGCTTCAGTCTTTGAGGGCGGCTCGATAGCACAGCAGTTAGCACCAGTAACCCACCACAGTCTATAAGGAGTTTCATGTTCTCCCCGTGACCGTGTGGATTCCACTCTGCTCTCCTCCTACACTCCAGTGACATAGGGTTAGTAGATTAATTTGTCACATGGATGTAATTGGGTACTGTGGGCTCGTTGGGCTGGAAGGGCCTGTTAATATGCAGAATCTCTAAATCTAAACCTACATTCTGTACCTGCTGCCTAACAGTAGCAGCTAGAAAGGGGCATGACTCACGTGGGGATTCCTCCTGACAGACGCAGCCTTCTTGAGGCAGTGCCTCCTGTATGTAGGTGCTGGGTAGGTGGGTAGGCTTATTCCTGACATGGAACAGGCTGTGTCTACAACTCTCTACAGCCTCTTGCATTCCTTAGAATTGGAAATGCTGCCCCAGGTCCTTGTGCAACTAATTAGGATACAGTTAGGACGTTGAAATTTAGGGAGATAATGGGCCCAGTCTTTGTTGGGTGGGGATCAGTGGGTTCCAGTCAGAGAGTTCAGCTTTTAAACTTCAGAAAATCTTGGACTTCAGTGCAGCTTTGAACACAAAATTCTGAGATCTGGTGCCCAACAGCTGCTGTAGTATTTGCCCCTGTCTCTGTAGTACTGATGGACTCAGTATGGACTTCAACAGCAGGGAGCAGTCAATGCAGAACTCCCAGCAGTAGTTGTCAGAGCTGCAGTGGCTCTAAAGACCAGTTCAAATCCTAGATCTGCCCTTCTTCATTTTAGTTTGGTTTCATGCACTTAATTATATTAAGTATTTTATGTGATTTAATGACCTATTTTCTACCTAAAAAGCTAACAATTTTCATTTTAATTTTCTTCCATTTTATTTGATGTATCTGAATGTAAATGATAATTCGAAATGATTAAAATCCTTGTCAGCTTTGACAAAAGGCTAAATTCCACCACCAGGTTTATAGGGTTTCATAGCCTTCAGGGATATTCCAGGGCCTCTGAACAGCATCACCTGATGCCTGGTCATTGTTGAGGACATTGGTGCCAGTCGCCAGTGAGACCGAAACCCAATGAGATCTGTCCTCTGCGTCCAAAGCCAGTAAGTGCAGGCGAGCAGAGACTGAGATCGTGACTCTTGTTTGCAGATCTTGCATTAATACACATCTCAGCATCCCCTGAAGTCTAGAATTGTTCATTTGGTGTCTGACATATTTCAAGTTTTTGTCCTTTTCACTCTGCTTATTTCCCATTGTTCACCAAAGTACAGTATGTCTGGTGAAGTAATTGGGTTTCTGTCCCTTGTGCACTGCTGTTATGGGTCGAACTACCTACTGGGACTCCTCGTACCATTAGGTAACACGTCAGCAAAGCAGGACACTGCCTATGAATAGTAAACAGCTTCACCATCCTTTGAGGACAATCAATAGCCTCATTTGACTTTGTTTTCCCTTCCACGAGTCTTCGGCTCAAAGCAGTTTACATTCAGCAGGGTTTGAGTTCTCCAAAGTAAACCCTGGAAGAAAATTCTTGTAGGACAGCCGAGGTTCAATCGGTGTTAAGGAAATGTTGAAAGTGGGTTAGTGCTATCCGCAGGATTCAAGGATGGACAATCACAAGGTCTTAAAAAGGAGCTGAGACTTTTGGGATCCCACATTGTTCAGCACCATAGCCATGCAAAACTGCCACATATTAACAAGCTCCTTAAATATAAGGCACTGCTCTGTCTATTTATAGCAACAATTCATTATATTTCCAAATGCCTGCGGGTACATAAGTAGAATGTGTTAGTAAATGGAGAGTTGAAAATTAATCCCCAACCAAGGTTTGCAAGTGTCAGAACCTTATTAAAACCCTTCAAGGTCAGAGAATGACTCAAGAAGAGATACTGGTAAAGTATGTCAGAGAGAAGTTGCAGTTTGCTTCCTTTACATTCACAACCTCAGTGGGACTGTCACTGATATACCAGTGGTCCACCAGGCTCTCAACTGTGGTCATTTCAGTAATCAACAACACATTTCCCTCAGATGGACCTTGGGGATTGGTAGAGAGGAATACCAGTGCCAGTCAGCAGAGTAAAAGCCTCCTTTACTGGTTGATCTCAGGTCCTTACCACCAGCATTTCATCCCATCCTATTCCACAGTTTTAAGGTACTCCGCCAGCAATGGCCAAGAATGATGCATTTACAACCAGGAACTCAGCTGGGGCTCATAATTGTCACAGAGTGAGGACTCCAAATTCAATGCTTCAGCTTGCTCAACTGTGAAAGGAATTCTCTTTAACTTTCATTAAGTCATTTGTAACAATTCAGTCATGTGTTATCTGAGTATGAGCTTATTTTTCACTCACAAAAATACAGATATGACAACAAACTTGAATAACCCAGGGGGCAGCAGATAACCTGGTGTATTACCTGGCTCCATATTGAATTTGTATACAAGGTATACAAGATATTAAGAGGAATAGATAGCGTGGATAGCCAACACCTCTTCCTCAGGGCACTACTGCTCAGTACAAGAGGACATGGCTTTAAGGTAAGGGGAGGGAAGTTCAAGGGGGATATTAGAGGAAGTTTTTTCACTCAGAGAGTGGTTGGTGCCTGGAATGCACTGCCTGAGTCAGTGGTGGAGGCAGATACACTAGTGAAGTTTAAGAGACTACTAGACAGGTATATGGAGGAATTTAAGGTGGGGGTTTATATGGGAGGCAGGGTTTAAGGGTCGGCACAACATTGTGAGCCGAAGGGCCTGTGATCTGCTGTACTATTCTATGTTCTATGTTAACTGATGTAGATGTTTGGCTTTCAAATGTCCTCACTTTCACATTCTCTTATGACATGGAAGGAGACCATTCCATCCATCAAAGCTGTGCCAGCTCTAACAGCATTGCCATTAATCTTGTTCCCCTGCATTTTCCTGTCTCCCTGCTGTCTCTCATGTGTCCATCAACTCCACCCTGAGCTTGTCTGTCAAAACTTACCTTTGCTCTATAATACCCCTAACTCATCTCTCCCATGAGTCCAAAACATACTCATTTGATTTCAAGTTTAATGACTTAATTTCTGGAGTTGCAAAGAAATGTAATTCCTCCAGACTAGCATGCTAGCTGTGATATGGCATGAGCTCGTGTGATACAAATGTAGAGGAAATAGCCATCTTCTTATCCAGTAGATCCACAGCCTCACCTTCACTCTGCATTTTTTAACCTGACATGGCTTCACAATGGGAAAATTCTGAATGGAAGACTTAATTCATATCTCAGCGTATCTTCATTTTGGAAATGTGAAAATAGATTCCAACAGACTGGCATGTGTCTGTCCTCAACCCACCCCACTCCCTTCCAAGGGAAATATAACCTAATGGACATTTAAGCTATTCCACATATGCACAAATATTGTATCTAAGCCAGCAGCCTTCTTAAGCATCAGATCACAAGAAATCAAAGCCGGAGATTCATTAATCTCCCAGCATGAGGAAAGAAGCTATAATCCAGTTTGGCAATCCAAGTCCAGATGCTTCTGCCTCTCCTTCCTGACGGTAGAGAGCCAAGAAATTGTGGGATGGGTGGTAGGGATTCTCAACAATGCTTTGGGCCCCTATGTGTATATATAATGATCCTACTGCTACAAGTTGCTAGCATAGAGATTTCCAAAGATCCACAATTGCCTGAGAGACAAGTCATCTCCATCTTCAATGGGCGACCATTCACTGTTGAAATCAAGCTCCCTAGTTCCACATTCCTTACAGGAGGAAAGGCTAATTGTAGGTGGCACAATAGTGTAGTGGTTCATAAAATTCTGCTGTTGTCTGTAAGGAGTTTGTACGTTCTTCTTGTGACCATGTAGTGCTCCGCTTTCCTCCCACAAACCAAAGGTGTACGGTTAGGCTATTCACTTGTCTTACGGGTGTAAATGGACAGTGTGGGCTCGTTGCTCCGGAAGGGCCTGTTACCGTGCTGTATCGCTAAATAATATATAAATAAATAAAAACCAATCTCGGTTGCTGGGCCTCATCAGAATCTCATATGTTTCAGTCAGGTCAGCACTCATTCCTCGAAACTCCAAAGGATGTTAATTATGCTAATTGTATTCAATTGCTTTTTTGTAAGACAAACCCACCCCTGTCAGCTAATTTAGTGGCTTATCCTCCATTGTTGTAATCTCCAATTTAGACTTTTCATGGCATCCAAAGACCATGAAAGGGAAAGGGAAAATGAGGGTTCTGTTATTTTATTACAGCTGAAGAAGAGACTATTCCGCCCATTTAATCTATGCCAATTTTCAGAGTTTCTCCCAACCTCCCTATAATTTCCTTACAGCACACTGTTTCTCACAAGCCTACCAGTTCTCCGCAAAAGTCCTGCTTCCCAAATATACTGGAGGAAATTTGCCGTGGCCAAATAGCCTACCAACCTGTGCCTGCGCCTGTGGAATGTGCAAACTCCCAAATTTTTCTTCACACTAAACCCACCAGACAAAATATTCAGGAAATGACAGATTAAGATAGATTCACCTCTGAAAGATAGGACACAATTTTAATAGTTCCTTAAAATGACCTGAATGCTGCTAGTGTAGTGTTAAATCAATCTTGTTCCTTCAATCTTCCCCAAAGTCAAATACAGCAATAATGCACTATGAAATGAAAAACACAGGGTGAGACATAGAAGCTTTTTCACACAAGCCAGTGTGAAATTAAAATTTGAAACTATTTCACATTGGATAATGCAGATACTGTTGTATCTGATAACTGCTCTTTACAGTTTCAATAGAAAGATTAAACGATTATATGCAACCATGGCGACAATCCAGTGTAATCCCACCGAACCTGCACATGGTCTATATTGCAGGTTGGCAACAATCTTCCCCAAAAGGAATTTTCTCACCTTCAAGTAAGAAGAAAGTACTGTTTGTAATGGACTTCTGACAAAATTCAAACCCAGTCATAGAATGTTGAAAAGTGGTCACTGGTATAAAATGGGAAGCTCAACTCCCAGTTTGTGTTCAGACTAATACAAATAAACAGGTGCTGGAATCTGGAGCAGCAGAATACCTGCTGGAAGAACTCAGTCTTTGAGCAGCTTCTGAGGGAGGAAAAATTTATCAACAGTTCGAGTCCTGACACAGGGTTTCAACCCAAAATATTGACAATTCCTTCTCTCCACCCCCACAGATGCTGCTCAACACACTGAGTGCTTCTGGCAAATTGTTTGTTCCTTCAGAGATGTTTATTGTCTTTTCATTGTGCCCTCTGAGTTTATTTCTTCCCAACATTTAAGAAGATAGAATACAGAACAGTACAGCACAAAAACAGGACCTTTGGCTCATGATATCTGTGTCAAACATGGTGGCAATCCAAATTATTCCCACCTTACCTGCACATGGTTTATATTCCTGCTTTCCCTGCCCAAGTACACCTGAGATGCTGCTATCATACAGTATATGCTTCTACCCCTTTGACTGAGAGCATCTTCCAACACATGATCTCTACCACCAAGAAGGGGAACGGCAGCTAGTGTGTGAAAATGCCAGTAGCTGGAGCTCCCGTAAGATCTCTTTATCTATTTATTGAAATGCAGACATGCCAGCCAGCAATCCCTCGATTTAACCCTAGCTAAATCATGGGACAATTTACAATCAGCAATTAACCTACCAACCGGTACGTCTTTGTGTTCTGTGTGGAAACTGGAGCACCTGGAGGAAACCCATGCAGTCATGGGGAGAACGTACAAAATCCTTTCAGGCAGTGGGCGGAATTGAACCTGAGTCACTGGTCTTGTAAAGCATTGTGCTAACCACTACACTACTGTGCCGCCCCAACTCCTATATCTTAAGATACAGCAGTAGAATTTGGCCATTCAGCCCATCGAGTCTGCTCCACCATTCAATCATGGCTGGTGCTTTTGTAAATCTCATTCTCCTATCTTCTCGTAGCACTTGACTCTTTTACAAATCAAGTACCTGGCTTAAATATACTCAAAGACTTGGCCTCCACAGTGCTTTCTAGCAATAAGAGGTTCCCTAGCTCTTGCTGAAGAAATTCCCCTTCATTTCGATTTTAAAAGGACGTCCCTTTATTTCTGAACCTGCACCCTTGAATTCTTCAGCTCTGTTATTAATGGAAAGGTTCTGTCCACATCCACTCCATCCAAGCCTTCCAGTAATTTGTAAGTTTCAATAAGATTCCCTGCCGCACATGTATCCTTCTGAACTACATCAAGCACAAAGCCAGAACTATCAGATTTTCCTGCTGCACTAACTCTTTCATTCCTGGGATCATTCTTGTGAAAGCTCATGTTGAACATCATCTTGATATAGAAATATATTACTCTTCCTTCATTTTCACTGGACACAGGAACTCCCTCACCCATAGTACTGAGATTACGTTCACTCTGGGGTCTGCAGCACTTCAAGCAGGAAGTTCAGAACTACTCTCTCTCTAGGGCAGTTGAGCATAGGCAATAAATGCTGTCCTTTGTCCTTCCTAGTTTCACCCAAGTTCCAAAAATAAACTTTTGAAAATGTGCAGTGGCCTCTCCAGAACTACTTCAGAGATTCATTTCCATATATATCATTGTGCCAATCCAAATTATTCTCACCTAACCTGCACATGTTCAATATCCAGCCATGCCTGCCTTTCTAAATGTCTCTGAAATGTTGCTGGTGTACATGCTTCCACCATTTTAACTCACAGCACCTCACAAGGATATGATCCCTACCACCAAGAAGGAGAAAGTGTGTGAGCAAACTAGAGGTCCCGTGAGATTATAAGATTTAGGAGCATTTTATAGTCGTGACCAAGGGTCTTAGGCTGAAACATCAATTGGACCATTCATTTCCCTCCATAGATGCTTCATGACCTGCTGAGTTACTCCAGTGTTCTGTGTGTGTTCTTATTTTATCAGTTAGATTTGGGTTAAAACTAACTGATAAAGTAGATAGAAAAGGTCCTCCCTGTGGAGTGTGTGGATTTCTTCTGGGTCCTCCGCTGTCCTCCCACGGTCCAATGGCATACCAGGTAGGTTAACTGGTCATTGTAAATAGTCCTATGATTGGGTTAGGGTTAACTGGGTTTGTTGGGAGTTGATGGGGCTGTGTCATTCAGAAAGCCAGGCAGACCTGTTCCACGCTGTATTGCTAAATAAGTAAATCAGATTTTTTTTCTCCACCTGCAACTAGAGACCTGAGTTCTCCAATCTAAAATATAAATGAGCAAACACCAATTGTAATTATCATTAGTTAAGACAGTACAACAGAAGAGGATGAGTTGTAATGTTTGTAATGTTTACCTTGGAGACTACTCACAATGCTGAATTGTTTTCTGTTACTGATATAAAGCATTGCACATCTGGTTAAGTGCTGTAGCAATGTAGTTTCAATGATTTATCATGCTTACAAACCACTACAGGATTTACAAGCCAAACTATTGCAATCAAACATATGTTAAGACAAGCACAGCATATAATTTGAGAGCAGTTTAGCTGTCTTTCTATATCCAGTCCCCTCTATGGTAGCTGTTTCAGCTAAGGTGGCAGTAATCTGCTTGATTCAAAAGATGTTTGGTGCAAGACGTGAACTAAAGAGTTGAGCCTGCAATTCTGACTATAGTGTACAGTTCTAATCACCCCATTACAGGAAAGATTTGGAGGCTTTGAGAAGGAGTCCATTAGGATGACGGATGCATAAGAAATGTTCGTTCATTATGTGCCATGTCATATGACGTACACAATCATGATCTTTTCATGACCGTGATTGCTCTTGGCAATTTTTTCTACAGAAGTAGTTTGCCATTGCTGCCTTCTGGGCAGAGTCTTTGTAAGACGAATGACCCTAGCCATTATTAACAATCTTCAGAGATTGTCTGCCTGGTGTCAGTAGTTGAATAACCAGGACTTGTGATATGCACCAGCTGCTCATGGTACTGTCCACCACCATGGCTTTAAGTAACTCTGACTGGGGGCTAAGAATGAGAGGGGACTTGATAGAGGTCTACAAGATTATGAGAGGCATAGATAGGGTGGATAGTCAGTACCTGTTTCCCAGGGCACCAATAGCAAACACCAGAGGGCATATGTACAAAATTAAGGGACAGAAGTTTAGGGGAGACATCAGGGGTAAGTTTTTTACACAGAGGGTTGTGAGTGCCTGGAATGACTTGCCAGGGATGGTGGTGGAGGCTAAAACATTAGGGGTATTTAAGAGCCTCTTGGACAGGCACATGGATGAAAGAAAAATGGAGGGTTATGGAGTCGTGTGGGTTTAGTACTTTTTTTATGGATTATATGGGTCGGCACAGCATGGAGGGCTGAAGGGCCTGTACTGTGCTGTAGTGTTCTATGGTTCTATGGTTCTATGGAGATCAGCAGTTTGTGAGATTCTCAAACCAACCTGTCGAGCACCAACATTAATTCCGTGATCAAAGTCGGTAGATCATATTTCTTCCCAAATCTGATGTTTGGTCTGAATGACAACTGAACCTCTTGACCATGTTCAGCATGCTTTTATACATTGAGTTTCTGCCACATGATTGGCTGATTAGATATTTATATTAACAGGCAGTGGTATTGGTGTGCCTAATAAAATGGCCACTGAATGGACCTTAGCTGCTTTAGGAAATTAATCTATTCTCTTGGCCTGTTAAACCACTGCTTGAAAAATAAATTATGGTGAGTATCTTGAAGATTTGTATTGCTTGTGGGTAGGATTCATACCCAGCTCTGCAACGGCATTTAAATTTTCTCAGTTGTATAGTCTGAGTATAATATAATAACTCTGTCAACAGTGAAGGACCTGCGAAAGGAATTGTAATTGAACTGAGGGGGTTGGAAAAATTGAAACATTTAACAATTTCATCTAATAACACACCGATTAAGCAGCAGAACCTCTTTGTTTGTGAAATGATTCCATTAACCGTTTGCTTGTTTCAGCTTTTCAAACCATGATTTGCTGTTGTTCCTGAATACCTGCTTCCAGAAACTGAGAACAAAACATGTATTGCTTTTGCACTGACCCTTGTTTGTAGGAATTACGTACTTCTTACGTTCTAATGCAGGTTGTGATTGTCGGCAATCAATGCTCTTGAGGTAACTAGAGGGAAACATTTAAATGAGATTTACAAGGAAGTTGCAAGGAGCACATTAACGGAGAAACACACACAAACGCTGCAAGATCTCAGCAGGTCAGCTGATGCTTTAGGTCAAGATCCCTACTCTGGAGTGGATCTCTAATTCCTTCAGGACAATATCTCATGCACCATACCATGTCACTCAGGGACCTGTGCTAATATTATTTTGTACTGGATTGTAACTACATGTGCTGTGTACTGTGTTTTGTACCTTGGACCCAGAGGAACGCGATTTCATTTAATTTTATACTTCTGGATGGTTGATTGACAAATACATTGAAATTGAACTTGGATCCAAGATGGTGGCATGACGCAGCTTGCAGCGGCCACTCCGGAGCTGATTATCTGTTATTTGTGAAGCGGGGTGCCGTGCGCAATCATAATCGGTTGAAAACGGATGTGGGAGCACGGAGGAACATCTGGAAATCTCCAGGAAGACCTTCTTCATTGCTGCTGCTGCTGTGAGGTCTGGGTCTCTGCTGGGAAGAACAGGCCCCCAGTCCTCGGGGTCGCGTTGCCGATGGCCGTTGGCGGGAGCGTCTTAATATGCTCGGCAGAGGATGGTGCTCGGAGAAGCTGTGCCTGAGGGGATGGTCGGAGGTTCGATGGACTCAGAGTCCGCTGCGGTCAGGTCGCTTTTACTGTGTGCTGTGTCTGCGAGGCTGGGTCCAGTGGAGCTTTCACTGTGTGCTGCGTCTGTGAGCCTGAGTCGGGCGGCGCCGTGGAAGTCCATAGCGGGGGATTTCCCTTCTGCCGCCGGCGTGGGATGACGAGTCAAATTGGGACCCTAAGGACTTGTGGAATCTGTGTGGTGGTTTCTTTCAAACTTATAGTCTGTTAACATCTTTGGACTATTTTTGCTGTGCCTGTGGTCTTTTTTTTTAATCAATTATGCTATCGTTTGCACTGTTGTAACTATATGTTGTAACAATATGGTTTTGTGCAGGTCTTGCAGCTGTAGTTTTTGGTGTTGTTTTGTCTGGTGGATTTGGTGCTCCTTTCCGGGGAACGCGCTAAGACGGTAGCGTGATATAAATATGCAGCAGCCTCTCCGGACTCTGGATTGGGGATTGCCAAACGTTATGTGGATTTTCTGGTGTAGTTTGTTTTGTCATATGCTTTTGTGATATCATTCTGGAGGAACGTTGTCTCTTTTTTTAACTGCATTGCATTTGTGGTTTCTAAATGACAATAAACTGAATAAACTGAACTGAAAGGAAGAGGGCAAAAGTATTGACAACTCATTTCCCTCCATAGATGCTGCCTGACCTCCTGAATACCTCCAGCATTCTGTGTGTGTGTGTGTATGTGTTGTTGCTCAAGGATTTCAGCATCTGCAGAATTTCACATGTCTACACATTGACAGGGGGTGTGGTGAGTGAAGATATGATAACTTCATTTGCAAGACATTTCAAGAGACAAATTAATAGACAGGGATCTAGACCATATGCAGGCAAATGTGCAGCTTGGATTGGCACAAACTTTATCTGTCGAAGGGCCTGTTCCTGAGCTGTAGTGTTCTCTTTTCTATGCTCCAAATTGTTTGGGTAGGAATCCAGGCCCCAATCAATTGTGACTAACAAATTTCTCTATCCTACTGCAGTTCCTGTCAGACCTCACACATGGAATTCCCCAAGTATGCCTATTCTACCATTGTGTCCTTGACAATTATTTCATTGGACCCTAACCATTGGCCCTTTCCTAATACAGTTTCCTAATACAAGACGCAGGACTCCACACCCCAAAGCCTTGAGTCTTCAATATACACAGCAATAAGGTTCTGCTTCAAAGAGAAGAAATTGATATTTGAGTGGGAATTGGAATTGGAATTGTTTTTTTATTGTCACAAGTACCAAGATACAGTGAAAACCTATCTTGCATATTGTTGATACAAATCAGATCATTGCACAATTGCACTGAAGTAGAACAAAGTAAAACAATAACAATACAAAATAAATGTAACACCTGCGGAGGAAGTGCAGTGCAGGTAAACAGTAAGGTGCAACATCATGATGAGGTATATTGTGGGATCATACCAGTGAACTATTTAATAGTTTTATAACCGTGCAGTAGAAGCAAGATGCAGGCTATGTTATGAAGATACATAAATAATTTGAGTTCTCCTAATTCTTAGACTATGAAATTCATTTTTTATATTTTGCAGCAAAAAATTACCAAGTTTCTACCAATCATCAGCAAAGTATGACACGGAGAGATATAACTAGAAAGGGTTTGATATTTTTTAAAGACACTTCCTCTCTCAACTGGAAAATAGCTGTTTGTTTGAGAAGATGGTGACACCTAAGGGTGTTGTAGCAAATTTAGTTTTACACTTGTGTATGGTGGCAAGATAATGTGAGCAATCTTGCTTGCAAATGAACTGACGTTATTGTGCCAGGAGCTGCAAATGAACAAAGATCTCTTCCTCTCACTTTTCTCCTCCAGAATAATGTACTTTGATTAATAGTGTCATCCTTGCCGCCCTCTGCTCGCTCTGACTTCCTTGCTCGAGGCAAGCACTTCAAAGTTGGTTGATCCTTAGGCTAAGTCATCGTGTGTCTTTTCCTTGAGTATGCATTGAAAATGCCTGCCATTTGCAAGTATTTACTGCCTAAGGTGTTGTGAATAGTGTAGAAGGTTGTCATACACTCAGTGGCCACTTTAATAGATATCTTCTATACCTAATAAAGTGGCCACTGGGTGTATGTTTGTGATCTTCTGCTGCCGAAACCCATCCACTTTAAGGCTCGAAGTGTTGTGCATTCGGAGATGCTCTTCTGCACACCACTGTTGTAATGTGCAGTTATTTGAGTTACTGTCAACTTCCTGTCAGCTTGAACCAGTTTGTCCATTCTCCTCTGACCTTTCTCATTAACAAGAAGTTTTCACTCACAGAACTGCCTCTCATTGAATGCTTTTTTCTTTTTGCTCTGTAAACTCTAGAGACCGTAAATCCCAAGAGATCAACATTTTCTGTAAACCAACCTGTTTGTTACCAACAATCATTCCATGGTTAAAGTCACTTAGATCAAATTTCTTCCCCATTCTGATGTTTAGCCTGAACAATAAGTGAACCTCCTGACCATGTTTCATGCTTTTATACATTGAGTTGCTGCCACATGATCAGCTGATTAGATCTTTGCATTAAGAAGCAGGTTACAATAGGATGCAGAGCTGGGCTGAGAAGTGTGAGGAAATTTCATCTGGAAAATTTAGTCTGTCAGCTACCTGGCTCTGGTTTAGTTTTATAGATTTGTAGGGATCGATTTTGGGGATAGCGTGGGAAGTTGGGAGTCAGGTTTGTGTAAGGATAGGGAGTGAGAGGTTGGGGCAGTAAATGAAGTGTTAGGGGAAGGAGCTGGAGTTTGAAGTCTTTCGAGGTCAGAAACTATCAAGCCCTGAGTTTTGAGGTCCGAGTTCTTCGGGGCCACAAGAACAAGAGCCGGTAATCCCTGAAGCCAGCGTGTCTTGGAGTTGGAGGTTTGAGTTCAGTGAGACCTGGGATTGGAGGTGTAATATCCTGGTTATTGTTTTATTGTATTACTAGTTATGCTATTGTGTAGTTTATAACGATATAACAATTACAGCACGGAAACAGGCCATCTCGGCCCTTCAAGTCCGTGCTGACGTTTACACTCACCTAGTCCCACTGGCCCGCACTCAGCCCATAACCCTCCATTCCTTTCCTGTCCATATACCTATCCAATTTTACTTTAAATGACAATACCGAACCTGCCTCTACCACTTCTACTGGAAACTCGTTCCACACAGCTACCACTCTCTTGAGTAAAGAAATTCCCCCTGGTGTTACCCTTAAACTTTTGCCCCCTAACTCTCAAATCATGTCCTCTTGTTTGAATCTCCCCTACTCGCAATGGAAAAAGCCTATCCACGTCAACTCGATCTATTCCCCTCATTATTTTAAATACCTCTATCAAGTCCCCCCTCAACCTTCTGCAGCTTTTCTTTAAACACAGTGTGTTCTGTTAATCAAACTTTACAGTCCTGTATTTTAGTTTCTGTAAAGACGAGTCATTTGATCTGCTTCGGAATGTTGTATCAGTCAAACAGATTTGTCTTGTTAACATTCTGGCCAGTGGGATGCCATGGAACATCAGAGAGAGATTGGTGGCATCACTTTTCTGGGAGGAAATGGGTTTTGGGGAAAGGTCTTTTTACAGGAGCTGTGCAGAAGTGAGGTGCAGAACAGAGACACCAGAAGACGCTCGTAGAATCCTGCCCGAAGGACAGACAACGTTGTAGGAGGTTCTTTGTGCAGACAAATGGTTCCACAGAGAATGTGCCAATTCTTCTGAGTTGTAACAGACTTTGAGGGAAGTTCAAATTATGGCTGGTGTCTTCCATGCAGAACATAGGTTCGGCATTGTGAGTGATTAAAGTGAAGCACCCACCCACTCACTCAGCACCGAGCTCCAACATTTACATGCGCATTATAGACTGGTTTAACTGGAATGGGCCCCTTTTCTGTTAACTGTTTGTTAAAGTTGAAATATTTGTAAATATACTTCCACAAGTTTATATGTTATTCCGTGGTGACTGATGACGTTTGCTTGGTTCAGCATTCATACAGCACTCACCAGAACTTTCATTCACTCAACTGAATATTGCAACTTTCCTGTTTGGTTGAACTAGAACCACAGACATTTTCAAAGACAGCCATCTCACTGTTTGCAGAGTCACGTGGTTGTTAGCCAGAGATCCTAATGAGCCTGATTTGTTACTAGCCACAGTGAGAAGGTTACAGATGTTTGAAGTTGCTCAGCAGTTCCTGCAGTCAGAGGCACATGAATGATGGTTCTGGGGTTGAAACCAGAAACTGATGAGTCTGGAGATTGGAGCACAAAGGTTGAAGCCCCAGTCGGCTAGTTGAGAGATTGGAAGCATATATCTGTGAGTCTGGAGGCTGGAGTCTCTGAGCTGGCCTGTCCCGAGTTTGGAAGCCTACCTTTGTGTGTGTGGGGGTGGCGAGAAGAGGGTTTGCTTTGAAGTTGCAGCTTGTGTGATTTTCTGCTGAACATTGTGGGCACGCTATGTTGGCGCGCAACGTGTGGTGACACTTAGCCCCCAGCACAGCCTCAGATTGTGTTGGTCATTAATGCTAATGACACATTTTAATACATGTTTCAATATACATGTGACTAATAACTCTATATCTATATTATCGGGTGGCATAGTGGTTAACATAATGTAACGACCCGGGTTCAATTCCCACCACTGTCTGCAAGGGGTTTGTATGTTCTCCCTGTGATTGCATGGTTTCCTTTGGGTGCTCACTTTCTTCCCATATTCCAAAGACGCATGGGTTAGTAGGTCAATTGGTCACATGGGTGTAACTGGGTGTGGTGGGCTCATTGGGCCGGAAAGGACTGTTACCATGCTGTATCTAAATAAGTCTAAGTGATACACTTTAGAAAGCCAAACCTGGAGGCAGAGGACAAGGTTAACGGCACGATTATTAGCAGTGTGGAGGAACAGAGGGATTTTAGGGTCCACGTCCTGGATCCCTCAAAGTTGATAGGGTGGTTAAGAAGGTAAATGGTATGTTGGCAGAGGAGATTTACCAGGATGCTGTCTTGACTAGAGAGCATGTCTTATGAGGAAAGGTTGAGCAAGCTGGGGCTTTTCTCTTTAGAGCGATTGAGGATGAGAAATGTCAGGATAAAGTTATACAAGATGATAAGAGGTATTGATATAGTAGACAGTCAGTGTTTTATCCCCCAGGGCAGAAATGGCTAACATAAGTGGTCATAATTTTAAGGTGATTGGAGGAAATTATAGGGGGCGTTATCAGAACTAGCTTTTTTTCCCAAAGTTTACAGAATGGTGGGTGCATGGAATACGCTACCAGATGTGGTGGTAAAGGCAGATATATTGGGGTATTATAGAGACTCTTAGACAGGCACATGAAAGGAAAATGGAGGACTCTATGGGAGGGAGGTATTAGACTGATCTTGAAGTAGACTGAAAGGTCAGTACAAAGGGCCTATACTGTGACATATTGTTATATGTTCTTTGTTCTATATATTCTAATCCAGAGAGCATCCTGGTAGACTTCTTCTCAAAGCTGCCACAGCCTTCCTGTAATAAGGTGACAAGAACAGTACACTATAGTCAGAGTCCCAGGCTTCGCTCTTTAATTCAGGACTTGGACCAAGGATCTTCTGACTCTAACAAATTATGACCAAGTTAGCTGCAGGTCAGTTATAATTCTCTCAAATTATATGCTGCAATTGCCTTAACATATTCTTGATTGCAACATTTGGGTGTGTAAATCGTGTAGCTTTTTGTAAGCATTGAAAGGGCAGCACAGCATGGAGGGCCAAAGGATCTGTACTGTGAGGTACTGCTCTGTGCTCTATGTAAATCACATCCAATAAATGAATACTACACCTGCTTTAAATGACATCCAAGCTAATCTAAAGACTAATGAGGACAAAGGACACTAAAGACCTTTCCTTTGAAATGCTTGGTAAGGTTTCTCGAGGTGTCACAATGCCGGAAGGCAACACTTTTTATCATTGCACATGCTGTTAGAATCTGCCACCAGGAATAATTAATGCCAAATGCCACCTGCATTTAATGGAGCCATTCTGAAACCGTTGGACTTTAAAGTTGAAAAAGAAGTCACATTATTCGGTTCAATTTTTCTTCTATTCCCTAGGGGATGGGCCCTTTGTGAGTTGCTCAGAACTCGACTGCATCGTGGAAGGAATTATCAGATGACATTGTCCTCACTCTGAGGCACATCAGCCCCTAGTGAGAGGGGAAGGATTCAGCATTATAGATTAAAAACTGGCAAGTGTCTGACAGGTGCATGCGCATGTTTCCCGAGGCTGGGGACATCCTGCAGAGAAATGAAAACCAGTGCCTTTTTGAGCAGTAACTGTGAATTGATTTCTTCAACACCCACCAACTTCCTCTACCTTACCCTTGCTCAATCACCACGTGCCAGAGAATTAACAGTCAGCTCTCCCCTCTCCTTGTAGCCAAGGGACCCTTCTATGGCTGCCAGGCGATGGCCCACTTTCACTGAGAGTCACAGATTTAATAATAGATTCTCATTAGTATATACCCTGGTCATAGAATCATAGAAAACTATAGCACAGAAACAGGCCATACCAAGCTATTAATCTGCCTAGTCACATCAACCTGCATCTGGACCATCACTCTCCATACCCCTCCCATCCATGTACCCATCTAAGTTTCTCTTAAATGTTGAAATCAAATCTGCATCCACCACTTCCACTGGCAGCTCGTTCCACACTCTCACCTCCCTCTGAGTGAAGATTCCCATCATATTCCCCTTAAACATTTCACCTGTCATCCTTAACCCATTCTTGTGTATTTAATATTTCAGTAGTATTTGTTTGATTAAGCATTTGTTCATCTAAAAAAACATTATGGGTGATATGTAAAAATAAACAAATTGCACATGTCATGACATTTCCACACGGTACATACACATCTTGCTGAAGTAACGAACAAACGAGAAATGACATCTCTCGGCTCATTTGATTTCTTTTCAATTAGTTTTATGTTCTGAAGTTACAGAATGAACTCAGGAATGAAAGTGAGTGTGAACAAAATTGCAACACCTATCCAGAAACCTGCCAAACAAATCATGTTACCATTGTGTCAGGGGCTCACATACACCAGCGGCAAAATTTGCAAAAAATGTAACAAAATAGAACACATACAAAGAACATGTTGGGTAGACAAAAATAAATAGACTGCAAAGGGAAGAGAAAGCAATAAAAATCTGATAGTGATGAGTGACACAGGACTGAGTAACCTTGAGATTTACAATGAGAAAATTAACTAGAGACAAGCAGTATGGCTTACATCAGAAGTGAACGAAAATTGATTAAAATGGAATTGGGCACTGGCTTGGCTGTTTCAGTCATCCATAAAATGACTTTGAATAGCTTTACAAAGACACTGGACTGAACTCAGCAAATATCCAACTTAGAATATATAATGGAGAAAAGATAACTCCTGTGGGAAAGATATTTGTAGCAGCAAAATACAACTACCACTACCAACAAGCCACATTGGGCTTGTATGTGGTAAAGCAGGTCCAGCACTGTGGGGGCTGTGATTGGCTGAGACAACTACGACTTGGTTAGAGATACATTGACCTGCAAGAGTCAATAGCAAGTGAATTTTGAAAGGTACTGGATAATGCCACAACTGTCTCCACTCTGTACACCATGAACTGCTGCCCAACAGAGGGTGCAAACAGGTATTGGTGTCAACCTCTGTGCCTTTGGTTGGAAAGATTATTAGACCAATGAAGGACCATACTGCTGAAAGAGATCATGAAAATTATGAAAGCAGTGGTCCATCTACAACAGTTTTTGTAGGCAACATATCTGAGAAAGCTTATGATATGTTAATCAGGCAGTTACTTGTGAAATGTGGCTTGGCTTTAAGCTGGAAGAGAGTTCAGGAGCTTCAAGGAAGTTGCCAGCTTTCAGCTTTTGTGAGTATGAAGAACCAGAATCTACTCTGCGTGCATTAGGTTATTGCATGAACTTCAAGTGGGAGACAAAAAGCTGCTTGTAAAAGTAGATGCAAAGGTCAAAGCCCAACTGGATGAATGGTAGGTCAATAGGAAAGGAGGATCAATAGAGATACCAATGAGGATGATTCTTCAGATGATATTAAAGATGAAGAAACCAAGAGGAGAGATCAGATCATAAGGGAGCAATAGAAGGCTTCAGAAAATTCTCCATTGAACTTAAGGCATCTTCCCAAGATCAAGATACACAACCTAGAAGAAAAAGAAGGAAGAAGAAGAAGTGTCCAGAGTCAATACCAAAGCTGTCAGAACCACTTCCTGCAATCCCCGAGTCAACTCCTCCAACCACCTCAGAAACTGAGTGTTTCACAGCCACAAGTCTCAGCAGCCAAGCAGGGGGATGCTTGCCAGGAAAGACCTTATCTCACAAGAGTATACAGCACTTAAATCTTCAGGCATGAATAGGACAATTTAAAATTTACTATACTGTGCATATATAGTATTATATAGCATACTGTGTATATAGTTAAGATGCATTCTATATGGAGTTGGAGTTTATAGCTAAGCAGGGATGAGTGCTGTGATTTAATATTTCAGTAGTACAGTATTTGAGTAATATTGTACATATATTGTTTGATTAAGGATTCGTGTTCAGTTAAATAAGGGTTATATGTAAAATTATTTGAATTGCATATGTCATGATGCTACCATATGATATATGCATGCCTTGCTAAAGTAAAGAAAAAACTCAGACTCAGATGTCTCGGATCTCTTGCTTTTCTTTCAATTAGTTTTTATATTTTGGAGTTACAAACCTAAGCACCCATGACTTCTAGTTCCTATTTCACCCAACTTCAGTAGAAAAAACCTATTTGTATTTACCCTGTCTATACTCCTGATTATTTTGTATACCTCTATCAAATCTCCCCTCTTTCAATAGGAATAAAGTCATAACTCTTTTGGTAATCCACACTTTCAGGTATGCGTGCATATGTGCACATATAGTCAACCCTCCTTATCCGCGGTTTCCGCATGCGCGGATTCAACCAACCGCGGATTGGGAAAACCCGGAAGTTCTCTCTCCAACACTTGTTGTTTGAGCATGTACAGATTTTTTTTTCTTGTCATTATTCCCTAAACAATACAGTATAACAACCATTTACATAGTATTTACATTGTATTGTTACGTTCCCCGTAACTGGGTGACTTACCAGCAAAGATAGAGAGGTCCGCTGAAGTCTGATGCTACTATTTTCAAACGTTTTTATTTATAAAGGGGCACAAACGTATGGTTAATACAAAACATTCAGATCATATACGTCGTCAATACTCAATTTAAAGCACAGGTATAGTAATAATCAATCAGAAATAAGCTCTATTGTTGTCTAGGGGATAATACTGAGTCCAATGGAAATATAAAAGTCACTCATAAATCTGCAGGCTTTTCCGTTTGGGAACCACTGGCATTTGATGTGTTGGAGAGAGAGATTGGTGAGAGAAAGGAACACTTGCCCGTTGTCTTTGTGAAGCAAATCCCTGCTGTTAGTTAAAAATGGTTTTTCCTTTGGTTTCAGCCACAGACTCCCGATCCAGAATCTAACGCACGTGGCTTCCTTCAAAATGGCTTCCTGCTTCGACAGGAAGCGCTATCGTGTCTTCTTAGTGTGTCTCCTAGGTGCGTCTGAGGGGCCGCCTCGGCAGCCCACCTTTTATCGGGACTTGCAGGGTTGTAGCTGTCAATCAGGGTGGGGTGAGGCAATCTCTCCTCATCTCCCAGCCCACGTTGCCCTGAGGGTTTGCACGTAACCCAGTCCCCATTCCACAAAGGTGTCTCCAAGAGACAATGGCCATTTCCGTGGCTTTTGTCTGGCTGAGAGGCCAGACCACATTCCAAAACCTGGAGGCCTCTCCCTCACTCTCCTGAGTCCAATTCAGCACGTTGCTCTCTCTCTTGGGTCATTGACCCCCCCTTCACTAGGCTCTTGCGATTCTCACAAAGGAGGGGGCTGGGGTCATAACAGTATTAGGTATGATAAGTAATCTAGAGATGATTTAAAGTGTACAGAAGGATGTGCCTAGGTTACTGCACATCGGGAATCGAAAAAAAACTCAGAAGTTATCTCTCCAGCACTCATTGTTTGAGCATGTACAGACATATTTTCTTGTCATTATTCCCTAAACAATACAGTATAACACAATTTACATTGCATTTACATTGTATTAGGTACTATAATTAATCTAGAGATGATTTAAAGTACAGGCAGTTTTTAAGTCGGATTTGTACGTAAGTCAGAAGAGGTACATCCGGTATTATTTAGTGTCAGTTAGTCAAACATTTGCCTTAGTATATAGTATATATTTTACCTTTCTATGCATATAAAACACTTAAGAAACATATGTATTTCAATAATTAAACCACTGTGTTGCTTAGTAATAATTGTAGCTTTCATCGGGGCAGGGCCTTTCACATGCTCCATTATTCTCACTTTATCCTTTAAAATTGTTCCAATCATTGACCGACTGTAGCCTAATGCTTTTCCAATAACTGATGGCATTTCACCTCTTTCCGATCACTTTATTATTTCCACTTTATTTTCAATTGTGATCGTTTTCTGTCAATGAAATAGAAACACTGCGGATTCAGCAGCGGCCACAGGAGGCAGGTCCTGAGCTCCCTCAGGTCCTAAAGTCCACCTGCACTGAGACAGGTTAAATAAGGGACTTGAGAATCCGTGTTGTTTTGTATCCACAGGGGGTCCTGGAACCAATCTCCCGCAGATAAGGAGGGACGACTGTATGCGTATGTTTGTATGTGTACTTGTGCATGTGGGGTATGTGTTCACATAGGCCATATACTACACTGGTAATAGAGTTATAGATAGATAGATAGATAGATAGATAGATAGATAGATAAATAGATACTTTATTCATCCCCATGGGGAAATTCAACTTTTTTCCAATGTCCCATACACTTGTTGTAGCAAAACTAATTACATACAATACTTAACTCAGTAAAAAAAAAAAATATGATATGCATCTAAATCACTATCTCAAAAAGCATTAATGATAGCTTTTAAAAAGTTCTTAAGTCCTGGCGGTTGAATTGTAAAGCCTAATGGCATTGGGGAGTATTGACCTCTTCATCCTGTCTGAGGAGCATTGCATTGATAGTAACCTGTCGCTGAAACTGCTTCTCTGTCTCTGGATGGTGCTATGTAGAGGATGTTCAGAGTTTTCCATAATTGACCGTAGCCTACTCAGCGCCCTTCGCTCAGCTACGGATGTTAAACTCTCCAGTACTTTGCCCACGACAGAGCCCGCCTTCCTTACCAGCTTATTAAGACGTGAGGCGTCCCTCTTCTTAATGCTTCCTCCCCAACACGCCACCACAAAGAAGAGGGCGCTCTCCACAACTGACCTATAGAACATCTTCAGCATCTCACTACAGACATTGAATGACGCCAACCTTCTAAGGAAGTACAGTCGACTCTGTGCCTTCCTGCACAAGGCATCTGTGTTGGCAGTCCAGTCTAGCTTCTCATCTAACTGTACTCCCAGATACTTGTAGGTCTTAACCTGCTCCACACATTCTCCATTAATGATCACTGGCTCCATATGAGGCCTAGATCTCCTAAAGTCCACCACCATCTCCTTGGTCTTGGTGATATTGAGACGCAGGTAGTTTGAGTTGCACCATATCACAAAGTCCTGTATCAGTTTCCTATACTCCTCCTCCTGTCCATTCCTGACACACCCCACTATGGCTGTGTCATCAGCGAACTTCTGCACATGGCAGGACTCCGAGTTATATTGGAAGTCTGATGTGTACAGGGTGAACACTGTTATAGTGTTATAGAACACTACAGCACAGAAAAGGGGCCTTTTGCCTATATGTACTGTACCAAGCTATTAATCTGCCTAGTCCCATCAACCTCCACCCACACCATAGCCCTCCATATCCCTTCCAATCATGTATACATCTGAATTTCTCTTAAATGTTGAAATTGACCCTGCATTCACAATTTCACAATCTCACCAGCTTATGAGTGAAGAAAATACCCCTCATGTTCCCCTTAAACAATACATCTTCCACCCTTTTAGACCATAAGATATAGGAGCAGACTTAGGTTACTTGTCCCATTCTGTCTGCTCCACCATTTCATCATGGTTGATCCATTTTTCCTCTCAGCCCCAATCTCCTGCCTTCTCATCATATCCCTTCATGCCCTGACCAATTGAAAATTTAGCAACTTCTGCATTAAATAAACATAAAGACTTGTCTCAACAGCTGTCTGTGGCAAAGAATTCCACTCTCTGACTAAAGAAATTGCTCCTCATCTCTGTTATAAAAGAATGCCTCTCCATCCCAAGACTGTGTCCTTTGGTCATAGACTCTCCCACCAGAGGACACATTTCGTCCACATGCACTAAATCAGGTTAGATTAGGTTTCAATAAGGTCATCCCTCACTCTTCTGAGTTCTAGTGAATGCAGGCCCAGAACCAACAAACACTCTTCATATGACAAGCCGTTTAATCCTGCAATCATTTTCATGAGCCTCCTTTGAACCCTCTCCTGTTTCAGCAAATCTTTTCTATGATAAAGGGCCCAAAATTGCTCACAATACTCTAAGTGAGGCCTCCCTAGTGCTTTATAAAGTCTTAATATTTCATCCTTGTTTTTATATTCTGGTCCTCTTGAAATGAATGATAACATCGTATTTGCTTTCCTCACCACAGACTCAACCTGCGAAGTAACCTTTAGGGAATCCTGAACAAAGACTCCCAAGTCTCTTTACACCTCAGATTTTTGTATTTTCTCTCCATTTAGAAAATAATCAACTCTTTTATTTCTTCTACCCAAGTGCATGTCCATACACTTCCTGACACTGTATTCCATCTGCTGTTTCTTTGCTCATTCTCCTAATCTGTCTATGTTCTTCTATGTCCTCTCTACTTCCTCAAAACTACCTGCCCTCCAGCTATCTTCATATCATCCACAAACTTTGCAACAAAGCCATCATCCATCATCTAAATCATTGACATACAGCTTAAAAAGAATTGGTTCCAACACAGACTCCTGTGCAACTCCGCTAGACACCAGCAGCCAACCAGAAAAGGCTCACTTTATTTCCTCTCGTTGCCTCCTACCAATTAGCCAGGGCTTTATCCATGTTCTAATACCACGGGCTCGGAGCTTGTTAAGCAGCCTCATGTGTGGCGCCTTGTCAAAGGCCTTCTGAAAATCCAAATATATAACATCAACCGATTCTCCTTTGTCTATCCTGCTTGTTATTTGTTCAAAACCAACCAATACACCTGTCAGGCAATATTTTCCCTTGAGGCAATCATGCTGGCTAAGGCATATTTTATCAACAATCGAATCCAAAATCTTCCCAACCACTGAGGTCAGACTAATTGGCCTAAAATTTCCTTTCTTCTGCCTCTTTCTCTTCTTGAAGTGACATTTGCAATTTTCGAGTCTTTCAGAACCATTCCAGAATCTGTGAACCTTGAAAGATCATTACTAATGCCTCCATAATCTCTTCAGCCACTACTTTCAGAACCCTGGGGTGTACACCATCTGGTCCAGGTGATTTATCAACCCTCAGACCTTTCCATTTCCCAAGGACCTTCTACCCAGTGATAGCAACTTCACTCTCTTCATGACCCCTGACACCTGGAACTTCCAACATACCACCAGTGTCTTCCACAGTGAAGGCTGATGCAAAATACTTATTCAGTTCATCCACCATTTACCTGTCACCCATTACTAACTCTCCAGCATTGTTTTCCAGAGCTCTGATATCCACTCTTGTCTCTCTTTTACACTTTATGTATTTGAAGAAACTTTTGGTTTTCTCTTTAATATTATTAGCTAGCTTACTTTCATAATCCATCTTTACCTTCTCAATGATTTTTAGGTGCCTTCTGTTGGTTTTTCAAAGCTTTCCAATCCTCTATTTTGCCACTAATTTTTGCTCTAAAAATTTTTGTTGTAACTTTACCTAACCATGTGTGCACGTGACAATAAACTCAACATGAATTTGACTTTTGACCAGGACTGGTCAAATAATATTCAATGGGCCAATGGTCAGCCATTTACATCTCATGAAATCTTAGACCTTCATACATGTTTGGCCAAAAGTAAGAGTCTGAGACTTTCTTAAGAGCAAGAATCATCAAGCTCTCTATTTTCCTACTTGCAATGTTCCTTTTATTTTTTTTAATAGTTTCATGGACCAACCATGGCACTGAGCAAGAATTTTTTACATGGCCTGAAAACTGCATAGCACTTTTTTTTGTAATAAGCATACTATGAATATTGAGTGGGATGGTGTTCTATTAACAATGAGCTATTCACTTCTCTTCTGTGTTTATTGTTGTAATTTGCGTCAGTGTTGTAACTTGAAACACTGACAACGTAAATAAATTGTGGTACCTTTATTAAGGTTCAAAGATTCAATTTCATGTCAGAGAAATGTATACAATATACATCCTGAAATGTTTTTTCTTTGCAAACATTCACGAAAACAGAGAATTGCCTCAAATAATGAATGACAGTTAAACGTAAGAACCCCAAAGTCCCCGCCAGCTCCCCTCCCTCCTGTGCATAAGCGGCAATGAGCAAAAATCCCCCCTCCCCCACCGGCAAAAAATAGCAAGCATCAGCACCACCACCGAGCACTCAAGTGCGAGCAAAGCAATAGTAAAGACACAGATTTGTAGTAACCCCAAAGACTTCATTTTTCACCCGGCATTCGACGTACCACGGATTCTGTCTCTCCATAATAAGGGAGAAGGAGGTGTCTCTGTTTTCCCAGCGAGTGGAGAGGCATAACAAACAACTCACTGGTTTATGATGTTGAAAGTCCATTACATAGCTTTTTCAGAGTTCTGTAGATTTTCAACAGTAGATTTTCTGACTCACCCGATGACACACGGTCACCCTTGATCTGCCCGTCTTCAGAGCCCGGAGATCTTAGGCTTCCAAATCCGAGCCGGACTCTCAGGCCAAACCCTTGGCATGCCGAACAACGGCCAGTCCTGAAAGCCCAAGAATGGGTCCCATTCCCGCAAAGAACCAAAGTCTGCATGTATCACCAGGTCAGGGTCTTCAAAAGAACCCTGAAAGGGAAAAATAAAGATTTTAAAGATGGAAATAGAGCTGTTTCTGAAGATGCAAGCAAAGGAGTCGCTGTTTAGCACCATCTTAACTTCACTCTGCCTCTTCTATTATTTAGAAAACTTATGGATTATATTCATTAACATGTAATGCCCTGGTTTAGATTTCTACTGCTATGCTGTAAGTATTTCATTTTAGCAGTTTTATGCAAAAGTAGTGTGTTCTGCTGATAGAATGTTTTGCTTTGGCTAAAGATAAGAAGCACTGCTGTTCAAATTAGGAATGTGGTGTCAGCCAATCAGGATAGTGGGATCTGGAGAAAGTTCTAGAGAGAATGGGACAGGGAGAGTTTTGTGATGGGTGGTAGTCCAGTTTGGATTTTCTTTGGGCAGGAGCTGCGGAGCAGGACTGAAGGGTAGATGCCGCATAATCCCATTGGAAGGAGAGTCCAGATTGCAAAAAGTGCTTTGTGCAGATGAATGACTTCAAGGAGAAAGGGAAATACTCCTGAGAGCATGTGAGAGAGAGAGAGAGAGAGAGAGAGAGAGAGAAAGAGGGAAAGAGATAGAACCAATTTGCTAGAGATGGTCTTCGATGCCAGTTCAAAAATGTGGCAGGTGGTTTCACTCAGACGTGTGTCCTATGAGTAAGAGAGACACCCCAAATACCAGTTTTGACAGAGGTGAGCTGCAATGGTAATGTGCACATTGGACTGGTTTAACTGTAATGGGCCCTTTTCTTTTCTTTTTTTCCTAATAACTTTTGATAAAACTGAAATTAGTAAATATACTTCCTTTATAATTTTACATGGTGTGCAATCTGTTATTTCTTGCCGACGGATAATTGTGTGTGGGCAGTACTTTATACAGCATTTGCTGAAATTGGTTTTCTTTAATTGGAACATCACGACATTCCAGTTTGGTTGAACATAAAAATCATACTGACCCAAGATGTATATTGTTTACGAAGAGGAGCCTTCCCACCACTGAGTCACATGCCTGTTAGCAGAGGTGACAGGTGACAGAGGTGAGCCAAGTTCACATACGAGCCCAGTAGGGAGGTTACAAACACATAATTAATAACAGGATATTGCCCTACTATATTAACATAAAGTTCAAAATTATTTTAACATAATTTCAAAATTATATTAAGATTATGTAAAAGAAAATTCTAGCTGTGCAGCAAAAAAGGCTATGTGCGCAGGAACATTTCAGTTACTGTGTGGCCGCGCACTCACACATCTTGGAAGAAACAGTCCCTGCTAGACTCATCATTCAGTCTGGTAGTTCACTGAGGGAGGTCCAGGTGCACCTCTCTGCAGAGGGAGCTCTCTCATTTGAAAGTGGGCAGATGTAAGTGCAGGTAAATGTTTCACTTATTTTATATATTTTAATGATTTTAAATTATTTGATAGTCTATCAATAAAATATATTTATTTAACCCTGTTTTAATCAACTTTAAAACCTAACTAATATTTTAAAATGACTGAATGCAGAACATTCTAGTCCTGAGGTATTCCAGAAAGTGAGGACTCAGGGTAAACTAAATGAAGCTTCACCAGTTCCAGGAGTTTGGACTAGCTCTCCAGACGTCTGTTGGGTTTGTTTTGGAGGGGGTGTGGATGGGTGTATAGTGCAATATGAAGTGCTAACAGGTCAGCTGGCATTTTGTATCTGCAAAAGTTTAGTGTAAGCAGAGGCAGAAGTTGGAAGGCTGGGTCCAAATTGATACCAAACACTCTTCAAAAGTGATGTAATATTAATCAGCAGCAATGGCTGAAGATACAACAATGGTGAAGTGTGGTATGATAATGGCATTATTTAACATCTGTGAATGAGAGACCCTCAAGAGAAGTATAACATTGGTGAACTTGTTCAAAAACTCATCTGTCATTCTTGCTCCAGAAAGAGCCACAAATCTGCCACTGACATTTGGACAACTAGTTTCTATTTAGTTCTAAGTTGGATAACAATTTGTAACAGCTCTGTTGCTAGGACACTGTATGCCACATTGCATAGAATGCCACTTATTCTAATAACTAGGCTTGAAATTTGTGAAGAAATAGCATATCACCAAAATTTTTGTAAAATTTTAAATAATCTCTTCTCTATGTAACAAGATGGACACAAACATTATGGTAATTCTGCCAATCTGCTCAGAAGCCATTCTTTTGCATAAAGCAGTTAGATCTTGAGAGTTATTATTATGTGTAAATTTTACTGTCAGGATTTAATCAGGAAACAAAATATTAGACAAATTTACAATGGATATTTTATAGATCTATGGGTATGATATTTT
Source organism: Hemitrygon akajei (assembly GCF_048418815.1). Classification (NCBI taxonomy): domain Eukaryota; kingdom Metazoa; phylum Chordata; class Chondrichthyes; order Myliobatiformes; family Dasyatidae; genus Hemitrygon; species Hemitrygon akajei. The sequence goes on along the minus strand of NC_133133.1, from coordinate 107,623,675 downwards.
ATCTCCTATAAAGCTTTAATGTCACACACTTGCATGGAAAACCATTCATTTTTCTTCATTCTAAATGAACCAAGGGGCAAACCATATTATAACTTTCCAACTCTAGTATTTTCTGACAGAGCTGAATTCATTGATGGATACATACTTTGGTTTTGATTAAGTGCATCTCTTGCATATGACAGAGTATAAATAGACAAGATGGATAGGATTCCTCTCATCCATCCAGTCTGAGATACACTCAATGGCCACTTTATTAGGTAGGCCTGTTCATCCGCTCTCTAATGCAAATATCTAATCAGCCAATCATGTGGCTACAATTCAGTGCATAAAAGCATGCAGACATGGTCAAGAGGTTCAGTTGTTGTTCAGACCAAACATCAGAATGGGGAAGAAATGTAATCTAAGTGACTTTGACCATGGAATGATTGTTGGTGCCAGACGGGGTGGTTTGAGTATCTCGGAAACTGCTGATCTCCTGGGATTTTCATTCACAGCAGTTTCTAGCATCTTCAGAGAATGGTGCAAAAACAAAAAAGGACATCCACTGAGCAGTAATTCTGTGGGTGAAAACACCATGTTAATGAGAGTGGTCAGAGAAAAATGGCCAGACTGATTAGAGGTGACAGTAACTCAAATGACCATGTGTTACAACAGTGGTGTGCAGAAGAGCATCTCTGAACATGCAACACGTCAAACTTTGAAGTGCATGGGCTGTAGCAGCAGAAGACCACAAATGCACATTGAGTTTCACTTTATTAGATGCAAGAGGTACAAAATAAAGGCCATGAACATACACTCAGTAAGAGGTAGGAGGTACCAAATAAAGTGGACTCTGTATGAATATCCTAAGATGGCAATAGCACACTAATGAAAGTCAGTGTGCAGAGTGCAAACTTTCCATTTAGAAACGGATTGGTCCAGATAATAACAGTGAAAACAATACTGATATCAACCAGTAGAACTATCAGTTTTCCTTCTTGACACTTGCTGAGAGACACACCATTGGAAGAATTAGTTATGTCTTTATCTCTGCCAGAGCAAAATGTTCCATAAGGAAGGATGATGAGAAGAATAAATTATTGGAATAAAATTGTCCATATTTGGCAGTAAAAGTAACAGCATTTATTGTTGTCAAAGGATAATATGGTCTCTGAAATCTGAAGGTATTGACATGCCCAGTTAAACACTTAGTGCTGGAAGTTGCCCTTCAGTTGATGAGTTCCTCCAGCATTTTGCCTGTTACCCCATCTCTTCAGGTACTGTTCAGCTGAGAATGATGAAGACGTTACTTTACTGGAGCTCACTTACAATGGAGCAGCTATACAGTTACTACCACAACACACAGGAGCGTTAGGAACTTGGTGAATCAGGGAGAATCTATGAAGGGAAATGGACTATCAACACTTAAGATTGAGACCTTGATCTTGAGTAAAAGATAGAGAGGAGAGAGCCAGTGTGAAGAGGTGAAGGGAGGGGTTGTAGAAAGAGTTGGTAAAAGACAGATGGAATAGCAGTTCTACATAAGAATGTGGTCAAAGAGCAAGAGGGCAGCAGAAACCACAGAGGGTGAGAAATGAAAGAGAGTCTCACAGAACTCCATTAAAGAGGAGACAATCTCTTCAAATTTGGTGTACCTGCAGAGATGTTGCAATGCAGTAGCCAGATACCTTAGAGATTGCAGAAAGCATGGTTGTAATGCTAAGGCTTTATAAGGCATTCGTGAAGCCTCACTTGGAGTATTGTGAGCAGTTTTTGGCCACTTACTTAAAAAAGAATGTGCTGACATTGGAGATGATTTAGAGGAGGTTTACGAGAATGATTCCGGAAATGAAAGAGTTATCATATGAGGAACGATCGATGGATCTGGGCTTTCATTCACTGGAAATTAAAGGAATGAGAGGGGGATCTCATTGAAACCAATCAAATCTTAAAAGGCCTAGATGGAGCCGATTTGTGGAGGATATTTCCAATGGTGGGGAAGTTAAGTACCAGAGAGTACAGCCTCAGAATAAATGGGCATCCACTTAGAAATGAGATGAGGAGGAATTTCTTCAGCCAGAGGGTGGTGAATCTGTGGAATTCATTGCCACAGGCAGCAGTGGAGGCCAAATCATTGAGTACACTTAAGGCATAGGTTGATAGGTTCTTGATTAGTCAGGTCATGAAAGGTAACTGGGAAAATGCAGGGGAATGGGGTTGAGAGGGAAATGGATCAGCCATAATGAAATAGCTGAGCAGACTCAATGGGCTAAATGGCCTAATTCTGCCCCGATGCCTTATGATCTTTTGTTGGAATCCGGAGCAACACCCTAGAACTGGAAAAACCCAATGGGTAAGGAAGCATTTGCGGTGGGAAATGGACAGCCAAACTTTCAGGTTGAGACCCTTCATCTGGACTGAAAAAAAGTGTACAAAAAATATGGACAAAAGGGCCAGAGCAATTATTGTTCTCGGTTCCTACTTTGACAGGCAAGTATAGTCTTGTCACACTGTCTCAGATACTTCAATATCTCATCCATTACATCGTCATGATAGTTCATATACTTCAACATCTCATCCATTATACCATCAAACTTGCTCATATAGTTCAATATCTCATCAATTATATCATCACACTGATTCTAATAGTCCAAAATCTCATCCATTACATTGTTAGGCAGGCTCACATAGTTCAGCATCTAATCGATTATTTTATTAGGCTGACTCATGTAGTTCAATGTCTCATATATTAGATTGTCACACTGACTCATATAGCTCAACATCTCATCCATTATATCATCAGGGTGATTCATATAATTCAACATCTCTTCCACTACATTGTCACACTTATTCATATAGTTCAACATCTCACCAATTACCTCATCACAATAATCCATATCGTTCCACATCACATCCTTTATATCATCACAATCCTTCATATAGTTTAACATCTCATGCATAATATCGTGCTAATCATTCATATCGTTCAACAACTCATCCATAACATCATCATAACTACTCACATAGTTCAACATCTCATCCATTGTATCGCCACACTGTCTCACACAGTTCCACATCTCACCCATTACATTGTCACACTGACTCCTACAGTTCAACATTTCATCCATTATATTTTCAAACTCATTCATATAGTTCAACATCTTGTCCATTATATCATCACTCTAACTCGTAACATTCAACATCTCATCCATTACATCATCACACTGATTCTTATAGTCCAAAGCGTCGTCCATTATATTATCATGCTGTCTCATACAGTTCAACATCTCATCCATCATACCGTCACTGTCATTCACATCATTCAACATCTCATCCATTATATCATCACACTAATTCACAGTTTAATATCTCATCCACTTACATTAGATAGATAGATAGATACTTTATTCATCCCCATGGGGAAATTCAACATTTTTTCCAATGTCCCATACACTTATTGTAGCAAAACTAATTACATACAATACTTAACTCAGTAAAAATATGATATGCATCTAAAATCACCCTCTCAAAAAGCATTAATAATAGCTTTTAAAAAGTTCTTAAGTAGTTTACTTAAATACATTGAGTCCTAACCCCGGCACTTTAACATATCTTACTCCTGGCGGTTGAATTGTAAAGCCGAATGGCATTGGGGAGTATTGATCTCTTCATCCTGTCTGAGGAGCATTGCATCGATAGCAACCTGTCGCTGAAACTGCTTCTCTGTCTCTGGATGGTGCTATGTAGAGGATGTTCAGGGTTTTCCATAATTGACCGTAGCCTACTCAGCGCCCTTCGCTCTGCTACCGATGTTATACTCTCCAGTACTTTGCCCACGACAGAGCCCGCCTTCCTTACCAGCTTATTAAGACGTGAGGCGTCCCTCTTCTTAATGCTGCCTCCCCAACACGCCACCACAAAGAAGAGGGCGCTCTCCACAACTGACCTATAGAACATCTTCAGCATCTCACTACAAACATTGAATGACGCCAACCTTCTAAGGAAGTACAGTCGACTCTGTGCCTTCCTGCACAAGGCATCTGTGTTGGCAGTTGGCATTACAAGAGTTACATTGTCACATTGTTTCTCCACCACACTTAGTTGATGTAATGGTCTCTGTGAAAATCAATATAGCCAAAGAGTTATTTCAGGGAGGGAAAAAGTTACAAGTGAAAGAAGAAATGACCAGAAATGAACTACACTAATCACTGTTGCGTTCATGGGGATGTTGTCAGTATTACAGTAATGGAATATACCAGTGGAATGTTTAAGAACTTCACAACAGTTTTCTGATTTCCTTTTCAAAGTCTGATTTTCTGTACTTGTTTTATTTTTTGAGATAACTTCCCATTTTTTTAATAAATTATGTGATTTATGAAGAAATTAATGAAGAACTATTAGCCTCAGTTTTAGATATACCTAATGACCTGACCTCCACAGCCATCTGTGGTTGTAAGTTGCACAGATTCACCATCCTCTGGCTAAAGAAATTCCTCCTCCACTCCCTTTCTTTGTTGTATTGCTCTATGATAGCATGACCATTAAGTGGCCTCCTTTTTTAATCAATGGTTTACCACAAACTAAATATACCAAAGGGCCTATTTCTATGCTGCACTGTTTCATGACTCTATGACTCAAGGAAATTCATTATGGTATGCAATTAAAAACAGAAAATGCCATAAACAGTCCCTGCTAGACAGTCCGTAAACACTCAACAGGTCGAGTAACCTCTGCGGAGAGAGAGACTTAAATGTTTTCCAACAAAGATCCCCAATGATCCTCTGAGCCCTTTTTTACACACTTGTCACTGTAAATGTCCTGAATAGTGGGAAGATCACATTTACAGATGCGCTGGACTGTCCGCACCACTCTCTGCAGAGTCCTGCGATTGAGAAAAGTACAGTCCCGTACCAGATAGTGAAGCAGCCAGTCAGGATGCTCTCAATCGTGCCCCTGTAGAAAGTTCTTAGGATATGAGGGCCCATGCCAAACTTCTTCAACAGTCTGAGGTGAAAGAGGCGCTGTTGTGCCTTTTTCACCACACAGCTGGTATGTATAGACCATGTGAGATCTTCCATGATGTTTATGCCGAGGAACTTAAAGCTGTTCACCCTCTCAACCCCAGATCCATTGATGTCAATAGGGGCTAGCCTGTCTCCATTGCTCCTGTAATTTACAACCAGCTCTTTTGCTTTTGCGACATTGAGGGAGAGATTGCTTTCTAGACACAACTGAGTCAGGGTGATGATTTCTTCTCTGTAGGCTGTCTCATTATTATTTGAGATTAGGCCAATCAGTGTAGTGTTGTCAGCAAATTTGATAAGTAGATTCAATGAGTGTTTTCAGTATTTTCTCTCTTTGTTTTGGACTTACATATCATTCTGAACATGTATTTGTGGACAACACACATATATGTAACGCGCTGTAATGTTCACTGCTGAAGTAATGGTTTCTCTGTAGCAGCCATGTTTGGGTTATGGCTAGAGATAACCGGACTGTTGCTGCATGTGAGCTAATCAGGATTTTGTTGCCCTATCTTGTGAATCTGGAAGCAGTCAGTTGTTTTTACGGGCTTCTGCCAGAAGGAGAGGGAGAGATGAAGAAAGAAGACGCGAATGGAGAAATCTGGTAGACCACCGGACGGGGTGGACTCTGAGTGGGGGTCCAAAGGTCAGTGACATTCAGAGGTGATTGAGGGTGGAAGAGTGCCTACCGAGTGAGCTCCAACTGGGACTTTGACTTTGACTTGGGCCCCTTTTTTGTTTTGTTTATTTTCATTACTAACCCTATATTCAGATTAAGATTCATAAAGTCTATCATTTAATTGTATATGGTGTTTTGCATTGGGGGTACATTGCACAGCATCCATACAAATGTGATTACCCAGTTGGTGAGGCCGCAGGCTGATTCCCCTAGATGAACGCGAGCTGGCTGAGCCTGAGGGTTATATATATATATAGAAAGATGTCGGAATATGCCCAGCAATATCATAAAAGATCCCACCCACACCCTGTTTGTCCCACTCCTATCAGGGAAGAGGCTTTTTTGCATCCATACTAGGAATACCAGATTCAAAAACAGTTACTTTCCCCAAGCAGTAAGGCTGATCAACACCATCACCCACTAACCCAACCCTCCACACCCCCACCACCACTACTTTATCATTTCCTGTCAGAGTCACCTTACGTACAGACACTCCTGTGCCTAGCATCACTTTATAGACATAATGTACTTTACAATCAATCAATGTGTATAAGCATGTATTATGCATTTATTTTTATTGTGTCTTTCTTTTATTATTATGTTCTTTATCTCATTGTGCTTCTTGTGCAGCATTAGATCCGCAGTAACAATTATTTCATTCTCCTTTGCATCTGTGTACTGGAAAGGACATTAAACAATCTTGAATCTTCAGTTAACCAATCTTGAATCCACTTGAAGAACTGTGGAAGATGATGCAATAAATATACAGAACACTCTGCAGGTAGACAGTTCCAGGGTTTGTGCACTGCAATGCAGACCATTCCAGGGTAGACAGTTCCACGGTTTGTTCACTGCAATGCAGACCGTTCCAGGGTAGACAGTTCCACGGTTTGTTCACTGCAATGCAGACCGTTCCAGGGTAGACAGTTCCACGGTTTGTTCACTGCAATGCAGACAGTTCCACTGCAGGTAGACAGTTCCACGGTTTGTTCACTGCAATGCAGACAGTTCCAGGGTAGACAGTTCCAGGGTTAGTGCACTGCAATGCAGACCGTTCCAGGGTAGACAGTTCCACGGTTTGTTCACTGCAATGCAGACAGTTCCACTGCAGGTAGACAGTTCCACGGTTTGTTCACTGCAATGCAGACCGTTCCAGGGTAGACAGTTCCAGGGTTAGTGCACTGCAATGCAGACAGTTCCGGTGTTTGCGCACTGCAATGAGCAAGTGTGGCACATAATGTCGTGGTTACCATTGTGTTATAACAGCACCAGCACCCAGGTTCAATACCCGCCACTCTTTGTACGTTCTCCCTGTGATTGCATGGATTTCCTCTGAGTGCCCTAGTTTCTTCACCCATTCCAGAGACGTATGGGGCAGTAGGTCACATGGGCGTAATTGGGCAACATGGGCTTGTTAGACTGGAAGGGCTTGTTATTTGTCACGATATGTGCTGGCGATATCTGAACCTAAGTACAAGGAGAGACAGACTCCAATGTAGAGACACAACAAGAGTTTATTCACAATAATTCCAAAACAACATTGGTGGCTTGGCTGAGCAACACCACATGAAGTAACATTTTCAAAACTATGACCCAGCAATTAGCACTAATCAGGCTTCCACTTAAACAATACAAGTAACGCAGAATCCTTGAGCCAATAAAAATAAATGTAACAAGATTAAACAGAAAGCACCAGGAGACCACATTACAAAGAGCAAATTGCTCAAGAAAAACACAAGGAACTCTAAATGACTAATGGCTTTTGCTGAACAACAATTAACCAATTCAGGTGCTCTTAAAAACCTTGGAGTCCAATGCTTTCTGGCACCCTGCACAGGCTCAAAGACCTGATTACACAACCCCCTCCATATAGCTGGCACCTGGTGGCCCATAGAGAGCTGAAAACTAGAGATCCAGGGATGGCTTACGGGACCTGGGGAACTCGAAGGGCGGACCTGGAAAATGCGAAAAGGAAGCATGGAGAACTTGAGAGCCAAGGTTGGGGATCATGAGAAGCAGAGAGACTTGGGGACCTTGAGAGGCAGAGAGACCTGTGAGCCTCGAGAGAAGCCCCAAGAGATAGAGAGACCAGGGAACCTTGAGGGGAAGTCAACCGGAGCCCAAGAGGGAGACTTGGGAGTCTTCAGGATGGGGAGAACATTGAAAAAACCCTGGAAGTAGTGAATAAGCCTTGGAAAAATTGAAAGGTCCTTGAGAACCTCAAACACTTCAGCCAGGGCACTTAGACATGGAAACTTGAGACCTTGAAAACATGAGACTGGAAACTGAGGGATGGACCCTAGAAGGATTTTGCTCACAGTGTTTTACCCATCGCTGTTTTTCAAGAGGCAATTAGGATACAGAAGGCTGTTCTCTCAATTTTACGGATTGAGTCAGGATAGACAGGCTTTTCTTATGGCTGAGCTAGCTGGTTGTCTGTAGATTCGTTTCACTTGTTACCTGGAAGTTCAGTTTTTACAGTCTGTACTGTGACTTTCATCAAGAGGTTAAATATCAGCTAACTTAATCTTGATCAGGTTACTTTACATGTGTGTTTGCACACTACATCCAGGGATCAGCTTATGGAGTAGGGCTATTCCAAAAGTTACACTATTGACTTGAATGCTAAGTTGTTGAATCAAACAAACTTTATTGATAAGCTTGCATGAAGCGCTCAGTCATTGTGAAGACCTGAGTCATAGGACCCTGAAGATGGAAATTTGAGAATTGAAAAACTCGGAACAGAGACTGGAGAAATTCAGAATGTAAACTAGGGAAGCTTGGAACTTAGATTCGGGACACTCAGAACATAGACAGGACAAACAGAACATAAACTCGGGACACTCGTAACGTAGACTTCGGACACTCAGAACGTAGACTCGGGACACACAGAACGTAGACTCGGGACACTCGTAATGTAGACTCGGGACACTCAGAAAGTAGACTCGGGACACTCAGAATGTAGACTCGGGACACCCATAACGTAGACTCGGGACACTCAGAATGTAGTCTCGGGACACTCAGAATGTAGACTCGGGACACCCATAACGTAGACTCGGGACACTCAGAATGTAGACTTGGGACACTCAGAATGTAGTCTCGGGACACCCGTAACGTAGACTCGGGACAATCAGAATGTAGACTCGGGACACTCAGAACGTAGACGCGGGACACTCAGAATGTAGACTCGGGACAATCAGAATGTAGACTCAGGACACTCAGAAAGTAGACTGGGGACACTCGTAATGTAGACTCGGGACACTCAGAATGTAGACTCGGGACACCCATAACGTAGACTCGGGACACTCAGAATGTAGACTCGGGACACTCAGAACGTAGACTGGGGACACTCAGAATGTAGACTCGGGACACTCAGAATGTAGACTCGGAAACCCATAACGTAGACTCGGGACACCCGTAACGTAGACTCGGGACACTCAGAATGTAGACTCGGGACACAGAATGTAGACTCGAGACACTCGTAACGTAGACTTGGGACACTTGTAACCTAGACTTGGGACACTTGTAACGTAGACTCGGGACAATCAGAATGTAGACTCGGGGCACTCAGAATGTAGACTCGAGACACTCGTAACGTAGACTTGGGACACTTGTAACCTAGACTTGGGACACTTGTAACGTAGACTCGGAAACCCATAACGGAGACTCGGGACACCCATAACGTAGACTCGGGACACTCAGAATGTAGACTCGGGACACTCAGAACGTAGACTGGGGACACTCAGAATGTAGACTCGGGACACTCGTAATGTAGACTCTGGACACTCAGAATGTAGACTCGGGACAATCAGAACGTAGACTGGGGACACTCAGAAAGTAGACTCGTGACACTCGTAATGTAGACTCTGGACACTCAGAATGTAGACTCGGGACAATCAGAATGTAGACTCGGGACACTCAGAATGTAGACTCGGGACACTCAGAATGTAGTCTCGGGACACTCAGAATGTAGTCTCGGGACAATCAGAACGTAGACTCGTGACACTCAGAATGTAGACTCGGGACAATCAGAATGTAGACTCGTGACACTCAGAATGTAGTCTCGGGACAATCAGAACGTAGACTCGTGACACTCAGAATGTAGTCTCGGGACAATCAGAATGTAGACTCGGGACACTCAGAATGTAGACTCGGGACACTAAGAACGTAGACTCGGGACACTCAGAATGTAGACTCGGGACACTCAGAATGTAGACTCGTGACACTCAGAATGTAGACTCGTGACACTCGTAATGTAGACTCGGGACACTCAGAATGTAGACTCGGGACACTCAGAATGTAGACTCGTGACACTCGTAATGTAGACTCGGGACACTCAGAATGTAGTCTCGGGACAATCAGAATGTAGACTCGGGACACTCAGAATGTAGTCTCGGGACACTCAGAATGTAGTCTCGGGACAATCAGAACGTAGACTCGGGACACTAAGAACGTAGACTCGGGACTCTCAGAATGTAGACTCGGGACACTCAGAATGTAGACTCGTGACACTCAGAATGTAGACTCGTGACACTCGTAATGTAGACTCGGGACACTCAGAATGTAGACTCGGGACACTCAGAATGTAGACTCGTGACACTCGTAATGTAGACTCGGGACACTCAGAATGTAGACTCGGGACACTCAGAATGTAGACTCGTGACACTCAGAATGTAGACTCGTGACACTCAGAATGTAGTCTCGGGACAATCAGAATGTAGACTGGGGACACTCAGAATGTAGACTGGGGACACTCAGAATGTAGACTCGGGACACTCAGAATGTAGACTCGGGACACTCAGAATGTAGACTCGTGACACTCGTAATGTAGACTCGGGACACTCAGAATGTAGTCTCGGGACAATCAGAATGTAGACTCGGGACACTCAGAATGTAGACTCGGGACACTCAGAATGTAGACTCGTGACACTCGTAATGTAGACTCGTGACACTCGTAATGTAGACTCGGGACACTCAGAATGTAGACTCGTGACACTCAGAATGTAGACTCGTGACACTCAGAATGTAGACTCGGGACACTCAGAATGTAGACTCGTGACACTCAGAATGTAGACTCGTGACACTCGTAATGTAGACTCGTGACACTCAGAATGTAGACTCGTGACACTCAGAATGTAGACTCGGGACACTCAGAATGTAGACTCGTGACACTCAGAATGTAGACTCGTGACACTCGTAATGTAGACTCGGGACACTCAGAATGTAGTCTCGGGACACTCAGAATGTAGACTCGGGACAATCATAATGTAGACTCGGGACACTCAGAATGTAGACTCGGGACACTCAGAATGTAGACTCGGGACACTCAGAATGTAGACTCGGGACACTCAGAATGTAGTCTCGGGACAATCAGAATGTAGACTCGAGACACTCAGAATGTAGACTCGGGACAAACAGAATGTAGACTCGAGACACTCAGAATGTAGACTCGGGACACTCAGAATGTAGACTCGGGACACTCGTAACGTAGACTTGGGACACTTGTAACCTAGACTGGGGACACTTGTAACGTAGACTCGGGACACTCAGAACGTAGACTCTGGACACTCAGAACGTAGACTCGGAAACCCATAACGTAGACTCGGGATACCCGTAACGTAGACTCGGGACACTCAGAATGTAGACTCGGGACACTCAGAAAGTAGACTCGGAAACTCATAACGTAGACTCGGGACACCCGTAACGTAGACTCGGGACACTCAGAATGTAGACTCGGGACACTCAGAAAGTAGACTGGGGACACTCGTAACGTAGACTTGGGACACTCAGAATGTAGTCTCGGGACAATCAGAATGTAGTCTCGGGACACTCAGAATGTAGACTCGGGACAATCAGAATGTAGACTCGAGACACTCAGAATGTAGACTCGGGACACACAGAATGTAGACTCGAGACACTCAGAATGTAGACTCTGGACACTCAGAACGTAGAGTCGGAAACCCATAACGTAGACTCGGGACACCCGTAACGTAGACTCGGGACACTCAGAATGTAGACTCGGGACACTCAGAAAGTAGACTGGGGACACTCGTAACGTAGACTTGGGACACTTGTAACCTAGACTTGGGACACTTGTAACCTAGACTTGGGACACCTGTAACGTAGACTCGGGACACTCAGAACGTAGACTCGGGACACTCAGAATGTAGACTCTGGACACTCAGAACGTAGACTCGGAAACCCATAATGTAGACTCGAGACAATCAGATTGTAGACTCGGAAACCCATAAGGTAGACTCGGGACACCCGTAACGTAGACTCGGGACACTCAGAAAGTAGACTCGGGACACCCGTAACGTAGACTCGGGACAATCAGAATGTAGACTCGGGACAATCAGAATGTAGACTCGGGACACTCAGAAAGTAGACTGGGGACACTTGTAACGTAGACTCGGGGCACTCAGAATGTAGACTCGAGACACTCGTAACGTAGACTTGGGACACTTGTAACCTAGACTTGGGACACTTGTAACGTAGACTCGGAAACCCATAACGGAGACTCGGGACACCCATAACGTAGACTCGGGACACTCAGAATGTAGACTCGGGACACTCAGAAAGTAGACTGGGGACACTCGTAATGTAGACTCGGGACACTCAGAATGTAGACTCGGGACAATCAGAATGTAGACTCGGGACACTCAGAATGTAGACTCTGGACACTCAGAACGTAGACTCGGAAACCCATAACGGAGACTCGGGACACCCATAACGTAGACTCGGGACACTCAGAATGTAGACTCGGGACACTCAGAAAGTAGACCGGGACACTCGTAATGTAGACTCGGGACACTCAGAATGTAGTCTCGGGACAATCAGAACGTAGACTCGGGACACTCAGAACGTAGACTCGGGACACCCATAACGTAGACTCGGGACACTCAGAATGTAGTCTCGGGACAATCAGAACGTAGACTCGGGACACTCAGAACGTAGACTCGGGACACTCAGAACGTAGAATCGGGACACTCAGAATGTAGACTCGGGACACTCAGAAAGTAGACTGGGGACACTCGTAACGTAGACTCGGGACACTCAGAAAGTAGACTGGGGACACTCGTAACGTAGACTCGGGACACTCAGAAAGTAGACTGGGGACACTCGTAACGTAGACTCGGGACACTCAGAAAGTAGACTGGGGACACTCGTAACGTAGACTCGGGACACTCAGAATGTAGTCTCGAGACACTCGTAATGTAGACTTGGGACACTCAGAACGTAAACTAGGGACACTCGTAACGTAGACTCGGGACACTCGTAATGTAGACTCGGGACACTCAGAATGTAGTCTCGGGACACTCAGGATGTAGTCTCGGGACAATCAGAACGTAGACTCGGGACACTCGTAATGTAGACTCGGGACACTGAGAATGTAGTCTCGGGACACTCAGAATGTAGTCTCGGGACAATCAGAACGTAGACTCGGGACACTCGTAACGTAGACTCGGGACACTCAGAATGTAGACTCTGGACACTCAGAACGTAGACTCGGAAACCCATAATGTAGACTCGGGACAATCAGAATGTAGACTCGGAAACCCATAACGTAGACTCGGGATACCCGTAACGTAGACTCGGGACACTCAGAATGTAGACTCGGGACACTCAGAATGTAGACTCGGGACACTCAGAACGTAGACTCGGGACACTCAGAAAGTAGACTGGGGACACTTGTAACGTAGACTCGGGACAATCAGAATGTAGACTCGGGACAATCAGAATGTAGACTCGGGACAATCAGAATGTAGACTGGGGACACTCATAATGTAGACTCGGGACACTCAGAATGTAGACTCGGGACAATCAGAACGTAGACTCGGGACACTCAGAATGTAGACTCGAGACAATCAGAATGTAGACTGGGGACACTCATAATGTAGACTCGGGACAATCAGAATGTAGACTGGGGACACTCAGAATGTAGACTCGGGACAATCATAACGTAGACTCGGGACACTCAGAATGTAGACTCGAGACAATCAGAATGTAGACTGGGGACACTCATAATGTAGACTCGGGACAATCAGAATGTAGACTGGGGACACTCAGAATGTAGACTCGGGACAATCAGAACGTAGACTCGGGACACTCAGAATGTAGACTCGAGACAATCAGAATGTAGACTGGGGACACTCATAATGTAGACTCGGGACAATCAGAATGTAGACTGGGGACACTCAGAATGTAGACTCGGGACAATCATAACGTAGACTCGGGACACTCAGAATGTAGACTCGGGACACTCAGAATGTAGACTCAGGACAATCAGAACGTAGACTCGGGACACTCAGAATGTAGACTCGGGACACTCAGAATGTAGACTCAGGACAATCAGAATGTAGACTCGGGACACTCAGAATGTAGACTCGGGACAATCAGAATGTAGACTCGAGACACTCGTAACGTAGACTTGGGACACTTGTAACCTAGACTTGGGACACTTGTAACGTAGACTCGGGACACTCAGAACGTAGACTCGGGACACTCAGAATGTAGACTCTGGACACTCAGAACGTAGACTCGGAAACCCATAACGGAGACTCGGGACACTCAGAATGTAGACTCGGGACACTCAGAAAGTAGACTGGGGACACTCGTAATGTAGACTCGGGACACTCAGAATGTAGACCGGGACACTCGTAATGTAGACTCGGGACAATCAGAATGTAGACCGGGACACTCGTAATGTAGACTCGGGACACTCGTAATGTAGACTCGGGACACTCAGAATGTAGTCTCGGGACAATCAGAACGTAGACTCGGGACACTCAGAACGTAGACTCGGGACACCCATAACGTAGACTCGGGACACTCAGAATGTAGTCTCGGGACACTCAGAATGTAGACTGGGGACACTCAGAATGTAGACTCGGGACACTCAGAATGTAGACTCGGGACACTCAGAATGTAGTCTCGGGACACTCAGAATGTAGACTGGGACACTCAGAATGTAGACTCGGGACACTCAGAATGTAGACTCGGGACACTCAGAATGTAGACTCGGGACACTCAGAAAGTAGTCTCGGGACAATCAGAACGTAGACTCGGGACACTCAGAACGTAGACTCGGGACACCCATAACGTAGACTCGGGACACTCAGAATGTAGTCTCGGGACACTCAGAATGTAGACTGGGGACACTCAGAATGTAGACTGGGGACACTCGTAATGTAGACTCGGGACACTCAGAATGTAGTCTCGGGACAATCAGAATGTAGACCGGGACACTCAGAATGTAGACTGGGGACACTCAGAATGTAGACTGGGGACACTCAGAATGTAGACTGGGGACACTCAGAATGTGGACTCGGGACACTCGTAATGTAGACTCGGGACACTCAGAATGTAGACTCGGGACACTCAGAATGTAGACTCGGGACACTCAGAAAGTAGACTCGGGACACTCAGAATGTAGTCTCGGGACACTCAGAATGTAGACTGGGGACACTCAGAATGTAGACTGGGGACACTCAGAATGTAGTCTCGGGACACTCAGAATGTAGACTGGGGACACTCAGAATGTAGACTGGGGACACTCAGAATGTAGTCTCGGGACACTCGTAATGTAGACTCGGGACACTCAGAATGTAGTCTCGGGACAATCAGAATGTAGACCGGGACACTCAGAATGTAGACTGGGGACACTCAGAATGTAGACTGGGGACACTCGTAATGTAGACTCGGGACACTCAGAATGTAGACTCGGGACAATCAGAATGTAGACTCGGGACACTCAGAATGTAGACTCGGGACACTCAGAATGTAGTCTCGGGACAATCAGAATGTAGACTCGGGACACTCAGAAAGTAGACTCGGGACACTCAGAATGTAGACTCGGGACAATCAGAATGTAGACTCGGGACAATCAGAATGTAGACTCGGGACACTCAGAATGTAGACTCGGGACAATCAGAATGTCGACTCGGGACACTCAGAATGTAGTCTCGGGACAATCAGAATGTAGACTCGGGACACTCAGAAAGTAGACTCGGGACACTCAGAAAGTAGACTGGGGACACTCAAAATGTAGACTCGAGGCACTCAGAATGTAGTCTCGGGACACTCAGAACGTAGACTCGAGACACTCAGAACGTAGACTCGGGACAATCAGAATGTAGACTCGGGACACTCAGAATGTAGACTCGGGACACTCAGAAAGTAGACTCGGGACACTCAGAATGTAGACTCGGGACAATCAGAATGTAGACTCGGGACACTCGTAACGTAGACTTGGAAACCCATAACGTAGACTCGGGACACCCGTAACGTAGACTCGGGACACTCAGAAAGTAGACTCGGGACACTCAGAATGTAGACTCGAGACACTCAGAATGTAGACTCGGGACACTCGTAACGTAGACTTGGAAACCCATAACGTAGACTCGGGACACCCGTAACGTAGACTCGGGACACTCAGAAAGTAGACTCGGGACACTCAGAATGTAGACTCGAGACACTCAGAATGTAGACTCGGGACACTCGTAATGTAGACTCGGGACACTCGTAATGTAGACTCGGGACAATCAGAACGTAGTCTCGGGACACTCAGAAAGTAGACTGGGGACACTCAGAATGTAGACTCGGGACACTCAGAATGTAGACTCGGGACACTCAGAATGTAGACTCGTGACACTCGTAATGTAGACTCGGGACACTCAGAATGTAGACTCGGGGCAATCAGAATGTAGACTCGGGACAATCAGAATGTAGACTCGGGACAATCAGAATGTAGACTCGGGACACTCAGAATGTAGACTCGGGACAATCAGAATGTAGTCTCGGGACAATCAGAATGTAGACCGGGACACTCGTAATGTAGACTCGGGACTCTCAGAATGTAGTCTCGGGACACTCAGAATGTAGACTCGGGGCAATCAGAATGTAGTCTCGGGACAATCAGAATGTAGACCGGGACACTCGTAATGTAGACTCGGGACAATCAGAATGTAGACTCGTGACACTCAGAATGTAGACTCGGGACACTCGTAATGTAGACTCGGGACTCTCAGAATGTAGACTCGTGACAATCAGAATGTAGACTGGGGACACTCATAATGTAGACTCGGGACAATCAGAATGTAGACTGGGGACACTCAGAATGTAGACTCGGGACAATCATAACGTAGACTCGGGACACTCAGAATGTAGACTCGGGACACTCAGAATGTAGACTCAGGACAATCAGAACGTAGACTCGGGACACTCAGAATGTAGTCTCGGGACAATCAGAACGTAGACTCGGGACACTCAGAACGTAGACTCGGGACACCCATAACGTAGACTCGGGACACTCAGAATGTAGTCTCGGGACAATCAGAACGTAGACTCGGGACACTCAGAACGTAGACTCGGGACACTCAGAACGTAGAATCGGGACACTCAGAATGTAGACTCGGGACACTCAGAAAGTAGACTGGGGACACTCGTAAC
The DNA here is from genome assembly GCF_048418815.1 of Hemitrygon akajei. NCBI lineage: Eukaryota > Metazoa > Chordata > Chondrichthyes > Myliobatiformes > Dasyatidae > Hemitrygon > Hemitrygon akajei. The sequence continues at coordinate 107,606,542 of NC_133133.1, read as the reverse complement.
GTAGACTCGGGACACTCAGAAAGTAGACTGGGGACACTCGTAACGTAGACTCGGGACACTCAGAAAGTAGACTGGGGACACTCGTAACGTAGACTCGGGACACTCAGAAAGTAGACTGGGGACACTCGTAACGTAGACTCGGGACACTCAGAATGTAGTCTCGAGACACTCGTAATGTAGACTTGGGACACTCAGAACGTAAACTAGGGACACTCGTAACGTAGACTCGGGACACTCGTAATGTAGACTCGGGACACTCAGAATGTAGTCTCGGGACACTCAGGATGTAGTCTCGGGACAATCAGAACGTAGACTCGGGACACTCGTAATGTAGACTCGGGACACTCAGAATGTAGTCTCGGGACACTCAGAATGTAGTCTCGGGACAATCAGAACGTAGACTCGGGACACTCGTAACGTAGACTCGGGACACTCAGAATGTAGACTCTGGACACTCAGAACGTAGACTCGGAAACCCATAATGTAGACTCGGGACAATCAGAATGTAGACTCGGAAACCCATAACGTAGACTCGGGATACCCGTAACGTAGACTCGGGACACTCAGAATGTAGACTCGGGACACTCAGAATGTAGACTCGGGACACTCAGAACGTAGACTCGGGACACTCAGAAAGTAGACTGGGGACACTTGTAACGTAGACTCGGGACAATCAGAATGTAGGCTCGGGACAATCAGAATGTAGACTCGGGACAATCAGAATGTAGACTGGGGACACTCATAATGTAGACTCGGGACACTCAGAATGTAGACTCGGGACAATCAGAACGTAGACTCGGGACACTCAGAATGTAGACTCGAGACAATCAGAATGTAGACTGGGGACACTCATAATGTAGACTCGGGACAATCAGAATGTAGACTGGGGACACTCAGAATGTAGACTCGGGACAATCATAACGTAGACTCGGGACACTCAGAATGTAGACTCGAGACAATCAGAATGTAGACTGGGGACACTCATAATGTAGACTCGGGACAATCAGAATGTAGACTGGGGACACTCAGAATGTAGACTCGGGACAATCAGAACGTAGACTCGGGACACTCAGAATGTAGACTCGAGACAATCAGAATGTAGACTGGGGACACTCATAATGTAGACTCGGGACAATCAGAATGTAGACTGGGGACACTCAGAATGTAGACTCGGGACAATCATAACGTAGACTCGGGACACTCAGAATGTAGACTCGGGACACTCAGAATGTAGACTCAGGACAATCAGAACGTAGACTCGGGACACTCAGAATGTAGACTCGGGACACTCAGAATGTAGACTCAGGACAATCAGAATGTAGACTCGGGACACTCAGAATGTAGACTCGGGACAATCAGAATGTAGACTCGAGACACTCGTAACGTAGACTTGGGACACTTGTAACCTAGACTTGGGACACTTGTAACGTAGACTCGGGACACTCAGAACGTAGACTCGGGACACTCAGAATGTAGACTCTGGACACTCAGAACGTAGACTCGGAAACCCATAACGGAGACTCGGGACACTCAGAATGTAGACTCGGGACACTCAGAAAGTAGACTGGGGACACTCGTAATGTAGACTCGGGACACTCAGAATGTAGACCGGGACACTCGTAATGTAGACTCGGGACAATCAGAATGTAGACCGGGACACTCGTAATGTAGACTCGGGACACTCGTAATGTAGACTCGGGACACTCAGAATGTAGTCTCGGGACAATCAGAACGTAGACTCGGGACACTCAGAACGTAGACTCGGGACACCCATAACGTAGACTCGGGACACTCAGAATGTAGTCTCGGGACACTCAGAATGTAGACTGGGGACACTCAGAATGTAGACTCGGGACACTCAGAATGTAGACTCGGGACACTCAGAATGTAGTCTCGGGACACTCAGAATGTAGACTGGGACACTCAGAATGTAGACTCGGGACACTCAGAATGTAGACTCGGGACACTCAGAATGTAGACTCGGGACACTCAGAAAGTAGTCTCGGGACAATCAGAACGTAGACTCGGGACACTCAGAACGTAGACTCGGGACACCCATAACGTAGACTCGGGACACTCAGAATGTAGTCTCGGGACACTCAGAATGTAGACTGGGGACACTCAGAATGTAGACTGGGGACACTCGTAATGTAGACTCGGGACACTCAGAATGTAGTCTCGGGACAATCAGAATGTAGACCGGGACACTCAGAATGTAGACTGGGGACACTCAGAATGTAGACTGGGGACACTCAGAATGTAGACTGGGGACACTCAGAATGTGGACTCGGGACACTCGTAATGTAGACTCGGGACACTCAGAATGTAGACTCGGGACACTCAGAATGTAGACTCGGGACACTCAGAAAGTAGACTCGGGACACTCAGAATGTAGTCTCGGGACACTCAGAATGTAGACTGGGGACACTCAGAATGTAGACTGGGGACACTCAGAATGTAGTCTCGGGACACTCAGAATGTAGACTGGGGACACTCAGAATGTAGACTGGGGACACTCAGAATGTAGTCTCGGGACACTCGTAATGTAGACTCGGGACACTCAGAATGTAGTCTCGGGACAATCAGAATGTAGACCGGGACACTCAGAATGTAGACTGGGGACACTCAGAATGTAGACTGGGGACACTCGTAATGTAGACTCGGGACACTCAGAATGTAGACTCGGGACAATCAGAATGTAGACTCGGGACACTCAGAATGTAGACTCGGGACACTCAGAATGTAGTCTCGGGACAATCAGAATGTAGACTCGGGACACTCAGAAAGTAGACTCGGGACACTCAGAATGTAGACTCGGGACAATCAGAATGTAGACTCGGGACAATCAGAATGTAGACTCGGGACACTCAGAATGTAGACTCGGGACAATCAGAATGTCGACTCGGGACACTCAGAATGTAGTCTCGGGACAATCAGAATGTAGACTCGGGACACTCAGAAAGTAGACTCGGGACACTCAGAAAGTAGACTGGGGACACTCAAAATGTAGACTCGAGGCACTCAGAATGTAGTCTCGGGACACTCAGAACGTAGACTCGAGACACTCAGAACGTAGACTCGGGACAATCAGAATGTAGACTCGGGACACTCAGAATGTAGACTCGGGACACTCAGAAAGTAGACTCGGGACACTCAGAATGTAGACTCGGGACAATCAGAATGTAGACTCGGGACACTCGTAACGTAGACTTGGAAACCCATAACGTAGACTCGGGACACCCGTAACGTAGACTCGGGACACTCAGAAAGTAGACTCGGGACACTCAGAATGTAGACTCGAGACACTCAGAATGTAGACTCGGGACACTCGTAACGTAGACTTGGAAACCCATAACGTAGACTCGGGACACCCGTAACGTAGACTCGGGACACTCAGAAAGTAGACTCGGGACACTCAGAATGTAGACTCGAGACACTCAGAATGTAGACTCGGGACACTCGTAATGTAGACTCGGGACACTCGTAATGTAGACTCGGGACAATCAGAACGTAGTCTCGGGACACTCAGAAAGTAGACTGGGGACACTCAGAATGTAGACTCGGGACACTCAGAATGTAGACTCGGGACACTCAGAATGTAGACTCGTGACACTCGTAATGTAGACTCGGGACACTCAGAATGTAGACTCGGGGCAATCAGAATGTAGACTCGGGACAATCAGAATGTAGACTCGGGACAATCAGAATGTAGACTCGGGACACTCAGAATGTAGACTCGGGACAATCAGAATGTAGTCTCGGGACAATCAGAATGTAGACCGGGACACTCGTAATGTAGACTCGGGACTCTCAGAATGTAGTCTCGGGACACTCAGAATGTAGACTCGGGGCAATCAGAATGTAGTCTCGGGACAATCAGAATGTAGACCGGGACACTCGTAATGTAGACTCGGGACAATCAGAATGTAGACTCGTGACACTCAGAATGTAGACTCGGGACACTCGTAATGTAGACTCGGGACTCTCAGAATGTAGACTCGTGACACTCAGAATGTAGACTCGTGACACTCAGAATGTAGACTCGGGACACTCAGAATGTAGACTCGTGACACTCAGAATGTAGACTCGTGACACTCGTAATGTAGACTCGTGACACTCAGAATGTAGACTCGGGACACTCAGAATGTAGACTCGGGACACTCAGAATGTAGACTCGTGACACTCAGAATGTAGACTCGTGACACTCGTAATGTAGACTCGGGACACTCAGAATGTAGTCTCGGGACACTCAGAATGTAGACTCGGGACAATCATAATGTAGACTCGGGACACTCAGAATGTAGACTCGGGACACTCAGAATGTAGACTCGGGACACTCAGAATGTAGTCTCGGGACAATCAGAATGTAGACTCGAGACACTCAGAATGTAGACTCGGGACAATCAGAATGTAGACTCGAGACACTCAGAATGTAGACTCGGGACACTCAGAATGTAGACTCGGGACACTCGTAACGTAGACTTGGGACACTTGTAACCTAGACTGGGGACACTTGTAACGTAGACTCGGGACACTCAGAACGTAGACTCTGGACACTCAGAACGTAGACTCGGAAACCCATAACGTAGACTCGGGATACCCGTAACGTAGACTCGGGACACTCAGAATGTAGACTCGGGACACTCAGAAAGTAGACTCGGAAACTCATAACGTAGACTCGGGACACCCGTAACGTAGACTCGGGACACTCAGAATGTAGACTCGGGACACTCAGAAAGTAGACTGGGGACACTCGTAACGTAGACTTGGGACACTCAGAATGTAGTCTCGGGACAATCAGAATGTAGTCTCGGGACACTCAGAATGTAGACTCGGGACAATCAGAATGTAGACTCGAGACACTCAGAATGTAGACTCGGGACACACAGAATGTAGACTCGAGACACTCAGAATGTAGACTCTGGACACTCAGAACGTAGAGTCGGAAACCCATAACGTAGACTCGGGACACCCGTAACGTAGACTCGGGACACTCAGAATGTAGACTCGGGACACTCAGAAAGTAGACTGGGGACACTCGTAACGTAGACTTGGGACACTTGTAACCTAGACTTGGGACACTTGTAACCTAGACTTGGGACACCTGTAACGTAGACTCGGGACACTCAGAACGTAGACTCGGGACACTCAGAATGTAGACTCTGGACACTCAGAACGTAGACTCGGAAACCCATAATGTAGACTCGAGACAATCAGATTGTAGACTCGGAAACCCATAAGGTAGACTCGGGACACCCGTAACGTAGACTCGGGACACTCAGAAAGTAGACTCGGGACACCCGTAACGTAGACTCGGGACAATCAGAATGTAGACTCGGGACAATCAGAATGTAGACTCGGGACACTCAGAAAGTAGACTGGGGACACTTGTAACGTAGACTCGGGGCACTCGGAATGTAGACTCGAGACACTCGTAACGTAGACTTGGGACACTTGTAACCTAGACTTGGGACACTTGTAACGTAGACTCGGAAACCCATAACGGAGACTCGGGACACCCATAACGTAGACTCGGGACACTCAGAATGTAGACTCGGGACACTCAGAAAGTAGACTGGGGACACTCGTAATGTAGACTCGGGACACTCAGAATGTAGACTCGGGACAATCAGAATGTAGACTCGGGACACTCAGAATGTAGACTCTGGACACTCAGAACGTAGACTCGGAAACCCATAACGGAGACTCGGGACACCCATAACGTAGACTCGGGACACTCAGAATGTAGACTCGGGACACTCAGAAAGTAGACCGGGACACTCGTAATGTAGACTCGGGACACTCAGAATGTAGTCTCGGGACAATCAGAACGTAGACTCGGGACACTCAGAACGTAGACTCGGGACACCCATAACGTAGACTCGGGACACTCAGAATGTAGTCTCGGGACAATCAGAACGTAGACTCGGGACACTCAGAACGTAGACTCGGGACACTCAGAACGTAGACTCGGGACACTCAGAATGTAGACTCGGGACACTCAGAAAGTAGACTGGGGACACTCGTAACGTAGACTCGGGACACTCAGAAAGTAGACTGGGGACACTCGTAACGTAGACTCGGGACACTCAGAAAGTAGACTGGGGACACTCGTAACGTAGACTCGGGACACTCAGAAAGTAGACTGGGGACACTCGTAACGTAGACTCGGGACACTCAGAATGTAGTCTCGAGACACTCGTAATGTAGACTTGGGACACTCAGAACGTAAACTAGGGACACTCGTAACGTAGACTCGGGACACTCGTAATGTAGACTCGGGACACTCAGAATGTAGTCTCGGGACACTCAGGATGTAGTCTCGGGACAATCAGAACGTAGACTCGGGACACTCGTAATGTAGACTCGGGACACTCAGAATGTAGTCTCGGGACACTCAGAATGTAGTCTCGGGACAATCAGAACGTAGACTCGGGACACTCGTAACGTAGACTCGGGACACTCAGAATGTAGACTCTGGACACTCAGAACGTAGACTCGGAAACCCATAATGTAGACTCGGGACAATCAGAATGTAGACTCGGAAACCCATAACGTAGACTCGGGATACCCGTAACGTAGACTCGGGACACTCAGAATGTAGACTCGGGACACTCAGAATGTAGACTCGGGACACTCAGAACGTAGACTCGGGACACTCAGAAAGTAGACTGGGGACACTTGTAACGTAGACTCGGGACAATCAGAATGTAGACTCGGGACAATCAGAATGTAGACTCGGGACAATCAGAATGTAGACTGGGGACACTCATAATGTAGACTCGGGACACTCAGAATGTAGACTCGGGACAATCAGAACGTAGACTCGGGACACTCAGAATGTAGACTCGAGACAATCAGAATGTAGACTGGGGACACTCATAATGTAGACTCGGGACAATCAGAATGTAGACTGGGGACACTCAGAATGTAGACTCGGGACAATCATAACGTAGACTCGGGACACTCAGAATGTAGACTCGAGACAATCAGAATGTAGACTGGGGACACTCATAATGTAGACTCGGGACAATCAGAATGTAGACTGGGGACACTCAGAATGTAGACTCGGGACAATCAGAACGTAGACTCGGGACACTCAGAATGTAGACTCGAGACAATCAGAATGTAGACTGGGGACACTCATAATGTAGACTCGGGACAATCAGAATGTAGACTGGGGACACTCAGAATGTAGACTCGGGACAATCATAACGTAGACTCGGGACACTCAGAATGTAGACTCGGGACACTCAGAATGTAGACTCAGGACAATCAGAACGTAGACTCGGGACACTCAGAATGTAGACTCGGGACACTCAGAATGTAGACTCAGGACAATCAGAATGTAGACTCGGGACACTCAGAATGTAGACTCGGGACAATCAGAATGTAGACTCGAGACACTCGTAACGTAGACTTGGGACACTTGTAACCTAGACTTGGGACACTTGTAACGTAGACTCGGGACACTCAGAACGTAGACTCGGGACACTCAGAATGTAGACTCTGGACACTCAGAACGTAGACTCGGAAACCCATAACGGAGACTCGGGACACTCAGAATGTAGACTCGGGACACTCAGAAAGTAGACTGGGGACACTCGTAATGTAGACTCGGGACACTCAGAATGTAGACCGGGACACTCGTAATGTAGACTCGGGACAATCAGAATGTAGACCGGGACACTCGTAATGTAGACTCGGGACACTCGTAATGTAGACTCGGGACACTCAGAATGTAGTCTCGGGACAATCAGAACGTAGACTCGGGACACTCAGAACGTAGACTCGGGACACCCATAACGTAGACTCGGGACACTCAGAATGTAGTCTCGGGACACTCAGAATGTAGACTGGGGACACTCAGAATGTAGACTCGGGACACTCAGAATGTAGACTCGGGACACTCAGAATGTAGTCTCGGGACACTCAGAATGTAGACTGGGACACTCAGAATGTAGACTCGGGACACTCAGAATGTAGACTCGGGACACTCAGAATGTAGACTCGGGACACTCAGAATGTAGACTCGGGACACTCAGAAAGTAGTCTCGGGACAATCAGAACGTAGACTCGGGACACTCAGAACGTAGACTCGGGACACCCATAACGTAGACTCGGGACACTCAGAATGTAGTCTCGGGACACTCAGAATGTAGACTGGGGACACTCAGAATGTAGACTGGGGACACTCGTAATGTAGACTCGGGACACTCAGAATGTAGTCTCGGGACAATCAGAATGTAGACCGGGACACTCAGAATGTAGACTGGGGACACTCAGAATGTAGACTGGGGACACTCAGAATGTAGACTGGGGACACTCAGAATGTGGACTCGGGACACTCGTAATGTAGACTCGGGACACTCAGAATGTAGACTCGGGACACTCAGAATGTAGACTCGGGACACTCAGAAAGTAGACTCGGGACACTCAGAATGTAGTCTCGGGACACTCAGAATGTAGACTGGGGACACTCAGAATGTAGACTGGGGACACTCAGAATGTAGTCTCGGGACACTCAGAATGTAGACTGGGGACACTCAGAATGTAGACTGGGGACACTCAGAATGTAGTCTCGGGACACTCGTAATGTAGACTCGGGACACTCAGAATGTAGTCTCGGGACAATCAGAATGTAGACCGGGACACTCAGAATGTAGACTGGGGACACTCAGAATGTAGACTGGGGACACTCGTAATGTAGACTCGGGACACTCAGAATGTAGACTCGGGACAATCAGAATGTAGACTCGGGACACTCAGAATGTAGACTCGGGACACTCAGAATGTAGTCTCGGGACAATCAGAATGTAGACTCGGGACACTCAGAAAGTAGACTCGGGACACTCAGAATGTAGACTCGGGACAATCAGAATGTAGACTCGGGACAATCAGAATGTAGACTCGGGACACTCAGAATGTAGACTCGGGACAATCAGAATGTAGACTCGGGACACTCAGAATGTAGTCTCGGGACAATCAGAATGTAGACTCGGGACACTCAGAAAGTAGACTCGGGACACTCAGAAAGTAGACTGGGGACACTCAAAATGTAGACTCGAGACACTCAGAATGTAGTCTCGGGACACTCAGAACGTAGACTCGAGACACTCAGAACGTAGACTCGGGACAATCAGAATGTAGACTCGGGACACTCAGAATGTAGACTCGGGACACTCAGAAAGTAGACTCGGGACACTCAGAATGTAGACTCGGGACAATCAGAATGTAGACTCGGGACACTCGTAACGTAGACTTGGAAACCCATAACGTAGACTCGGGACACCCGTAACGTAGACTCGGGACACTCAGAAAGTAGACTCGGGACACTCAGAATGTAGACTCGAGACACTCAGAATGTAGACTCGGGACACTCGTAATGTAGACTCGGGACACTCGTAATGTAGACTCGGGACAATCAGAACGTAGTCTCGGGACACTCAGAAAGTAGACTGGGGACACTCAGAATGTAGACTCGGGACACTCAGAATGTAGACTCGGGACACTCAGAATGTAGACTCGTGACACTCGTAATGTAGACTCGGGACACTCAGAATGTAGACTCGGGGCAATCAGAATGTAGACTCGGGACAATCAGAATGTAGACTCGGGACAATCAGAATGTAGACTCGGGACACTCAGAATGTAGACTCGGGACAATCAGAATGTAGTCTCGGGACAATCAGAATGTAGACCGGGACACTCGTAATGTAGACTCGGGACTCTCAGAATGTAGTCTCGGGACACTCAGAATGTAGACTCGGGGCAATCAGAATGTAGTCTCGGGACAATCAGAATGTAGACCGGGACACTCGTAATGTAGACTCGGGACAATCAGAATGTAGACTCGTGACACTCAGAATGTAGACTCGGGACACTCGTAATGTAGACTCGGGACTCTCAGAATGTAGACTCGGGACACTCAGAATGTAGACTCGGGGCAATCAGAATGTAGACTCGGGACAATCAGAATGTAGACTCGGGACAATCAGAATGTAGACTCGGGACACTCAGAATGTAGACTCGGGACAATCAGAATGTAGTCTCGGGACAATCAGAATGTAGACCGGGACACTCGTAATGTAGACTCGGGACTCTCAGAATGTAGTCTCGGGACACTCAGAATGTAGTCTCGGGACACTCAGAATGTAGACTCGGGACACTCAGAACGTAGACTCGGGACAATCAGAATGTAGACTCGGGATACTTGGAATGTAGACTCGGGACAATCGTGACGTAGACTCGAGACACTCGTAACGTAGACCGGGACACTCAGAATGTAGTCTCGGGACAATCAGAACGTAGACTCGGGACAATCAGAATGTAGACTCGGGATACTTGGAATGTAGACTCGGGACAATCGTGACGTAGACTCGAGACACTCGTAACGTAGACCGGGACACTCAGAATGTAGTCTCGGGACAATCAGAACGTAGACTCGGGACAATCAGAATGTAGACTCGGGATACTTGGAATGTAGACTCGGGACAATCGTGACGTAGACTCGAGACACTCGTAATGTAGACTCGGGACACTCAGAATGTAGTCTCGGGACACTCAGAATGTAGTCTCGGGACACTCAGAATGTAGTCTCGGGACAATCAGAACGTAGACTCGGGACAATCAGAATGTAGACTCGGGATACTTGGAATGTAGACTCGGGACAATCGTGACGTAGACTCGAGACACTCGTAACGTAGACCGGGACACTCAGAATGTAGTCTCAGGACACTCAGAATGTAGTCTCGGGACAATCAGAATGTAGACTCGGGACACTCAGAACGTAGACGCGGGACAATCAGAATGTAGACTCGGGACTCTCAGAACGTAGACTCGGGACACTCAGAATGTAGACTCGGGACACTCGTAATGTAGACTCAGGACACTCGGAATGTGGACTCGGGACACTCGTAATGTAGACTCGGGACACTAAGAACGTAGACTCAGCACACACAGAACGTAGACTCGGGAGACTAAGAATGTAGACTCAGCACACACAGAACGTAGACTCAAGACACTCGTAATGTAGACCGGGACACTCAGAATGTAGTCTCGGGACACCTGTAATGTACACTTGGGACACTCAGAACGTAGACTCGAGACACTCGTAACATAGACTTGGGACACTTGTAACGTAGACTTGGGACACTTGTAACGTAGACTTGGGACACTCAGAACGTAAACTAGGGACACTCGTAACGTAGACTCAGGACACTCAGAACGTAAACTCGGGATACTCGTAACGTAGACTTGGGACACTTGTAACGTAGACTCGGGACACTCAGAACGTAGACTCGTGACACTCAGAATGTAGACTCGGGACACACAGAACGTAGACTCGGGACACTCAGAATGTAGACTCGAGACACTCGTAATGTAGACCGGGACACTCAGAATGTAGTCTCGGGACACTCGTAATGTAGACTCGGGACACTCGTAATGTAGACCGGGACACTCAGAATGTAGACTCGGGACCCCTGTAACGTACACTCTGGACACTCAGAACGTAGACTCGAGACACTCGTAACATAGACTTGGGACACTTGTAACGTAGACTTGGGACACTCAGAACGTAAACTAGGGACACTCGTAACGTAGACTCAGGACACTCAGAACGTAGACTCGGGACACCCATAACGTAGACTCGGGACACTCAGAATGTAGACTCGGGACACCCATAACGTAGACTCGGGACACTCAGAATGTAGACTCGGGACACCCATAACGTAGACTCGGGACACTCAGAACGTAGACTCGGGACACTCAGAATGTAGACTCGGGACACTCAGAATGTAGACTGGGGACACTCGTAACGTAGACTTGGGACACTTGTAACCTAGACTTGGGACACTTGTAACGTAGACTCGGGACACTCAGAATGTAGACTCGGGACACTCAGAATGTAGACTCGGGGCAATCAGAATGTAGACTCGGGACACTCAGAATGTAGACTCGGGGCAATCAGAATGTAGACTCGGGACACTCAGAATGTAGACTCGGGACACTCAGAATGTAGACTCGGGACACTCAGAATGTAGACTGGGGACACTCGTAATCAAGACTCGGGACACTCAGAATGTAGACTCTGGACACTCAGAATGTAGACTCGCGACACTCAGAATGTAGACTCGGGACACTCAGAATGTAGACTCGGGACACTCGTAATGTAGACTCTGGACACTCAGAATGTAGACTCGGGACACTCAGAATGTAGACTCGGGACACTCAGAATGTAGACTCGGGACACTCAGAATGTAGACTCGGGACAATCAGAATGTAGACTCGGGACAATCAGAATGTAGACTCGGGACACTCAGAATGTAGTCTCGGGACACACAGAACGTAGACTCGGGACACTCAGAATGTAGACTCGGGACACTCAGAATGTAGTCTCGGGACACTCAGAACGTAGACTCGGGACACTCAGAATGTAGACTCGGGACACTCAGAATGTAGACTCGGGACAATCATAATGTAGACTCGGGACACTCAGAATGTAGACTCGGGACAATCAGAATGTAGACTCGGGACAATCAGAATGTAGACTCGGGACAATCAGAATGTAGACTCGGGACACTCAGAATGTAGACTCGGGACACTCAGAATGTAGACTCAGGACACTCAGAATGTAGACTCGGGACAATCATAATGTAGACTCGGGACACTCAGAATGTAGACTTGGGACACTCAGAATGTAGACTGGGGACACTCATAATGTAGACTCGGGACACTCAGAATGTAGTCTCGGGACACTCAGAATGTAGTCTCGGGACAATCAGAATGTAGACTCGGGACAATCAGAATGTAGACTCGGGACAATCAGAATGTAGACTGGGGACACTCGTAATGTAGACTCGGGACACTCAGAATGTAGACTGGGGACACTCGTAATGTAGACTCGAGACAATCAGAATGTAGACTCGGGACACTCAGAATGTAGACTCGGGACAATCAGAATGTAGACTGGGGACACTCGTAATGTAGACTCGAGACAATCAGAATGTAGACTCGGGACACTCAGAATGTAGACTCGGGACAATCAGAATGTAGACTCGGGACACTCAGAATGTAGACTCGGGACACTCAGAATGTAGACTCGGGACACTCAGAATGTAGACTGGGGACACTCGTAATGTAGACTCGAGACAATCAGAATGTAGACTCGGGACACTCAGAATGTAGACTCGGGACAATCAGAATGTAGACTCGGGACACTCAGAATGTAGACTCGGGACACTCAGAATGTAGACTCGGGACACTCAGAATGTAGACTCGGGACACACAGAATGTAGACTCGGGACACTCAGAATGTAGACTCGTGACACTCGTAATGTAGACTCGGGACAATCAGAATGTAGACTCGGGACAATCAGAATGTAGTCTCGGGACAATCAGAATGTAGACTCGGGACAATCAGAATGTAGTCTCGGGACAATCAGAATGTAGACTGGGGACACTCAGAATGTAGACTGGGGACACTCAGAATGTAGACTGGGGACACTCAGAACGTAGACTCGGGACACTCAGAATGTAGACTCGGGACACAGAATGTAGACTCGAGACACTCGTAACGTAGACTTGGGACACTTGTAACCTAGACTTGGGACACTTGTAACGTAGACTCGGGACAATCAGAATGTAGACTCGGGGCACTCAGAATGTAGACTCGAGACACTCGTAACGTAGACTTGGGACACTTGTAACCTAGACTTGGGACACTTGTAACGTAGACTCGGGACACTCAGAATGTAGACTGGGGACACTCAGAATGTAGACTCTGGACACTCAGAAAGTAGACTCGGGACAATCAGAATGTAGACTGGGGACACTCAGAATGTAGACTCGGGACAATCAGAATGTAGACTCGGGACACTCAGAATGTAGACTCGGGACACTCAGAATGTAGACTCGGGACAATCAGAATGTAGACTCGGGACACTCAGAATGTAGACTCGTGACACTCGTAATGTAGACTCGGGACACTCAGAATGTAGACTCGGGACACTCAGAATGTAGACTCGGGACACTAAGAATGTAGACTCGGGACACTCAGAATGTAGACTCGGGACACTAAGAATGTAGACTCGGGACAATCAGAATGTAGACTCGGGACACTCAGAATGTAGACTCGGGACACTCAGAATGTAGACTCGTGACACTCGTAATGTAGACTCTGGACACTCAGAAAGTAGACTCGGGACACTCAGAATGTAGACTCGGGACACTCAGAATGTAGACTCGGGACACTAAGAATGTAGACTCGGGACACTCAGAATGTAGACTCGGGACACTCAGAATGTAGACTCGGGACACTCAGAATGTAGACTCGGGACACTCAGAATGTAGACTGGGGACACTCAGAATGTAGACTCGGGACACTCAGAATGTAGACTCGGGACACTCAGAATGTAGACTCTGGACACTCAGAAAGTAGACTCGGGACACTCAGAATGTAGACTCGGGACACTCAGAATGTAGACTCGGGACACTAAGAACGTAGACTCGGGACACTCAGAATGTAGACTCGGGACACTCAGAATGTAGACTGGGGACACTCAGAATGTAGACTGGGGACACTCAGAACGTAGACTCGGGACACTCAGAATGTAGACTCGGGACACTCAGAATGTAGACTGGGGACACTCAGAATGTAGACTCGGGACACTCAGAATGTAGACTCGGGACACTCAGAATGTAGACTCGGGACACTCAGAATGTAGACTCGGGACACTAAGAACGTAGACTCGGGACACTCAGAATGTAGACTCGGGACACTCAGAATGTAGACTGGGGACACTCAGAATGTAGACTGGGGACACTCAGAACGTAGACTCGGGGCACTCAGAATGTAGACTCGGGACACTCAGAATGTAGACTCGGGACACTCAGAATGTAGACTCGGGACACTCAGAATGTAGACTGGGGACACTCAGAATGTAGTCTCGGGACACTCAGAATGTAGACTCGGGGCAATCAGAATGTAGTCTCGGGACAATCAGAATGTAGACCGGGACACTCGTAATGTAGACTCGGGACAATCAGAATGTAGACTCGTGACACTCAGAATGTAGACTCGGGACACTCGTAATGTAGACTCGGGACTCTCAGAATGTAGACTCGGGACACTCAGAATGTAGACTCGGGGCAATCAGAATGTAGACTCGGGACAATCAGAATGTAGACTCGGGACAATCAGAATGTAGACTCGGGACACTCAGAATGTAGACTCGGGACAATCAGAATGTAGTCTCGGGACAATCAGAATGTAGACCGGGACACTCGTAATGTAGACTCGGGACTCTCAGAATGTAGTCTCGGGACACTCAGAATGTAGTCTCGGGACACTCAGAATGTAGACTCGGGACACTCAGAACGTAGACTCGGGACAATCAGAATGTAGACTCGGTATACTTGGAATGTAGACTCGGGACAATCGTGACGTAGACTCGAGACACTCGTAACGTAGACCGGGACACTCAGAATGTAGTCTCGGGACAATCAGAACGTAGACTCGGGACAATCAGAATGTAGACTCGGGATACTTGGAATGTAGACTCGGGACAATCGTGACGTAGACTCGAGACACTCGTAACGTAGACCGGGACACTCAGAATGTAGTCTCGGGACAATCAGAACGTAGACTCGGGACAATCAGAATGTAGACTCGGGATACTTGGAATGTAGACTCGGGACAATCGTGACGTAGACTCGAGACACTCGTAATGTAGACTCGGGACACTCAGAATGTAGTCTCGGGACACTCAGAATGTAGTCTCGGGACACTCAGAATGTAGTCTCGGGACAATCAGAACGTAGACTCGGGACAATCAGAATGTAGACTCGGGATACTTGGAATGTAGACTCGGGACAATCGTGACGTAGACTCGAGACACTCGTAACGTAGACCGGGACACTCAGAATGTAGTCTCAGGACACTCAGAATGTAGTCTCGGGACAATCAGAATGTAGACTCGGGACACTCAGAACGTAGACGCGGGACAATCAGAATGTAGACTCGGGACTCTCAGAACGTAGACTCGGGACACTCAGAATGTAGACTCGGGACACTCGTAATGTAGACTCAGGACACTCGGAATGTGGACTCGGGACACTCGTAATGTAGACTCGGGACACTAAGAACGTAGACTCAGCACACACAGAACGTAGACTCGGGAGACTAAGAATGTAGACTCAGCACACACAGAACGTAGACTCAAGACACTCGTAATGTAGACCGGGACACTCAGAATGTAGTCTCGGGACACCTGTAATGTACACTTGGGTCACTCAGAACGTAGACTCGAGACACTCGTAACATAGACTTGGGACACTTGTAACGTAGACTTGGGACACTTGTAACGTAGACTTGGGACACTCAGAACGTAAACTAGGGACACTCGTAACGTAGACTCAGGACACTCAGAACGTAAACTCGGGATACTCGTAACGTAGACTTGGGACACTTGTAACGTAGACTCGGGACACTCAGAACGTAGACTCGTGACACTCAGAATGTAGACTCGGGACACACAGAACGTAGACTCGGGACACTCAGAATGTAGACTCGAGACACTCGTAATGTAGACCGGGACACTCAGAATGTAGTCTCGGGACACTCGTAATGTAGACTCGGGACACTCGTAATGTAGACCGGGACACTCAGAATGTAGACTCGGGACACCTGTAACGTACACTCTGGACACTCAGAACGTAGACTCGAGACACTCGTAACATAGACTTGGGACACTTGTAACGTAGACTTGGGACACTCAGAACGTAAACTAGGGACACTCGTAACGTAGACTCAGGACACTCAGAACGTAGACTCGGGACACCCATAACGTAGACTCGGGACACTCAGAATGTAGACTCGGGACACCCATAACGTAGACTCGGGACACTCAGAATGTAGACTCGGGACACCCATAACGTAGACTCGGGACACTCAGAACGTAGACTCGGGACACTCAGAATGTAGACTCGGGACACTCAGAATGTAGACTGGGGACACTCGTAACGTAGACTTGGGACACTTGTAACCTAGACTTGGGACACTTGTAACGTAGACTCGGGACACTCAGAATGTAGACTCGGGACACTCAGAATGTAGACTCGGGGCAATCAGAATGTAGACTCGGGACACTCAGAATGTAGACTCGGGGCAATCAGAATGTAGACTCGGGACACTCAGAATGTAGACTCGGGACACTCAGAATGTAGACTCGGGACACTCAGAATGTAGACTGGGGACACTCGTAATCAAGACTCGGGACACTCAGAATGTAGACTCTGGACACTCAGAATGTAGACTCGCGACACTCAGAATGTAGACTCGGGACACTCAGAATGTAGACTCGGGACACTCAGAATGTAGACTCGGGACACTCAGAATGTAGACTCGGGACAATCAGAATGTAGACTCGGGACAATCAGAATGTAGACTCGGGACACTCAGAATGTAGACTCGGGGCAATCAGAATGTAGACTCGGGACACTCAGAATGTAGACTCGGGACAATCAGAATGTAGACTCGGGACACTCAGAATGTAGACTCGGGGCAATCAGAATGTAGACTCGGGACACTCAGAATGTAGACTCGGGACACTCGTAATGTAGACTCTGGACACTCAGAATGTAGACTCGGGACACTCAGAATGTAGACTCGGGACACTCAGAATGTAGACTCGGGACACTCAGAATGTAGACTCGGGACAATCAGAATGTAGACTCGGGACAATCAGAATGTAGACTCGGGACACTCAGAATGTAGTCTCGGGACACACAGAACGTAGACTCGGGACACTCAGAATGTAGACTCGGGACACTCAGAATGTAGTCTCGGGACACTCAGAACGTAGACTCGGGACACTCAGAATGTAGACTCGGGACACTCAGAATGTAGACTCGGGACAATCATAATGTAGACTCGGGACACTCAGAATGTAGACTCGGGACAATCAGAATGTAGACTCGGGACAATCAGAATGTAGACTCGGGACAATCAGAATGTAGACTCGGGACACTCAGAATGTAGACTCGGGACACTCAGAATGTAGACTCAGGACACTCAGAATGTAGACTCGGGACAATCATAATGTAGACTCGGGACACTCAGAATGTAGACTTGGGACACTCAGAATGTAGACTGGGGACACTCATAATGTAGACTCGGGACACTCAGAATGTAGACTCGGGACACTCAGAATGTAGTCTCGGGACAATCAGAATGTAGACTCGGGACACACAGAATGTAGACTCGGGACAATCAGAATGTAGACTCGGGACAATCAGAATGTAGACTGGGGACACTCGTAATGTAGACTCGGGACACTCAGAATGTAGACTGGGGACACTCGTAATGTAGACTCGAGACAATCAGAATGTAGACTCGGGACACTCAGAATGTAGACTCGGGACAATCAGAATGTAGACTGGGGACACTCGTAATGTAGACTCGAGACAATCAGAATGTAGACTCGGGACACTCAGAATGTAGACTCGGGACAATCAGAATGTAGACTCGGGACACTCAGAATGTAGACTCGGGACACTCAGAATGTAGACTCGGGACACTCAGAATGTAGACTCGGGACACACAGAATGTAGACTCGGGACACTCAGAATGTAGACTCGTGACACTCGTAATGTAGACTCGGGACAATCAGAATGTAGACTCGGGACAATCAGAATGTAGTCTCGGGACAATCAGAATGTAGACTCGGGACAATCAGAATGTAGTCTCGGGACAATCAGAATGTAGACTGGGGACACTCAGAATGTAGACTGGGGACACTCAGAATGTAGACTGGGGACACTCAGAACGTAGACTCGGGACACTCAGAATGTAGACTCGGGACACAGAATGTAGACTCGAGACACTCGTAACGTAGACTTGGGACACTTGTAACCTAGACTTGGGACACTTGTAACGTAGACTCGGGACAATCAGAATGTAGACTCGGGGCACTCAGAATGTAGACTCGAGACACTCGTAACGTAGACTTGGGACACTTGTAACCTAGACTTGGGACACTTGTAACGTAGACTCGGGACACTCAGAATGTAGACTGGGGACACTCAGAATGTAGACTCTGGACACTCAGAAAGTAGACTCGGGACAATCAGAATGTAGACTGGGGACACTCAGAATGTAGACTCGGGACAATCAGAATGTAGACTCGGGACACTCAGAATGTAGACTCGGGACACTCAGAATGTAGACTCGGGACAATCAGAATGTAGACTCGGGACACTCAGAATGTAGACTCGTGACACTCGTAATGTAGACTCGGGACACTCAGAATGTAGACTCGGGACACTCAGAATGTAGACTCGGGACACTAAGAATGTAGACTCGGGACACTCAGAATGTAGACTCGGGACACTAAGAATGTAGACTCGGGACAATCAGAATGTAGACTCGGGACACTCAGAATGTAGACTCGGGACACTCAGAATGTAGACTCGTGACACTCGTAATGTAGACTCTGGACACTCAGAAAGTAGACTCGGGACACTCAGAATGTAGACTCGGGACACTCAGAATGTAGACTCGGGACACTAAGAATGTAGACTCGGGACACTCAGAATGTAGACTCGGGACACTCAGAATGTAGACTCGGGACACTCAGAATGTAGACTCGGGACACTCAGAATGTAGACTGGGGACACTCAGAATGTAGACTCGGGACACTCAGAATGTAGACTCGGGACACTCAGAATGTAGACTCTGGACACTCAGAAAGTAGACTCGGGACACTCAGAATGTAGACTCGGGACACTCAGAATGTAGACTCGGGACACTAAGAACGTAGACTCGGGACACTCAGAATGTAGACTCGGGACACTCAGAATGTAGACTGGGGACACTCAGAATGTAGACTGGGGACACTCAGAACGTAGACTCGGGACACTCAGAATGTAGACTCGGGACACTCAGAATGTAGACTGGGGACACTCAGAATGTAGACTCGGGACACTCAGAATGTAGACTCGGGACACTCAGAATGTAGACTCGGGACACTCAGAATGTAGACTGGGGACACTCAGAATGTAGACTCGGGACACTCAGAATGTAGACTGGGGACACTCAGAATGTAGACTGGGGACACTCAGAATGTAGACTGGGGACACTCAGAATGTAGACTCGGGATACTCAGAATGTAGACTGGGGACACTCAGAATGTAGACTGGGGACACTCAGAATGTAGACTGGGGACACTCAGAATGTAGACTCGGGACACTCAGAATGTAGACTGGGGACACTCAGAATGTAGACTCGGGACACTCAGAATGTAGACTGGGGACACTCAGAATGTAGACTGGGGACACTCAGAATGTAGACTGGGGACACTCAGAATGTAGACTCGGGACACTCAGAATGTAGACTGGGGACACTCAGAATGTAGACTGGGGACACTCAGAATGTAGACTCGGGACACTCAGAATGTAGACTGGGGACACTCAGAATGTAGACTCGGGACACTCAGAATGTAGACTCGGGACACTCAGAATGTAGACTGGGGACACTCAGAATGTAGACTGGGGACACTCAGAATGTAGACTGGGGACACTCAGAACGTAGACTCGGGACACTCAGAATGTAGACTCGGGACACAGAATGTAGACTCGAGACACTCGTAACGTAGACTTGGGACACTTGTAACCTAGACTTGGGACACTTGTAACGTAGACTCGGGACAATCAGAATGTAGACTCGGGGCACTCAGAATGTAGACTCGAGACACTCGTAACGTAGACTTGGGACACTTGTAACCTAGACTTGGGACACTTGTAACGTAGACTCGGGACACTCAGAATGTAGACTGGGGACACTAAGAATGTAGACTGGGGACACTCAAAACGTAGACTCGGGACACTCAGAATGTAGACTCGGGACACTCAGAATGTAGTCTCGGGACAATCAGAATGTAGACTCGGGACAATCAGAATGTAGACTCGGGACACACAGAATGTAGACTCGGGACACTCAGAATGTAGACTGGGGACACTCAGAACGTAGACTCGGGACACTCAGAATGTAGACTCGGGACACTCAGAATGTAGACTCGGGACAATCAGAATGTAGACTCGGGACACTCAGAATGTAGACTCGGGACACTCAGAATGTAGACTCGGGACAATCAGAACGTAGACTCGGGACACTCAGAATGTAGACTCGGGACAATCAGAACGTAGACTCGGGACACTCAGAATGTAGACTCGGGACACTCAGAATGTAGACTCGGGACAATCAGAACGTAGACTCGGGACACTCAGAATGTAGACTCGGGACAATCAGAACGTAGACTCGGGACACTCAGAATGTAGACTCGGGACAATCAGAATGTAGACTCGGGACACACAGAATGTAGACTCGGGACACTCAGAATGTAGACTGGGGACACTCAGAACGTAGACTCGGGACACTCAGAATGTAGACTGGGGACACTCAGAATGTAGACTCGGGACACTCAAAATGTAGACTCGAGACACTCGTAATGTAGACTCGGGACACTCAGAATGTAGACTCGGGACACTCGTAATGTAGACTCGGGACACTCAGAATGTAGTCTCGGGACAATCAGAATGTAGACTCGGGACACTCAGAATGTAGACTCGGGACACTCAGAATGTAGACTCGGGACACTCAGAATGTAGACTGGGGACACTCAGAACGTAGACTCGGGACACCCGTAATGTAGACTCGCGACACTCAGAATGTAGTCTCGGGACAATCAGAATGTAGTCTCGGGACAATCAGAATGTAGACTCGCGACACTCAGAATGTAGACTCGGGACAATCAGAATGTAGACTCGGGACACTCAGAATGTAGACTCGGGACACTCAGAATGTAGACTCGCGACACTCAGAATGTAGTCTCGGGACAATCAGAATGTAGTCTCGGGACAATCAGAATGTAGACTCGGGACACTCAGAATGTAGTCTCGGGACACTCAGAATGTAGACTCGGGACACTCAGAATGTAGACTCGGGACACTCAGAATGTAGACTCGGGACACTCAGAATGTAGACTCGGGACACTCAGAATGTAGACTGGGGACACTCAGAACGTAGACTCGGGACACCCGTAATGTAGACTCGCGACACTCAGAATGTAGTCTCGGGACAATCAGAATGTAGTCTCGGGACAATCAGAATGTAGACTCGGGACACTCAGAATGTAGACTGGGGACACTCAGAATGTAGACTCGGGACAATCAGAATGTAGACTCGAGACAATCAGAATGTAGACTCGGGACACTCAGAATGTAGACTCGCGACACTCAGAATGTAGTCTCGGGACACTCAGAATGTAGACTCGGGACAATCAGAATGTAGACTCGGGACACTCAGAATGTAGTCTCGGGACAATCAGAATGTAGACTCGTGACACTCAGAAAGTAGTCTCGGGACACTCAGAATGTAGACTCGGGACACTCGTAATGTAGACTCGCGACACTCAGAATGTAGACTCGTGACACTCAGAATGTAGACTCGGGACACTCAGAATGTAGACTGGGGACACTCAGAATGTAGACTCGGGACACTCAGAAAGTAGTCTCGGGACACTCAGAATGTAGACTCGCGACACTCAGAATGTAGACTCGGGACACTCAGAAAGTAGTCTCGGGACACTCAGAATGTAGTCTCGGGACACTCAGAAAGTAGTCTCGGGACACTCAGAATGTAGTCTCGGGACACTCGTAATGTAGACTCGCGACACTCAGAATGTAGTCTCGGGACACTCACAATGTAGACTCGGGACACTCAGAATGTAGTCTCGGGACAATCAGAATGTAGTCTCGGGACACTCAGAATGTAGACTCGGGACACTCAGAAAGTAGTCTCGGGACACTCAGAAAGTAGTCTCGGGACACTCAGAATGTAGACTGGGGACACTCGTAATGTAGACTCGCGACACTCAGAATGTAGTCTCGGGACACTCAGAAAGTAGTCTCGGGACACTCAGAATGTAGACTCGGGACACTCAGAATGTAGACTCGGGACACTCGTAATGTAGACTCGCGACACTCAGAATGTAGACTCGTGACACTCAGAAAGTAGTCTCGGGACACTCAGAATGTAGACTCGGGACACTCGTAATGTAGACTCGCGACACTCAGAATGTAGTCTCGGGACACTCAGAATGTAGTCTCGGGACACTCAGAAAGTAGTCTCGGGACACTCAGAATGTAGACTCGGGACACTCAGAATGTAGTCTCGGGACAATCAGAATGTAGACTCGCGACACTCAGAATGTAGTCTCGGGACACTCAGAAAGTAGTCTCGGGACACTCAGAATGTAGACTCGGGACACTCGTAATGTAGACTCGCGACACTCAGAATGTAGTCTCGGGACACTCAGAATGTAGTCTCGGGACACTCAGAAAGTAGTCTCGGGACACTCAGAATGTAGACTCGGGA
The DNA here is from genome assembly GCF_048418815.1 of Hemitrygon akajei. NCBI lineage: Eukaryota > Metazoa > Chordata > Chondrichthyes > Myliobatiformes > Dasyatidae > Hemitrygon > Hemitrygon akajei. Next base: position 107,583,108 of record NC_133133.1, on the reverse strand, counting down.
CACTCGTAATGTAGACTCGCGACACTCAGAATGTAGTCTCGGGACACTCAGAATGTAGACTGGGGACACTCAGAAAGTAGTCTCGGGACACTCAGAATGTAGACTCGGGACACTCGTAATGTAGACTCGCGACACTCAGAATGTAGACTCGTGACACTCAGAAAGTAGTCTCGGGACACTCAGAATGTAGACTCGGGACACTCAGAATGTAGACTCGGGACACTCAGAACGTAGACTCGGGACAATCAGAATGTAGACTCGTGACACTCAGAAAGTAGTCTCGGGACACTCAGAAAGTAGTCTCGGGACACTCAGAATGTAGACTCGGGACACTCAGAATGTAGTCTCGGTACACTCAGAATGTAGACTGGGGACACTCGTAATGTAGACTCGCGACACTCAGAATGTAGTCTCGGGACACTCAGAATGTAGTCTCGGGACACTCAGAATGTAGACTCGGGACAATCAGAATGTAGTCTCGTGACACTCAGAAAGTAGTCTCGGGACACTCAGAAAGTAGTCTCGGGACACTCAGAATGTAGACTCGGGACACTCAGAATGTAGACTCGGGACACTCAGAACGTAGACTCGGGACAATCAGAATGTAGACTCGTGACACTCAGAAAGTAGTCTCGGGACACTCAGAATGTAGACTGGGGACACTCGTAATGTAGACTCGCGACACTCAGAATGTAGTCTCGGGACACTCAGAATGTAGTCTCGGGACACTCAGAATGTAGACTCGGGACAATCAGAATGTAGTCTCGGGACACTCAGAATGTAGACTCGCGACACTCAGAATGTAGTCTCGGGACACTCAGAATGTAGACTCGCGACACTCAGAATGTAGTCTCGGGACACTCAGAATGTAGACTGGGGACACTCAGAACGTAGACTCGGGACACTCAGAATGTAGACTCGGGACACTCAGAATGTAGACTGGGGACACTCAGAATGTAGACTGGGGACACTCAGAATGTAGACTGGGGACACTCAGAACGTAGACTCGGGACACTCAGAAAGTAGACTGGGGACACTCAGAATGTAGACTGGGGACACTCAGAACGTAGACTCGGGACACTCAGAAAGTAGACTGGGGACACTCAGAAAGTAGACTGGGGACACTCAGAACGTAGACTCGTGACACTCGTAATGTAGACTGGGGACACTCGTAATGTAGACTCGGGACACTCAGAAAGTAGACTGGGGACACTCAGAAAGTAGACTGGGGACACTCAGAACGTAGACTCGGGACACTCAGAAAGTAGACTCGGGACACTCAGAATGTAGACTGGGGACACTCAGAATGTAGACTGGGGACACTCAGAACGTAGACTCGGGACACTCAGAAAGTAGACTGGGGACACTCAGAATGTAGACTGGGGACACTCAGAACGTAGACTCGGGACACTCAGAAAGTAGACTGGGGACACTCAGAAAGTAGACTCGGGACACTCAGAAAGTAGACTCGGGACACTCAGAATGTAGACTGGGGACACTCAGAAAGTAGACTGGGGACACTCAGAACGTAGAATCGGGACACTCAGAAAGTAGACTGGGGACACTCAGAACGTAGACTCGGGACACTCAGAAAGTAGACTGGGGACACTCAGAACGTAGACTCGGGACACTCAGAAAGTAGACTCGGGACACTCAGAATGTAGACTGGGGACACTCGTAATGTAGACTCGGGACACTCAGAATGTAGACTCGGGACAATCAGAATGTAGACTGGGGACACTCAGAATGTAGACTGGGGACACTCGTAATGTAGACTCGGGACACTCAGAATGTAGACTCGGGACAATCAGAATGTAGACTGGGGACACTCAGAATGTAGACTGGGGACACTCGTAATGTAGACTCGGGACACTCAGAATGTAGACTCGGGACAATCAGAATGTAGACTGGGGACACTCAGAATGTAGACTGGGGACACTCGTAATGTAGACTCGGGACACTCAGAATGTAGACTCGGGACACTCAGAATGTAGACTCGGGACAATCAGAATGTAGACTGGGGACACTCAGAATGTAGACTGGGGACACTCAGAATGTAGACTCGGGACACTCAGAATGTAGACTCGGGACACTCAGAATGTAGACTCGGGACAATCAGAATGTAGACTCGGGACACTCAGAATGTAGACTCGGGACACTCAGAATGTAGACTCGGGACACTCAGAATGTAGACTCGGGACACTCGTAATGTAGACTCGCGACACTCAGAATGTAGTCTCGGGACACTCAGAATGTAGTCTCGGGACAATCAGAACGTAGACTCGGGACAATCAGAATGTAGACTCGGGATACTTGGAATGTAGACTCGGGACAATCGTGACGTAGACTCGAGACACTCGTAACGTAGACCGGGACACTCAGAATGTAGTCTCAGGACACTCAGAATGTAGTCTCGGGACACTCAGAACGTAGACGCGGGACAATCAGAATGTAGACTCGGGACACTCAGAACGTAGACTCGGGACACTAAGAACGTAGACTCGGGACACTCAGAATGTAGACTCGGGACAATCAGAATGTAGTCTCGGGACACTCGTAATGTAGACTCAGGACACTCGTAATGTAGACTCAGGACACTCGGAATGTAGACTCAGGACACTCAGAATGTAGACTCAGGACACTCGGAATGTAGACTCAGGACACTCGGAATGTGGACTCGGGACACTCAGAATGTAGACTCGGGACACTCAGAATGTAGACTCGGGACACTCAGAATGTAGACTCGGGACACTAAGAACGTAGACTCGGGACACTCAGAATGTAGACTCGGGACACTCGTAATGTGGACTCGGGACACTCAGAATGTAGACTCGGGACACTAAGAACGTAGACTCGGGACACTCAGAATGTAGACTCGGGACACTCGTAATGTAGACTCAGGACACTCGTAATGTAGACTCGGGACACTAAGAACGTAGACTCAGCACACACAGAACGTAGACTCGGGACACTAAGAATGTAGACTCAGCACACACAGAACGTAGACTCGAGACACTCGTAATGTAGACCGGGACACTCAGAATGTAGTCTCGGGACAATCAGAATGTAGACTCGGGACACTAAGAATGTAGACTCAGCACACACAGAACGTAGACTCGAGACACTCGTAATGTAGACCGGGACACTCAGAATGTAGTCTCGGGACACCTGTAATGTACACTTGGGACACTCAGAACGTAGACTCGAGACACTCGTAACATAGACTTGGGACACTTGTAACGTAGACTTGGGACACTTGTAACGTAGACTTGGGACACTCAGAACATAAACTAGGGACACTCGTAACGTAGACTCAGGACACTCAGAACGTAAACTCGGGATACTCGTAACGTAGACTTGGGACACTTGTAACGTAGACTTGGGACACTTGTAACGTAGACTCGGGACACTCAGAACGTAGACTCGTGACACTCAGAATGTAGACTCGGGACACACAGAACGTAGACTCGGGACACTCAGAATGTAGACTCGAGACACTCGTAATGTAGACCGGGACACTCAGAATGTAGTCTCGGGACACCTGTAACGTACACTCTGGACACTCAGAACGTAGACTCGAGACACTCGTAACATAGACTTGGGACACTTGTAACGTAGACTTGGGACACTCAGAACGTAAACTAGGGACACTCGTAACGTAGACTCAGGACACTCAGAACGTAAACTCGGGATACTCGTAACACAAACTCGGGACACTCGTAACGTAGACTTGGGACACTTGTAACGTAGACTTGGGACACTTGTAACGTAGACTCGGGACACTCAGAACGTAGACTCGGGACACTCAGAATGTAGACTCGGGACACTCAGAATGTAGACTCGAGACACTCGTAATGTAGACTTGGGACACTTGTAACCTAGACTTGGGACACTTGTAACGTAGACTTGGGACACTTGTAACATAGACTCGGGACACTCAGAATGTAGACTCGGGATACTCGTAACGCAAACTCGGGACACTCGTAATGTAGGCTTGGGACACTTGTAACGTAGACTTGGGACACTTGTAACATAGACTCAGCATGATCTCATGAATGGCCTGAAAACCCACTGTTAGTGTACTAAATTATTCCTTTAATGATTCCAGGGCTTCAGCCTGCATTACTTTAGATCATTCTTATTTTCTGCATGTGGAACTTGCAATCTGTGCCAAGTGTGTCTTGTTTTCGTGTGTACCATTAGCTTGTATGATGTACAATACTTGGAGGTAGTAGCCGAGCCAGCACTAAGTAGTAACTGTAATAATCACTGGCAAACCCTAAGAGCTTCAGTAAAGGATTTGTCCGTTACTACAGACAAACCACCATTGACTCATGTACTGACGTCACATGCATAATGACATGATTTAACCTTTGTCTGTATCAATTACTACAGTTTTAACTTTTTGTCCTTTATCCTACTTCAAGTTTTGAAAATAGAACATAGAGGAATATAGCACAGTACAGGCCCTTCAGCTTACGATGTTGTATCAAACTTTTAACCTACTCCAAGATCAATGTAACTCTTCCCTCCCACTCAGCCCTCCATTTTTCTTTTATCTATGTGCCTATCTAAGAGTCTATGAAGTATCCCTAATGTATCTGCCACTACCACCACTACTCTCTGTGTGACTGTTTTAAATCTTGCTCACAATCTCCTTCGTAGCCATCTATAATATTCTTATGAACCTCTACAGATGCAGAAGGAAATAAAACTTATAATCAGTCAGAGAGTTAACAAGATGCCAACCTCTACACAGGGTTCCAATATTTTCCATCAGAAACACTGCCTACCACTTGCATCTTCTCTGGACCAATCTTACTTCTTTACAGACTTTAAGATACATCACCATTCCTTCACTGGCACTGAGGCTGGATCCCCGGACTTCCCAAACACAAGAAGAAGATACTCCCTTATGGACTCTTTCTTAAGGCAAGTAGAAATGGCTGATAAGGGCCAGCTCTTGCCAGTAATGACTGGATCCTGGAAAATAAACAAAATAATTAAAAAATCTGTTTTATGACTGCCCATGCTTAGTTATTATTGATACCATCAATGACATCCATCAATGATATTGTTCTCCAAAAACTTGTAACTTGATTTCAGTTTATTGTCATTCAGCTATCTATATTTAGACAGCTAAATGAAACATCGTTCCTCTAGGGCCATGGAGCAAAAGATGCTACATACAATTACAAACAGAGCACATATAATTATGATCTAACACATACAGTCACAAAATCATATTAGCACAGTCCCTAAATGTCATGGCCTGAAAATTAGTGGTGCATGGAGTGACGTCCTGGAGTTATGTTTCTGCACTTCCTCATCTCCTGTTGGGTCAGTTGCAGACAAAGGTAATACAGAGCAACACACAAAAAATGCTGAAGGAACTCAGCAGATGAGGCACCATCCATGGAAATGAGCAAACAGTCGATGTTTCCGGCTAAGACCCTTTTTCAGGACTGGATGGATAAATCAGCTTGTATTGCAGGGAGCAAACATTGGAGAGCGGTATTGATGGAAGGACTAGCTTGCAGGGGTTAGTCTTCAACTTGGCATGGATTCCAGCACTACAACATCTGACTTACTCTGACACCTCTCCTGGTGGCTTTAACAGGTAACACTTCAGTATGAGTGCCTGGTCTGTGCAATAACCCAGGGCTAAGCAGCTCCTCTGATGTCACTCTTGCTAATGAACCAAACTTTTGTATTATTAATGTCCAACAAGGGTCTTGCGATCATAGATAAAACATTTACTCTGTATGTTGGACCTGGAGAATACACTGTGTGTAAGCAGACTGTGCCATCTTACCAGAATTTGTTTACATATTTCTCTTTTGGAAAATCATAACTGGACCTGCAAGCAGCACAAACTGAGGCAATCCCATCCATCTGATTAACATCAGGTGAACTGCAGAAGTTGCCTGATCAACAACAGCACATGGTTATAAACAAGATGAGATGAAACAGTACAGAAGACCCTAGGAAACCTTTTCAAGTATATGAGTCCCCATTGACAAGTCAATCAGGATTTAAACTGACATATTTAAATGAATGTAGATTAAATAAAAATCATTATTAATGATGACCTCATATTCTTTGTCAGGGAATTGACTGTGGACTTCAGGAAAGGGAAGTCGTAGGAACACACACCAATCCTCATTGAGAGTGCAGTGGTGGAAATGATGAGCAGCTTTGAGTTCCTGGGTGTTAACATCTCCTCATTATTCCCTTCTTTGCACTATTTATTTATTTTTTTACTTAATTGTTATGCCTTTACAGTGTATTGCTGTGGTAAAGCATGCCCTGGGTGGTGGGGGTCCTTAATGATGGATGTCACCTTTTTGAGGCATTGCTCCTTGAAGACGTCCTGTATGGTGGGAGGCTAGTGCCCATGATGGAGCTAACTGAGTTCACAACTTTCAGCAGCTTTTTTTGATCCTGTGCAGTAGTCTCCCTATACCAGACAGTGATGCAGCCAGTTAGAATGCTCTCTACACTACATCTGTAGAAATTTGAAATACTAGACACCTCAAACTCCTAATGAAATATGGTTGCTGTCATTCCTCTTTTGTAACTGCATTGATTGTTGGGCCCAGGATAGATCATGAAGATCACCCTCATGAAGTCAGTGATGTACTCATTCAGATTCGAAGATGAATCCCTGAATATAGTCCAGTCCACCGATTCAAAGTTCCTCCACCTCCCTTGTCCATAGCTTCTTCATCCTCACTACTGGTGCTGCAGTCCTCAGTCTTCAGGGAGTAGAAGTACAAACAGGTGATCAGACTTTCCATGTGTGGGCATGAGATGGCATGATAAACATTCTTGATGGCTGTATAATGGAGATTTAGTGTGTTGTCTCCTCTGGTTCCACAATTGATATGTTGGTAATCATTGTTTAGAGATTTTTTCAAGCTGGTATGGTTTAAATCCTTTTTAAAAAATGGGGAGGGCATCAGGGTGCATTGTTTCATGCCTGTAGATTATGTCACTTAGTTTGTCTAGAGCCTGTTTGACACTGGCCTGAGGTGGGATCTACATACTGCTCTCAAGCTGATCACTGAAAACTCCCACAGCAGATAAAGTGAACATTTGATCGTGAGATGCTCCAGGTCAGGTGAGCAGGACTGCAAAAGCACCACGATATTTGTACACCACAAGGAGCTGATCATGAGGAATACTCCACCTCTTCTTCCTTTGAAAGATTCAGCAGTTCTACCTTTGTGGTAAATTGTGAAGCCATCAAGCTATATCAGCACATCCAGAATGGCAGGAGACATCCAAGTCTCTGTAAAACAAAAAACGCAACAACTCTTAATGTCTCTCTGGTGCAGCAATCTTGCTCTGAGATCTTTGATTTTATTTACCAGAGACTGCATGCTTGCCTGCAGGATAATCAGTATTGGGAGTAGAAAGCCACATTTCCTTAAATGAAACTTGAAACCGAATCAGCATCCTCTCTTCCATTGTTTTACAGGGGAACTGCTCAGCAACCAGAATCCATTCAAGATTCATCAACTTTGAGTAGCAATAGATTTTTAAAATTACCTTAAAACGATGTCACTTACTGTATTGTTCATGGATGTACCTAGTGGATTTCAGCTGTAGCAGTGTAAAACAGGAACAGGATTTCCATCAGAGATGCTCGCACGAGGAGCCATCTGAAAAGCACCCCATTGATATACTGTTGACCAATTTTCAGTGAAGGAAGTGCCTTTTTGATGATAAATTCTATATTATAGAAGGTGAAAGGAATGATAGAATTATAAAATATTCATTACAGTGATTATTCTGCCCATTGAGTCAGTGCCTACCGGTACTTTATGCAAAGCAATTCACCTTCAAAACCAAAATGTTGCAACTTTTTGGTCTCTGAATATTTATCCAATTTTCTCTTGAGAGTCACATTTGTACTGTTATCAAGTACACATACAGAATGATCCATGATCCAGAAAGTCAGAAGGCATGGGATCCAGGGAAGTTTGGCCAGGTGGATTCAGAATTCGCTTGCCTGCAGAAGGCAGAGGGTTGTGGTGGAGGGAGTACATTCAGATTGGAGGGTTGTGACTAGTGGTGTCCCACAAGGATCTGTTCTGGGACCTCTACTTTTCGTGATTTTTATTAACGACCTGGATGTGGGGGTAGAAGAGTGGGTTGGCAAGTTTGCAGACGACACAAAGATTGGTGGTGTTATAGATAGTGTAGAGGATTGTCAAAGATTGCAGAGAGACATTGATAGGATGCAGAAGTGGGCTGAGCAGTGGCAGATGGAGTTCAACCTGGAGAAGTGTGAGGTGGTACACTTTGGAAGGACAAACTCCAAGACAGAGTACAAAGTAAATGGCAGGATACTTGGTAGTGTGGAGGAGCAGAGGGATCTGGGGGTACATGTCCACGGATCCCTGAAAGTTGCCTCACAGATAGATAGGGTAGTTAAGAAAGCTTATGGGGTGTTAGCTTTCATAAGTCGAGGGATAGAGTTTAAGAGACACGATGTAATGATGTAGCTCTATAAAACTCTAGTTAGGCCACACTTGGAGTACTGTGCCCAGTTCTGGTTGCTTCACTATAGGAAGGATGTGGAAGCATTGGAAAGGGTACAGAGGAGATTTACCAGGATGCTGCCTGGTTTAGAAAGTATGGATTAAGGTTCAGAGATTAAGGGAGCTAGGGCTTTACTCTTTGGAGAGAAGGAGGATGAGAGGAGACATGATAGAGGTGTACAAGATATTAAGAGGAATAGACAGAGTGGACAGCCAACGCCTCTTCCCCAGGGCACCACTGCTCAGTACAAGAGGACATGGCTTTAAGTTAAGGGGAGGGAAGTTCAAGGGGGATATTAGAGGAAGGTTTTTCACTCAGAGAGTGGTTGGTGCGTGGAATGCACTGCCTGAGTCAGTGGTGGAGGCAGACACACTAGTGAAGTTTAAGAGACTACTAGACAAGTATATGGAGGAATTGAAGGTGGGGGGTTATATGTGAGGCAGTGTTTGAGGGTCGGCACAACATTGTGGGCCTGTAATGTTCTATGTTCTATGTATGATGTGGGGAAACCACTTTGATTAATGGGAGGATCAAATACAAAATAGATCCTGGCCATTTCAGAGGAAAAGAGAATGCATTTCATGACATAAGACGTTACTAAGGAAGTTTTTCTTCTGTTGAGCTTCACTACGCAGAATGCTTGAATTCAAGATTCAAGTATTCAAGATGGATTAATGTCATTTCCCGTACCCAAGTGTAATGAGAACAAAATAATTATACTCAATGCAACACAAAAAAATAACAATAATAATAGTAATAACACACCATACGTATAATACTACATCATATAGTTTATATATGTAAATTGATTGTATGGCCATAAAGCAGGGGTTCCCAATCTGGGGTCCACAGACCCCTCTGTTAATGGTAAGGGTCCATGGCATAAAAAAAGTTGGAAGCTCATGCCATAAAGTGACGTTAGACTGAACATAACGTGACTGATGGGAAATAATAAAGTAGTGGTGGAGTTAGTGGGTGGAAGTGTTGAATAGCCTTACTGCTCGGGGAAAGTAACTGTTTTTGAGTCCAGTGGACCCAGCATGGATACTACGTAGCCTCCACTCTGATGGGAGTGGGACAACAGTACACAAACAGGGTGTGTAGTATCCTTCATGATGGCACTGTCCCTATTCTGGCACCTTTCTCACAGTATATGTCCTAGACATTGACAGAAACATGAAAGAGTAGTGAGCTAGGCTAGGGAAGGTAACTGAAGCACGAATCAATAACTGATCTAAGCCAAACCCTGAACCCCTGTATTGAATTGAGATCTGCGTTATGAGTATAAATTTTTTCTACTTGCAAGAATACAGCTGATCTTATTTCTGTGCACCTTTTCTTGTTCACATGGTGCCTCTTTCAAAGGCTACTCAATAATAGAACACAGTAGTAACTTGTTAACAGGGATTTACCTATAGCCAGGCTTCACATGGACACCAATATATTACTCACGCAGAGAAACAAGCCTAGAGCTGACAACCATTTCCTTTTCTTTAATGCATTATGCATCCTAAATAAACAAATATCTGACTCAGTCATCTACGTTCCCTTTAGTTTTGTCTGAGACTCAGGAAATCAGGCACGTATCTTCCTTTATTGTTGATGGAATTAAGGATGACTGTACCACTGGCAGTGACTTTTTAATGTGTGGTTTATATTCATGCTGACTCCCTCACTCCTTCACTTTTCAGAAGTATTATAATTGATCAGAGTGTAAATGCTTAACTTGATTTAAATGTAGGAATGTTTCTAATGTTCACAAGTTGCTCGGTGTTCCCAGAGAACAGCGGATACAAGTAGAACAGGGGTTGTTTTGCCATGTAAGCATTGTGGCCATACTGAGTAGCAATTAAACTCATGTCATATGTTGAGTTACAAGATGGATGGCAGAGAAATTCTCATCTTCCATCCCATTCATTGGAGCTAAGTGTGCATAGTGATAGATCCACACATCTGTGCACACAATGACCCTGCTCAAACAATGGGCCAATTTGTCACATAAGTACAATTCAATGGAGAAATCATAAGAACGTAAGAAATGGGAGCAGGAAGAGGGCATCTGGCCCGTTGAGCCTTCTCCACCATTTCATAAGATCATGGCTGATCTGGCCACGGACTCATCTTCACCTTCCTACCTTTTCCCTATAACCCTTAATTCTCCTACTAGACAAACATCTATCCAACCTTGCCTTAAATATATTTACTGAGGTAGCCTCCACTGCTTCATTGGACAGAGAATTCCACAGATTCACCACTCTCTGGGAAAGGCAGTTCCTCCTCATCTCCATCCTCAGTCTACTCCCCCAAATCTTGAGGCTGTGTCCCCTAATTCTAGTCCCACCTACCAGTGGAAACAACTTTCCTGCCTCATTCTTATCCATCCCTTTCATAATTTTATATGTTTCTATAAGATCTTCTCTCATTCTTCTGAATTACAGTGATTACAGTCCCAGGCAAGTCAATCTCTCCTCATAGTCTCATCTCTGGAATCAACCTGGTGAACTTCCTCTGCACCACCTCCAAAGCCAGTATATCCTTTCACAAGAAAGGAGACCAGAACTGCACGCAGTACTCCAGGTGCAGCCTCACCAGTATCCTGTACAGTTGCAGCATAACCTCCCTGCTCTTAAATTCAATCCCTCTAGCAATGAAGGCCAACATTCCATTTGCCTTCTTGATAGCCTGCTGCACCTGCAAACCAACCTTTTGTGATTCATGCACAAGCACTCCCAAGTCCTTCTGCACAGCAGCATACTGCAATTTTTTTTACCATTTAAATAATAATCTTCTCTTTCATTTTTCCTTCCAAAGTGGATGACCTCGCATTTACCAACATTGTACTCCATCTGCCAGACCCTTGCCCACTCACTTAACCTATCTATATCTCTCCGCAGACTCTCCATATCTTCTGCACAATTTGCTTTTCCACTTAATTTAATTTCATCAGCAAACTTAGATATAATACTTAGTCCCCTCTTCCAGATTGTTAATATATATTGTGAACATTGCAGGCCCAGCACTGACCCCCGCAGCTCACCGCTCACCACCTATTGTCAACCAGACCCATGTATCCCAACTCTCTGCTTTCTATTAGTTAATCAACCCTCTCTCCATGCTAATACTTCACCCAACTCTATGCATCCTTATGTTATGGATATCTTTTATGTGGCACCTTATCGAACACCTTCTAGAAATCCAAGTAAATAATGTCCACCTGTTCCCCTCTATCCACTGCACTCATTATATCCTCAAAGAACTCCAGTAAGTTTGTCAAACAGGACCTGCCTTTGCTGAATCCATGCTGTGTCTGCCTGATGAATCCATTTCTTTCCAGATGCCTGGCTACTTCTTTAATGAAAGCTTCAAGTATTTTCCCAACTACAGATGTTAAGCTAACTGGCCTATAGTTAGCTGCCTTTTGCGTACATCCTTTTTTGAACAGTGGTATGACATTCACCATCTTCCAATCTGCTGGGACCTACTCATTCCAGAGAATTTTGGTAAATTATCACTTCTGCCATTTCCTTCCATAACCTGGGATGCATTCCATCAGGACCAGGGAACTTATCTACCTTCAGGCTCACAGGTTTGCTCAGCGCTAGATCTTTAGTGATAGCTATTGCACTGAGGTCCTCACCTCCCATCCCATCCATAACATCTCTCTTTGGCATGCTAGAAGTGTCTCCCACTGTGAAGACTGACACAAAATAGTCATTCAAAGCCTCTGCCATTTCCTCATTACCCAATATCAATTCCTCCTTCCCATCCTCCAAGGGACCTATGTTCACTTTAGCCACCCTTTTCCACTTTGTATAATTATAAATACTTTTTCTATTACATTTTATATTTTGTGCTAGTTTATTTTCATTATCTAGTTTCCCTTCCTTTATTGCTTGCTTAGTGATTCTTTGTTGCTTTTCAAAGTTTTCCCAATCTTCCAGATTCCCACTACTCTTAGTGACTTTGTATGCACAAGCTTTTAGTTTGATGCCTCTTTTTATTTCCTTAGTTATTCAAGGCTGGATCTCCCCAGCCTTACTGTCCTTGCTTTTAACTGGAATATACTTTTGTTGAGCACTGTGAAAAATCTCTTTGAAGGTCTTCCACTGTTCCTCAACCTTCCCACCATATAGCCTCTATTCCCAGTCTACACTAGCCAAATCCTCCCTCATCCCATTACAGTCTCCTTTGTTTAGGCATAATACACTGTTTTAGATCAAACCATTTCACCCTCCATTTGTATGAGAAATTCAATCATAATGTGATTACTCTTTCCGAGAGGTTCCCTAACTACAAGATCACTAATTTTTCCTGTCTCATTGCACAGGACCAGATCTAAGATCCCTTGTAGGTTGAGTAACATGCTGTTCAAGAAAGCCGTCATGGATACATTCTGTGAAGTCCTCCTCAAGACTGCCTCGACCAACTTGATTCACCCAATCAATGTGCAAGTTAATGTCCCCCACGAAAACTGCTCTTCCATTCTTACATGCCTCAGGTATTTCTCTGTTTATTGCCTGTGCCACTGTAATGTTATTATTCGGTGGCTGATAGACAACTCCCACCAGTGATTTTTTCCTTTTACTATTCCTAATCTCTACCCAGATGCATTCAACATTCTGCTCCTTAGGTCTTAGATCATCTCTCACTATCACCCTGATCTCATCTTTAATTAAGAGCACCACCCCACCCCACCCCACCTTACCTTTCTGATATCCTTGGATATTTAATTCCCAATTCTCTCCACCCTACAACCATGTTTTTGTAATGGTCACTAAATCATACCCCTTTGTACTGATTTGTGCCACAAGTTCACTGACCTTGCATTCAAATAATGTGCCCTTACACTCATTGAGCTTTTAAAATTTTGTAATCTTTTACTCTTTTACACTTGTCCTTTCTTCACTCCACTCTTATGTTTCTCTTTTTTATCTTTTGCTTTTTCTTTATCTTTATCCACAATTTTCTTTTTTACCTTATCTATTCTTCTCCAATCTGTTGAACCCATTCCCCTTCTATTTAGTTTAAAGCCCTGCCCACAGCCCTATTTATGCTATTTGCTAGGATCCAGGTCCCATCACAGTTCACATGGAGCCCGTCCCATTGGTACAGCTCCCTCCTTCCCCAATACTGGTGCCATTTTCCCATTAATTCAAATTTACTTCTCCCACACCAATTCTTGAGCCACACATTTAACTCTCTTCTCGACCTTATGCCAATTTGCCCGTGGCTCAGGTAGTAATCAGGAGATTAACACCTTTTTGGTTCTGCTTTTTAATTTAGTCCCTAGCTGCTCAAATTCCCTCAGCAGAACCTCTTTCCTCGTTCTACCCATGTCATTGGTACCCGCATGGATCATGACAACTGGATCTTTCCCCTCCCACTGCAAATTCCTCTGCAGGTCAAATAAGATGTTCTGAACCCAGGCACCAGGCAGGCAATACAGCCTTTGGAATACTCTATCTTCACAACAGAGAACTCTGTCTATTCCCCTGAATACTCTATCCCCAAATACCACTACATTTCTCTTCTCTCCCCCCTCTTGAATGGCTTCCTGAGCTACAGTGCAACAGTTAGGTTGCTCATCCTTCCTACAGCCCCCACTCTCATCCACACAGGGAACAAGAATCTCAGACCTGTTGGACAAGCTCAAGGAATGAGGCTCCTCCAGCACTGCCTCTTGGATCTTACTACCCGCATCTCTCACAGCCACACCCTCTTGTCCCTGACCACAGACTGAATTTGAGGCAGCTAATCTAATGGATGTGACTACCTGCTGAAACAGAATCCAGGTAACTCTCCCCCTCCCTGATATGCTGCAGTTTTTGAAGCTCAGATTCCAGGTCATCAACTTTGAGCCTGAGTTCTTTGAGCAGCCAACACTTGCTGCAGATGTGGTCACCAGGAACCACAATGGGAGTCCACCAGCTCCCACATCATGCAGCTACAGTACATCACCTGATCCAGCATCATCCCTTCCTTATTTAGTGATTCTGTAATTCAGTGACTTTTTATTCAACCACTACAAAAGCCTTACCTGGTACCTACCTGTGCCTCCTCACCAAAGCCTCAAGTTCCCACTCCCACACTGGTCCACTCACACAATGGCCACTCTGCATTGACCCTGCTTTACTTTTATTTGCTGCTGCTAATGAATTGTTTATCTATTGGTCCACCAATAATGTGCCGAACCCCATGAAATGTGCTTTTAAAAAAATTCTTCTCTCCAACCTGTGCGAAGCTCTCTCTCTCTCCCCTTCCCTCTGCCAATCGATTGGTCCACCGCTAATGTGCTGAGCCCTGTGAAATGCTCCTTTTTAAAACTCTTCTCCCCAACGTGTGCGAATCTCTCTCTTTGAAATGATTGGTCTGTTGCTCTCCTCCAAAAAGGTCAGATATGCTCTTTGAAGCTAAAGTTCAATTGATAAGTATGCTGTGACGTAGTTTGTCCTAGGCCAATCATGTAGACATCATGGCCAAGGAAACATACTAACATTTCTGGTTTCTCAGAAGGCCAAGGGAATTAGGCATATCCACTTTGACCATCACCACTTTTTATAGATGGGCCACTGGAAGCCATCCTATCTGATAAATGCAACTTGGAATGGAAGTTGCTGTACCTGTGATTACAAGGAGCAGCAGAGGGTTGTGGACTCTCTGATAAAACAGCTCGCTCATCACATAAAACAACCTCCCCTCCAGTCAATGTAATCAAAGGTTCCTCCTACGATGCACATTCTCTCCTCTTCCTCCTCCCATTTGGTAGAAGGTACAAAAGCCTGAAAGCACTTAACACCAGGCTGAAGAACAGCTTCTACCACACTGTTATAAAACTATTGAATGGATCTTTGTCTGTGATCAGGTGGACTATTGATCTCCCAATCTACTTTGTCATGTCCTTCGACCATATAGTCCACTTGCACGGCACTCCCTCTGTAATTGTGACTATAATTTTCCCTTGTACCACCTCAACATACTGATGTGATGAAATGATTGCATGGATGGTGTGCAAAGCAAAGTTTATGTTACCATAATAAACCAATTTCCAAGAAGACAGCAACAACAGAGGACATTTAGATGATAATATTTCATCAAGGGATAACACTGTCCTGGTATTCTACTATTTTGCCTAGGTACCAGAGGCTGGCAATACAGAACGGTGGGAAGAGGGATAAACAAAGCAAATATAAAGCTGTTAGACTGACATCAGCAGTTTACAAAGCAACTCAAACCATAATGAGGACAGAAATCAGGAGCACTTACTAAAGAAGGGCTAATGAGACAAAGTCAACTTGGGTTTGACATGCATGACTAGTTTAATTGAAACTTTCTGAGCAGAATAAGAAAGAGAACCAGATGACTAAGGTTCATTTGATAATGTGGTATAGAACTTGTTAAGGCTGAAACCCATGTTATTAAAAGCAATGCAGTGACCCAGATAGTGA
This sequence comes from Hemitrygon akajei, assembly GCF_048418815.1. Classification (NCBI taxonomy): domain Eukaryota; kingdom Metazoa; phylum Chordata; class Chondrichthyes; order Myliobatiformes; family Dasyatidae; genus Hemitrygon; species Hemitrygon akajei. The sequence continues at coordinate 107,567,113 of NC_133133.1, read as the reverse complement.
GTTCAAGGCAGACAGAATGAGGCAGATGGACTAAGTGGATGTTCCTCAGACAGGCAGATGAAGTTACTGGCTTGCCCCGAAGATTTCTATTGAGAATGCTTTCACTTTCTGTGTACTATACGTAAATAATTCAGGCAAAGGTGCAAAGGGAATTATAACCAACATTTTCTTTCCGAATTATAGAGCACAATTTACTGTGAGAAGAAATGTACAACTCTAAAAGTTATTTATTAAAATTCTAAGCAGATATATGAAAAATTTTGCGAATAGGAAAGCAAGAAAAGAAAATAGATTCATAGAGTCATGGAACAGTACAGCACAGAAACAGGCTCTTCAACCCATCTAGTCCACAACAAACTATTATTCTGCCTAGTCCCATCAACATCCACCCAGACCACAGCTGTCCACACCCCTCTCATCCTTATACCTATCCAAATTTCTCCTAAATGTTGAAATCAAACCTGCATCCACCACTTCTCCTGGCATTTCATTCCACACTCTTACCACCCTCTGAGTGAAGAAGTTCCCCCTCATGTTCCCCTTAAACATTTCACCTTTCACCCTTAACCCATCACGTCAATTTTTGTCTTACCCAACCTCAGCAGAAAATGTCTGCTTGCATTTGCCCTATCTATACCCCTCATAATTTTGTATACCTCTGTCAAATCTCTCATTCTCCTACACTCTAGGAAATAAAGTCCTAACCTATTGAACCCTTTCCTATAACTCAGATCCTCAAATACAGGCATGAAATACCATTGTGATTTTGGATAACAGATGCAAAAACAAACCTAGTCTTTTTCCCTTCCTGGGTGTTCTACAAGTTAGACGTACCTTCTCGACATCAAGGGATATAGCTCAGAAAAGTTCCCTTTTGTTCATCACGTCCACACTGACCATCCACCACCCATACACACTACATCAATCTTATTACCTGGACATTCTGTCAACTTCTCCCATTCACCTGTACACTTGGGGTAATTTACACCTGTCAATTAACCTACCGACCCACGACTTATTGTGGTGTCTGAGGAGCAAAGAGAATTTATTCCTGTGCAAATCAAAAATGCAAAATAAAGTACCTGTTTACTATCCTTCAAATTTACTTTCTTGCAGGTATTCACAGCAGAACAAAGAAATGGAATCAATGAAAAACTACTCAGAAAGGCAGACAAACAGGCAACGTTGAAAGAAGACATAGTGTGCAACTATAAACAAGTTGATGGTTAAGGGGTATTTCCTGGAGTTCAGGAGAATGAGGGGAGATTTCATAGAGTTATACAAAATTATGAGGGATATGGAGAGAGTAAATGTAAGCAGACTTATTCCACTGAGGTTGGGTGGGACTAGCACTAGAGGTAATTGGTTAAGGGTGAAAGGTGAATTGTGAATTAAGGGGAGCCTGAGGGAGAAGTGCTTCATTCAGTCTGTGATGTGAGTGTAGAACGAGCTATCAGTGGAAGTGGTGGATGTGGGTTTGATTTAATTTAGAAGTGTAGTGGATGGGAGAGTTATGGGGGGACTATGGTCCAGGTACAGCTCTATGGAAGTAGGCAGAATAAGGGTGCCACGGTAGCATAGCAATTAGCACATTATTACAACTCAGGGCATCAGAGTTCGGAGTTCAAATCTGGGGTCTTCTGTATGTCCTTCCCATGGAATGCCTGCATTTTCTCCAGCTGTTCTGGTTTCCTCCTACTGTCCAAAGATTCACCAGGTAAGTTAACTGGTTATTATAAATAGTTCTGTAATTAGATTAGGGTTAAATTAGGGTTGTCAGGGATGCCTGGGGTGGCACAGCTTGAAGGGCCAGAAGGACCTACTCTGCACTGTATCACTAAATAAATTAAGTAACTGTTTGGCTTGGAATAGAAGGGCCGAAGGGTCTGTTTCTGTGGTTTATCACTCCATGAATCTAAATCAAATTTCATATCACTGGCATATGTTGTGATATTTGTAAACTTTAAGGCAGCAGTACAATACATGATAAATTAATATATTGAAAAATCTGAGTTACATTTAAATATATATATGTCCATTAAATAATTAAGTTAAAATAAGTATTGCAAAAATACAGAAATAAAAAAATAGTGAGGTAATGTTCATGGGTTCAATGTCCATTTAGAAATCAGATGGCAGAGGGGAAGAAGCTGTTCCTGAATCACAGAGTGTGTGCCTTCAGGCTCCTGTACCTCCTACCTGATGGTAACTGTATGAAGAGGGCATGTCCTGGGTGACTATGACTGTAAACACAATTAAGCCATTCACACTATTTGTGTTATAATTTGTCTCTGGTCCATGCTGGGTCACAAGGGAAGAAACTCATAATTCCTACTCCCCAATTCCTTATTCCCAGTTTCATTAACCGTCTTGATTTTTTTTGTGCCGATAAGCTACAAATGGAGTCTATTCAAATCTGGTCTATTAGTGGAACCTTGGGATGCTGGAGGAAGTCAGAGTACCTGGAGAAAGACCAAATGGCCAAATGGGATAACTTCACTCAACTTCCCTCGACCCCATCTCTGAACTGTTCCCACAACCTATGGACTCACTTTCAGGGACTCTTCATCTCATGTTTTCGACATTTGTTGTTTCTTTACTTGATAATTATTATTTCTTTATTCCTTGTGTTGTCTTTTGCACATTGGTGTTTCTCTGCCCTTTCGGGTGTGGTCTTTCATTGAGTCCATTTTGGTTCTTAGATTTACTAAGTATGCCTGCAGGAAAATCAGAATCAGAATCAGGTTTTATATCACCAGTAAATGCCGTGAAATTTGTTAACTTTGTGACAGCAGTACAATGCAATACATAATAACAGAAAAACATTTCCAAGATGGCGGCGCAATGCAGCTTGCAGCGGCCACTCCGGAGCTGATTATCTGTTATTTGTGAAGCGGGGTGCTGTGCGCTATCATAATCGGATGAAAAACGGACGTGGGAGCACGGAGGAACATCTGGAAATCTCCAGGAAGACCTTCTTTATTGCTGCTGCTGCTGTGAAGTCCGGGTCTCTGCTGGGAAGAACTGGCCCCCAGTCTTCTGGGTCACGTTGCCAATGGCCGTTGGCGGGGGCGTCTTAATACGCTTGGCAGAGGGATGGTGCTCGGAGAACCTGTGCCGGAGGGGATGGTCAGAGGCTCGGAGGGTTGACGGATTCGAAGTCCGCTGCAGTCAGGTCGCTTTCATTGTGTGCTGCGTCTGCGAGGCTGAGTCCGGCGGCGTCATGGAAGTCCATAGCATGGGTATTCCCTTCTGCCACCTGCGTGGGATAATGAGTCAAATCGGGGCCCTGAGGACTTGTGAAAACTGTGTGGTGGTTTCTTTCCAACTTATAGTCTTTTAACATCTTTGGACTATTTTTACTGTGCCCATGGTCTGTTTTATTTCAATTATGCTATTGTTTGCACTGTTGTAACTATATGTTGTAACTATGTGGTTTTGTGCAGGTCTTGTAGCTTTAGTTTTTGGTCTTGTTTGGTGGATTTGGAGCTCCTTTCCAGGGAACGCGATAAGATGGTAGCGCGATATTAATACGCAGCAGCCTCTCCGGACTCTGGATTGGGGATTGCCAAACGTTATGTGGATTTTCTGGTGTAGTTTGTTTTGTCATATGCTTTTGTGATATCATTCTGGAGGAACGTTGTCTCATTTTTTAACTGCATTGCATTTGTGGTTTCTAAATGACAATAAACTAAATCTGAATCGGAATCTGAATCTGAATCTGAATTACAGTAAGTATACACAGTATATATTATACAATAAAATTAAATAAGTAGTGCAAAAAATAAAAATAAGTAAATAGTGAGGTAGTTTTTCAGGGATTCAATGTCCATTCAGAAATTGGATGGCAGAGGGGAAGAAGCTGTTCCTGAATCACTGAGAGTGTGCCTTCAGGTTTCTATATCTCCTTCCTGATGGTAGCAATGAGAATAAGACATGACCTGGGTGATGGGGGTCCTTAATAATGGACATCATTTTTTTGAGGCATTGCTCCTTGACGATCTCTTGGACAGAGGCTAATGCTCATGATGGAATTGACTAAGTTTACAACTCTTATCAGCTTATTTCAGTCCTGCATGGTAACTCACGCCCACACCAGATGGTGATGCAGACCGTCAGAATGCTCTCCACGGTACATCTGTATTAATTTGCAAGTGTCTTTGGTGACATATCAAGTCTCCTCAAACTCCTTGTGAAATATAGCCATTGTCATGCCTTCCTTGTAGCTGCATTGATAAGTTGGGCCCAGGATAGATCCTCCGGAGATGGTACACCCGGGAACCTGAAAATGAATGTCTGGGTACATATATGGTGACATCGATGTACTGTGATACTAAATTTACTTTGAACTTTGAAATGGCCAGGGAGAAAGGAATAAACTGTACACAGGCAGGACAGGATTGTAACTGGTTTGTTTGATCACCATGCCAATCTAATGCAGACTACACTCTCACTATAGAAAGCAGAATACAAAGAAAACAAGTATTTTTGTATCTTTCTGAGGGGTGGGTGGGAGGTAATTCTCTTTGGCCATGGGCAACAATACTGATGGAAAATATTCCACGTTCCCAGAGGAATAAGCAGAGATGTACAGGGATCCATTGGAAGTCCAGCATTCAGCATATTACTGTTGAGGAATAACCCAGTCATTCCATTTCAGTTCAGAATGGGATAAGATGAACTCACCCAATGGTTGTTCCATGCAAGAAGCAAAGGATAGGTTAAGTATTTCTTTTTCATTTTTATTTTATTGGTGACATTACCTAACACCTGAGGACGTCCTTTTAAATTGAATGGGAGAAAGTTGAGGAGAGATATCAGAGACAGGTTTTTTAATCCAGAGAGTGACAATAGGGGTGGTTGTAGACCCTGTTACATTAGGGACTTTTAAGAGACCCTTAAGAATGGGGATGAAGGAAAAATCGATGGTTATGACTGTAGGAGGCAAGGGTTAGGTTGACTGTGGACTCTGCACAGGCAGCTCCCCAAGTCAAGATTGAACCTGGGTCTCTGGCACTATGAAGCTATGTCTCTCCTAGTTGTGCCACCATCTTAACCATCGTACCACTGTGCCACCATCTTAACTGTTGTACCACTCTGCCACCGTCTTAACCATCGTACCACTGTGCCACCATCTTAACCGTCATGCCATGCTGATACCGTCTTAACCATTGTTCTACTACGCCACTGTCTTAGCCATCGTTCCACTGTGCCACCGCCTTAACTGTCATACCACTCTGCCACTGTCTTAGCCGTTGTTCCACTGTGCCACCGTCTTAGCCATCGTTCCACTGTGCCACCGCCTTAACTGTCATACCACTCTGCCACCGTCTTAGCCATCGTTCCACTGTGCCACCTCAAAACATTCTGATCTGCTGAGTGATCAGAGAGACAAGTAATGCTGAAGAAACCAGGTATAATTGAGGCTCATGTAGATCTGAGTGACAAATATGACAAGCACTAAAAGACCTGGATCAATATTGGTCTGAGTATTACTTACTTGGGAAGTTTTGGCATTTTGTGAACAGTTTGGCCTCTAAGAAGGGAGGGAGGCAGAAAAGAGGAAATAATAGGCCAGTTAGCTTGACTTTAGTGGCTGGGAAGATGTTGGACTCCATTACTAAGAGTGAGGTTTTGGGGTACTTAAAGGTACACGATAAAATAGTGCAGACTATACAAAGATATGTGTAGGAGTAGATAGTGTTGAGGAAACGGAGTCCACAGAAGGTCTCAGACAGAGTGGGAGAATGAGCAAAGAAATAGGAGACCATTCACTTTGATAGAAGGAATAAAGGCATAGATATTCTAAATGGGCTGAAAATTCACAAATCAGAGATGCAAAGGGTCTTTGGGAGTCCTTTAAAAAGCCTATCTCTGATACCTCTCTAAATTTTCTCCCATTAAATTTAAAAAGATGTCCTCAGGTGTCAGGTAATGTCACCAGTAAAATAAAAAAGGAAAAGAAATGTTTACCCTAACCTTTGCTTCCTCTTATCCCATTCTGAACTGGAATGGAATGGCAAGGTTATTCCTCAATAATAATATGGTGAGTGCTGGGCTTTCAATGGATCCCTGTCAATCTCTGTTTATTCCTCTAGGAATTTAGAAGACTAGAAATGTCTTGAAATACAATGTCTGCAACTTAAATAAATCTGAAATCTAACTTTTTTAGTTTCTTATGAGAGATTAATCTGAAATGTTAACTGGCTTTCTCTCTCTACAGATGTCTCCTGAGCTGCTGAGTGTCTCGAGCATCTCCCTCCTATTATTATTAATTAATAATTTAAATGGCTGTTTGGGACAGACTGTAGATTAGTCTGTTGGTAAAATACTCATGACAGTTCAGTATGAGATACGCTTGAAGACGTTGCTAATTTAATGCCATCTGATCTATGGTATTCTGGAAAACACTTAACATATTATTACCTTAGCATTCTTCTGAAGGTAATATTGCTGGAGAAATCAATGAATTTATGTAAATGTTATCAAGGAATACACAAAAGGGATTAACCTAGAATTAAATCAGATAGGTGTTATGAGCATTCTAACTGAAAAGCCATATGCTCAAAAGAGCTAAAGGCAAATTCTGTCAAGTGGCGACCTTAGGAATGTATTGTCTGTTGTATTTGGCCCCATGCCTTGAGATTTATCATGACTTTAAATGCATGATCCTCCAATACAGTAACAAGTTATAAGTTACATAGCATTTTGTGACAGCACTTCACAGTTCATGAAGTAGGGGTGATTGAGGGAATTTTTGGGAGTGTAAGGTGTCGAAAGAGGAAAGGAAGAAAGTTATAGAACTGAGAGTTTCATGGATTATTTGAATGTGTGCAGTTTACGGAACAAGTTAGATGAACTTGCAGCACAGTCGCAGATTGGCAGGTATGATGTTGTAGGCATCACTGAATGATGGCTGAAGGAAGATTATAGCTGGGAGCTTAATAAATCTGATTCTGATTAGGGCTGAGGGGAAAATTGGATCAGTCATGATGAAATGACAGAGCAGACTCAATGGGCCAAATAACCCAATTCTGCTCCGACATCTTATGGTTTTACGGTGTTATGCAGAGACTTTCAGAGATTAGATCCTAGGCTTGTGAAGTCAGAGACAAAAGGAGGGATGGTAACAAAACTGGCCAGAGTTAGAGGACATTGTTGCTAGAGAATACTTTATAGCTGTAGTTGTTCTCAAGATAGAACTATAAATGAAAGGAAAGGAATTTTAAACATGATTGGGTCATAAATACTGTAGTACAGGAGCTGAGGGTGTGGGTGAGTGAGACTTGGTCCAAGATAGAATCTGAGAAGCTGTTTATACAATAGCTGGAAGAGAGGGGACAGGGACATAGCTGACATGTTGTACAGTTTGTGATAGCTCTCTTATATCTGTGAGCCCACTCAAGTAACTGAACACAATCGGGGCTGACAGTTCAGCACAAACATTCCGCAAAGCTGCTGTTGGTTATTTGCAGAGAATCAAAATGTCACTTCCCAACATGTACTTAGGGCATATGCTGTCAGTCTGAGCAATGCAAAGACAAATAAATGTGCATCACAAAATGAGCTCCACGTTCCATGTCAAATATTCTTTTTGTGCAACAGCAGTAGTTATAAAACTTTTAACCATCACTCTTGGGGTGCTTGAGATGGAAGTGACTTCAGACTTTTCCAGGAATTGAAGTGAGATCAGTGGTATAGTAGAGCATTATACTAACTGTGCACTACCCTGCCAACTGCTTTGAGGTGCAGCCAATGCAGAAGCCCTGAGACACACAGTCAAGAGAGAATCTGCAGATGCTGGAAATCCAAACAACACACACAAAGTGCTGGAGAAACTCAGTAGGCTAGGCAGCATCTATGGAAAAGGGTACAGTCGACATTTCGTGCTGAGACCTTTTGGAAGACACACAGTGACTGGTGACACGGAGTGATGGGTAGGTGCTGGCAAAGGTGTTGCGTGCTGCTGGTAGAATGGATGACCAAAAGTATAGAATGGTCATCATAATGGACTGATGAGGCTTGTTACCATGAGGAACCTCGTCCTATTGTACATAGAGCGTATCCTATGATCTGACGTTAATAGAGCAGCTTTTGGGAACGTGCAGTTGAAGTTCTTTAGAATAAGAAGCAGACAGAAGCTAATATGTTTTTGCAGCCAAGCTTGGTCAATGTCTGTCTGTAGGAAACCAACTTGTATTTCACATTGCCCAGCTGAATTTCCAGAATGATGTTAAATAAGCCAGGAATAGTCGCTATCACAATTCGTTCCATGGTAAGTAGGCTCTAAATAATGTTACGTGATTTGCTTCAGGCAGGTGAATGGTTTAGGAACCATGCATGTGCTATATTTATGAGTGTCACTGCACATTAACTTGTTATATATTTACACAATTGGAGCAGAGGAATTTATTTATATTTCCTCTCTACCTCTCTGACTGCTAAAGTTTTCTTAAGGCTTCCGTGTTGCAAGCAACAATGTCAAAAAACGAATGATATTTAAAGAATAGACCTCACTGCAGAGTGGCTGACAAGGCCTTGTGTCATATTCAAACCACAGAGTTGGGGAGATCATCTTCGAAGGACAGACATCCCTCTTTTGTTTTGAAGATGCATGGGGAGTTCAGCCTGGCCAATTCCATGAAAGAAAGTTCTGCTGTCAGAATCCACAAGATTGATCCATAACCATAGAACGTGTGTCTGAGTGGATTGCTAGGAGATTTGCTGGAGAAATATCATTTCATTTTTCATTCACAGTATTGGAAGAGGAGAGAGTTGACAATTTCAGGTCCCTGGAAGTGAACGTTAACAGTATCTTGTCCCAGTCCAACCATCCAGACACATTGGCCAAGAAAGCTCGCTAGTATGTCTACTTGCTCAGGAGGCTAAAGAAGTCTGGCATGTCCCTTTGACCTTAACCAATTTTTATTGATGTATCTAACCTGATATGGCAACTGTTCTGCCCAGGACAATAAGAAATGCAGAGAAGGTGAACATTACTCAGTACTCAGGACAGTGATGAAATGCTTTGAGAGGTTGGTCATGACTAGACTGAACTCCTGCCTCAGCAAGGACCTGGACCCATTGCAATTTGCCTATCGTCACAATAGGACAACAGCAGATGCAATCTCCATGGCTCTTCACACAGCCTGGACAACACAAACACCTACGTCAGGATGCTGTTCATCGAACATAGCTCAGCATTTAATACCATCATTCCCACAATCCTAATTGAGAAGTTGCAGAACCTGGGCCTCTGTACCTCCCCCTGTAATTGGATCTTCAACTTCCTAACCGGAAGACCACAATCTGTGCGGATTGGTGATAACATATCCTCTTTGCTGATGATCAACTCTGGCGCACCTCAGGGGTGTGTGCTTAGCCCACTGCTCTACTCCCTGTATACACATGACTGTGTGGCTAGGCATTGCTCAAACACCATCTACAAATTTGCTGACGATGCAACCATTGTTAGTATAACATCAGGTAGTGACAAGAGGGCGTACAGGAGTGAGATAAGCCAACTAGTGGAATGATGTCGCAGCAACAACCTGGCACCGAAAGACGAAAGAGCTGATTAGGTAAGATGAAGGAACACATGCCAATCCTCATAGAGGGATCAAAAGTGGAGAGAGAGAGCAGCTTCAAGTTCTTGGGTATCAAGATCTCTGAGGATCTAACCTGGTCCCAACATATCGTTGTAGTCATAAAGAAGGCAAGACAGTGGCTATACTTTATTAGGAGTTTGAAGCGATTTGGCATGTCAACAAATACACTCAAAAACTTCTATAGATGTACCGTGGAGAGCATTCTGACAGGCTGCATCACTGTCTAGTATGGAGGGGCTACTGCACAGGACCGAAAGAAGCTGCAGAAGGTTGTAAATCTAGTCAGCTCCATCTTGGGCACTAGCCTCCAAAGCACCCGGAAAATCTTTCGGAAGTGGTGTCTCAGAAAGGCAGTGCCCATTATTAAAGACCTCCAGCACCCAGGGCATGCCCTTTTTTGACTGTTACTATCAGGTAGGAGATGCAGAAGCCTGAAGGCACACACTCAGTGATTCAGGAACAGCTTCTTCCCCTCTGCCATCTGATTCCTAAATGGACATTGAAGCTTTGGACACTACCTCACTTCCTTAAATATACAGTATTTCTGTTTTTTGCACATTTTTAAAAAATCTTTTCAATATACCTAATTGATTTACTTGTTTATTTATTATGTCTTTTTTTTGCTCTCTCTCTCTCTCTCTCTCTCTCTCTCTCTCTCTCTGCTAGATGATGTATTGCATTGAACTGCCGCTGCTAAATTAATAAATTTCATGTCACATGCCGGTGATAATAAACCTGACTCTGATTCTGATTCTGATTCTGACGTCATGACAACCAACTCCATAAACTCTGTCTGATTTCTTGTTGCCTTGGTAAAGCAGCCAACAATAGTCACATTCACTTTTGACATCCTCTTCTCTCTTTGTCCCTTTGGAAATATGTTGAAAAGTCCTGAAAGCACATACCACCAGGCTCGAGGGCAGGTTCTTTCCTGCTGTTATAAGACTACTGAATGGAGTCCTATTATGATTAGATGGACTGTTGACCTCACAATCTTATCTTGTTGTGGACTTATATTTTATTGTCTGCCTGTACTGCATTTTCTCTGTAACTGTAACACCTTATTCTACATTTTAAAGAGATTTAAAAGATTAGGTTCTTTTATCACATGCACTGGGAAGCATCAAAACATACAGTGAAATGTGTTGCTTGCTTCAATGACAACCACAGTCCGAGGATGTGCTGGGGGAGGCGTGAAAGTGTTGTCTTGCTTCTGGCACCAGCATAGCATGCTCACAGCTAATTACCCCTCACTAACCTGTAAGTCTTTACAATGTGGGAGGAAACTGGAGTCCTCATGCGATGAGGGGAGAAAGTACAAACTCCTTACAGGCAGCTGTGGGAATTGAACCCCAGTTGCTGGTGCTGTAAAGCATTACACTTGATGTTATGTTTCATTATTGTTTTCTCTTGCACTGTTTCAGTTCAGAGATGTTATGGAGAAAGGCTGAATAGGTTAGGAGTTTACTCCCTGGAATGTAGGAGAATGAGAGGAGATTCGATGAAAGTACACAAAATTATGCAAGTTTTTTTCTCTGAGGTTGGGTGAGACTACAGCTAGAGGTCGTAGGATAAGGGTGAAAGGTGAAATGTGGAAGGGGAACATGAGAGGGAGCTTCTTTGCTCAGAGGGTGGTGAGAGTGTGGACTGAGCTGCCAGCGCAGTGGTGGATGCAGGTTCAATTTCAACATTTAAGAGGAATTTGGATAGGTACATGGATGGGAGGTATGGAGGACTGTGACCTGAGTGCAGGTCAATAGAGGAATGCAGAATAAGATTTGTTTACAGATGGATGGGCCGAAGGCCAGCTCCTGTGCTGTAGTACTTTGTGATTCTATAATTCTATGTGATGAAATGACCTGAAAGACAATCTTTCTCACTGTACCTCAGTATATGTGACAATAATAAACCAATTTATTATGTCATTATCTGCAATCAATAGGGAAAGTTCAGTTCTTCAGTTGGTTCCACAAGCAGGGCTTCTTTTGAAAAGGAGCAGGGCTTTGGGAAAGGACTTACAGGACCTGTGTCCAACCGCTTGTTACGCTGCAGCAGATTGCAGATTCAGTAAATGGGACAGAAACTTTGTTTGTGAGTGAGCACATTCAGTGTGGCAGTAGAAGAGGCCAGGGACCCACATAGCCCTCCATTGTTTTGTATCTATCTGCCTATCTAAAATTTCCTAATGCAACTGCCAATACCACCACCCTCTTGCAGGGCATTCCACATATCCACCACTCTCAGTGTAAAGAGCTTACCTCTGACATCCAACCACCCAGCCCCCGGCAGCCTTCTACTTTCCTTCAATTACTTTAAGATTATTCCCTCTTGTATTAGCTATTTCTACCCTAGGAATAAGCCTCCGGCTGTCTTCTCGGTCTATGTCTCTTATCATCATGTACACCTCTATCCAGTCACCTCTTACTCTCCTTTGCTGCAGTTCCCAGCACGAGTGGGCTGTGGAGACCAGGTCATTGAGTATACTTAAAGAGGAGGTTAATAGGTTCTTGATTAGTCAGGGTGTAAAAAGTTATGGGGAGAAGGCAGGAGAATGGAGTTGAGAGGGAAAACAGATTGGCCATGATGGAATGGTGGAGAAGACTCGATGGGGCGAATGGCCTAATGCTGCTCCTATGCCTTACAGGTTTTTTTTTCTACAAACAGTAAATTACTCAACCTACTCTCCCAACCTTTCTCCCCTAATGGCCTCCTGACCTCTCTTTCCCGGCAGTGCTCCCTCCACATTGCATTGAGGGTGGGAGTGGGTGCCCATTTACCTGCTCCTTCAGGACCCCTGCTTTGAGCAAAGAAAAAGACATTTCCTTACAGGTAGTGTGGGACCACCCACACCCCGTCTGCTTATCCACCTTCTGGACCCTCTTCCACGTACTCCAAACCTTCTCGCAATCGAGCAGCAGCATTTATGCTAACCCCGACTGCCAGTCCCAATAAAGGCAGCAACTCCATGTTCAAGTGTGGAGCTGCAGTCAGAGTCAAATGCTCTACCGTGGCAGGAGTTATTTCAGAATCTGCTGGCAAGGTCTCACTATTGCTGTATAAACCTGTAAGTAGAGCCCACTGGTGAAGGGCTCTGGTCCCACTCTCTACTGTGCCCAATCTGCTCAGGGCTTTAAACCCCACTCAAGGAGGGAAGAGTACCTAACTTTGACTGCAACTCCTCCCGATCCCATGAGGGTTTAATACTCATTTGGAGTGAATAGAATCCTCAGGGTGTTATTGAATGCGTGTAGGAATGACATTCCTGCTCTCAGGGCACCCATCTTTCTATTAGATACGCTCACTCCAGTACGTCCCCCTCCCATATCTTTAACAACCAGCAAGCAGAGGTTCACTCAGCTTCTTCCTGTATCTATCCCCCAGTCCTGCTAGTTCCTTGGCAGAGAAATCTCTGATCTCAGTCATTTCGGAGGGGCCTATTGTATGACTCCTCCCATGCTTCTTGTCCTTCTCCTCCTATCCCATGTGGGTCCACAGGCCAAGGCCCACCCCATGCCTGGTATGGGACCATGTGGTCATCTGGCTGGCCTATATTGTCTCTGGTTCATTGCGGGGGGAGAGGAAGGTGATCATTTTGAGTAAGAATCATAGGACATCGCACTACTCTCTCTTCTTGATCCTCATCAACCAGCCAGATATCTCCAACCCCATCTGGGCCTTGGGATCATCACCCAGCTGCATCAAGGCTCCAGTTTCTAATTGGCTTGTCAGGCAGCCTCAGATTGCTGCACCTTCACTAGCCAACAAGCTACTTCCATACCTTTCTCTTCCAGTTCTTTGGCCCAGGTGTGTGCCAACCGGGCAGCTTTTCCCCTGCAGTGGTACAGAGTTGATGCCACATCTCCATCTCCTTCTTTAGACTTACAACCTCATGCTCTCTCTCAAGCTGGTGTCTTATGATGGCTGCAACAGCCAAAAAGCATCCCTTTGGCCTCTCTTCTGATATGGAACCCTACCTTGTGTGAAATGGACATGATGTAATGTCCAATCTTGTCCCCGTGTGGATTACTGAGACTGCCAAACCCAGCACCATCTGGAGACTCAGTACTCCTCCCATGAGGGATTCTCTCACTTGCTCTTTCCCATGAGCATTTTAAACTCCTGCTGCACTCACTGAATCCTACTGACTTCACCAAGAGTTATGCTGAAGCAGGTTCATGGATTTGATAAATGAGACAGAAGACAATAATTGTGAGTAAGCACATTAACTACTTATTACCAGACAAACAGTCAAGCACTCAAATGAACATCTAAGTCAAACAAATACCTGTCTAAGCCCCCCGCCAAGTTACAATACTACAACACTAAATATTCAGTAACACTTCAAACTCAACAGGTACTTTGTTAAGTCTCAGGTTACATAACGGTAAATCTAAACATTCAACAAACAGGTACTTAGCTAAGTGTGCACGCTTTCTGCAGTACTCTTTCCCTTTGGATCTTCAGCTCTGCTTGTGACCCAGAGTGAAGGAAGCCCCTAGCAAAAAAAGGGACAGAGCATCCCAGCCACACCCCTGGGGTGCCTGGAACCAGAAACTGGTGACGTGGCACAAAAGCCAGCCAATGGGAGAAAGCTGCCACATCCTTCAAATAGGCCAGTCAGTGACTGGCACAGTGGAAGAAGCTTTCAATGGGTGGATAAGTTAACCCTTCACATTACGTAGCCCAATACCAACCTAATCCGTCTGATCATTTTAGATGAATTGATTGGTGCTGGGCATATTATTGCCATCTGTACTGAGGTACATTGAAAATGATTGGATATCCCGATGGCATAGGAACTAAATTGAATTGAATTGACTTTATTACTTACATCCTTCATATACATGAGGAGTAAAAAACTTTACGTTACATCTCCATCTAAATGTGCAATGTGCAATTTATAGTAATTTATAATAAATATTATGTACAACAGGATAGTCAATATAACATACAGTTGCATCAGTATGAATTAATCAGTCTGATGGCCTGGTGGAAGAAGCTGTCCCAGAGCCTGTTGGTCCTGGCTTTTATGCTGTGGTACCGTTTCCCGGATAGTAGCAGCTGGAACAGTTTGTGATTGGGGTGACTCGGGTCCCCAGTGATCCTTCGGACCTTATTTACCCACCTGTCTTTGTAAATGTCCTGAATAATGGGAAGTTCACATCTACAGATGCACTGGACTGTCCACACCACTCTCTGCAGAGGGAAGTACAGTTCCCATACCAGGCAGTGATGCAGCCAGTCAGGATGCTCTCAATTGTTCCCCTAGAGAAAGTTCTTAGGATTTGGGGGTCCATACCAAACTTCTTCAACCATCTGATGTGAAAGAGGCCCTGTTGTGCCTTTTTCCCACACAGCTAGTTATGTACAGACCATGTGAGATCCTCGGTGATGTTTATATCAAGAAACTTAAAGCTGTACACCCTCTCAACCCCAGATGTATTGATGTCAATATGGGTTAGCCTGTCTCCATTCCTCCTGTAGTCCACAACCAGCTCCTTTGTATGTGACATTGAGGGAGAGCTTGTTTTCTTGACACCACTGTGTCAGGGTAATGATTTCTTCTCTGTAGGCTGCCTCATTATTATTTGAGATTAGGCCAATCAGTGTAGTGTCATCAGCAAATTTAATTAGCAGATTGGAGCCTTGGGTAATGACACAGTCAGGGGTACAGAGGGAGTAAAGGAGGGGGCTTAGGACACAGCCCTGAGGGGCTCCTGTGTTGAGGGTCAGAGGGGTGGAGGTAAGGGAGCCCACTTGCCACCTGCTGGCAATCTGACAGGAAGTCCAGGATCCAGCTACACAAGGCAGGGTGAAGGCCGAGGTCTCCGAGCTTTTTGTCAAGCCTGGAAGGAATTATGTTGTTGAATGCTGAACTGTAGTCCAAGAACAGCATTCTCACATAAGCATCCTTCTTCTCCAGATGTGTAAGGAAGCTGTGCAGAGCTGTGGCTTTTGCATCATCTGTCGATTGTCTAATGAGCCAATCACGAGGCAGCAACTCAACATATAAAAGCATGCAGACATGGTCAAGAAGTTCAGTTGTTGTTCAGACCAAACATCAGAATGGGGAAGAAATGTGATTAAAGTGACTTTGTTTCTGGAGTAGTTGTTGGCGGCAGACAGAGTGCTTTGAGATCAGCTGGGATTTTCACACAGAATAGTGCCCAAGGTTTATGGAGAATGTTGCGAAAAACAAAAGAAAAATCAGTGAGCAGCTGTTCTGTGGGCAGAAATGCTTTATTAATGAGAGAGGTCAGCGGAGAATGGCCTGACTGATTCAAGTTGACAAGGAATGTGGAAGTAACTCGAGTAACCAATTGTTACAACAGTGGTGTGCAGAAGGGCGTCTCTGAACATACAACATGTCGAACCTTGAAGTGGATGAGCTATGGCAGCAAAAGACCATGAACATACACTTAGTGACCACTTTGTTAGGTATAGGAGATCCCTAGTAAAGTGGCCACTGAGTGTTTATTGTGTTTTGTTCCTGTTGTTATATTTTACTGCTATCAATTGATGCAATCAAATAAAACTATCAGGCCAGAAGTTGCACTGACTTTGATCTTAGTGGTGTGGATCTGTTGAGGTTAATGAACAAAATGGAAGTGTTCACTTGGTCCAAACATTGGTATTTCCCAGAGATAACTGTGTATGGAAAACAAACAGAAAGGCAACAAGTCTGATCATTTTCAAACACTGTGCAATTACTTCAAACCACCTCACAACTCCCTAGTGACAGCATAAAGCAAAAAGAACAACTGATGATCTGCTGGCTGTTTGAAAAGGTGGTGATCTCCCATTAGAATAGGAAAAGATGACTCATAATCTGTAGTTTGTCACTTCTTCTCATTACTGAACAGTGAAATCAGAGCACTGACGAGAACACATCTCCGATGAAATGAAACATTATCCTTTGATCCTGCAACTGGGGCTGAAGAAATATGGACTAAACTGAGAAATTCCGCTGTGAGTAAAAGTGAAGGAATTTACTGCAACTAAAATTCACAAAGAAAAGATATGTGGAGGTGTTCATCACTCAATGGTCAGTATCTGAAGCAAAGATCAATTGGACTCAAATGTCTGGATTGTAAATAAAATCTACATAAGGGGGCCAAGTCTAATTATTATTTTATGATTTATTTATTTCTGTAGAGATACAACATGGTATGGGATCTTCTGGCCCAGCAAGTCCCTGCTGCCATGTGACCAGCAGTGAGGTCATGGACCATATACAGAGGAGGGAGAGGAGGAAGTGTTTGCTGTCTTCAGGCAAATCAGGATGGGCAAATTCCCAGAGCCTGACAAGGTGTTCGCTCAAATCCTGTCAGAGGCAAGTGCAGAAATTACAGGGGTCCTAGCAAACATATTTAAATCATTCTTAGCAATAGTTGAGGTACCGGAGGACTGGAGGATAGCTAATGTTCTGCTGTTTAACTCTAAGAATAAACCAAGAAATCATAGGCCGGTAAGCCTTACATCAGTAGTGGGACAGTCATTGGAAGATATTTTAAGGCAGAGGATATATGAGTATTTGGATAGGCAGGCTGGTTAGGGATAGTCAACATGGCTTTGTGTGTGGTAGGTCATGTCTAAGCAATCTCACAGAATTTTTTGAGGAGTTTTGCTGGAAAGTGGATGAAGGAAAGGCAGTGGATGTTGTCTACATGGATTTCAGCAAGGCACTTGACAAGGCCCTGCATGGGAGGTTGGTCAGGAAGGTTCAGTTGTTTGGCATTCAGGATGAAGTAGTAAATTGGATTAGGCACTGGGCTTGTGGGAGACGCCAGGGAGCAGTAGTAGATGGTTGCCTCTCTGACTGGAGGCCTGTGACTAGTGAAATTCCGCAGGGATCGGTGCTGGGTCCATTGTTATTTGTCATCTATATCTTTGATCTGGATGGTAATGTAATTAACTGGGTCAACACATTTACAGATGACACCAAGTTTGGGGGTATGGTGGACAGCGAAGAAGACTACAAGAGCTTGCAGTGGGATCTAGACCAGCTGGGAAAATGGCAGATGGAATTTAATTAAAGGTAGTGCGCTTTGTTAGGACCAAACAGGGTAGGTTTTAGACTGTGAATGATAGGACACTGTGGTGTGTGATAGAACAAAGGGATCTAGGAATACAGGTAATTCATAATTCATTGAATGTGGTGTCACATGTACAAACGTGTAGATAGGGTTGTAAAGAAAGCACATTGGCCTTCATAAATCAAAGTACTGTGTACAGGTGATGGGATGTTATGTTGAAGCTGTATAAGGTGTTGGTGTAGTCTAATTTGGAATATTGTGTGCAGTTTTGGTCACCGACCTGTGGGAAAGATGTAAACAAGGTTAAAGGAGTGCAGAGAAAACTTACAAGGATATTGCCAGGTCTGGAGGACCTGAGTTATAAGGAAAGATTGAATAACTTAGAAGTTTATTTTCTATAATGTAGAGGCTGAGGGGAGATTTGATGGAGGAAATATTGATTAGGGCTTGGGCTTTATTCCCTGAAGTGTAGGAGAATAAGGGGAGACTTGATAGAGACATAAAACATTTTGAGGGTATAGATAGAGTAAATGCAATCAGGCTTTTTGCCCTGAAGTTGGGTGAGACTACATCTAGAGGTCATGGGTTAAGGACGAAAGGTAAAATGTTTAAGGGGAGCAGGAGGGGAGACGTCTTCACGCTGAGGGTGCTGAGACTGTGGAGTGAGCAGCCAGCACATGTGGTGGATGCAATTTCGATTTTATTGCTCTTGTTAATCCGCACCAGCCGCACATCGTGGAGGCTGAGACTCCACAGAAAGGTTTATTCATCTCTATGTGGCACTCAGGTGGGAGCTTACCAAAGCCCATTTTCTATCATTGTGTACATTCTTAATGTATGCTCAGTGGCCACTTTATTACATATTTCCTCTACCTAATAAAGTGACCATTCATGGTTTTCTGCTGCTGTAGGCAATCCACTTCAAGGTTCAACATTTTGTGTGTTCAGACATACTTTTTGGCACACCACTGATCTATGTGTTGTTATTTCACTTATTGTCACCTTCCTATTGGCTTCAACTAATCTGCCTATTCTCTGACCTCTCTCATTAAAAAGGGCTTTTTCACCTACAGAATTGCCACTCACTGGATTTTTTTTTGTTTTTGCACCATTATTTGTAAACTCTACGGACTGCTGTGTTTGAAAATCCCAGGAGATCAGCAGTTTCTGAGATACACTAACCACCCTGTCTGACACCACCTATCACTCTACAGTCAACATCACTTAGATCACATTTTTATCATGTTCTAATGTTTGATCTGAACAAAAACTGAACCTCTTGACCACATCTGCATGCTTATATACACTGAGCTGCTGTCACACAATTGGCCTATTAGTTATTTGTATTAATGAGCAGATGTACAGGTGTACAAATGTACCTTATAAAGTGGCTGCTGAGTGTAGATTTCTATAACACAGAGAAGATTCAGCAGGATTCTGCCTAGGATGGAGCATTTGAGTTATGAAGAGAGAATAAAAAGGTTATTCTCTTTTTCCTGGAATGTATAAAAAGCCATGACTGAAGTATATAAAATTCAAGGCATCAAATTTCCATTTATTATCACATGTATCCATATACAACTCTGAAATTTGTCTTCTCCAGATAGCCACGAAACAAAGAAAGAAAATGAAAAAACATCAAACCCACCAGCCACCCCCCCCCTTGTAAAAAAGAACTGCATCCCACCCCTCCCCTGCACAAAACGGAGCAGGAACATTAACCACCCCCACCAAAAATCAAATCCTCTGCCACACAGAAAAACTAACAGAACACAACAGAATATCAGCCTATTAAACCCCCCTCTCCTTGGACAACAAAACAGAAGAAGAACTGGTGATAAAAAACACAGAATATAAAAACCATGCCTGGTAAAGTCCACAGCCCATAAATGCAGTAGTCAAATCCATAAACACAGAACCACAATACCATCCTCCGACATCATTGATGTTCATCAAAGGAGAGGGACAAGGCAGAGAGGCCTACCCGCCCGCTACAGCAAGCCACGGACCACTCACAGAATCCTTCTTGGTAGCGATCAAAAGGCAGGCAGTCGGCACTAATCTCTTCCTTGCCTTCTGCATTTGCCTCGATGTCTCAGTCTTCCTTGATGCTATAATTGCTGATTAATGGATGCATTCGTTGACAAAATGGAGTTGAACATTGGCTCACACCCAGTCTCGAAGTTCCTTTATATCGAGTCTGTCCGAGTACGGCTTGCTTCCTGGAGACAGCAAAGTGCTGGGTCACTCAAGTGATCTCCAAACTCTGATTTGCAGGCTCTAACAGTCCCAGAAACATATTTAAGAGAATATGATATAAGAGAAGTGAAAAATACATTTTTGTGAGCTACCTGGAAGATGTTGACCAATGGAGCATTGTACACTGGCATCATCTTGACTGGAATTTTGAAGGATATAAGAAGAACAGACTGTAGGAACCTTTTCTGTAAGTCATAGACAGCATTAAAGAGCACAGATTTAGCATTTTTAAGAGCCATAGTTCTAAGATGGATGGAGGAAAGTATATCAGAGTTAAGTCCATTACACGGAGTAGTGGGTGGGTGGAACATCCTGTCAAAAATGGGGGCTGAGGCAGATACATTAGGGCCACTTAAAAAAGTCTTGGATAGCCACATGGATGACAGGAAAATGAAGGGTTATGTAGGAGAGTAGGCTGAAAGTATAAAGCTCAGGGTTGCAGATGGTGATATATATATGTATCTTGACAATAAACTTTACTTTGAACTTTAGATTGATCTTAGAGTAGTGTAATATATTGAGGACAAAGGCCCCATATTGTTATGTACTGTTCTATATTATATGTTCATAAGGGGTCAGAGACTTAGATGGATCTGGGAGGGACCTTTCTCACCCAGAGAGAGGTGAGTGACTGAAATAGAGTATCTGAGAGCACAGTGGAAGCAGATTCACTGACAATATTTACAGTGTCTGTATGAATATATTCAGGGCCAACTGGAAGATGGGATTAATGTGAAAAGGTACCCACTGGTTGATGTGGACATAGTCAGCCAAATGGCCCCTTTTCAATCTGTGTGACAATGATAGATTTGTAGACATGAAAGGAATTGCATTGAATTAACTTTATTATTTACATCCTTCATATACACGAGGAGTTAAAATCTTTAGAATACATCTCTGTCTAAATGAGCAATGTGCAGTTTATAATAAATAATATGCACAACAAGATAGTGAATATAACATAGAAATACAGTTGTGTCAACATGAATTAATCAGACTGATGGCCTGGTGGGAAGAGCTGTCCTGGAGCCTGTTGGTCCTGGCTTTTATACTGCAGTACCGTTTCCCAGATGGTGGCTATGAATCAATGGCTATTGAGATAATGTAAGAAAAAGCATTGAGATGAGCCATGATATTGATGAAAAACAGAGCAGCCTCAAAGGTCCACATGGACAACTGCAGGCCCTTATTGTTCCTGGTTCCAAGCTGAAATCTCCCGTCAGTGCATTTGCGACTTGGAGCTTGTTCAGTTTACAAATTTTCAAAGGAGCACGTTTTTAGTCCACTTGACAAGTCCTTCTGATTGGTTTGTCAGTTTAAATTTCAGTCAGAAGCACTGAAGACTCAGGACACATTTCCATTTTCACACTGGATTTTATTTATATCTGATCTTGTGCCCAGTGGGCCCGATGAGGCGGCTGCATCGTTACTGGTCTGGAAACCCAAACTGTAAACAGCAGGATTATTACCACACAATAGCATTCCAAGAGAAGGCAATTTTGAGGAGGGATTTCACCCTCGACTTCTGAATGGCAGTGAGCATTCAGAAATCAGACATTGAAGCTCCTGGGTAGTTAAGACGTAGGCTCTCTGCCAGAGTGATTAGCTGCCATGTTGTCGGGGAATGAGAGTTTGCTGATGAGTGATTAAACAATGTCTTCCCAAGTGAGGAAGAGAAATAATTAGAGTGACAGCTGAGACAAAGGATATCTCTTCCTCCCAGAGTCTTAATCAGAATGGAATCATCAGCCAGTTGATAGCACAGCTCTGGAGTGAGACCTTTTGTTCATCACAGCCCTGTCACTCCTTTGGAGCTGATAATGTTTTCTTTGTGGTAATGAAGACGGAAAAAGAAGCATTGATCAAGAAGTTCCAAGGTGCATGGAGTGCTGCTCTAAAATGGTGCCACTTTTCTGAGGGATCATGGAGGAAAAGTTTCCCAATGCATCACAAGCCAGACTGCTGTATTTGGTAACTATCAATAATTCTGTAGGTGCACAAGAAATCAAATATTAAATCAATTTGCCATTTTAACAGTGAATTTCATTCAGAAACTTGATTTCAAGCAGCAGACACATTAATATGGATGGTGGTGGGTATACTGGGCAAGCTGAAATTATAATTGCTTTATAATTATTTTTCAAAGTGAAAAGCTTTGGTTTGCATACCATCCAGAAAAGCCATAGCATACACAAGTACGCCAAGGTAGTACAAAGGGAAAAGAGAAAGTGCAATCCACAATGACTTTCTTTGGGAGATCAAGATTTCATCTTTTAATGTATAAGAGTTTCATTTATGAATTGATTGCAACAAGATAGATGTCTGCTCTCAAGCTTTAGTATGTTCTTGCTGACGGGTGGGGGGGAAGCAAGAGTGAAAATCTGGTGGAGGGAGGGGTTCTCGATTATGTTAGCTCCTTTCCCAAGACAGTGGGAGGTGTAGGCAGAGTTATTGGAGAGGAGGCTGCCAGAGGAAGTGATAAAATTGGATAAAATTACATTTAAAAACCATGGATAAGAAAGGTTGAAATGTTTATGGGCCAAACAGAGGACATAGCAGTAGCTCAAGTGGACAACATGGATGAGCTGAGCCAAAGCCTGTTTCCACACTGTTAGCTCTATGACTGTCTAATATGCACAAACAGACCTTTCTTCTCCTGTGCGGACTATTCTTTCATGTCAGGCCATGTGGTTTGTGATTTGTGCATGCTTAAACATTTCAATAGAAATACAAATACTGGGCTTTGGGAATCAGAGGATAACGGGATGGGAAATTGCCCTAATCATTTTATACATTCTCAGCTGCTTCTCAGTCTCCAGCCAACTGAATGAAAACCTACTTTCTATTTCTCGATACATAGTCCTCACTTGTGCTGAGTTTTCCCCAGCCTGTTCTAGGGCAGGAGTCCAACCCCGCCCAGACAACTGCAAATCTTTTGCTTGTATTTGCAGTGATTGATTTTTTGTACAGTTGAGTGCCACAGTGGGTGGCATTTGACAGCAACTGTACAGAATTAACAAAATGTACAAAAAAATCTGTTCCTCAAACAAGCAAGACACAGAACTCTTTGTAAAGTATCTTTTTTACCTAGCAATGGCTTCAGAATGGCTGCTGATGGAGCAATTTTGAGAGAGCTTTAAAAGAAATGGAACTACAACAGAAAGAGATGAATAATAGTGAGCTTGGGTAATGAAAGGAGATAACATACAGTACTGGCATATATATATAAAATCTATAACGAGGGTGCCTAAGTACTGTGTTTGTCAACGTGGGGCAGAGAGCGAGTTTGTAAATCTGGCGGGAGTAAAGGATGTTGAGAACGGCGAGCGTGGAGTGCCTGGTGAGGGGTGTGGGACGGGTGGCAGAGACGGAGTTCCAGGGGTGGTGTTGGGGGGGGGGTGGATTTGGGTACAGACACACCCTGACTGAGATACCAGGCAAGGTCATTAATTCCAAACAATAGGTTTATTGATCATTACAGAATGGCTCCGGTGCTTCCCACTTCTTCCCCTCTCCCTTCATCTTTTCCCAACCATGATTCCCCTCTCCCTGTCCCTTTCCCACTCTCAGTCCACAATAGAGACCCATATCAGAATCAGGTTTATCATCACTTACGTATGTCATGAAATTTGCTGATTTTTTTGTAGCTGTAGTACAGTACATAAAATTACTACAGTACTGTGCAAAAGTCTCAGGCACACTAGCTACATGTATATGTATCTAAGACTTTTGCACAGTACTGTAAGTATCAGAGTGAGCTTGTTAGGCTAATCACAGTAAAATTGGTGGTGATAACTGGTCATGTTGGACTGACTGATTTTTTGGATTATTCCATGTCCTTCCTTATTAATATCCCAGCATACCTGCCCGGTAAGGAAACACCAAGTCCTTTGAATGGAAAAGCCTACTAAAAGTAGAAGATGCAGCCCCGTTCATCATAGGTCAATTCCTGTGCCCAACATTGAGCACATGTACACAGAGTGCTATTGCAGGAAAGCTGCATCCTTTATCACCATCCAGACCATGCCTTCTTTTCTTGCTGCCATTGGGAAGAGATACACAAATCTTAGGTCCCACACCACCAGGTTCAGGAGCAGTTATTATCCCTCAACAATCAGTCTCCCGAACCGGAGTGGATAACTTTACTCCCCCAATATTGAACCATCTTCCCGAAGTGACTGAATTTAAGGTACCAGTTGCCCACCTGTGCCCCTCCTCCTGTCAGTAGAAATGGTTCTTCTAGGCTTAGTAGCTAAGCCAGATGTGAAGGCCAGGAGTTGGACTTGGTTGTCAGAGGCTATTTGAGACACACGCCTTTGGGAACATTTAATAGGTAGTGGGAGTTTATCCCACTATCTTCCCCAGGAATGAAAATCTTAACAATGTTTTTAACATTTATGACTTATGATTATTTTACTTTGTTTTTCTTTTTTATATTTGCACAATTTGCTGTCTTTTGCACATTATTTGTCTATCTTTGTTGTTTGCAGCTTTTTCTTGATACTATTTTGTTTCTTTATATTTAGAAACATAGAAAATAGGTGCAGGAGTAGGCCATTTGGCCCTTCAAGCTGTGAATGCCCTCAAAAAATGAATCTCTGGGTAGTATATGGTGATGTATATGTGTTTGGATAATAAATTTACTTTGGACATAGACTTCTTTCAGTATTTTGGATGTAACAGTGCATTCTAGTAAAACTTTCAGCGCGCCCAGTGAGATTAAAGGGAACGTGGAAACAAGGATTTGGTTTAGTTTAAAAATCATTGAGGTTTCCAAATAGTAGACTTTTACTGAAGCCTGCTGTGTGGTGTAAGTACTTTGAAAAACTACCAAGAAATTTAATAGCACTGAACATTAAATATCAACATACTTTCCTTTGCCTTTGCAATCCATTTCTTTGAAGTCAATGGAATGTATTTCAGAGAATGAGAAAACATACTGACGATTGTAGAACATGTTTATGGCTACCATTTAGGAATTAATTCCTCAACATCATTTGAATGCCTTAGAAGATATTTTAGCTGTAATAAGCTGCTTTTGAAGTGAATATTTGTAGGAAATATGACAACCAATTTGTTTATGACATCCTTTCACAGAGAGCAGTGTGATAAACAGCCTCTGTGATTTTGATGGAAAGGTATGTATTGGCTGGGCTCTTGTGTCTCAGATGTTAATGCTCAGGTTTGTATAGATTGAGTGCACAAATTCATCAGGGCTGAGATCAGACTAGAGCTGATTCAGAGATTTCATTAATTTCCACAAACAAGAAATTGTATTTATTCCTTTGTTTTAACAAACAAAGATTTACACAGAAAACAAAAATTCAGAGCCCAGCCAAACTATGTGCTTCAATACTTATCCTCTGTTGAATTGTACATAGCTCTTTCTTATACTAGACCTCTGGCAGAACATATCCACTGAGGAAGTTTGACCATTTTGAACATACACTGTATATTCATATAATGTCAGATCATAAGTATATGGCACTATGAACATTACAAAATGCCCCAAATGTGTTTTTGATGGCATTAAGAAAGCTTATGTTGACCCACAAAGCATTTTAAGAACAATAAGGAAACCTAAGGAAACAAAATATTGAAATAAAAAGGGTGAGAAGCCTTAACAACTACTGTCCAATGGCTCTGACATCTACCACCATGACATGCTTGGTACAGATTAACTCCAACCCAAACCCATTGCAATTCACCTACCACCAAAAGAGATATGTGGCATACTCTATATCCCTGGCATAATCTGATCTCTGACGCATCTGGGCAACAAAGACATCAACATCAGATTATTGTTTATTAACCACAGCTCCACAGTCAGTTCCAAAAGTCCAAGCAAACTCTTTACCAAATCCATGACCTGGAAGTCAATGTCTCCCTCTGGATCTTTGACTTCCTGACCAAGAGACAACAATCAGTAAAGATAAGCAGCAACACCTCTGCCACAGTTATTCCAAATATTGGTGCCCCACAAAACTGTGTTCTCCACCACTTGCTTTACTCCTGCATGGGTAGATCCTGCTCCAACTCCATCTACAACATTTGTAGATTCTACCATCTTAGTGGGTTGTATTTCATACAACAATGAGTCAGAACAAGGAAGGAGACAGAGAGCTAGCAAATGTTATGTTTCATAACTCCAAAACATAGAGCTAATTGAAAGAGAAACACAGGAGACCGGTGATAACATGAGTGCATCTTCTTTTCATTTTTACTTAAGGGAAGTGCACACTTACAATGTGGTGGTGTAATGACATATGCATGCACGGTATGTTTACAGATAACCTGTAGTGAGTTATGTAAACAACAAAGAATGCTTAATAAAACAAATTATTTACAATATTACTCAAATACTACTGAAATATTAAATACACAAAAGGTAACATATTTCATAACTATATTTCCCCGAATATCAATAAAACAAAAGAGCAGATCATTTTCTTCTGGCCCTTTTTACGTCAATGGTGTGAGGTCAAAAAGGTTGAGAACTGTAAATTCCTAGGAGAAGACATCACCAATAGCTTGTCCTGGATCAGTCTCAACGCAGAAAGCTCACCAACACCTCTGCTTCCTCATAGGCTCTTTCAATATTTTTATTAATATTATATAAATTGCATGAATATAAATACAAAATTCATAAGGATACAAGTAATACAAATTACATTACATTTAAATCACAGTAATGTGATCACAGTATCCCATATTCCAAATCAATCATGTAGAAAAAAAGACAGAATTATGAAATGAAATAAAATAAAATGATTGTATTACATTAAAAAAATCTACCCCACTACCAAAACGAGCTGGTTGGTGAAAAAAGAAAAAAAAATCTTACCATATAATATTATAATAATAATGGCTCAGATCCATACTTTAATAACAGTTCAAAGATTATGAAAATAACTCAGAAAGGGTCCCCAGAAAATTAGAAAATCATGTTTAGAATCAGAAATCGAACGACGAATCTTCTCTAGATCAAGGCACAACATAACTTCAGATTGCCACTGAACATGAGTGGGTGGGGCAGCCTCCTTCCACTTGAGCAAGATCACCCTCCTGGCCATAAGAGACATAAGGGCCAATACCCGCAAATTAGATGGCTTCAGTTTTGTAATACTATCCTCAACAATACCAAACATGGCAGTCAAGGGATTGGGCTTAAAACTAACATTTAAAAGTACAAAAAAAGTTTGAAATACATCTTTCCAAATTTTTTCAAGGCTCGAACATGTCCAAAACATATGAATTAGCATGAGCTTCCTCATAGGCTAAACAAATTCCATGTGCTCCTATCGACACTTACCAATTATTATTGCTGCATCACAGAAAGTGTTCTATCTGGATGCGTCATGGCTTAATCTGGCAACTATTCTGCATGTGACCGCAAAAAACTGTAGAGAGTTGTGGATACAGCTCAGCACACCATGGAATCTAGCTTCAATGGGCTCCCCTCTATCTGTCTATACTTCTCATTGGCGGTGAAGCAGGCACCATAATCAGAAACCTGACCAGCCCCAGATATTCTCTCTTCTCCCTTCTGCCATCGGGCTGAAGATACAGAAGATACTGAAAGCATAAGCCACCAGTCTCAAAGATAGAATCTACCCAATCCTTATAAGACTATCAAATGATTCCCTAGCATGATAAGATGGATTCTTGACCTCACAATCTACCTTGTTATAATCTTGCACTGCACTTTCTCCTTTGCTGTTACCCAGTGGAATTCTGCATTCTCATAATGTTTTATCTGGCACTGCTTCAACATAGAGAGGATCTGGCCAATACATTGATGTAGTCGTGAAGAAGCCACACCTGCAGTGCTTTCTTCATTAGGAGTTTGAGGAGATCTGGTATGGCAGCAAACCTCCAGCAAATTTTTACTGATGTACCCTAGAGAGCAGCTGACTGCTTGTATCACAACCTGGTATGGAGCCTCCATCGCACAGGATCGCAAGAGGCTGTAGAGTGTTGTAGGCTCAGCCAGTTCCATCAGAGACACAACCTTCCCCACAACAGAGGACATATTCAAGAGGTGATGCTTCAAGAAGGAGTCATCCTTCATTAAAGACCTTCACCATCTGAGACATGCCCTCTTCTCATTACTATCATCGAGGAGGTGGTACAGGAGCCTGAAACCCCACATTCAATGTTTTACAAACACTTTCTTCCCTTCCACCATTAGATCTTTGAAAGGTCTAAGACACCATTTTTATTATTCATCTTTTGCACTATTTATTATTTATTTTGTAATGAATAGTAATTCTATATTTTGCACTGTACTGCTGCTGTAGGACAACAAATTTCATGACATATGTCAATGATAATAGACCTGATTCTGATTCTGATTCTGTATGAACAGAATGTAAGGCAAGTTTTTCACTGTACCTTAGTACATGTAATAATAATAAACCAATTCCAAATGCAATAGTAAGACAGGTGACCAAGCTTGGTCAAAGACAACTTAAATAACAGAGAATGTAGAAATGCATAGATGCACAGAGAGGAACTTCCACAAGAGCTTCCTCTGTCTTTCTCCCTTAACATTGTGTTTTCTGTATAGCCAACCCCATTTAAAAGGTCAAAACCGTTCAGTCAGAAACATAATCCCATTAAACTAAGCAATAAAAGGAAGCAGCTATGTAATGAAATTTATTTTTAAAAATCATGCCCAATTCTTTTCTGATTCAGTGGAGGGCAAAGTGAGGCACTTCAGAAATGTTGAAGGCCACAAGAATCCAGTTTATTAGAATTATAGCAAATACAATTCAGAAAGAAAAATATGATTAATAGGGTAGTGTAGCATCCGTGGCCCCAATTTACCCCATTTGCCTAGGGTGAACCGCCATCACCCTGCCAACAGTGCAATACTTCGGTGTAAATACGGTGTAATGTCCCTCAGTACTCGCTCGCAGAACAAATACCAGACAATACACCAAAGACGAGTAAATAATTGCAACTTCATAGTTATTTCTTAGTGATGGGTTAGTAGAAACAGATAACTTAAAGGCACCAAATAAGTAAGTTTATCAGTTTGTGCACAATATTTTAATACGTTGGAGCTTACGCCTCCAGTTCCATCCACAATGACCTTCTGAGCATTCAGCCACCGTCCAAACCGCTGACGTCCAGTATCAGCTGCCCTGGAACCACTGTCCACTCCCCACACGTCCGTCCTCCTTGCTTGCCTCCTGAAAAAGACCGCGAACTCCCGCTCAGCTCACATATACAAGATAGCATAACAATTCTCCATTGATTAGTTCCCCCCTTATCTGCAGTTATAACTCAAACATTCCAGACACAGAAACCCATTACAGCATTAAGTAACATTACAGAGAAGCCATTTCATTATAACAATACAGAGAAGCCATTTTGTTATCCTGAACAGTTAACACAACAGTTACTGGTACTGAGAGCCCTGCAGTAGTAGTACAGACATTGTAGGGTACCTGCTAAAAGAGGCGTAAGGCACTCCTTTCCTCCACTAGTCTGTAGGTCACCCTTGGGCAAGGTGTAATCCATGCTCTACCTTCAATCAGGGTCACCTGAAGCTAGCAGAACAGGCAGTGGATGGTCATGTGAGCAGCAGGTGTATATCACAAGTCCTGGTTATGCCACCATTGACACCAGGAAATCTCTGAAAAGTATTGATAATTGCTGGGGTCACCATCTTTTTAGACACTGCCCAGAAAAAGGCATTGGCAAACCACTTCAGTAGAAAAATTTTCCAAGAACAATCATGGTCATGAGACCATAATTGCCCATGTCATATGACATGGCACATCATGAAGATGATGAGTACAGAAATCAATGTAATATTTGTCATCTACTAAATAAGCCAATCTCAGCAATGTTGGAAGGAACTACAGATCTGACAACCTTTCACACCACCTTCACTCTCTCAATGCACTTGACCCTATCCCCAACTCCTAGCACTAGAACTGATCACAACTTAGCCTAAGAGATGATTCCCCTTTGCATAAACAAAGCGGCCCTTTTATACCCTTCAATGCTCCTTCAAAACTATAACATAATTCTTATCCCAGAGCTTTCCTTCCCTTAGTGTACTAGCTGTACCCTGTTATCTCTTACAACCTTTGGCCCAGATGCATACCTTTAGGAAAATAGATCAGTAAAGAGGAAAAAAATTCTTCACTAGTTTCTAATCTCAAGGATGTGCATTCATGCACATCTACAAACTGTCATCTCATTTCAAGCTGACACCATTTTGACTTTTGAACTTCCATTTTATTTTTGCACATGCCAAGGAGGAATCACATTTAACTCTTTCCTTACAGATTGAATAGGGCTATCAGTGCTCCTTTATAATTTTAGTTCTGGATTGTTATGTTTTGTATTTTCAAAAAGTTAAACTAATTCAAAGGAAGAGACAGGAGTCTGAAATGCTGCTGTAACTTTGAACTTACTTTAAGTGAGGGCCGCACATGGTAGCGTGATAATGGATGCAATTAGTGTAGTTTACATATAGTCAGTAATTAATTAGTTATTTGAACAAGACTGTTTAATCAAACAATATATATACAAGATGACTCATATTATTAAAATGTTAAATACACAACACTCCTGCCTGCTTAGCTATAAACTCCAACTCGATATACAATCATCTCAGCTATATACACAATGTACAATATAATACAAGTACTATATACAGACATCCATGGCATAGCGAATTTTAAATTGTTCCATTCAGGATGTAAGATATCATCACTGTGAAGGCTTTCTTACTCTTGTTGGATAATGTCTTTCCTGACAAGAGGAATTACTCTGCTTGGCAGGTAAGACTAGTAGCTCTGAAACAAAGTCAGGTTCTGGAACCTCCTCCATGATGATTGTAAGTGTTGACTCTGAGACTCCAGGAAGTGGTTCTGACAGCTCTGGATACCTTTCTTCTTCTTTTTTTCTCTTTTAATCTACTTCAATCCCTTTCTTTTTCTTTCTCATGTTCCTTCTCTCTTTCTTGTTCACATTCTTTCTCTCCATCTCCCATTTTTTTTTCTAGTTTGCTTATCAAAATCTTGGGAAGGTGCATTTATTTCGCTGGAGTTTTCTCTCATTAATCCATCTATTGCTCCTTTTACAATATGATCTCTCCTCTTGCCTTCCTCATTCACAACATCATCTGTCAAATCATCTCTTTTTGTATCTCCATTGACTCCTTTCATTTTGGCCTTCCATTCATCCAGCTGGGCTTTGGTCTTTGCATCTACTTTCACAAGCAGCTTTTCATCTCCAAATTGAAGTAAATTGAAATAAATCATGCAATAACCTTAATGCACGCAGAGTAAATTCTGGTTCTTCTTAAGCTGAAATGCTTGCAACTTTCCTGTTGCTCTTTGAACTCTCTTCCAGCTTAAAGTCAAGCTACATTTTGCAAGTAACTGCCTGATTAACATATCAGAAGCTTTCTCAAGATACGTTGCCACAAAAACTGTTGCAATCGGACCACTGCTTTTGTCACTTTCACAATTCATCTGAGCACCATAGTCCTTCCTTGGTCCAATGTGCTTTCCAACCAGATGCACAGAAGTTGGCACCTTTTTGCCCTCTGTTGAGCAATAGTTCATGACTTACAGCACAGAGGCAGTTGTGACATCATCTAATACCTTTCTTAATTTGCTTTCAGTTGATTCTCTTGCAGGGGATGTGACTTGCAAACGGTGGATGGATCTCCTTCAAGCAGCAGTTGTCTCAGCCAATCATGTTGGTCCTTCTGGTTTTACCACATACTCAAAGCTCAATGTGGCT
Organism: Hemitrygon akajei; assembly: GCF_048418815.1. Classification (NCBI taxonomy): domain Eukaryota; kingdom Metazoa; phylum Chordata; class Chondrichthyes; order Myliobatiformes; family Dasyatidae; genus Hemitrygon; species Hemitrygon akajei. Next base: position 107,535,438 of record NC_133133.1, on the reverse strand, counting down.
TGTTGATTGTTGTTTTTCACTGTAATAGATGTCATTCCCACAGGAGTTATCTTTTCTCCAGCATCAGTTCTTAATTGAATATCTGCAGGCTTCAGTTTGGTGTCTTTGAAATGTCATTCAAACTTATTTTGTGGAATGACTGAAACAGCTGAATCAGTGTCCAATTCAATTTTAATTAATTTCCCATTAATTTCTGTCATAAACCATATTGCTTGTCTATTGTTAATTTTCACACTATAAATTTCAAGTCCTGTATCACTCTCATCATTTTCAGATTCTTCATCAATAGCATGCAACTTAGTACTTCTTTTGAAAGTGCATTGTAACTTGTTATCTTTTTCTCATCTTATTTTTGTCTGCTTTTTGAATGGGTCCTGCATTTTCTGCAAGTTCCACCTTTAAATGTGCATTTGTTTGGTGTATGTGAGCTCTTACCACAATGGTAACACAATTTGTTTGTCCAGGCAGTCTTCTGTTTAGATGCTACAATTTTTGTCATGTTCACTTTCATTTCTGAATGCAAATCAATTGTATCTCTGTCCATGGTTCCCATTGAAACGATGGTTTTAACTTTCCTCTTAAATGTGAGCTGTGCTTCAGTTAGGAACCATTTTTGAATGCTTTCTTGCAAGATTCCACAAACTAAATGATCTCTCAGTGCATCAGTAAGCCAATTACTGAACTGACAATGCTCAGAGAATCTCTTCAGCTACATATGCTGAATGGTCTCCCCTTCTTTTAAATTCCACTTATGAAACCAAAATGGTCTGCAACCAACAATGGGTTTGGTTCTAAATGTTCCTACATTACTATGACAATACCAACAAAGCTCATTTCAGATAGTTTGGTTGGAGCCATTAAACTTTGAAGCAACTGTATGCCTTTAAATCCAATGCACTCAGCAAAATTGGCACTCACTTCTCATTGGCTATCTCATTTGCTTCAAAATATTGCTGAATTATCTCAGCATACATATTCCACTTATCTTTTGTGTAATCAAATTCTTTCACTTCCTGTCTGATTTTAACTCAACTTCTCTGTATTGGGCTGTGTATTTTACTCGCCACATTTTTTTTAGCTTGAAAGTCTCGCTGTGCTTTCTTTAACATGTCGGTAGCCATCTGGGGTTTGTTTAAAAATACCTCATCACTAATGTTACGTTTTGTATCTTCAAAACATTAAACTAATTCAAAGGAAGACATGAGAGTCTGAATTGCATGTCTAACGTGTTGACTTTAAGCGAAGCGAGCATGTATCATGTGGTAGCAGCAGAGTGGTCAGCAGCACTGGGGCTCCACAGTCCTGTCTCCCTTTCTCTTCACCATCTACACCTCGGACTTCAACTACTGCACAGAGTCTTGCCATCTTCAAAAGTTTTCGGATGACTCTGCCATAGTTGGATGCATCAGCAAGGGAGATGAGGCAGAGTACAGAGCTATGGTGGGTAACTTTGTCACATGGTGTGAGCAGAATCATCTGCAGCTTAATGTGAAAAAGATTAAGAAGCTGGTGGTGGGCCTGAGGAGGGCTAAGGCACCGGTGACCCCTGTTTCCATCCAAGGGGTCAGTGTGGACATGGTGGAGGATTACAAATACCTGGGGATATGAATTGACAATAAACTGGACTGGTCAAAGAACACTGAGGCTGTCTACAAGAAGGGTCAGAGCCGTCTCTATTTCCTGAGGAGACTGAGGTCCTTTAACATCTGCTGGATGATGCTGCGGATGTTCTACGAGGCTGTGATGGCCAGTGCTATCATGTTTGCTGTTGTGTGCTGGGGCAGCAGGCTGAGGATAGCAGACACCAACAGAATTAACAAACTCATTCGTAAGGCCGGTGATGTAGTGGGGGTGGAACTGGACTCTCTGATGGTGGTGTCTGAAAAGAGGATGCTGTCCAAGTTGCATGCCATCTTGGACAATGTCTCCCATCCACTCCATAATGTACTGGTTAGGCACAGGAGTACATTCAGCCAGAGACTCATTCCACCGAGATGCAACACTGAGCGTCATAGGAAGTCATTCCTACCAGTGGCCATCAAACTTTACAAATCCTCCCTCAGAGTGACAGACACCTTGAACCAATAGGCTGGTCCTGGACTTATTTCCACTTGGCATTATTTACTTATTATTATTTAATTATTTATGGTTTTATATTGCTATATTTCTACACTATTGTTGGTTCGTGCGACTGTAATGAAACCCAATTTCCCTCAGGATCAATAAAGTATGTCTGTCTGTCTGTCTGTAGAGTGAAGACATAAGCAATTCATGTATTTTTACATACAACCCATAATAAATTATTGAAACAAACAAGAATGCTTAATCAAACAATATATATACAAGATTCCTCAAATAGTATTGAAATAATAAATACACAACAGTACATTTCTGTGCAAAAGTCTTAGACACCAGTATGTTTCTAGGGTGCCTAAGACTTTCACACAACATTGTAATTATTTTATATATTGCACTGTACTGCTGTCATGCAGAAAAACAAATTGCATGGAAAGGGGGCAGGGAGACAGGAATCATAGTTGAGTGAAAGAGGAAGGGAGAGGGGAGGGAGCAAGAAGTACCAAAGAGACATTCTGTGATGATCAATAAACCAATTGCTTGGAATAAAATGTCCTTGCCTCAGGGCTGGGTGTGTCTGCCCCCACACCACCATCCCTGCACAGTACTATGACACTTATCCCAGTTGCTGTAACATTCAAGATACTATGTAGGGAGGTCCTGGTGAAAAATCTTGACTCAAACTGTTGACTCTATATTCCTCTCCACAGATGCTGCTTCACCTGCTGAGCTCCTCCACTACTTTGTGTGTGTGCATTTGGATTTCCAGCATCTGCAGAATTTCTTGTGTTTGTGATGGAAATGTTGCAGTCTTCAGGATTCTGTTAGCAATGCAATATTTCAGTGAGCTCACTCTTTTGTATCAGAGTAGGCCAATTCTGTTGCAATCTATCTCTAATATTGATTTATATTATTTCTCTCTCTCTCTCCACAGTCACTGCCCATTCTGCTGAGCATTTCCAACATTCTCCTTTTAGTTTCATTTTCTTCCATCTGCGCTGACCTACATTACATAGCTTTTTCAAGTCCTTTTGTTTCCTCTCGCTCTGACTGCACTCATATTCAATTAGACAGATTCACAACATCACGTCCCCATGGCAACCTGGCCCTCATCACATTGTACGTCTTATCCTCAGTCTCGGTGCAACTAGAAACTAACTTGATTTCTCACTTCTACATTCCTAATGTATATTCAGCCAGAAATGTTCACCCTGCTTAGAACATACAACACTGAACAGCATTAAGAACATGTCCTGTGGCCCACAAAGTCTGTGCCAAGAATGATGCTAAATTAGCTAATTTCTTTTACTTCTGTGTAATCCACATCCCTGCATTCCCTGCATATACATGTGCCTGTCTAAAACCCTTTTAGTCACTATGATTGTAATAGCTTCCAATCCTGGCAGTTTGTTTCAGGCACCTGTGTGAAAAACAACGTACGTGGCACATCTCCTTTGAACTTCTGTTTCCACCGGTAATGTCTAACCTACTGAGTGTTTCAAGTATTTTCTGTTCATATGTCAGCTTTCCAGCACCTCTTTCTCACCATTTTCCCCTCAACTTTTTAAGTCCTTTACTGACCCTTTTTCTCTAACCTCCTCCAAGGCTGCAACTCTTTGATTTTGTTACCCTCTTCCAATGTTGATGTCCTCCAAATCATCGATCTTCTGATTACCACTTCAATGTCTCTGTATGTTGGCTGGTGTTAGATTGTGAGAATTGTCCCATAAACTGCTTTTAAATACTCCTTGCACAAAAATCAGTTAGTTTCAGCCACACCAAGAAAGTTGAGATTATTCATATGTAAAAATAGATAACTCATATATAATAATTAAGCTTTATTATTTTAAAAGCTAGTATTTTTCTAAATATTTGAAACAAGGGATCATAATCCACACATAAATATTATTTTTATGTCAGAGAGGAAGCTAGGCTGTAATTATGCCTTACTTGCAATTACTCAATTATGCTTGACGTAATAAAGATTATACAGAGAATGGTTTATAAATACATGACTTTTATTCAGTTCCAAAAGTTACTCTGAGTAAAAGTGAATAGAGGATTAGTTACACAAAAAAAGGTTGCAAATAGGCGGGAACTAATGAGAGGAGCACTTTGATTTCCGTATTTATCTGCATTATTGCTCACTCCAGAAGTCTCTGTCAATTTGATAATGTAATGATGGAAAATGCTGACAGCTTCACCATCATCACAGCCATAAAATCAGGGCCAATATTTCTCATTTCCAAGTTACAGCTCATTTAAATCTCATCTGTTCTGAAGTTCTTGGAATAAATTTATAAGCATAACAAGCCATGAGGGAGAAATAAGAGACTTTCATTTAATTTTTACAAATGCATGGCACTATTTATAGAAAGCCTCTTCTAATTATGCACTATGTTACAAATAGCTTATAAAGTAACAGAACCCTGCCAGTTAAACCATGATCATCACTCTCCTTTAAGACAAGGAGAGCTCTTTCTTTCCACTAAATAAGCTTTTATACTGCAATTCCACTGAAATTGATACTTAAAATGAGAAACTTCCAGCACTACAAAAAAAGTTTCTTGTGAACTTGAGCCCAAAGAGACGTGTGTAATAAGAGCATAAGGAGAATCTTTGGGGGTAGATCATCTACTCTCAAGCCCACTTAAGCATTTGTCAAGATCATGAATGATCTACTTAGCTTCACTTTCCTGCCTCTTGCCCATGGCTCTTGACTGTCTTCCATACGATAAATCTATTTCGGTATTAGATGTGCTCCAGACCAGTTCAGAAGCAGGTTAAAAACCTGGCCAGCAGGAGCCATCTCTGCTCTTCAAGACTGCTTTGAGCACACGGACTGGCACATGTTCAGGGAGGCTGCAACCGATGGCGACTCTACCAACTTAGAGGAGTACACAGCATCAGTGACCAGCTACATCAGCAAATGCATTGATGATGTTACTCTGTTCAAGACCATCACTATACGTGCCAACCAGAAGCCATGGATGACCGCAGAGGTGCGTGCGCTGCTGAGGTCCCGCGACTCCGCCTTCAGAGCAGGCGACAAGGCAGCTTTAATAACAGCGAGGGCCAAACTGTCCCGAACCATCAGAGGGGCAAAGCGTGAACATGCCCAGCTAATCCACAGTTACTTCCAGGACAGCGGCGACACGCGGCGCATGTGGAAGGGCATCCAGGACATCACCAATTACAGGACAACATCACCTGACTGTGCAGGTGATGCCTCCCTCCCAAATGCACTGAATAACTTCTAGGCCCAGTTTGAGGTGGAAAATGACGTGGCGACGAGGAAGTCCACCCCTCCTACAAATGACCAGGTGCTCTGTCTCACCGTGGCCGATGTGAGAAGAACCCTGTGCAGGGTCAACCCACGGAAGGCTGCTGGACAAGACAACATCCCTGGTAGAGTGCTCAGAGGATGTGCAGACCAGCTAGCAGATGTTCTCACTGACATCTTCAACATCTCCCTGAGCAGCGCCACCATTCCAACGTGCTTCAAGGCCGCCACCATCGTCCCCGTGCTGAAGAAGTCTTCAGTGTCCTGCCTAAATGACTACCGTCCCGTTGCACTTACATCCGTCATCATGAAGTGTTTTGAGAGGCTCGTCATGAGGCATATCAAGACCCTGCTGCCCCCCTCACTGGGCCCCCTGCAGTTTGCATACCGTCCCAACCACTCAACAGATGACGCCATTGCCACCACCCTCCACCTGGCCCTAACCCACCTGGACAATAAAGACACATACGTTCAGATGTTGTTCATAGACTTCAGTTCAGCATTCAACACAATCATCCCTCAGAAACTGATTGGAAAGCTGAGCCTACTGGGCCTGAACACCTCCCTCTGCAACTGGATCCTAGACTTCCTGACTGGGAGACCTCAGTCAGTCTGGATCGAAAGCAGCATCTCCAACATCATCACACTAAGCACGGGGGCTCCCCAGGGTTGTATGCTCAGTCCACTGCTGTTCACTCTGCTGACCCACGACTGTGTTGCAACACACAGCTCGAACCATATCATCAAGTTCGCCGATGACACGACCGTGGTGGGTCTCATCAGCAAGAACGACGAGTCAGCTTACAGGGAGGAGGTGCAGTGGCTAACAGACTGGTACAGAGCCAACAACCTGTCTCTTAATGTGAACAAAACAAAAGAGATGGTTGTTGTCTTCAGGAGGGCACGGAGCAACCACTCCCTGCTGAACATCGACGGCTCCTCGGTAGAGATTGTAAAGAGCACCAAATTTCTTGGTGTCCACCTGACGGAGAATCTCACCTGGTCCCTCAACACCAGCTCCATAGCAAAGAAAGCCCAACAGCGTCTCTACTTTTTTCAAAGGCTGAGGAAAGTCCATCTCCCACCCCACATCCTCATCACATTCTACAGGGGTTGTATTGAGAGCATCCTGAGCAGCTGCATCACTGCCTGGTTCGGAAATTGCACTATCTCGGATCACAAGACCCTGCAGCAGATAGTGAGGTCAGCTGAGAAGATCATCGGGGTCTCTCTTCCCGCCATTATAGACATTTACACTACACGCTGCATCCTCAAAGGGAACAGCATTATGAAGGACCCCATGCACCCATCATACAAACTCTTCTCCCTCCTGCCATCTGGGAAAAGGCTCCAAAGCATTCAGGCTCTCACGACCAGACTATGTAACAGTTTCTTCCCCCCAAGCTATCAGACTCCTCAGTACCCAAAGCCTGGACTGACACCTTGCCCTGTCCTGTTTATTATTTATTGTAATGCCTGCACTATTTTTGTGCACTTTATGCAGTCCAGTGTAAGTCTGTAGTCCAGTGTAGCTTTCTCTGTGTTGTTTTTTTTTACGTAGTTCAGTCTAGTTTTTGTACTGTGTCATGTAACACCATGGTCCTGAAAAACGTTGTCTCATTTTTACTATGAACTGTACCAGCAGTTATGGTTGAAATGACAATAAAAGTTGACTTGACTTGAGATGTACTCTCCACAGTTCTCAGGTGTAGAGAATTGCAAATATTCATGGCATGCTGAAAGAAGAACTTCCTTATACATGGAACAGTACAGTACAACACAGGAACAATCCCTTTGGTGAGAACATCTATGCTGAGCACGATGACAATTGAAATCCCATCTGCTTACACATTATCCCTATTCTTCCATCCCCTGCCTGTCTAAATGACTGGTCAATATCACTACTATACATTTCCACTATCATCTCCAGGCACCCAGCACACTGTGTGCTCACTTTCCCTCTCTCACCTTAAAGTCATGATGGTAGCATTTGATATTTCCACCTTGAGAGAAGGACTCTGACTCACCTCCAGATCAGGGCCTCTCATAATTTTATATACCTCTTTCATGTTGTGGATGACCCTGAGCAGCTGTGTGACAGACAGAGGACCCTCTGATCTCCAGGCTGTTCCAGTGACAGATAATGGGAGCTGTTGGTTTTCCCTCAGCCTCAAAGGGAAAACCAACAAATGCTCCAGAGATAAAAATCTAAGTTTGCCCAGTCTCTGATTAATAGTTAATAAACTCTAATCTAAGAAACATCTTGGTAAACAAGGTCTGCACCCTCTCCAAAGCCTCTACACCCTTCCTGAAAAATTTTATTGTTATTATAAGTGGGAGACCCCTTAATCTGAAGCAATACCTCTAAGTTCCAGACATCACATGAGCGAAAACATTCCCTCTACGTCCACACTGTCAAGACACCTCAGAATTCCCTCTGCTTTAAGGTTACCACTCAGTTGTCAGAAGTCCAATGTTTACAGGTTTAATCTGCTCATCCTCTTAACCAAGTCAACTCCTTTATCTCAGCTGTAAACTATTCCTTCTTAAATAAGATGAAAACTAATTTTTTCACTGCAACTTGGAACATGTGACAATAATAAGCCAATACGAATACCAAGAATCACAAGTTGATACATTGGAATGTTGAGTTTGAATATGCATCTAAGCTTCTATTTCAGTTCTGAGTAATTATTTGTAATTTTTCTTATATATAATCTTGACATTGCCACCCTGGGGAGAACAGCTCTAACTGTCCACCCGATCTAGACCCTCATTATTTTATGGGAGAAAGATGCAAGGGCCTGTGTCCGGACTTGTCCTGAGCATGTGCATGACAGAGCACTTAACTCCCTGATCTATGGGCAGTTCCCAGGGACATACACAGAAATAAACATGCTGGAAGATCATCATCTTGGTGAAAGGTGCCCTTTAGTCTCCGCAAAACTAGTAGGTCTGCCAGCACATCGAGATGTCCGTGGAGGTCTGACACATTCCAGGCTGCAGGAGCACATGCTGAGGGACACACTGAACTTGGTGCAGCCACAAGGGCTCAGTGGTGAAGTAGGGTTCTTCTCCTACTGGAGAGGGAGGGGCCGGGTTGGGTGAGGAAGCCCCTCAATTATGGTAGTTGTGTACCACACCCACATGAAGGCCTCGCGAGCGGTAGCAGTACTGTTGATCTGTAGGAATGTAATAGAACGTAGAACATAGAATAGTACAGCACATTACAGGCCCTTCGGCCCACAATGTTGTGCCGACCCTCAAACCCTGCCTCCCATATAACCCCCCACCTTAAATTCCTCCATATACTTGTCTAGTAGTCTCTTAAACTTCACTAGTGTGTCTGCCTGCACCACTGACTCAGGCAGTGCATTCCACGCACCAATCACTCTCTGAGTAAAAAACCTTCCTCTAATATCCCCCTTGAACTTTCCACCCCTTAACTTAAAGCTATGTCCTCTTGTACTGAGCAGTGGTGCCCTGGGGAAGAGGCGTTGGCTGTCCACTCTGTCTATTCCTCTTAATATCTTGTACACCTCTATCATGTCTCCTCTCATCCTCCTTCTCTCCAAAGAGTAAAGCCCTAGCTCCCTTAATCTCTGATCATAATCCATACTCTCCAAACCAGGCAGCATCCTGGTAAATCTCCTCTGTACCCTTTCCAATGCTTCCACATCCTTCCTATAGTGAGGAACAATATAACAGAACAACATGGAAAGTATGGACTATGAAGATAAAGAATGAAAAGGCATGAATAGTTTATTTGTGCAATTTTAAAATTATTAATAAAGCTTATTTTGGTTTTTAAAAATCCTTTTATGAAGTCTTCCCTTAGTAAAGAAAATAGATTCAGCAGCTGGCAGGGACTTGGGGAGGCAAATAGCCAGGAATGAATTCTAAGTAAGGAGTAGACACGATTAGGTGGGGGCAAGTCACTGAATATGACTTCACCTTCACCCTATTGCATTAAGTCAGAGTACCAGAAGAAACTTCAGAAGGTCCAGAACTTGCTGATCAATTACCTTTCATTGTGAGTCAGTGTATAATCAAGAGAAAGTGTCTCTGAAATAGACAAAGCTAGTTGCAGATGAGATTCATTCTATTCTTGAACTAATGGACAGATTGTTTTTGTTAGGAGACAATGCAGGAATTGTCTGCGCTGGGGTTAATTTAAAAGCCTGATTATTTCTACCTCCTTCTCCACAGCAGAGTGGGGAATGCATGCTTCATCTCAGATAATGCTATTCTCTTGAAACCATGGTACCATGAATTTTCTTCTTTATTGGATACTTTGCATGCTGTAAGATACAACTCATCATTGCCAGATCCCAGTTCCCAGAGGTGAATTATTCATTACAGTGGTTGGATTTAACATTCACTGGAGCTACAGTGGGGCTGCTATCCAACATGGCCCACTCCTGTTCTTCACAGAGGACAGAGCCACTTGATCAGGGCCATTTTCGCCTGGTTCCAGATTCCAATTCCACCAACTCTCACAAACTAGGGTGTTACTAGTCAACAGGTAGCCATTTTCATTGTTTTTAAAGAGACATGACACTAGAAAGGTTTTTGGAGATTCCTTTGTTTGCAACTTGGAAAGTGTTAAGTTCTTGCTGTTGAGTACATAGACATTCATAAAAAGAGACACGAGACACTATATTGTGTAGACGTCTAGTGGCCACACTTCATACAAGATGTGGTTGCAATGGAAAGAGAGCAGAAAGGATTTACCAACATGATGCCTGAAATAGAGGGCTATTGTTATCGGATAGGGTGGTGGGATAGACACCAAAGGAGGTGTAGGGCATTCATTCTCTCCACTAGTCTGCAGGTCACCCTTTGGCAAGGTGTAGCACCTGCTTAGCACCTCCCTCATGATCAGGGTCATACAAAACTACAGAAGCAGGAGGTGGATGGTTGTATGAGCAACCGGAGCATATCACAAGTCCTGGTTATGAGACCACTGACGCCAGGCAGAAAATCTCTGAAGAATATTGATAATGGTTGTGTCTCCCATTGTTTAAAGACGTTGCCCAGAAGAAGACAATAGCAAACCACTTCTGTAGAAAAATTTCCTGAGAACAATCATGGTCATAGCCCATTGTTTCCCACATCATATGACAAGGACATAATTATCAACTTCATGGTTCCTATATAGATTACAAAATGAGGAGGTGTGGATTAGGTTGGATAAATCCTCATAGCCTGTCATAGTGCTCCTTCACACTCTGTGGGGTGGGGGGGGGGCAAATACAGAAATTGCCAGGGTCCTAGCAGAGATATTTAAATCATCCTTACCAATAGGTGAGGTACTGGAGGATTGGAAGATAGATAATGTTGGTCTGATGTTCAAGAAAGGCTCTAACAATAAACTAGCAATCTATAGGTCAGTGAGCCTGACATCAATAGTGGGAAAGTTATTTGAAGGTATTCTGAAAGACAGGTTATGTAACTATTTGTATAGACATGGACTGATTAGGGATAGTCAGTGTGGATTAGTGCATAGTAGGTCTTGTCTAACCAACCCTATAGAGTTTTTCAAGGAAGTTATCAGGAAAGTTGATGAAGGCAAGGTAGTGGATATTGTCTTTAGCAAAGCGCTTGACAAGGTCCCACGTGGGAGGTTGGTCAAGAAGGTTCAGTCACTTGGCATTCAGGATGAGGTAGTAAATTGGATTAGACGTTGGCTTTGTGGGAGAAGCCAGAGTGTGGTTGTAGAGGGCTGCCTCTCTGACCGGTGGCCTGTGACTAGAGTGCCATAGGGATCAGTGCTAGGTCCACTGTTGTGGCCATCTATATCAATTATCTGGATGGTAATGTGCTTAATTGGTTAATTGGTTCAGCAAATATGCAGATGGTACCAAGATTGGGTTGTAGTGGACAGTGAGGAAGGCTATCAAAGCTTGCAGAGGGATATGGGCCAGCTGGAAGTAGGGGCTAAAAAATGGCAGATAAAATTTAATGTAGAGAGGTGTGGCACTTTGGTAGGACCAAACAGAATAAGTCTTAAACAGTGAATGGTAGGACTCTGAGGAGTGTGGGAGAACAGAGGAATCTGGGAATACAGGCCCATAATTAATTGAAAATGGTATCATAGGTGGATAGGGTTGTCAAGAAAGCTTTTGGCACATTGCTTTCATAAATCAAAGTATTGAGCACGAAAGACTAGATGTTATGTTGAAGTTGTATAAGATATTGGTGAAGCCTAATTTGGAGTATTGTGTGCAGTTTTGGTCACCTACATACAGGAAAGATATAAATAAGGTTGAAGGAGTACAGAGAAAATTTACAAGGATGTTGCCAGGTCTGGAGGATCTGACACAGGGAAAGATGGAATAGGCTAAGACTTCATTCTTTGGAATGTGGAAAATTGAGACGAGATTTGATAGAGGTATACAAAATTATGAGAGGTATAGATAGAGTAAATGCAAGCAGACTTTTTCCACTGAGGTTAGGTGGGACTATAAGCAGAGGTCATGTGTTAAAAGTGAAAGGTGAAAAGTGTAAGGGGAACATGAGGGGAAATTACTTCCCTGACAGTTTTGTGAGAGTGTGGAACAAGCTGCCAGCACAAGTGGTGTATGCAAGCTTGATTTCAACATTCAAGAGATGTTTGGATAGGTGTACGGTTAGTAGGGGTATGGCAGGCTGTAGTACTGCTGCAGATCAATAGGAGTAGCAGGTTAAATGGTTGAGCATGGACTAGATGGCCTAAAGGTCCTATTTCTGTGCTGTACTTTTCTATGAATAATGATGACAATAAGTTCTAAGCAAAGATTGGATAGGTTGGGAGTTTCCCCACAGAACTTAAGAAGCTGACAGTTGAACTTGCAGAGGTTTACAAACTTATGACAGATATAAATAGAGTAGGTGGTGTTGGATTGTGGTGCTTTTGCAATTCAGAGGTTCTTTAGAAGTCAAGAATGAGGCATAAAACTTCAAGTTGAAGTTCAAGTTTATTGTCATCTGACTGTACATATATACAGCCAAAGAAACAACTTTCCTCTGGACCACAGTGCACCGGACCCCTATATATATATATATTACACACAGAGCATACACCAAAATATCACCACAAATAAGTTAATAAAACATAATTCAAAATGTATGTAGTGCACAGCAGAGGTAAACAGTAAACAGCTCACTGCCCTAGTGGAGAGACCTCAGTGCTGGCAGGGAATTCGTTATTCTCACTGTCTGAAGGAGGAAGCTGCAGATGCTGGAAATCCAAGCAACACACACAAAATGCTACAGGAACTCAGCAGGCCACGCAGCGTCTATGGAAAAGAGTAAACAGTCGACGTTTTGGGCCAAGATTTTTCATCAGGACTGTTACCCAGTCTGGCAGTCCAAATTCTGATGTTTCTTGTTGTGTCTTTGCAATTACATATTAATGAAATAAAAGCTTGCATGTGGGAATGGCTTTAACTGGTGTATTCACATTGCACAGAGAGAGAGAGAGAGAGAATAGGAACAGTGAGAATGCATAAACAACAGATCAATATGCATGCGTAGACAACAGTCCATATGTAGTGCTAAGGGGAATCATTGCTCTAAAAGAAATAGATCTATAGATTGTACTTCCTCCCCTTTTTGATGAATGTACATAAAACTGTATATGTACAGAACATTCAATTTCCTTTTTATAAACCATTTTCAAATAAACATGCTTTTACAATCAGGATCCACAAATAACTTCATAATACTAAAGATTCAGTCTTTTGGGTGGTGCTTTGTTTCATTGAGAATAATGCCTCTGGACCTATGGAGTGGCATCAGGTTTGGTAGGTGTCTTGTCAATGATAACATTTTCGGTTGTTGGTGTCACGTTGCTGGTAGTGACATGATCATCATGAGAGGCAAGTCCAGTTGTGCAATATGTCAGTCTTGTTGGATGCAGTTGACTCAGGTGTGTTCTTCAGTTGACCATCCAGTATGTGGTCCACCTGACGTCTCCATGTCTGATCTCAAACATCCACTGTGTACATCAGTGGTCCAGTTCTTGGAGCTATCCTACCGGGTGTCTACTTGACTTCTCGGTAATCATACACTAGGACTTCCAGTCCAATCTCGAACCTTGACATATCCTCACTATGAGATCTTCTTGAAAAACTCACATTTCTCTCTATTTGCATACAGACCGTACTCACCCTGGTAAGCACTTTACCAAGGTTCTGGAGGTGCTTTTCATCATTCTTGCCAGTCACGATGATGTCATCAAGGTAATATTAGGTTCCTGGGTTATCTTGGAGCACTTGTCCATTGCTCGTCGCCAAATTGCTAGAGCTGATGCCACACCAAAGATGATACAATTATACTGGAATAGTCCCTTGTGAGTGTTGATTATGAGGAATTCTCTGCTTGACTCCACAATCTCCATTTGCAGATAAGCTTGTGACAAGTCAATCTTTGAAAACCTCTTCCCGCCTGCCAAAGATGCAAAAACGTCTTCTATTTGTGGCAGGGGATACTAGGTTGATGGTCACTTTGAAATCCCCACATATGCAAATGGTTCCAGCCTTCCCTAACGTTATCACTGGGACAATGGGTGGGGTCCAATTGCTCCACTCAACCTTGGAGTGAATTCCAGACATCTCCAAGTTCTGAAGTTCAGCATCCACTTTAGGACATAGTGAGTAAGGCACTGGACATGCTTTATGGAATCTTAATGTTGCAGTTTCATCTTGTTCGATTCTGGCCTTCATGCCTTTGAGTTAACCAATACCTTTCTCAAACACATTCTCAATACATTAAGCAGCTGTGACAGTCTCTGTTTAGTGCAACCATTCGGGCTGTAGTTGCCTGTTGATGATATATTGAGAGCTTTGTGTGCCAATCTAGTTGGATTTTTCTCAACTATACATGCCTGTAAAGTGCTAGCTCTCCACTTTTCAACACATAAAGCTCTAACTGCTGTGATTTTCCTCCATACATCACATTCACTTTAGTTTGTCTTTGGAAGACACATTTTTCACCTGTGTAGGTCCTTAGCATCACTAAGGTCTTCTTTAATGGTATCTTAGAAAACAGTCTGTTGTAGTCAGCCTCTGGAATTATGGACAAAGATAACCCTGTACCCAGCTCCACTTTCAGTTTTACACCAGACATATCTCTTGTGATCCAGACGATTTTGTGATTTGCTTCAGTTATACTATGCAGTTCTCTGCACGACAGCTCCCCTTCACCAGACTCTGTGTTGTCTGTTTCACATTTGGTCACTTTATGCATTTGCTTAGTTTTGTGTTTGAAACTTTTTACTCAGTACAGTTTTCTCTTTGCTTGTGCTTTTTGTCTGACTTGCACATTCTCTCTATGTGACCATGTCTGTGACACTTTCTGCCAAATATTTCTTTGAACCAAAAGTCATTTGCATCATGGGAGGATTTTCCACATTGATAACATTTTAGGCTTTGGTACCATGTAGGAAAATTTTGTGCATTTCACATTCTACCTCTTTTTCTGTAGTTCTATTGCATACTTTGCTGCATTCTCTAATGATATTGCAATGGCCAATGCCCATTCTAAGTTAGGTCTCTTTATGGGAGTATCCTCTTTTGAGTGTTTTGACTATGCACACTACATACTAGCCTGTCCCTTAATGCATCAGAAAGTCCGTCCTTAAAGTCACAGTACAGGGAAAGTTTGCGCAGTTCTGCAATGTATTCAGAAATGCTTTCATCCTTTGACAGTTCCTTTTATAGAATCTAAATCTCTCAGGTATTACCAGTGGTTTAGGGCTCAAGTGATTTTGTAAAATTATAACAATTTTGATGAATATCTTGCTTGCTGTCTTTTCAAGCTCAAAAGTGTGAGATTTTCTTTTTGTCATCCACGTTTTATCGCATTACAGTACAGTTCAACCCTCTCGATCTATGACTCCCAGCCTTCTTCAGCACTATCAACTTCATCAACTTTCCCAACTGAAGCATCACCACAGTTATTTTCACTTTAGCTTTGCTAGTTGTGCATCTTTCACTGTGTACTATGCAGTTACTCAGGCGTCCCTTTGTTAGCGTCCACAACAGCCTACTCCAAACTGTCTAACTCTTTCTTCTCACTGTTTCGTCACCAAACCAGCAAAATGCTGGGGGTTAACCTCGCGATGGACTGGCATCCTATCTGGGGGTAGTGTGGTGGGGGGAGTCTCGTACTCTAAGTCGTTTCATGCCATGGAAACTGGCATAAGCATCGGCCTGATGAACCTATAAGGCTCGGGACAGACTTTAACTTTTAACGTATGTGGGAGATGGCTTAACTGGTGTATTTACATGGCAGTGAGTGAGAAAGAGACAGAAAGAACAGTGTGCATGCATAGACAACAGTCCATACATAGTGCTAAGGGAAGTCATTACTCTAACAGAAATAGATCCATACATTACACTCCTACATTTCCTTCCTGAGGGTAGTGGGTCAAAGAGATTGTGCAATAGGTGGTAGGGATCCTCAATAATGCTTCAGGCCTTTTGTATACAACAGTCCTGGTAAATGTCATAAATAGGGGAGGGAGACCCCAGTGGTCCTCTCTGTGGTTTTTACTGTCCTCTGTAGGGTCTTACAGTCCATTGTCTTGCAGCTTCCATACCACATAAAGATTGAGTCAGACAGGACACTCTTGATGTTGCTTTTGTAGAAAGTTGTGAGAATTGGGGCGTGAGCTCCTCAGAAATTGTAGGCACTGCTGTGCCTTCTTGACAAATGAGTGGGTGTTGTGTATCCAGGTTAGATTGTCCATTATGTGGACATGAAGGAACTTCATGCTTGTCACTCTCTCCATGTCAAAGCCATTAGTGTGAAATGGATGGTGGTCAACATGCACCTTCCTGATGTCCACAATCATCTCTTTTGTCTTGTACACCTTGAGACTCTGGTTGGTGGTCTCACATCCTTTGACAAGCCTTTCTTCCTCCCATCTGTATGCCAGTTCGTTATTGTTGCTGATGAGGCCAACCGCTGTTGCAACTTCAGCAAATTTGCTGTTGCGGTTTGAGTTGGATCTGGCAGTGCAGTCATGGGTCAGCAGTGTGAGCACCAGGAGGCTGAGCACACAGCCCTGGGGGCACCAGTACTCAACGTGATGGAGCTGGAGATGTTGCTGCCAACTCGGACTGACTGGGGTCATTCCATCAAGAAGTCTAAGATCCAGTTACAGAGGGGTGCTGAGTCCCAATGAGGACAATTTACCCACCAGCCTCTGAGGGATGACCTTGTTGACAGACAGACATACTTTATTGATCCCGAGGGAAAATAGGTTTCGTTACAGTCGCACCAACCAAGAATAGTGTAGAAGTACAGCAATATAATGCTAACAATGAATGCTGAGCTGGGCAATAAACAACATCCTGGCGGATGAAGCATCAATTTTTTTGGAGGATGAATTGGAGGGCCGAGGCCTTCCTTTTGCTTAGTCATTTTGTTAAGTTTTACAAAAACAAAAACATGAACAATGAAAGGCTGAGAAAACAAAGAAATCATGGTTGTCTGCTGCAATAAAAACTAGTTTCAACTAAAATATCACAAGATTCAAGTGATAAGAAGTAGCCTATAAGACAGTCAGATTCAGTGATATGACAAATGCTACAGAAAAACTGAGAAGCTTCTAAAAAATGCAGACAACAGTGTGTGTTGCTTGAATTTCCAGCATCTGCAGATTTCTTCGTGTTTGCGTTTTTAAAAAATACAGAAGCAGTCATACCGCAATTACTGGAAAACTCACTGAGTTTATATAGGTGATTATATAGAAATACACACACAGCAAAGTTAAAGTACAAGATAAAGAACAATTCTATACTTTAATCCAGTAGTCAGAACTATCACAATTCTTGCTAAAGAGAAACAGGGAGATGACTAATGTATTTAAATCCCCCCCCCCCCTTTACTTATAAATTCATAGCCTTGTTGTGTCTAGCATCCCAGATCACATATCTGATTCTTTGGTTTTGATAGCTTCTCTGCAGCTTCTCTGCTTCTCAGGAAATTTCAGTGCCCAAAACTCTGTATATGTGACAAATGCTGGCACGTGATAGAACATATTACTAATGCTGGGCATGTCACTACAGTAGATTATGTCAAATATGTACAAGATATAAAATAATTCCTTAATTTTGACAGATTCTTGAAACTGCATTATTTAAAATTGATATTTAATAACATCTCATTCAATTCATAAGATCAAATTTATTTTGTCATAGTAAGAAGTTATCTCAGCAGGAGGTTGTTCTGTCTGTGACTTCTAAATAAACTGGAGAGAAGTCCATTAATAATACATTCCAAATAGGAGTTAGATCATATTGGAAGTACACACAGGGAAGGAAGCCGTGCACTGGTAATGATGAAGCACAGGGTGTGCAAAATCTTTCATCTTTTCAGTCCACCTTATTCTATGTAGCTAAAAGTTGGAGTATATTCTTATTCTGCCTCTGAAAATCATTTTGAAGTGTAAGAAGATTAAGCACTCTCAGAAATAGAGGCTATTGCTCATTGCTAGTGTTAAGGTGGACAGTGATAGACTTTTAATAATCTTAGATATTTACAAATACACCGAGAAGTTTGATATAAGGCAAAAGGTCACAGGTTTGACTGAACATTTGCCTATTTACAGTACTGCGCAAAAGTCTTAGGCACATGTAGATACAGGGAGCTGGGGTGCCAAAGACATTTGCACAATACTCTATTTGTCAACGTGGAGCAGAGAGCGAGTATGTAAATCTGGTGGGAGCAAAGGATGTTGGGAATCGTGAGGGCAGAGCACAGTAAAAGAGGTGTGAGACAGGTGGCAGAGAAGGAGAGCCGGGGTGGGGTGGGGTAGAGGTGACACAGGTGCAGACACACCAAGCCCTGAGACACCAGGCAAGGTGATTTGATTCTAATGAATTGTTTTATTGATCATTGCAGAATGTGTTTCTGCTGCTTCCTGTTCCATCCCCTCTGCCTTCCCCTCTTTCCAACCAGGATTCCCATCTCCCTGCCCCCTTGCACTCAGAGACCCATATCAGAATCAGGTTTTGTGTCAGCAGTACAGCCTGATACATAAAATTACTACAGTATTCTGCAAAAGTCTTAGGCACACCAGCTATATATATGTGCCTAAGCCTTTTGCACAGTATTGTAGCTCGAATCTATATGGTAAAAACAAGCCCACTTCTTGCCAGTGCTGAGATTTTATGAGACTGCAGAGCCTCATATGAATCTGTGCTACCAAATGGAGATGGAGAACACGTTCCACACATCCAAGAGCTGAACGAACGGTGATTTCTGGCTAAGCTCCAGCCTGAGCCAGATACTAAAGCTCTCAGAAACACTTCATTCTTCAATCTTGAAACACTTCCAAAAAACTTAAAAGTCAAGTGATTAAACCTTTTTAAAGTAGTAACAGTGCAGAAATATACATTCAGTGATTACTTTATTACATATGTCCTGTACTCAATAAAGTGGCCACTTTGTGTATGTTCACAGTTTTCTGTTGCTGTAACCTGTCCACTTCAAGGCTCGATATGTTGTGCTTTCAGAGATTTTCCTCCGTGTACCATTGTTGTAATGTGTGCTTATTTGAGTTACTGTCACCTTGAACCAACTTGACCATTCTCTTCTGACCTCTCTCAGTAACAAGGTGCTTTAGTCCAGAGAACTGCCACTCACTGGATGTTTTCTTCATATCATTCTCTGTAAACTCAAGGGACTGTTATGTGTGAAAACTATGCAATCAAGATTTTCTGACACCTCATCCCTGAAAATGGAAGTATCTAGAACAGGGTTTCTCAACCGGGGTTCTGCAAGAAATCATGATTAAAAAATAAAAATTGTTGTTTGAGCTTCACGCAATGTGTAATGCTAGTGCTCGCAGTAGTGAACAGCGATGGAACAGCCCCATTCACAATCTCGTTAGAGGTCTCTCAGTTCAGTATGGCAGTGCGCCGTAGGACTGTGATTATGTGCTTGGGTCCATTCTCAGTTTTTTACGTGAGGTAGGGGAGGCTGTTGAATAATTGGTGAGTGCTGTATTGTACGGAGGGGAGGATGATAGGCTGATGATTAGTGAGTGCTGTATTACACGGAGGGGAGGACAGTAGGCTGATTATTGGTGAGTGCTGAATTGCACAGAGGGGAGGACAGTAGGCTGATTATTGGTGAGTGCTGTATTGCACAGAGGGGAGGGCGGTAGGCTGATTATTGGTGAGTGCTGTATTGCACAGAGGGGAGGATGGTAGGCTGATGATTAGTGAATGCTGTATTACACGGAGGGGAGGACTGTAGGCTGATATTGGTGAGTGCCGTATTGTATGGAGGGGAGGATGGTAGGCTGATAATTGGTGAGTGCTGTATTGTACGGAGGGGAGTACGGTAGGCTGATGATTAGTGAGTGCTGTATTACACAGAGGGGAGGATGGTAGGCTGATAATTGGTGAGTGCTGTATTACACGGAGGGGAGGACAGTAGGCTGATAATTGGTGAGTGCTGTATTGTACAGAGGGGAGGACGGTAGGCTGATAATTGGTGAAGACTGTATGGCCCGGAGGGAGGACGGTAGGATGATAATTGGTAAGTTCTGTATTACATGGAGGGGTGGACAGTAGGCTGATAATTGGTGAGTGCTGTATTGTATGGAGGGGAAGATGGTAGGCTGATAATTGGTGAGTGCTGTATTATATGGAGGGGAGGATGGTAGGCTGATAATTGGTGAGTGCTGTATTGTATGGAGGGGAGGACGGTAGGCTGATAACTGGTGAGTGCTGTATTACACAGAGGGGAGGATGGTAGGCTGATAATTGGTGATTACTGTATTACATAGAGGGGAGGGTGGTAGGCTAATAATTGGTGAGTGCTGTATTACACGGAGGGGAGAACAGTAGGCTGATAATTGGTGAGTGCTGTATTACATGGAGGGGAGGATGGTAGGCTGATAATTGGTGAGTGCTGTACTGTATGGAGGGGAGGATGGTAGGCTGATAATTGGTGAGTGCTGTACTGTATGGAGGGGAGGATGGTAGGCTGATAATTGGTGAGTGCTGTACTGTATGGAGGGGAGGATGGTAGGCTGATAACTGGTGAGTGCTGTAAAGTATGGAGGGGAGGATGGTAGGCTGATAATTGGTGAGTGCTGTACTGTATGGAGGCGAGGATGGTAGGCTGATAACTGGTGAGTGCTGTATTACATGGAGGGGAGGATGGTAGGCTGATAATTGGTGAGTGCTGTACTGTATGGAGGGGAGGATGGTAGGCTGATAATTGGTGAGTGCTGTACTGTATGGAGGGGAGGATGGTAGGCTGATAATTGGTGAGTGCTGTATTACACGGAGGGGAGAACAGTAGGCTGATAATTGGTGAGTGCTGTATTACACGGAGGGGAGAACAGTAGGCTGATAATTGGTGAGTGCTGTATTACATGGAGGGGAGGATGGTAGGCTGATAATTGGTGAGTGCTGTACTGTATGGAGGGGAGGATGGTAGGCTGATAATTGGTGAGTGCTGTACTGTATGGAGGGGAGGATGGTAGGCTGATAATTGGTGAGTGCTGTACTGTATGGAGGGGAGGATGGTAGGCTGATAATTGGTGAGTGCTGTATTACACGGAGGGGAGAACAGTAGGCTGATAATTGGTGAGTGCTGTATTACACGGAGGGGAGGATGGTAGGCTGATAATTGGTGAGTGCTGTACTGTATGGAGGGGAGGATGGTAGGCTGATAATTGGTGAGTGCTGCACTGTATGGAGGGGAGGATGGTAGGCTGATAACTGGTGAGTGCTGTACTGTATGGAGGGGAGGATGGTAGGCTGATAATTGGTGAGTGCTGTACTGTATGGAGGCGAGGATGGTAGGCTGATAACTGGTGAGTGCTGTATTACACGGAGGGGAGGATGATAGGCTGATAATTGGTGAGTGCTGTACTGTATGGAGGGGAGGATGGTAGGCTGATAATTGGTGAGTGCTGTACTGTATGGAGGGGAGGATGGTAGGCTGATAATTGGTGAGTGCTGTACTGTATGGAGGGGAGGATGGTAGGCTGATAACTGGTGAGTGCTGTATTACACAGAGGGGAGAAGAGTAGGCTGATTATTGGTGAGTGCTGTATTACACGAAGGGGAGAACAGTAGGCTGATAATTGGTGAGTGCTGTATTACACAGAGGGGAGAATGGTAGGCTGATTATTGGTGAGTGCTGTATTACACGAAGGGGAGAACAGTAGGCTGATAATTGGTGAGTGCTGTATTACACGGAGGGGAGGATGGTAGGCTGATAATTGGTGAGTGCTGTACTGTATGGAGGGGAGGATGGTAGGCTAATAATTGGTGAGTGCTGTATTACACAGAGGGGAGAATGGTAGGCTGATTATTGGTGAGTGCTGTATTACACGAAGGGGAGAACAGTAGGCTGATAATTGGTGAGTGCTGTATTACACGGAGGGGAGGATGGTAGGCTGATAATTGGTGAGTGCTGTACTGTATGGAGGGGAGGATGGTAGGCTGATAATTGGTGAGTGCTGTACTGTATGGAGGGGAGGATGGTAGGCTGATAATTGGTGAGTGCTGTATTACACGGAGGGGAGGATGGTAGGCTGATAATTGGTGACTGCTGTACTGTATGGAGGGGAGGATGGTAGGCTGATAATTGGTGAGTGCTGTACTGTATGGAGGGGAGGATGGTAGGCTGATAACTGGTGAGTGCTGTACTGTATGGAGGGGAGGATGGTAGGCTGATAATTGGTGAGTGCTGTATTACACGGAGGGGAGGATGGTAGGCTGATAATTGGTGAGTGCTGTACTGTATGGAGGGGAGGATGGTAGGCTGATAATTGGTGAGTGCTGTACTGTATGGAGGGGAGAATGGTAGGCTGATAATTGGTGAGTGCTGTATTACACGGAGGGGAGAACAGTAGGCTGATAATTGGTGAGTGCTGTATTACACGGAGGCGAGGATGGTAGGCTGATAATTGGTGAGTGCTGTATTACACGGAGGGGAGGATGGTAGGCTGATAATTGGTGAGTGCTGTACTGTATGGAGGGGAGAATGGTAGGCTGATAATTGGTGAGTGCTGTATTACACGGAGGGGAGAACAGTAGGCTGATAATTGGTGAGTGCTGTATTACACGGAGGCGAGGATGGTAGGCTGATAATTGGTGAGTGCTGTATTACACGGAGGGGAGGATGGTAGGCTGATAATTGGTGAGTGCTGTACTGTATGGAGGGGAGGATGGTAGGCTGATAATTGGTGAGTGCTGTACTGTATGGAGGGGAGGATGGTAGGCTGATAATTGGTGAGTGCTGTACTGTATGGAGGGGAGGATGGTAGGCTGATAACTGGTGAGTGCTGTACTGTATGGAGGGGAGGATGGTAGGCTGATAATTGGTGAGTGCTGTACTGTATGGAGGGGAGGGCGGTAGGCTGATAATTGGTGAGTGCTGTATTACATGGAGGGGAGGATGGTAGGCTGATAATTGGTGAGTGCTGTACTGTATGGAGGGGAGGATGGTAGGCTGATAATTGGTGAGTGCTGTACTGTATGGAGGGGAGGATGGTAGGCTGATAATTGGTGAGTGCTGTACTGTATGGAGGGGAGGATGGTAGGCTGATAATTGGTGAGTGCTGTACTGTATGGAGGGGAGGATGGTAGGCTGATAACTGGTGAGTGCTGTATTACACAGAGGGGAGAATGGTAGGCTGATTATTGGTGAGTGCTTTATTACACGAAGGGGAGAACAGTAGGCTGATAATTGGTGAGTGCTGTATTACACGGAGGGGTGGATGGTAGGCTGATAATTGGTGAGTGCTGTACTGTATGGAGGGGAGGATGGTAGGCTGATAATTGGTGAGTGCTGTATTATATGGAGGGGAGGATGGTAGGCTGATAATTGGTGAGTGCTGTACTGTATGGAGGGGAGGATGGTAGGCTGATAATTGGTGAGTGCTGTACTATATGGAGGGGAGGATGGTAGGCTGATAATTGGTGAGTGCTGTACTATATGGAGGGGAGGATGGTAGGCTGATAATTGGTGAGTGCTGTACTGTATGGAGGGGAGGATGGTAGGCTGATAACTGGTGAGTGCTGTACTGTATGGAGGCGAGGATGGTAGGCTGATAACTGGTGAGTGCTGTATTACACGGAGGGGAGGATGGTAGGCTGATAATTGGTGAGTGCTGTACTGTATGGAGGGGAGGATGGTAGGCTGATAATTGGTGAGTGCTGTACTGTATGGAGGGGAGGATGGTAGGCTGATAACTGGTGAGTGCTGTATTACACGGAGGGGAGGATGGTAGGCTGATGAGGAGTGTGTGAACTGCATTTACTGAGCATTAAATGGATTCACCCAATTTGGGCTGTGATGTCAGCCTCTCCCAACTTCCCCCTACACGTCGCTGATTGACATACGGGAGCGAACAAACTACTGGTGTAGTAGAAATTTTCATTCTAAGGATGGGCAGCATGGTGACTTTTGAAGCGGAGTGTGAGATGGATGAGGAGGATCCTAAGCCTCGGCCTACAGACAATTCTGATAAGGGTAATGTTGAAGAATTACAATCTTCTGAGACATTTCACAAAATGACACAAAACCCATCCTTTTTACCAAACCATAAAAGTATTTTCACAGCAATTACACAAAGTATATCCAGTACAAGACAGTGGATAAATTCAAATTAAAATTTGATTACTACTGTCTATAATACAGTCAATTCACTGGGTAATCCCCCACTGTGCCCATTGTGACCACATGCTCCCTCTGCAAGGACAGCCGGGCCTGAACGTATCCTCGGAAGTGGGGCGGGCAGTCAGCCCTGGCAAAGCACTTGACTTTCCGTCGCCTGGATCTGTGAATGGCCAGCTTAGCCAGGCCCAGGAGCAAGTCCACCGGCTGAGCATCCTCACGATCTGCCCCCTATCAGACCGGGTGCCCGTATATAGGGAGTGCGGGGCTGAAGTGGAACCAGAACCTGAGCATCAGCCCCTTCAGACACTCAAGCAGGGGCTGCAACCTCTCACACTCCGTATGAGCGTGGTACACTGACTCCTCCCGGGCACAGAATGGACAGATGAACCGGTTTCACGGTACTGCCCTGTGCAACACCTTCCACCCCAGGTCCCCAATGTACAGGGGAAGGACCCCTGCATAGAGAGATTTCTACTGAGGATCTCCTCCACTACCGGATGGTGACACGGACTGCCAAGCTGAGTCCGGTCAGCAGGGAAGTGAAAGGTGTACAAGTGCAGCCCATATAAAATCGCTTTGGAGTATCACAGAAGGACATGATGGGCTTCCCCACAAGATGGCTGACATTGTGTGGATCCTCCTCCCTTGAGGTTTCCTGAGGCCTGAGTCCGGCAGTGTTGGTGCAGCCGAACCCCCTCGGCATCTACCGAGGTAGGATGGGGACCAGTCCTCTTTGCAGCGAGAGCACTGTTCCCCACAAGTGCAGGAGCACCCGTCTGGATGAGAATAGACCCTATACTCTCAACAGCTCTCGGTAAAAGCGAGGCAGTTCCCTCAGAGTGGCATGGTAGATGCTGTCCGCTGGAAGCCGCATGTCCTCCTGCAGGCAGCGTCCCCGGCGGAGGGAGTGCATCGCAGCGCATGCCTTCTCTGAGGGTGGTTGGTATCCAAGTATCTCTGCAGGGTGCTGAGGCGGAGGGCCACCAGCTAGGTACGTGCATCCACCAGTGACTGACCGCCCTCCGTAATTGGAAGACTCAGAACTGCAGCAGAGACTCAATGGCTCCTGTTGCCTCACAAGAAGTCCATCGGCCTTTTCTGGGTCCTAGAAACAAAAACTGTGGTTGGGACTAAAGTAATCAGCCGGTACCATATCTTTACAATGAAAGCTACTGATGATCCAAGTTGTCCTGTTCCACTGGGCCCAGTCTGTGGCAGACTACTTACAGATGTGGCAATGGCTCCAGCAACATTGAAAAGACACTTAGCTACAAATCACAGCCATATAACACGTAAAAGTCCTGATTATTTTAAACGATAATTAGAATCGCAAAACAAACAGAACATTTTTGAAAATAAAGTCACAGTCCGTAAAAGAACTCAGGAAGCAAGTTATTCAGTAGCTTCAAGGCCAGTTCACTCGAGAATATTTTAAAAACTGTAAAAACCTGAACAAAGAACATACCATTCTCCTGTTACATTCAGAAATCCAGTGACTTAGCAGAGGAAGAGTTCTCAAGGTGGTGTTGGGGCTGAAAGGTGAATTGCAGGAGTACTTACAAGAAAATAGTAGGCCAGATTTTGCTTACTGCTTTGAAGATGATGAATGGCTGCAGAAACTAGCCTACTTAGCAGACATTTTTCATCATACGAACCAGTTGAGCAACTCTCTTCAAGGCCCTGGAGAAAATGTTTTGCCTTTAAGTGACAAGATTCTTGGATTTAAAAGGAAACCAAATCATCGAAAAATCATGCTGCAAAAGGAAATCTTGAAATGTTTCTACTGCTGCTCGGGCTTGAGAATGAGGAAGGATATCAGAAGGTCTTGAGTCTTATTTAAAACTACCCGGGAGAACTGCCAAACAAAATTGAATAGTATTTTCCTTGCTTTCAACACAAGTGTATGACTGGGCGAGGGACCCTTTCTCTGAATTTTCTGCTCAGCCTGAGAACTTGACTTTGAGAGAAGAGGAAGAACTTTGTGAGCTGCAGTCTGATCGTGCACTCAAGATGAGATTTACCGACCTGCCCCTGGACAAGTTCTGGATTTATGTGAAAGGAGAGAAAAGGAAAACAATGAACAGTTTGCTACAGTTTTCAACTTCTTACATCTGTGATCAAGCTTTTTCTTGTTTAACAAGCGTTAAGAGCAAGGATAGAAATCATCTCATTTCAGTTGAAGGCAAAATCCATGCGTACTTATCTCAAGTTCGACCCAGAAATGAGAAATTTATTATGTTTGCCTTATGAATTTTTAAAATTTATGAAAGAAAAAGAAAGAGTAATTTCAAGAAAGGTAAGCTAAGTTTAACTCTTTTTTTCCAAACAAGGTTAGCTAAAA
Source organism: Hemitrygon akajei (assembly GCF_048418815.1). Taxonomy (NCBI): domain Eukaryota; kingdom Metazoa; phylum Chordata; class Chondrichthyes; order Myliobatiformes; family Dasyatidae; genus Hemitrygon; species Hemitrygon akajei. Next base: position 107,509,096 of record NC_133133.1, on the reverse strand, counting down.
ATTCATTCTCTACTCAAAAGAGCATTGACAATTTTTTTGAATTATTATATCTACAACTTACTGATCACACTAATGTGCTGTGAGTTCGAGACCCTTTGCAGTTCAGACTTTTGAATTTTTACTCACTAATTTTTGCTGTATTATATGTCCTCTATTTTGTTTTATGTTGGTTTTGACTTCCCTTGACAGTCACAGTTGAGTCACCCTGCCTTTAGAATACTCTTTCTTTGGGATGCATCTATCCTGTGCCTTCCTAATTGCTCCCAGAAACTCCAGCCATTGTTGTTCTGCCATCATCCCTTTCCAATCACCTTTGGCCAGCTCCTCTCTCATGCTTCTGAAATTCCCTTTACTCCACTGTAATACTGATACATTTGACTATAGCCTCTCCCTCTCATATTGCAGGGTGAATTCTACATTACTATGATCACTGTCTCCGAAGTATTCCTTTACCTTATGTTTCCTAATCAAATTCAGTTCATTACACTGCACCCAGTCCAGAATAACTGATCCCCTAGTGAACTCAACCACAAGATGCTCTAAAAGGCCATCTCATAGGCATTTTACAAATTCTGTCTTTTGGGATCCAGCAAAACCTAATTTTACCAATCTACCTGCATACTGAAATCACCCATGACTATCATAACATTACTCTTTTGACATGCTTTTTATATCTCCCACTGTAATTTTTAGTCCACATCCTGGTGACAGTTCAGATGACTGTATATAACTTCTATCAGAGACGTTTTACCCTTGCATTTTTTAAACTCTATCCACAAAGATTCGAGATCTTCCTATCTTATGTCACCTCTTTCTAAGGAATTTTACCAACAGAGCCACACCGCCCCCTCTGCCTACTTGGCTGTCCTTTTTATACAATGTGTATCATAGAATCATAGAGTCACAGAAATAGGCCTTTTGGCCCATCTAGTCCATAGAAACAACCTACTCCCATTGACCTGCGCTGGGACCATAGCTCACCATACCCCTACCATCCATGTATTTATCCAAACTTCACTTTGAAGCTGAAATCGAGCTCACGTGCACCACCTGTGCTGGCAGCTCGCCCCACACTCTCATGACCCTTTGAGTGCAGATGTTTCTCTTCATGTTCCTCTTAAACTTTTCATGTTTCACCCCTCACCCATGACCTCTGCTGGTAGTCCCTCCCAACCTCATCTACACCCCTCATAACTTAGCATACCACCATCAAATCTCCTGTTAATTTTCTATGTTCCAAGGAAGAACCTACTCAATCTTTCCTTATGACTCAGTTCTTCCAGACTTGGCCACATGCTTATAAATTTTCTCTGTATTCTTTTAACCTTATTTAACATCCTTGGATGTTAAACTTCCAACTACAGTTCTTCTTCAGCGATGACTCAATGATGCCCACAACATCATACCTGTCATGATCATCTACCTATATCATCTACATGTATAAATCTTTTCCTGCTCTTTTCCAGCCATTCCTTTATAATTACGACGACCACTGTTCCTGTGCCCTTTCTACTCCGGTTTAGGCTTAGAGGATAGATTCATTCCGCAATGTAAGCTTATGGTTTTTCACCGGCTTCCATGAAGAGTGCAACATCAGAGAACAGTTTGAACACTTTGAGAATAACTCCAGCGAGGAGCAGCTGGGAAGTGTGAAAATTTCATATTTATGCTGGAATTTTGGACTCGGTGCTTGTACGGAGAAATGCTGTCAATTCCTTGTGGTACCACTCACATATGCACTTACCAGAAGTAGAGACAGTTAAACGGTTGCTGCTTTTCCTAATAGAACTGTGCATATATTGAACATTTTGCCTTGAATATTTAGCAGTGCATGAAATAGAAATGTTCAGTTTTGTTTATAAAGCAAGTTCACATTAATCAACTTTTGGTTAAGCTTTGCATAAACGTAAATTTAATCCTTTATATAATAGATAATTAACTACAAAGTTAGCAGACATGAAAATAATTTTATAGTTATTTTGTCCAATGCACAAATCAAATACAGATCATAACCAATTCTTGATTTGCAAACCACTGTTCCTCATGAGAAGATGCTCCAACTTTTTTAAGTATTAGGAAAATAAAGGTATAAAGCTGCTAATGTCAGTTATAGTTTAATAACATTTTTGTTTATGAATTCAAAGATTACAAGTTTAAACCTTACCTCAAATATTCATACAAAATCTCAGTAATACTGCACTGTTTTTTATTCATTGACAGGATGTGGGTGTCCTTCACTAAGGCCAGCATTTATTTCTCATATATCATTGCTATTGGAAATGTTTGCTGAGCAGCCTCCTTTGCCCACTGAAGTCTGAATGGTGAATGTGCATATCAATGGACATACTCCTAGGTAGAGAATCCAAGGCTTCACAATAATGTGCAGAAGATTGGCTTGGAGGGAGATTACAGTTGATCAGGTTCACATGGTCCTACTAGGTGATAGAAGGTGTCAACTTTGGAGACACCAAAGAAACCTTGGTGAGTTGCTGCAGTCCATGTTGCCGTTGATTTACAGTAGCAACTGTGTTGTACCTGTATTGCAGAGAGTGAAGACAGAGGAGCAGAATGAGGCCATTCAGACCATTGAGTCATGCTGTAATTTGCAACAGCATCAAAGACACAAAGCATCATATAAACACCATATAGAAAGAAAACATGAATTAAACATAAATTATACACAATGTTTGCAAGGAAGAACACAATTAGAACAAAAAATGTCTGGTGTTTTGTGAAATTTTCAAGGTCGTCACAGTGTTCTTCTTTTACAATATTTTTATTAATTTCTACATAGAAAAATACAGAGTTCAAGAAAATACATATTATAAAACAAAAGAAAGATATAATAATACCAAATACATTATATTTGAATCACATTAACGAACCTCTTACCCTATATTCATGTAGATTAGATTAATTTGTATGTTGAAATATGAATAATGTATATATATATATAAAAGATCTATACCCACTACCAAAGCTGAAGCTGTTTGGTAAAGAAAAATAGAAAGAAAAAACTTTATCAGATAGTGAATATGCTATTAACTAGCATCTGTACTTTAATGGGAAATCAAAGGTTTTGAAAATAGTTCAAAAACAGTCCCCACGAATTTTGAAAATCTTGGTTAGATTCAGACATTGAACAATGAATCTTTTCTAAATTTAAGCATGCCATAACGTCCTGTAACCACTCAGCATGATTAGGTGGAGTAGCATCCTTCCGTTTAAGCAGGAGTGCCCTCCTCGCCATAAGGGAGATAAAAGCCAGAATGTGCAGGTCAGTTGTCTTCAAAATGACATCTTTCCCTCCAACAATACCAAATAAAGTGGTCAAAGGATTAGGCTTAAAATTTACTTTAAAAAGTACAGAAAGAGTTTGGAATACTTTCCTTCCAATATTTTTCAAGACTCGGACATGTCCAATACAGATGAATGAATGAAACTTCTGCAATGTTACATCTATCACAGTAGGGAGATATATCCATATAAAAACGAGATAACTTATCCTTGGTCATTTAAGCACTATGGATTTTCTACACTTTAAATTGGAGGAGGGAATGATGGGCACGTAACGATGAAGCATTAACCTGTTTAAAAATTTCATCCCATGTTTCTTCAGAAATTGAAGTCTGCAAATCTTGTTCCCAAAGATTTTTGATTTTGTCTAAAGGATCATTTCTCATTCCCATCAACATATCATAAATATTGAATATTGAACCATTATAAAATAGTTTTAAATTAAGAATTTCATCTAATGAGTTTTTATCAATTAGAAAATGTATATAATTGAGATCATGTCATAGTGTTAATGTATGCAGGGTTGCACATATAAAATATTGGAGAAATTCAGCAGGTCAGGCAACGTCCATGGAAGGGAGTAAACATGTTTTTGGCTGAAACCCTTCATCAGATCTGTGCTGGTTGGTTCAAGAACTGGATGTTCGAAATAGCTCTTCTTGAAACTTCAGGCTTTTGCACCTCCTGCCTTATGGTTACTGTGAGAAGATGGCATGCCCAGATAGTGAGGAATATCTGATGACAGACATTGTCCTCCTGGCACAGGGCCTCATGTAAGACCATAAGACAGAAGAGCAGAATTAGGCCATTCAGCCCATCAAGTCTGCTCTGCCATTCCATCATGGCTGATCCCAGATGCTACTGATGATGGGGAGGATTGTGCCCATGATGTACTGGGCTGACTTCACTACTCTCTTCAGCTTCATACATTCCTGCAGATTTGAATTGCTATGACCCATGGGTAGATGAGTTCCCTTGGTATCCTGGACAATTAATCCCAAAACCAGCAAGAGCAGAGTCAGATGATCTTTGATACTATTTGTGGCATTGTGCTGAATATAAATTTCATGGAGTGTTGTTTGGGCTGAGAGTAAAATATAAACATATTCAGACAAACAATCGTTGACCTAAAATTTAACTCTGTTTCTCTTTCCACAGATGATGCCTGACCTGCTGTTTATATCCTGCTTTTATTTCATATAAAGACCTGTTTTATTTATGTTGAGGGAATTTGATTCAGGGAATAGAAATAAAGAAAAAAATACTTAAAAAACAGAAGAGAAGTATATAGAGGTTACCATCTGAAGCTCAAATTAAATTTGGATCTTACCATCTAGACACATTAATGTTATCTACTTGTGCTATGATTCTCTTTGACAATGAAACAGTTACTAAGATCGATTCAAAATGGCGAAATGTGTTCCTGTCATTGTTAAAGAAAAGCAAGGACCTGTAATTTGTAAATGACTGGGTAACACAAAGAAATGTAAAAGCATCCCCAAGGTCCATTAGTAAGGCAACCAAAGCTGTCAATGCACTCTCACTCAAAGTAGAAGTGAAATAATGTCTGTCAGTGTGAAATGAACATATATCACATTTTATCTTTTGCAATGTATCACTCCACATCTTGCTGCTTGCTGAAGCTTTTAGAGGTTCCCCAAGCTATTGTGAGGTCCTCTTTGTTTTTCTGTACTGTTCCTGAATTTTTCATAACAAAGTAATTTGCAGATGCAAGTAGATAAATTAGCACGACAAATGGTGTTAAATTACATAATCACGCTGATTGATTTTCTGCTAACATCCACAAAGCAAAGATACCTTGTGGCACCTCTTGTCAGAAAACTAAATGAATGGCAAAGCAAAACTAAAGAACATTTGTCAAGGGAATGCAATGGAAGAGATGTTCACACAAAATTCCAGTCACTTTAGCAAGGATGCATTAGAAAACACTGAAGACCAGATTTCTTTTCCTTAAACCGATGAACAGCATTAAGGAAAGCCAGGGAAATTAGTCATGAAAGTATTCCAAAGACAACATGCAATGTTTAAGGTGATATCTGAAGCACAGACCTGGGGAATATCGTCAAAGCCAAAACCTTGGTTGTTTCATTATATGTGGAAGAGATCTTAGTGGGGTTGCAGGATTTGGAAAGATGAAAGATTTAAGGTTAGCTTTATTTGTCACATGTACATCGAAATAAACTATGAAATACGTCATTTGCATCAATGACTGTTTAAGTTCAAGGATGGGTGGCGGCTGCCTACAAGCATTACTATGCTTCCATCACCTGCACAACATGCCCATAGCTTATTAACCCCAACCAGTGTGTCTTTGGAAAATAGAAGGAAACTGGAGCACCTGGAGGAAACCCTGTTGGTCATGGGGAGAACGTATAGGCAGAGGCGGGTATTGAACCCTGATCTACAGCTGGTACAACCACTATGCCACCAGGCCAGGCATTCACAGCTGGTAGTGATGAAATCAGGATCAGAACCAAGTTTATTATCACTGAAGTGAAATCTGCTGCTTCAGCAGAACAGTGCAAAGAGGGTAGGAGAATAGGAACATTGTAGTATTGGACGAGTCAAAGGTCTGAGGACAGGAGCCAGATTTGCTGAAGCCAGCCAAAGACATTTAGAATAAAGGAGACTATTCAACCTTTATGCCTCTGCTGAGTTAAAGAATAACTAAAGAGACTAATCCCACTTCAAAGTCCTTTGTCCATGGCCTTGAAAGTCATATTCAAGCATTGCTTGCTCTGCCTGTACCACCCACTCAGGCTCCTACCACAGACTGAGTGAAAATATATATTTTCTCCAATCCTTCTACTGATTATCTGAAATCTGTAATGTAGGTTTGAAATATGTCCTTCTTCATTACTCCAGTTAGGGCCAACAGAATTTTACATTCTTCAATTAAACCTTATAAAGAAAACAGCCCGACTAATTTCAAAATATATATAAAGAATGCAGATGGAAGATGAATGAAGTAAGTTAAGAAATGATAGAAATGCTCCACATGTAGGCAGCATCTGGGGAAAAGGAAGCAGAGAGAGAACTGCAATTCAGAGAACTAGTTAATTTTAAGTCACAAAGATGTAGAACGAATAATAAATAGTACCTATCACGAGAAGGGAGGAAGAAGGCCCATAAAACGGTGGCCATTCAGCAGTCTGAAGTGTGAGAAGATGCAACTCGCTCAGGCTCGCTGTTAGGCATTGATTCGCAGGGGTTTGGTTTTTGAATAGTGGCCAATCAGCGATTGGGATTGATTTGCAGAACAATAAAAACAAGGTAGAGCGGTCATCATTGCAGTGGGCAGTGTTGGAATGGTTATTTGAGGCTTCAGCAAGGAGAGTCATGAGAGACCATGAAAAATATGTAGGTAATTTTTCCAGTTTATTTATTGTTTCTTCCTTTATATTTGCACAATTAGAACAGCAGGGATACCAGCCAGGATGGTTAAATTTTCCTCTTACTGGATGTGGGAAGGCAGGGAGACATCCAGTGTCCCTGACGACTTCACCTGCAAGAAGCACATCCAGCTACAGCTTCTAACAGACCATGTTAAGGAGTTAGAACCAGAACTCCGACTCATTTGGGAGGCTGAGAGAGTCAAGAGTGTCATGATGTAGGTTGGGAAGGGACTGAACTAGGGGGATAAAACAGAGTCAAGGTATGCAGATATGAGTTCAGTGGGGCAAGAACAAGCTGAGACAATGGGTCTACCTGGACAGACAGGTTTGTGGATCTTGGGTAGGAGGTAGAAAAGGGAGGTGTGGGGCGTGGGAACTCTGAGGTTGGTGGTGGTGGATAGGAGATCCCCAGGGTCAATAAGATTGGTGATGATATGGGAGACGACGGCCTGATGTTCCTTAGTGGAGTCCTGTTCGAGGGGTAAGTAAGAGGAGGTGTCTGAGACTTGTCGCTGGACCTCAGCAAGGTAGAGGTCAGTACACCAGACTACTACAGAACCTCCTTTATCTGCCGGTTTGATGGTGAAGTTAGGATTAATGCAGAAGGAGTAGAGAGCAGAGTATTCGATAGGAGAGAGGACTATTAAAGTCTAGGCAGTTAGTCCCATTGGCAGTTGGCAGTGAGAAGGTACAGAGCAGGCAGAAGACCAGGGCAGGGTGTCCAGGAAGACAGGAGAAGGGGTCATTGGTGCAGAGTGGGGAGTCCTTTCCAAAGAAATAGGCTCAGTGACAGAGGTGGCAGAAGAAGAGGTCAGCGTCGTGGCAGGTGCGGAACTCACTGAGGTGTGGGGACAAAGGTGAGGCCCTCACTGAGGACAGAACATTTGGCTCAAAAAGGGGAAAGTCAGAGGGAATGGTGAAAACCCAGCATGGATTTTGTATACTATTTGCAGTACTGTAGACCTATTACAGAGTCAGTGACCCCAGTTCAATTCCTGTCTGTAAGGAGCTTGTACATTCTCCCTGTGACTGCATGGCTTTCCTCAGGGTGCTGTGGTTTCCTCCCAAATTCCAAAAGACATACAAGGTTAGAATGCTAATTGGTCACATGGGTGTAATTGATGGCACAGGTTTGGTGGTCTGGAACAGCCAGTTACTGTGTTGTATCTCTAAATAAAAGGTAAACTGAGGTTTGTGATCACAGTGACCTGACCCAGCTGATACCTTCTCTTATCACTTGCCGTGATGACCCAGAGTTAGCTTGAGTAACAAAATCCAGTAGAGTTTGGACTGGAAAAGGTCCCACAATCCAGCACTGATCTGGTGATCTCACTTGACATGGCAGGGAGTGTCTACTGTGCTCACTGGGGACAGAGAAGGGTGCTCTAGCAAGGATTAATTTGTTGGGCTGGGAGGACCTGTAATCATGCTGTATTTCTAAATAGGATATACAAGCCCTCGCTCCCCAAAAATATGATGAACCAACAAAAACAAAATGAGATATTCTTCCATCTGTGTTTACCCTTCTATGTGTGAGGTTTTAGGTTTGTTTGTGCTGACATGACCTGGTCAAATCCTTAGCAAACCAGAATCCTACCTCAGACTGGAAAAAGCCCAACTTTAATTCACATAGAATTGGATCTGAGTGTCTCTGCCTGCATTCTCAAAGGGATTATAATATCAATGTAATTTGGCTTGGCACATTGGCCACACTCTCAATGGGCACCACAGCAGTGTAGTGATTAGCACAATGCAATTACACCTCAGGGCATCAGAGGTTGGAGTTCAATTCTGGCCCTGTTCTGTAAGGAGTCTCTGTACATCCTCCCCGTGGAATGTGTGGGTTATCCCTGTCTTCCGATTTCCTCTCACAATCTGAAGAAATACCAGGTAGGTTAATGATCATTGTAAATTGTCCAGTGATTAAATTAGGTTAAATTGGGGTTGTTAGGAGGGAGACTTCTGGCGTGGTGTGACTTGAAGATCCAGAAAGGCCTACTCCCTGCTGTAGGTCTGACACGGTGGTCAGCAGCACAGGAGCGCTGCAGGGGACCATGCTCTCTCTGGTCCTGTTCACCCTGTACACATCAGACTTCCAATATAACTCGGAGTCCTGCCATGTGCAGAAGTTTGCTGATGACACGGCCATAGTGGGGTGTGTCAGGAATGGACAGGAGGAAGACTATAGGAAACTGATACAGGACTTTGTGATATGGTGCAACTCAAACTACCTGCGTCTCAATATCACCAAGACCAAGGAGATGGTGGTGGACTTTAGGAGATCTAGGCCTCATATGGAGCCAGTGATCATTAATGGAGAATGTGTGGAGCAGGTTAAGACCTACAAGTATCTGGGAGTACAGTTAGATGAGAAGCTAGACTGGACTGCCAACACAGATGCCTTGTGCAGGAAGGCACAGAGTCGACTGTACTTCCTTAGAAGGTTGGCGTCATTCAATGTTTGTAGTGAGATGCTGTAGATGTTCTATAGGTCAGTTGTGGAGAGCGCCCTCTTCTTTGTGGTGGCGTGTTGGGGAGGCAGCATTAAGAAGAGGGACGCCTCACGTCTTAATAAGCTGGTAAGGAAGGCGGGCTCTGTCATGGGCAAAGTACTGGAGAGTATAACATCGGTAGCAGAGCGAAGGGCGCTGAGTAGGCTACGGTCAATTATGGAAAACCCTGAACATCCTCTACATAGCACCATCCAGAGACAGAGAAGCAGTTTCAGCGACAGGTTACTATCGATGCAATGCTCCTCAGACAGGATGAAGAGGTCAATACTCCCCAATGCCATTCAGCTTTACAATTCAACCGCCAGGAGTAAGATATGTTAAAGTGCCAGGGTTAGGACTCAATGTATTTAAGTAAACTACTTAAGAACTTTTTAAAAGCTATTATTAATGCTTTTTGAGAGGGTGATTTTAGATGCATATCATATTTTTACTGAGTTAAGTATTGTATGTAATTAGTTTTGCTACAATAAGTGTATGGGACATTGGAAAAAATTTTGTATTTCCCCATGGGGATGAATAAAGTATCTATCTATCTATCTATCTAAACAAACAATGAGAAATGACTCTAACACCCGCAGAGCACATTCTGACCCCAGCTAAACAGGTCCTGGGACAACCTAACCCAGTTCTAACTGGGTCTCAGACAGATGTATTCATACTAAACTGTGCTCTTTTTTGAAACAGGACTATCCTAGAGGCCAACCTTGTCTGATTCTTTGATGCACCAACATTGAACCTAATCTTTGCTGGCAGAAGTAGACCAAGCTCCCAGAAAGTGGGAACTCAGGCAGAAGGGGCCTAATTCATCTCGCTCAACCATTGGCATAACCTAGATGTGTACCATGAGGACCTGGGTTCCATAAATCCAATGTTCATGGAGAGAGGAACATCTCCACAGAAAGGTGGATGACTGGACTTGCGTGTAACTTTTATTTTGCATTGCATTATGCATGATGCTAACTTCCCTGAGAAAATGCTACTTCTGCTCAGGGGTCAGAGCACTGAGTTCAATCCCACATCCTCTGTAAGGAGGCTCTGTACATTCTCCCTGTGCAATGCATGGGTTTTCCCCGGCTGCTCCGGTTTCCTCCCACAGTCCGAAGACACTCCAGGTAGGTTAATTGGTCATTGTAAGTTGTTCTGTGGTTTAGGCCAGGGTTAAATCAGGGGTTGCTGGGTGATGCTGCAAGAGCCCATTCCATGCTGTATCTCAATAAATAAATAAATACAATAAGTATATTAAGTCCCAGAGCAAAGAAACAACCCTCCAACCAAACAGGTCCACTCCAAACATCAAGAACCCATTTTCACTAATTCCATTTACCAGATTTTAGCCTATGGTCTTCAAGTGCTTATCCAAATACTTTATAAATGTTGTGAGACAACTTGCCTCTGCCAACTCATCAGGCAATGTGTCCAGACTCTGTTCATCACCTGAGTGAAATAAGCCTTTTTCAGATTTCCAATAAAATTCTTCCCCTTTATCCTAAACACTAATTTTAAATATCTCTGCTGGAGGGACCTTTTTTCCAACCATCTATCCTACCAAAGACCCTCATAATTTTGTTTACAATGTTATGGGTGTGTCCTCGCCAGAGGAACTACATTAGTTCAGTAAAGTGACTCACCACCACAGTCGAGGACAATCATGATTTGCAATAACTGTTGTCCTAGTAACACCCACATCCCACGAATAATCTCAAAATATCTGGACAAGCTAAAGCAAGTGGCTTCTATCGTCAAGGACCCCCAGCACCCAAGACATGCCCTCTTCTCATTGTTACCATCAGGAAGGAGGTACAGAAGTCTGCAGGCACTCACTCAACAAATCAGGAACAGCTTCTTCCCTCTGCTATCCAATTTCCAAATGCACATTGAACCCTTGAACACTACCTCACTACTTTTATTTTAATTTCTGTTTTGAATTACTTATCTTCATTTAACTATTTAATATTTATATATACTTAGTGAAATTCAGTTTGATTTCTATGTAATTCCCTGGTTTTATTGTATTACTATTGTTGTGCTGTTAAATGTTTTATTTTCTATAGCTTTTCTGTAAAACACTATGTTCTGTTAATTAAGTTCCACAGTTCAGTATTTTGGTTTCTGCTCAGATAAGGAGCTGTTAGCTCAGTTTAGGAATGTTGTGTCAGCCAATCGGGTTTGTCTTGGTAACATTCTGTCTGGTGGGATGTGATGGAACATTTGAGGGAGCTGAGTGGGATCAGATTTTTGAGGGACAGGGGCATGGTTTTGGGTTTTTGGTTGGCAGGGGTTGGAAGAAAAAGGAGGTGTGGAGAAGAGCACAAGCAGAGTCCCACCCGAAGGAGAGAGCCCGTTGTAAAAAGTGCTTTGTACAGAGAAATGGTATTAAGGAGAAAGCACTGACAGTCCTGAATGAAGCAGCTCGTTTACAATGGTCTTTGAGGGAAGTTCGAACTGTGGCTACTGTCTTTCACGAAGAATGTGGGTTCAATGCGTGAGTAATCAAATCAAAACACCAGCAACTCCAGAAATGAACTCCAACATTTATGTGCACCTTTAGATGGTTTTACCTGTAATGAGCCCTTTTCTTTTTCTTTTAACTGTTTGTTAAAGTTGAAATATCTGTAAATATACTTCTACTTTAATGTTATGCTGGTGTAAGGTCTGTTACTTCCTGGCGAATGGCAACTTTGCATGGGGCAGTATTGACACAGCATTCACCATAATATTCATTCCCTCATCGGAACATTCCAACTTTCCAATTTGGTTGAACTTGAATCACACCGACTCGAGACATGTTCTACTTATTGATGGTAGCCTTCTCACTGCTATTCCTGCGATGTGGCTGTTAGCCAGAGTTAGCAAATGAACCTAGTGTGTAATGATCCTCGGTGAGAGGGTTATATCTATATTTATCATGTATTGTATTGTACTGCAGCCGCAAAGTTAACACATTTCACAACATATCCCGGTGATATTAAACCTGATTCTGATTCTGATTAAAAGGTGACTTGATGGAGAAAGGACCAATCAAACAGTGGGATGCAGAGATTTAGAAAAACTGGTATTGGTTTATTATTATCACGTGCACTGAGATACAATGAAAAGCCTGTCTTCAAACAGATCAGATCATTACACTATGCGTTGAGGTAGAACAAGGTGAAACAACAACAAAGCAGTATAATGTGTAAAAGCTGCAGAGAGAGGGCAGTACAGGTAGACAACAAGGTGCAAGATCATAATGAGGTAGATTGTACAAGAGATCCATTCAGAGTCTGAGCTCATCTACATGGAGCACTGCCACAGGAAAGGAGCATCCATCATCAAGGACCCCTGCCATTGAGGCCAAGCTCTATTTTCACTACTATCATTGGGCAGAAGGTTCAGGAGCCTTGGGTCCCACATCACTAGGTTCAGGAACAATTAGTATCCGACAACAGTCCAGCCCCTGAACTGGAATGGATAACTTTATTCATTTGATTCACCCTGAACTGATTCTACACCCTATAGACTCGCTTTCAAGGACCCTTCAGCTCATGTTCTCAGTATCATTTATTAAATTATTTGCACAATTTGTATCCTTTTGTATGTTATTTTTGTCAGTCTTCACTTATGTCAAGTTCCTTTTCTAAATTCTTTTGTAAATTCTATTGTAAATCTTTATTTTTCTGTAAACACCTCCAAGAGATTAAATCTCAAGATAGTAATGATAGAAACTTTGTTAATAAATTTTTTGTTGACTTTGACCTTCATAACGGTGGGATGGAAATCGCCCTTGAGCCGGGTGAATTGTATTTTCTGGCTTTTGTATCTGATGGGAGAGGAGAGAAGGGAGTAAGTCACCTACCACCCCAGGTCCAACGTATAATTCTCCGTAACTTCCGCCACCTCCAACAGGATCTCACTACCAAGCACATCTTTCCCTCCCCCTCTCTTTTTGCTTTCCACAGGGATCACTCCCTACACAACTCCCTTGTTCACTCGTCCCCCCCCATCCCTTCCCACCGATCTCCCTCCTGGCACTTATCCTTGTAAGCGGAACAAGTGCTACACCTGCCCTTACACTTCCTCCCTCACCACCATCCAGGGCCCCAGACAGTCCTTCCAGGTGAGGCGACACTTCACCTGTGAGTCAGCTGGTGTGGTATACTGCGCCCGGTGCTCCCGATGTGGCCTTTTATATATTGGTGAGACCCGATGCAGACTGGGAGACCATTTCGACGAACACCTATGCTCTGTCTGTTAGAGAAAGCAGGATCTCCCAGTGGCCACACATTTTAATTCCACGTCCCATTCCCATTTTGTTATGTCTATCCATGGCCTCCTCTACTGTCAAGATGAAGCCACACTCAGGTTGAAGGAACAACACCTTATATACCAGCTGGGTAGCCTCTAACCTGATGGCATGAACATTGACTTCTCTAACTTTCGTTAATGCCCCTCCTCCCCTTCTTACCCCATCCCTGACATATTTAGTTGTTTGTTTTTTTCTTTCTCTCTGCTCATCACTCTGCCTGTTCTCCATCTCTCTCTGGTGCTTCCCACCCCCTTTCTTTCTCCCTAGGCCTCCCGTCCCATGATCCTTTCCCTTCTGCTGCCGGCGTGGGATGGCGAGTCTGTCGGGACCCTGGGGACTTGTGGAAACTGTGTGCTGATTTCTTTTGAACTTATAGTCCTTCAACATGTTTGGACTATTTTTACTGTGCCCATGGTCTGTTTTTTTTTATCAATTATGCTATTGTTTGCACTGTTGTAAGCATATGTTGTAACTATGTGGTTTTGTGCAGGTCTTGTAGCTTTAGTTTTTGGTCTTGTTTGTCTGGTGGATTTGGAGCTTCTTTCCGGGGAACGCGCTAAGACAGTAGCACGATATTAATATGCAGCAGCCTCTCTGGACTCTGGATTGGGGATTGCCAAACGTTATGTGGATTTTCTGGTGTAGTCTGTTTTGTCATATGCTTTTGTGATATCATTCTGGAGGAACGTTGTCTCATTTTTTAACTGCATTGCATTTGTGGTTTCTAAATGACAATAAACTGAATCTGAATCGGAATCTGAATCTTCTCCAGCTCTGTATCACTTTCGCCAATCACCTTTCCAGCTCTTTGCTTCATCCCACCCCCTCCGGTCTTCTCCTATCATTTCTCATTTCCCCCTTTGTGTGTTGTTTGAAAGTCCAGGGTGTGGTGGGTCTATAATTATGCTGGCTGCTTTACTAAGACAGTCAGAAGTGTGGAGAGAGTCCATGGAAGGGAGCCTGGTTTCCATGATATGCTGAGCTGTGTCCCCAACTCTCTGCAGTTTATTGCAGTCAAGTGCCATACCAAGCTGTTATTCATCCAGAGAGAATGCTTTCTATGATAAACTAAGTGAGGCAACAATCAACAAGTGAAAAGAACACACCCAGGGATCTGTCACTAACTCATATTGGTTGTATGAGAGAAGTGATGTAATTCTATTTGTAGCAGCCAATCTTGAAATCTAACCTCAGCAATGTAGTTTTTAATAAGTCTGTTATGTGCAATTGTGGAATATTTTAGTTGCTGTTTTTAATACAAGCAGATTGACAGTCTACTTTCACATATAAAGGGGTAGAGGTTACAGAGAAAGTTGATCAGTACAGAAGTGAACAAGTCCCTTGGCCCATGGTGTCTGCACCAACCATGATCCTATCTGTCTATATCACTCCATTCCCTGCCTGTTCATCAACTGCTTTGCTGTCATGTGTGCTTCCATCACCTCCTGGGTAATCATTTCAGACCCCTACCACTCTCTGTGCAAACAATTGCCTTGAATGTCTCCTTCAAACTTTCCCCCTCTGATTTAATTGTTTGTTTCAAGTTCAAGTTCAAGTTTAATTGTCATTGAATACCCATCCAAATGAAACAACATTTCTCTGGGGCCATAGTACCAACAGTCATTCACAGCACAAGATAAGCATTGCACATATAAAAATATATAAATGTAACTATATATAAATATAGACACTCACAATGATAGTCCAAGTCCCTGACTCCATGAATGTTGCAGCAGTCTGCAGTTGAACACAATACAACTTGTCTTCATCTAAGTGAGCATTGGAGTGCACCACCGTCTCCAGCATGGATGTCATGCCATACTGTTGACTCCAACACCTCTCTCATGGGTGGCTGCAGTCAGGCAACACCCTGGCTTGAGGCCTTGTCCTTACTGCAACTGAGGTCTCACAGCTTCGCGGCTGTTTTCTTCCACTATTCACCAATCAACAATGAATCGGACTTGCAACATCCCACATAGCCAATGTCCAGCAGGGTCTTGCTGAAGAATTGTGCCTAAGTCAATCACTCGCTGTGAGACCGCACATGGACTCTGACGCAGGCAGCAGCACAATCCACATCAAGTCCAGCACTTTCTCGCTCCCTGCCAATGAGCAGCTCACTGATAGGTTGACTTTCAGTACGTACCTTAAGCTCATAATGTCCATCAGTGTCTTACAATGGTAACAAGTATGATTAACAAAGACAATAATACAGTTGGTTGTCTCTGTAGAACTGCTGCGTCCAAGCATGCCACCATCTCACCAGAAGCTTGTCCTTAGACAGACAGACAGACATACTTTATTGATCCCGAGGGAAATTGGGCTTCGTTACAGCCGCACCAAACAAGAATAGTGTAGAAATATAGCAATATAAAATCTTAAATAATTAAATAATAATAAGTTAATTATGCCAAGTGGAAATAAGTCCAGGACCAGCCTATTGGCTCAGGGTGTCTGACACTCCGAGGGAGGAGTTGTAAAGTTTGATGGCCACAGGTATGAATGACGTCCTATGACGCTCAGTGTTGCATCTCGGTGGAATGAGTCTCTGGCTGAACGTACTCCTGTGCCTAACCAGTACATTATGGAGTGGATGGGAATCATTGTACAAGATGGCATGCAACTTGGACAGCATCCTCTTTTCAGACACCACCGTCAGAGAGTCAAGTTCCACCCCCACAACGTCACTGGCCTTACGAATGAGTTTGTTGATTCTGTTGGTGTCTGCTACTCTCAGCCTGCTGCCCCAGCACATAACAGCAAACATGATAGCAATGGCCAGTTTAGCCTCGTAGAACATCCTCAGCATTAACTAAGTTAATTACTTTCTCAGCAAGTTGCTTGCCATGAATTATTGCATCTGGAATAAAAAGAGCAAGTAGAGGGGATGACATCTACATCCACAAAAGGCAGTTAGATTACTACTGACAACAATATTTGATTCAGATAATAGAAACAGGGGTACCCGGTTAAATCTAGCATTTGTGGTGATAACCAGGTAGATGGTATGTCCTGCTGTGTGGAGTGAAAGATTACTGGAAGTTCAGGTTGCCTGGTCTCTGTTACATGCATTGTCCACCCCCTTCTCAAATTGGGACCTTCATGCCTGAGTGAAGAATTAACTAAGAGACATTCTATTGGACAGTGAGAATGATTGTGTAGTGGAGGCATGTCACCAGCTGCGATTCCAATTGTCCAGGGTCAGCTGTCCTCCTGTCTTGTGAAATGACACCTGAAATTACACACTGCTTCTGTCAAGCCTGGAGACACAAAATGTGACAGGATGTGAAAAGGCCACATTTTCATCATCAGAGCACAAAGCAAACTCACACATGTAAAGCCAAACTGTGTTGAATTGAATGCAGAGGAAATGCCTGAACTCTTCATCAAGTAATTACAAAGCTCCAATCTAAATGCCAGATCCAATGTCATAGCAACAATATTTCTGCAGTCTAAAATCATATTTGGATAAGTATATTCCGTCCAGGGAATACTTGTGAAAACCAGAATGAAAAATCAAACAAGTAAAAAAAAAGAATTTCTATGGATTCCTCCTTTCCTTTCTTCCATGGTCCACTCCCCTCTCCTATCAGGTTCCTTCTGCTCCAACCCTTTACCTTTCCCACCTATCACCTCCCAGCTTCTCACTTCAACCCCCTACACCCCCACCCCCACCCCCACCCCCACACCCCGCTGCACTCACATGGCTTGGCCGATCACCCAGCTTGTCCTCCTTCCTCTCCCCCCCACTTTCTTATTCTGGCTTCATGCCCCTTCCTTTCCAGTCCTGATGAAGGGTCTCAACCCAAAACATCAACTGTTTATTCATTTCCATAGATGCTGCCTGACCTGCTGAGTTCCTCCAGCATTTAGGGTGTGTAACTTTGAATTTATTGTGAATATATCGTGAAAATCGTTGTTTTGTGGCAGCAGTACAGTGCAATATATAAAAACTTATTGTAAGTTTGAGTAAATAACAAATTTCACAACATATGTCAGTCAGAATAAATATGATTATGATCCTGAAAATAAAGTACTGCAGAAGTGGCATTGCAAGACAATGCTCATGGACTGTTCAGAAATCTGATGGCTGAGGAGAGCAGAGGTGTTGGTCTTCAAGCTTCAGGCAATGAGAAGAAGGCATGTCCCAGATGGTGAGGGTCCTTAATGATGTATGCTGCCTTCTTTAGGCACAGCCTTTTGAATATGTCCCTGATGGTGGGGAGGCTTGTGCTCGTAATGGCGCTGGCTGAGTCTTTAACTCTCTGCAGTTCCTTTCAACGCTGTTCATTGAAGACTCCATCATACCAGACTGAATCACTGACCTTGATATCATTGAACTTTTTGCCCTGCGTTGTATCCAGGACTTTTACAGCTGACTTCAGTTTTAACCACATTCTTATGTTTATCATATATGTGGAAGGTATCTTGTCTGCTCCCAAGCTCCCCTCACCTCACTCCCCCACCTCTGAATCCTTGTAGATAAAAGACATCTCTTGTCACTATCACCTCATCCTGTCCAGCACTGGGATCTTAGATGTAATCTTACCCAAGAATTCTCTTTACAAAGTCAATTTCAGTTGCAGGTTGATTTTCAGCTCCTGAGCAGTGCGAGCGACCTTAAAACACATTCAAACCACTTCAGACTACTTCATGTTAGGAACACATTCAGCCTCACAGTGGCTGTGTGGACTGTTTATAACCTGCAGGCCAGGATCATGGTTGATCCCTATAGCTGCTGCTGAGTCGCAGACTTTCCTGTTGCAGTCTTCCAGCACAGAGACAAAGAGTTGACCTTAGGACTTGCTTTCAAACAATTGGTGCTGTCAGAGGTTCCTTTAAATGCTTCAAAATGTCTCCATTAATCAGTATCATTTACAAAACAAAATAGGTTTAAATAATTTTACAACAGTTAAAGAGAAATTCGCAATAGCACCTCTATTTAAATGCATATTTGCTGGTATACAATAATCAGTAATTTAGGCACAGCCTCAGAATAGAGGGACAACCATTTAGAACAGAGAGAAGAAGGAATTACTTTAGCCAGAGAGTGGTGAATCTGTGGAATTCATTGCCAAGGCAGCTGTAGAGGCCAAGTCATTGGGTATATTTAAAACGGAGGTTGAAAGGTTATTGATTAATCAGGACCTCACAGGTTATGGGAAGAAGGCAGGAGAAAGGGGTCGAGAGGAATAATAAATGTGAAAGAATAGGACCTATCAATTGTGACAGTGGTAAAGTATCTATGGAACCGGAGGAAATAGCAGAGGTACTTAATGAATACTTTACTTCAGTATTCACTATGGAAAAAGATCTTGGTGATTGTAGTGATGACTTGCAGCAGTCTGAAAAGCTTGAGTATGTAGATATTAAGAAACAGGATGTGCTGGAACTTTTGGAAAACATCAAGTTGGATAAGTCGATGTACCCCAGGCTACCGTGGGAGGCGAGAGAGGAGATTGTTGAGCCTCTGATGATGATCTTTGAATCATCAGTGGAGACAGGAGAGGTTCCAGAGGATTGGAGGGTTGCAGATGTTGTTCCTTTATTTAAGAAAGGGAGTAGAGATAGCCCAGGAATTTATAGACCTACGAGTCTTACCTCGGTGGTTGGTAAGTTAATGGAGAAGATCCTGAGAGGCAGAATTTATGAACATTTTAAGAGATTAGGAATGGTCAGCATGGCTTTGTCAAGGGCAGGTCTTGCCTTATGAGCCTGATTGAATTTTTTGAGGATGTGACTAAACACATTGATGAAGGAAGAGCTGTAGATGTAGTGTATATGGATTTCAGCAAGGCATTTGATAAAGTACCCCATGCAAGGCTTATTGAGAAAGTAAGGAGGCATGGGATCCAAGGGGACATTGCTTTGTGGATCCAGAACTGGCTTGCCCACAGAAGGCAAAGAGTGGGGTTGTAGATGGGTCATCTTCTGCATGGAGGTCAGTGACCAGTGGGGTGCCTCAGGGACCCTTACTCTTCGTGATTTTTATAAATGACCTGGACAAGGAAGTGGAGGGATGGGTTAGTAAGTTTGCTGATGACACAAAGGTTGGAGGTGTTGTGGATAGTGTGGAGGGCTGTCAGAGGTTACATCAGGACATTGATAGGATGCAAAACTGGGCTGAGATGTGGCAGATGGAGTTCAACCCAGATAAGTGTGAGGTGGTTCATTTTGGTAGGTCAAATATGATGGCAGTGTTACGCCTGCGCCCCAACTCTGAGGGGCCAAAGGGTAGGAAGTAGCCCCCTCCTTTTTGAGAATCGCAAGATCGCTATTAATTCAGGTCAGGAGACCCAGGAAATGAGAGAGAGAGATGCAGAATCCACAGGGGGTTTGAAATGTCCTGGCCCACAGCAATTTCAAAGCCACAGGAACCGGCCATTGTCTCTTGGAGATGGAATTGTGTATTGAGCGCTGTGCTATTCATCGATGCCCTCAAGGAATGATCAACGTGGGCTGGTTGGGGGGATGGCATCCTCCCCAACCTGATTGACATCTGAGACCCCGTGAGTAAGGATAAAAGAAGGTCTGGGGAACCACCCCTTTAGACGCACCAGGAGAACGCTAGAAATCCCGTGACAGCGTAAAAGCGACAGCCGGTGGAAAGCCCACGTGCGTCCTTTTCCATTTGCTTCGGAATTGGTGGGACTGACCACGGAAGACGGCTTAGCTAAAAGGAAAAGGACACTGATGACATTTCGAAGGATCGACATCATAGAAAGGAAAACGGGCAAGTTCTAAACTCCGTCTCTCTCTCCAGCCAAAAGCTGCAGCCTGAATGAACTTGAGTGACTTTTACATTTCCATCGGACAATACATTATCCCCTAGACAACGATAGAGCTATTTCTTATTGATTATTATTATACCCGCGCTTTAGATTTAGTATTGACGACGTATATTATCTGTGTGTTTGCATTGATATTATTTTTGTGTATTTTTATCAATAAATACTGTTAAAAATAGTACCATCAGACTTCAACGGACCTCTCTATCTTTGCTGGTAAGTGACCCAGTTACGGGGTACGTAACAACTTGGGGTTCTCATCTCGAGATTTGACACCAAATTGGGAGGCTAGTGAATCGGGCTTGTAAGTCCAAATTTGGATCTGGTTACGCGGGTAGCCAGACGGGAAACCAGCAAAGATGGACGTGGGGGAATTTATAGAAAACTTGACTCTGGAGGCGCTAGAGGCGGCCACCAAATCGGACTTGATAAATATGGCGAAGGGGCTAAACCTCGCAGAGGTGAGGTTGTCAATGAAAAAGCGGGAGGTGCGAAGGGCCATAACTCAGTATTATATTGAGAAGAATGTGTTTGCTGCTGAGGTATTGGAAAATATCCCTGAAAAGGTACCAGCTAGTGGGACAGCTCAGTTAGAGTTGTAGAAATTAAGGTTGGAACATGAAATTAAATTAAAGCAGCTGGAAGCAGCTGAGAAGGAGAAAGACAGAGCTGAGAAGGAGAAAGAAAGGGCCGACAAACAAGGGGAGCATGCGCTCCAGCTAAAGGAGTTAGAGGTGAAACGGGAGCATGAGCTCCAGCCAAAGGGGTTAGAGGTGAAACAGGAGCATGCGCTCCAGCTAAAGGAGTTAGAGGTGAAAAAAGAGCAGGACAGAGCTGAGAAGCAAAGAGAGCGTGACATTCAGTTAAAACAGCTGGAGGCAGCTGAAAAGGAAAAGGAGCGAGCCGAGAGGGAAAAGGAAAGAGCCGAGAAGGAGAGAGAGTATGAGGAGGCAGAGAAACAGAGGCAACATGACTTGGATATGGAAAAGTTAAGGCAAGAGCAAAGAGCTCAAGGGTCAGAACGAGAGGAGCGGATTAATGTTAGTCGGGAGTTGAGGGTAGTGCCTCAGTTCGAGGAGACGGATGTTGATAGTTATTTCTTGCTTTTTGAAAAGGTGGCAGTGAGTCAGAAGTGGCCCAAAGAGCAGTGGGTGGCGTTGTTACAAAGTGTGTTAAAAGGGAAGGCACAACGAGCATATGCGGTGTTGTCCATGGAGGAGGGAGAAGCGGAGAATTATGCCAAAGTAAAGGAGGCCATTCTCCGGACTTACGAATTGGTATCTGAGGCGTATAGACAAAAGTTCAGAAATTTAAAGAAAGAGTGGAATCAGACGTATACCGAGTTTGCCTATGAGAAGGGTGTGCTCTTGGACCGTTGGTGTACAGCAGAAATAGTGGAAGAGGATTTTTGGCGTATCAGGGAGTTAATTCTGATTGAGGAATTTAAAGGTTGTGTTTCGGAGGATATCCGGATGTATTTGAATGAGAAGCCGAATAAGTCCATCTCCGAATTTGCTAGGTTCGCAGATGAATATGCCCTAACCCACAAAACAAAGTTTTCCTCGAATAAAAGTTACCAGAGAGACCGTGGGCATGATAGAGAAAGCCCGCCGGCTGAGGGAGAGGTCCCGCCGGGAGCTAGTGGTAAGATTGAGGAGGAGAGGCAAGACGGCCAGAGATTTCCGGGCTTGACCTGTTTTAATTGTGGAAAGGGGGGACATATTGCATCTAGGTGCTTTGCTCCGAGGAAGGAGACAGGAAAAGGGAAAGCAGCAGTCCCTATAGGATGTGCCGTGGTAATCAGTAAATCGACAAGAGAGCCCTGGGTAGACAGGGTACGAGAAGGGTCTGAGACTAGTATGTCAAACGGAACCGTGTCTGTGCGAGAGGGAGACCCACCAGTTCCTGTGCGAATCTGGAGAGACACGGGAGCTGAACTGTCATTGATTAGCAGTAAGGTACTGGATTTTGGTCGCAAGACGGGAATGGTAGCTGTGAAAAGAATAGGAAAAGGGACAGAAACGGTGCCCTTGCATAGGATCATTATGAATTGTGAGCTAGTCTCTGGACCAGTTGAAATGGGGGTGCGATCAGAATTCCCGAGAACTGACGCGGACGTCCTTCATGGTAATGATTTAGCCGGTGGTAAGATTTGGTCAGCAATGAAGCTGACGAGACAGCCGGTGGAGGCCCCATCCCTAGATTCCAAGATCTATCCTGCATGCGCGATCACTCGCAGCATGTCGAGAAAGGCAGCTGAGAAAGAGACCAGTTTAAATCCAGCCAGTATCGATTTGGCCGAAATGTTTTTACCGACCCTGTACCACGAGGGTTTAGAGGGTGGTAAAACTAAGAGTAGTAAAGTGAAAGAGAGTAAGGGAGAGGAGATAGACCTGCCCTTAGCGAGGAGAAAAGTTCTAGAGGCACGAATTAAAGATGAGAAACAGATAAAGCTGTTAAAAGGTCCAGGGTTGGACATGGATGATCTGTCTGGTTTGGCAGACCTGTTTGTAGAAGTTGAAAATTCTAAAGGTGTTCCTGATAATGAAATGAGGGCAGTCCTAGATGAAAAGGGTGCCCTTACCTTGAAGAAGTCTGCTGGGTTGGCAGATGAGGTTGTTTCAGCCCGCGGGGTTGAGTTTACGCCGGAAGGGGGTTGCCCAGAGAGTAGCTGGGAGGATCAGGGTAAGTTAGAATTTGAATCGGGTACGGGTATTGAAAGCCTGGAAGAGGCAAATGTCCTGTTTGAGTGTGTCCAAGATGTGGATGCACGTGGTACTGAACCTAGTAATGGAGCTCAGAAAAAGTCTGAGGTATTTGATTCAGTTGAACAGGAATGCAGTCCTTGTGGGTCAGATGGACTTGGTTCAGTGAAGAAAGGGTTAACCTTGGTAATAGTGGGAAGTGAGAGTTCCCAGGTGTTTGTGCTCGAAGGTGTGTTAAAAGTTAATTAGGAGATCAAAGGTGGTGAGGTGAATATTATTATTGAAGAAAAAGGGAAATGTGTAGTTCCCAAATTGAATGAAGAAAATTTAAAGGCTGGACTGATATCAGAAGCAGTAACCAGGCTACAGAGACCATGGCTTGGCACCACAAAGCCTGTGAATCAATTACAGGTTGAGTTGGAAGGTAAAGGGGCCCCACACGCTATTGTTATTCCAGAGTGTGGTGTGACAAGGCAGAATTTGAAATGCTGTTTGAACACAGAGTTTAAACTGAAAACTAATAGCCTGAAGGGTCCTGAGGAGAAAACTAGCAACTTGCGTAAAATTAAAGAATTGTGTGGAGATTCGGAAGATGGTCTAAGTTTGGAACACATTGTTGATAAAATAACTCCTATGAAAAGAGCGGGCGAAAGCCTATTTCGCCAGGGCAAAAGAGGCGAGGGTTAATGGGACGCCATTTTTAAATAGCAGAAGCCGGTTTTACGGGATTTCGACAAAGCATGTGAATAATAAAGACAACCCCCAAGGAAGCTTGACTGTTAAGTTTGAAAGTAACATAAAGATTAGTATTTGCATGAACTTTTGTAGTATACACGTAAGCTAAGATCACAACTCTTTAGTTTTTGTTTGCTAAAGAAAATAAGAAATAAAAATAGGTGGTTATAAAATTGGAGTCTGATGCTACAAGACTTTAGTAAGGTACAAGATGTTAAGATATTAAAGGAAGTGACAATGTAATCGGTAACTGTTTAGATGCTGAATTGAATGTATAACTGTATTACTCTGTAGTGAAAAAAGAACTACTTTTGTATCGTGTTAGATTCTAAAATCCTGTAAGACTCTGTATTACTTCGTTTTTACCGATGGTAAAAACGCGTTGAAAAAAGGGGGTGTTACGCCTGCGCCCCAACTCTGAGGGGCCGAAGGGTAGGAAGTAGCCCCCTCCTTTTTGAGAATCGCAAGATCGCTATTAATTCAGGTCAGGAGACCCAGGAAATGAGAGAGAGATGCAGAATCCACAGGGGGTTTGAAATGTCCTGGCCCTCAGAGATTTCAAAGCCACAGGAACCAGCCATTGTCTCTTGGAGATGGAATTGTGTATTGAGCACTGTGCTATTCATCGATGCCCTCAAGGAATGAGCAACGTGGGCTGGTTGAGGGATTGCATCATCCCAACCTGATTGACATCTGAGACCCCGTGAGTAAGGATAAAAGAAGGTCTGGGGAACCACCCCTTTTAGATGCACCAGGAGAAACGATAGAAATCCCGTGACAGCGTAAAAGCGACAGCCGGTGGAAAGCCCACGTGCGTCCTTTTCCATTTGCCTCGGAATTGGTGGGACTGACCACGGAAGACGGCTTAGCTAAAAGGAAAAGGACACCGACGACATTTCGAAGGATCGACATCATAGAAAGGAAAACGGGCAAGTTCTAAACCCCGTCTCTCTCTCCAGCCAAAAGCTGCAACCTGAATGAACTTGAGTGACTTTTATATTTCCATCGGACAATACATTATCCCCTAGACAACGATAGAGCTATTTCTTATTGATTATTATTATACCAGCGCTTTAGATTTAGTATTGACGACGTATATTATCTGTGTGTTTGCATTGATATTATTTTTGTGTATTTTTATCAATAAATACTGTTAAAAATAGTACCATCAGACTTCAACGGACCTCTCTATCTTTGCTGGTAAGTGACCCAGTTACGGGGTACGTAACAGCAGAATATAGTATTAATGGTAAGACTCTTGGCAGTGTGGAGGATCAGAGGGATCTTGGGGTCCGAGTCTATAGGATGCTCAAAGCAGCTGCACAGCTTGGCCCTGTGATTAAGAAGGCATATGGTTTATTGGCCTTCATCAATTGTGGAATTGAATTTAAGAGCCGAGAGGTAATGTTGCAGCTATATAGGACCCTGGTCAGACCCCACTTGGAGTACTGTGCTCAGTTCTGGTCACCTCACTACAGGAAGGATGTGGAAGCCATAGAAAGGGTGCAGAGGAGATTTACAAGGATGTTGCCTGGATTGGGGAGCATGCCTTATGCAAACAGGTTAAGTGAACTCAGCCCTTTCTCCTTGGAGCGACGAAGGATGAGAGGTGACCTGATAGAGGTGTGTAAGATGATCAGAGGCATTGATTGTGTGGATAATCAGAGGCTTTTTCCCAAATGAAACGATTGCCACAAGAGGACACAGGTTTAAGGTGCTAGGGAGCAGGAACAGAGGAGATGTCACGGGTAAGTTTTTTACGCAGAGAATGGTGAGTGCGTGGAATGGGCTGCTGGCAACGGTGGTGGAGGCAGATATAATAGGGTCTTTTAAGAGACTTTTGGATAAGTACATGGAGCTTAGAAAAATGGGTAAGCCTAGTAATTTCTAAGGTAGGGACATGTTCGGCACAACTTTGTGGGCTGAGGGGCCTGCATTGTGCTGTAGGTTTTCTATGTTTCTAAATCAGCCATGATGGAATTGTGGAGCAGACTTGATGGGCCAAATGGCCTAATTCTGCTTCTTTGGTTTATGGTCTAAAACATTAATACTTATCAAAATAAAGGATAGCAAAGCAAACTATATATTTTTTCCTTTACCTTTTCAATCCAGGTCACATGATTGAGTGATATTAACATCATTTGTCAAATGTTTTGTACATTGAAATATAGAGTGAAATGTGTCCTTTGTGTCATCCTTTTTTTTGTGGTGTGCCCCCAGGTGTTGACACGCTTCCAGTGCCAACAACTCAGAAACCATAACCATCCGTCCTTAGAAGGTGTGAGGAAATTGGAGTTGCGGAAAAAACCCACATGGTTGTGGGGGGAATGCAGACACTCCTTACAGACCGCAGCAGGAATCAAACCCTGACCAGTGATCACTGGCGCTATAAATGACTGCTACCCTGCTACTCGTACCAAACATATCAGCCAGTCATATTACTAAGGAGCCAAATACAAGGTGCATTTGCCTCCTCACCCTGACTCTAGACGTAGTTTACTTACTTCATTTGGTTTATTGATTTAGAGATACAGCATGGATGAGTGCTGTTCCGATCCAACGAGTCCACGCTGCCCAGTCACACCCATGTGACCTGTTAACCTAGGAACACATACAACTTTGGAATGTGGGAGAAACTGGAGCACCCGGAGGAAACCTGAGTAGTCATGGGGAGAATGTACAAACTCCTTAGAGACAGCAGCAGGAATTGAACTCAGTTCACTGGTGCTGAAATAGGGTTATGCTAAATGCTATGCTCCAGGACATTCCATACATCTGCAGCTTAACAGGCAGTGATGGAATCAGCACTGTGCTTTCCCACATAGCAGTGACTCTCTGTGAGATACAGAGTAGAAGAAGCGAACACAAAACTGGCATGGGTAACTCATGAATTTCTTTGCTACCTCCCCCTCACCACCTACTGTCATTCTATTTTGTCATGCTTAATTATTCTTAAAAACATGAACAGTTCAAGATTCCCAGCATCTGCAGAACCTCTCATGTTTATGAAGTTGATTAACGAATATGTTTTTGTAAAACATTGCGACTTTGGTAATTTTAGTCTCTAATGAAGCTCATTATTGGGCATTTAATGAAGCATTGTCACAAAGGGAATGCT
This sequence comes from Hemitrygon akajei, assembly GCF_048418815.1. NCBI lineage: Eukaryota > Metazoa > Chordata > Chondrichthyes > Myliobatiformes > Dasyatidae > Hemitrygon > Hemitrygon akajei. The sequence goes on along the minus strand of NC_133133.1, from coordinate 107,482,239 downwards.
CTCAATGTGTTGCTAACCATATTTAAATCTTCCATTAATATAACAGGGCAAACTTTCAGTAATATAATCAAATTATTTTTACACTTAATCACATTTAGATAGAGAGAAATGTTAACTTAATTTGAGAACAACTTGAATTTTATATCATTCAATGCATTAGCTGAAAAAAATCAAATAATACTTTAAAATTTCATCGGTTCATAATTAACTGTGCTTATTAATTCACCACTTTCTGCATTCTCTGATCTTGAAGAAATACAGTGTACTTCAAAATCTTATCACAGCAGCTGCATACATTGACTCTGTGCCTCTGCTAATGCCTACCTCTTCTCATGGGGTTGATTGAAATCTATAAAGGAACATACCGATTTTGTACTGGTCACATCCTCACAATATAAAATATTTCACTATCAATTACATTGTTACTGATTCAGACTCAGATCTGAATTACACAGACTCCGATTCATTTATTTATCACATGTAAATCAAAACTTACAGTGAAGTATGTAACACACACAAAATGCTGGAGGAACTCAGCAGGTTAGACAGCATCTCTGGAAAAGAGTACAGTCAACATTTTGGGCCGAGTCTCTTTTGCATAGATGCTGCCTGGCCTGCTGAGTTCCTCCAGTATTTTGTGTGAGTTGTTCGGTGTTCCAGCATCTGCATTTTAGTGAAATCTGTCATTTGTGTTAACAACCAACACAACCAAAGGATGTGCTGCGGGCAGCCTGCAAGTGTCACTACTCATTCCAGAACCACTACAGCATGTCTGCATGTTCAGCAGAACAACACAAACAACAACAACAGAGGGACAGCAACAAAATGGCCCAGCAAAACAAATCACTTTCTGCCCTCCCACTCACCCCCCCTCACTCACCCTACCAATCACCCACCCTCTCACTAACCCATCTTCCCATTCACCCACCCTCCCACTCACCCTACCAATTACCCAATCACCCTACCACTCACCCACCCTCTCACTAACCCATCTTCCCATTCACCCACCCTCCCACTCACCCTACCAATTACCCAATCACCCTACCACTCACCCACCCTCTCACTAACCCATCTTCCCATTCACCCACCCTCCCACTCACCCTACCAATTACCCAATCACCCTACCAATCACCCACCCTCTCACTAACCCATCTTCCCATTCACCCACCCTCCCACTCACCCTACCAATTACCCAATCACCCTACCACTCACCCACCCTCTCACTAAGCCATCTTCCCATTCACCCACCCTTCCACTCACCCTCCATCCCTCCCACTCACCCACCCTCTCACTCACCCTCCAACTCACTCACCTTCCCACTCACCCTCCCTACCAATCACCTTCCCTCCCAATCACCTTCCCTCCCAATCACCCACCCTCCCACTCACCCACCCTCCCACTCTCACCAGTGGGCTCACAGACTTTCAGACTGATGGCTTGAGCCATCTTGCGCCGACCTCTCGACTTCTGATCAACTGTCCAATGCAGCCAAATGCAAGCAGCAAGGTCTCTCTCACAAATGATCAGTGAAGTTATGGATCAGCTATTCAGTTTTCATGACAATGCCTAACTTTTGGTCAGGTCATCAGTTAATTATATTTTCCTGAGCAGATGAATCACTAACTGTATTTAACAATGTGTTCTCCGGTGGCCTTTATTACAGAATCAATTGTTTGTAACTTCAAGTCTCACAGCAGAGACCTGAGCCCACTGTCAGAGCTTGCTCACCACTGCCACGTGGGTAGTGCTTCCCTGTCTTTGAGGTGCAGGGCTGAAACAAGGTCTCCTTTGCTCTCAATCTGGAAGAGGTTCCATGACAAAGCATAGAGTAGAGCAAGGAACATTCTCCCTGATGTTATGCTCAACGTTAGCATGAGAATATTGCTCAAATACTTTAGAGGAAGCTAATTGTGCACAAAGTGGCTGCAGCAATTCTAGTATTGCTTTGATAATTAATAGTGTTTTATCAATAGACACTTTTTCCCTTAGGTACTGGATCCTAGTTCTGAAACAATCCTCTTTAAGTTTCAGTGAGAGGGAACACAGAACAAAAGACAACGACACGAAAGTAGCTCCTTTTGCAGTTGTTGTCTTGTTTTCTTCTGATGAATAACGTGGGCATGCTACGCTTGGAGCTGAATGTGTGGTCACACCAGCATATCCTTGGGTGGGTTGGTCATTAACACACATGACAGGTTTCACAGTATGTTTCTATACACATGTGATAAATTATTTCGAATCTGAATCTGAAAAGGTCTGAGATTGGTATGTGTTTTAGAACAGTTTAGCCACCCAGGTCCAACATATAATGGCATCTCCTAAACTCGGCTTTCATGGACAAAATGGAGATCCATGCACATTGGCTTTAACAGATGTGCTGAGCTGCACTCAGGGTGATGGTTCAATTTCCAAGTTAGAGAGAAGCCAGCTGTCCAATTGGCTTCTTACTCGCATTCAAATATTAAAGGGCAGACTGTGGAAACATGATTTATAGTTGCAGTTATAGCTCAGCTGGTTAGAAGGCAGAGAAATATGAAACCACATCCACAGGGTGTTCTTAAGCAACGTGGTAGCATTTTTCCCTCTGAGAGTTCACAATTTCACTCAATTACAATGGAGCTTTGTATCTATGCAACACCAAACCAACACTAAACGGAAACAATGCTGCATTTTTAATAACTCTTTTCTGCTTGGTTTACACTTTAAGTTTCTCATAGATTTCTTTTCATCTTGCAGGTGCTAGCCATTAGGTCTTATCCTTTGTTCTCCTCATTACTCTCTGCCCTACCACCCTGTGCTAATAACATAGCACTGTTACTTTTACCCTCCTGGAGGGGTTAACTTTTACCAAGTTACAGACTGAATGCTTTTTATTGAAAGTGCAAAAAAGAGTAACAGGGATAGATGAGCTGCTAAATCAAGCAGGAAATAAAGAGTGAATTGCATCTCATTTCTTCAGCTAATAGTGAGCAGAGAGAGTAACCTGAGAGCGATCCACAGACACTAATAGTGAGCACAGATACTAATAGTGAGCAGAGAGAGTAACCCGGGGGCGATCCACAGATACTGATAGTGAGCACAGATACTAATAGTGAGCAGAGAGAGTAACCCGAGAGTGATCCACAGATACTTTCACAAACCTCAAAAAGCACCTGGAGCTGTATTTGAATCACCAAAGTTGAATAGACTATTGATCAAGTATTGCTCAATGGAATTAGTGTAGAAGGTCCTGTTTCATGCTGTATCAGAAACAGATTTATTATCTGATATTGTGAAATTTGTTGTTTTGCAGGAAGAGTAAAGTGCAAAAACATACAATTACTATAAATGACAGAAATAAAAAGTGAAAAAAAAGAAATAACAAAGTAAGACCATACAACATAGGAGCAAAAGTAGGCCATTTGGCCCATTGAGTCTTCTCTATCATTCCATCATGGCTGATTTATTATCCCTCTCAGCCCCTTCCTTCTGCCTTCTCCCCATAACCTTTGATACGCTGACTAACCAAGAACCTATCAACATCTGCTTTAAATACACCCAAAAAAATGGCCTCCATAGCCATCTATGGCAATGAATTCCTCAGATTCACCACTCTACGGCAAAGTTCCTATGCAGCTCTGATTTCTGAATTTTATCCCTGTTACATCTTGTAATTCCAAAACAGGAGACCTGAGAGACAAAAGTCTTAGTTTCTGTTTGATCTCAGTGAGACACACTCGTATCACAATGTAGCATCTTGACGTATACAATTCACACATTTTTACATATAACCGAAAGTGAATTATTTAAACAAACAAGAATGCTTAATCAAAGCAACACACACAAAATGCTGGTGGAATGCAGCAGGCCAGGCAGCATCTATAGGGAGAAGTGCTGTTGACGTTTCGGGCCGAGACCCTTCATCAGGACTAACCAAAAGGAAAGATAGTAAGAGATTTGAAAGTAGTGGGGGGAGGGGGAAATGCAAAATGATAGGAGAAGACCGGAGGGGGTGGGGTGAAGCTGAGAGCCAGACAGGTGATTGGCAAAAGGGATACAGAGCTGGGGAAGGGAAAGGATCATGGGACGGGAGGCCTAGGGAGAAAGAAAGAGGGAGGGGAGCATCAGAGGGAGATGAAGAACAGGCAGAATTATGGGCAGAGAGAGACAGAAAATAAAAGGGGAGGGGGAGAAAAAAAACTAAATATATCAGGGATGGGGTAAGAAGGAGAGGAGGGGCATTAACGGAAGTTAGAGAAGTCAATGTTCATGCCATCAGGTTGGAGGCTACCCAGCTGGTATATAAGGTGTTATTCCTCCAACCTGAATGTGGCTTCATTTTGACAGTAGAGGAGGCCATGGATAGACATATCAGAATGGGAATGGGACGTGGAATTAAAATGTGTGGCCACTGGGAGATCCTGCTTTCTTTGGCGGACAGAGTGTAGGTGTTCAGCGAAACGGTCTCCCAGTCTGCGTCGGGTCTCACCAATATATAAAAGGCTACACCGGGAGCACCGTATGCAGTATACCACACCAGCTGACTGACAGGTGAAGTGTCGCCTCACCTGGAAGGACTGTCTGGGGCCCTGAATGGTGGTGAGGGAGGAAGTGTAAGGGCAGGTGTAGCACTTGTTCTGCTTGCAAGGATAAGTGCCAGGAGGGCGTTCAGTGGGAAGGGATGGGGTGGGAAATGAATAGACAAGGGAGTCGCATAGGGAGCGATCCCTGCGGAAAGCAGATCCTGTTGGAGGTGGCCGTAGTTATGGAGAATAATACGTTGGATCCGGAGGCTGGTGGGGTGGTAGGTGAGGACAAGGGGGACCCTATCCCGAGTGGGGTGGCGGGCGAATGGGGTGAGGGCAGATGTGCGGGAAATGGGAGAGATGAGTTTGAGAGCTAGAGTTGATGATGGAAGAAGGGAAGCCCATTTGTTTAAAAAGGGAAGACATCTCCTTCGTCCTGGAATGTAAAGCCTCATCCTGAGAGCAGATGCAGCGGAGATGGAGGAATTGTGAGAAGGGGATAGCATTTTTGCAAGAGACAGAGTAGGAAGAGGAATAGTCCAGGTAGCTGTGAGAGTCTGTAGGCTTATAGTAGATATCAGTAGACAGGCCATCTCCAGAGACGGAGACAGAAAGATCAAGAAAGGGGAAGGAGGTGTCAGAAATAGACCAGGTAAATTTGAGGGCAGGGTGAAAGTTGGAGGCAAAGGTAATGAAGTCAACGAACTCAGCATGCGTGCAGGAGGCAGCGCCAATGCAGTCGTCGATATAGCAAAGAAAAAGAGGGGGACGGATACCCATATAGGCTTGGAACATGGACTGTTCCACAAAGCCAACAAAAAGGCAGACATAACTGGGACCCATGTGGGTGCCCATGGCTACACCCTTGGTTTGGAGGAAGTGGGAGGAGCCAAAGGAAAAATTATTGAGAGTAAGAACTAATTCCGCTAGACAGAGGAGAGTGGTGGTAGAGTGGAATTGGTTAGGTCTGGAATCCAAAAAGCGGAGAGCTTTGAGACCTTCTTGATGCGGGATGGAGGTATATAGGGACTGGACGTCCATGGTGAAAATGAGGTGGTGGGGGCCGGGGAACTTAAAATCATTGAAAAAATTCAAAGCATGAGAAGTGTCATGAACATAGGTGGGAAGAGATTGAACAAGGGGGGATAAAACAGTGTCAAGGTATGCAGAAATGAGTTTGGTGGGGCAGGAGCAAGCTGAGACAATGGGTCTACCTGGACAGGCAGGTTTGTGGATCTTGGGTAGGAGGTAGAAACGGGAAGTGTGGGGTGTGGGAACTATGAGCTTGGTGGTAGTGGATGGGAGATCCCCAGAGCTGATAAGGTTGGTGATGGTATAGGAGACATTGGCCTGGTGCTCCTTAGTATTATTCTCCGTAACTTCTTCCACCTCCAACGGGATCCCACTACCAAGCACATCTTTCCTTCCCCCCCTTTCTGCTTTTCGCAGGGATCGCTCCCTACGCGACTCCCTTGTCCACTCGTCGTCCCCCCCCATCCCTTCCCACCGATCTCCCTCCTGGCACTTATCCTTGCAAGGGGAACAAGTGCAACACCTGCCCTTACACTTCCTCTCTCACCACCATTCAGGGCCCCAGACAGTCCTTCCAGGTGAGGCGACACTTCACCTGTGAGTCAGCTGGTGCGGTATACTACGTGGCCTTTTCTATATTGGTGAGACCCGATACAGACTGGGAGACCTTTTCGCTGAACACCTACGCTCTGTCCACCAAAGAAAGCAGGATCTCCCAGTGGCCACGCATTTTAATTCCATGTCCCATTCCCATTCTGATATGTCTATCCATGGCCTCCTCTACTGTCAAGATGAAGCCACACTCAGGTTGGAGGAATAACACCTTATATACCAGCTGGGTAGCCTCCAACCTGATGGCATGAACATTGACTTCTCTAAGTTCTGTTAATGCCCCTCCTCCCCTTCTTACCCCATCCCTGATATATTTAGTTTTTTTTCTCTGCCCTCCCCTCTTTTTTTTCTTTCTCTCTCTGCCCATCACTCTGCCTGTTCTCCATCTCCCTCTGGTGCTCCTCTCCCCCTTTCTTTCTCCCTAGGCCTCCCGTCCCATGATCCTTTCCCTTCTCTGGCTCTGTATCTCTTTTGCCAATCACCTTTCTGGCTCTCAGCTTCACCCCACCCCCTCCGGTCTTTTCCTAACATTTTGCATTTTCCCTTCCCCCTCCTACTTTCAAATCTCTTACTATCTTTCCTTTCAGTTAATCCTGACGAAGGGTCTCGGCCCGAAACGTCGACAGCGCTTCTCCCTATAGATGCTGCCTGGCCTGCTGTGTTCCACCAGCATTTTGTATGTGTTGCTTGAATTTCCAGCATCTGCAGATTTCCTCATGCTTAATCAAAAAATATATTTACAATATTACTAAAATATGGAAGCACAGCTCTCCCCATTTTGAAATTAATCTATACTTGATTTTGCATGGCTTTTGAGGAAATGTGAGGAGGCTTTTCAGTCGCTGAAAGAGTTGCTGACCCAGGCACCAGTGCTGGCTTTTGTGGAGCCCTGATTGCTGTATGTACTGCACATAGATACCAGCCGAGCGGGCTTAGGAGGCATCCTGTATAGGTCCGTTTTGGGGATCTATGTCACTGCCTTTTGTACCTGGATTGGGCTTTGTGGTTTGCAGGAAGGATTGGCAAACTATCTCAACGTCATGAGGACATGACTAAATTTAGTGGTGGAAGACTGTAACACACTGTAAGGGTAATGGCTTCTATGTAATGTTTCACTGTTAAGGTAATGGTTTCTCTGTACCAGCAATGTTTGGGTTATGACTAGAGATAAAGGGACTTTGGAATTCAGTGGCTAGCCAATGAGAGATTGTTGCTTTGTTTTGTGATTCTGGAAGCAGTTGTTTTCATAGGTTTTTGTAAGAGTGAGAGAGAGAGATGAAGAGAGAAGACGTGAATGGAGAAATTTGGTAGACCACCGGACGGGGTGGACTCAGAGTGGGGGTCCTAAGTTAGGTGACGCTCGGAGGAGGTCGATGGAGGAAGAAGAACTACTGAACTGCGTGAGCTCCAACTTTGTGTGCACAGACTGCTTAATAAGATTTGGGCCCTTTTTCTTTTATATTTTGTTTCTTTACTAACCCTGTAGTCAAAGTAAGAGTTATAAAGCTTAATTGTTTAATCACATATTGTGTGCTGTTTGTTATTTCGGGGTACTGATTTGTAACAGGGGACACATCGCGCAGCATCCACCCAAACGAGATTTCTTAGGTTTGGCCGGGCAGGGGGTCATCACCCCCTATATTAAGCCGCAAGGTGAAGCGAGTGTTATACTTACATATGTGAATATTGTTGAAGGTGTTCATGACTATGGCCATGAATGAGCTTGGATAAAAACGCAGGCTGCGGTTGAGATTCGATTAGTCTTAGCAGTGTTGTGTTCAGATTGGCCTTCAACTTTGTTCCTGAGTTTTCATGACCTTTCGTGAGAGTTGAACAGGACAACACAGAGATGTTCAGGCTGAACAAGGGATGGCAGATGGTGTAGTGGTTTAATGTAATACTATTACAATGCCAATGACATGGGTTCAATTCCGCTTGCCACCTGTAAGGAGTTTTTATCTTCTCCCTGTGACCACATGGTTTCCTTTGAGTTCTCCGGTTTCCTCCCACATTCCAAAGACATTACAGATTGGAAGACTGGTCAGTTACATGGGTGTAATTGGGTGGTGTGGGCTCATTGAGCAGAAAGTGTGCTGTATTTCTAAATAAGAAATAAATAACTCCTGAAGGAAAGAGGCGCAGGGGGCTATGGTGATGGTGTGAGACCTAGGAGGGTGGAGGAGATTCATGTAGATTCCAAATAATTGGACAAGTGACCTGGTTCTTCAATTCCAAGTCCTTCTATGTGGTTTAGACCATAAGATATAGGGGCAGAATTTGGCCATTCGGCCCATCAAATCTTCTCCACCATTCAATCATGGCTGGGTTAAGTTTTTATTATCCATTCACTTTCTTCAAATACTTCTTCATTATCCAGAATCCCATGCAAAGCTTTAAGTATTTAAAAGATAGTATTCTGGCTTCTTTCTGCTTCCTTTCCAGTCCTGATTATCTCTTCTGGGACCCCTCCTCTTTGTGATGCTTGTAAATGACCTGGATGAGGAAGGAGACCGGTGAGTTTGCTGATGACACAAAGGTTTGGAGTGTTGTGGATCGTCTGGAGCATCTTCAAAGGTTTCAGCAGGACATCGAAAGGATGCAGAACTGCACTGAGAAGTGGCCAACCCAGATAAGCGTGAGGTGGTTCATTTGGTAGGTCAAATTTGAAGACAGAATATAGTATTAATGGTAAGACTCTTGGCAGTGTGCAGGATCAGCTACATCTTGGAGCCTGTGTCCATTGGACACTCTAAGCTGCTGCACAGGTTGACAGTGTTGCGAAAGGGCGTATGGTGTGTTGGCATTCATCAGCTGTGGGATTGAGTTCAATAGCCGAGAGGTAATGTTGCAGCTTTATAGGACCCTGGTCAGACCCCACTTGGAGTACTGTGCTCAATTCTGGTCACCTCACTACAGGAAGGATATGGAAACCATAGAAAGAGTGCAGAGGAGATTTACAAGGATGTTGCCTGGATTTGAGAGCATGCCTTATGAGAATAGGTTGAGTGCACTTGGCCTTGGAGTAGCGGAGGATGAGAGGTGACCTGTATAAGATGATGAGAGGTATTGATTGTGTGGATAGTCAGAGGCTTTTTCCCAGGGCTGAGATGGCTAGCATGAGTTTTAAGGTGCTTGGAAGCAGGTACTGAGGGGATGTCAGGGGTAGGTTTTTCACGCAGGGAGTAGTGGGTCCATGGAATGCACTGCCAGCGATAGTGGTGGAGGGGGATACAATAGGATCTTTTAAGAGACTCTTAGAGAGATACATGGAGCTTGGAAAAATAGAGGGCTATGCGGTAGAGTGATTCTAGACAATTTCTAGAATAGGCTACATGGTCAGTGCAATATTGTGGGTCGAAGGGCCTGTAATGTGCTGTAGATTCCTATGTTCTATATTCTATGTCTCAGCCCGAAACACCAATTGTTTATCATCCCTCCATAAAAGCTGTCTGACCTACAAAGCTCCTTCAGCATTTTGTGGTGTTGCCAAGTAATTTAAGTTACTGGATTAGCATAGAGGAGCAAATTGGTTAAATTGCTTAACTAGCCATAGTTTATGCACACCATGATGGTAGGATTAAATGTGATTAAATAAACAATTTTAGGGTAAAGGGAAAAATGGCTTTGAAAGTATATTATGTCATTAAATACTGATCTAGTTCTTTAGGGAAAGTAATTCCCCACCCTCACTCTGATCTGAATGTGGCTCAGGACCCCGCACAGTATTGGTGACTCTGAAATGGCTGAACAAACCTTTTGGAAGAGGGTCAGCTGGAGACAAGCAGCACCCACTTGTAATGAATGAATAAATAAATATTGGCATGCTTCTGCACGTACGCAGCTGCAACAATGACTGATGTGAACTTCTTCTCCTGCAGATAATGGCACAGCCCTAGACCCAGATTCCCCTGAGCCGTGTGACAGGCACGACTTATAGCAGCTCACTGTGACCTAGTTTCCCCTTCATTGTGTGCTCCTATTCTGGAATCTTTACAAATGGACACGTTCAGCGACAATGGCTTCAGTTATTACAATATAATTGTTCAAAAGCTGGGCCATTAATTATCACCGAGAATAAAGGGAGCTGTCCTTGAAATGAGTTCATAATTATGAGGAAAGAATCACAGTTTAAAGAACCACAGGTCTCTTTATTTGAAAAGAAGTGCATGTTTCCATGTATCTGTGTCGGGTCTCAGCTCTCTATTGATTTTTGTTCTGTCTCCACTTGATTAATGTTCCAGGAAGGCGTCAGCCACACTTTTGTAGGGCTGTACAAAAATAACACCTCCGTGAAGACAAAACCAGTGTGATTTTACCACTCTAAAGAACCTTCAGCATAAACAGTGGTTTTGGAGGGAGGATCACCTGAATGTTAACTTCCTGAACCCTCAAGCTTTTTCCTGGACACATTACTGAGTACTGTAGACCTCGTACCAACTAATAGGCCAATGTGAACTGCAGTCAATTCCAGCTCTGTGCAAAATTAATTGCTACTAAGTTAAGCTCAACAATCTCCTTGGGCGAGAAAGAATAATTGAAATGAGTTCAGCCAAAGTGATTATATCTCTGTTTAATTTATTGCTGTTTTTTCTCTCTCATTGTCTGTTCAGATTTGTCATTGTATCTGCAAATTTTATTAAACAGACAGTGTTGTTAAGAACCCCTATCATCTTGCTGATAATAGAAAGATAATGCAAAGACAATTCCTTATGTTGATGCTGACGAGCTCTAATCCCTGCATGGAGTATTTCCATAGTGTAAAACACTTTTAACTCTATGATAAACTGTGCTGCTTTTGAAACAAGAGGCTCTTACCAAAAATAAATAGGTGGAAAGATGCTCCTTAAAAAGGATGATGGGGAATAAAAGTTCACGTTTATAGAAGAAGCAGCTATGATGAATAGCCTATGTTTGTCCACATCTATTTGGATTCCTGGTAGTTCACTGCCTTACTCAGGGATACTGCAACACAGTAGACAAGTTACTTGGATCCCTCTTGTGGTAAACCATGTATATCTGTCTGGACATGCCCCTCTCCTGTGGCTCCTCCCACAGACCCCTGTATAAAGGTGATTGGGGCACTGCTCCTCCCTCAGTCTTCAACACGGTCGTGCTCGTTTTCGCTGTTAATAAAGGCCTGTGGCGACCCACTTCCCAGCGCACTCGAACCGGCTCACAAAGTGGCGCGCGCCGGCATTGAGGCCGGTTCCAAAAAGGGCACCAAGTCTGCTTCACCAGCAAGGGGAAAAGCCCGCGCGTGGGATGGGACTGTGAATACGCGCCCCCTACAGCATTCCCGCCTGGGGAGGGCGGGATCAGGAAGGCTTTAAAGAGAGGCCGCGAAGTTCGAATAAATCTCTTTTACAACTGCAGCTCATCGACTACGTGTCGTTATTTCAGCGCTGCGTGTAGCACACTGCTACAATTGGTGACCCCGACGGCCCAAACGATATTTGAGCCAAAGATGAACGATGCCGCATCTGTTCATGCGGTTTCGTTGAAACTGCCAAGCTTCTGGACACTGCGACCTCACCTATGGTTCCAGCAAGCAGAAGCCCAATTCCACATTCGGCAGATATCCTCAGAGGACACACGTTACTACTACGTGGTGAGCTCCCTCGACCAGGGAACAGCGGCCCAGGTTGAGGAGTTCATACAGTCTCCCCCAGCGGACGGCAAATACACGGAATTCAAAGCCCTGCTCCTAAGGACTTTCGGACTCTCACGGCGCGAGCGGGCTGCCCGTTTACTGCACCTGGATGGTTTGGGAGACAGACCGCCGTCGGCTTTGATGAACGAGATACTGTCCCTGGCTGGAGGACACAAGCCCTGCCTCATGTTTGAGCAGGCATTCCTGGAGCAGCTGCCCGAGGACATACACCTGCTGCTGTCCGACGCGGATTTCAGCGACCCCCGGAAGGTGGCGGCCCGGGCAGACGTGCAGTGGAAAGCCAAGAAGGAGGGTGGGACGTCCGTCGCACAGATCAACAGGCCATACTCCCAGCAGCAAACCAGACCAGGCCCAGCTGCAGAGCCCACTAACCCCAGAGGCAGGGGTGAGGAGACCAACAAACAATGGTGCTTCTACCACCAGCGGTGGGGCGCAGAAGCCCGCCGCTGTAGCCCGCCCTGCAAGTTCCCGGGAAACGCCAGGGCCAGCTGCCGCTGATGGCTACGGCGGCTGGCCATCGGGATTGCCTCCTGTATGTCTGGGACAAGCAGTCGGGACGCCGCTTTTTGGTCAACACTGGAGCCGAGATCAGCGTCTTACCTCCGACGAGTTACAACACCCACAACAGAGAACCTGGTCCCACCCTGAGGGCCGCGAACGGCAGCACAGTAAGGACCTACGGCACCCGTACGGTGCGGCTACAGTTCGGCTCCAGCCAGTTTACGTGGGACTTCTCACTGGCCACCGTAGCCCAACCGCTCCTGGAAGCGGATATTTTGCGAGCTCACAGCCTACTGGTCGACCTGCCAAGGAAGAGACTGGTCCACGCCGAGACCTTTCAAACGTTCTCCCTGGATGAAGCTCAGTTGCCAGCCCCACACCTAGACTCCATCACCCTGTCCGACAACGACTTCACCAGAGTCCTGGCGGTTTTCCCATCGGTTCTGGCACCGCAGTTCACGACAGCCATGCCCAGACACGGCGTACAGCACCACATCCTGACACAGGGACCACCCCTCCACGCCTGTGCTCGAAGGCTTCCCCCGGACAAGCTCCGACTGGCGAAAGAGGAGTTCAAGAGGATGGAGGAATTGGGGATCATACGGCGGTCCGACAGCCCATGGGCCTCCCCCCTGCACATGGTGCCCAAAGCATCCGGGGGCTGGAGACCATGCGGCGACTACTGCAGGCTGAACGAGGCTACAACACCAGACCGCTACCCTGTGCTGCACATTCAGGATTTTGCAGCGAACCTGCATGGCGCATGGATCTTCTCCAAGGTAGACCTCGTCCGGGGATACCATCAAATCCAGATGCATCTGGATGATGTCCCCAAAACAGCACTCATCACCCCGTTCGGCCTTTTCGAGTTCCTCCGCATGCCGTTCGGCCTGAAGAATGCCGCACAGACGTTTCAGCGGTTAATGGATGCGGTGGGACGCGACCTGGACTTCGCTTTCATCTATTTGGACGACATCCTCATAGCCAGCAGCAGTCGGCAGGAGCATCTGTCCCACCTCCGTCAACTCTACGCCCGACTGAGTGAATACGGCCTGACAATCAACCCGGCCAAATGCCAGTTCGGGCTCGACACCATCAATTTCCTGGGCCACAGGATTACTAAAGACGGGGCAACCCCTCTGCCCGCCAATAGACGCGGTCCGCCATTTCCCCCGACCCACCACGATCAAAGGCCTTCAGGAATTCGTGGGTATCGTAAATTTCTACCACCGCTTCCTCACTTCAGCTGCCCGAATCATGCGCCCCCTGTTCGCCCTGATGTCGGGTAAGGGCAAGGACATTACCTGGGACGAGGAGTCCGCCGCCACTTTCATTAAAACGAAAGAAGCCTTAGCAAACGCCGCGATGCTAGTGCACCCCAGAACGGACGTTCCTACCGCCCTCACAGTGGATGCATTTAACACGGCAGTCAGTGGGGCGCTGGAACAACTCATCGAGGGTCGCTGGCAACCCCTGGCGTTTTTCAGGAAACACCTGCGACCTCCCGAGCTCAAATACAGTGCTTTCGACCGGGAACTGTTGGCGCTATACCTGGCAATCTGGCATTTCAGGTACTTCTTGGAAGGTAGGCCCTTCACCGCATTCACGGACCACAAACCGCTTACCTTTGCGTTCACGAAGGTGTCCGATCCCTGGTCGTCCCGCCAGCAGCGACATCTGTCCTACATCTCTGAATACACGACGGATGTCCGGCACGTCTCGGGAAAGGACAATGTCGTGGCGGACGCTTTCTCTCGCCCTAACATCCAAGCCCTGTCCCAGGGGGTAGACTATGAAGCACTGGCAGAGGTGCAGCAGGCAGACGAGGAGATCCCAAGTTACAGAACCGCAGTCTCTGGTTTGCAGCTCCAGGACCTCCCCGTAGGCCCAGGTGAGAGGACCCTACTCTGTGACGTCACCACTGGCCAACTCCGTCCCGTCGTCCCGGCAGCCTGGCGGCGACGCGTTTTCATCTCCATTCATAACTTAGTGCACCCCTCCATCAGGACAACCGTCCGGATGGTCTCCAGCAGGTTCGTTTGGCACGGACTCCACAAGCAGGTCGGTGAATGGGCCAAAACATGCATGCACTGCCAAACAGCCAAGGTGCAGCGGCACACCAAAGCTCTGCCGCAGCAGTTCCACCCCACCCACCGGCGTTTCAACCACATTCATGTGGATATCGTGGGAGCGCGGCACCTCCTCACTATCGTGGACCGGTTCACAAGATGGCCAGAGGCAGTCACGCTCACCGACACCACCTCCGAATCTTGCGCCCGGGCACTGATCGCCACCTGGTTAACTCGCTTTGGTGTACCGGCCCATATTACCTCTGGCAGAGACACCCAGTTCACCTCCAGCCTGTGGTCAGCTATGGTCAGCCTTTTAGGGACACAGCTGCACCACACAACTGCTTACCACCCACAGTCGAACGGACTGGTGGAGCGTTTCTACCGTCACCTGAAGTCGGCTCTCATGGCCCATCTCAAAGGGCCTAACTGGGTGGACGAGCTTCCCTGGGTCCTGCTCGGAATCCGCACGGCGCCCAAAGAAGATCTGCACACCTCGTCGGCCGAGTTGGTGTACGGTGCACCCCTGGTCGTCCCAGAAGAGTTCTTACTAGCCCCAAAGGGGCAAGAGGAAGAACCCGCAGCAGTCCTGGGCAGACTACACGAGAGGCTCAGTAACCTGACCCCCATACCCACTTCGCAGCATGGGCAGCACCCGACCTGCGTACCCAAAGACCTGCAAAACTGTAAGTTTGTTTTTGTACGACGGGGCGGACATCGGGCACTGCTACAGCGGCCCTACGAAGGGCCGTTTATGGTGATCAGAAACAATGGGTCCACATTCGTACTGGACGTTGGGGGGAGAGAGGAGGTTTTCACGGTGGAATGACTCAAACCGGCCCATGTGGACGTGGCGCAACCGGTCGAGGTTCAGACACCGCGGCGCAGAGGCAGGCCTCCAAACAGAGTCCAGCCCAGACTGTGGACATTGGGGAGTGTATTGCCGGTTCTGGGGGGGGGGGGTTTATGTGACGACCCACTTCCCAGCGCACTCGAACTGGCTCACAAATCGGCGCACGCCGGCATTGAGGCCGGTCCCAAAAAAGGCGCCAAGTCTGCTTCACCAGCAAGGGGAAAAGCCCACGCTCGGGACGGGACTGTGAATGCGCGCCCCCTACAGCATTCCCGCCTGGGGAGGGTGGGATCAGGAAGGCTTTAAAGCGAGGCCGCAAAGTTTGAATAAATCTCTTTTGCAACTGCAGCTCATCGACTACATGTCGTTATTTCAGCGCTGCGTGTAGCACACCGCTACAGGCCTATCATTTTGTACTCTACTTCCAGTCTCCTAGAGTTATTGATAGCACATCACCTCTCTGGACTATCATAAACACAAGAGATTCTGCAGATCCAGAGTAACACACACAAAATGCTGGAGGAACTCAGCAGGTCAGGCAGCATCTATGGAGAGGAATAAACAGTTGATGTTTTGGGCCAAGACGGTTCTTCAGGACTCATCAACTGCCCAATGCTACCCAATTTTCTGAATTCCTCCAGAAATTTGTGTCTACTTCTATCTGAACTGTTGATTTGTAATCAGAAGTTTACAACACATTACAACAATTTGGGAATTTAAATTCAATGAGTAACCACATCTGAAAATAGTAGTAATGGAAATCTGGCATTTTTGCATTTTGACTGTCTGGATTGCATAGACTGTCCACTTCCACAGCAACATAATTACTGTAACTGTGAAACAAAGCAGTACACTAAAGAATACCAGCCTTGTTAGTAATCTCCAACTCTGCAGTTCATAGTTAGCAGGATATGGGGGCATAATTTTAAGATGATTGTATGGGGGGGGGTGGATTTCAAAGGAGGTTTCTTTACACACCGAATGGTAGGTGCATGCAACACTTTGCCAGTGGTGGTATTATAGGCAGATACTTTAGGAACATTTAAGAGACTCTTAGATAGGCACTTAGATGATAGAAAAATGGACAGTTATGTACGAGAGAAAGGTTAAATTGATCTTGGAACAGGCTAAAAGGTCAACACAACATCATGGCCAGAAGGGCTTCTACTGTGCTTTACTCTTCTATGTTCCCTGTTCTACTCTTTCACTCAAGAAAACTTTGGTCAATGAATCATTGAACGTAGACCAGTACAGCACAGTACAGGCCCTTCAGTCCATGATGTTGTGCTCACCTTTTAACCTACTCCAAGATCAATCTAGCCCTTCTTTCTCAGATAGCCTTACATTTTTTTTTCATCCTAGTGCCTATCTAAGAGTCTCTGAAATGCCCCTAATCTATCTGCTTCTACCACCATCCCGGCAGTGCATTCCTCTCACTGTGTAAAAATCTACCTCTGACATCTCATTATATTTTCTTCTGATCACCTTAAGATATGTCCTCTTATATCAGCCATTGCTGTTCTAGGAAAAGAGCATTGACTATCCACTCTATCTATGTCTTTTATCATCTTATACATCAATCTCGCAGATCACCTCTATTTTGGCATCCTTCCCCCACGTCTCTTATATCAAACAGTCAATTAATCACAGTGACTGAGTATTTACAAGCCAGTGTGACATTCTTCAGAAAATTACTGTCTTCAATCAGTGAATCAGTAAATAGAAAGAAATCTCTATCGGAATTAGTCCCTAATTCTGGATGAGAGGAAGGTTGACGGCCTAGAGGTGTTCAGATAGGTTTGGATATCCCCACAGAGAATAGTTGAAACTGCTGAGAGGATCACCAAGGCCCCCTTTGGTGACATTTACTAGGACCATTGCAGACGAAGGGTCCAAAGCATCGCTGAGGATCTCCACCACCCATCCCACAATCTCTTTGACCCACTACCATCAGGAATAGGAGCACCAGGACTAGGAATGCCAGTCATATCAACTCTTCTCTCAGGCTGTGAGAGTCAGTGAGCTGTTTACTGTTTACCTGTGTTGTGCGCTACATGCATCTTGAGTTATATTTTATTAACTTATTTATGGTGATATTTTGTTTCATGTGCTTTGTGTGTTACATGTTGTGTGGATGCACCATGGTCAAGAGGAACATTGTTTCATTTGGTTGTGTATATGTTCAGTCAGATGACAATAAATTTGAACTTGAACTTGAATCCCAATTCGTGATTTGAATATTTTAAGGTTGCCGCTTATTCTTTTGGTAGCTTTCAATCTACACTGCATCTCTGTCACTATAAATACAATGAGATAGGGTCTGTCTGAGGTCCTAATTGATTTGAGCTGTTGATCTGAAGAGGCTCAACTTGAATCAATTCTTATTTGGAGGTGACCACCATACTCCATTGTCACTCAAGTTTGATAAATGTAACAATTGGTGCCACACATATAATCCTATGAGCTAAAAACATTCAGTCTTCACAAATTCCAAGCAGTAGCTTCAGTTAGTTCTACTTACTCTGTTTTCTACACCAAGGGTAGAAGTACAGAGTAAATAGGATTTTCTTTTAGGAGTGGGCTGAATAAGCAGATGACCTATGTACCAGATAAAATCAGTGCCAATTTTTACACATAAATCAATTATTTGAATCAGAATCATAATAAAAATGGAATTTTTGCTACAGAACCTGCTGGCAAAATGAATTGAAGGTAGTGCAGACTTTAACCTGAAGAATTCTCATGCGATTACTGATAACACAAATGAAATGTGAGATCACAGCAATTATGATATTATTTCCAGTTTCCAAAGTGAAGGCACTGATGATATATTTCAATACAGATTCGGGTGAAATTTTAAATTGGGAATTTTTCTGGTGTATCTTACAAATTTGGGATGCAGTTGCAGACTGGGCTGTTATCTCAAATGCCCTTTCCCTTACAAAGCTGCCTCACAGTCATTGATCGATATGATGTTAATGTATTGCAGTAATTTTCTAAAGAAAATATTTAAAGGCCAGAGGCAAAATCAGTTCTATTGATCCATAGATTAGTTTTAGCTTTTATGACCTAAGTTTCATGATGTGAGCATTGCCATTTGGCTTTGAGTCATTTATGGAACTGAACCTCAGGCTGAAGGCAGAGTCGCGATACTGTAACCACATGAATGCCAATGTACATCGATGTCTGCTACTATTCAATTAAGAAGGTTCACTTCGGTTTTATAGGGTCGAGATGGCATCTTACTTTTATGACTCTAAACTAATATGGCAGGGGGGTGGGAACCAGGATGATGGTGCTGAGGATGAGCCAGCAGGTTTACAAGTAGATGATGGGTGTAATATGAATGTAAGGAAGGACAAGCCAATGATTGGGTACAAATGCAGACAGAGTAAAGAGTTAAATTGTACCACAGAGGCAAAATTCAAAAGGGCGAAGAATGCAGGACTGAAGGTGCTGTATTTAAATGTGCGCAGCATTCAGAATAAGGTGGATGAAATGTGGTGCAATTAGAATTTGGTTGGTATGATGTTCTGGGCATCACTGAGTCGTGGAAAGAAAGCAATAGTTGGAAGCTTAATATCAAAGGATATTATTCTTTGGAGCGTAGAAGGTTGAGGGGGGATTTGATCGAGGTATTTAAAATTATGAGGGGGATAGATAGAGTTGACGTAGATAGGCTTTTTCCATTGAGAGTAGGGGAGATTCAAACGAGAGGACATGATTTGAGAGTTAGGGGGCAAAAGTTTAAGGGAAACACGAGGGGGTATTTCTTTACTCAGAGAGTGATAGCTGTGTGGAACGAGCTTCCTGTAGAAGTAGTAGAGGCCAGTTCAGTTGTGTCATTTAAGGTAAAATTGGATAGGTATATGGACAGGAAAGGAATGGAGGGTTATGGGCTGAGTGCAGGTCGGTGGGACTAGGTGAGAGTAAGCATTCGGCACGGACTAGAAGGGCCGAGATGGCCTGTTTCCGTGCTGTAGTTGTTATATGGTTATATGGATATACATTGTATTGAAAGGACAGGCAGGAAGGCATAGACAGTGATGTTGCTCTGTTGGTAAGAGATGGAATTAAATCTATAGGAAGAGGTGACATAGGGTCAGAGAGTGTTGAATCTTTGTGGGTGGATTTAAGATACTGCAAGGGCAAAAAACAACATTATAGGAATCATATATAGGCCTCTAAATAGTAGCCAAGATGTGAGGTTAAGATTGCAATTAAAGCTGAAAAAGGCATGTAAAAAGTGTAATGACACAATTGTAATGGGGGACTTCAGAATGCAGGGGGATTGGGAAAATTAGGGTGGGGTCAGATCGCAAGAAAGGGGATTTATTGAATGCCCACAAGATGGCTTTTTCAAGTAGCTTGTGCTTGAGCCTACTTGGGAAAAGGCTATTTTAGAATGGGTGTGTGTAAGAGCCCAGATATTATTAGGGAGCTTCACGAAAAGGAACCCTTAGTGACAGTGATCATAATATGATCGAATTCACACTGCAGTTTGAGAGGGAGAAGCGTAACTCACATGTATCGTATCACAATGGATTAAAGGGAATGACAGAGGCAAGAGAGGGGAGCTTGTTCAGGTGGATTGAAAGGAGCACCAGGGAAAACTATTCTACATTATACAAGGATGACATATGGACTCTCCTTATAGAGCAGCACTGGAACTGAGCTCTGAACGCTGACACCCCGAACTATAATAGTGTTGTGTTAGCCACTACGCAACCATTGTGTTGGCCGCTATGCTACAGTTGCACCCTTGGATACTTGCAAAGATTTGACCTCCTAACCTCCTGACCTCTGACTTGTTTTACAGGGAATATAACACATGCTCACCAGATTGATACCTAGCCTGGGGATATTGTTCTAGGATGACATAAAAATTAGACCAACCTCATTTTCCCTGGAATTTAGAAGAATGAAAGGTGAAGCAACCGGAAGTTTAGAAGGTTTGCCAGGTTGGTGTTGTTTCTCTTTAAAGCCACAGAGACAGGACATTCAGACGAACACTTTCTGCCCATCTACACTAATCCCATCTGTTGCATTATGACCATAATCTTCCAAGTCTTACCGATTTAAAAATCAATGTAAATGTCCCCTCATTGTTGTAACTATATTTAGTTCTGCCACCTCCTTTGGTAGTTCAAGTATTAGAAAGATTTAAAGATTAGCTTTATTTGTCTCCTGTACAACAACACATTGAAACAACCAAAATAGTCCATGGATAGTCCTCAGAGAGTGTCCCGTCTACACGTTTCATAGATGGTCCTCAGAGCGCGTCCCGTCTACACGGTCCATGGATGGTCATCATAGTGTGTCCCGTCTACACGGTCCATGGATGGTCCTCATAGTGTGTCCTGTCACAGTTCATGGATGGTCCTCATAGTGTGTCCTGTCACAGTCCATGGCTGGTCCTCATAATGTGTCCAGTCAGAGTCCATGGATGGTCCTCATAGTGTGTCCTGTCACAGTCCATGGATGGTCCTTATAGTGTGTCTAGTCATAGTCCATGGATTGACCTTATAGTGTGTCCAGTCATAGTCCATGGATGGTCCTCATAGTGTGTCCCATCAACACAGTGGATGGATAATCCTCATAGTGTGTCCATTCACAGTCCATGGATGGTCCTCATAGTGTGTCCTGTCACAGTCCATGGATGGTCCTCATTGTGTTTCCATTCACAGTCCATGGATGGTCCTCATAGTGTGTCCATTCACAGTCCATGGATGGTCCTCATAGTGTGTCCTGTTCACAGTCCATGGATGGTCCTCATAGTGTGTCCTGTCACAGTCCATGGATGGTCCTCATTGTGTGTCCATTCACAGTCCATGGATGGTCCTCATAGTGTGTCCTGTCACAGTTCATGGATGGTCCTCATAGTGTGTCCTGTCACAGTCCATGGATGGTCCTCATATTGTGTCCTGTCACAGTCCATAGCTGGTCCTCATTGTGTGTCCATTCACAGTCCATGGATGGTCCTCATAGTGTGTACTGTCACAGTCCATGGATGGTCCTCATAGTGTGTCCTGTCAGTGTCCATGGATGGTCCTCAGTGTGTCCTGTCAGTGTCCATGGATGGCCCTCATAGTGTGTCCTGTCACAGTCCATGGATGGTCCTCATAGTGTGTCCTGTCACAGTCCATGGATGGTCCTCATAGTGTGTCTGTTCACAGTCCATGGATGGTCCTCATAGTGTGTCCTGTCACAGTGCATGGTTGGTCCTCATAGTGTGTCCTGTCACAGTCCATGGATGGTCCTCATAGTGTGACTGTTCACAGTCCATGGATGGCCCTCATAGCGTGTCCTGTCACAGTCCATGGATGGTCCTCATAGTGTGTCCTGTCACAGTCCATGGATGGTCCTCATAGTGTGTCCTGTCAGTGTCCATGGATGGTCCTCATAGTGTGTCCTGTCACAGTCCATGGATGGTCCTCATAGTGTGTCTGTTCACAGTCCATGGATGGTCCTCATAGTGTGTCCTGTCACAGTCCATGGATGGTCCTCATAGTGTGTCTGTTCACAGTCCATGGATGGTCCTCATAGTGTGTCCTGTCACAGTGCATGGTTGGTCCTCATAGTGTGTCCTGTCACAGTCCATGGATGGTCCTCATAGTGTGACTGTTCACAGTCCATGGATGGCCCTCATAGCGTGTCCTGTCACAGTCCATGGATGGTCCTCATAGTGTGTCCTGTCACAGTCCATGGATGGTCCTCATTGTGTGTCCATTCACAGTCCATGGATGGTCCTCATAGTGTGTCCTTTCACAGTCCATGGATGGTCCTCATAGTGTGTCCTGTCACAGTCCATGGATGGTCCTCATAGTGTGTCCTGTCACAGTCCATGGATGGTCCTCATAGTGTGTCCTGTCACAGTCCATGGATGGTCCTCATAGTGTGTCCTGTCACAGTCCATTTATGTGTCCTCATAGTGTGTCCTGTCACAGTCCATGGATGGTCCTCATAGCGTGTCCTGTCACAGTCCATGGATGGTCCTCAGTGTGTCCTGTCAGTGTCCATGGATGGTCCTCATAGTGTGTCCTGTCACAGTCCATGGATGGTCCTCATTGTGTGTCCATTCACAGTCCATGGATGGTCCTCATAGTGTGTCCTTTCACAGTCCATGGATGGTCCTCATAGTGTGTCCTGTCACAGTCCATGGATGGTCCTCATAGTGTGTCCTGTCACAGTCCATGGATGGTCCTCATAGTGTGTCCTGTCACAGTCCATGGATGGTCCTCATAGTGTGTCCTGTCACAGTCCATGGATGTGTCCTCATAGTGTGTCCTGTCACAGTCCATGGATGGTCCTCATAGTGTGTCCTGTCACAGTCCATGGATGGTCCTCAGTGTGTCCTGTCAGTGTCCATGGATGGTCCTCATAGTGTGTCCTGTCACAGTCCATGGATGGTCCTCATAGTGTGTCCTGTCACAGTCCATGGATGGTCCTCATAGTGTGTCCTGTCACAGTGCATGGATGGTCCTCATAGTGTGTCCTGTCACAGTCCATGGATGGTCCTCATAGCGTGTCCTGTCACAGTCCATGGATGGTCCTCATAGTGTGTCCTGTCACAGTCCATGGATGGTCCTCATAGTGTGTCCTATCACAGTCCATGGATGGTCCTCATAGTGTGTCCTATCACAGTCCATGGATGGTCCTCATAGTGTGTCCAGTCACAGTCCATGGATGTGTCCTCATAGTGTGTCCTGTCACAGTGCATGGATGGTCCTCATAGTGTGTCCTGTCACAGTGCATGGTTGGTCCTCATAGTGTGTCCTGTCACAGTCCATGGATGGCCCTCATAGTGTGTCCTGTCACAGTCCATGGATGGTCCTCATTGTGTGTCCTGTCACAGTCCATGGATGGTCCTCATAGTGTGTCCTGTCACAGTCCATGGATGGTCCTCATAGTGTGTCCTGTCACAGTGCATGGAAGTGTCCTCATAGTGTGTCTGTTCACAGTCCATGGATGGTCCTCATAGTGTGTCCTGTCACAGTCCATGGATGGTCCTCATAGTGTGTCCTGTCACAGTCCATGGATGGTCCTCATAGTGTGTCCTGTCACAGTGCATGGATGGTCCTCATAGTGTGTCTGTTCACAGTCCATGGATGGTCCTCATAGTGTGTCCTGTCACAGTCCATGGATGGTCCTCATAGTGTGTCCTGTCACAGTCCATGGATGGTCCTCATAGTGTGTCCTGTCACAGTCCATGGATGGTCCTCATAGTGTGTCCTGTCAGTGTCCATGGATGGTCCTCATAGTGTGTCCTGTCACAGTCCATGGATGGTCCTCATAGTGTGTCCTGTCAGTGTCCATGGATGGTCCTCAGTGTGTCCTGTCAGTGTCCATGGATGGCCCTCATAGTGTGTCCTGTCACAGTCCATGGATGGTCCTCATAGTGTGTCCTGTCACAGTCCATGGATGGTCCTCATAGTGTGTCTGTTCACAGTCCATGGATGGTCCTCATAGTGTGTCCTGTCACAGTGCATGGTTGGTCCTCATAGTGTGTCCTGTCACAGTCCATGGATGGTCCTCATAGTGTGACTGTTCACAGTCCATGGATGGCCCTCATAGCGTGTCCTGTCACAGTCCATGGATGGTCCTCATAGTGTGTCCTGTCACAGTCCATGGATGGTCCTCATAGTGTGTCCTGTCAGTGTCCATGGATGGTCCTCATAGTGTGTCCTGTCACAGTCCATGGATGGTCCTCATAGTGTGTCTGTTCACAGTCCATGGATGGTCCTCATAGTGTGTCCTGTCACAGTCCATGGATGGTCCTCATAGTGTGTCTGTTCACAGTCCATGGATGGTCCTCATAGTGTGTCCTGTCACAGTGCATGGTTGGTCCTCATAGTGTGTCCTGTCACAGTCCATGGATGGTCCTCATAGTGTGACTGTTCACAGTCCATGGATGGCCCTCATAGCGTGTCCTGTCACAGTCCATGGATGGTCCTCATAGTGTGTCCTGTCACAGTCCATGGATGGTCCTCATTGTGTGTCCATTCACAGTCCATGGATGGTCCTCATAGTGTGTCCTTTCACAGTCCATGGATGGTCCTCATAGTGTGTCCTGTCACAGTCCATGGATGGTCCTCATAGTGTGTCCTGTCACAGTCCATGGATGGTCCTCATAGTGTGTCCTGTCACAGTCCATGGATGGTCCTCATAGTGTGTCCTGTCACAGTCCATTTATGTGTCCTCATAGTGTGTCCTGTCACAGTCCATGGATGGTCCTCATAGCGTGTCCTGTCACAGTCCATGGATGGTCCTCAGTGTGTCCTGTCAGTGTCCATGGATGGTCCTCATAGTGTGTCCTGTCACAGTCCATGGATGGTCCTCATTGTGTGTCCATTCACAGTCCATGGATGGTCCTCATAGTGTGTCCTTTCACAGTCCATGGATGGTCCTCATAGTGTGTCCTGTCACAGTCCATGGATGGTCCTCATAGTGTGTCCTGTCACAGTCCATGGATGGTCCTCATAGTGTGTCCTGTCACAGTCCATGGATGGTCCTCATAGTGTGTCCTGTCACAGTCCATGGATGTGTCCTCATAGTGTGTCCTGTCACAGTCCATGGATGGTCCTCATAGTGTGTCCTGTCACAGTCCATGGATGGTCCTCAGTGTGTCCTGTCAGTGTCCATGGATGGTCCTCATAGTGTGTCCTGTCACAGTCCATGGATGGTCCTCATAGTGTGTCCTGTCACAGTCCATGGATGGTCCTCATAGTGTGTCCTGTCACAGTGCATGGATGGTCCTCATAGTGTGTCCTGTCACAGTCCATGGATGGTCCTCATAGCGTGTCCTGTCACAGTCCATGGATGATCCTCATAGTGTGTCCTGTCACAGTCCATGGATGGTCCTCATAGTGTGTCCTATCACAGTCCATGGATGGTCCTCATAGTGTGTCCTATCACAGTCCATGGATGGTCCTCATAGTGTGTCCAGTCACAGTCCATGGATGTGTCCTCATAGTGTGTCCTGTCACAGTGCATGGATGGTCCTCATAGTGTGTCCTGTCACAGTGCATGGTTGGTCCTCATAGTGTGTCCTGTCACAGTCCATGGATGGCCCTCATAGTGTGTCCTGTCACAGTCCATGGATGGTCCTCATTGTGTGTCCTGTCACAGTCCATGGATGGTCCTCATAGTGTGTCCTGTCACAGTCCATGGATGGTCCTCATAGTGTGTCCTGTCACAGTGCATGGAAGTGTCCTCATAGTGTGTCTGTTCACAGTCCATGGATGGTCCTCATAGCGTGTCCTGTCACAGTCCATGGATGGTCCTCATAGTGTGTCCTGTCACAGTCCATGGATGGTCCTCATAGTGTGTCCTGTCAGTGTCCATGGATGGTCCTCATAGTGTGTCCTGTCACAGTCCATGGATGGTCCTCATAGTGTGTCTGTTCACAGTCCATGGATGGTCCTCATAGTGTGTCCTGTCACAGTCCATGGATGGTCCTCATAGTGTGTCTGTTCACAGTCCATGGATGGTCCTCATAGTGTGTCCTGTCACAGTGCATGGTTGGTCCTCATAGTGTGTCCTGTCACAGTCCATGGATGGTCCTCATAGTGTGACTGTTCACAGTCCATGGATGGCCCTCATAGCGTGTCCTGTCACAGTCCATGGATGGTCCTCATAGTGTGTCCTGTCACAGTCCATGGATGGTCCTCATTGTGTGTCCATTCACAGTCCATGGATGGTCCTCATAGTGTGTCCTTTCACAGTCCATGGATGGTCCTCATAGTGTGTCCTGTCACAGTCCATGGATGGTCCTCATAGTGTGTCCTGTCACAGTCCATGGATGGTCCTCATAGTGTGTCCTGTCACAGTCCATGGATGGTCCTCATAGTGTGTCCTGTCACAGTCCATTTATGTGTCCTCATAGTGTGTCCTGTCACAGTCCATGGATGGTCCTCATAGCGTGTCCTGTCACAGTCCATGGATGGTCCTCAGTGTGTCCTGTCAGTGTCCATGGATGGTCCTCATAGTGTGTCCTGTCACAGTCCATGGATGGTCCTCATTGTGTGTCCATTCACAGTCCATGGATGGTCCTCATAGTGTGTCCTTTCACAGTCCATGGATGGTCCTCATAGTGTGTCCTGTCACAGTCCATGGATGGTCCTCATAGTGTGTCCTGTCACAGTCCATGGATGGTCCTCATAGTGTGTCCTGTCACAGTCCATGGATGGTCCTCATAGTGTGTCCTGTCACAGTCCATGGATGTGTCCTCATAGTGTGTCCTGTCACAGTCCATGGATGGTCCTCATAGTGTGTCCTGTCACAGTCCATGGATGGTCCTCAGTGTGTCCTGTCAGTGTCCATGGATGGTCCTCATAGTGTGTCCTGTCACAGTCCATGGATGGTCCTCATAGTGTGTCCTGTCACAGTCCATGGATGGTCCTCATAGTGTGTCCTGTCACAGTGCATGGATGGTCCTCATAGTGTGTCCTGTCACAGTCCATGGATGGTCCTCATAGCGTGTCCTGTCACAGTCCATGGATGGTCCTCATAGTGTGTCCTGTCACAGTCCATGGATGGTCCTCATAGTGTGTCCTATCACAGTCCATGGATGGTCCTCATAGTGTGTCCTATCACAGTCCATGGATGGTCCTCATAGTGTGTCCAGTCACAGTCCATGGATGTGTCCTCATAGTGTGTCCTGTCACAGTGCATGGATGGTCCTCATAGTGTGTCCTGTCACAGTGCATGGTTGGTCCTCATAGTGTGTCCTGTCACAGTCCATGGATGGCCCTCATAGTGTGTCCTGTCACAGTCCATGGATGGTCCTCATTGTGTGTCCTGTCACAGTCCATGGATGGTCCTCATAGTGTGTCCTGTCACAGTCCATGGATGGTCCTCATAGTGTGTCCTGTCACAGTGCATGGAAGTGTCCTCATAGTGTGTCTGTTCACAGTCCATGGATGGTCCTCATAGTGTGTCCTGTCACAGTCCATGGATGGTCCTCATAGTGTGTCCTGTCACAGTCCATGGATGGTCCTCATAGTGTGTCCTGTCACAGTGCATGGATGGTCCTCATAGTGTGTCTGTTCACAGTCCATGGATGGTCCTCATAGTGTGTCCTGTCACAGTCCATGGATGGTCCTCATAGTGTGTCCTGTCACAGTCCATGGATGGTCCTCATAGTGTGTCCTGTCACAGTCCATGGATGGTCCTCATAGTGTGTCCTGTCAGTGTCCATGGATGGTCCTCATAGTGTGTCCTGTCACAGTCCATGGATGGTCCTCATAGTGTGTCCTGTCAGTGTCCATGGATGGTCCTCAGTGTGTCCTGTCAGTGTCCATGGATGGCCCTCATAGTGTGTCCTGTCACAGTCCATGGATGGTCCTCATAGTGTGTCCTGTCACAGTCCATGGATGGTCCTCATAGTGTGTCTGTTCACAGTCCATGGATGGTCCTCATAGTGTGTCCTGTCACAGTGCATGGTTGGTCCTCATAGTGTGTCCTGTCACAGTCCATGGATGGTCCTCATAGTGTGACTGTTCACAGTCCATGGATGGCCCTCATAGCGTGTCCTGTCACAGTCCATGGATGGTCCTCATAGTGTGTCCTGTCACAGTCCATGGATGGTCCTCATAGTGTGTCCTGTCAGTGTCCATGGATGGTCCTCATAGTGTGTCCTGTCACAGTCCATGGATGGTCCTCATAGTGTGTCTGTTCACAGTCCATGGATGGTCCTCATAGTGTGTCCTGTCACAGTCCATGGATGGTCCTCATAGTGTGTCTGTTCACAGTCCATGGATGGTCCTCATAGTGTGTCCTGTCACAGTGCATGGTTGGTCCTCATAGTGTGTCCTGTCACAGTCCATGGATGGTCCTCATAGTGTGACTGTTCACAGTCCATGGATGGCCCTCATAGCGTGTCCTGTCACAGTCCATGGATGGTCCTCATAGTGTGTCCTGTCACAGTCCATGGATGGTCCTCATTGTGTGTCCATTCACAGTCCATGGATGGTCCTCATAGTGTGTCCTTTCACAGTCCATGGATGGTCCTCATAGTGTGTCCTGTCACAGTCCATGGATGGTCCTCATAGTGTGTCCTGTCACAGTCCATGGATGGTCCTCATAGTGTGTCCTGTCACAGTCCATGGATGGTCCTCATAGTGTGTCCTGTCACAGTCCATTTATGTGTCCTCATAGTGTGTCCTGTCACAGTCCATGGATGGTCCTCATAGCGTGTCCTGTCACAGTCCATGGATGGTCCTCAGTGTGTCCTGTCAGTGTCCATGGATGGTCCTCATAGTGTGTCCTGTCACAGTCCATGGATGGTCCTCATTGTGTGTCCATTCACAGTCCATGGATGGTCCTCATAGTGTGTCCTTTCACAGTCCATGGATGGTCCTCATAGTGTGTCCTGTCACAGTCCATGGATGGTCCTCATAGTGTGTCCTGTCACAGTCCATGGATGGTCCTCATAGTGTGTCCTGTCACAGTCCATGGATGGTCCTCATAGTGTGTCCTGTCACAGTCCATGGATGTGTCCTCATAGTGTGTCCTGTCACAGTCCATGGATGGTCCTCATAGTGTGTCCTGTCACAGTCCATGGATGGTCCTCAGTGTGTCCTGTCAGTGTCCATGGATGGTCCTCATAGTGTGTCCTGTCACAGTCCATGGATGGTCCTCATAGTGTGTCCTGTCACAGTCCATGGATGGTCCTCATAGTGTGTCCTGTCACAGTGCATGGATGGTCCTCATAGTGTGTCCTGTCACAGTCCATGGATGGTCCTCATAGCGTGTCCTGTCACAGTCCATGGATGATCCTCATAGTGTGTCCTGTCACAGTCCATGGATGGTCCTCATAGTGTGTCCTATCACAGTCCATGGATGGTCCTCATAGTGTGTCCTATCACAGTCCATGGATGGTCCTCATAGTGTGTCCAGTCACAGTCCATGGATGTGTCCTCATAGTGTGTCCTGTCACAGTGCATGGATGGTCCTCATAGTGTGTCCTGTCACAGTGCATGGTTGGTCCTCATAGTGTGTCCTGTCACAGTCCATGGATGGCCCTCATAGTGTGTCCTGTCACAGTCCATGGATGGTCCTCATTGTGTGTCCTGTCACAGTCCATGGATGGTCCTCATAGTGTGTCCTGTCACAGTCCATGGATGGTCCTCATAGTGTGTCCTGTCACAGTGCATGGAAGTGTCCTCATAGTGTGTCTGTTCACAGTCCATGGATGGTCCTCATAGTGTGTCCTGTCACAGTCCATGGATGGTCCTCATAGTGTGTCCTGTCACAGTCCATGGATGGTCCTCATAGTGTGTCCTGTCACAGTGCATGGATGGTCCTCATAGTGTGTCTGTTCACAGTCCATGGATGGTCCTCATAGTGTGTCCTGTCACAGTCCATGGATGGTCCTCATAGTGTGTCCTGTCACAGTCCATGGATGGTCCTCATAGTGTGTCCTGTCACAGTCCATGGATGGTCCTCATAGTGTGTCCTGTCAGTGTCCATGGATGGTCCTCATAGTGTGTCCTGTCACAGTCCATGGATGGTCCTCATAGTGTGTCCTGTCACAGTGCATGGATGGTCCTCATAGTGTGTCTGTTCACAGTCCATGGATGGTCCTCATAGTGTGTCTGTTCACAGTCCATGGATGGTCCTCATAGTGTGTCTGTTCACAGTCCATGGATGGTCCTCATAGTGTGTCCTGTCACAGTGCATGGTTGGTCCTCATAGTGTGTCCTGTCACAGTCCATGGATGGTCCTCATAGTGTGTCCTGTCACAGTCCATGGATGGTCCTCATAGCGTGTCCTGTCACAGTCCATGGATGGTCCTCATAGTGTGTCTGTTCACAGTCCATGGATGGCCCTCATAGCGTGTCCTGTCACAGTCCATGGATGGTCCTCATAGCGTGTCCTGTCACAGTCCATGGATGGTCCTCATAGCGTGTCCTGTCACAGTCCATGGATGGTCCTCATAGTGTGTCCTGTCACAGTCCATGGATGGTCCTCATAGTGTGTCCTGTCACAGTCCATGGATGGTCCTCATAGTGTGTCCTGTCACAGTCCATGGATGGTCCTCATAGTGTGTCCTGTCACAGTCCATGGATGGTCCTCATAGTGTGTCTGTTCTCAGTCCATGGATGGCCCTCATAGTGTGTCCTGTCACAGTCCATGGATGGTCCTCATAGTGTGTCCTGTCACAGTCCATGGATGGTCCTCAGTGTGTCCTGTCACAGTCCATGGATGGTCCTCATAGTGTGTCTGTTCACAGTCCATGGATGGTCCTCATAGTGTGTCTGTTCTCAGTCCATGGATGGCCCTCATAGTTTGTCCTGTCACGGTCCATGGATGGTCCTCATAGTGTGTCCAGTCACAGTCCATGGATGTGTCCTCATAGTGTGTCCTGTCACAGTCCATGGATGGTCCTCATAGTGTGTCCTGTCACAGTCCATGGATGGCCCTCATAGTGTGTCCTGTCACAGTCCACGGATGTGTCCTCATCGTGTGTCCATTCACAGTCCATGGATGGTCCTCATAGTGTGTCCTGTCACAGTCCATGGATGGTCCTCATAATGTGTCCAGTCAGAGTCCATGGATGGTCCTCATAGTGTGTCCTGTCACAGTCCATGGATGGCCCTCATAGCGTGTCCTGTCACAGTCCATGGATGGTCCTCATAGCGTGTCCTGTCACAGTCCATGCATGGTCCTCATAGCGTGTCCTGTCACAGTCCATGGATGGTCCTCATAGTGTGTCCTGTCACAGTCCATGGATGGTCCTCATAGTGTGTCTGTTCACAGTCCATGGATGGCCCTCATAGTGTGTCCTGTCACAGTCCATGGATGGTCCTCATAGCGTGTCCTGTCACAGTCCATGGATGGTCCTCATAGTGTGTCCTGTCACAGTCCATGGATGGTCCTCATAGCGTGTCCTGTCACAGTCCATGGATGGTCCTCATAGTGTGTCCTGTCACAGTCCATGGATGGTCCTCATAGTGTGTCTGTTCACAGTCCATGGATGGTCCTCAGTGTGTCCTGTCACAGTCCATGGATGGTCCTCATAGTGTGTCTGTTCTCAGTCCATGGATGGTCCTCATAGTGTGTCTGTTCTCAGTCCATGGATGGCCCTCATAGTTTGTCCTGTCACAGTCCATGGATGGTCCTCATAGTGTGTCCTGTCACGGTCCATGGATGGTCCTCATAGTGTGTCCAGTCACATTCCATGGATGGTCCTCATAGTGTGTCCTGTCAGTGTCCATGGATGGTCCTCAGTGTGTCCTGTCAGTGTCCATGGATGGCCCTCATAGTGTGTCCTGTCACAGTCCATGGATGGTCCTCATAGTGTGTCCTGTCACAGTCCATGGATGGTCCTCATAGTGTGTCTGTTCACAGTCCATGGATGGTCCTCATAGTGTGTCCTATCACAGTCTATAGATGATTTGAAAGTGGGATGGGTAGGTGGAGATCCAAAATAATAGGAGAAGATAGGAGGCAGTGGGATGGAGCTAAGAGCTGGAATGTTGATTGGCAAAAGGAACCCAGAGCTGGAGAAGGGGGAGGATCTTGGGAGGGGAGGCCTAGGGAGAAAGAAAGGGGGAAGGGTGCACCAGAGAAAGA
This sequence comes from Hemitrygon akajei, assembly GCF_048418815.1. Lineage (NCBI taxonomy): Eukaryota > Metazoa > Chordata > Chondrichthyes > Myliobatiformes > Dasyatidae > Hemitrygon > Hemitrygon akajei. The sequence continues at coordinate 107,450,418 of NC_133133.1, read as the reverse complement.
TGGAGAGCATGCAAGGAGTGATTGTGAGAGGTGCAGAGAGAGAAAAAGAAATTGATAAATAGATAAGGGATGGGGTAAGAAGGGGAGGAGAGGCATTAACGGAAGTTAGAGAAATCAATGTTCATGCCATCAGGTTGGAGGCTACCTGGACAGTATATAAGGTGTTGTTCCTCCAACCTGAGCGTGGCTTTATCTTGATAGTAGAAGAGACCATGGATTGACATATCAGAATGGGAATGGGACATGGAATTAAAATGTGTGGCCACTAGGAGATCCTGCTTTCTCTGGCAGACAGAGTGTAGGTGTTCAGCAAAATGATCTCCCAGTCTGCGTTGGGTCTCACCAATATATAGAAGGCCGCACCGGGAGCACCAGACACAGTATACCACACCAGCCGACTCACAGGTGAAGTGTTGCCTAACCTGGAAGGAATGTCTGGGACCCTGAATGGTGGTGAGTGAGGAAGTGTAAGGGCAGGTGTAGCACTTGTTCCGCTTACAAGGATAAGTGCCAGGAGGGAGATCGGTGGGAAGGGATGAGGGGATGAATGGATAAAGGAGTCGCATAGGTGTGATCCCTGCGGAAAGCAGAAAGAGGTGTGAGGGAAAGATGTGCTTGGTGGTGGGATCCCATTGGAGGTGACGGAAGTTACGGAGAATTATATGTTGGACCCTGAGGCTGGTGGGGTGGTAGATGAGGATAAGGGGAACCCTATCCCAAGTAGGGTGGCGAGAGGATGGGGTGATGTGGCCTGATACGTCCACTGTATCTCTTCCTATAGATGCTGCCTGGCCTGCTGCGTTCCACCAGCATTTTGTGTGTGTTGCTTGAATTTCCAGCATTCTCGGGTTTCCAACCTATCTAATCTCCCCACGTAAGTAAATACCTCCCAGTCCTGACAGCACCGGCACAATTATGTCATTTGCCGATAGGGAGTTAGAACTAGTGGTCACTTTCTCTGATTGTAAAATTGTGAGTTCGGACTAAAATAAGGAGAACTTTCTTCATTCACTGGTTTGTGCATCATTAATTAAAGATTAACTTTATTTGTCACCTGTACACTAAAACACACAGTAAAATGAGCAATTTGCATCCATAAAGATTCTAGTCAACCATATGGATTTTATTTGACAATCTGATCATCTCATGATCATGTTACGTACCCCGTAACTGGGTCACTTACCAGCAAAGATAGAGAGGTCCGTTGAAGTCTGATGGTACTATTTTTAACAGTATTTATTGATAAAAATACACAAAAATAATATCAATGCAAACACACAGATAATATACGTCGTCAATACTAAATCTAAAAGCGTGGGTATAATAATAATCAATAAGAAATAGCTCTATTGTTGTCCGATAATGTATTGTCCGATGGAAATATAAAAGTCACTTTAGTTCAGTCAAGCTGTAGGCTGCAGACTTTTTGGTTGGAGAGAAAGACGGAGGTTTAACTTGCCCATTCCTTTTATGATGTCAATCCTTCGAGAGTCGTTGGGGGACCTATTTTCCCTTCGAGGTTAGCTAAAGCCGTGCTTCCGTGGCAAGACCCACCAATTCCGAGGCAAATGGAAAAGGATGCATGTGGGCTGGTTCCACTGGCTTTCGCTGTTACGCTGTTACAGGAGTTCTAGCATTTCTTCTGGTGCGTCTGAAGGGGCTGTTCCTCAGACCCTCTTTTATCCTGACTCACAGAGTCTCAGATGTCAATCAGGGTGGGATGATGCAATCCCTCCACCAAACCCCCCCCCCCCCCCCCCGGTTCATTGCCTGGGGGCTTCGATGCATCCTACAGGATTCAATACACAAGTCCGTCTCCAAGAGACAATAGCCGTTATCAATGGGTCCGCCTTTCGGAGGCCAGGACACATTCCAAACTCTTTGTGGATTCTGTCTGCATGTCTTTCTCTCATTTCCTGGGTCTCCTGACTCGAATCAATAGCGATCCTGCCATTCTCAAAAAGGAGGGGGCCACAGGCGTAACAATCACCATTAATGCTGCAACCTTGTTTCATATGCCAGATTGATTTAATGAGTGACTGAATTCTCCAGTTGCCGTTGGAAAATTTGATCTCCTCTCACTGAATTCTTTGACCGTCCCTCTGGGTTACTCATTCAATAATGTTACCATTGAGGTAGACGCTCAGCCCACAGTCCAGAGACACGAAATCAAATCCCACAACATCAGCTGGGGAACTTAAATAGTCTCTTTCTCCAGTGAAATACATTGTTTGCATTATTGTTAATGATGTCCTGGAGCAGTACACAAATATCACCAAACTTCCTGTGCTAACATAGCATTCCCACAACTTACCAAGCATAACTCTATGTCTTTGGAATGTAGGAGAAAATGAGCATCTGGAGGAGACGCACAAAGTCACAGGGCAAACATACATATTCCTTACAGATAACAGTGTGAATTGAACCTCAATCATCGAAAGCTGGTGCAGTTAAGCAATTACACTAACCGCTACTCTACCATGCTAGCTCCAGAATTGGAATTTAATATCCAAGGGGACTGAGTATAGTTGAATAAATAAATAATGTTTTTGGATAATAAAAGAGTGGAAAGAGATGGAGTTGGTTCCTGAAACTTCTCTAATCTATTCCTTGAACGTGGATACTGCTAGCATGGTGGTTGTCATTTAACCTTTACTGATTTTGTGAAACTGATGGGCTTCTGGGGATCCACTAGAACCCTTACATTGCCGGCAATCTTTGAATCAACTGATTGGGTTGCCAGACCAATTCAAAGAGCAGGTAAGACTCAGCATATTGTCTGGCAGCTTTAGTCATGTATATGAAATTCAGGGATACACACATAATTTGTTTCCCGAAAGGATTCTAGTCAACCATATAGATTTATTTGACAATCTGATAGTCTCATGGTCACCATTAATGATACTATATTTTTCATACGGCAGATTGATTTAATGAATGACTGAATTCTCCAGATGCCACTCAGAAATTTGATCTCCTCTGTCTGGGTTCTTAGACCCTCCCTCTGGGTTACTCATTCAATAATTTTACCACTATGTTGCTGCTAGGGTAGACGATCACCCCACAGACCAGACACACGAGGTTGAATCCCACAGGGTCAGCTGGGGAATTTAAATAGCCACTTCCTCCAGTGTAAAACTCAAGCTTCAGTAACAAACAATCCCAACCATTAAGATAGTAGATATTTTAAGCTAAAAACCATGCTCAAGGTTAATATCCCCTGTTAATGACACTGTCCACAACGTACCGGTGGGCAGATTACTCCATCAGCAAGATGGAATCTCATCTGCTTCCAATCCTCTGCCCTTCTGTTTTGTCCCATCTGCCCTGTCCTCAGGGTTACTTACAATGGAGTTCCACTTGAAATCACCAAAAAATTGAACTGAAGTGCATGTCTTGAAAAAAAGTAATGCACATGTGATGTGAATGCACTACTTTTAAAATAGAAGCATTTCATGCTTTTTTTAAAATCGTTTGTACAGAATCAGATCAGAGATAAATTCATTTGAACTGCTTGAAGGCTGTGCAGGTTTGTAGCAGGCTGTCTGGTGCCAAATTACTAGAACTTTGATCTATACAATGTCAATTTGTTTTATAGAAGAATATTGAATTATTTTCCCTATTTGAATGAAGCAGCTTTAATAGAAAGGCACAGTGGGGTACTTTCTTCCTGAAAAAAATTGAAGATAATTTGAATTAAACAGATTTGAATGACCTGGAGACTGAACTGGTAGTAACTCCAGACTTAAAGAACTCAGAAAAAAACTGAACACAACAGGAAGGTTAGTTCACTTTGATCTATCTCTCTGTAATGATAATATTTAAGTTGGCAAAGATTTGGCTTACAGTTTCCATAATAAACATAGTGCCTAGAGATAGAGTTGATGATGAATGAATAAATGCATTCAGGGATAATTACAATCAAAGCAAATCACTGAACAACCTGTGAACTGTAGTCATTTGGCACAAAATTTGGTAACAGTTATTATCCTTAAGTGGCAAATCCAGCTCTTGATCTATTTTCTTTTACTGCAGGATCAGTGTACCAAATTTAGACCATTTATGTTTACTTCTGACTCTATTTGAGAAAATGTCAATCTAGTCTATCAGTCTACACTTTACATCCTTCTCCCTCTCTCACACAGTGTGTTTCTCTGTGTGAGTTTCTTTCTTTCTCTCCCTCTGTCTCCTTCTCTCCCCCCCCCCCACCTTTCTGTCTCCCTGTTTCCGACTCTGTCCCACTTTCTCTCTGTCTTCACTGCTGTCTCTTCCTGGATCCATGCATTTATTTTATTCCTGCCCTATAACTACATCTACATTTTAGCACTTGGTATTTTTAATTGTTCTCATGCTTTCACTATGATTACAGCTAATGAACAGAAGAGATAGTACAGATGGATTTCCATTCAGCTGGCTGCGACTGAACCAGAGAGAGTAGATTCATCAAGAATTCCACCAGGATATAACAGCTGCAATCTCTTCATACACAGTGATCTTGACTACAAACGCAGTAAAGTATGAAACATTGGCTGCATCACAGTTATAATTCATCCAGTTTTGGTCATCACAATTCAGGAAGGATGAAAAGGTATTGGAGAGGATTCAAAAAGAACTTGCTCAATTGTTACATGGATGAAGGATTTCTGATACAAGATTAGACTGGAGATGGAGGGGCTATTCTCATTAGAGTGTGGAAGGTTTTAAGGAGATTTGAAAGAAGTGCACACATCATGATTGGTTTAGATAAGGGAGATACAAGAAAGAGGTTCTCATTAGCAGATGGATCAAGGACTAGAGAGCAGAGATTCAGAATCCTGGAGCTGTGAGGAAAAGGCCTTTGACAAAGAAGGTAGTTGTGAGCTGGAAATTGCTGCTGCAAGGAGAGCAATTACTGCCCAGGGAAATACCTTAGTAAACATAGTGGAAATCACAACAAGGATATGAAAATGTATATTAGAGAAAATTATAGAAAAAGAGCAAAGGATTAGATCTGTTGCAATTACTTTATTAGGAGCTAGAACGGTGGGGGGAGGACTACGTCGTGGGGAAAATAATTGGAAATTGGGATTACTGTAAGAGCCGGCATGGATTCAATGGGCTGAATAACCTCTTGTCTTTTATATCATAAACAAATATGGAATGATTGGTTGTATGATCTCTGTATACACCACAGCAAGTCTGGGACACATCTTCGAAAGCTCAATAGCATGTCCAACCTTGACAATGATCGATTACACAGGCAGAAATGAATAGCAGTGGGCTAGCTAATCTATTGAATTCCTTCTGTAGTTCAACAAAATCTTCACACAATATCCATATACTTTGATTTTGCCCTTAACTTTTAATATTTTAATATCTTAGTTAACACAGGGGCTGTTGGACAGCTCAGTGCTGGGTCCAACAGTCTGCTCTGTGTAAATTATAGTCAGATATGCTGGTGGATGCAGGCAGATTATAGAATAGATCTGTGTCAATACTCTGAAATCCACTCACCCACCCTGGATATTCTCTCTTTTCCCCTCTTCCATCAAGCAGAAGATACAAAATACTGAAAGCATGGACCACTAGGCTTAAGGAGAGCTTTTACCCCACTCTTATGAGCCTTGAATGGTTTCTGAGATCAGTAAGATGAACTATACCTTGTTACGGTCCAGCATTTTAAACTGCACTGCACTCTATCTGGAATTGTTACACTTCATTTTGCATCTGCGTCATTGGCCTCTGACATCAGGGCAACTTTATATTGTTGTCTGGATATTAGTCATCTTTTTAATGATTAAGTAGCATGTGTTAAATATGGCACTTCTTTTCTTATCACTTTGCTTGCCATATGTTTGCAAGTTACCTCTTGTATACAAGTGAGAATTTAGATTAGCATTATTAATGTCACATTGATGAGATGAAGAAACCACTTTTCAAGGTGCTAGGTTTAAACCTGCGAAAGGAATAATAGAAGTTTTTGTCACAGAGAAGAACAGTGTCATTGTGCTATAGGAGATGTAATGAAACTAGGAAGAATGAAGAAAGGATTTACAAGGATGCTGCCAGGGCTCGAGGAACTGAGTTATAGAGGACAGGATGGGACCTCTTTCTCTGGAGACTGAAAAGTAACCTTCAAATTTCAAAGTAAATATATTATTGAAGTATGTATATGTTACCATATACAGTGGATTCCAGTTAACTGGGACACATTGGGACCAGTACATTTTGGCCCAATTAAGTGGCTGCCCCAATTCACCAAAGTTTCATGGTAATAGTTAAAAAGCTATAAAAAAGAAATTATCATTTAAATGAGTAACAAATTATATATTTAAATAAAATATAGAATAAATTATAACATTATCAATACTAATACTGTACTATAAAACTGTATATTAGTTCCTAATAGTTAACTGTGGAGGAATTCAGTGTATGCTGCCATATTCCTTTGATTGGCTATAAATGAACAAAATCAGTGCAGACACCTACTGAGGATAATGAACTGCCTTTGTAAAATGCTTTTGATGATTTCTTCCAAATTTTTTTATTTTCATTGTAATATTCAAGATGGGTGTTGGTACTTTCAAACTCTTCATAGGACCTAACTTGCTAAAGTCGGGAAATCATTAAATTTTCACTCCTGGACATTTTTTGGCATCACCAGGCCTAAATTCTTGAAACTGCAGTGAGCAAAACAGTTCTGAATTGCCTTACTGCTTATTTCTTGATGACTGGTGATTGTCTGTCATGTCCCACGATGACAGGAAGCCTGTGTGGGAGAGTTTTTGAAGTGGAAAAGCCGTTGCACTGGGGCACTTCCACTCCCTCGACACAGAAGGCCATGTTCAGTGGCATGTACAAATGTCATCCTTCATTGCAGTGGATGCTTATGACTTCTTCTGTGCCTCATCATGCCCTTCACTCTCAGCAGAGTGCGGTAGATCCAGCTTCCTGGCCATTGGATCTCACCGTAGATCTCATCCACTCAGTCTGCCGGAGTTGACTTTGTATGCTAGGACAGGCATGTTCCTATCTCACCGAGGTACAAGGTCACCATATACTTCATCTCCTTTAGTCCACCTGTCAAAGCTGTGCACCAGGGTGTGGCCACTGTCATATGCAAACAGCTACTTGGAGCCATAGTTGAGAGCTGAATGTCCGGTGGGGACCAAAGGTGAGTGAGCTCCTTTACCAGAGGTCCCACACCCCCTGAACATCCAACTATCAGTGACAGAAGTCACTGCTTTTTGAAAGACAAGCACATGCAACTGCTGCTAATTAAGAACTATTTGCACTAAGTGCAGTGTACTGTTGAACAACAACTCAAGTGAATGCATCCTGACACTAGTTAGAAACTGTTTGGCAACAGTCTCCTGTATTAATTAAGTGGCATAGTGTCCTAAATAAACTAAGGGAATCCCAGCTACTTTTTCGATTACAATTTGTTCTTTAAGAATTCTCCCAATTAAGCGGCTGCCTCAATTAACCAATGGTTTGATTAACTAGAATCCACTGTACCTTCCTGAGATTCACTTTCATGCAGGCGTTCACAGTAGGACAAAGAAGTCCAGTTGAATCAATGATAAACTACACTCAAAGAATGACAAGCTTTCTCAATACTGAGAACAAGTTGTAGCATCCTTGAAAATGAGTCCAGAGACTGTGAAATCAGTTCAGTGTTGAGGTGAGTGAAGTTATCCATGCTGGTTCAGGAGTTTAATTGTTGTAGGGCAATGACCATTCCTGAAATTGATGGTGTGGGACCCAAGGCTCCTGTACCTCCTTCCTGATGACAGCAGTGAGAAGACAGCATGGCCTCGATAGCGGGGATGCTTGATGATGGATAAAATCAGGACGGGCAGAAAGAGCAAAAGTGAAGTAAAGTAGTTCAATTGAAGAACAAGATGGGTTACTTGTGCTGCAGAATCCTTTACCCTTATGTTTATAATATTAAGGCTTGGATTTTGTTGTGATTCCTTGACTAGTTGTCTCTGCTATCCACAACAGGTGAGAATCCCATATATACCCCTATTCTTCTCCTGTATTTGGTGGGGTGGAGTTACATCTTTACCAAAGGAGGTGTAAGGTGCTCCTTCCTGCTGCTTGCCTACAGATCACAACTGGGAAAGGTTGCTTAGTGCCCCAATCAGGGCCATGTGAAGTCATGGGAGCAGGTGGTGGATGATGATATAAGAAGCTGGTGCATATCACAAATCTTGGTTATGCGATCACTCACACCAGGCAGACTATCTCTCAAGAATATTGATAATGGCTGGGGTCACCTGTCTTGCCCTGAAGAAGGCAATGGCAAGCCACTACTAGGTGCACTGCAACAACACACCAAAGCTCCTAAGGCAGCACCTGCCAGACCCACAACCACTACCATCTAGAAGGACAAGAACAGCAGATACTGGAAACACCACCACTTGGAAATCCCCCTCTAAGTCACTCACCAAACTGACTTGCATACATATCACTGTTTCTTCATTGTCGCTGGGTCAATATCATGGAACTCCCTCCCTAACAACATGTGAGTGTACTCACACCTCAAGGACTGCAGCGGTTCAAGAAGGCAGTTCATTACTACCTTCTCAAGGGCAACTAGGGATGGGAAATAAATGCTGGCTTAGCTGGCGATGCCCACATCCCATAAATGAATAAAAAAACTTCTGTAGAAAGTTTGTCAGGAACAATCATGGTCATGGAAAGACCCTGATCAACCATGTCAAATGACATGCACATAATGAACAAACAAATGGTTCCTGTTCTCACCAAAAACAGCTAGAGCTCCATATTTCTGCTGTTGCATGTTTAGTACAGCAGAGAGAGGCCATTTCACTCACTGGGTGCATCAACTTCAAAGTTTGACGTGTTGAGCAATCTCATTCTTTTCTCTCCTTATTTTCTTTACTCTTCCAATGCATTCTCTCTTACCTTTCCATTAGCTTCCCTTTGATACTTTTGCCACTTACCCTAAACTACGCTTACACTACATCAAGGGTAATTTGCAATTGCCAATCCAGTACATCTTGTGATGTGAGAGCTCCCAATGGTCATAGGAGAAACAACTTCACAAAGGTCACATCGGAGATCGATTGAACCGGGGTCCCTGAAGTTGGAAATCAGTGGAACTAATTGCTGTACCACCATTCCATTCAGGTTTTAGGATCTTTCTTCTCTTTTCAGCTCATCAATCTTTTTCCATTCCTATGCATATACAGTGGCCAGTATATTAGGTGCTTCATGTACCTAATAAAGTGGCCACTGAGTGTATGTTTGTGGTGTTCTGCTTCAGCCCGTCCACTTCAAAGTTTGAAGGGTTGTGCTTTCAGAGCTGCTCTTCTGTACACCACTGTTAAAATGTGTGGTTATTTGAGTTACTGTTGCCTTCCTGTTAGCTTAAACCAGTCTGACCATTTTCCTCTTACCTCTCCCACTAACAAGGTAATTTCATCCATGGAGCTGCTGCTCAGTGGATTCTTTTTGTTCCTCGCATCATTGATTAATACTATAAACCAAGGGGGCATGGACTCCAGGCGGGGAACACCTGCTCTAGAGACTGTTGAGTGTGGAAATCCCAGGAGATCAACAATTTCCTTTGTTATTTGTCATCTATATCAATGATCTGGATGATAATGTAATGAACTGGATCAGAATATTTAGACATGACTCCAAGATTGGGGGTGTAGTGGACAATGAGGAAGGCTATCCTGGCTTGCAAAGTGTTCTGCATCAGCTGGGGAAAAAATAGGCTGAAAAATGGCAAATGGAATTTAATGCAGACAAGTGCAAGGTTTTGCATTTGGGTAAGACAGACAAGGGTAGGTTTTACACAGTGAATAGTATGGCACTGAGAAATGTGATACAACAAAGGGATCTGGGAATACAGCCCCATAATTCATTGGTATCACGGGTAGATAGGGTCTTAAAGAAAGTTGATAGCACAATGGCCTTCATAAATCAAAGTATTGACTACAGGAGATGGGATATTATGTTCAGGTTGTATAAGACGTTGGTGAGGCCTAACTTAGAGTATTGTCTTGTAGCAACCCACTTTCTGTGCAGGCGAACCGGCTCACAAACAGCCAGCACGCAGGGGGAGATTTTGGTAATGCACCTCTGACGTCATTTCCACCCGGAGAGGGCGGGCGCTAGGGATTAAATGCCAGCGCCGCGAAGTTTGAATAAACTAGTCTCAAAACGACTTACCGACTGTGTGTCGTTATTTCAGCGCTGTGTGTAGCGCATCGCTACATTGGCGACCCCGACAGTCCAAACGGGATTTGGACCAAAGATGACCGACTCTTCATCTGTTCACGCAGTTTCGCTAAAACTGCCGACTTTCTGGACGCTGCGACCACGCGTGTGGTTTAGCCAAGCAGAAGCCCAGTTCCAGATTCGGCAGATATCCTCTGATTCCACGCATTACTACCACGTGGTGAGCGCCCTTGACCAGGAGACAGCCGCCCAGGTTGAGGATTTCATACAGTTGCCCCCGGAAGAAGGCGAATATCAAGTATTCAAAGCGCTGCTCATTGGGACCTTTGGCCTCTCACGGCGTGAGCAGGGTGCCCGCCTGCTTCACCTGGATGGTTTGGGAGACAGACTGCTGTCAGCATTGATGAACGAGATGCTGTCCCTGGCTGACGGACACAGGCCCTGCCTCATGTTTGAGCAGGCGTTCCTAGAGCAACTGCCCGAGGATATACATCTGCTGCTGGCCGATGCAGATTTCAGCGACCCCCCCCCCCCCCGGAAGGTGGCGGCCCGGGCAGACATGCTGTGGAAAGCCAAGAGGGAGAGCGTGGCATCCGTCGGTCAGATTACCAGGCCACGCGCCCAACAGCAGACCAGACCAGGCCCGGCAGGGGGGCGCACACAACACAGAGGCAGGAGTGAGGAGGCCAGTGAACAGTGGTGTTTCTACCACCAGCGGTGGGGCACAAAAGCCCACCGTCGTCACCCACCCTGCAAGGGCCAGGGCCAGGGCCAGCTGCCGCTAATGACTATGATGGCTGGCTACCAGGACAGCCTCTTGTACGTCTGGGACAACCAGTCGGGACGCCGCTTCTTGGTCGACACTGGAGCGGAAATCAGCATCTTGCCCCCGACGGGGTACGACACCCGCAACAGGAAGCCAGGACACATCCTGAGGGCCGCAAACGGCAGCATGATACGGACCTATGGCACCCGCACAGTGCAGCTGCTGTTCGGCGCCAGCCGGTTAACATGGGTCTTCACATTGGCCGCCGTGGCCTCACCACTCCTGGGGGCGGACTTCTTGTGCGCTCACAGGCTGCTGGTCGACTTGTAAGGAAAAAGACTGGTACATGCCGAGACTTTCCAGATGTCCCACCCACCAGAGGTTCGACCACGTTCATGTGGATATCGTGGGCCCCTTACCAGTGTCCCGAGGAGTGCGGTACCTCCTAACTATGGTAGACAGGTTCACGAGGTGGCCAGAGGCTCACCGACACATCTGCCGATTCCTGCGCCCGAGCACTGATCGCAACCTGGGTAGCATGCTTCGGGGTACCGGCCCACATTACCTCCGACAGAGGCGCCCAGTTCACCTCCAGCTTGTGGTCGGCTGTGGCCAGCCTGTTGGGAACGCAGCTACACCACACTACTGCCTACCACCCACAGTCGAACAGACTGGTGGAACGCTTCCACCGTCACTTGAAGTCGGCTCTCATGGCCCGCCTGAGAGGACCTAACTGGGTGGACGAGCTTCCTTGGGTCCTGCTTGGAATTCGTACAGCGCCCAAAGAGGATCTGCACACCTCGTCGGCCGAGTTGGTGTACGGCGCATCCCTGGCCGTCCCAGGAGAGTTCATACCAGCCCCAAGGGGGCAAGAGGAAGAACCCACAACAGTCCTGGACAGGCTACGCGAAAGGCTCGGCAACCTGGCCCCCGTACCGACTTCACAGCATGGACGGACCCCGACCCATGTACCCAAAGACCTGCAGAACTGTAAGTTTGTGTTTGTACGAAGGGGCGGACACCGGGCACCGCTACAGCGGCCGTACGAGGGGCCGTTCAAGGTGATCAACAACAACGGGTCCACATACGTTCTGGACATTGGGGGGAGAGAGAAGTTTTCATGGTGGACTGACTCAAACCAGCCCATGTGGACTTGGCGCAGCTGGTCGAGGTTCAGGCACTGCGGCGCAGAGGCAGACCTCCCAAACAGAGGCTGATCCAGACTGTGGACATTGGGGGGTGTATCACTGGTTCTGGGGGTGGGGGTTATGTAGCGACCCACTTTCTGCGCAGGCGAACCCGCTCACAAATAGCCAGCGCGCGGGGGGAGACTTTGGTAATGCACCTCTGACGTAATTTCCGCCTGGAGAGGGCGGGCGCTAGGGATTAAACGCCAGCGCCGTGAAGTTTGAATAAACCAGTCTCTAAACGACTTACCGACCGCATGTCGTTATTTCAGTGCTGTGTGTAGCACATCGCTACAGTCTACAGTTTTGGTCACCTACCTACAGAAAAATGTAAATAATTTTGAAAGAGTACAGAGAAAATTTTTAGGGATGTTGCCAGGTCTGGAAGACCTCAGTTATAACGAAAGATCATATAGGTTAGGACTGGATTCTAACCTACTCAATTCTGTAGAAGACTGAGGGGAGATTTGATGGAGGTATACAGACAGACAGACATACTTTATTGATCCCAAGGGAAATTGGGTTTCGTTACAGTCGCACCAACTTAGAATAGTGTAGAAATATAGCAATATAAAACCATAAATAATTAAATAATAATGTTAATCATGCCAAGTGGAAATAAGTCCAGGACCAGCCTATTGGCTCAGGGTGTTTGACACTCTGAGGGAGGAGTTGTAAAATTTGATGGCCACAGGCAGGAATGACTTCCTATGACGCTCAGTGTTACATCTCGGTGGAATGAGTCTCTGGCTGAATGTACTCCTGTGCCTAACCAGTACATTATGGAATGGATGGGAGTCATTGTCCAAGATGTCATGCAACTTGGACAGCATCCTGTTTTCAGACACTACCGTCAGAGAGTCCAGTTCCACCCCCACAACATCACTGGCCTTACGAATGAGTTAGTCTACTACCCTCAGCCTGCTGCCCCAGCACACAGCAGCAAACATGATAGCACTGGCCACCACAGACTTGTAGAACATCCTCAGTATCGTCCGGCAGTTGTTAAAGGACCTCAGTCTCTTCAGGAAATAGGGATGGCTCTGACCCTTCTTGTAGACAGCCTCAGTGTTCTTTGACCATAATTTTGTATACAAAATTATGTGGGGTATAGATAGGGTAAGTTCAAACAGGCTTTTTCCATTGAGGTTGAGTGGGGCTAGAACCAGAGGTTATGGGTTAATCCAATACACCTTTATGACTTAAGTCTACACGTTGTCTTGTGACCTACTGTATTGTGCAGAAGTCTTAGGCAACCTAGCTACAGTGGTGCTAGATAGTTTGTGAACCCTGTAGAATTTTCTCTATTTCTGCATAAATATGACCTAAATGTGATCAGATCTTCATGCGTCCTAAAAGTAGATACAGAGAACCAATTAAATAAATAACACAAAAATATTATACTTGATCATTTACTTACTGAGAAAAAATATCCAATATTACATGTATCTGTTGAAAGAAGAACATGAATCTCCGGGGTAATGCATTCCACAAAAGCTATTTAGAGTCAGGTGATCCAATCAATGAGTTGAGATTGGAGGTATGGGTTGTAGAGGTGCCCTGCCATATAAAAATACACAAAAAGTCAGGTTATCAAGAGTCTGCTTTTCTCAAGAAAGATCTGTTTATGTGCACCTTGCCTCAATCAAAATAACCTTCAGACCACCTTAGAAGAATTGTAGAAATACATGAAGCTGAAGAAGGTTACAAAAACATTCCCAAAGAGCTGAGTGTCCATCAGTCCACAGTAAGAGAAATTGTCTACAAATGGAGGAACTCAGTACTTTTGCTACACACCCTAGAAGTGGGCATCCTGCAAAGGTCACATCAAGAGCACAGTGTGCAATGCTGAAGGAGATCAAAAAGAACCCAAGGGTAACAGCAAAAAATCTGCAGAAATATTTAGAACTTGCTAAAGTTCTTGTTCATGTGTCCACTATAAGAAAAACACTGAATAACAATTGTTATGATACCAGCCCCCTCCTTTGTGAGAATTGCAAGAGCCCTAGTGAAAGGGGGGTCAATGACCCGAGAGAGAGAGCAAGAGAGAGAGAGAGACAGGCCGAATGGACACAGGAAATGGAAAGACAGCGACGTGCTGGATACCGCATTCCACTGGGACAAAAGCTGGCGACTGTGGCATTGTTCTCAGGAGACACCTGGGAACTGCAGACGTGCCAACTCACAGGGACATTGTAAAGCCCTCGGGCAAAGTGGGCTGGTTGAGAGAGATTGCATCACCTGCAACCTGATTGACACCTGAGATCCCGTGAGGCAGTATAAAGAAGGGTCTGAAAGAGGACGACCCTCAGACGCACCAAGAAGAAACACCAAGAAGCACGATACCGCTTCCCGTGGGAACGGGAAGCCATTTTGAACGAAGCCACGTGCGTTAAATTCCGAATGCGGGGTTTGTGGCTAGAACCAACGGAAGATCGCTTTTAACTAACAACGGGGAAGATCGCTCCCCTGATTCCACGGATGTTTTGGGCAAGTTTTTCCGTTAATCTCTCTCTCTCCAACACGTGAAACAAAAAGGGAAAAGCCTGCAGACTTCAGAGTGACTCTTTATATTTCCAATTGGACTCAGTATTATACCCTAGACAACGAAAGAGCTTATTTCTGAGTGATTATTAATGTACCTGCGTTTTAGATTGAGTATTGACGCATGTTATCTGAATGTTTGTATTAACCTTAATTTTTGTGCCCCTTTATTAATAAAACTTTTGAAAATAGTACCATTGGACTTCAACTGACATATCTATCTTTGCTGGTAAGTGAAACCAGTTACTGGTTTCATAACACAATCAAGACGTACCAGTATAGATTTGGAGCATAGACTGTTCCACATAACTCACGAAGAGGCAGACATAGCTAGGGCCCATGCAAGTGCCCATAGCTACACCCATCAAGAAGGCCAATTCCCCATCAAGAAGGCCTCAAAGCCCTCCGCTACTTTCTGGACAATAGACCTCACCAGTTCCCCAACACCACCACCACACTCCTCAGTTTGGAGGAACTGGTACTCACACTTAATAACTTCTCTTTCGGCTCTTCCCACTTTCTCCAGACCAAGGGTGTAGCTATGGGCACTCGCATGGGCCCTAGCTATGCCTGCCTCTTCGTGGGTTATGTGGAACAGTCTATGCTCCAAATCTATACTGGTACTGCTCCCCAACTTTTCCTTCGATACATCGATGACTATATTGGTACTGCTTCCTGCACCCATGCTGAGCTCGTCAATTTCATTGACTTTGCCTCTAACTTTCACCCCGCCCTCAAATTCACTTGGTCCATCTCAGACACTTCTCTCCCCTTTCTCGATCTCTCGGTCTCCATCTCTGGAGATAGACTGTCCACTGACATCTTCTATAAACCCACTGACTCCCATAACTACCTTGATTATACCTCTTCCCACCCTGCCAAATGCAAAAATTCTATTCCCTATTCCCAGTTCCTCCGTCTCCGCCGCATCTGCTCCAAGGATGAGGCTTTCCATTCCAGGACATCCCAAATGTCTTCTTTCTTTAAGAATCGTGGTTTCCCTTTTGCCGTCATCAATGATGCCCTCACCTGCATCTCCTCCATTTCCCACACTTCAGCCCTCACCCCATCCTCCCGTCACCACAACAGGGACCGTGTCCCCCTTGTCCTCACCTATCACCCCACCAGCCTCCGGATCCAGCATATTATCCTCCGTAACTTCTGCCACCTTCAACAGGACCCCACCACTAAGGACATCTTTCCTTCTCTACCCCTCTCTGCTTTTCGCAGGGATCGTTCCCTCCGCAACTGCCTGGTCCACACATCCCTCCCCACAGATCTCCCACCTGGTACTTATCCCTGCAAGCGTAAGTGCTACACCTGCCCCTACACCTCATCTCTTACCAGCATTCAGGGCCCCAAACAGTCCTTCCAGGTGAGGCAACACTTCGCTTGTGAGTCTGTTGGGGTAATCTATTGCTTCCGGTGCTCCCGGTGCAGGCTCCTCTACATCGGCGAGACCTGACGCAGATTGGGGGACTGCTTCGTCGAGCACCTACTCTCCGTCTGCTACAACAGACAGGATCTCCCAGTTGCCACTCACTTCAACTCTCCTTCACATTCCTGTTCAGATATGTCCATACATGGCCTCCTCTACTGCCATGATGAGGCCAAACTTCAGTTGGAGGAACAACATCTCATCTACCGTCTGGGTAGTCTCCAGCTCCTTGATATGAATATCGAATTGTCCAACTTCCGGTAATTCCCTCCCTCTCCCTTCCCCCATGCCACCTTCACTCTGTCTCCTCTTCCAGCTGCCTATCACCTCTCATGATTCTGCCTTCTACTACTACCCATAGTGCTTTCCCCTTAGATTCCTTCTTCACCTCTCCTGCCTATCCCCTCCCTGCTTCCCCTCCCCCACCCCTTTGACTTTCCTCTGATTGTTTTCCATCCTCCCCCACCTTCTTTATAGGGCCCCTGCCCCCTCCTTCTTTAGTCCTGACAAAGGGTCTCGACCCGAAACATTAACTTCTTCTTTCACCGGATGCTGCCCGACTTGTTGAGTTCATCCAGCTTTTTTGTACGTCTTGATTTGACCACAGCATCTGCAGTGTACTTTGTGTTCACTGAATAAGAATGGTGTTCATGAAAGGACACCACAGAAAAAAAAAACACTGCTCTCCAGGAGAAACATTGCAGTACATCTCAAGTTTGCAAAATATCTCCTGGATGTTCTACTACTCTTCTGGGACAATATTCTGTGGACAGACGAGACAAAAATTGAACTTTTTGGCAGAAATGCACATTGCTATGTTTGGAGGAAAAAGGGCACTGCACACCAACACCTCAACCCAACTATGAAACATGGTGGAAGGATCATCATGGTTTGGGGCTGCTTTGCTGACTCAGGGCCTGGACAGCTTGCAATCATTGCAGGAACAATAAGTTTAAATTGCTATCAAAACATTTTGCAGAAGAATGTCAGGGTAGTTGTCCATCAACTGAAGCTTAATAGAAATTGGATAATGCAACAAGACAATGATCTGAAAGACAAGAGTAAGCCAACAACAAAATAGTTTTAAAAGTAAAAAGTTTGTCTTTTGGAATGGCTGAGTCAAAGTCCTGACCTTAATCCTATAAAAATGTTGTGGAAGGACCTGAAGCAAGCAGTTCATGCAGGGAAGCCCATCAACATCCCAGAGTACAAATAGTTTTGTAAGGAGAAATGGCCTAAAATTTCTCCAAGCAAGACAGATCAACAGTTACCAGAAGCATTTGGCTGAAGTTACTGATGTAAAAAGGGCGGTCACACTAGTTACTGAAATTGAAGATGCATATACTTTTTTCAACAAATAAATGTAATATATACACACATACATATGTTATATATAGTGCATCTGCCTAAAACTCTTGTATAAAACTGCATATGGTGCTTTGGAAGACCTCTCTGTACTTGATCTAAAAACGTTTTCCAATACTAAATTGTGTTTATTTTATGTTTTTTATGAAGAAAGCTGTATTGGTCTCTGGAGTTCCTTTGGATTCATCAACTGTGTGGAGAGGGGGAGCTTGCCACAGGGGCAACAGCTTACTCTCCATTTCATACAGCTCTGGCTTGCAAACTGGCTTGTGTATCACGTTCACAGCTACAATACAATATCTATAGTCAACGCCGACCAAAGGAGAGCTTCAGTTTAAGTATTAGTTCCACAATACAAACCTGTTATAACACTATTGAATATTTCCCTGGTACGATAAGATGGATTCTTTACAATCTACCACGTTATGATCTTGCATCTTATCACCAACCTGCACTGCACTCAATCTGTAACAGCTACATTTTATGCTGCATTCTGTTATTGTTTTACCTTTTTCTACCTCAATGAACTGCTCTGTAAAGCAGTATGCAAGACAGGTTTTTCATTGTGCTCAGTGCATGTGACAGTAATAAACCTATATATATAAACCAGTATATAATAAACCAATAAACCAATGTATTGGTTTATTGGTCCTGATGAAGGTTCTCGGCCTGAAACGTCAACAGTGCTTCTCCTTATAGATGCTGCCTGGCCTGCTGTGTTCCACCAGCATTTTGTGTGTGTTGTTTGAATTTCCAGCATCTGCAGATTTCCTCATGTTTGCTAAACCAATATATTTACTTGTAAAAGTGCCATATTAGAAAAAATATGGTGCAATAGTAAGAAACATTATGGTGAAATGTTACATTGCAATAATTACACTTTTGACCATAGAAGAAAAAAGAAGAAGGCCCTTAACTCTGAGTGGAGTCATCAGGATACTGTTGTAATGGTGTTTTTTTAGCAGGCTTTCTTGTTTTTACGAGGCCGAGTTGCTAGCTCAACGCTCAACCCAGCACGAATGGAAAGTGTACAAGGGAGCCAACTGGATTCGAACTCAGGAGCCTTCGCTCGGAAGTCTGGTGCTGTTGCCACTACACCACCAGCCGGCCACTTTTGATCATGAGAGGTAGCTATCATTTTGTTGAAGACACAACAATAAATGTGAAGGGAGATGAACAAACTGTAAGTACTGTGATACTGAGAGTTTCAGAAGAAGAGTTGGAACATTGAGCTACACACCCATAAACTTCCAAAGTAGCAACTCAGGGATGTTGTTATGAATGCAAATGCAATAATTTCCTTTATTTGTCAGGACTTCAGAAAAGGGAAGAATGAGGGATTTTGAACCAATTCTCAGAGGGATCAGAAGTGGAGAGAGTGAGCAATTTCAGGTTCCTGGGTGACAAGATCTCTAAGGATCTAACTTGGTCCCAAAATATTGATGCAGCTATAAAGATGGCAAGACAGCAACTATATTTCATTAGGACTTTGAGGAGATTTGGTTTGTCACCTAAGACACTCGAAAACTTCTACAGATGTACCATGGACAGCATTCTGACAGGCTGCATCACTGTCTGGTATGGGGGGAGTGGTAGAGATAGGCTACTGCATAGGATCAAATGGAGCTAATTTTGCACAATTTTTAATTTAAATATTCAATACACATACGTATAGTTACTGTAATGGATTTACTGCCCCACCCATATTATCATGTATTGCCCTATACTGCTGCCCCTTAGTTAATAAATTTCACAACATATGCCAGTTATATGAAATCAGACTCTGATAGAGAGTACAAGAGCAGATGGGTTAATACAGAATTGTAAAGAACATTGGTTAGTCCTCCGCATATGGTTCTGGCCATCACGTCCCACAGAAAAGATCAGATAGCACCTGAGAGATTCAAGAGGAATTTATGATGAAATTGGTCTTACCAAAGAATTTTAGCTGAGATGGAGAGATTGAGTAAACTGGAGTGGTGAGCCTCCCACTGATGCTGCTTGGCCTGATGAGTTCCTCAAGCAGATGTCTAGGACTCCTGATTCCAGCATCTACAGTCTCTTGTAGCACACACAAAATGCTGGAGGAACTCAGCAGGTCGGGCAGCATCTATGGGAATCAATAAAGAGTTGACCCACACTTCCTTTCCACAGCCATCAATTCTGCGAGTGTATGGGCAGAATTTAATGGCTCTGGGCCTGTACTCACTGGAGTTTAGAAGAATGGGAAGGGGGATTCTCATTGAAACCTATCAAATATTGAAAGAGCAAGATAGAGTGGATGTGGAGAGGATGTTTCTTTCAGTGGGAGAGGACCAAAGGGGACAGTCTCAGAATAGAAGGTATTCCCTTTAGAACAGAGATAGTGAGAAATTTCTTTAACCAGAAGGTGGTGAATTTGTGGATGTCATTGGGCACATTTAAAGCAGAGGTTGATAGATTCTTGATTAGTTAGGGCATCAATGATAACGCGAAGGCAGCAGGAGAATGGAGTTGAGAGGGAAAATAAATCAGCCATGATTGAATGGCAGAGCAGACTTGATGGGCCAAATAGCCTAATGCAGTTCCCACCAGCACAGAGCAGGAGGACTAGGCTGGATGCATATCTGAGCATAAGACAGGGTCTCAGTCTCCACTGAGGTATAACTTAGCCAGGAGCACAACAACTGGCAGATCTCAGCCGAAGATCAGCCCCACCACCACTACCACTAAGTTTTAAACAACCCTCATTGGAACTGGTTTCGGGCATTTTGTCAATTGACGCTCACTTCAGCTAAACACTTCCAGTATGGTACAGAAAAGCTTTTTAAATCTCTAACCAATTATAAATTTCATTAGTTTGCGTGCATTACAAAATACACCAGGCTAACAAAAGGTTATCAGCCCAATTTTAATTACATCTCACACAATGGCTCAAACTCCTGCTACACGTCTAGCAAGCATTATGTAAGTCTCTGATTTCAGCATAATGCTCCAGTTTATTAAACTCTTGGAATTCCTTGAAGAGATTATAATAATTAATAACTGAAATTATTCATTCAGTGCCTCTCTATTTAATGTCAGTAAGCAACAGATTGCACACATAATTGCCATGAGACATTTCTGGTAACAGACACAGGCTTTGTATGAAAGCTGGGCCTCGAGCATATGGTAAAGTAGATCTTAAGGGAGAGAGTGAGAGATAGCATGAAAAATGCAATTGTGGTCAAGTTTAATACTGGGGGTCATTATTAGAAGATTTTTGCTTTAGACTTTTATTTCCTGTTAATATGAATTACCCCTTTCTGTTGTACAGACTGCTCTACTGTGTAACTGATGATAGCCTCATTGACTGCACAGCGTCTCCCCAAGGTAACAGCTTGTTAACTCCAGTTATTCCCTTTGGTAGCATCTTACTAACTCACTAAAACACCCCAGAGGACAAGCAGAGTTTTCCTTCAGCTGCTTCTGAGCGCAGTGATATCTGCAAAAGAGAAAGAGTCTGTTTAAGGAGTGGATCTTAAAGTTGTGCAGATTGTGGTGAAGGTTTCCTGTGATGATTTAGCTGTGCAGGGTTGATTGTTTTGCTGGCTGTCACTGAGAAAGTGAAACTGAGGCGAGATCAGAAGGATAGGGGCAATCTTGAGAAAGAAATCAAAACATCCAAGATAGTGCCAGAGAAAGATATTAGGTAGAAGTCAATACAAAAGGCTCCAAAGCATGACTGAGTTTGAATACTAAATGTGTTGGTAAGTGAGATGTAATATGAGAGAAGGCATTCTAGCACATCAGTAACAAGGAGTAATAGAGAGACCCAAAAACCGAAATGGGCAAAGAAGGCCAGTGTTTGCATGTGCCACAAACCAAGTGGTGAGCAAAACCCCTCATTCTTTAATTCAGTTTTATTGTCACTAAATCCTCTAGGGTTTCAGAAAGCAATGAAAGAGCAGCAGGACTGGTTATACAATGGACTCTGGTTAATAGGGACAACTGGGGAACAGTACATTTTGTTCTATGAAACTTCTACAAATTGGGCCAAAGAAAATCCTGGGAACCATAGACAGGCGAGTCTTACAGCAGTTGTAGGGAAATTTATGGAGAAAATTCTTAGGGATAGGCTTTGGAAACCCATGGCCTAATTAGGGAGAGCTAGCATGGTTTTGTGAGGGTGTGGCGACCCACTTTCTGCGCAGCCAAACCAGCTCACAAATAGCCAGCACGCGGGGGGAGACTTTGGTAATGCACCTCTGACGTCATTTCCGCCCAGAGAGAGCGAGCGCTAGAGATTAAATGGCAGCGCTGCGAAGTTTGAATAAACTAGTCTCGAAATGACTTACCGACTGCGTGTCGTCTCTAGCTCTGTATGTAGTACATCGCTACATTGGTGACCCCGACGGTCCAAACGGGATTTGGACCAAAGATGACCGACTCTTCATCTGTTCACGCAGTTTCGCTAAAACTGCCGACTTTCTGGACGCTGCGACCACGCGTGTGGTTTAGCCAAGCAGAAGCCCAGTTCCAGATTCGGCAGATATCCTCTGATTCCATGCGTTACTACCACATGGTGAGTGCCCTTGACCAGGAGACGGCCACCCAGTTTGCGGATTTCATAAAGTCGCCTACGGAAGAAGGCAAATATGAAGCATTCAAAGCGCTGCTCATTGGGACCTTTGGCCTCTCACGGCGTGAGCGGGGTGCCCGCCTGCTTCACCTGGATGGTTTGGAAACAGACTGCCATCAGCATTGATGAATGAGATGCTGGCCCTGGCTGACGGACACAGGCCCTGCCTCATGTTCGAGCAGGCGTTCCTAGAGCAACTGCCCGAGGACATACATCTGCTGCTGGCCAACGCAGATTTCAGCGACCCCCGGAAGATGGCGGTCCGGGCAGTTGTGCTGTGGAAAGCCAAGAGGAAGGGCGTGGTGTCCATCAGTCAGATTACCAGGCCACGCACCCAACAGCGGACCAGACCAGGCCCGGCAGGGGGGCACACACAACACAGAGGCAGGAGTGAGGAGGCCAGCTGTCCCACCTCCGCCAGCTCTACTCCCGCCAGAGTGATTTCGGCCTCACGATCAACCCAGCCAAATGCCAGTTCGGACTCGATACCATCGATTTCCTGGGCCACAGGATTACCAAAGATGGGGCAACACCTTTGCCCGCCAAGGTAGATGCGATCCGCCACTTTGCCTGGCCCAACACGGTCAAAGGCATGTAGGAGTTTGTTGGTATGGTGAACTTCTACCACCGTTTCCTCCCCTCAGCAGCCTGTATCATGCGCCCTTTGTACACCCTGATGTCGGGTAAAGGCAAGGACATTACTTGGGACGAGGAGGCTGCGGCTGATTTCGTTAAAGCCAAGGAAGCCTTGGCAGATGCTGCGATGCTGGTGCACCCCAGAACGGACGTTCCAACCGCCCTCACGGTGGACGCATCCGACACAGCAGTCGGTGGGGTGCTGGAGCAGATCATCGAGGGGCGCTGGCAACCCTTGGCGTTCTTCAGCAAGCACCTACGACCACCCGAACTCAAGTACAGTGCTTTCGACTGGGAGCTGTTGGCACTCCGGCATTTCAGGTACTTCTTAGAAAGTACGCTGTTCACCGCGTTCACGGACCACAAACCGTTGACCTTCGCGTTCACGAAGGTGTCCGATCCCTGGTTGGCTCACCAGCAGCGACATCTGTCCTACATCTCCGAGTACACGACGGACATCCAGCATGTCTCGGGAAAGGACAACGTCGTGGCGGACACATTCTCCAGACCAGCTGTCCAGGCCCTGTCCCTGGGGTGGACTATGCAGCACTGGCGGAGGCGCAGCAGGCAGACGACGAGATGCCCAGCTACAGGACTGCAGTCTCAGGTTTGCAGCTGCAGGACTTTCTCGTAGGCCCAGGTGAGAGGACTCTCCTGTGCGACGTGGCTACCGGCCAACCTCGCACCATCGTCCCGGCAGCCTGGAGGCGGCGAGTTTTCGACTCCATACACGGTTTGGCGCACCCATCTATCAGGACAACCATCCGGTGGTTCTCCAGCAAGTTCGCATGGCATGGACTTTGCAAGCAGGTCAGTGAATGGGCCAGAATGTGCGCGCAGTGCCAAACAGCCAAGGTGCAGCGGCACACTAAAGCCCAGCTGCAGCAGTTCGAACCCACCCACCGGAGGTTCGACCACATTCATGTGGATATCGTGGGCCCCCTACCAATATCCTGAGGAGTGCGGTACCTTCTAACTATGGTAGACCGGTTCACGAGATGGCCAGAGGCGGTCCCACTCACCGACACATCTGCCAATTCCTGCGCCCGAGCACTGATCGCAACCTGGGTAGCACGCTTCGGGGTACCAGCCCACATTACCTCCGACAGAGGTGCCCAGTTCACCTCCAGCCTGTGGTTGGCAGTGGCCAGCCTGTTGGGAACGCAGCTACACCACACAACTGCCTATCACCCACAGTCGAACGGACTAGTGGAACGCTTCCACCGTCACTTGAAGTCGGCTCTCATGGCCCGCCTGAGAGGACCTAACTGGGTGGACGAGCTTCCCTGGGTCCTGCTTGGAATTCGTACAGTGCCCAAAGAGGATCTGCACGTCTCGTCGGCCAAGTTGGTGTACGGCGCACCCCTGGCCATCCCGGGAGAGTTCATACCAGCCCCAAGGGGGCAAGAGGAAGAACCCTGAGCAGTTCTGGACAGACTACGCGAAAGGCTCGGCAACCTGGCCCCCGTACTAACTTCACAGCACAGACGGACCCCGACCCATGTACCCAAAGACCTGCAGGACTGTAAGTTTGTGTCTGTATGAAGAGGCGGACACCGGGCACCGCTACAGTGGCCGTACGAGGGGCCGTTCAGGGTGATCAACAACAACGGGTCCACGTACTTTCTGGACATTGGGGGGAGAGAGGAGGTTTTCACGGTGGACCGACCCAAACCAGCCCATGTGGACTTGGCGCAGCCGGTCGAGGTTCAGGCACCGCGACGCAGAGGCAGACCTCCCAAACAGTGGCTGATCCAGACTGTGGACATTGGGGGCTGTATCACCGGTTCTGGGGCGGGGGGTTATGTGGCGACCCACTTTCTGCGCAGGCGAACCGGCTCACTAATAGCCAGCGTGCAGGGGGAGACTTTGGTAATGCACCTCTGACGTCATTTCCGCCTGGAGAGGGCAGGCACTAGGGATTAAATGCCAGTGCTGCGAAGTTTGAATAAACTAGTCTCGAAACGACTTACCGACTGCCTGTCGTCTCTAGCTCTGTGTGTAGTACATCGCTACAAGGGCATGTTATGTCTCAGCAACTTGATTGAGGTTTTTGACAGGGTGACAAAGGAGATTGATGAAGGTAGAGCAGCAGATGTTGTCTACATTGGTTTTAATGAGGTGTTTGACATTGTGGGCTGAAGGGCCTGTTCCTGTGCTGTACTGCTCTACGTGCTATACATCTAAGTAAATAGTTAAAAGGTTATAAAAAAAAAAGACAAACACACTGCTGGAGGAACTCAGCAGATCAGGAGTGACTATGGAAATGAATAAACAGGTAATGTTTTGGCTGAGACCCTTAATCAGGAAATGATAAAGTACCATTTACCTAAGTAACAAATTATATATTTAAATGTAGTACACAACAAATGAGACCATTACCAATACTACAACAGTACTATAAAATTTTATTAGTTCTTATTAGTTATCAATGGCAGAATTCATCCAGGGTACACTGCCGTGTTCTTTTGATCGACTGTCAATGCACAAGATCAGTTGAGACACCTGGTGTAGATAATGGACTGCTTTCATACAATGATTTTAAAGATTGCATCTTCCAATATTCATTTTCATTTTCATTTTCAAGATGATTGTTTTTATCATCAAATTCTTTCTAGTTCCTAACTTGTTGAAGTAATGAAATTGGTTCATTTTTACTCCAGACAATTTCTGGTATCTCCAACCTAAAATACTTTAAATCTTAGTGAGCAAAACAGTTCTGAATTTTCACACTGCTTGTTTCTTGCCAACTATCAGTGATAAAAATCATTGCTTTCTTAGCACAAACAACTGACACTATTTTAAAATTGTTCACTCTAAACACAGTGTAATGTCTAACGGCCACACAAGTACATGCGATTGACGCTAGTTAGAAACTGGTAACAATCTCTTGTCCCAAATAAATGAAGGAAATCTTGGTTATTTTCTTAATTAGTTTCTATGCTTTAAGAGTCGTCCCAATAATCAGCTACCCTCAATGGCCCAATTAACAGGAATTCACTGTATTTAATGCATAGACATGCAGATTACAATTCCTTCAATCAAATGAAAAATATAATAAAATGTGAGGTACATATTCTATCATTTAAACATTTTACAATGTATGTCTTTGAAAACATTTTTAATAATGTGCTTAAATTTCAAAGATGCAAAGAACATTTGGATACCTTGATAATAAATGTTCTTTGAATCTTTGAAATTTCTTTCTGCCCTATCTTAGTGTAAACCAGTTTTATTCTATAAATTAAACGATGATCCTCCTTTTCAAAGAGTCATTGTACTAGAGTACAGAAGTCCCTTTGGCCTATATGTCAATACTTTACCCTGCCTAGTCCCATTAACTCAAACCATAGCTCACCATCCCCCTCTCATTCATGTATCTATCCAAACTTCTCTTTACGGTTGCAATTGAACCTGCATCCACCAAGAGAGCTTTCTGTTCTTTGCAAACAAACTGGACATCCCAGTTTTGTGCTCTCGCTGATCGGTTCCCCACATGCTCACATATATCAAATAAGAAGGACGTGATTAAGGAGAAGAACTCACAAGAATGTTGGCAGAACTGGTAGGATTAGATAGATGACTGTAGAGACCAAGTCATTGGCTATAGTTAAGACAAAAGTACTAAGATACAGTGAAAAGCATTCACAAGCAAATAGTCTGGATTGTGGCTCCTTTGGAAAAGTAAATGTGGCCATTTCCCATGTATCTGTGAATCTTTGAGGAATTCTATATCTGAATGTTATACTTAAAGAATGATTTCTACCAGCTTCACTTTCTTACACAGACAGAAGGGATAGAGGGAGCATGTTATGGCAACATCCATCTTATTGGACACACACACACACAGAGCAGTAGCATAGGGTGAGGGGGAGGGAGATATACAAGGCTGAGTCTCCTGCAATGAGTGACTAATCTTAAAACACTACAAATCTTTTGCAATGCATCAGGACTGTGATAGAAACACTCCATTTGCCTTGATGTGTGCAGCTTTATTAACTCTCGAGCAGCCTGACATCTAGGACGAAGCAGCCGACGTGAATGGCAGCCCATCTACCACCCTCAGCAGTGATTCTCTCCAGTGCCAGCACTTACACATGTAGCAACATGTGTTGTTTCATGGCAGCAGTATAGAGCAAGGCACCAAAAAAATACTGTGTTACAATAAAAAAATAAATAAATAGTACAAAAGAGGAAAGCGAGGTCCTTTTTTTCCATGGACTGATCTGACGGTGCTGACCGATGAAGCTAAAACATCAATTGTGTATCTGCAGGATCCTGTACCTCTTCCCTTAAGTTAGTAATGAAAAGAGACCGTGCAGTGAGGATTTTCTTGAGGCACTGCCTATTGAACATTTCCTTGATGGCGGGCAGTCAGATGCCTATGATGGAATAAACCTCTGCAGCATCTTTTGATCCTGTGCATTGAAGCCACAATGCAGGGTGGTGATCCAGCCAATCAGAATGCTCTCCACATAACACCTGGGGAAATTTGATCTAGGCTTTAGTGAAATATCATATCCTGTCAGATTTCTAATGAAGTATGGCCACAGGTGTGCCTTCCTCATGATTGCATCAATATGTTGGATCCAGCATAGGTCCTCCGAGATGCTGATGCCCAGGAACTTGAAGCAGTGTGCACAATCTGTAGTTAGTCATCCAAGTTACCCTGACAACAATTCCCAAACCCAGAAACTCACCACAGAGAGAAAGGAAGCAGCATACGCCTGAGAACATCATCATCTGAAAGTTTTCAAAGTCCTACAACATCTCTATATACTCCATAAGATCATAAAAGATAGGAACAGAATTAGGCCATTCAGACCATTCCATCATGGCTGATTTATTATCCCTCTCAATCCCATTCTTCTGCCTTCACACCATAACTTTTGACCTAATCAAGAACCTATTAAACTCTGCTTAAAATATACTCAATGACTTAGTCTCCACAGCTGCCTGTGAAAATTAATTCCACAGATTCACTATCTTTTGGCTAAAGAAATTCCTTCTCATCTCTGTTCTGAAGCTGTGCCATTTTCCCCACAACCATTCTATCCAAAACTTTCAATATTTGATAGGTTTTAATTAGAACCCCCTTATTCTTCTAAACTCCAGTGAGTACAGGCCCAGAGCCATCAACTACTCCTCATATTTTAACCCTTTCATTCCCATAATCATTCTCATGAACCTCCTCTGGACAACTTGTGATCCCAGCACGTCTTTCTTAGTCACCATAGGATCTTAGGATCCTAATCTTAGGATTTTTCAAATCCTACTGCAGACACCCTGCTTCCTCAACACTACTTGCATATCTTCATCTCATTCAAAAACCTGGCCACAAAGCCATCTATTCTGTCATAAAATCGGTTGCACATAACATGAAGTGAAGTGGTCCCAACACCAAACCCAGCGGAATACCACTGACTGCCGACCAGAAAAGACCCCCTTTATTCCTACTCTGACTCCTGCCACTCAGCCAAACTTCTGTCCATGTTAGTATCTTTCCTGTAATACCATAGACTCTTATTTTGTTACACAGCCTCATGTGTGGCAATTTGTCAAAGGCCTTCTGAAAATCCAAGTAAACAACACCCACCAACTCTCCTTTGTCGAGCAACACACACAAAATGCTGGTGGAACGCAGCAGGCCAGGCAGCATCTACAGGAAGAAGCACTGTCGACGTTTCGAGCCGAGACCCTTCGTCAGGACTAACTGAAAGTAAAGATAGTAAGAGATTTGAAAGTAGTGGGGGGAGGAGGAAATGCGAAATGATAGGAGAAAACCGGAGGGGGTGGGATGAAGCTCAGAGCCAGAAAGGTGATTGGCAAAAGGGATACAGAGCTGGAGAAGGGAAAGGATCATGAGACGGGAGGCCTAGGGAGAAAGAAAGGGGGAGGGGGGAGCACCAGAGGGAGATGGAGAACAGGCAGAGTGATGGGCACAGAGAGAAAGAAAAAAAAAGAGGGGAGGGCAGAGAACAAAAACTAAATATATCAGGGACGGGGTAAGAAGGGGAGGAGGGGCATTAACGGAACTTAGAGAAGTCAATGTTCATGCCATCAGGTTGGAGGCTACCCAGCTGGTATATAAGGTGCTGTTCCTCCAAACTGAGTGTGGCTTCATCTTGACAGTAGAGGAGGCCATGGATAGTGTTACGTTCCCCAGTAACCGGGTGACTTACCAGCAAAGATAGATAGGTCCGCTGAAGCCTGATGCTACTATTTTCAAACGTTTTTATTTATAAAGGGGCACAAACGTATGGTTAATACAAAACATTCAGATCATATACGTCGTCACAACTCAATCTAAAGCACAGGTATAGTAATAATCAATCAGAAATAAGCTCTATCGTTGTCTAGGGGTAATGTATATATTGTTCGCTGTATATCTGAAAGTCTCTTGCGGCCACTGCAGTTCCACCAGCTGCCGTCTGTTGTGGTGTCGCGTTGGTGCACTTTTGTTAGAAAGAGAGAGAGAAAAGGAACACTTGCCCGTCGACCTTGCGAGGCAAATCCCTGCTGTTAGTTAAAGTGGTTTCTCCTTTGGTTCCAGCCACAGACTCCCGATCCGGAATCTAACGCACGTGGCTTCCTTCAAAATGGCTTCCCGCTCCGACGGGAAGCACTATCGTGTGTTCTTCGTGTGTCTCCTTGGTGCGTCTGAGGCCCCGCCTCAACAGCCCACCTTTTATCTGGACTGGCAGGGTTGTCGATGTCCATCAGGGTCGGGGGGCGAGGCAATCTTTCCCCCATCACCCATCTCACCTTGCCCTGAGGGTCTACACGTAGGCCAGTTCCTTATCCCACAAAGGTGTCTCCCAAGACAATGGCTATGTCCGAGGCTTTTGTCTTGTTGAGCGACCAGCCCACATTCCAAATCGTAAGGCTCTCTCTCTCTCTCTCTCGCTATTCTCACAAAGGAGGGGGCTGAGGTCATAACACCTCCCCTCTTAAAAGTTTTTTACCAGCGGTTAAAAACAAGTTGGTACAGGATTTTTTCTGGACTCTAACATACTACACAAGCTTTTCTCTTCACAGAGTACTACCGTTATACATTCCAGTCAGTATCTAAACAGGTAACAATTACAGTGCCCCTTTCTTTAATATCTTAACATCACGTACCGTACTAAAGTCTGGTAGCATCAAACTTCAGCTCAATAACCACCTATTTTTATTTATTTTCTTCAGCAACACAACTAAGGAGGTGTGATCTTAGCTTAGGTGCATCTACAAAAGTTTATACAAATACTAATCGTTTCGGTCGTGTTATTTCACCAGCCGGTCTCCAAAGGGGTTGTCTTTATTATGCACAGGCTTTGGGCGCAAACCCGTACAACCGGCGTCGCTGTTTAAAAATGACAACTTCTATTGACCATCACCTCTTTCCCGGGGAGTCCCCCCTTGGCAAACTTGAGTAATTTGGCGAGGTACTCTCCCGCCTTTCCTTTCCACAAGGGTTATTCTCTTAACTCCGTGTCCCCAACCTAGTCCATCATGGGAATTTCCACCCAATTCTTTAATGCTACACAGGTAGTTAACCCTTTTGTCAAGACCATACAGGCTGATGTGTTTTAGTTCGAACCTTAATTTAAATTTAAATTTAAATTTCGGCTTCCTCACAGCGCTTTCTTGAATAACAATAGCGTGTGAGGCCCCTTTACATTCCAAATCAACCTGTAATCGATGCGCAGGCATCAATCTAGACTTTAACTTTTTCTTCTTCGATTTGGGAACTACAGATTTACCATTCTCCTCCACAACAACAGTTATCTCCCCATTCGTAAACTCCACCTTAACTCTGAACACCCCCTTCAGCACAGACACCTTCCTTCTCGAACCAAATCTATCTGATCCAAAAGGACGGCCGTCTCGTCCAGTCGAGTCAAATACCTCAGACTTTTTCTGAGCTCCGTGACTAGGTTTAGGACCACGGGCCTCCCCATCTTGGACACACTCAAACGGGGCATTGGCCTCTTCCAGGCTTTCAATACCCATACCCTTTTCAAATTCTAACTTCCTCTGATCCTCCCAGTTACTCTCTGGGCAACTCCCTTCCGGACTAAACTCAACCCCTTGGGCTGGAACAACCTCATCTGCCAATCCAGCAGACTTCTTCAAGGTAATGGCATCCTTTTCATCGAGGACTGCCCTCATTTCATTATCGAGAACACCTTTAGACTCATCCAGGTCCAACCCTGGACCTTTTAACAGCTTTATCTGTTTCTCATCTTTATTTCCTACCTCTAGGACCTTTTTCTTCGCTAAAGGAGGATCTACCTTCTCTCCTTTATCCCCTTTTACGTTACTATTCCTCGTTTTACCACCCTCGAAACCCTCGTGGCACAGGGTCGGTAAAGACGACTGGGCCAATTTTAAACTGCTCCCTTTCTCAGCTGCCGCTCTCGACAGGCTGCGAGTGTCTGCGCATGCGGGATATCTCGGGGACTCTATGGGCGGGGCCTCAACTCTCACGGGCTGGGTTTTCAGCTTCACGGCTGCTCCAATCTTCCCACCTGCTAGGTCGTTACCCAGAAGGACGTCCACGCCTTCCCCCGGCAACTCCGGCAGGACCCCCAGTTCCACTGGTCCCGACACCAACTCACAATCTAGAAGGACCCTATGCAAAGGCACTACCTCGGTCCAGTTTCCTATGCCTCTCAGGGCTACCTCGCCCGTCGGGGGTCCGAATGGTAATACGTTACGGCTAATTAATGATAGCTCCGCCCCCGTGTCTCTCCAAATCCGTACGGGGATAGGCGGGTCCCCCTTCCTCACAGACACGGTTCCGGGTGACAGATAAATCTCCGACCCCTCG
This sequence comes from Hemitrygon akajei, assembly GCF_048418815.1. Taxonomy (NCBI): domain Eukaryota; kingdom Metazoa; phylum Chordata; class Chondrichthyes; order Myliobatiformes; family Dasyatidae; genus Hemitrygon; species Hemitrygon akajei. Next base: position 107,418,870 of record NC_133133.1, on the reverse strand, counting down.
CGCTGTCTGCTCCCCTGGGACCCTCTTGCCGATTTTCTGATTACCACTGCACGCCCGATAGGGATCGCTGCTCTCTCTCTCTCTGGCTCCTTTCTCGGAGCAAAGCATTTAGATGCAATATGACCCACCTTTCCACAATTAAAACAGGTTAAACCAGGAAATCTCCAGGTTTCCTGCCTGTTATCCTCACTTTTTCTGCTAGCTCCCGGTGGGATCTCCGCCTCAGCCGGCGGGCTTTCCCTACCATTCCGACGGTCTCTCGGGTAACTTTTTGGCGAGGAAAACTTTGTCTTGTGGGTTAGGGCATATTCATCTGCGAACCTAGCAATTTCTGAGATGGACTGATTTGTCCTCTCATTTAAATACATTCGAATCTCTTCTGGAACACAACCTTTAAATTCCTCAATCAAAAATAACTCCCTGAGACGCCCATAATTCTCGGCCACCTTTTCCGTGGTGCACCAATGGTCCAAGAGCACACCCTTCTCATGGGCTAGCTCGGTATACGTTTGACTCCACCCTCTCCTTAAATTTCGGAACCTTTGTCTATACGCCTCAGGTACTAACTCGTAACCTCGGAGAATGGCCTCCTTTACTTGGTCATAATTCCCTTCCCCTTCTGGGGGCAACGCGGCATATGCCCGCTGTGCTTTCCCTCGTAACACACTTTGTAACAACGCCACCCACTGCTCTCTGGGCCACTTCTGATTCACTGCCACCTTTTCAAAAAGCAAGAAATAACTATCAACATCCGTCTCCTCGAAGGGGGGGACCAACCTCAACGCCCGACTAACATCAAACCCCTCCTCTCTCTCTTGCCCTTGAGCTCTTCGCTCTTGCTTTTGCCTGTCCAGCTCCAATTCATGGCTCCTTTGTTTCTCTTTCTCTTCTGCTTCTGCTTCTAGCTGCTTTAGCTGGAGCTCATGACCCCGTTTCATCTCTAATTCCTTTAGTTTGAACGCCTGCTCCCTTTCCTTTGCAGCCCGTTCCTCAGCCTTTTCCTTTGCAGCTGCTTCTAGCTGCTTTACTTGAAGATCATGTTCCAACCTTACTTTCTCCAACTCTAACTGGTCTGCCCCACTCGCTAATCTCTTTTCGGGGATATTTTCCAAATCCTCAGCTGCAAACACCTTCTTCCCAATGTAATACCGATTTATGGCCCTTCGCACTTCCTGCTTTTTCATTGATGACCTCACCTCTGTGAGGTCTAACCCCTTTGCCAGATTTACCAAGTCTGATTTGGTAGCCATCCCTAGCGTCTCTACAGTCGGGTTTCTCATAAATTCACCTACATCCATGTTAGGGTTAATTCGAGACTGCCACTGCAGGTCAGGAATGGCTCACGTGATATTAGGAGACAGGAGTACAAGGGAGGGAGGAAGCGAAACTGGGGATTCCGCTACACCGAAACTGCTAGTGTCACGCGATTCAATAAACAAAAGAAACAGGTAACTCGTGAGTGAATGGCACCGGGCCAATAAGGAGGACACAAGTGCCCGATATTACCTAATATGTACAACAAAGTTCGGCCTTACCAAATATGTGTAGCGAGGGATGGGCATGGGGAAAACGGGTATAAATAAGAGCAGAATGTAAGGGAAAGGCAGAACGCGCCTTCTCCAGCGAGGTTTTGTGCACTCGCTGTGCCAGATACGATTCTGCATTAAAGCCAAGTTTTGTAATATTCCGGTGTTGGTTGTCTCTCTTCCTAAACGATCACAGGGCAGAATTTCAAGCCCAACATCCATCTTTGCTGGTTTCCTGTCTGGCTACCTGCGTAACCAGATTTAAGTTTGGACTTACAGCTCGATTCACTGACCCTCCCCTTTGGTTTCAAATCCGGGACGAGCATTCCACTTGTTACGTTCCCCAGTAACCGGGTGACTTACCAGCAAAGATAGATAGGTCCGCTGAAGCCTGATGCTACTATTTTCAAACGTTTTTATTTATAAAGGGGCACAAACGTATGGTTAATACAAAACATTCAGATCATATACGTCGTCACAACTCAATCTAAAGCACAGGTATAGTAATAACCAATAAGAAATAAACTCTATCGTTGTCTAGGGGTAATGTATATATTGTTCGCTGTATATCTGAAAGTCTCTTGCGGTCACTGCAGTTCCACCAGCTGCCGTCTGTTGTGGTGTCGTGTTGGTGCACTTTTGTTAGAAAGAGAGAGAGAAAAGGAACTTGCCCGTTGTCCTTGCGAGGCAAATCCCTGCTGTTAGTTAAAGTGGTTTTTCCTTTGGTTCCAGCCACAGACTCCCGATCCGGAATCTAACGCACGTGGCTTCCTTCAAAATGGCTTCCCGCTCCGATGGGAAGCACTATCGTGTCTTCTTTGTGTGTCTCCTTGGTGCGTCTGAGGCCCCGCCTCGGCAGCCCACCTTTTATCTGGACTGGCAGGGTTGTCGATGTCCATCAGGGTCGGGGGGCGAGGCAATCTTTCCCCCATCACCCATCTCACCTTGCCCTGAGGGTCTACACGTAGGCCAGTTCCTTATCCCACAAAGGTGTCTCCCAAGACAATGGCTATGTCCGAGGCTTTTGTCTTGTTGAGCGACCAGCCCACATTCCAAACCGTAAGGCTCTCTCTCTCTCTCTTGCGATTCTCACAAAGGAGGGGGCTGAGGTCATAACAATAGACACATCAGAATGGGAATGGGACGTGGAATTAAAATGTGTGGCCACTGGGAGATCCTGCTTTCTCTGGCGGACAGAGCGTAGGTGTTCAGTGAAACGGTCTCCCAGTCTGCATCGGGTCTCACCAATATATAAAAGGCCACACCAGGAGCACCGGACGCAGTATACCACACCAGCCGACTCATAGGTGAAGTGTCACCTCACCTGGAAGGACTGTCTGGGGCCCTGAATGGTGGTGAGGGAGGAAGTGTAAGGGCAGGTGTAGCACTTGTTCCGCTTGCAAGGATAAGTGCCAGGAGGGAGATCAGTGGGAAGGGATGGGGAGGATGAATGGACAAAGGAGTCGCGTAGGGAGTGATCCCTACGGAAAGCAGAAAGGGGGGGGGAGTGAAAAATGTGCTTGGTAGTGGGATCCGTTGGAGGTGGCGGAAGTTACGGAGAATTATACGTTGGACCCAGAGGCTGGTGGGGTAGTAGGTGAGGACAAGGGGAACCCTATCTGGAGTGGGGTGGCGGCCAGATGGGGTGAGGGCAGATGTACGGGAAATGGGAGAGATGTGTTTGAGAGCAGAGTAGATGGTGGAAAAAGCCCCTTTGTTTAAAAGAGGAAGACATCTCCTTCGTCCTGAAATGAAAAGCCTCATCCTGAGAACAGATGCAGCAGAGACGGAGGAATTGCGAGAAGGGGATAGCATTTTTACAAGAGACAGGGTTGGAAGAGGAATAGTTCAGGTAGCTATGAGAGTCTGTAGGCTTATAGTAGATATCAGTAGATAAGCCGTTTCCAGAGATGGAGACAGAAAGATCAAGAAAGGAGAGGGAGGTTTCAGAAATGGACCAGGTAAATTTGAGGGCAGGGTGAAAGTTGGAGGCAAAGTTAATGAAGTCAACGAGCTCAGCATGCGTGCAGGAGTCAGCACCAATGTAGTCATTGATGCAGTGAAGGAAAAGTGGGAGATGGATACCCGTATAGGCTTGGAATATGGACTGTTCCACAAAGCCAACAAAAAGGCAGGCATAACTGGAACCCATGCGGGTGCCTATGGCTCCAACTTTGGTTTGGAGGGAGCAGCCAAAGGAGAAATTATTGAGAATAAGAACTAGTTCCGCTAGACTGAAGAGAGTGGTGGTAGAGGGGAATTGGTTAGGACTGGAATCCAAAAAGAAGTGAAGAGCTTTGTCTATCCTGCTTGTTATTTCCTCAAAGAATTCCAAAATGTCTGTCAGGCAAGATTTTTCCTTAAGGAAACCATGCTGTCTTTGGCCTATTTAATCATGTGCCTCCAAGTACCCCAAAGCATTATCCTTAATAATGGACTCCAACGTTTTCCCAACCACTGAGGTGAGGATAACTGATCTAAAATTCAGCGTCCTTCCCTTCTTAAAGCATGGAGTGACATTTTGCAATTTTCCCGTTCTCCAGAACCATTCTAGAATCTTGTGATTCTTGAAAGTTAATTACTAATGCCTCCACAATCTATTGTGCTACCTCTTTCAGAACGCTGGGGTGTAGCTAATCTGGTTCAGGTGACCTATCTACCTTCAGATCTTTCAGCTTTCCAAACAGATTCTCCTCAGTAATAACAACTACATTCACTTCAGCCCACCAACATTCTCAAACTTCTGGCATACTGCTCGTGTCTTCCACAATGAAGATTAATGTAAAATATTCATCCCACATTTTTCTACACTTCCCATTTCCTACCTCTGCTGTTCGTACCAATATGTACCACAGCTTCTGACTGCACACCTTCCCCCTTTAGAATGCCGTGGACCCAATCTGAGACATCCCTGACTCTGGTACCTGGGAGGCCAAATCCCAAATGGGTTTCTTTTTCATGCCCACGGAACCTCCTGTCTGCTCCTCTAACTAGTGATGAGGAATCCCTTATCACTACAGCATTCCTTCTCCCCCTACCCGTCTGAGCCACAGAGCCAGACTCAGTGCCCAAGTTCATTCCCCCACCACCCCCCCCCCCCCCAGCCACCCAACAGCATCAAAAGCAGGGTACTTATTACTGAGGGGAATAATGACAGGGGTACTCTACACTTGCTGCTTATTCCCTTTCACTGTCCTGACAGTCACCCAGGTACCTGCCTCTTACAACTTGGGGATGACTACCACCCTGTAGTTCCTATATATCACTTCCGTATGACCAAAGTGTTACCGAGCTGGAGCTCTGCTTCCTTAACACTGCCTCTAAGGAAGTGCAGCTCAATACACTTCATGCAGATGTTGTTACCAGGGAGACTGGAGTTTTCCCAGGATTCCCACTTCTCACACAAAGAACATACCATCAATACTGGATCCATTCTCAGTGCTCTAGCTAGGCAAAGAAAGAAAAACAAATATGCAAGAAATTTATTTAGAGTCTCTACCTGTGCTTGCCCAAGCCTATTCAGCCAAAACCAGACCACTCTAGCACTGCCCCTTCCAGCAATGGCCACTCCACTTGCACCTCCTTTCTTTTATGTCCTCTACTTATAAAAGTGGTCACTCTGTGCATGTTCATGATCTTTTGTTGTTGTGGCCCATCCACTTCTAGATTTGACATGTTGCGTATTCAGAGACACTCTTCTGCAACTGTTGTAACACGTGGTTATTTCAGTTACCATCACCTTACAGTTGGCTTAAACCAGTCTGGCCATTCTTCTCTGATCTCTCTCATTTACAAAACATTTTTGCCCACAATACTGGCACACACTGGATGTTATATTTTTGGTTTCTTGTATCATTTTCTGTAAACGATAGAGATTGTTGTGCATGAAATTCACAAGAGATCAGCAGTTTCTGAGATACTCAAACCACCCCATCTGGCACCAATAATCAATCCATAGTCAATATCACTTAGGTAATGTTCCTTCCATATTCTAATGTTTGGTCTGAAAAACAACTGAACCTCTTTACCGTATCTGCATGATTTTATATAGATTGAGTTACTGCCACATGATTGGCTGATTAGATACTTCCATTAATGAGCAGGTGTATCTAATAAAGTGGTCAGAGTGTGTATCACCATTCCTTCTACATCATTGACTCTTATACCTGGAACTCCCAAGCCAACCTGGGTTTACCTACACCATAAGGGCTGCAGAGGGGCAATTTAAGGACAATTAAGGATTGGCAGCAGCTACTTAAATATACTATAAATATTTAAAACTATAGTTTTTGTATATTCACTTTTCAGTACTGCCTTGCTGGTCTAAAAAATGAATACATAGAAATATAATTTTGGTAAATTATAAACTATGGGAATATTCATTTTCAGTAGACATGGGAATAAAAGATTTTAATTTCCAATAATTATGAGTTGACTTAAAGTGTTGCATGTAATATATCATAACAACCATAGCAAATTGCAATCTCCAGAAGAAATATATGCAACAGTCATTTTACAATTGATTTTGGCTTGTAATGATCTATTTTCAGCACAATTAATGCAAAGAAATGTGTGAACAGTCTTTATAACTATAGGCCGATATTAATCAAGAAAATTAGTATCTTTAAATCAATATCAAATCTGCTCTGATATGATAACACTACTTCACAGAATCTGTGAAACTGCAAGAGCTGATATCTTACACTGGAATCTAAAGTTGAATGAATAAATTACACATTTCTAGGGGAGATATGTTTAATTAACAAAGTAAATGGGTGCTTGGCTATTAGTGATTCTATGGGAAGATGCAGCAGTCCAAACACAAAGTCATTTTCCTCATTGACCAGGGCAAATTAAGGCAACAAAAATTAATACTGAGAAACATGAAATGCATATCTTTTTAGATAAACAATTATTGGAGAAAGGAATAAGACATACAATGGTTCATATCAAGAGAGCTATTTATTCAAGATTATTCAGGACCATTTCCCCCCCCCCCCCACTTTGCTTGAACTATAATAAATACAGGGGAATGAGAAATAGTCATCTGGTTTTTTTTTAGCAGGGATAAATTATACAGGCTGATCGATATTAAGTGCATGGGAGACTGTTTACCTTCTATGATTCAATATTCTGCACTTGATGGTTGGATAGTGGTTAGCCAATTCCATGATGTATTTTTGTATCTAATAAATGAAATGAAGCAAACAATTGCTGGTGAGTGTGACTTTCCGGTACAAGCAATGGAGTGCGTCATCTTTAAGTGTCTTTTGGCTCTTCTGCGTGGGATCTAAGTGATATCCACCAGCTCACTGCTAATGTAAGGTACCAGTCCTCTGAACATTAATTTGTATAAGGTTCTAAGAATAGGTCAGCAATCCCATTGTTATCACTGACTTTAAATATCTTAATCTTAGATTGACAACAATGTTGTGAGGGAAATTTGTATTGCCTTTTAAATGAATCATTAAGCCTAGCTCCTAAATGACCTCTTAAGTTACTGTAAGATAGCCCACAAGAGTATCTTGAAGGAGAGTCATCCCTAGCCATTATTTATCCTTCAATGAACATCACAGTAGGACATTATAACATTATTTTCAATCTAACTTGCTGCATGCAAAGTGTTGCTGAACTTCAGAACAGAATCATTATCAGATTTATTGTCATGATTTGTATGAGGAAATGCATTTTTTGTGGCAACAGGACATACCATTTCAAAAACGTACAAAAATAAATGAATAGTGCAAAAGAAGAACAGCGAGGTAGTTGTCATTGGTTCATGGACCATTCAGACATCTGATGGCAAAGGCAAAGAAGCAGTTCCTAAAACATTGAGTGTGTGTCTACAGGCTCCTGTACCTCCCTCTCTGGTGGTAGTCATGAGAGAAGGGCATGTCCTAAGTGGTGGGGGTCCGTAATAATGGATGTCACTTTCTGAAGATGTCCTTTATCATGGGGAGGCTTGAGCTCATGACGGACCTGGTAAAATGTACAACCCTCTGCAGTCTCCTTCAATCCTGTGCTTTGGTTCCTCTCTATCAGATGGTGATGTAACCAGTCAGAATGTTCTCCACAGTACACCTGTAGAAATTTGAGAGTCTTTGGTGATATACCAGTCTCCTCAAACTCTTAATGTAGTATAGCTGCTGGTGTGCCTTTTTTGTGATTGTGTCAGTATGTCGAGCCCAGGATAGGTCCTTTGAGATGTTAATGCCCAGGAACTAGAAGCTACTCACTCTTTCCACTACTGAGCCTTCAATAAGCTGCTCCTAAATCATGAGTGTGGGCCTTCAGACTCTTGTACCTCCTCCCCAAAGGGTGCAATGAGAAGAGAGGATGTTCCAGATAGTGAAAGTTCTTAATGATAGGTACTGCCTGTTTGAGGCACTGCCTCTTGAAGATGTTTCACATCACAACAGTGACGAAGCATCAGGAAACTCTCATTGGCTGGAAAGCACTTTGGGATGTCCTGAAAATTTGTGGAAGACAGCGATTTTTTTTTCTGTAAGATAGCAGATTTCTTCTGGATTGATGGCAGGTGGAATGGGAGGTGCAGAGAATGTGGGAGTAAGAGCTGTTGGGGGTTGAAGATGAATATAAATGTCTCAATATTGGTAAATTGGTCTATTCTGAGTGACTGGGACTTTCAATGGCTTTGAATGTCATTTCCAATTGCATTTGGAGATAGTTATAAAACACACAACTGCCATACTACTACCACAGGGGACAGGAAACCAGGCTGTGAAAACCCTCACCAGACACATACCTTTCCCAAACTCCTCTGGGCTCTTTGGCCTCCCTTCCCAATTGACCCAACTCCACTGTGTTTTTCATCCAGCGAATATCTCAGCCTAGTTATCACAATTAACCTCTCCTCCCATCTCAATGTATGAATCACCCCCTAGGGTTCACCTATTAAGAATCACTGATTTCCTTCCTGTCAAACCACTGGCCAAGTTTCCAGACAAGAAATAGGGTACAAGATTGGAGAATAACAAGCTCCCACCACATTCTGAATTGTGAGATCACTGAGCTTGTTGACATTTTTATCCTTCTTTATTCCAACTGGTGATTAGTTGTGTACACATGTTAGCTTAAGTTCAAAGAGAAGAACCTTACCAAATTGGGAGCAAGGGAACCTTCATTTATCTGTAACTTATGGCTGCAGCAATGTACAGCAGATGTTTGTTTCCTCTGCTTCCTGCACATCAGAGCTTCCCAACCTGTCTGATCTGTAGCCGACATCAGAGAGGCTTGCTTCCACTGTTCCTCATTCCACTTCTGATTCTTCACTCTTATTATAAACATGGAATAAAAGCTATTTATATAACTCACTCTCCAGCCTAATTAACTCCACTGCATCCACGTCACTCCAATCAAGTCTTTCTCTGGATCCCATTCCAACTTGAAACTTCGGGGCCTCTATAATCCAAACAATTCATCTTTGGCACCGGACATACCTTAATTTAAAATCCACCATCATGCAAATTATGTCTTTCCACTATTGGAGGGCACTTGGCAATAAGATATAGGAGGAGAATTAGGCCATTTGGCCCATCAAATCTGCTTCACAATTCAACCACAGCTGATTTGTTTCTCCAACCACACCCTCGCCCATTCTCCATGTAACCCTTAATTCCTTTACCATTCAGGAGTCTATAATCTCTGCTTTAAGTAGGCTCAATGACTTGGCCTTCATAGCCCTCTGTGGCAAAAAAAAATCCACAGGTTCGGCACCCTCTGGTTAGAGAAATTCCTCCTCATCCCAGTTTAAGGGGCCATGACCTTATTCTGAAGCTGTGCCTCAGATCCTTGACTCCCCGGCTAACATCACTGTCCACTATCTCAGTCTCCAGCAACTTTAAATGAAATCACCGTCACCCCCTCATTCTTCTGAATTTACAGACTCAGCTGTCAGACTTTTATATGTCAAGCCTTTCATTCTTGGGCTCATTCTCATCTTCTAGACACTCTCTCCAGTGCTAGCCCATCTTTCCTCAGACACAGATTCACATCCTTTGGCTAAAGAAATAGTTCCTCATCTCTTTTTAAAAAGTGGTGTCCTTCTCTTCCAAGGCTGTGCCCGCTGGTGCTAGACTCTCTCACTATTAGAAACAGCCTCTCTACATTCACTCCATTTACACCTATCAATATTTGAAAGGTTTCAATTGGAAGGCTTCTTATTCTTTGAAAATCCTGCGAGTACATGCCTAGAGCCCTCAAACTCCCCTCATACATTAACCCTTTTATTCCTGTAATCATTCTTTTAAAACACATCTGGACCCTGTCTAATGCTAGCACAGCCTTTCCTAGACAGGAGGGTCAGAACTGCAAACCTTACTCCAAATTCAGCTGACCAATGCCTTGCACGGTCTCAGCATTACATCCATATTTTTTATATTTAGCCCTCTGGAAATGAATGCCAACATTGTATTTGCCTTCCTTACTACAAAACTGACCTGCATAAGGACTCCCCATTTACAAAATTGTTATCCCTTCAACATCCTGGGAAAGTATGGATAAAGGAAAAGGAGAGTGCAGGAGATATTACTGAAGTATCCAGAATAAAGAATAAATGAACGATAGCTTCTTGATTAGTAAGGGCATCATTGGCATCAGGAATGCAGCAATGCAGGAAAACTGGCTTGAAATGGAAAATAAATCAGCCATGATTGAATGGCAAGGCAGACTCAATGGGCCAAATAGCCTATTTCTGCTTCTACGTCTTTTGGGCTTATTAGCTGGGGAGTTTAAATTCAGTTTTTTTTTGAAAGAGCAATTTCTGTTGTGAATTTAGAAAAGGCAAATATGAAATAGTGAGGCAGGTACAAAAAAAAAAAGAGATGTTTAACTTCATTTGTCACATCCGAAACAGACCAGATGGACCAAATGGCTATATTCTGCTCCTATGTCTTATAGAAACCATGAACCATACAGCAAAATGTGTCATTTGTGTCAAATGACATCAGAGAGGATTGTGCTGTGTAGCCCACGATTGTCACTACACTTCCAGCATAACATGCCCATAACTCACTAACTCTAAGCTCTAAACAGAAAGTCTTTGGAATGTGGGAGGAAACTGGGACACCCAAAGGAAACTCATGTAGTTGCAGAGAGAACGTACAAACTCCTTACAGGCATCAGTGGGAATTGAACCTTATTGAAAGATGACTGGTGTTGTTTTGCTAACTGCTATGCCTCTGTGTTGCCCACTGATCTCCTTTAAGAAAGGTCATCTATCCACATTGTGACACAAGATCCATCACAACAGTTGTCTGCCAAGTTGCTCCAAATTACTCACTTAGACTCTAAATAAGAACGGACATTAAATACTGAGCAACATCACTGGTTTAAGGTGGCGCTTCTGAAGATGTGCACCAGTTTATTGGTAAATCACAAGTCAAGAAAAATGACTAAAAACATTACTTATAACATCTTTCATGAAGCAAATAGTGGTGAACTATTGCCGCAGACAGTGAGGAGGTAGATGGAGGTGAGGATGGTTCAGAGGATGAACAATGCTGGGCATTTCCAGGCATAACATGTTCAAGCCTCTACGTTCACAGACAGAGTTTGTATCACTACCAATGATGGAATGTGCGATTTGGAGAAGAGTCGATGCAGAAGACTTTCGATGCCCGACCACCTATCCTGGGTGTAAGGTTGGATCACTCTAAGAGCTGAGCCAATTTGGTGAGATCGAGACCAGCTTCGGGGCACCGGAAACCAGATCCTAGAACATGTCATTACTCAGTGCTCGGACAATTTAAACGCCAACTTAGATAGATTGGGACCTGAGCGTTTGGTACAGAGATGATGAGGGATGGGCTGATATTGTTTGCTCTCCTACGAATGTTTGTCCCTTTCCCTGTGGCACTGAGGCTTGAACTGAGCCAACTGTTGTGCGTTTCTGCCCCACTGCTGTGATGAACTGAGGTTTGGCTCAGGTGTATTCTGGCTGTTCCAGGAGTGGATCTGGGACTCAGTCTGGTTCGGGGTGTTGTTGGCTTGCTTCTATTGTTTGCAACATCTGTTTACTTCCCTCTCTTTCTCTGCGCAGTGGTTTTAGGTTTTTTTAAAAAATTGGGTTATTTGAGCTTCTTGCTGCCTGTAAGTGGACAAATCTCAAGGTGTATAACTCGTACATTCTTTGATAATAAATATGCTTTGAATCTATGTTGATGTGCACATCCTGTAGTGAATAAAAGAGTCCTGTGGAGCGCCATGGTAACATAGCAGTTAGCACAATGCTATTACAGCTCAGGGCATCAGAGTTCAGAGTTCAATTCCTGTATCCTCTGCAATAAAGTTTGGATATTCTTCACACATGCTTCCTCCCACAGTCTAAAGGTGTAACTGTTAGTAAGTGAATTGGTCATTGTAAATTGTCCTGAGAGTAGGCTATGATTAAATTGGTAGTTTGTTGTGCATGCAACTCTTTGGGTCAGAAAGACCTGTTCTGCACTGTATTTCTAAATAAAAAATAAAGAAATCATTTTTCTTCTCTCTGCAATTATTAAAAAAAAAGATTTGCACTACATCTCTGAAGCAGAAGCCCGTGTGGAGAACTGGGCTTGTTTGCAGCCTCCTGTTAATTTGATTTATAGAGTATTGTTTCCATAGAACCATAGAACATTACAGCACAGAAGCAGGCCCTTTGGTCCTTCTTTGATGTGACAAACCATTTTTCTGCATAGTCCCACTGACCTGCACCTGGTCCATATCCCTCCATACACCACTCATCCATGTACCTGTCCAAGTTTTTCTTAAATGTTAAAAGTGAGCCCGCATTTACCACTTAATCTGGCAGCTCATTTCACACTCCCACCACTCTGTGTGAAGCCCCCCCCCAATGATCCCAGTAAACTTTTCCCCTTCACCCTTAACCCATGTCCTCTGTTCTTTTTCTCCCCTAACCTCAGTGGAAAAAGTCCATGAGGACTTCCTTTGCTTCCAAAACTATGGGCCACTATAAATACGTAAAACTGCCTCTATTCAACCCTCACACTTTCCAAATGGAAGTGCTATTGAGATTTCTGCTAATCCAGGATTGAACCTGGAGTCTTTACCATTTTCTTAATCAATTAGCCGAATACATGATTTATTGTACTATATTCTAAAATGCAAAAAGCTTTGGATGAAGCTAGAATATCACACAAACCTGCCTCCCCTTCATGGGCTCTGTCTACACTTCTGTCTGACTTGGTATTGTAGTGTAGCGATGTGCTACACACAGCGCTGAAATAATGACACGCAGTCGGTAAGTTGTTTCGAGACTGGTTTGTTCAAACTTCGCGGCGCTGGCATTTAATCCCTAGCGCCCGCCTTCTCCGGGCAGAAATGACGTCAGAGGTGCATTACCAAAGTCTCCCCCCACGCGCTGGCTATTTGTGAGCTGGTTCGCCTGCGCAGAAAGTGGGTTGCCACATACCCCCCCCCCCCCAGAACAGGTGATGCACCCCCCAATGTCCACAGTCTGGATCAGCCTCTGTTTGGGCGGTCTGCCTCTGCGCCGCGGTACCTGAACTTCGACCGGCTGCGCCGTCCACATGGGTTGGTTTGAGTGCGTCCACCATGAAAACCTCCTCTTTCCCCCCAATGTCCAGAACGTTCGTGGACCTGTTGTTGTTGATTACCTTGAACGGCCCCTCGTACAGCCGCTTTAGCAGTGCCTGCTGTCTGCTCCTTCGTACTTTGTACAAACTTACAGTTCTGCAGGTCCTTGGGTACATGGGTCGGGGTCCATCCGTGCTGTGAAGTCGGTACGGGGGCCAGGTTGCCGAGCCTTTCGCGTAGTCTGCCCAGGACTGCTGCGGGTTCTTCCTTGTGCCCCTTTGGGGCTGGTATGAACTCTCCTGAGATGGCCAGGGGTGCACCGTACACCAACTCGGCCGATGAGGCGTGCAGATCCTCTTTGGGCGCTGTGCGAATTCCAAACAGGACCCAGGGAAGCTCGTCCACCCAGTTAGGTCCTCTCAGGCGGGCCATGAGAGCCGACTTCAAGTGACGGTGGAGGCGTTCCACTAGACCGTTTGACTGTGGGTGGTAGGCAGTAGTGTGGTGTAGCTGCGTTTCCAACAGGCTGGCCACAGCCAACCACAGGCTGGAGGTGAACTGGGTGCCTCTGTCGGAGGTAATGTGGGCCGGTACCCCGAAGCGTGCTACCCAGGTTGCGATCAGTGCTCGGGTGCAGGAATCGGCAGATGTGTCGGTGAGCGGGACTGCCTCTGGCCACCTCATGAACCGGTCTACCATAGTTAGGAGGTACCATGCTCCTTGGGACACTGGTAGGGGTCCCACGATATCCACATGAACCTCCGGTGGGTGGGTTCGAACTGCTGCGGCGGGGCTTTAGTGTGCCGCTGCACCTTGGCTGTTTGGCACTGCGCGCACGTTCTGGCCCATTCACTGACCTGCTTGCGAAGTCCGTGCCACGCGAACTTGCTGGAGACCAGCCGGACGGTTGTCCTGATAGATGGGTGCGCCAAACCGTGTATGGAGTCGAAAACTCGCCACCTCCAGGCTGCCGGGACGATGGTGCGAGGTTGGCCGGTAGCCACGTCGCACAGGAGGGTCCTCTCACCTGGGCCTACGAGAAAGTCCTGCAGCTGCAAACCCGAGACTGCATCTCATCTGCTGGGCATCTCATCGTCTGCCTGCTGCGCCTCCACCAGTGCTGTATAGTCCACCCCAGGGACAGAGCCTGGACAGCTGGTCTGGAGAATGTGTCCGCCACGATGTTGTCCTTTCCCGAGACATGCTGGATGTCCGTCGTGCACTCGGAGATGTAGGACAGATGTCACTGCTGGTGAGCCGACCAGGGATCAGACACCTTCATGAATGCGAAGGTCAATGGTTTGTGGTCCATGAACGCGGTGAACGGCCTGCCTTCTAAGAAGTACCTGAAATGCTGGATTACCAGATACAGTGCCAACAGCTCCCGGTCGAAAGCACTGTACTTGAGTTCGGGTGGTCGTAGGTGCTTACTGAAGAATGCCAAGGGTTGCCAGCGCCCCTCGATGAGCTGCTCCAGCACCCCACCGACTGCTGTGTCGGATGCATCCACCGTGAGGGCGGTCGGAACATCCGTTCTGGGGTGCACCAGCATCGCAGCATCTGCCAAGGCTTCCTTGGCTTTAACGAAAGCGGCCGCGGCCTCCTCGTCCCAAGTAATGTCCTTGCCTTTACCCGACATCAGGGTGTACAAAGGGTGCATGATACGGGCTGCTGAGGGGAGGAAACGGTGGTAGAAGTTCACCATACCAACGATCTCCTGTAGGCCTTTGACCGTGTTGGGCCGGGCAAAGTGGCGGATCGCGTCTACCTTGGCGGGCAGAGGTGTTGCCCCGTCTTTGGTAATCCTGTGGCTCAGGAAGTCAATGGTATCGAGACCGAACTGGCATTTGGCCGGGTTGATCATGAGGCCAAAGTCACTCAGGTGGGAGTAGAGCTGGCTGAGGTGGGACAGATGCACCTGGCGACTACTGCTGGCTATAAGAATGTCTTCAAAATAGAAGAACGCAAAGTCCAGGTCGCGTCCCACTGCATCCATTAGCCGCTGGAATGTCTGTGCGGCATTCTTCGGGCCGAACGGCATTTGGAGGAACTCGAACAGGCCGAACGGGGTGATAAGTGCTGTTTTGGGGATGTCTTCAGGGTGCACCGGGATTTGATGGTATCCCCGGACGAGGCCTACTTTGGAAAATATTCTTGCCCTGTGCAGGTTTGCTGCAAAGTCCTGTATGTGCGGCAGGGGGTAGCGGTCTGGAGTGGTAGCCTCGTTCAGTCTGCGGTAGTCGCCGCATGGTCTCCAGCCCCCAGCTGCTTTGGGCACCATGTGCAGGGGGGAGGCCCATGGGCTGTCGGACCTCCGTACGATCCCCAATTCTTCCATCCTCTTGAACTCCTCCTTTGCCAGGCGGAGCTTTTCCCAGGGGAGCCTTCATGTGCGGGCGTGGAGGGGTGGTCCCTTGGTCGGGATGTGGTGCTGAACCCCGTGTCTGGGCATGGCTGCCGTGAACTGCGGTGCCAGAATCGATGGAAGGTCCACCAGGATTCTGGTGAATTCTTTGTCTGAGTGTGATGGAGTCCAGGTGTGGGGCCGTCAACTTGGCTTCACCTAGGGAGAACGTCTGGAAAGTCTTGGCATGTACCAGTCTTTTCCCTTGCAAGTCGACCAGCAGGCTGTGAGCTCGCAGCAAGTCCGCCCCCAGGCGTGGTTGGGCCACGGCGGCCAGTGTGAAGTCCCACGTGAACCGGCTGGCACCGAACTGCAGCTGCACTGTGCGGGTGCCGTAGGTCCGTATCGTGATGCCGTTTGCGGTCCTCAGGGTGGGTCCTGGCTTCCTGTTGCGGGTGTCGTGCCCCGTCGGGGGCAAGACGCTGATCTCCGGTCCGGGTCGACCAAGAAGTGGCGTCCCGACTGTTTGTCCCAGACGTACAAGAGGTTGTCCTGGTGGCCAGCCGCCACAGTCATTAGCGGCTGCTGGCCCGGGTCCTGGCCCTTGCAGGGCGGGCAACAATGGCAGGCTTTGTGCCCCACCGCTGGTGGTAGAAACACCACTGTTCACTTGCCTCCTCACTCCTGCCTCTGTGTTGTGTGTGCCCCCCTGCCGGGCCTGGTCTGGTCCGCTGCTGGGCGCGTGGCCTGGTAATCTGACCAACGGATCTCTTGGCTCCCTCTTGTTCTCCCTCTTGGCTTTCCACAGCACATCTACCCAGGCCACCACCTTCCGGGGGTTGCTGAAATCTGCGTCGGCCAGCAGCAGATGAATGTCCTCGGGCAGTTGCTCTAGGAACGCCTGCTCGAACATGAGGCAGGGCTTGTGTCCATCAGCCAGGGCCAGCATCTCGTTCATCAATGCTGACGGCAGTCTGTCTCCCAAACCGTCCAGGTGAAGCAGGCGAGCACCCCGCTCACGCCGTGAGAGGCCAAAGGTCCCAATGAGCAGCGCTTTGAACTCTTCATATTTACCTTCTTCTGGGGGAGACTGTATGAAATCCGCAACCTGGGCGGCCGTCTCCTGGTCAAGGGCACTCACCACGTGGTAGTAACACGTGGAATCAGAGGATATTTGCCAAATCTGGAACTGGGCTTCTGCTTGGCTAAACTACACGCATGGTCGCAGCGTCCAAAAAGTTGGCAGTTTTAGCGAAACTGCGTGAACAGATGAAGAGTCGGTCATCTTCGGTCCAAATCCCGTTTGGACCGTCAGGGTCGCCAATGTAGCGATGTGCTACACACTGGTTTATTCAAACTTCGCGGCGCTGGCATTTAATCCCTAGCGCCCGCCCTCTCCAGGTGGAAATGACGTCAGGGGTGCATTACCAAAGTCTACCCCTGCGCGCTGGCTATTTGTGAGCCGGTTCGCCTGCGCAGAAAGTGCGTCGCCACAGTAGCCAACATAATCAAAGTGCCCTCCCATCCTGGGCATTCTCTCTTCTTGCCCCACCCCGTCTCCTATCTGATAGAAGATACAGAAGCCTGAAAGCACCAAGCTGAACGACAGCTTCTGTCCCACTGTTACAAGATTATTAAATGAAAATCTGTAGGATAAGATGGGCTCTTGCTCTCACAGTCTACCTAAGCATGGCCTTCCTTGCACTGTACTGCCTGCCTGTTTTTCCTCTGTCACTGCAACTACATTCCACATTCTGGTATTGTTTTCCCGAGTACTACCTCACCGTACTGACATAATGAAATAACCTGTACTGACAGCATGCAAAACAAAGGTTTTCATTATACTTCACTACATATGACAATAATAAACCAATTTAAGAATTTAAATAAGCCTGACTTTCCTTATTAGTTGTTACAAGAACATTTATGGTGATCCAATGATTTTATACAGAATCGAGTTGTCAGTTCAGTGCTTGTCTCAAGTTAAGTGTGTTCGTCCAGTAAGTAAGAACATTTAACAGATCTCTTGGGATGGTTTTCTATTGTCACTTTCAGATTATCTGCTCCCCATCCCAGCTACGGAATGCAGTGTAATGTGAGGAGACTCCAAAGGAGAATTACAAAATTTATCGACTGACTGAGCTCAGCTATTTTCCACTTTTACATTTGCCCTGAAGCAGGAACATGAGAATCGAGGAAGGCCATTCATTCTCTGGAGACTGTTCAGTCATTCAATCAGATCATGGCTGATCTATATCTCAGCTCTTATTGAGCTGCCTAAGGCCCATATCCTGCAATTACTTCCTATCAGCCCAGCGATCAAAAAAAATCAATCCATCACAATGTTGTAATATTCAATTTTCCCCAAGCCTTTTTGGGGGAAGAGCATCTGAGATTTTGTGCAAAGAAGCGATTCCTGACAAAACTTTTGAATCCTAATTTTTAAGGTTATACCCTTTAACTCTGGTCTCTCCAAACTACAAGCGATAACTTTTTTCTGTACAATCTTTCAAAGCACGTATCTAACAGTATTGATTTCAACATGGATTATGTAATATAATTCTGGATTATTTAATACATTTTCAGATTATTTAATATATTTTACATTCTCATTAGGGAAATTAAAATGTAAAGATGGAAATGGAAGGAGAAAACAACATCTTCCAATTTTTGACAGAGAGGAAGGAACTGTCCTCACCTACACAATTCGTACACCTTATCCTTGACTTCCCAGGAGGCCAAAAAAATTTGGCATGTCACCATGGAAAGCATCCCACTGGATATACCACAGCTTGTTGTGGCAAGTGCTCTGCCTGAAACCACAAGAGTCTGTAGAGATTTGTGGACATCTCAGCACATCATGGAAACCAGTCTCGCCAAACAAATTCTGTCTATACTTCAATAGGTCAGCCAGCAAAATCAAGACCTTAACCTCTCAGAAATTCCCTCTGCACCCCTCTCCCACAAGGCAGAAGGTACAAAAGGTGAAAGCACATACCACTAGGTTCAGGGACAGCTTCAATGCCACAATTGAATGGTCCCTTACCATGAAAAGATGGATTCCTGTCCTCACAATTTACCTTATTATAGCCTTGAACATTAATGTCTGCCTGCACTGACCTTCCTCTGTAAATGTGACACTTTATTCTGCATCCTTCGTTGTTTTCCCTTGTGGCAGTTCAACACTTGAAATGACATGATTTTATGAATGACATACAAAGTTTTTCACTGTACAATAAATCAATTTATATTTAAGACGCACATTTAAGATAAGTAACCAACCCTTTGAAATATATTCTTGTCTAAGAGATAGAGGGAGCTGGTATATTCTAAGCAACACAAACAAAATGCTGGTGGAGCTCAGCAAGTCAGGCAGCAACCATGGAGGGAAATAAACAGTTGATGCTTCAGGCCTGGACCCTTCATCAGGACTAGAAAGGAAAGTTCATAAAGCTCAACCTGGGGAGAAAGATACTGCCTCTGAATCATAAAAATCTCTATCAGGTCTTTCGTCAGCCTCCGCCACTCCAGAGAAAATAACAAGACCACAAGTTACAGGAGCATAATTAGCCCATTTCATCATGGCTGATCCATTTTCCTCTCATCACCACTCTCCTGCTTTGTCCCCATAACTCTTCATGCCCTGACTAATCAAGAATCTATCAACATCTGCCTTAAATATACCCAATAACCTGGCCTCCACCGCTGCCTGTGGGAATGAATTCCACAGATTTGCCACTCTAAAGCTAAAAAATTCCCCCTCATCTCCATTCTAAGTGGACACCCCTGTATTCTGGTCCTAGAATCCCTCACCATAGGGAACATCCTTTCCACATGCAGGGTTTACCCAACCTCTCCTCATGTCCTCTAATCCACACAGCATTCTAGTAAACCTCTTCTACATCCATCCCAAAGAATCAAATCCTTCCTGTAATGGGATGACTAGAAATGCATGGATGTGAAAGAAATGATACAAGTCAAAGCACTATTGCTTCATGCAAATTTTTTCTGACACATTATATACCATTGTAAATCAGTAAAAAAACAATAAAATAACATAAACCTTGCTAAAAATAGAAAGAGTCCTAACTTAATACAAATGGAGTACATTGCTTTTACACAGTGGCAACAGGACCACTGACAAAGCATGTAAATGCCAAGTGAAATTATTGCTTTTGCTTTTTTTTTATAAAATGCAACTTGGATGAACAATGGTTTGTGCCATTTTCTGCTCAGTGTATGACACCATGCAGATGGAATATCGTTGGAAGAAGCAGTGATTTGATACCGATGGCATTTAAAGCAGCTGGAGGAGGGAGAAGGTGAGATAAAACTGAAAGGAAAAATGTGATTGTCAAGGCTATGTCAGAGGAAGCAATGAGAGAAATGCTGCAATACAGTTGGATTGTTTCCAACTCTGAATCTGTGTAGGGTCAACAAAATAAGCTGCCAGTGAAAAACACACTTTACAAATTTAATTATTGAATATATGATGTGGAATTCACTGCTGGACAAAGGATTGTGGAAGCACAATCGATTTCAAAATTCAAAGTTAAATTTATTACCAAAGTCATATCATGCATGTCGCCATATACTACACAGAGAAACAAAAAGATACAATAAAATCATTGATGAAAAACGCATATAAACAAGGACAAACAACCAAAGGACATAAAACAAACTGTACAAAAACAATTAATAACAATAAGTAATAAAATAATATTGAGAACATGAGTCATAAGAGTCCTTGAAAGAGAGTCCACAGGTTTTGGAATAATAATTTTCAAATACAAATTGGCTGTGTCCTTGAAAATGCAAAATATTCTGGGCTCTGAGCAAAGGGTAGTTGAGTGAGGCTGTCTTTAAAGTCTATCCAAGGAGCTAACAAAGTCATTATGGGACATACAACCTTAATTTTCTTTGCAAAATTCCTTGAATATTTATTGTCCGTTTTCTTTTCCCTTCTAAAGGCTTCTACTTCTGACTCATTTGCTGCTTTGCTCCCTTGTTTGTGATTAGATTCCCTATTATTTTGATCTCCCTTCTCCAGAGCGGGCCAGAGGATAATGACTGGGAACTGGAAGCATGCTCACCCAGGTCCTGGGACAAAGCATTTAAACACGTCTCCCACTGTTGTTGCCACCTTACTCAACAATAGTCACAAATGAAAGCTTTGAAGCATTTTTTTGTTGAATACAAGTATCTCAGAGGTACATTAAGCTGGTATAATGTGACTTCTGTCAAGTAAACTCCCAAACTCCAATCATAAAGTATGAACTCATTAAGTATAAACTTGCTATTTCCAATATTTCTTTCCTTCCTCCGCACTTATAAAGCTAGAAAGCACACCCACACACAAATATTAATTAAGATCATTAAAACTAGCAAATACAGTAAATAATTAAAATATTTCTACCTCTGAGTCATTGAAATGAGGGAGGAACAGGTTTGGAACACATTTTACCCAGAGGATACTACATTCTGGAAGCCATGGATTCACACCAAAGTTCAAAGCTCCAAAGGGACCCGTCATTTACTCTCTGCTTTCTTTTTGTATTTCACCTTTCAAAATACAACTCCTCACATTTTTATTTGTACATACCACTGCTCCACCTACATTTCTAATATATCTATTGACAATCGTCCTCACTGTTCACAACAACACCAACTTTCATGTCATCTACAGATTTATTAGTCAGACCACCTATATTTCTACCCAAATAATGAAAATATATTATATGCAACAGATGCCCCTATGAAGCATGGCTGGACTCAGATCTCCGGTCAGAAAAGCATCTGTCCGCCACTACACTGTCTTCTATGATCAAGCTGAATTGTGATCTAATTTATCAACTTCCTGTCGATCTCTTATGATCTCATGGCTTACCTTGAGGATCCTTTGTTGTGGACAACTTCCACTGACTTACCCTAATCAATCATCTCAAGTTCAAGATCAAGTTTCTGGCTGTACATATATACAGCCAAATGAAACAACGTTCCTCTGGACCACAGTGCACCCACAAGACATGCACACACAGCACATAAATCAAATTATTACCATTCAAAATGCATGTAGTGCACAGCATAGGTAAACAGTAAACAGCTTGCTGTGTTAGCAATGAGACCTTGGTGGGGACAGGGTATTCATTGGTCTCACAGCCTGAGGGAAGAAGCTGTTACCCAGTCTGGCAGTCCTAGTCCTGATGCTCCTGTACCACCTTCCTGCTGGTAGTGGGACAAAGCGATTGTGGGATGGGGCTGGGGCTCGGGATCCTCAGTAATGCTTTGGGCCATCTTTGTCTCTCACTGACAGCCATATTGACCATTGTTACAAATTCAATGGTTTGCCAAATGTGAGTAAGCCCTATTCCAGTCGAATCTTGCAGCACATCCTATAATTACTTGGTTTGATCCTTTTGTCCTTCTTAAACAAAGCAAAAACATTGGTGTTTCTCCTGTCTTCTGGCACTTCACCTGCAGCAAAAGACTCAAATGTCTCTATCAAAGCCCCATTAACCTCCCCTGAGTTTTCCTCAGTATCCTAGCATATATCCTACCAGGTCCTGGAAAATCATCCACCTTAAAGTCATTCATGAGACCCGACACCTCTTCATTCTTAAGACGTACAAAAAAGCTGGATGAACTCAGCAGGTCGGGCAGCATCCGTTGAAAGAAGCAGTCAACGTTTCGGGTTGAGACCCTTCATCAGGACAGCATTTGACCACAGCATCTGCAGTGCACTTTGTGTTTACATTTCATTCTTAATATTGGCATGTCTTATAACTACTAACTTACTTCTCACCTAACAGACCTCACCTATATCCATATCCAAATTAGTTTCCTTGGTGGGTACTGGTGTACTCACTCACTTCGTCAAGCTCTATACAAATGTAAATCCCATCTGTTTTCTTTGCAGATATAACCTTTCCCACCTATCTTGGTTTTAAGATATGGATAAATTAACTTGGGATTTTACTTAATCTAACCTGCCAAAAACATTTTATGGCCAATTTTATCCCTCTAATTCCTAGCTATGTTATTTCTTGGTTACTTTATATTCCTTAAGTGCCCTGTCCAGTTTCAGCTTCCTCAACCTTATAAAAGCTTCCTTTTACTTTTTGATTAAACTTACAATATCTCTTGTCATCCAAGGCTCCTGAACCTTGCCATCCTTATCTTTCATCCTCACAAGAACATACTGGAGCTGAACTCTAATTAACTGTCTTTTTAAAAGATTCCCATGGGGATTTACTTTCAAACAGCTGCTCCCAATCTACCTTCCCCAGTTCCTGTTGTAAACAGCATTTTCACCTGAGGACCATTCTTATCCTTATCCATGACTATATTAAAACTAATTATTGCCATTCTTCTGAAAATGCTCCCTCATTGAAACTGTTCACCCGGCCAGACCCATTATGTCATCTCAGGCAAACAGGAAAAAGTTATTCTCCTATAATTAATCATCTTTGTAAAACTCCTGTGAATACTCAGTTTGTTAGCTATCACATCAAGGAGTCATAGAGTTGTACAGCGCAGAAGAAAGGCCATTTAGCCTATCACATCAATTCATCTCATTGTACTTACCCATACTAGATCTGCATTTGGTCCACAGGCTTTACGGCTATACATCCTCAAATCTGTGACAAGGGCCATAATCAGAATAAGGTCATTTACGGTGTACCATTTCCCAACATAGAAAGCTGGTCATCAATGAAAAATTGGGGAAAAGTAAATAAAAAATTTTGACTTAATTAATTTGATCAATGACATGAAAGCTGGCATAACTTCGTGTCCAGTGACCTGAATTAACTCAAGGTTCTTATATCAATGACCTTTAAGTGATAATTAAGCCAATTATTACTTTCTAGTGGCATATTGAGAGTTGCTTTTAAATTCATGTATTAATTGATATTCACCAGGCACATCAAGGGTTCTGGCTAATGAAATTGAGAACCTTGGTGTTAATTACATTCCCATATGTTAATATTAATTGATATGTATTTAAATAAGGGCAGGCAACAAGCAGAAGCATTCTCCTTGACGACAAAGAGGACCCTGCCTGCTATCGCTGAATGAAGTGGATTTTTAACAGAATTATATTTAATGTAAAATGACCTAATTCAATCCACAGATTGAAGCAAGATGTTTGCTACTGCCTGAAACCACATCAAACCAGAAACAGAACAAAACTAATAAAGGCTTCACGTCACTCAGGAAAAAAGTGAGAACCCACGCGCTTGCAGCATTCAGATATTTGTTGGTTTCAAAATCACTCAACAAAATCAGAAAATAGTTTCTCACTGACTGCCATCTTTCGGTGGCATTCCTGCCTCTGAGTCAAGTGGCTGCAGGTTTAAAGCTCACCCCAGAACCACAGCACATAACCTGAGCTGACATTTCAGGACAGTGAACAGTGACACTGTGTTGTGTTACGTGTTAATACAGGACTTTTTCTTCATAAATGAAGAATATGGAATTTACACTGTGGCTACTTTATTAGGCATACCTGTACACCTGCTTGTTAATGCAAATATTTAATCAGCCGATCATGTGGCAGCAACTCAATGCATGAAAGCATGCAGATATGGTCAAGAGGTTCAATTGTTTAGATCAAACATCAGAATGGAGAAGGAATGTAATCGAAGTGACTTTGACCATCAAGAGATTGTTGCAGCCAGTTGTGATGGTTTACGTATCTCAGAAACTGCTGATCTCTGGGATTTTCATGCACAACAGTCTCTAGAGTTTACGGGAATGATGTGAGAAACAAAAGAAACATCCATTTCTGTGGGCAAAAAGCCTTGTTAATGAGGGATATCAGAGGAGAATGGCCAGACTGGTTCAACCTGACAGTATAACATAGCAAAGATGAGCAGGAAGCCAGACGATTGGGAAAATTTAAAGAGCAACAGAAGATAACTAAAAAGGCAATAGGGGCAGAAAAGATGAGATACAAAAGTAAGCTAGCCAAGAGTATAAAGGAGGATAGTAAAAGCTTCTTTACGTATGTGAAGAGGAAAAAATTAGTTAAGACCAAAGTTGGGCCCTTGAAGACAGAAACAGGTGAATTTATGGGGAACGAGTTGAACAGGTACTTTGGATCTGTTTTCACTAGGGAAGACACAAACAATCTCCCAGATGTAATAATGGGCAGAGGACTTAGGGTAACGGAGGAACTGAAGGAAATTCGCATTAGGCAGAAAATGATGTTGGGTAGACTGATGGGACTAAAGGCTGATAAATCCCCAGGGCCTGATGGTCTGCATCGCAGGGTACTTAAGGAGGCGGCTCTAGAAATCGTGGACGCATTGGTAATCATTTTCCAATGTTCTATAGGCTCAGGATCAGTTCCTGTGGATTGGAGGGTAGATAATTTTTTAAGAAAGGAGGGAGAGAGAAAACAGGGAATTATAGACCAGTTAGCCTGATATCAGTGGTGGGGAAGATGCTGGAGTCAATTATAAAAGATGAAATAGTGGCACATTTGGATAGCACTAACAGGATCGGTCCGAGTCAGCATGGATTTACGAAGGGGAAATCATGCTTGATTAATCTTCTGTAATTTTTTGAGGATGTAACTATGAAAATGGACAAGGAAGAGTCAGTGGATGTAGTGTACCTGGACTTTCAGAAAGCCTTCGATAAGGTCCCACATAGGAGATTAGTGGGCAAAATTAGAACACATGGTATTGGGGGTAGGGTACTGACATGGATAGAAAATTGGTTGGCAGACAGGAAACAAAGAGTAGTGATTAACGGGTCCCTTTCAGAATGGCAGGCAGTGACTAGTGGGGTACTGCAAGGCTCGGTGCTGGGACCGCAGCTATTTGCAATATACATTAATGATTTAGATGAAGGGATTAGAAGTAACATTAGCAAATTTGCAGATGACACAAAGCTAGGTGGCAGTGTGAAATGTGAGGAGGATTTATGAGAAATGCAGGGTAACTTGGACAGGTTGGGTGAGTGGGCAGATGTATGGCAGATGCAGTTTAATGTGGATAAATGTGAGGTTATCCACTTTGGTGGCAAGAACAGGAAGGCAGATTACTATCTGAATGGCGTCAAGTTAGGAAAAGGGGAAGTACAACAAGATCTAGTGTCCTTGTTCATCAGTCACTGAAAGTAAGCGTGCAGGTACAGCAGGCAATGAAGAAAGCTAATGGCATGTTGGCCTTCATAACAAGGGGAGTTGAGTATAGGAGCAAAGAGGACCTTCTGCAGTTGTACAGGGCTCTGGTGAGACCACACCTGGAGTAGTGTGTGCAGTTTTGGTCTCCGAATTTGAGGAAGGACATTCTTGCTATTGAGGGAGTGCAGTGTAGGTTCACGAGGTTAATTCCTGGGATGGCGGGACTGTCATATTTTGAAAGATTGGAGCGACTGGGCTTGTATACACTGGACTTTAGAAGGATGAGAGGGGATCTGATTGAAACATATAAGATTATTAAGGGATTGGACACGCTAGAGGCAGGAAACATGTTCCCGATGTTCGGGGAGTCCAGAACCAGAGGACACATTTAAGAATAAGGGATAGGCCATTTAGAACGGAGTTGAGGAAAAACTTTTTCACCCAGAGAGTTGTGGATCTGTGGAAAGCTCTGCCTCAGAAGGCAGTGGAGGCCAATTCTCTGGATGCTTTCAAGAAAGAGTTAGACAGAGCTCTTAAAGATAGCAGAGTCAAGGGATATGGGGAGAAGGCAGGAATGGAGTACTGATTGTGGATGATCAGCCATGATCACAGTGAATGGTGGTGCTGGCTCAAAGGGCCAAATGGCCTACTCCTGCACCTATTGTCTATTGTCTATTGAAGGCAACAGTAATTCAAATAACCATGTGATACAACAGCAGTGTGGAGAAGACCATCTCTGAACATGTAACACATTGAACCTTGAAGCAGCAGAAGACCACTAATATAGACTTAGTGGCAACTTGATTACGTACAGGAGGTGACTAATAAAGAGGTCACTCAGTATAGTTTAGTGCAGCACTGAAGAGGCTCTCCATACTCACAATGCCTGTGCTGATCATAATAACAAATTAAACTAACCTCTCCTGTCTGTACATTATCCATACCCTCCATACCCTGCAGATTCATGTGTCTATCTAAAAGTCTCTTCAATGCCATTATTATCTCTACTTCTACAACCATCTGAAAAGATTATTCTAGGCAGCCACCACTCTCTGGGTGAAAAAAAACTTGCTCCACACATCCCTTTTAAGCTCCACCCCCCCACCTTAAAGATAAACATAAACTTTACTTCATATTACACGTGTTTCATGACTTCAGGATTTCTGAAACATATGCTCAGTGGCCATTTTATTTGCTACTCCTGGTCATTTACTTAAGTATTAAATCAGCCAATCTCGTGTTAGAAACTCAATGCATAAAAACACAAGAGGTTCAGAACAAAAATCAGAACGGGGAGGAAATGTGATCTAAGTGACTTTGACTATGGAAGGATCGTTGGTGCCAAACGGTGATTTCCTGTAATTTTCACGCACAACAATCTTGACAGTTTACAGAGAATTGTGCAAAACAAAAAATCCTGTCTGCAGCAGTTTTGTGGTGAAAACACCTTGTCAATGAGAGAGGTCAGAGGACAATGGCCAGACTGGTTCAAGCTGACAGGAGGGAGACAAGAGGCCAAATAACAAAGCGTCACAACAGAAGACCATCTCTGAATACACAACCCTCCTGACGAAGGGTCTCGGCCCGAAACGTCGACAGCGCTTCTCCCTATCGATGCTGCCTGGCCTGCTGTGTTCTACCAGCATTTTGTGTGTGTTGTTGTTTGAATTTCCAGCATCTGCAGATTTCCTCGTGTTTGAACCTTGAAGATTATGGGTTACAGAAGCAGAAGACCATGAACTTAAACTCAGTAGCCACTTTATTAAGTATAAAAGGTACCCAATAAAGTAGCCACTGAGTGTATAGATAAGTGTAGTTGAAAATGTTGGCAACAATGTAACATGGAGAATTATCATAGATAATTTGCATTTTACTATGAGGAAATGACATGTCAAATTGGTGTAAGTGATGTTCAGTCAAGACTAACTGTTTACAATATAATGGGTTATATCTCAGGAAATAACAATTTGGAATGAGGCAATTGAACAATTTGAGACATAATCAAAAATAACAGACTTTGGTCTTACAGCACAGAAGTAGATCTTTTATTGTTCATGGTAAAGCATGACCAGGAGGCTCAAATTGATTGGATGTGCTTTGAACTCCACGTTAGAAATTTAGCTTAATTAACTTCAACGTGATATAACAAGGTGATTTTTTAATTTTGCCTCTCCTCTGAAATAAATTGCCAGGATATAACAGTGAGGAGTTAATTCAGTGGGCAGCGCTGCTGCCTTTATGTTAGATGTTAGTGAGTTCCTGTTCCTTTCCAGATATAAAGCTGCATAATTCAGGGTGACAGTAGCTCAGTGTTTGAGGAACATTGGAAGTCCTTGCTTCAAGTAAGCAGCAAATCCAAGACATTTCAAGCAAAGTGTATGGTTACATTAAAGATTGTATTCATTCACCTGATCTATAGGCTTCAGAATTATATATGCCTCTATAAGATCTTCCCTCATTCTCCTGACTTATTCAACCTATTCCTTTAACTCAAGTCCTTAAGTTCTGGCAACTTCCATGTAAATTTTCTTTGCACTCTTTCAAGCATATTGACATCTTTGTTGTAGGTAGGTGACCAAACCTGCACACAACACTCCAAATTTGGCCTTTCTGGCATATTATACAACTTCAATATAATATCCCATCTCTTGTATTCAATACTTTGATTTATGAAGGCCAAAGTTCCCAAAGCTTTCTTTATAACGCTGTCTATCTACCTGTGACACCATATGATGTTAGTTTAACACAAAGTTGTCAGAAAAATTTCTAAGGTATTTAATATTAGCCTGAAAAATATTTCCACAAACATTTTATAGAATACACAATTCAAGTTCAAGTTTATTGTCATCTGACTGTACATATATACAACCAAACAAAACAACATTCCTCTGGAGCACGGTGTGCCCACACAACATACATTAAACACAGCACATAATCCAAAATATTAAACTATAAATAAGCATGCAGTAACAGTAAGCAGTAAATAGCTCATTGTCTGTACGATGAGACCTCGGTGGTGGCAGGGTATTCATAACTCTCACAGGCTGAGGGAAGAGCCTGTTACCCTGTCTGACAGTCCTAGTCCTGATCCATCTGCACCTCCTTCCTGGTGGTAGTGGGTCAGAGAGATTGTGGGATGCATGGTAGGGATCCTCAGCAATGTTTTGGGCCCTTCATCTATAACACTATAAAATGTCACAAATCATGGGGAGGGAGACCCCAATGATCATTCACCCTTCATAGCCTGTTGAATATTTATCACTAATCACTGACACTAAAAATGCATGTTATTTTTAATCTTTATCACAATGCCGTTTATAGGAACTTCGTATGCACCAATTGGTTCTCAAGTAAGTATTATTTCTATTACTGTTGCTGATTGGCTCTAGTATTTTGGAATAATATTAGATGTAAACCCTTCTGTACAATCATTTTATCCAAAGGATATTTGAGTGGAGAGAGCTTCACAGACCATTTAGCAACTTTCAGTCATTCCCTGCCCTGGATATTCTCTATAACATATTCCGATTAGATGACAGCTGTAAGGTAAAATGCTTGAAAAATGCTGATAGCAGGGAAGTCTGTTATGTAAAGGAGAAGCAAGCCGGTTATATAGGACCTTTGAGAAAGTGATAATCCAAGTGCATAAGACGTTACTACAGTGACATTATCCTAATATCAGAATTGTTCACAGTTTGTTGAACAATAGAAAAAAAGGCTTGTTGTCTACTCTAGTGAGATATAGATTATATTAATTTAGCAGTTTCCATGACAACATTCTAAGGTGTCATCTATCACGTTTAATAGTGTCTCATGATTCTCATGTCCAATATCTTCTCTCAGTTGGCAGTTACTAAGTAGGAACAGCAGTAGCTCAGTTAATCCTGCAGGTCTGTTCCACCATCTCATCAGTCCAGGGCTGAAGTTTGGGACAACTTATCACTTACATCTACCCTGTACATCTATCAGATTTTCACTCCTAAAAGACACAGTTTTAATTTTTTGATTATGTCCCCACCATCATAGAAATTGTAGAAGTGGAAATTATTTCTGTCTATTTTATCAGTTCCCTTCAATATCCTGAAAATTCTCACCAAATTATTTTCCTCCTTTCAAGGAACACAGTCCAAATTTTGATAATTTCTGTAATGTATATTCAATAACAAATATAGGGGTCTGATTACATATGTAATGTTTGAACTTCAAAGTCAAAGTAAATTGATTATCAAAGTACACATATGTCACCATATACTACCCTGAGATTCATTTTCCTGTGAGCAGTTACAAGAAAATAAAGAAATACAATAGAATTTCTGAAAAACTATACATAAATAAAGACTGACAAACAACCAATGTGGAGAAGACAAATAGAGAAGTTTTATGTGACATGAGTCGTTGAATCCTCGAAAGTGAGCCTGCCCATTGTAAATCAGTTCAGGGTTGTGGTGAGTGAATTTGCTACCAGTTTGGTTCTGGAGCCTAATGGTTGTCGGGTAATAACTTGAACATAGTGCTGTGAGACCCAAGGCTGTTGTACTTCATGGCTGATAGCAGTTACAAGAAGACAGCATAGCCAGGATGGTGGAGGTTCTTGATGATGGACGCTGCTTTCTTGTGGCAGTGCTCCATGTAAAAGTGCTTAATGGTGGGGAGGGCTTTGTCTGTGATAGGCTCGGCTGTATTCACCAACTTCTATAGACTTTTCCATTGCTGGATAAAGGTGTTTGCATTCTAGGCTCTGATCCACCAATCAGTCCACACTCCACTGTGCACCCATAGAAATTTTTCAAAGTTTTATGTGACATGCCGAATCTACATAAACTTCTAAGAAAGTAGAGGCACTATCATGCCTTCTTTGTGATGGCACTTTGGAGGTGCCAGTAATCTTTAAGTAGGAAAACTAGGATCTTGGAAAAAAGGTATTATAAACTAAAAGTGGTGAAAGACGGCATTGTACTGATATTACAACATTATCATTATGTTCTATGTCTTTGTATCTTGCATATCATGGTAGCTTAATTTCTAGAAGGATAATTCACAGGTTTAAAGCATTCAACTTTTATTTTAGTTAAATTAATTAATGAAGTTTAGAAATTTTAAAATTCGTTATGGTAATACAAACCATAAACCTTTTCTTAAAACTTGACCTCTTCACTAATGAACTATTGGGAAAGAAATTTGTTTTCCTACATTTGACATAGTGTGATTAATATATAAATGCACTCAGAACTGTTTTCACAAACCATTCAATCTGTGACAATTAGAAATGGGGAAAAGATAGTAACTCTGCCTGCAACTTGTTCCATTTGGTTGGATTTTCCCATTATGGCTTCAGGCATTCTGCAGTTCGGAGTTCAATTCTGGGGCCATTCTGTAAGGAGTTTGTATGTTATCACCATGAAATGCATGGACTTTCCCTGTGTGGTCCGGTTTCCTCCCATAGTCCAAAGATGTACCAAGTAGGTTAATTGGTCATTGTAAATTGTCCTGTGATTAGGTTAGGGTTAATTGGGTTTGTCGTGGGTTGTTGGTATGGCATGGCTCGAAGGACCGGAAGGATTTAAATAAATAAATAGTTTCTCTCAGGAAAATTTCTTTGACTACAAGGCTATCATTCAGTTCAAGTTCAAATTTATCATCATAGGCAGGGTGTAAATGCCAGGAAGATTAGTAGCACAGTGTATTGTGAATGTAAATTTAGTCAAATTAAATTAGCATAAATTATGCATAATTTAAAAGACAAAATAAACAAAAATCGACATTACAATATTAGTGCGAGTTGAGGGAAGTATAATCCTAGATAGAATAGAAGATTTTCATGTCACTTCAAGAATCTGATATCAGTGGAGAAGAAGCTGTTGATGAACTTTGAGGAAGTGTGGGTTTTCAGGCTCCTGTACCTCATGCATGATGGCAACATTGAGAAGAAGGTGTTGCCTGGATGGGTGGGGATCCTTTGTGATGGACTTAACAATCCCGAAATATCACCTTTGTCATTACAGTAATCAACATAGAATGTCCTGCAATTCTTTTGGGAGAGTAATACCAAGGATCCTGTGGGATGGTTTCTCAGGCAGATTGTCAAAAATCATTTAGCAGAAGGTCGCCCTGCTAGATCTTATCAACAGACAGCAAGGCCTTGCTTGACTGGCAGTGAGACAAATCCTCCTTATTAAATCCCTTGAATACAGATGGCATCTCACATGCAGTACATGCTGTCCTCAAAGCAGTTCCTACGAGGATGAGATGGTCACCCACTTTGTAGACTGCTGATCTACAAACAATGCCTGCTAAATGAAGTAGGGGCCTTATGAGGGTTCATGCAAGCAGCTAGGCTACAGAGGACTCTATAATGTACGGGCTGTCCCTGGAGACCTGCAGCAAGACAAATGCTGAAGATCATGAACACTGTGGAAGATCTACCTGAAATTTGTTGGTCACCGATGCAACAAGATGTCCATGAGTTAATGCTGCCCCCTGGCACATTATAACCTGCAGGGGAATGCACTGAAGCTTGGTGCTGCCAACACACCAGCTTTGTGGGGGAGGACTGCAGTCTGAGGTCCTTCTTTTTCTGGACATCGAGAGGCCAAGTCCTGTGTAAGTGTTGAATATCATTGAGGGAGGCTGCATTAAGTCAAGTCAAGTAAAGTCACTTTTATTGTCATTTCGACCATAACTGCTGGTACAGTGCATAGTAAAAATGAGACAATGTTTTTCAGGACCATGTGTTACATGACACAGTACAAAAAACTAGACTGAACTACGTAATAAAAAGACAACACAGAGAAAGCTACACTAGACCACAGACCTACACTGGACTGCATAAAGTGCACAAAAACGGTGCAGGCATTACAATAAATAATAAACAGGACAGTAGGGCAAGGTGTCAGTCCAGGCTTCAGGTATTGAGGAGTCTGATAGCTTGGGGGAAGAAATTGTAATATAGTCTGGTTGTGAGAGCCCGAATGCTTTGGAGCCTTTTCCCAGATGGCAGGAGGGAGAAGAGATTGTATGAGGGGTGCATGGGGTCCTTCATAATGCTGTTTCCTTTGCGGACGCAGCGTGTAGTGTAAATGTCCGTAATGGCAGGAAGAGAGACCTTGATGATCTTCTCAGCTGACCTCACTATCCACTGCAGGGTCTTGCAATCCGAGATGGTGCAATTTCCGAACCAGGCAGTGATGCAGCTGCTCAGGATGCTCTCAATACAACCCCTGTAGAATGTGATGAGGATGGGGGGGTGGGAGATGGACTTTTCTCAGCCTTCGCAAAAAGTAGAGACACTGCTGGGCTTTCTTTGCTATGGAGCTGGTGTTGTGGGACCAGGTGAGTTTCTCCGTCAGGTGAACACCAAGAAACTTGGTGCTCTTTACGATCTCTACTGAGGAGCCATCAATGTTCAGTGGGGAGTGGTCGCTCCATGCCCTCCTGAAGTCAACAACCATCTCTTTTGTTTTGTTCACATTAAGAGACAGGTTGTTGGCTCTGCACCAATCCGTTAGCCACGGCACCTCCTCTCTGTAAGCTGACTCGTCGTTCTTGCTGATGAGACCCACCACGGTCGTGTCATCGGCGAACTTGATGATATGGTTCGAGCTGTGTGTTGCAACACAGTCGTGGGTCAGCAGAGTGAACAGCAGTGGACTGAGCATGCAACCCTGGGGGGCCCCTGTGCTCAGTGTGATGGTGTTGGAGATGCTGCCTCCAATCCGGACTGACTGAGGTCTCCCAGTCAGGAAGTCTAGGATCCAGTTGCAGAGGGAGGTGTTCAGGCCCAATAGGCTCAGCTTTCCAATCAGTTTCTGAGGGATGATTGTGTTGAATGCTGAAATCATCAACTGTTCACTATCTTCCATAGATGCTGCCTGGCCTGCTGAGTTCCTCCAGCATTTTGTGTGTGTTGCTTGATTTTCCAGCATCTGCAGATTTTCTCTTGTTGATTTTTATGAATATAGATTCACTTTGATAAAATAAACATCACCCCAAATCCCTTGAATAAATAACAAAATTAAAAAGGTGTTTGTTTGCCTGTCACAACCACAATATTCTAAAAACACCTGAACATCAAACAGTATAGATATAAACCAGTCGCTTGGGGCAGATGGGGCTCATCAATTCATCTAGGAGGAGAAAAACTCTGACCTCAATCCTGCCATTTTGCTCTACCCACTCATGTGGAAGTCTTCAGAAGTAAACCCAGAGGAAAAAATCTGTAGCTGGAGTCCCTTGTGCAGTCCTACGTTGAATTAAACGCCAACTGACAACTCCCACAATGCCACCGGTACCAAATTGTATTGGTCTCTGCTGTCCCTTTGGATTCATCAGCTACATGGTGGGGGTGGGGGGAGCCTACTGCATATGCAATAGCTTGTTCTCCATATCGTACTGCTCTGGTTTACGTATCATATAGACTAGTGGGATGCAACATCCATGGTTCACCCCAACCAACAGAGGGTCTCAACTTATTGCCTACAGTGAAAATATTTACCATTTCCAGTTGGATAATCAATAAGCTTATGGAGATGCAGGTGAATACTCCTGGATTACAGACTACCTGTCCAGACGGCCACAGTATGTGAGATTGTAGAGCTGTGTATCAGACACTGTGGTTAGTAGCACAGGGGACCTCAGGGCACTGTCCTGTCCCCATTCTTGTTTATTGTCTATATCTCGAATTTCAGATATAACTCCACTTGCAGAAGTTGCCGGATGATTTGGCATTTGTGGGCTGTATCAGCCAGGTTCAAGAGGCTGAGTACAAAAGACTGCTGTGTAACTTTGCTGGGTGGTGTGGGCTGAATATCTGCAGCTCAACATCACAAAGACAGAGGAGTTGGTGGTGGAAGGTGAAAGCACCCTGCATTCCCATCTCCATCAGGGGAACAGATGTGCAAGTTGTCCAGGACTACAAATACCTGGGAATTCACCTCAACAATAAACTGGGCTGGACTAAAAATACAGGGGACAGACCCAACTGTACTTCCTGGGGAGCCTCCGGTCATCCAACGTCTGCAGTACTATGCTGCAGATGTTCTACAACTCAGTGGTGGCCAGCAATCTATTCTACACTGTGGTCTGCTGGGGCAGCAGGGTGAGAGCAGCTGACACCAAGAAGATCGATAAACTCGTCAGGAAGAATGGTCCTGTTCTGGGGGTGGAACTGGATTCCCTGGTGGTTGTGTCTGAGAGGAGAAATGCTGCAGAAGCTACGGAGCATTATGGACAATCCCTTGCACCCCCTCCATGACGTACTGAACAAACAGAGGAGACCCTTTAGTAACAGACTGATTCTACTGAGGTGCACCACTGAACGCCACAGGAGATCCTTTCCCTCTGTGACTATACGACTGCAACTCCCCCTCCTTCAGTATAGAAGTAATATAGTGTCACTGCACATCTCTATTTTGCTCTGTTACTTTTTAATGTGCATTTTGTATTCTTGTTCATACTTCAATGCTTACATTTTGTATTTTAAAGTATCTGTTTCTGACTAAGCAACCGTACAACAATAACTTCCTTCAAAATAAATAAATTTTTATCTTATCTTATCTTATCTTATCATTATGTACTGTGCAGTATGTCATGGACAATCATGGTCTTTCCATGACCATTATTGTTCTTGGCAAATTTTTCCACAGAAATGGTTTGCCATTGCCTTCTTCTGGGCAGTATCTCTACAAGATAATGACCCCAGGCATTATCAATACTCTTCTGAGATTGTCTACCTGGCATCGGTGATCACATAACGAGGACTTGTGATCTGCACCAGGTGCTCATACGACCATCCACTGCTTGCTCTCACAGCTTCACGACACCGATCATGAGGGGGGTGTTAAGTAGGTGCTTAGGTAGACCTGCAGCCTAGTGGAGGGAAGGAGTGCCTTACACCTCCTTGGCAGAGATTTATGTGATATATTGTTAGCTCTTAAATTTGGTTGTATTTCCCCTCTGCCAGGGAACTCTTCCCAGCTCTTCTTAATGTGTTGCAAACTGGATTTGTCTTCTTTCTTCATGACCCATGTTGCTACGAGAGTAATGCAATGAGTCAGCAAATCAGATTCTGACTGCTATTTATTTAGATGGCACCATTAACAAGGCACTACAATAGAGTGTCATCAGGCAAAGTTTGACTCCGCTCAATGTAAAAGGTGCCAAGAGCTTGGAAGCTTAAATGGGTTTAAAGGAGCAACTGTGGGAAGGAGAAACAGGAGGTAGCTTTGGAACCTAGAGCCAAGAGCCAGCTGTGAGCCTCACCATCTTATGCATCCTTCTTTACTCAGAGAGTGGTAGCGGTGTGCAACGAGCTTCCAGTAGAAGTGGTAGAGGCAGGTTCGATTTTGTCATTTAAAAAAAGTTGGATAGGTATATGGACAGGAAAGGAATGGAGGGTTATGGGCTGAGTGCAGGTAGGTGGGACAAGGTGAGAGTAAGTGTTTGGCATGGACTAGAAGGGCTGTGATGGTCTGTTTCTGTGCTGTAATTGTTATATGGTTTTAGTACAGTACAAAAACATAAAATTATTATAAATGATAAACATAAATAGAGTGCAGAAATGGACTAATGAGTGTTCATGACTTCATAGATCATTCATGATTCTGTTGACAATGGGGAAAAAGCTGTTCGTAAATCATTCAGTCTCCTGGAATTCCTCCCTGATGGTAGTAACAAGAAGAAGACACATGTACAATGGTGATGGTGAGGCTCAATGGTTGTGCCCATGATGGAGCAAGCTGAGTCAACCTATTTAACTCAATACAGCAAATGGAAAGTCTGATCAGCTTGAGTAGGAATCCCAAGTACACAAATCAAATTCTGAGTGTTTTGAACTCTGGGTCTTTGGCATAGAAGTCTTCTGAAGTATGATGTTCACAGTTGAAAACTTTAAAATCTGATGTATGACTGTTTTCTGGGTACTGAGGCCAAAACGGCTTAGTGAGGTGCAACTTACACACTGCTGGGTTTGTTTAATAAAATTTGCCTCAGCAGAATCTAATGTCTGATTATGCTCTCGTCATGATGAAAGTCTATTTTTTGTATTATACTGTGAATTAGATAAGTTAGAAAAATATTGCAGGGCCATGGAGAATGGATAAGGAATTTGTCCAAGAAAGTTGCTCTGGTAAAAAACAGGCATGGACACACTGGTTTGAACCTTCTACAATTTAATGACTTTTTATTTGTTGTCAACCACAATTACATATGTGCTCACATTTTACTAAAGTTTGTTTGAAATAAAGGAATGATAGAACACAATGGAACATGTGGGGTAATAGACCCAAAATGCTGGTAGAAATCAATAGGCAGCATCTATGTAGAGGAGTAAATGATCAGTGTTTTAGGCTAAAACCCTTTATTAGGTGCTGAGTTCCTCCAGCATTTTGTGTGTATAACTCTGTATTTCCAGCATTTGCAGAATTTCTTGTGTTTGGGAATAACTGTGGTTTCATGTTAGGCACCAGCAAAAGAGGAATTCTCACACTTAATGGATACAATGTGGAAACTAGGCAGAGGAATGTAATGGAAGAAGTAGACTGTATTTAAAAAAAATTAAAAATCCAATCACAGAGCAATTGACAGTGGCAAAAATGTACTGCCCTCATGACTTGCCATGAATACATTTTATGTCTCAGTAAATGATGCTAATCCATAGTCCTAGTGGACTACTGCATATGAATTACAACTCTCCACTCTGCCAAGCTCGACATAAACAATACGTCCTCACGGACCTTTTTCCTAGTGAATCATGGCAGAGGTTATTTGCTCTGTGCTTTGACATTCAGAACACGCTGTGAAAGTTTGAATGTTTTTTTTCCCTTCCTATCAGCCTTCTATTGTGGATTTCATGTCAGCTACAATTCGCTCCCAAACCTGCTTCTTTTGCTGAACCAGTAAGCTGCCAGTTTCTATTAGGCCAGAGCAGCAACATTTTCTGCAGACAAGTTGAGATTATGCTTCAACCTCATTCTCAAATTTTCTCTTTAATGAACAATATGCACTGTGTGGCCTCTGTCTGACAGAGAGGAAGCTGCAGATTCGGAGACAATTTGAAACTGATCAGCAATTATATCATTTATCGGTGAAGTGCTTATGGAAAAGCCTAGAACATAACCACCAAAGAATGAAATATTTATATTATTGTGTCACCTGCGTGAGCTTAGAAGCGTTTCACAGCCAGTTAATTGTGATAATTTCTATAATTCTGGAAATGAACTGACATTATCAGATACTCATAATCACTACAACAATCCCTTTTGTGGTGATGACAAATACAGAAGTTTTTGTGGTTTAACCAGTGTTGTATGCAGTCCTAGCATAACCTCCCTGCTCTTTTTCTGATGGCCCCAGTAAATAAACAAAAGATATCATTAGGCCAGAGGAGATTCACAAGGATATTGCTGGGTCTGGATAGTTGTGGGCACAGACTGGACAGACTGCAATTTCTCTCCCTGCAATATGGGAGGCTGAGAGGTGACTTTGTTGAGATTTATATGGCTTTGAGAGGCACAGATAGATAGATAAATAGATAGTTGTATAGACAGATACTTTATTGATCCCAAAGGAAATTACAGTGTCACAGTAACATTACAAGTGCACAGATATACAAATATTAGAAGAGAAGTAAGAAAGAATAAAAAATAAGTTACCTCAAACAGTCGAACGGTCATCACTTCCCCGGCTGTGGGTTGACTTATTATAAAGCCTAATAGCCAAGGTTAAGAATGATTTAATAAGGCGCTCCTTGAAGCAGCACAGTTAGTCCATTACTGAAAGTGCTCCTCTGTTCAGCCAAGGTGGCATGAAGAGGGTGAGAAACATTGCCCATAATTGCCAGGATTTTCCATAGGGTCCCTTGTTCTACTACAGCCTCCAGTGTGTCCAGTCTGACTCCTATTACAGAGCCAGCCTTTCTAATCAGTTTATTGAGCCTGTTAGCATCACCCGTGTTGATGCCTTTGCCCCAGCACACCACCGCATAGAAGATTGTACTGTGACATCAGACTGTAGAACATGTGAAGGAGAGGCCTGCATACTCCAAAGGACCTCAGTCTCCTCAGGAAGTAGAGGTGACTCTGGCCCTTCTTGTACACAGCCTGTGTGCTGGTGATCCACTCAAGTCTGTCATCCACGTGCACCCCCAGGTACTTGTAGGTCCTTGCCACATCCTCACCCTCACCATCAATAGTAACAGGGAGCAGTGCAAGCTTAGTCTCTCTAAAGTCTATCACCATCTCCTTTGACTTACTGATGTTGAGCTGCAGATAATTCAGCTTGCTCCATTTGACAAAGTC
This sequence comes from Hemitrygon akajei, assembly GCF_048418815.1. Classification (NCBI taxonomy): domain Eukaryota; kingdom Metazoa; phylum Chordata; class Chondrichthyes; order Myliobatiformes; family Dasyatidae; genus Hemitrygon; species Hemitrygon akajei. The sequence continues at coordinate 107,380,020 of NC_133133.1, read as the reverse complement.
CTCCACCAGGCCCTGTATTCATCCTCCTGTCCTCCCTTTGTACACCCAACTATTGCTGAGTCATCAGAGAATTTCTGCGGATGCCATGACTCAGTGTTGCATCTAATGTCCGAGGTTTACAGGGTAAACAAGAAGGAGCTGATACAGTTCCTGTGGGGCCCCAGTGCTGCTTATAGCCACACAGCTCTGAAGCTGCACAAACACTGGTCTGCCAGTCAGGTAGTCCATTACCCAGGATACAATGGAAGGGCCAGCCTGCATTGAATGGTGGCTTTTCCCCCAGCAATGAATGCTGAATGATACTGAAGACATTTGAGAAATCAAAACACATGATCCTCACAGTGCTGCCCTGCTGTCCAGATGGGAGTAGACTCTGATCAGCAGGTAGATGACAGCATTGTCGACTCCAATGTGCTCCTGGTAGACAAACTGCATGGGATTGAGGGCTGATCTAACCAGGAGTTGGAGATGAGCCAGGACCAGCCTCTCGAGGGTCTTCTTGATGTGTGAGGTTTGGGAAGCTGAACTGTAGTCGTTCAAGACTTTCAGCTGGCCCTTCTTGGGTACTGGGACCACACATGATGTTTTCCACACAATCGGGATCCTTTCCAGGTTGAGACTCAGATAGAAAATGCGCGGAGAACTCCACACGGCTGCTCAGCACCCTCTCTCAGGTCCCTGGGGTTCACACCATTTGGTCCTAAAGCTTTGCCATGTCTGAGTTTCCCCAGAGCCCTTCTTACCCACTCAGTAGTGAAGGTGAGTCCATGCTGACTGAGGAGTTGGTGAAAGGTGAGGGCCGGGGGTGGGGGGGGGAATCGGGACGATAGCAGTTGGTATGTGGAGGTGTGGATGGTAGGTGCAGGGCAAGGAAGGGGTATAGATGGTGGTACCCTGTGTTGTTCATCCATATGTTGAACTGGAGGAGGAAGAAAGGATGAGGGTGGACGGGAGGCGTTGGTGCCGAGGGCTTATTGGGTGAGGGTGAGTGATCACTATCGTAATCAGGACGTTCCTCTGTTTCGTGCCATGTCATATGATGATGGTCTTTCATGCTCATGATTGTTCTCGGCAAATTTTTCTACAGAAGTCGTTTGCCATTGCCTTTTGGGCCATGTCTTTACAAGATGGGTGACCCCAGCCATTCAGAGATTGTCTCCCTGGCATCAGTGGTCACATAACCAAGTCAAATCAAATCAAGTCAAGTCACTTCTATTGTCATTTCGACCATAACTGCTGGTACAGTGCATAGTAAAAATGAGACAACGTTTTTCAGGACCCTGGTGTTACATGACACAGTACAAAAACTAGACTGAGCTACGTAAAAAACAACAACAACAACAACACAGAGAAAGCTACACTAGACTACAGACCTACACAGGAAATGTGATATGCACCACCTGCTCCCATGGTTTCATGTGATCCTGATCGGGGGGCTAAGCAGGTGCTACACCTTGCCCAGGGGTGACCTGCAGCTAGCCAAAGGAAGGAGTGCCTTACACCTCCTTTGGTTGAGATGTATTTCCATCCTGCCACTCATTACTCAGGATGGGAGGGGGGAACAGAAGTTAGAGGACATGAGGGTAAGGCTGGGTTCCCAACCATCTTTATGCCATGGACCTTCTACCATTAAATGAGGAGTCTGTGGCCCCCAGATTGGAAACCTGTGGTTCAAGGTGAGGGGGAGAGATCAAGGGAGGAAGAACTGAACAACATGCTTTTCACACAGGGTTGGGCGGGTGTATGGAACAAGCTGCCAGAAGATGAGGTAGTGGAGTGGGGTGTACAATGGCAACATTGAAAAGACATTTGGATAAGTAGATTGATAGGAAAGGTTTAGAGGGATATGGGCCAAAGGCAGGCAAGTGGGACTAGCTCACGAGTAAATTTAAGAATAGTTCTGTTTCAGTGAGATGTGCCAAGCTGTTGCTGCTGGCCACCACTTATAATGTTTGCCACACTCCAGATCCAGTGAGCCATTGCTGATAGGTCAGACATACCTCCAAATCAGCAAACCTACTGAAACAGAATCAGATTTATTGTCGCTGACCTGTAAATTATAAAATAAATAAACAGTGCAAATAAAGGGGGAAAATGTAATTTAGCCAGATCAAACTGGCTGTGGCAGTGATCTGAGAGGAGCCCGTTTGATTAGGCCCTGCCCACGTAAAACTGGGTTCGGATTGATTTGGTTCAATTCAATTCAGGAACACTCTTGATGCATTTACTCCATTCATTGCTGGAATTCCAGTCATTTAATCCAGGGTGTCAGAGCATGGTAGTGTAGTGGTTTACAGTACCAGCAACCTGGCTTCAATTCCCACTGCTGCTTGTAAGGAATTTGTACTTTCTTCCTGCGACTGTGTGGGTTTCCTCTGGGTGCTCTGGTTTCCTCACACAGTCCAAAGATGTACGGGTTAGTGGGTTAATTGGTAAATGTAAATTGGCCTGTGATTAGGCTACAATCAAGTCGGGGGACTGTTGGCTGGCAGGGCTGGAAGGGCTGGAATGCCTGTTCCATGTTGTATCTCAACAAATGAATAAATAACTTTCCTCAGTCGTACACTGATACGCCATCTTTCTCAAACCTGTGTCCATCAGAATAGGTGAGCTCACAAGTAGGGGGAAATCAAGAAGTTAGGTATCTTTTAAATAATTTGTATTCAATTGTTTAAGAATGTATTCCAAATTTTAAATTAATTTTGTTCATTTTGTACTTTTGAAGTGCTTAAACAATGTTTATTGTTTTATATATTCATAGAAACCTTAATAGTTCTTAAAGTCTTTGGATTTCAGCTGCAACAGACCCTTGACACTAAGTCAAGAAGGGGAGTGTGCGCCTGCTTTGCTTTGCCTTAAAGGCTTTTGGGCCATCGGGAGGGCAAGTCAGCAATCTGTGCTGCTGGGGTCTACCTGCCGCTGAGTCTTCACTAGATACCTCAGGTGTAATGGCTCAGCTTTACAACACTCCAAACCTCATCTCGATCTTCACTGTAGAGTTGCATCTTATCTCCAACAAGCTTCACAGTGTCGTGGAGCTAATCTTCACAATTAAAGAGAAAAATTTCATCTTTCCTTCTCTACACCCTAGTAATAAAGTCAACCTATAGCATTTTATTAAATTGTGTATATTATAAACAGAAGCGGTTCTGCGGGTGCTGGGAGTATTGAGCAACACATACGAAATGCTAGACGAACTTAGCAAGTCTGGCAGCATCTGTGGAAGGGAATAAACAGTCGCTCTATCGATGCTGCGGACTTGCCAAGTTCCTTCAGCACTGTGTGTAATTAAATCCAACCCTGTAATGTTAGAAAGCTTTACATGTTGACAGATGAAAACCAGGTTTACCAAACTTAAAAAAAGAACTTGGGGGAAAAAAATCTATGCAAGAACAAGACGTGGCTGACACAGCATGGGAAAGCAAGAGAAACGCAGCAAACCTTTGGAAACTAAAGATATAAAACTGTTAAAAGTGGAATTAATAGCGAGTATTTCTGCCCTACTTACTTGAAAACCTCAAGATGAAACCCCTGGGGAAGAGACGATCGTGATAAAAGATCTATTGAAGCTGTAATGAGACAATATTGGCAGAGATGAGTATCCAAGATCTCGACCGTGTAACTAGGGATTATTTCTATTAAATTACACCAAGGGATTTGGTCAGGGTTTTTTTGTGTAAGTGCTGTGAGTCGACTTTCCGTGGATGATCAACTATTTCATCTAATGAAACACGAAACAAGATGGCGAGCCACCCAAGATGAAGAACCAGCGTGGGAACGAAATGTTTTACAACACGAAGGATTTAATACGGTTGGATGTACAAGTTTATTTTCATTTGAAGAATCTGAATTTGATTTTCTGCAAGAACTGATTGTTTTTGCAAAGACTTTGATAAGTTACTGAACGAGATTTACTTTGTTTAAAAGTTGTGATGTTGGAGAATTGCTGTGAAAGGAGTTAAGCTGTAAATGTATAATATTTGAGTTTGAATTTGTAGACATACTGACTTAAACTGTAACTGAAGTTAACCATAATACTTAAGAAAAGGAATTCAATTAGTTTTCTAACTAACTAGGAAAAAAATGGAAAGTTTAGTCTGTAAACCTTTAAATATGGAATATCACTGAGACCTTTCTGAAACTCATGTAGTATAGTTTTGGACTTGATGAGCTAGAGTCCAAGCTTTGAACGGCGTATTGTATAAGGGGATGTTTCTTGGACCCTTTGCACCAGTCATCTGCCAGACATCTTAGTGTAAATACTGTAGAGATGGTTTTCCAAGAGGGACAGGACAGAGTGGCTATGTGAACCAAGCATGGAGATCAAAAAGATAGCATCAGGGGTGTCTCACCTCTTGCATTTGACTAAAAGGTATTGGATACTTGTGATGTTTGTAGATAAAAGCATAGGTTGCAGACAGCATGAGCAAACCAAGTGATCGAAATCTTTCCAATGAAATGGAACATAACAATGGTAGGAGAGAATATGGTAAAAGAGATACATGTTACTCTTTGCAATCAGGAACATGAATCCCGCAGACCAAACCATCAGACTTAAAGATATCTTTGGGCTCTTCACCACCCTGTTAACCTGGGTTCGCTCCTGTCCTTGGATGCCATCTGTATGCATATGGAAAAGTTTGCACATTTCCCTTGTGACTGGTTGGATTTCCTTGGGCGCTCCAGGTTTCGCCCATCTATGTTGGTTCATAACTTAATGAGATACTGAATATTGCCCCCAGAATGCGTTTGAGTATATTTGATGGCAAACTGGGGAGAATAGACTATTGAGAAAATCAGTGCAATGGAATACTTCCTGAGTTGGCAAAACTGGGTTGAAATAGCCTATTTATAGTATATACTGTAAGGAAAAACATTATAGAGTCATAGAGTACAGAGCAGGCTCAGCAAGTCCATGCTGGACATTGTACCTTGTTATATTCATTCCATTTACCCAGATTTACTCTATAGTCTTCCATGTCTTAACAATTCACGTGTTTGTCTAAATGCTTCTTAGGTATGTGAGAGGACTTACTTACATCACCTCCTTATGCAGGAGGTTCTAGACTCCAACTACTCTCTAAAAAAATCCTCCACAGTTTCTTAACCCCCACCCCCTCACTTTATGCTCTCTTATTTTAGTCTCTACAAACAAGAGGAAAAAGGTCTTTGACTCTGTCTCCCTCACCCCATATTGTAACTCTTCTACCTCATACACAGCAGGGAAAATAAACTTAGTATTTCCAGTCTCCCCTTCTATGTACAGCTGTCTAATAGCCAGGCAGCATCCTGATAAAACTGAAATATCTTCTTGGACCTAGAAGGTAACTTGGAAACGAAGAAAAGAAAATCACGGTCTATGCAGGAGCCAATGACAAAAAAAACCAACAAAAATGAAAGTTCTGCTGAAGAAATGTGAGGAGTCAAGGTCCAAAATTTTTTTTAAAAACAGAACTATTAAGTAACTAAGCCACTTGCAAATTAGTATAGGGTTAATATAGGGTCAATAAAATCTAGTCATAGACTCATAGAGTCATAGAACACCACATCAAAGACTTTGGCCCATTATTCAGTCTATTCCCATCGACCAGCAACCAGACCATAGCCCTCTGTATCTCTCCTCTCCATTCTTCTTCTCCAATCAAACTTCTATTAAATGTTGAAATTGAACCTACATTCACCATTTCTGCTGGCTACTCATTCCACATTCTCACCACCCTCTGAGTGAAGACATTCCTAGTCAGGTTCCCCTTAAACATTTCATCTTTTGCCCTTAACCTGTGTCCTCTAGTTCAAGGAGTTGAATGCACAGCTCAAAGTCTAGTGTGGAAGAATTGAGTTTTGATTCCTGGGCTGTTGGAAAGAGGGTATTGGAACTGGAATTGTTTTTTCTTTTGATTGTCACCTTTGCTGAGGTACAATGAAAAGCTTGCCTTGCATAAGGACAAATCGTGATGTGGTGCATTGAGATGGTACAAGGTAAAACAATAACAGAACGCAGAATGTGTAAAAGTTGCAGAGGAAGTGCAGTGCAGGTAAACAACAAGGAGCAAGACCAGAATGAGGTAGATTGTGATAGATAAACACCATTAGTAGTATTTTTCAACAAATGTATATTCCTTTAAAGCAGAAAAAAACTCAACCAGAAGAGTGGCCCACCTGTAGCTAAGAAGTTACAGGTGGTATTATTTCAAAGAAAAGGTTTATAATATATAAAAAAAATTAAACTGTGGAAATTTCAGCTAAAGAGACCCAAAGAATAGAAAAGAAAACAGAGAAGTCCCCCAAAGAATGAACCACAGTTAAACATGAGAACCCTGAAGTCCCCCCTCAGCTCCCCCCTCCTGCACATAAGCGACAGTGAGCAACAATACCCCCTTCCTCCCAGCAGCAAAAAAAAGCGCATCGGTACCATCACCAAGCTCAAACGTGTGCTAAGCAATAGCAAAGACACAAATCAAAGTTACCCCAAAAGCTTCACATTTCATCCGAAATTTAACAAACCACAGGTTCTCTCTCTCCCTGGCAAGGGAGAGGGTGGTGTCCCCCATTTCCACAGCTAATGGGAGACATAACAACCCATTGGTTTACGATGTTAAAAATCCATTTCATCGCTTTTTTACGAGCTCTGTGTCTGAAGATCGCAAAGCCCTTGGTCTTCCGGCCCACAGCGAAAGATTTTCCAGCCTCCCCAATGACACATGAGTCTCCTCCGTGACACTGACCCTCAATCCGCCCATCTCCAGAGCTTTGAGATCTCAGGCTTCCGAACACGACTGAGGCTCGCAGGCCAAACTCTTCGCATTCAAATAACGGCCAGTTGTGGAACCCTGAGAACGGGTCCCATTCCTGCAAAGAACTGAAGCCTGCGTGTAACTCCAGGTCAGGGTCTTCATAAGATTTGAACCCTGAAAGGGACAAATCAAGATATTAAAGGTAGAACTAGAGCTGTTTCCAAAGATGCAAGCAAAGGAGTTGCCGTAAGGTGCCATTAACCCTCCTAAGCTTCACTTTCTATGCTCCTAAGCTCCATCTTTCATTGAATAGTCACATATTTTTGGTCTCTTGTTGGTAACCATGGCCAAGTAACACAGAGATTTTAATCATGAGTACAGCTCTTCCCACTGTCTAAGGGATCTACACCAAGTGATGTCACAGGATGGCACCATTCATCATTGGGGACCCTGACACTCTGGGCTATGCCATCTTTTCAATCTGCCATCAGCCAGCAGATATAGGAACCTGAAAACCCACACATCAAGGTTCAAAACCAGCTTCTTACCTACTGTTATCAGGGTATTGAACTGACTTGAAAAACTACAACACTATCTTGGATTATACACCTTTCCCTCATTCTCTCAGTCTTGTCTGGAAGTTGCTATGTTTATTTTGCTCTTTTTGTTTGTGCATGTTTAAGTTATGTATACGTTATGTTAGTTTACTTTTATGTTAGCTTGTGTTTGTCATAAGTCATTAATTGTAGATTGTTTTTCACTAGATCCTTTGTGTTTGTCATGTTAGCAATGTACTGTGTGTACATGCAGGGCTATACCTAGTGTCTAGGGAGGGCAGCACCTCTGGTTACAGGGCTTATTGTGTCCATTCCAGGCAGTTCACTCACATTTGGTCCCCACCAGCCACTCAACTCTCATCTGTGTTTCTAAGCAACTGTTTGCATGCAACAGTACCCACACACCGGTACACCTCTTTAAGAGACAGGCTAAACCAGGTGAGGGCAGATGGTGACAGATGAGATAGGAACACACCTGTCGTAGCATGCAAAGTCAGCTCTGACAGATTGGGCAGATACCGTAAGATCTACAGTGAGATCCAACGGCCAGGAAGGAGGTTCTGCAACGTGCTGTGGAGTGTGAAGGGCATGGCAGAGCACAGAAGATGTCATGGTCATCCACTGCAACCCAGGAAGACCCCAGTTTATGACTCTTGTTTGTACCACTAGACTTGGACTTCTGAGGTCAAGAGAATGGAACTGTCTCAGTGCAATAGCTTTCCCACTTTAGAAGGTCTCCTGTCACCCCCAAACATGATGGACAGCCACCACCTGTGTGTACATGTCCATAATGCACTGTGCTGTTATTGCAGGAAGCTCATTTTCTTGCTAGTTATATTGTGTGTATGTATACCCATGACATAAAGTAAATGTCAACTTGAAATTAAACTCTGTTATTTTTTTATTTATCTATCTCTCTATCTATCATGTAGACCAGACAACCCCAATAGGTGGACCGTGGGACAGGTCCAGACTGCGAGAACCAAATGTCTGGACCGCACCAACCCATTGGCACGTATGTGAACGCACCTGTCATAACATGTAAATAAAGCGCATGCTGCTCTAATTCATTTTAACCTCATCCCACACCGTACACTTGACCTACGCCCTCTTAGAACGCGCGACCTACTGCTTTCTCCTGTGAGAGAGACGTTCAGGGGAGAAAGTTGCACTTTCCACATCTGCGGGAGCATTACGAGAAGAACGACATGCGGGAGGATTCAGTGATGAAGGATTTAGTGATGAACCTGGCAGAGAACTTCAGGAAACGATTTGAGAGCTCCCCTAAACTCTCAGGTGACATCCTCCTCTTCCTGAGACAGCCGTTCTCCGGTTCGGCCGACGGCCAGTGGACTGCAGAGGCCAAAAGGCTGGTGCCTTCCATAGATGAGGCAACTCTTCAGATGGAAGTCTTGGAAATGGGAACATCTGTTTTGCTCAAAGCACAACATAAGGACGTTGGGGTGAGTGACTTTTGGATCAATGTGGTTTTCCAAGCTCAATTCAAAAACACGAGAGCTATTGCATTTCTCCTACACACACTGTTCCCCTCCACGTACATATGTGAGTCATCGTTTTCTTCAATGAAGTTTTCTTCAAGAACCAGAAGAGAAACAGACTCTCCAATGCACATCTTGGCCAGTGCCTCAGGATTGCCACAACAGAATTCAGAAGGATTGCCTCATCCCGTCGCTGTCACTTCTCTCACTGATTGGTGAGTGAATCAATTTATTTTTGCCCATTTGTCAACCTTATTGTGGTATAATAATATTACAACAACAATAATACTGATAATTTCATTTATAGCTACACTTCATACTTCAAATGCTACATAGCTTAATTAAAAAGAACAAATAGATTAAATGAGAGAACAGAAACAGTGGAAAAGGCAGTACTACTAAAACTCTTTGTGTGGAAGAGAAGTGGTGAAGGCTAGGTGTGTGTGTGTGTGTGTGTGTGTGTGTGTGTGCGTGCGTGCGTGTGTGTGTGTGTGTGTATTTTAAGTCCCAGATGAGTTCTCAATGTGACAGCTGACAGTTGTGATAGCTAGAGTCATAAATAAATGGTTGGTTTTGGACTTATTTTGTTTCAAGAGTACATTTTTTTTCTTGTATGACCCACAACACAGGCTTTGAGAATCCCAGGCCTAAATTACTACTACTACTACTAATAATAATCATAATAAAAATAATAATAATAAAGATAATAACAATAATAATGGTTAAAGCAGCAACAACAACATCTGCCCATAAAACAACTTACTGGTGCAATGGAAAAAAAACCCTGGATGTTTTGGCCCTTGGCTTGGCATGCTTGACATAATTTGGCTCTTGTGGAAAACTAATTGGGGAACCCTGCTGTAGAGATTCACCATGGTAATAGGCCGTTCTGGCCCAAAGCAGCCACGCCACCCAATTACACCCTTGTGACTAATTAATGTACTAACCCGTATGTCTTTTGAATCTGTGATGAAACTGGAGCACCAGGAGGAAACCACACGGTCACTCCTTATAGACAGCAGTGGGAATTGAACCCAGATCACTGGCACTATAATAGCATTATACTAATCAATACACTACTTTGCCACAGAAAAATGTTAACATAATATTATTTGGGTATCAAGTATCCTCAACTGAGTTGCCAAAATCCATTTGAAGATCAACATAAAGATCTATGGAATTTTGATGGCTCGAATATTCTCAAACAAGTCTTTTTAAAGGTGTTTTTAATACGTGGATTCCATTTGGTAATTCCAATTTCTATTACGGTAAATTGAATTTGGACAGAGAATGTTTTGAGTGCCTGTGTCCAAAAAGGGCCTAGCTTATTCACCAGAACATCAGTAATGTCCTGTTGAATGAGAAGACACTTTGCTTTCCTCATTTTTCTGAGCTTCCTGGGCTGCAGAAAATGGATGGAGAAGCTATGAATTCTGAATTTTTTTGGGAATGGAATTCAGAACATGACAAATGGCTGTCCAAAAACACTAATGCTACACTTAGCTTTAGACTGAAATGCTGCAGTGTAGACTTCAAAATAGTAGTCAATTAAAACAAGGGTCGATTTCTTGGACACTTCTGGGTGAATGTAATGTCTGCATGGCAAGGAAAGCAGAATAATCTCATGCCTGACTTCCTTTAATTAACACCAACATCTCTGAGTGTCATCGCTGCATTCTTTGATCCAGCATGACAACAAAAATTCTCCTCAAAACTACTTTCTGATCCTTTGCCAATTTTGTATCCATTCTGTTTTGATGTTCTGATGCCACCATTAAAAACCAAGAGGTGAACAGCAGATGTGATTCACCATAACACAGAGCTTATTTTCAATCCTGAGGCCATTATTTTTCATTTTCAATCTGCTGCCATTATGTTGGAGTACAGTTACATTTGGCCCTCAAACCTTAGTTCAGAACAGCTCAACAGCATAATTCCACTTAGCTGTTAAGGCTTCTAATTGCATGTTATCTGAAAGAAGTAAATGATCACACTAAAAGCTGATGTTTAAGAACACTTGACTTTTTAATGTGATTTGTGAAAGTGTGCCCCAATTTCTTCCTAAATTAGGATTCCCTGAGTAAGGTGTGGATCTATAGCGAAACAAAATAAGGGGCCATTCATGCAAGGGAGAGATAAGACAAATATTTTCTCAGAGATGATTATGAACTTTTGGAGCTCTCTTCCTCAAAGGGTGGTGGAAGTGAAGTCTTTAAATATTTTTAAAGCAAAGGTAATTAGATTCTTAATAAGAGGTGAAAATTTATTACAGATAAATGGGAATACAGAATAGAATTAATAATAAGATCAGCCATAATTTTACTCTTTGGTGAAACAGACTTGATAGGCTGAGAGGCCTAATAGTCAGTGTTGGATTTGTACAATCAGTGGCCACGTTAACAACTATATCATTAATGCAAATATTTAATCAGCCAATCATGTGATAGCAACTCAATGCAGTAAAGCATGCAGTCATGGTCAAGAAGTTCATTTGTTGTTCAGACCAAACATCAGAATGAGGAAGAAGTGTGATTGGTGACTTTGACCGTGGACTGATTGCTGGTGTCAGATGGAGTAGTTTGAGTATCTCAGAAAACGCTGATCTCCTAGGATTTTCACCCACAATGGTCTCTAGAGTTTACTGAGAATGCTGCATAAACAAATAAACATCCAATAAGGCACTTCTGTCAGCAAAAACACCTTGTTAATGACAGGGTCCAGAGGATAATGGCTAGACTGGTTCAATCTGACAGGAAGATTGTCACAGAGTGTGTGTGTTTGAAATATCCTTTCAAATATGATAGATCCTATTGATTTTGATTTGGTTTCTAACCCAGTCAACAGACCAATTGAACTTTCCATCTTTACAAATTTATATACAAAGTAAAGATAAGTAACTGAAGGATCAGACTGAGCAATTGAAAATTAGATAACTTAGTTTTTTAATATGCTTTGAAGACTGCATGGCTGACTGCAACATTCCAGCAGGAATTACAATGTGGAATGAAGAACATTGAGATCAAGAGAATAGCATCTTCTGTATCAATCTCCTGGAGATTACATCTTGCAGATGTATATTGTCCTGCAGATATATATGTTATGCAAAAGCAGCTTACTTAACAATAACTTTTTTTCTCATCCTGTGACCCTCGCAAATGTACTTATAATTTAATTTATAATTTGAAGATTTGAAATATAGCTTAAATAAGAACTGTGGTATGTTTTATATGAATAACCTAAACGCGAAGGCCACTGTAAATATAAATGGGCACCTGCCTTCCACTTACAAAGATTAAAATAAAATTGCATCTCTTAATTCCTCATAGGTTTGTTTTAACTGTACTGAAAATTAAATAGATCAAGGCATTTCTGTGGAGAGGGTAACACAAAAAATATTTCCTCAGAAAAACAAAATTTATTTAATGTTCACAAAAGAGCAAATTTACTTCAATTTCTTTGCCAATGATTTACATATTGATTGTAATACACCATCTCTGGTTCAAATCCTGCAGTATCCTGCCCAACTTGGCCAAGAAGTTAGTTCCCCACAGCTTTTAGGAAAATTAGGGATAGTCCACATTTCAACAAATTAATGTATTTTAAAATGCAGAATGCTTCTTGAGGTGGAAAGCTTGCTCTGAAACTGAAAACTTTCAGTCTGTATTGCTGAGACTGTGATGTTCTGATGATTTAATTTGACCTGAAGTATCTAGTTTTGATGGGGTAGTGTTTGGAGGCAGTTTTAACATCTTCACCAAGTGACTGACCAGCAAAGAAGTAGCAATACAATAAAATGATAAATCTGATCAATCTGAAGATCAGAAAATGGAGAAGAAAATCACTATCGTAAAACCTTAAGAGGCTAATTTGCCTGCAATTTCTCCTCGTGTATTATAAGCAGAGCAGTTTAACACAATTATCACATCCATATTATCAACACAGTTTATATATTTTCACATAGCTTGTATTTATTTGGCATATCTAATGCATCAAAATGGCAAAATGCTTCATTACAGCATTATGAAACAAATTTTGACATTGGGCCATTTTAAGGTTTGTTGAGGGAACAAAGAAAAAGGCCACCCAGCCCCCTCATGTCCTGTCTGCTCCCAGTAACTCTACCATCAGTCCCATTACCTTTCCTCTAAGAAGATATTCTCTCTTACATGACCTTCAATTCCCATTTTGTTTGAAAAAGAACCTAGTGCTTTTCCAGTGTGTATGACGCATAAACTCTTCTCGGGCTTCCAGTCGGGTACAGGTGTCGATTTTAACCAACATTTCAATGACAAACTGCCATCATCATCAGGGATGATGCCTAGGCATGTCCAGACTGGTAGTATATATGCTCCTGTCGTACCCCCTGATTGGTTAGTCCTCAACCAATCAGGTTTCCACAGTCCCACCTTGCTTAAAATTGTATTCCAGTTCTTACTTAGAACAACACCACCTTTGTTGAAGTTCTTATCTCTGTTCTTAGTTCAATAGCTTCCTCCACCAGGCGTTCCCAAAAGCCATTGTCGATTTCTCCAGGTAACGCAAACGGATACACACCCCATGCTCCCTCTTCATTCAGAGGGCATACTTCCTCCATAAAGGGAACTACTATGAACAAACAGACAGAGCTCATGGGGTCCCCCTTGTTGCTGGCTATTACTAATTTCTACATGTTGAATTGCTTGAATGAATAGTGGAGCCACAAACCATCATTGAGTTATATACAATACCTGCATAATCACCTGATGAACAGTAGATCTATGCACCATGTTTAAGAGGATGTAAGGAGATTGATGTGACTGAAGCTGTGCCACACTCCCCCCACCCCCACCACCACCACCACCATTCTAATCAATTTTCACAGGGGCACAATTGAGAGTGTCCCAATCAACTGCATCACCATCTGGTATGGGAATTGCAAGGCATCTGACTACAAGATGCCCCAAAAGTTTGTGAGAACTGCTAAGAAGATCATCAGGGTCTCTCTTCCACTCATCCTAGATATTTATCAGAAGTACTGTGTATGGAGGCCACTGAGCATTGTGAAGGACCCACTCTATTCATCCCACAATCTCTGTGACCCTCTACCATCAGGCAGGAGATACAGCAGCATTAGGACAGGAACTGTTAGGATGGGAGACCATTTTTCCCAGGCCTTAAGACTACTGAACACCCTGCCACCAGCCAGGTCTCATCATATATGCAGTGCCAGTGGTGTCACACTTGAAGCAGGAATGATCTGAAGTCCATACACATTTTGAATGACCTTGCTCTGTGTTGTAAGTCCCTGTGATTTCAGAGAGCAGTTGACCATTGATTTCACTGCACTCTACTTCCTTCTTGGCATTTCATCTTAGAACACAGAACAGCACAGGAGAAGACCCATTGACCCACGGTTTCTGAGCTAAACTAATCCCATCTGCCTGCATGTGATCTACTCTCTCTCTCCATTTCCTTCATATTTATGCTCCTATCTAAAAGTCCCTTGAAGACCAATATTATATCTGTTTCCAATACCATCCCAGAAGTACATTTCAGGTACCTACCACTCTCTTCTTAAGGAACTTGCTTCATACTCATCTTTAAATGTTCTCCCTTTCACTCTAAAGCTTTGTCCTCGAGTATTTGAGAATTCTACCCCTCAGCTTCCAGCTTACCTGAGAAAACAATCCAAGTTTATGCAACCTCTCCTTGTAATTAACTTCCTCTAATCTGAGCAACATCTAACCTTTTCTGCACCCTCTACTGTCATGGTCCAGTCCGTTTACTCCTCATTTCAGTTAATTTCCTGTTCCCCGTGTTCCACTGGGCTGCTTGATTAGGACACCTGATCCTCATTCGAACAGGCAGCATAAAAGCTCTGGCTTACATCTACTCACTGCTGGTTCGTCACCTCAGCAGGGCGGATATGCTCGTTCCGGGCTGCCGAGAATGAGTCGAGTCGAGTCGAGTCGAGAGCCTGCCAGTCTCAGTTCTTGGGTTGAGTCGAGAGCCTGTCTTTCACTATTCCTGCTTCGAGTCAAGAGCCTGGCCTGTCACCGTGGCCAGGACGGCAATGAATGTTCTGAGCTGCTAAGAATAAGGGACTGTCTTCATATACTTCTCCATGTCAAAGTAAGTTTTGTCTGTCATTGTTTGTTTTTGTTGCCTAGTTTCCAGCTGAGTGTTGCCGGCCATTTTGCCGCTGCTCCAAGCCAGGATGCGAGTGGTCTGTCGTTATTTGTTTTGTCAAATCCGAGTCCCAGTCCAAATCAAGGCTCCGAGTGTCCAGTCCAAGTCTTGGGTCCGTGTCAAGTCTCTATGCCTGTGTCCTGCTCCTGGGTCTGCTTCCTCCACTTCTGCAGCCGCCCATTGTAACATCTACAAAGCCTCTACATCCTTCCTGAAATGAGGCAACCAGAACTGCACAGAGTACTCCAACAATAACCTATGCTTGGTGCAACTCATTGATACAATCACAGGGAAGGCACACCACTTCATTAGGAGCTTGAGGAGATTTGGTATGTCAGTACAACTCCAGCAAATTTCTGTATGCACAACACACTGGAGGAACTCAGCAGGTTGGGCAGCATCTGTGGAAACGAGTTGTCAACGTTTCGGGCCGAGACCCTTCGTCAGGACTGAAGAGGGAGGGGGCAGGGGCCCTATAAAGAAGGGGGGGGGAGGGTCGGATGGAGAAGGCTGGTAGATGCCAGGTGAAAAACCAGTGAGGGGAAAGATCAAGGGGTAGGGGAGGGGAAGCAAGGAGGGGATAGGCAGGAAACGTGAAGAAAGTACGTAAGGGGAAAGCACTATGGGTAGTAGAAGGAGGTGGAACCATGAGGGAGGTGATAGGCAGCTGGAGGAGGAGGCAGAGTGAAACTGGGATGGGGGAAGGGAGGGGAGGGAATTACCAGAAGTTGGAGAATTCGATGTTCATGCCAAAGGGCTGGAGGCTACCCAGACGGTATATGAGGTGTTGCTCCACCAACCTGAGTTTGGCCTCATCATGGCAGTAGAAGAGGCCATGTATGGACATATCCGAATGGGAATGTGAAGCAGAGTTGAAGTGGGTTGCAACCAGCTCTGTTGTGGCGGATGGAGCAGAAAGGACCCCACCACTAAGCACTTCTTTTCCTCTCTACCCCTCTCCGCATTCCGCAGGGATCATTCCCTCCGTGACTGCCTGGTCCACAGGTCCCTCCCCACGGATCTCCCACCTGGCACTTATTCCTGCAAGTGTAAGTGCTACACCTGCCCCTACACCTCCTCTCTTACCACCATTCAGGGCCCCAAACAGTCCTTCCAGGTGAGGCAATATTTTACTTGTGAGTCTGTTGGGGTCATCTATTGCATCTGGTGCTCCCAATGCAGCCTCCTCTAAATCGGTGAGACCTGACACAGATTGGGGGACCACTTTGTCTAGCACCTCCGCTCCGTCCAACCCTCCCCCCACCTTCTTTATAGGACCCCTGCCCCCTCCCTCTTCAGTCCTGACGAAGGGTCCCGGCCCTAAACATTGACTGTTTGTTTCCATGGATGCTGCCCGACCTGCTGAGTTCCTCCAACTTGTTGTGCATGTTGCTTTGACCCCAGCATCTGCAGAGTATTTTGTGTTAGCAAATTTCTACAGGTGTACCATGGGGAGCATTCTGACTGGATATTTCACTGCCTGGTGTGGAGGCTCAAATGAAGCTGCAGAGGGTTGTAGATTCAGCATCTCCATCACAGGCACAAACCTCCCCACCATCAAGAACATCTTCAAGGTTCGATGCCTCAAGAAGACAGCATCCATCATTGCAGACTCTCACTATTCAGGTCAAGCCCTCTTTTCATTGCTACTATTAGGGAGGAGGTACAGCAGCCTGCAGACCCACAGATAACACCTTCTTTCCCTGTGCTATTACTTCTTGGAACGGTCCATGAACCCACAACATTACCCCATTATTCCTTTCTTGTATTATTGAATAATTGCAACTTATAATTTATGTCTCATACTGTACTGCTGCCATAGAGCAACAAACTTCACAACATATATCATTGATAATAAACCTGATTCTAATTCTATGACAGAAGACATCATTGTGATGGTCAATTATTTTGTCCTTACTATGTGAAATATTATTTTGTTACATTTGTGTCAACAACTGCATCAGAAGCTGTCCTGTCATTAACCACGGCTTTACGCTAAAATCATAACCACATTTCCACTTTTGATTTCAGCAAACCAATTTATAAGGATAGAATTATTTTTATCGCTATTTGCCCATTGGCTACTTTTGACATATACCTGTGTCCTTATAGGTCAACTCTCATCTATTTTGCGAAAATAATATTCTCCCATTTAATAGAAGGAACGTATTTCTTGTGATCCTTCTTAATTTTCTAAAAAGGTCACATGCAAAAGAAGCTGAACGGTTATTTGCCTCAAACTGAAGGAAAGGTTTTACTGAGAGGCCATGGTGAATTGATGGAGGAGACGGGAGGGAGCCCTGAGGCACCCAGATCACCACAGGAGGCCAGCAAGGTAGATGGATGTACATGACTAAATCAGCAAGAGCCCTAAGGCTGCCAAGATACCTTAGAAGGCAATACCTGTCAGGTTCACCAGCAAGGAGAACAGAGATGGGATATACTTTTTTAAAAAGGCTATGTGTGTTCAGCTGAGAGTGAAAGCTAACTCCTTCGGCACAGAAAGATGCATCACACTTGCCTTAGGATTAACTGAATTGCAGGAAGTTAGCAGTGCACATTTGTTGAAAACATAGGTTCAGGGGAAAAGAAAAATAATAGCTGGAGATAAAACTGCACTTTACTGCTATGAAGGATAATTGCGAGCAGAATAAAGTTAAATTTACTATGTGTTAACTTATTTAGAGTCACAGCATAGTAACAGTGATGGACAGGTCCTCTGAAATGATCACACGGAGGAATCTGAAGTTGCTGACCCTCTCCACCTCTGACCCCCCCAATGAGGACAGGCTCATGGACCTCTGGCTTCCTTCTCCTGAAGTCCATAGACAGCTCCTTGGACTTGCTAACATTGAGTGAAACGTTGTCGTCGTGGTACCACTCAGCCAGATTTCCTATATGCTGATCCACCACCAATTTTGATGAACATCAGCAAACTTAACTATAGCACTGGTGTTGTGCTTAGCCACAGTTTTACACATAAAGCAAGTAGAGCAGGGAGCTAAGCACACAGAAGCATCTCTGCTGATGGAGGTTGTGGAGGAGATGCTGTTGCCAATCTGAACTGACTGGCATCTGCAAGTGAGAAGACCGAGGATCCAGTTGTACAAGGAGGTATTGAGGCCAGGGCCTTGAAGTGTATTGATCAGTTGTGAAAGGAACATTATACTGAATACCGAGCTATAGTCAATGAAGAGCACCCTGATGTATGCATCTTTGTGGTCCAAACACTCCGGGGTTGAGTGAAAAGCCAATGACGTTTGTGATGGTGGCAACTTGGAGCTGATACAAGTCACTTCTCAGCCAGGAGTTCGTACAAGCCTCTCACAGAGAGCAGTGAGGAAACCCACGCAGTCACAGGGTATAAACCTCTTGGATGCAGTTTAATCTTTCTTCCTTAAAGGAGGAAAAAGTAATGAAAAAGAATTTTTACCACATTACTTCATCAACAGAATATAGGAACTTGCAGATCAACTAGTGCCCCAAAGCAAAATATTGCAGATGGCGCAAAGCTGAAATAAAACAGAAAACTCTACGAGTGTTGAACAGATCAGAGAGAGGGAAACAGTTATTAGTCTGCAACTCGCTTCTTTTGGGAAAAGAAATTACCTGTAGTGATGACTCTGTATCTCTCTCCAAAAATGCTGCCTGAATGTACTAAACATCTCCAAAGTTTTCCTTCTATTTTAAATTTCAGATCAATTCATCTGAGACTGTCATCAGCACTGTTCCTGCTAAGCTGTGCTAAGCTGTACTGTGCACGCAGTACTAAAATGCTCCCACGCATGTAGCCTTTGTTGCCGCACAGCTAGCACTTAATGTTAATATAATTTTGATATCTATTTTAACATAATCATGAAATGACCTGTAATTAATTATGTACTAATTAATATGATCCATACATTTTCTAAGTAATAAATGTACAACAACCTTACTTTGAAACATTTTAGGGTTTCACCATATTTGCATTTTCACTGTTCCAAGTTACAACACTGTTCCAAATTGTAACAATAAACACAGAATGGAAGTTAGTTGGCTTACATTGTCAAAGCTTAAAAGTTTATGAAACATAAAAGTTATTCTTTGTTGTAGTGTGTGCGTATTACAAAAAACATTTAACGTGCCACACAATTTTCAGGCAGCTCAAAACAATGGTTGGTCTGTGCAGCTGGGCTAAGCCATAGGGATGAAGACCACCTCAGCCCCATTGTCATTTATGCTTTGGAAATTGTAAATCCAATGTCATCATGCATTACACTTACTGAGGTCCTGAGAGATGAATAAAATTAATCAAATTCTAACTTTCTATAGTCCAGTGACAACACTCAAATTTTACTTAATCTAGCTAAACTGCTGTCCATTAAAAAAAAACCCACAACATTCCATCCAAAAAGCTTTCCATTATTTTGAAGAGCATGATTGTCCTGCTAGTCTATTTCTGTCTCAAATGGGAAGTAATAAAAGAAGAAAGGTCTTATTGAAGATCTAGTATACAGATGGAACAATACACGTGAGATGGAGGGAATGCAACATAACTTTTGACCACACTTTGCACCTGGTTTCCTCTTAAAGTACACTTTCAATTTCCTATTCATGAAGTTTGAGGTACTGTTTCCAGAGATTATTGTCTGATGGGGTCAGTATAAGAGGAAATAACTTACAAACTTGGTGCAGAGATTGGAAGCCCTTGGCCCAGGTTCGATTAGATTAAAAATTAGCTTTATTTGTTACATGTGCATTGAAATATCAAAACATACAATGAAATGTGTTGTTTTTAGTCAACAATCAAGACAGTCTGAGGATTGTGCAGGTAATTGTTGCTACATCTCTGGTGTCAACAAGGCAAGCGCACAACTCCTAACTTACTGCACATCTTTGGAAAATGGGAGGAAACTGGAGCACCTGGATGAAACCCACCAGTCATGGGGAGAATATAAACTCCTTACAGACAGCAGCAGAAACTGAACCCCAATCAATGATTGCTGATGCTGTAAAGCAATTGCACTAACTGCTACGCTACTTTGCCACCCAAAGTACTTTTTCTAGAGAATATTTCCAGGTGGTGTCTGTAGATGGAAACCACTTACAAACATGCTACAGAGACAGGAAGCCCTTCATTTGGGTTAAAACAGAAAATAAACATAACACAAGTTTCAGCTTTGTGTACTGCAGTAATATTGTCACGATTCCAGTCTGAGACACTCCATTTATAAGCATGACCATGACAAAACATAGATGCAATTGTCAGATAATAGTTAAATATGCAAATTCAATTAGTTCGTATCTTGGTATTGGAATTACAAGCATTTAGCAAATGAGAATTAATCAGGTAAATTGTACAGACTATATTGAGAAACATATTCGGTTCCCCAGTGGATTGGGAAGATTAATACCATTGCTCAGCTTTACCCTGTGTTCATCTAATAAACAGGTAAAAATCTGTGCAGCAGCTAATGAATTAACTGCGATGGGGTGGAGAGTTTTGTATGGAGAGTGTGCAGCCAAAAAACAATGTTCCCAGGAATTCCATGTCTGATGGACATTTCACACCCTGACATAGGAGTCAAAAATGAACTATACTCAATAGCCACTTTTGTAGGCACCTCCTATACCTGATAAAGTGGCCACTTTGAGTGTATGTTTAAAGCCTTCCTGCTGCTGTAGCTCATCCACTTCAAGGTTTGACAAGTTATCTGTTCAGAGATGCTCTACTGCACACCACTGTTGTAATATGTGGTCATTTGAGTTACTGTCACCTTCCTGTCGGTTTGAAGCAGTCTGGCCATTCTCCACTCACCTCTCTCATTAACGTGGAGTTTTCACCCACAGAGCTTCCGTTCCTGGATAATCTTTGTTTTTTTTACACTACCTTCTGTGAATCCTAGAGACCATTGTGCGTGAAAATCCAAGGAGATGAACAGTTTCTGAGATACTCAAATCACCCCGTCTGGCACCAACAATCATTCCATGGTCAAAGTCACTTCAATCACATTACTTCTATAATCTGAAATTTGGTATGAACCTCCTGACCATGTGTGCATGCTTTTATGCATTGGGTTTTTGCTACATGATTGGCTGATTAGATACTTGCATTAACAAGCAGATGTACAGGGGTACCTAATAAAGTGGCCACTGAGAATACTTCTCCATCGATGGGAGAGTGAAGCATGCTGTATCAATGGGTTATAATCTTCTTCAAAAATTAATTTACGTTTCCATCAGAGGAATGAATGTTGCTACACAACCCCATAATTTTATGCACTTACTGCTCCAACTGGGGCTGTAGAAAAATACCTTCCCCCTCAAGTAGTTGGGTTGTGTACATATTTAATGTTTCATCCATTTATTAATACAGCCAATTCACCAGTTAAAAAAAAGAACAGTTACTGCATCTATACTGTCAAGAGGCAGATCAAAAGAAGCAATGTATAGCAACTGGCCTTAATTTTGATTTGGTATCATCACATTTATGCTTGCGGCCCCAAACAACAACCTGTAGCATGAAGGGAGTAAAGGAATCTGACACTTCTGAAGGCTTTGCATAAATTGTGCACCAGGGAGCAAAGCTTAGTGTTATAAATAGGTCACAAACTCCCCAGACTTCTCTTCTTCAAGCTTTTAGCTATCATTGCTTTATACCAGATAATATAAATCCGTTATAAATGCATTAGCAATGTTAATGCTCATATCTCTAGTAATTACAGCATTTGGTTTTGTTAGCAAAGCAATGGCTTATTTATGAGAAAATAATATGTAAAAATGCCCCAGAGTGTGGAAATTCACTTTAATCCATTTTGCGGTTCATTGTGTGGCTGGTAAGAAGTGTCGTTGGTACTGGCCTGGAGCGCAGACAGATAGGCGTCGCCTCTAAACCTGTTTAGCACACCGAATGGTCGTGGGGAACCTGGTGCTAAAATATTTGTAGACGACCTAATTCGGGCTCAGGGTTTCGTAAGTAGCAGAGCAGCTACCTCGCTGCGATCTTCTGAAAGTCATCCCTCGAGACAAACTTTTGTCAGCCGATAGATCCCACAAGGGGGGACGGGTGTGTGCCCTGTTTCACTTTTTGCCTGGTCGCTCTCTGATGCACCATCAATAACTCTGAGACGTGGGTTAAGGTAGGCTTTTATTGGCTGGAAGAAAGCACAAGCAGCAAGTGACCACCACACAACATCCTGGAGACTGAGGAAGGGTCTGTGCCTCCAATCGCCTTTATACCGGGGTCCGTGGGAGGAGCCACGGTCTGTGGGAGGAGCCACAGGAGCCGTCAGCAGGGGGGCGTGTCCAGACAGGTATATGTAGTTCACCACACGCTCGCCAGACTGCGACCGCCGAGGCCCCGGTATGGGGACCTCCGGCCCTTACCTTGTCCTCTCACCCCACCCACGACCAGCCGCAACTGGCCAAGGCGTCTGGCAGCGGGCGGGTGGGAGGCTGGAGTTTGGGCCCAGAGGCTGTCTAATGAGGAAATGAAAACTGCTTCGGCACCTTCAGTCCAAGCACCCTGCACTTAAAGACAAACCCATTGAGTTTTTTGTGTGGAAAAAACAGGAGCAACCGGGACAGAAGCAAGTGCTGATAGCCATGTAAACTAAATTGGGGAATAGACTGGACATAATGAACCTCCTTTGAGTTTCGTTGTATTCCGGTCGTGTTTACCCCCCCCCCCCACTGCCCAGTCGGCCAGTCCGCAAGAACATTTTCAATATTAAACTGGTCTGCAGGGCAAATAAAGTCTGGTGACCCCTGCATTACACTGCCTTACCTTGTTCACTTGAATTTCAGTGTCTTGATTAACTAGGGAGTGAGGAGTGGGGAAGATAGAGACACAAATGTTGGGAAAGGGGATGAGACTGACTATTTGGTGTATTGTTCCTGTCCTTCACATAAAGGTGATCTTTTAATGATTATTTGACTGCATCTGTGGTCACATAATCTTAATGAAGCACGACTGAAGCCTCATATCTGATTCACTCGGGATATCTGACTTCATCAAAGGAACAACAAGCCAGACATATAGGATCTCTCACCAGCATGTGCAAGAGGTTTGAGAATCAACAACAATCAGCATATACACTCATGCCCACTTTATTAGATACTGCCTGTACTGGATTGTATGTTCATGGTCTTCTGCTCCTGTAGCCCATCCACTTCAAAGATCAACATGTTTTGTGTTCAGAGATGCTCTTCTGCAAACCACTGCCGTAATACATGTTTATTTGAGTTACTGTCACCTTCCTGTCAGATTGAACAGTCTGGCCATTCTCCTCTGACCTCTGTCATTAACAAGGCATTTTTGCCCACAGAGCTGCTACTCACTGGATGTTTTTTGCTTGCCACACCATTTTCTGTAAACTCAAGAAACTGCTGCACATGAAAATCCCAGAAGATCATAAGAATCAGACCAGAATCAGATTTAATATCACCAGCATATGTCGAGAAATTTGTTAACACTGTGGCAGCAGTATAACGTAGTACATGACAATATAGAAAAAAATAAATAAGTAAATCAATTACACTAAGTAGAATGTATTAAACAGTTAAATTAAACATAGTGCGAAAACAGAAACAATAAAAGTGTAATAGTGTTCATGGATTCAATGTCCATTTAGATATTGGATGGCAGAGGGGAAGAAGCTGTTCCTGAATCGCTGAGTGTGTGTTTTCAGGCTTCTGTACCTCCTTCCCGATGGTAACAATGAGATGAGGGCGTGTCCTGGGTGATGAGGATCCTTAATGATGTACATTGCCTTTCTGAGACACTTTGAAGATGTCTTGGATACTATGGAGGCTAGTACCCAGGATGGAGCTAATTTTATAACTTTCTGTAGCTTCTTTCGATCCTATGCAGTAGCAATCCCCCCCCCCACCCACCCACATCCCAGACAGTGATGCAGTCTGTCAGAATGCTCGCCACGATACACCTATAGAAGTTTGTGAGTGTCTTAGGTGACAAACCAAATCTCAAACTCCTAATCAAGTCAAGTCACTTTTTGTTGTCATTTCGACTATAACTGCTGGTACAATACATAGTAAAAATGAGACAATGTTTTTCAGGACCATGGTGTTACATGACACAGTACAAAAACTAGACTGAACTACGTAAAAAAAAACACAGGTCTGTAGGTACAAAGGTCAATGAAGTATAGCCACTGTCTTGCCTTCTTTATAGCTGCATCAATATGTTGGGACCAGGTTAGATCCTCAGAGATCTTGACACCTAGGAACTTGAAGCTGCTCATTCTCTTCACTTCTGATACCTCTATGAGGATTGGTTTGTGTTCCCTTGTTCCACCCTTTCTGAAACCCACATCAGCTCTTTGGTCTTACTGACATTGAGTGCAAGGTTGTTGCTGTGACACCACTCCACTTGTTGGTCTATTACGCTCCTGTATGCCCTCTCGTCTCCATCTGAGATTCTACCAACACTGGTTGTATCATTAGCAATTTTGTAGATGGCATTTGAACTATACATAGCCACAGAGTCATGGGTGTACGGAGTAGAGCAGTGGGCAAAGCACACTCCACGAGGTCTGCCAGTGTTGACTAAGGGTGAGGAGGAGATATTATTATCAATCCACACAAATTGTGGTTTTTCGGTGAGGAAGTCGAGGATCCAATTGCAGAGAGAGGTACAGAGGCCCAGGTTCTGCAGCTTATCATGAGGATTGTGGGAATGATGGTGTTAAACTCTGAGCTATGGTCAATAACCAGCATCCTGACATAGGTGATTGTATTGTCCAGGTGATCTAAGGCCATGTGAAGTGCCATTGAGGTTACATTTGCTGTAGACCTATTGCAGTGGGTCCAGGTTCGTACTGAGGCAAGAGTTGATTCTAGCTATAACCAACTTCTCAAAGCATTTCATCACCGGGGGTATGAGTGCTGCTGGATGATAGTCATTAAGGCAGCTCACACTACTTTCAAACAAGAGGAAATCTGCAGATGCTGGAAATCTAAGCAACACCCACAAAATGTTAGAAGAACTCATCAGGCCAGGCAGCATCTACGGAAAAAAGTACAGTCAACGTTTTGGACTGAGACCCTTCGGTAGGATTACACTACTCATCTTGGTGACTGGTATAATTGTTGCCTTATTGAAGATCAGCAGTTTCTGAGGTACTCAAACCATCCTGTCTGGCACCAACAATCATTCCACAGTCAAAGTCACTCTGATCACATTTCTTCCCCATTCTGATGTTTGGTCTGAACAACAACTGAACCTCTTGACCAGGGCGGCCTGTTTTTTAAGCATTGAGTTGCAGTCATATGACTAGTTGATTAGATATTTCCATTAATGAGTGAGGTGTACAGGTGTAGCTAATAAAGTGGCCACTGATTCTATGTTGAGTATCATTTAGATGGGCATTTACGTGCAGGAGCCCTGTAAGGTTATGTGTTTATTTTTATTTAGAGATACAGGATGGTAACATGTCCTCCAGGTCCAATGAGTCTCCACTGCCCAATCACACTCATGACCAATTAATCTACTAACTGGTAGGTCTTTGGAATGTTGTGGGAGGAAACCAGGGCACCCAGAGGAAACGCACGGGGAGAACACACAAACTCTTTAAAGAGAGTGACAGAGACGAGCTTGTGTTGCTAGCTCTGTGTTAGTGTTACACCAACAGCTACGCTACCATGTCAGACCACTGTGCTACCCATGTTTGTGGGCTTCACGTTTGTTCTGAGCAGAAGAGGTAAATATCAAGCACATTACAGTGTCAATCTGATGTATTGTCATCTCCTGCCTCCATTAAAGGAGATAGAAATACCAACAATGTGAAGTAATTACTTCCTGATGTTATCCCCACCCTGTTTCTGTTTTGCCATTACTTATCACCCCAATCAATGTCATTCACTCCATGACAGAAAATAACATAAATGAGAATGCAAGCTACACCCCAAGGTGAGATTGGCTTGAAGATTTCTAAAACAGCTCAATGCAGTTTTGGTGTCATACATTTAGAATCCAGCAGCAGATTATTTTGCAATTTTAGTTTATTTGTTATTTTAGTTCCTTTTTCATTTCTATCAAGAAAAAATCCAGCATTCAAGCTAGATTGGATAAATTGTACATTAAAATAAGATGGCATATTTTGAAAATTGCAGGCAGCTTTGAAATACACAATGTGAAATATTGTGTAATGGTCTATGTAGCACTGGGGCACAGTTACATTGTGTAAGCCAAATGATAAATTTCCTTGCTGTAGTTTAATGTCTTCTTCAGCGCTGAACATTTCACTCCAATTTAAAGGTATAACTGGAAAAGTATGACAAGCACTTGAAGAACAATAACCTGCGTGGACTGGGAAATGGAATTAAACATTGCCAGCTAGTGCAGATATCAACAAATTTTCCCTTTAAAATACAGAGTGTATAAAAGAATGAGCAGAGGCCATGTTGAGTCATTAGAAGAGGGAGACTTAAGAGAATGCAGATGCTAGAATTTGGGAGCAAAAAATGCTGGAAGATCTCAGTGGGTCCGGCAGCATCTATGGAGGGAATGAACAATTGATATTTTGGATGAAGACCCTTTATCTGCCTGACCCACAAAGTTTCTCCAGCGGTTTCTTTTTTGCTGAAATTAGAAGAGGCAGTTGGGTGTCTGGTTATAACCTTCTAATAATTCTAAATGTTGGAGTGGAAGTGAGAGACCATTTCAAGGACACTCAATATTCATTCTGATTGCCAACTATATTTGAACCTCATGTCGTAGTATAAAGCTGTATTCGTAGCTGCAGTGATCTGGCTTCACTCCTGAACTCTGGTACTGTCCGTGTGGAGTTTGCACATTCTTTCCTCTAACTCCATTAGTTCTCCATGGGTGCTCCAATGGCATGCTGAAGAGCATCTCTGAATACACCACACATCGAATCTTGAAATGGATGGTCTACAGCAGCAGAAGACTATCAACATACAGTCAGTGGACACTTTGTTAAGTACAGGAGGTAACTAATAATGTGGCCACTGGGTGTGTATGCTGATATTTCATTATCATCAGACCTCTTCCACATACTAGTAAGAGATTCCATGTGTCTGGTTTGTTGCTCCTTCAATGAATTGGGAGACTCAAACCATCCCATCTGGCACCAACAATCATTCCATGGTCAAAGTCACTTAGATCACATTTCTCCCCCATTCTGAAGTTTGGTCTGACAACTGGACTTGACCATGTCTACATGCTCATATGCTTTGAATTACAGCCACACGATAGCCTGATTAGATACTTGCATTAATGAGGTACAGGTGTACCTAATAAATAAGTGTAAAGTCAAATAAGAGAGGCATTCCTTATTCAAATCCCTGCCATCCCATTCACATAGAAAATTAAGTCTCAACCTAAGTGTCCTCACAGGTGATTACAGTGATATTTTCCATGTCTGCAATACTTTTAGATGTCAGAGCAATCAGGGGATCTAATCAATCAGGAAGTATTTCCGCTCCCCTCCCCCTCCCCAGCCACTGCTTTGTCTGGGAAAATATCCCTATCTTCAGTTTTCAAGCATCTTATAACAGTGACAGGGAATCAAATAATAATTCTTCACCATCTCAAAATAATACAATTCACACATAACCTCTAAATAGGCAATCCCTCAATCAGAATCAGAATCAGTATCATGCTTAATATCGCTGGAGTGTTGTGAAATTTGTTGTTATGCAATGCATTGCAATACATATTAATAAAAAATGAAAATTACAGAAAGTATATATATAAAGTTAAATTAAATAAGTAGTGCAAAAAGACAAAAGGAAGTATTGAGGTAGACTTCATGGGTTCAATGTCCATTCAGAAATCAGATGGCAGAGAGGAAGAAGCTGTTCCTGAATCATTGAGAGTGTGCCTTCAGGCTCCTGTACCTCCTACCTAATGGCAGCAATGAGAAGATGGCATGTCCTGACTGATGCAGGTCTTTAATGATGAATGCTGTCTTTTTGAGGCATAGCTCTTCGAAGATGTCCTGGATGCACCCCCCCCCCCCCCGGCTCCATACCAAATGTTGATGCAGCCAGTTATAATGATCTCCTTGGTACATCTGTAGAAATTTGTGAATGGTGACAAATAAAATCTCCAAAAATCCCCTCAGTTTGGTCAACGCTATTTATTTCTTCATTTTTTTACTTCCTTGTGATGTCTTTATAATAAACATTTTATTGGTTAAGAAATAGGTTTTAGAGGAGGATTTGGTAAGAGTTTCTCAGGTCACCTGGACTGGTCCATCCCATTAGATGATTAGATTTTATTTTGCATTTACAGTCTGCATACACAATGTTACTTTTGTTGTACATCTATAAAATGCACCATCTGCAAAGGCATCACTGATTTTGCATCATTTGCCAGGATTCTCATTTGTGTGATTTATATCAGGCTGGTCCAGATAGATGCTATGGGCAAGAAAGTGCACCAGTATCTCTACATCCTCAGAGGCGAAGAAAATTAGATATTAGCCCATGATGTTCATGAATATTTACACTTGCACCGCAAAAGGCATCATCCCTGGATGATTCATATGGCAACTGACTCTCTCCAAGACCTGAGAGAGTTGTGATCAGAGCTGAGTCAATCATGAAAACCAACCTTGTCTCTACTGACTCTGTCTACACTTTCTGCTGCTTCAGGAAAGAAACCAAAATAATCAAAGCCCCGCTTCCACCCCAGACATTCTCTCTCGCCCCATCACCCCAGATATTCTCCCTCCCCATCACCCCAGACATTCTCCCCCATCACCCCAGACATTCTCCCTCCCCATCACCCCAGACATTCCCTCTCTCCCCATCACCCCAGACATTCTCCCTCTCCCCATCACCCCAGACATTCTCCCCATCACCCCAGACATTCTCCCTCCCCATCACCCCAGACATTCTCCCCCATCACCCCAGATATTCTCCCCATCACCCCAGACATTCTCCCTCCCCATCACCCCAGACATTCTCCCTCCCCATCACCCCTGACATTCTCCCTCATAACCCCAGACATTCTCTCCTCCATCACTCCAGACATTCTCTCTCCCCATCACCCCAGACATTTTCTCCCCCAGCACTCCAGACATTCTCTCCCCATCACCCCAGACAGTCTCTCTCCCCCCTTCACACCAGACACTCTCTGTCCCCCATCACCCCAGACATTCTCTCTTTCCCCACACCCCCTTCCACCTGGTACATTCTCTGTTTCCCGATGCCCCCCTTCCACCGGGGGCATTCTCCCTTCCCCCTTCCACTCGAGATAGTCTCTCTCCCCCATGCCCTCCTTCCACCCGGGACATTATTTCTTGTTCCTCTTCCCATTGGGCAGAAGATAGAAAAGAGGGTGCAGCTTCCACCATGTTTCAGGGCAGTTTCTATCCCACTGCTGTAAGACTCTTAAATGGACCTTTTGAACGATAAAGATAAACTTGTGACCTCACAATGTAGCTTGTTATGGCTTTGTCTGCCTGAACTGCACTTTCTTGGTAACTGTGGCACTTTATTCTGTTTTTGTTTTAACTTGTTCTACCTCAATGCACAGTGTACTGAGGTGATCTGTATATCTTTTCCTTGTATCTCAATGAAAATGACAATGATAAACCAATAACAGGAGGTGAGGCTGATAACGTGAGATGAAGATTGGATGACGATTCATGTGGAGTATTAGCACTTTGACAGAATTGGCTGTTTGGTATAAATCTGATATAAACTCAAGAAAATTGAAAGGAAGTAAATTGGGAAATTGGTTTATTATTGCCCTATTGTAGTAAAGATGTGATTAATATGGAGAGACTGCCGAGAATTATTATAAGGATGTTGCCTGAAGAAGGTGTCCTGAGTTATAAGGAGACGTTGGCCAGTGTTGGACATTAATCTGTGGAAAAGTCTTCACCTCACCTGCCTATCCCCTCCCTGCTTCCCTTCCCCCACCCCTTGATCTTTCCTCTGATTGGTTTTTCACCTGGCACCTTCCCCACTCCCCCCACCTTCTTTATAGGGCCCCTGCCCCCTCCTTCTTCAGTCCTGACGAAGGGTTTCGACCCGAAACATTGACAGCTCATTTCAACGGATGCTGCCCAAGCTGCTGAGTTCATCCAGCTTGTTTGTACGTGTTGATTTGACCACAGCATCTGCAGTGTACTTTGTGTTCAAAGTGACTAGAATGCTTGAGTTATAAGTAGAGACTGGATAAGCTGGGATGTTTTTCCTGCAGTCTAGGAGGCTGAGGGTTGACCAGTATTTGTATGTGTTAAATTTATGTGTACAAAGATACAGTGAAAAATTGTTTTTCATACTGTTCATGCAGATCAAATCATTACACAGTGCCTTGAGCTAGAATAAGATAAAACCAAAACAATTGAGAATGAAAAGTAAAAGCTATCCAAAAAGTGCAGTGCAGATAAACAATCAGTACAAAATCTTAGCGAGTTAGATTGTGAGGTGAAAAGTCCATCTTATTTAACAAGAGGTTCATTCAAGAGTCTGATAATAGTGGATAGAAGCTGTCCTTGAGCCTGGTGATACATGCTTTCCGGCTTTTGCAGTTGCTATTACTAAGGAGACAGTGCTTGGGAAGTTGAAAGATCTGAAGGCAAATAAGTCAACTGGATCAGATGAATTACACCTCATGATTCTAAAAGAGATGGCTGAAGAGATTGTGAAGGCGTTAGTGATGATCTATCAAGAATCATTAGATTCTGGAATGGTTCCAGAGGACTGGAAAATTGCAATTGTCACTCCATCCTTTAAGAAGTGAAGAAGACAGAAGAAAGGAAATTATGGGACAATTATCCTGAGCTCAGTGGTGGGAAGATGTTGGAGACTATTATTAAAGATGAGGTTTAGGGGTACTTGGAGGCACATGATTAAGTAGGCTAAAGTCATCATGGTTTCCTTAGGGTAAATCTGACCTGGCAAATCTGTTGGAATTCTTTGAGAAAATAACAGGCAGGAGAGGTCAAAGAGAGTCACTGGATATTGTTTACTTAGATTTTCAGATGGCCTTTGTCAAGGTGCCACTCATAAATGTTGCCTAACAAGATAAGAGCCCATGATATTACACGGAAGCTACTAGCATGGATAGAAGATCAGCTGACTGGCAGGAGGAAAAGAAAGGGAATAAAGGCAGCTTATTCTAGTTAGCTTCCTGTGACTGGTGGTATTCTGCAGGAGTCTGGATTGGGGCCACTTCTTTTCACATTATACAACAGTGATTTGGAGGGACAGGAAGTCAGCAGAAGGACTTAGACAGATTGGAAGAAAGGACAAAGAAGTGACAAATGGAATATAATGTAGGAAAGTGTATGGTTGTGCACTTTGTAGAACGAATAAAGGCATAGAGTATTTTCTAACTGGGAAGAAAATTCAAAAATCAGAGGAACAAAGGAACTTGGGAGTCCTTGTGCAGAACTCCCTAAAGGTTAACTAGAAGGTTGAGTCGGTGGTAAGGAAGGCAAATGAAATGTTATCATTTATTTTGAGAATGTTAGAATATGAGAGCTAGGATGTGATGTGGACACTTTATAAGACATTGGTTAGACCCCACTTGGAGTATTGTGAGCAGTTTTGTGCCCTTTATCTAAGAAAGGATGTGCTAAAACTGGAGTGAGTTCAAAGGAGGTTCATGAAAATAATTACAGGATTAAATGACTTGTCATATGAAGAGCATTTGATAACTCTGGGCCTGTATTCACTGGAATTCAGAAGAATGAGGGGTGACCTCACTGAAACCTATCAGATGGTGAAAGGCTTTGATAGAGTGGATGTGGAGGGGATGTTTCCTGTGGTGGGAGAGTCTAAGACCAGAGGACACAGCCTCAGAATAGAGGGGTGTCCTTTTAGAATTGAGATGAGGAGGGATTTCTTTAGCCAGAAGGTAGTGAATCTGTGGAGTTCTTTGTAGAGGCGGACTTTATGTACATTTAAGGCAAAGTTTGATAGATTCTTGATTGGTCAGGGCATGAAGGTATAAGAGGGGAACCAATATTCCTGCGGGCAGCTTTACTAAAGGTGTTGGGAGTGGTTTAAACTAATATGGCAGGGGGGTGGGCATCAGTATGATGGAGCTGAGGATGAGCCAGCAGGTTGACAAGTAGATGATGGATGTAACATGAACATAAGGATTGGGTACAAATGCAGACAGAGCAAAGAGTTAAATTGAACCACCGAGGCAAAACTCATTAGGGCGAAGACAGAAAGCTTTCAACAGTGCATTGATAAACATTGGTAAGAGTCAAAGGGGACATTCCAATTTTCTTTTTAGCCTCCTTTGGAAGTAGTGATGTTGGTGAGCTTTCTTGTCCATGACATCAATGTGGTTGGATTAGGAAAGGCCACACCAAGCAACTTGAAGCTCTTAAACTTCTCAACTTCAACACTGTTGTTGGAGAAAACAGTGTACACTGCCTCCTTTCTGATGTCAATAACCAATTTTGTTTTGTTAACAGTATGTTATTGTTTTACTTTGTTCTAGCTCAATGCACTGTGTAATGATTTGATCTGTATGAACAGTATGGAAGACAAGCTTTTCACTGTATCTTGGTACATGTAACGATAATAAATGAATTCTGATGTAACATCATGAGAAGTGTAGATGAGATGAATGGTCTCAGTCTTTTTCCTGAAATGCGGGAATCTAAAGCTAAAGACAAGGAATAAAGGTGGCAGGAAAGAATCTGAAGCTAAAATGTTTCACATAGAGGACTGTAGGTACAGAATATAGAACATACTGTCAAAGAAAGTTGTAGAGATGGCTACAATATGAATATTTCAAAGTTCAAAGTAAAGTTATTATCAGAGTACACATATGTCATCATATAATTCCTGGGATTAGTTTTCTTGCAGGCATACTCAGCAAATCCAAGCACTGTAATAGAATCAATGAAAGACTGATGGTTGAGAGGTAATAACTATTCCTGAAAATGGTGGTGTGAGTCCTGAGGTTTCAGTATTTAATTCCTGATGGCAGCAATGAGAAGAAAGCATGGTGGTGATGACGGATGCTGGTATCCTGCTGCAGCAGTCAGTGTAGATGTGCTCAATAGTGGGGAGGACTTCACCCATGATGGACTAGGGGCATCGGTGTTTCCATATCAGGCTGTGATACAGCCAGTCAATATACTCTCTACTACACATCTATTGAAGTTCATCTGTTGTGCTGAATCTTCGCAAACTTCTAAGGAAGCAAAGGCTTTCTTTTTTATTTCATTGCTATTGCACTTACATGTTGGGCCCTGGACAGGTCTTCTGAAATGATAGCACAGAGGAATTTAAAGCTGCTGAGCATCTCCACCTCTGATCCCCACAAGAGGGCTGGCTGATGGACCTCTGGTTTCCTCCTCCTGCAATCAAGAATCAGTCAATAATGTTTAAAGATCATTTGGATTGGTACATGTAGAGTAATGGTTTGGAGCAAAATGGATCAAATGTAGGCAAGAGGGACTAGCTCTGAGAGACACTTTGGTTAGGATTGATGGGTTGGGCTGAAAGGTCTCCTATGCTGTGTAGCACAATGACTCTGTGATGTAATCATTAGCTGCATTTCCTGCATGTGTATCCTGTGAACATGCTTGTGGTGCTTTCTATTTTGGCATCATTAGTACAGAACTGTGAAAAATCTTAGCATGTATACTGTATTTAGCTAGGGTGCCGAAGACTCTTGCACAGTACTGCAGTAATTTTATGTATTGCACTGTACTGCTGCCACAAAAAAACATGCAAATTTCATGACACATGTGAGTGATGATAAACCTGATTCTTATCTGGGTTTCTATTGTGGACTGAGAGTGGGAAGGAGAAGGGAGAGGGGAATCACGGTTGGGTCAAGGGGAGGGGAGAGGGAAGGGAGCAGGAAACACCAGAGAGAGACATTCTGTAATGATCAATACACCAATTGTTCGGAATCAAGTGTCCTTGTCTGGTGGTTCAGGGCTGCATGTGTCTGCACCAGCGCCACCCCCTCCCCTCACCCCGGTACTTCTTCTCTGCCACCTGTCCCTCACCCCTCCCGCAGCGATCCATGCTCACCATTCCCAACATCCTTTGCTCCTACCAGATTTGCAAACTCATTCTCCACTCCACATTGACAAATACAGAACTGTGATAAAGACTTAGACACCTCACTATGGATATACCTGACTTTTGCACAGTAGTGTAGATGTTTATGTAACCCTCAGGCTCGGCCAGCATACGTTTGTCTAGTGTAAGACAGTCTCTGGCCCAGCCAAACTGAGAAATCTCGTTTGTGTGGATGCTGCATGATGTGTAGCCTGGTTACAAATCTGAACTGCAAAATATCAGACAGTACACCGTATGCAATTAACCGACTGAACTTTATAAATCTTAATCTGACTATAGGGTTAGTGAAGAAAATAAAAAGAAAAAGGGCCCATTTTAATGAAACAGTCTAAAATGCACATTGGAGCTCACAGAATCGTCCATTCAATCCCCATTGACCTCCTGACCGTCAGACCCTCTCTCCGAGTCAACTCCATCTGCCGGTCTACCAGCTCTTTCCAGTCACATCTTCTCTCTTCATCTCTCGCTGACAAAAGAACATGAAATCCGTGGTCCCAGACCCACAAGAACGAACAACATGCCTCTCATTGGCTAACATACATTCCAAAGGACCCGTTATCTCTAGTCATAACCCAAACATTGCTGCTACAGAGAAACCATTACCTTAACAGTGGAACATTACAGTGAGACCATTACATTAACAGTGAAACCTTACAGAGCATTACAATTACATTGGTAGTTCTGGTTCATTTTCAATGTTATTCTTTTGCAGATCAAAAGAAGTCCCCTACAAGGGTCATTGAACCTACAGTCAGTTATGTTGATGTGATGTGTCCAATTACCAGTTAGATTTATTTCTTTTTCTTCATTGAACAACTGATAATAACAAGACAGTTGACACCTGTGTAATATTTAACATAAATGTTTATTCCTGAAGCATAGTGCATATTGTCAGGCTGGATTACAAGTGCAATAAGATGGTAGTTGAGTTACTGGTTATCCGACCAGTGTTCAAGGGCTTGAACTATCGATTCAGAACATGAGCTTAAATCTGTTGTGGAATATGGGGAATCTAAATGTAGATAATTTAATAAATTTTCAATTAAAATGTTGCGGTCCGCAGTGATAACCAAGTAGCTTCGGATTGCTGTAAAAAAAAACCATCAGAGTCACTGATAATGTCAGGGGAAAATTACCTGTTATCTTTATTCAATCTGACTCTGAACCCACAGCAATGGAGCTACCTTGGAAATGGTCTCAATTCAAGGGTAATTATGGATAGCCACAGTCAGTATCCTGTGAATGGTTAAAATCTTGTAGAAAAATAATTAAATACTATAAAGATAATACATTAATATTTTCAAGTTCAAGTTTATTGTCATTCAACCTTACACACATATACAGCTAAACGAAACATCATTCCTCAGGGGCAAAACACAATACATACAGTGATCCACAGCACATATAATTACAATCCAGCACACAGTCATAAAATAATATTGTATCAGTACAAATCCCTGAGTGGCATGGCTGGAGATTGACAAGGTGACATAAAACGTGAGATGCATGGTTATGTAAGACAGTCTAATGCTACTGCACTATTATAGTACATCAGGCAGTTGTGGAATTCTGTGAAACAACAGCAATAAAAGATTAAAGTGACCAGTGCAGGCTGAGTGTGCCCGGTCACTTTGCATCCTTTTTTGCTGATTTGTGTTTCTCCTTCTGTCAGTGCTAGGTCCAATTTTACAGATTCAGAATCATTATCATCGGCATCTGTCATGGATTTTTTTTAATTCAACAGCAGCAGTTCAATATAATACATAATACAGAAGAAATCAATCAATCAATCAATCAATTACAGTGTATGTATACTGGAGATTAAAAATCATGCAAAAACAGAAATTATATATAGAAAAAGTAGGTAGTGTTCACGGGTTCAATGTCTATTTAGGAATCAGATGACAGAGGGGAAGAAGCTGTTCCTGAATCACTGAGTGTGTGCCATCAGGCTTCTGTACCTCCTTCCCAATGGTAGCAGTGAGAAAAGGGCATGCCCTGGGTGCTGCAGGTTCTTAATGATGGACACTGCCTTACTGAGACACCGCTCCTTGAAGATGGCCTGGGTACTTTATAGGCTAGTACCCAAGATGGAGCCTACTAAATTTATGACCCTCTGCAGCTTCCTTCAGTCCTGTGCAGTAGCCCACCCATACCAGACAGCGATACAATTTGTCAGAATGCTCTTACATTTATAGAAGTTTTACAGAAGCACTTCAAAAAATTAACAACCGTAACATAGTCAGTAAAAGCAATTGCTGAACTTTCCAAAGTAATGAGGTGTGTGGTTCCTCGCATAGATTGAAATATGGTTGCAAGTTAAAGCAACCCAAACTTGGAGGCTTTCCATAGCCTTTTACTTCCCCCATGCCCACCATCCCTGACCCCAGCCCACCCATCTATTTTAGTCACCTAGATGTTGAGCTGAAGCACAGTTGCCATGGACAAACCAGATAATCCCTAAATGGCTTTCATCATGTAATTTAGTAAAATTATCCACAATGGATATAATCTGGCCCAATTAAATGGCTGCTCCAATGAGCTGAAATTTCATAGTTAATAAAGTATAAAAAAACTAACTACAGTTTAACTGAACAAGAATTAATGTACTTAAATGAAATATGAAACGTTAAAACTCTACCAATACTACTACAGTACTGTAGAACTGTGTATTCTGATCTGTGTGTTAGTTCCTAATAGTTTATTGATGGAGGAATTCATTCATATATCATTATTCCATACTTCATTGAAATTCATTCAGTGTATGATCCGTGTTCTTTTAATTGACTGTAAATGAACAAAATCAGTGTAGACACCCTGTGCAGATAATGAACAAATATACAATGTTTTTGATAACTGCATCCTCCAAATCTTTATTTTCATTGTAATATTCAAGATGATTGTCAATACCTTCAAATTCTTTGTCATTTTTAACTTGCTGAAATAGTGAAATTGTTTCATTTTCATTCCCATCTCTTTCTAGCATTATCAAGCCCAAATACTTGAAACCACAGTGAGCAAAACAGTTCTGAATTGTCTTTCTGCTTATTTCTCGCCAACTATCAGTGAAACAAATCACTGCTTTTTGAACACAAACACTCACAACTGATGCATTTAAAGAAGAGTTTGTTCCAAGCAAAATGTGGTGTCTAACAGTCACACAAGTACACGCGATGACACAGGTTAGTTATGACTAGAATTAACTCCTGCCACAGCAAGGACTTGGACATATCGCAATTTGCCTATCACCACAATATGCCTTCCACAGACGCGATATAATTCGCTCTTCATGTGGTCTTGGCTCATCTGGACAATACAAATACCTATGTCAGGATGCTGTTTATTAACTACATTTCAGCATTTAACATTCCTATAGTTTTGATCAAAAAGCTCCAGAACCTGAGCTTCTGTAACTGGATCCTTAACTTCTTAACTGATATTCTACAATCTGTGTGGATTGGAAACAACATCTTCACCTCGCTGACATTCAACACTGGTGCATCTCAGGAGTGTGTGCTTAGCCCATTGCTCTACTCTCTCTACACCCATGACTGAGTGGCTAGGTATAGCTCAAATGCCATCTATAAATTTGCTGATGATACAACCATTGTTGGCAGAATTTCAGATGGTGCAAGAGGGCGTACAGGAACAAAATGTATCAGCCAGTTGAGTGGTGTCACAGTAACAATCTTGCACTCAACATCAATAAGTCCGAAGAACTGATTGTGGACTTAAAAAAGGGTAAGATGAGGGACCACACACCAGTTCTCATAGAAGGATGAGAAGTGGAGAGAGTGAGAAATTTCAAGTTCCTGGGTGTCAGTATCTCAGAGGACCTAACCTGGACCCAACGTATCCACGAGGAAATCTGCAGATGCTGGAAATTCAAGCAACACACACAAAATGCTGGTGGAATGCAGCAGGCTAGGCAGCATCTATAAGAAGAAGCACAGTCGACGTTTCAGGCCGAGACCCTTCGTCAGGACTAACTGAAAGAAAAGATAGTAAGAGATTTGAAAGTAGGAGGGGGAGGGGGAGATCCGAAATGATAGGAGAAGACTGGAGGGGGAGGGGCAAAGCTGAGAGCTGGAAAGGTGACTGGCAAAAGGGATACAGAGCTGGAGAAGGGTAAGGATCATGGGACGGGAGGCCTGGGGAAAAAGAAAGGGGGAGGGAAGCACCAGAGGGAGAATAAATAAATAAATAAGGGATGGGGTAAGAAGGGGAGGAGGGGCATTAACGGAAGTTAGAAAATCAATGTTCATGCCATCAGGTTGGAGGCTACCCAGATGCCAACGTATCGATGCAGCTTCACAGAAGGCACAACAGTGATATATTTCATTGAAGTTTGAGAAGGTTTGGTTTGTCACCAAAAACACTCGAAAATGGAGAGCATTCTAACTGGATACATCACTGGTGAGTGACTACTGCACAGGATCAACATAAGCTGCAGGGAGTTTTAAACTTAGTCAGCTCCATCAAGAGCACTAGTCTCCTTACAATCCAGGGCATCGACAAGGAGAGATGCCTCAAAAAGAGCACCCATCATTAAGGACACCCATCGCCCTGGTCATGCCTTGTTCTCATTGCTGCCATAAGGAAGGAGGTACAGAAATGCATAGGCACACACTCAACGATACAGGAACAGCTTTTGCCCCACTGCCATATGATTTCTGAATGGACATTGAACCCATGAACACTGCCTCAATACTTTTTTATATCTATTTTTGCACTTTTTTATTTCATTTAACTATCTTCTGGTAAATGTTCTTCCAGGTGAGGCAACACTTCACCTGTGAGTCTATTGGAGTCATCTATTGTATCCGGTGCTCCAGGTAAGGCCTCCTGAGACCGGACGTAGATTGGGAGACTGCTTCGCCAAGCACCCACGCTCCATCCACCAGGAAAAGCAGGATCTTCCAATGACCACCCATTTTAATTCCACTTCCCATTCATATTCTGACTTGTCAGTCCACGTGCCCCTCTACTGTCGTGATGAGGTCACACTCAGGTTGGAGGAGGAGCAATGCCTTATATTCTACTTGGGTAGCTTCCAACCTGATGACATAAACATTGATTTCTTGAACTTCTGGTAATGTCCTCCCTCCCCTGCACCATTTCTTATTCCCTTTTCCCTCTCTCAACTTATCTCCCTACCTGCCGATACCATCCATCTGGTGCTCCTCCCCCCTGTCTTTCCTCCATAGACTTCTCCTATCAGATTCCCTCTTCTCCAACCTTGTATCTGTTTCACCAATCAATCTCCCAGCTCTTTACTTCACTACACCACCCCACTCCCAGTTTCACCTATCACCTTGTGTTTCTTCCTCCCCTCCCCCTCCTTCTAACTCTGACTCCTCATTTTTTCCCAACAGTCCTGATGAAGTTTCAGCCTGAAATGTCGACTGTTTACTGTTTTCCATCGTTCCTCAGCATTTTGTGTGTTTTGCCCAGCTACTTTCTCGGTTAGTTTTTGTTTTTTAAGAGTCATCCCAAATAGGCAATTAATTGATCACCCCATAAAACAGAATCCCGTGTATTAATTTTTACATTCTGGGATGAAATGTAAGAAGAATATTTTCACCCAGGTAGTGACTGAAACCGAGCATGCTTTCTAAATTGCCTCCGTGACATTCTTAGTTCTCAGGCAGCGTCAAGATGAGCACTTAATTGCCAAGGTCTCGAAATATCAGGAGCTGGTCAATTGGCACCTCAATGCTGACCTGACTCCACAGCTTTAGACTCCTTTCCAAGGACTCTAGAACTCATGTTCTCAGTATTATTTATTTACATTGGTTGTTTGACTGTCTTTGTTATGTATAGTTTTTTCATAATTTCTATTGAATTTCTTTATTTTCCTGTAAATGGCTGCAATAAATTAAATCTCAGGGTTGTACAATGTATGGTGACTTGTACAGACGTTTGCTAATAACCTTACATAACACTTAGAACTTAAATGCAGTTAGTGTAGACAGGTACTTGATGGAGCAGAGACATGGATGGCTGAATTACCTGTTCTTTCACTTGTATCATCATTATCATTACCTGCCAAGTCGTTTGACATAAGCAATAATGGTCTTATCCATTACCATGGCAAATTTTTGTACAGAAGTGGTTTGCCATTGTCTTCCTCTGGACAGCGACTTTACAAAGGCAGGTGGTCCCCAGCCATTATCAGTACCTTTCAGAGATTGTTGTAACCCAGTGGTCGTATAACTAGGACGTGATATGCACCAGCTGCTCATGTTACCATTCCCCACCTGCTCCGTGACCCTGATCAGGGGGCTACGCAGGTGTTACACACTGCCCAAGGTGACCTGAAGGCCAGTGCTGGGAAGGAAAATCTTACATTGTCTTTGGAAGAGATGTAGAGTATTTCCACCCCACCACCCATTATTCCAGATATGGGAAACAAAAGCTATAGGGCATGAAATTAAGGTGAGAGGAGAGAGATCGAGGTAGGAAGAACTGAACAACATGCTTTTCACACAAGGTGGGGTGGGTGTATGGAACAAGCTGCCAGAAGATGTGGTACTGGAGTGGGGTGTACAATGGCAATGTTTAAAAGACATTTGGATAAGTATATGGATAGGAAAGCTTTAGAGGGATATGGGCCAAAGGCAGGCAAGTGGGACTAGCTCAGGTAGGCACCTTGGTCAGTATGGGCAAGTTGGGCTGAAGGGCTTCTTCTGTACTGGAGAACACTATGACTGCAACCATCTATTTCTCTTGATTTGATTCCAGGTTAAAGGATCTGAAGTTAAATAAAATAATTGTGGTAATAAATGAGTAACTCATATAAATTAATGTTGAGGTGAGTGGAAAGTGGACCGCACAGACACTATTTATAAAATTGGCCCTGCAATTTAAATGGGAAGGATATTAAAGTAACAGATCTTAAAGGACAACCTATCCCATGATCAATATCCACAGTTTCAAATCATAATTAGGAAGGAAATGCTGTCAACTATTTACAAAACTTGTTTTTCAGAAGATTAAATCTTCAACTATTATAAATATGATATAGCCATAATCTTGTTAATAAGAATTTCTTTTAAGGACCTCGCAGCAATAAATCTCATGAGTAGATTTAAAATAGTCCTGATGAAGGGTCTCAGCCCGAAGTACCGACTGTTTACTCTTTTTCATAGGTGCTGCCTGGACTGCTGAGTTCCTCCAGCATTTTGTGTGTGTTGTGTGTGTGTTCACAAGTAGTTCCGTTCCTAATAGAAGTGCCAAGCTGTTGCTCCTGGCCACCATTTGTAATGTTTACCACACTCCAAATCCAGCAAGCCATTGGTGATACATCAAACATACCTCCAAATTCCCTAACATATCAATATTTCTTGGCCTTCTCAGCAAATAACATGGCTTGTCCAAATGCATCAGTTCAAATAAAGGATGCCTCTTGTTAGTCAAAAGGTTTGTATATTCTTATTTTTACCTTTGCAGAACACCTTGTAATTCCAGTATTATTGTTGCTATATGCACAAAATCTTAGAGAAACTCAGCAAGTCAGGCAGCATCTGTGGAAGGGAATAAACAGTCGATGCTTTGGGCTGAGGCCCTTTACCAGGTCTGGGAAGGAAGGGGGAAGAAGCCAGAATAAGAAGATGGGGGGAAGAAAAGGAGTACAAGTTGGCAGGTGATAGGTGCAACTTGGTGAGGGGGAAGTTGAGTGGGTGGGGGAGTCGGCATGAAGTAAGAAGCTGGGTTGTGATAGGTGAAAGAGCTAAAAGACCGAAGAAGTATTTTCCTCTTATATTTTATAAGGATCAGAATAGAATACCCCGTGGTTCTAATATATGCATAATTGTATAGATTATGGTATTTATTTTACAATTTCCTTTTAATTAAGATTCCATTATATTTCAGTCCTTATTGTACCATCTAATGAGCTAATTTCTCATATTCCCCAAGGTGTCAAACTTCAGACAGCAAAATGGCCTCAGGTCTTTACCATATTATAGAATATCGAGACAGCAATCTCTTCTTCCATATAAGACTCATTAATATAAGACCCAAAGACTATTGCTCATTAATCATAGCAAAAATAGTATCTGTGTAAAAATGACAGCTTAAATCAGTGTCTGGTTCAATCACTTTAATATCTCTGTTTGTAGAATGTTATGTGAAATGGTTGGAAGGTTAAGTGGATTGTAGTTGGGGTGGCAAACAATCCATCATCAAGGACCCCCACCATCCAGGCCATGTTCTCTCCTTGCTG
This sequence comes from Hemitrygon akajei, assembly GCF_048418815.1. Classification (NCBI taxonomy): domain Eukaryota; kingdom Metazoa; phylum Chordata; class Chondrichthyes; order Myliobatiformes; family Dasyatidae; genus Hemitrygon; species Hemitrygon akajei. The sequence goes on along the minus strand of NC_133133.1, from coordinate 107,337,794 downwards.
CTGCTATCAGGGAAGAAGTACAGAAGCCTCAGGTCGCAAACCAACTGGTTCAGGTATAGTTATTACCGCTCAACATCAGGCTCCTGAACCAGTGTGGATAACTTCACTCACCTCAACACTGAACTGATTCCACAACCTATGGACCCTCTTTCAAGGACTCCACAACTCATTTTCTCAGTATTATTTATGTAATTATTTCTTTATATTTTTTGTATTTACACAGTTGGTCTTCTTTTGCATTTTGGTTGTTTGTCAGTCGTTGGGTGTTGTTTTTAATTGATTCTATTATTTCTTTGTTCTACTGTGAATACCTGCAAGAAAACGAATCTCAGGGTGGTGTAAAGTGATATTTTCTTACATATGTAAATAGTAAATTTACTTTGAACATTAAACTGGTTTATTTTTCCTACAACTCCAAACGATTTGACATTTCTTCTCTTGATGTTATTGGGACTTGTACATGCAAATTATTCGATAATTGAGAGCTGAGGCAGTTTTAGTATCACGACTAGGCCTTCTCATAATTCACTTCTAAAACTGCTGAACACCTCTTATTTGCAGAATGAATGACAGAATATACTAAGACATCTTCTATCATTCTTCCAGACAGAGACTTCTAATCTTGTTCACTCACACAAGGTTTATTTAATCTTTTACTTTGGGATTCATATTATTCCACTCCACAACCGACATGCCACTTATTCCAGTCAAACAGTGCTGTCTCCTCAGCTCTACTGAGTGAGAATTCAAAATCTCTGTACTGCAGATGTTGGAGACCTGTACAAAGAACAGGACAGATAGTTACCAGGTCAAACAGCATTTGTGTAGACAGGAAATATAAGTTAATATTTCTGATCGATGAGAGGTCATAGACCTGAAATACTAACTCTACCTCTCTCCCCACAGATTCTCTTTAGCTTACTGAGTGTCTCAAGCACAAGAGACTGCAGATGCTGGAAATCTTGAGCATTTTACAATATGTTTCGATGTACTGTACATGTGACAAATAAAGCTAATCTCTTTCTTGCATCCCAATACAGGGTCTCAGGTCAAAATGTCAACTGTTTACCCTTTCACAGGTGCTGCCTAGTCTGCTGACTTCCTCTGCTTTTGTGCATGTTTCAAGCATTTTCTGTTTTTTTTATCTCAGATATTGAGAAGTTGCAGAACCTGGACCTCTGTACCTCCCTCTGTAATTGGATCCTCAACTTCCTAACCAGAAGACCACAATCTATGCGGATTGGTGATAACATATCCCCCTCTCTGATGATCAACACTGATGCACCTCGGGGGTGTGTGCTTAGCCCACTGCTCTACTCTCTGTATACAGATAACTGCGTGGTTAGGCATATCTCAAATACCATCTATAAATTTGCTGAACACACAACTATTGTTGGTAGAATCTCAGGTGGTAACGAGAGGGTGTACAGGAGTGAGATATGCCCACTAGTGGAGTGGTGCCGCAGCAACAACCTGGCATTCAACGTCAGTAAGACAAAAGAGCTGATTGTGGATTTCAGGAAGTGTAAGACGAAGGAATCAATCCTCATAGAGGGATCAAAATTGGAGAGAGTGAGCAACTTTAAGTTCCTGGGTGTCAAGATCCCAGAGGATCTAACCTGATCCCAACATATTGATGTGGTTATAAAGAAGGCAAGACAGCGGCTACGCTTTATTAGGAGTTGGAAGAGATTTGGTATGTCAACAAATACACTCAAAAGCTTCTATAGTTGTACTGTGGAGAGCATTCTGACAGGCTGCATCTCTGTCTAGTATGGAGGGGCTATGGCACAGGACTGAAAGAAGCTGAGAGGGTTGTAAATCTAGTCAGCTCCATCTTGGATACTAGCATACAAAATATCCAGGACATCTTTAGGTAGCGGTGTCTCAGAAAGGCAGTGTCCATTATTAAGGACCTCTAGCACCCAGGGCATGCCCTTTTCTCACTGTTACCATCAGGTAGGAGGTAAAAAAGCCTGAAGGCACACACTCAGCAATTCAGGAACAGCTTCTTCCCCTCTGCCATCTAATTCCTAAATGGACATTGAATCTTTGGATATTACCTCACTTTTCTTTAAAATACAGTATTTCTGTTTTTGCACATTTTAAAAAATCTATTCAATGTATGTAATTGATTTACTTATTCATTTATTGTTAATTTTATTTTTTCGCTGCTAGATTATGTATTACATTGAATTGCTGCTGCTAAGTGAACAAATTTCATGTCACATGCCAGTGATAATAAATCTGATTCTGATTCTGATATTTGGAGAATGTTGTGGTTTTCTGCACCTGTTGGCCTTTTAATGGATATAATTATGTTTTTTACCTTGATCAGAGTACACTGCTGGATATATTGAGATACACGCTTCCATTTTGGTTCACACGAAAGACTTCAAGGCCTTCCTTGCATTCCAGCCTAGGACATGAATACAAACTGACCAGTAACTTCAGAGAAGAGCCACTCACTGCCAATGAACAATGGTTCCAAACGCAGCCTGGTAAGCTGGTAAATGGGACTGTTATTGCCACGTGTACCATGTATGGATGCCATCCATACAGATCATTTCACCACATCAGTACATCGAGGAAACAGAAGAGAAAAGCAGTATCAGAGTGCAGAATAACGTGTTACAATTACAGAGAGTGCAGTGTAGCATGATGAGGTAGATTGTCTGGTCAGGAGTCCATCTTATCATACAAGAACACCATTCAAGTTTCTATTTACAGAAGGACAGAATCAGTCATTGAGGCTTGTAGTACATATCCTCAAGCTTTCCTAACTATACAGTTCCATAGGTTGTGGGAACTTTTCAGTGACTGGGCAAGTAAAGTTATCACCTTTGGTTCAAGAGACTGATAGTTGATGAGTAATAACTCTTCCTAAATCTGGTGGTGTGAGGTGAGTCCTAAGGCTCCTGTACTTTTTTCCCTGATGGCAACAGTGAGAAGAGAGCATGTCCTGGTGATGGGGTTCCTGATAATGGATGTTGCTTTCCTTTGAGAACATTTTTAAGGCATTATACGTGGAAGCCAGAAAAGGTGGGGGGGGGGGTGGATGAAAATATTGTGTTTGCTTAATTTTTCACCCTTTCTATCAAAGAGAATTAGGAAAGTGAGAAAACAAGAATCAGAATATGTACAATTAGTGATAGATTAGTATTTTCTTCTGACCGTGATTTATACTGTTGATTCTTCTCCACCAAAGTTCATCCCAATCCACTTTAATCTATCTAGACTGGGAGGTAGATTTAAGTAGATTGGGATGAACTTTGGTGGAGAAGAGTCAGCAACATAAATTAGCTGGGCCAAACACTAAATTCTCTGGTAAATTCTGTTCAGTGAATTTTGTGTTCTGTTCTGGTCACCTTGTTACAGGACGCACTGTATGTGAAAGCTCTATAGAGGGTGCAGGAGAGGTTTATCAGGATGGTGCCTGGATTACAAGCATGTCTTATGAGGATAGGTTGAGTGAGCTGGGATTTTCTCTTTGGAGAGAAGGAGGATGAGGGATGACCCAGATGATAAAGGGCGTAGATCAAGTGGCTATCCAGAGACTTTTTCCAAGAGCAGAAATGGCTAATGCAAGGAAGCATAACTTTAAGATGTTAGGAGGAAGATATTGGGAGGGGTAAGAATGTCAGGTGTGGATTTTTACACAGCGAGCAGTGGGTACTTGGAATGGGCTGCCAGGGGTGGTGATGGAGGCAGACACATTAGGGACACTGGAGAGACTCTTAGATGGATGCATGGACGATAGAAAAATGGAGGACTATGTGGGCGGGATGAGTTAGATTGACCTTGGAGGAGGTTAAAGGGTCAGCACAACATTGTGGGCTGAAGTGCCTGCAGTACAGTTACTGTTCTATGTCATGGAAACAGGCCTTAAACCCACCTAGTCAATGCCAAACTAGTAATCTGTCTATTCCCATTAACCTACACTTGGACCAGAGCCCTCCATTTCCCTCCCATCCATGTACCTATCCAAATTTCTCTTAAATGTTAAAATCCACCCCGCATCTACCACCGACACAGGTGGCTGGTTCCACTCTCTCACCACACTCTGAGTGAACACATTCCGACTCATGTTTCCCTTAATCATTTTACCTTTCATCCTTAATCCATGACCTCTAGTTCTAGTCTTACCCAACCTCAGTAGAAAAAGCCTGCTTGCATTTACCCTATCAATGCCCCTCATTGAGTGTCCTTCATTGTTATTGTCCCCTACATTTTCTCAGCACTGGAAACCATAGTTTAATTTTAGTGTAATTTTATGTTCTAAAATATTAATGCTCTAATTTTACACAGAGGTTGGTGGCCTTTATGTTGACATAAACATGGTCTTCCTCATGCATGTGCTCTCTCTCTTCCCCAGTTTCACTGTACCCAACCAACTGTGATTAAACTGAAGCTAGAGAACAAAAGTGTGTCTGACTTGAAGATTCAGAGTTGCTGTAGGATGCCTGTTGCTGAAGCAGTACAGCTTCCTTTGTATTCTCAGACATTGCCAAGGTAACCTTAGTGAGACATCTGCCAAGCTCTACCCTATTGTTGTGCCACTTACTGTTGAATAATAAGAGTTGGCACTCCTTGTGTGATTGATTATCAGCTAACTCGGAATTGTTGATTGAGTTTTCTTCACTGTTATTGTCCTCTACATTTTTTCAGCATTAGGCACCGTAATTTAATTTCCAGAGTAATTTCCTCCATATTTTCTGTTTGGAAGATTGCCCATTTAAATGTCTAAATATTGGTAATAGCCTCAGAAAACATCATTAAAGTATTCATAATCTGTTAGATTTCCATCTACCTTTTAATTGCTATTACAGTTAAAGCTGTTGTATCTTTTTTTTTAGCTGGAGTACCCAAAGGAGTCTGGAAGTTTTTGATGAGCTTCTGATGTTTAGTTATTTGTTTAGATACAGCATGGTAACAGGCCCTTTAGTCCAGTGAGCCTGCGACCCCAACTACACCCACGTGACCAATTAACCGACTAACTTGAATCTTTGGAAGGTAGGAGGAAAGCAGAGCACCTGGAGGAAACCCACACAGTCATGCAGAGAATGAAGTGAAACTTCACATCGCAGGAAGTGAAACTGGGTTGTTAGCGCTCTAATGGTGTTATGCCTACCTTTACACCACAGTGCTGCCTCTTCAACATCCCCTATTTTCAGCTCTTCCTTCTTTGCTAACTCAAAGAGAGTTACATTTCGATGAAGTAGCACCTTTAAGGTGGCATCGGGTCTCCATATCAGGTGTGCAACTTGAGACTCTCACACAGAAAACCATGCAGATATTCCAATATAACATCACGGGAGTGATAGAGTCAGTGGCTTCTTTACCTCCTGTACCTAATAGGTGGCCTATGAGTGCACATTCATGGTCTTCTGCTGCTGTAGCCCATCCACTTCAAGGTTCTTGTGTGTTCAAAGATGCTCTTCTGCACACCACTGTTGTAACATGTGGTTACTTGAGTTACTGTCACCTTCCTGTCAGCTTAAACCAGTCTGGACATTCTCCCCTGACCTTTCTCACTTAACAAGGCAATTTTAGCCACAGAACCACTGCTCACCAACAACCAATTCACAGTCAAAGCCACTTAGAGCACATTTCTTCCCCATTCTCAATAACAACTGAATCTCTTGACCATGTCTGCATGCTTTTATGCATTGAGTTGCTGCGGCATGATTGGCTGATTAGATTAACAAGCAGCTGTACAGGTGGACCTAATAAAGTGGCTTTGAGCATACCCTGTTGGCGGGCCTGATTTAGTAATTAATTTAGTGGAGAATACAGCTCTGCTTTTCCTTTCATCGTTTAACTAAGTCTGTTCTCTCAGGTGGGTGAGAGTATTACATGGCATTATTTCAAAGAACAGCAGGGAAATTTTCCCTGTATCCTATTTGTCCTTCTGTCAACTTACTGAAAAACAGATAATCTGATCATTAATCTTAACGCTATTTGTGGGAGCTTGCCATGCACAAAAAAAAAAGCACATTATTCGCAATATTACAACCACAGCTACATTTCAAATATACCTTCATGGCTATAAAGCACTACAGTGATTGTGAAAGGATTCAGTGATGATATTGAACCCTCTTAGGATACTTTTTTCTTTATCCTGACAGAAGACTTCATTATTTTTTTCAAAACAACTGAGGAGCACAAGAGAGAATGGATAATAACCACAGACTCTTTCATTTCCTTGTTAATATGTTTCTTAAACCAAACACCTCAGCAGGCATATTATTGAAATGCCACTAAGTTTACATTACAAGAGGGACTGGCAGATTTTGAAAATGTGCCACTGGGGAGGACTTTCAATAGATCCAATGGGCATAGGATTGGCCATCATTAATGAAAAAAAAACAGACTTTCTTTTCCCTTGATTCCTTAAAGAAAACAGCCATTATCTCATCTTTATCCCCCTGGTTTGTTTGTTTGCTGGAATTTCATCAACTTTAATCTGTTGCATGACAAGTTAAACAAGCTAACTTGGAAAGTTAGCTTGACATTTGTTTAATAAAATAAGCAGTGTTGAAATAATAATCACGTTCAACCATATTGGATCCATTAGTTCCAAAGAAAGGCCAAGATTGAAATTACATCTAAAAGATATATCTGATATATGTGGGCACTGGGTTGACTCTTCCTTTAGCTCAGCTCAGTGGTACCTTAATCCCGATTTTTGTTACCTTCAGATGTAATGGTTCCAAAGCATTCTTAGCTGATGTCTTTTTTCTCTGCTCTTTGTTCATTTAAGGTTATACAAAACTTTGATATAACTTTATTGCTTGCCAACATACATTAGCATCAAGTTCAGAGACAGACTAATTTTAAAATCACACTCTTGTCCTCAAAACATTTTATGGACTCGTTCCTCCCTCCCTTTCAAGATCTAAGATTCAGGATTGTTTAATGTTATTTCCAATGCACAAGTGTAAAGGAGAACGGAATAATTGTTACTCAAGATCCAGTAAGGCACAAAACAAAGCACAATAAGATAAAGAACACAATAATTAAAAACACAATAAATTTAAATACATAAGAGAGCCTATATGAGAAATGCACACAAAATGTTGAAGGAACTCAGCAGACTTGGCAGCACCTATGAAAAAGAGTACAACCAATATTTTGGGCCGAGACCCTTCATCAGGACTGGAGAAAAAAGATGAGAAGACAGAGTAAGAAGGTGGGGGTAGGGGAGGAAGAAATACAAGGTAGTAGGTGATAGGTGCAATTGGGAGATGGAAGGGAGTGAAAGTAAAAATCTGGCAAGTCAATTGGTGAAAGAGATAAAGGGCTGGAGAAGGGAGAATCTGGTCAGAAAGAAGCATAGGTGCTCGGTGAAACGGTCTCCCAGAGCACCTAGGTACTGTTCTCCAGAAAAGGTGGGATCTCTCAGTGGCAACCTATTTTAATTCTACTTCCCATTCCGCTATGTCAGTCTATGGCCTCCTCTACTGCTGTGATGAAACTGCACTCAGGTTGGAGGAGCAACAAATATTCCGTTTGGGTAGCCTTCAACCTCATAGAATGAACATCAATTTCTCGAACTTCCAGTAATTGACCCCCTCCCTTCTCCTTCACCTTTTCCCCCTCTCACATCTCCTCACCTGCCCATTGCCCCCTCTGGTGCTCCTCCCCCTTTCTTCAAAGACCTTCTGTCTTCCCAGATCAGATTCCCCCTTCTCCAGCCCTTTATCTCTTTCACCAACTGACTTCCCTGCTCTTCACTTCACCCCTTCCCCTCTCCATATATCTCTATGCTCTGCACATTCCCATGATATCTAAAAGCCTTTTATGTGTCTCTATCATACGCGAGGCCCTGTGTTGTTTAGGGTTGACCATGAATATTGCGTTACAGCTGTCTATGTGATACACAAGCCAGGGCAGTACAATATGGAGAGCAAACTGTTGCCCATGCAACAGGCTCCCCTTTCTCCGTGCAGCTGACTGACAAATCCAAAGGAATGGGCAGAAATGGACACAATTTCACATCAGCGACACCACAGGACTTACCAGTCAGACTTAAACTCAACGTAGGACTGCCTTTGCGACTCCAGCAATAGATTTTTCTTCAAGATTTACTCCTGAAGCCTCCCCATGAGTGGGTACAGCCACAAGGCAGCAGAGTTTTGAGATCAAAGTTTTCCTTCTCCTGGATGATCTGCTGACGAGCCCCATCTGCTTGAAGCGACTGGCTTTAAAGCACCAGTAACCTGCCTTTGCCCCGGCTCCTGTCAGTAGTAACAGTTCCTCCAGGCTTAGCAATTAGGCCACACATGAAGGCCAGGAGCTGGATTTGGTTGTCAGAAGCTATTTAAGACGCAAACCATTGGGAGCATTTAATAGATAGTGGGAACTTATCCCCACTACCTCCCCTGGCTATAGCAACCTTCCCTTTAGGATTGTTTCAAGCTCCAGTGAATGTATGCTAATCCCGTCAAGCAAGGAATTAGTCTGGAACTTTGCTGAACCCCCCTCCATAACAAGATCTTCCCTTTTTAGCTAAGGAGACCAGAACTGCTCAGAATACTCGAGGTGCAACCTCAGCAAGGCTCTCTAAAATTATAGCAAGCTATCTTACTCCTGTATTCAATTCCTCTTCCTGTGAAGGCCAACATGCCATTTACCTTCTGAACGGCCTGCCGCACCTATATGTTTACTTTCCTCAAGGACACCCAAATTTCATTGCAGCTCTATCATCATACAGACTACAACCTGCTTTTGCCTCAAAGTAGATAGCCTCACATTTATTCACAATAAGTTGCATTTGCCCTGCATTTGTCTGTCCCAACATGTCCATTCGCCCCAGAACATCACTGCATATTGCACACAGCTCACTACCTCATTTAGATTTAACATTTAATTTCCTCATCAAATTCATTAATTTATATATTGTATTGCTGTTATCACACTGCTAATCCCTACTTGTAACTGCCTGAAATACCAACAAAGACTTATTTGTTTCTGCACTTGGTATACTTTGTGCCAACCAGCTCTTTAATCATCTTAATATATTACTCTCAATCCTGTGTGGTTTAAATGTCCAGAGAGGGGTAGTACCCCTGGCGAAGGGGCTTCTCCTGTCCATTCTGGGGCAGCTCACTCACCTTTGGTCCGCACCGGACACTCAAATCTCACCTATGGCTCCAAATAGCAGTTTGGCTGTGACAGCGGCCAAACCCTGGTACACCACTTCAACAGGTGGGCTCAACCAGGTGAGAATAGCCAGCGGGGCTCGTATCTCGGTGAGACTGGGACATGCCTGCCCTAGTGTGTGAAGTCAGCTGCAGCAGACTGGACGAGAAGATCTACAGTGAGATCCAACAACCAGGAAGGCAGTTCCTGCATGGCTATGTGGAGAACGAAGGGCATGATGAAGCACAGAATTTGTCAAGGTCATCCACTACAACCAAGGAAGACAGTTGTGATTACTACCTGTACTACTGGACCCTGACTTCCGAACTTGGAAGTGTGGAAATGTAAAGACTTCTCTATTTTAAAGGGTCTCCCGCACAGGTTTCCTGACATTGCTGGATATGATGGACAACCATCACTGACCTTCTCTGTGGGAAGTAACTGACAGCCTTCTGAAAATCCAAATACAGCACAACCACTGGTTCTTCCTTATCTAGTCCATGAGATAAATCTACAAAATGTTAGTCAAGCATGAGTTTTCTTTCATAGATCTATATTAATTTTATCCAATTCTGTCACTGCTTAGCAAGTACTTTGCTATCACATCTTTACCATTTTCCCCACCACCATTGTTAGACTAGCCATTCTTTTGTTTCCTATTTACTCTTTTCCATTTTTTATTAAATTGTAGGGTTACATTAGTTACACCCTTAGTCTTGTGGAATTGTTCCAGAGTCCTTAGAACTTTGAAAGATAGCCAACAGTCCATCAGTTAGTTTGATATTTGTTTGCTGAAGAATTCTTGGGTATGGATGATTGTGTCACTAGGATTTATCAACTCTCAATTCCATTAAATTCCTTAATGCTTTTCTCCAACTAATACTGTTCTTCTCTCTCAGAAGATCATATATTCCACAACAAGAAGAGATACAGGAGCCTGAAGATACACACTCAATATGTTAGGAACAGCTTCCTTTCCTCTGCCATTGGATTTCTGAATGGTCCATGAAGCCATGAGCACAGCCTCCCTATTTTGCTCTCTTTTTGCACTAGTTGTTTTTTTATATCTTTTCTTATAGTAATTTTTAGTATTGCACTGCACTGCTGCCACAAAACAACAAGTTTCTTGACAAATATCAGTGATAATGAACCTGAAACTGATTCTGAGCAGATTAATTTTATCCTCTTCTGTGACAATACTTGATTGGTTTACCAATGTTTTTCTGTTCCAATTATTAATACCCCATTTCTGAATATAATGACATATATTTGATTTCACTAGGATTTTTCCCCCTTTGTGTAGCTTTTGAAGCTTTTACCATCAAATTTCCAAACATTTCCAAAGTTCTCTGCAAACCTATTCTACTGCGCTTTAAATAATCAATCCCTTTGAAATCTTTTGGCTAAATTCAGAACTGCTCCCAACCCTCAGTTTTGCTGCATTTGCTGGTCATTTCACATTTGTGCTTTTTGGATCTAATGTTATCTAATTCTTTTGAAAACCACTCCTGCCAAGCACGAATGAACACCTGTTTTAATTCATCCAAGCATTCTTTAAATGTCAACCATTGCCTATCAACTGTCAGCTCTTGAAAAACATATCCCAATCCATCTATCCTGGGACATCTTAATTTTCCATTTTATGTTGCCAATTTGATGTACAATTTGATTGGCAGATACCCAACACATAACTAAATGCCAGGCAACAATGCCATGAGGACTTTATAAACACTCACAATAACAGGGTTATGGTATTAGCAAGGCGGGTGTCAGAATTTTCCCTCTCACTTGATGATACTCCTCCATCCAGCTGGACAACATTGCACTCCCTAAACTGTTGGCAACACCAAACATATGGCGTTTCTCCAAGATGAAGAGAAATTTCAAGGGAAGAAGAATTTTAAAACTTTTTCTCAGGGCGAAGGAATCAAAAAACTAGGGAGCACAAATTTACGGTGAGAGGGGGTAGATTTAAATGGGACCTGAGGTGCAAATTCTTCACGCAAAGGGTGACGCATCCTGGCACAGCATCCACGCCAGGATCACCAGAATCAAAAACAGTTATTTCCTCCAAGCCGGCAGGCAGATGAACACCTCCACCCACATCACAAGTGTCACTTTATGTACTTGTAATCAGTCTATGCATGTAACAGTTACTTGTGCACTGTTATATAGAATTGCTTTTATATTTATATTTATTGTGCCTTTTTTGCTTTTTAATGCATTCTTTATGCTTATTGTTTTTCAATGCTGCATTGGCTCCAGAGTAACAATTATTTTATTCTCCTTTACACTTGTGTGCTGAAGACTGACAATAAACCAACATGAATCTTGAAATAAGCTGCTAGAGGAAGTAGTTACAGCATATACAATAACATTTAGATAGATAGATAGATAGATAGATAGATAGATAGATAGATAGATAGATAGATAGATAGATAGATAGATAGATAGATAGATAGATAGATAGATAGATACTTTATTCATCCCCATGGGGAAATTCAACTTTTTTCCAATGTCCCATACACTTGTTGTAGCAAAACTAATTACATACAATACTTAACTCAGTAAAAAATATGATATGCATCTAAATCACTATCTCAAAAAGCATTAATAATAGCTTTTAAAAAGTTCTTAAGTCCTGGCGGTAGAATTGTAAAGCCTAATGGCATTGGGGAGTATTGACCTCTTCATCCTGTCTGAGGAGCATTGCATCGATAGTAAAAAGAGATATTTAAAAGATATTTAAAAGAGATTTGGACAGGTACATGGATACAGGTACACGATAGGCTCAGAGTGATAGTGGGCCAAAGGTGGGCAAATGGGACTTGCTTCAATAGGCACCTTAACTAGTATAGACCATTTGGGCTGAAAGGCCTGTTTCTGCACTGTATGACTCTGAGGTTGATGGTAAAACCTTGTGGCATTGCCATCTGATGGTAAATTCCTTTAGTGAGTGAATCCTTACTGGCAAAATTTGATCCTCTCAACCTACTACTTGATTCTGCAGGCCTATATGAATATCTCTTTGCACTTTTCTGCTACAAACCAGGGACAATTAACAGTGGTCAGTTGTGTAGTTCTCCTTGTATTCTCAACTCACTCCCAGCGTACACAATGGGAACAATCCACAGTGGCCTATTAACCTGCTCCTCTTTGAGATCTAGGAGGAAGTAGGGTCATCCGGGAGATAGGTGCAGAGCAACAAGAAGGAAGTACAAACGCCACTTAGAAATTACCAGAAGTGAGGATTGAACCAAGGAATTTGGAGTCATGGGGCAGTAGTTCTGCTGGCCCCTGGTGAGATAGTTTTCCAAAAGTTATCATTCATTTCATGGGTGAGGCTAGTTTTGTTGCTTTGTTGTGTTCTGTGTTGTTCTGCTGAGCATCGTAGGCATGTTATGTTGGTGCCAGAATGTGTGGCCACACTTGCAGGTGCCTCAGCACATTCTTGGATGCCTTGGTTGTTAACACAAATGATTGTATGTTTTGTCTCATTGTATATTTTGATGCACATGCGATAAATAACACTTTGTAATAAAAACCATCAGGGTCCTGAACCAGCGGGGATTCATTCTATTATTGTTCTTGGATTTACTGAGCATGCCCACAAGAAAGTGAATCTCAGAGTTGTACATGGTGACATATATGTACTTTGATAATAAATTTACTTTGAACTATGATTGAATGTACTGACTGGTTTACTTCAATGGTTTGTGTATTTCGAGTTCATTACATCACCATGACATGAAGACTTGTTATCACCACCAGTAGGAGTGAGCATAATGGAGCACAAATGCTCTGCATCATGTATGACTTTAAGAAAGCTTATTGTTTGTAAAGGTGAAGGTAGAATCATCGTGCTCTGTTGTCATTTGTCATGTTAATGAACTCACATAAAGTCTCTGAGGTTTATACTAATCTCCTATGTTAATACAATCTGTCTTCATTTGTATATTTATCCTGGTAATCCTGCAACTTTCTTCATCAGTATCATAGAGTTCAGGGTGACCCATGAAGTGATTGTGTAAAGAGCTTCTAAATCTCAGTTTTCAGAAGCTCTTACATGCAAACCAGTGCAAAAATGTTGAATGCATTGCATGACATTATATTAAATATATATCCACTCATACAAAACAGCCTGGACTATTTTTCAGCAATGCAGTAATCACCACTGACTCCATTATATGTTAAGAAAAATTGCAGTTCTGGCACTAGCTCCTGCAGTGCAGCCAGCAATGATGTATGACGACCTTTCTTGGTCTAGTTTGGCTTACTTAAAGTGACTGTTCCACAGGGAGCCTGAGTGACCTGCATAGTGTCAATGTAAAATAGGCTGTGTGTTGTGAAAAATAAATTAGTGCAGGTGCCAGAAATCTGAAATAAAACAAAAATCCTGGCAATTTTCAGCAGGCCTGACAGCACCTACAGAGAGAGAGAAAATCTGTGGTTATTTTCAACACTTTTTAAATTTTTCTTGCAGGCTTTGTAGCATGGTGAAGTAAACAGAATTAGTGGTTTCTTAATCAGAATCAGATTTATTTTTAAAATCACGAAATGGTTGGATTGATATATGAGGAGAGATTGAGTCAATTCGGCTTATATTTGCTGGAGTTTCAAAGGATGAGAGGGGATCTCATAGAAACTGATGAAGTTCTAACACACCCGATGCAGAGTTGGTACTCAGAAGCAGGAGCCATGGAATTAAAAAGTGGGACATGCTATTAATAGAGTCCTACAATCAGGCTCTTCAGCCCAGCTGATCCATACTAACCCAAAAGCCTAAATAAACCAGTCCCATTTCCTGTGTTTGGCTCTGAGTATTTCCTGCCATGTGCCTGTCCAAGTGCTTTTCCAGTGTTGGTAATGTACTTAAGACATAAGAAAAGAAATCAGAGCACACTTTTTCACTCACAGCATGGTAGAACTCAACCTGAAGGCAGTGGAGATTAAGTAGATTAACATATTCAAAAAGGAAATGGATATATATTTTAATACTAAAGAAACTAAAGATACTAGTTGAAAATTTGAACTGGCTATTAAAGTGAATGATTAGTTTGTTTATAAGCACAACAGGGAGTCTGAATGTCCAACCCCTGTCCAATTCTCTGTTTCTATGTTCATAATGTCCTCTGTGGCCATGATATTAAGTATGCCCTGTACCTAATAAAGTGGCCGCTGTGTGTATGTTTATGGTCTTCTGCTGTGGTGACCTATCCACTTCAAGTGCTGCTCTGTTGTGCATTCATAGATTGTCTTCTGCATACCACTGTTGTGATAGGAGATTATTTGAGATATGGTTTCCTTCCAGTCAGTTTGAACTAGTCTGGCCATTCTTCTCTGACTGCTTTCATCAACAAGGCATTTTTCCCCATAGAACTGCTGCTCATTGGATGTTTTTTGTTTTTCACACAAGTCTCTGTAAACATTAGAGACTGTTGTGCATGAAAATCCAGGAGATCAGCAGTTTCTGAGATACTCAAAGCACCCCACCTGGCGCCAATAATCATTCTACAGTCAAAATCACTGAGATCACATTTCTTCCACATTCTGATGTTTGGTCTGAACACCCACTGAAGCTTTTGACCATGTCTGCATGATTTTATACATCGAGTTGCTGATTAGATATTTGCCTTAACAAGGTGTACCTAATAAAGTGGACACTGGGTGTATATCAACAAAGTAAAAATCTGCAATTTAAAAACATGTGAGTTCATGTGCGTACAGTGCCACAAAAATTAAAGCAAGAATTCCACATGGCTCGTGATTTATTGACAGGAAAAGAGGTGGGAGCTGCTAATTCATGGCAGGGAAAGCTATCCAGTTTCAGTGGTTTCACAGAGCATCAGGAACCAAGTGGAGAGTCAGGTGACACAGATAAATTTCTAGGATGTAAAGGAGAGTTGTATCTGATAATGTCTGCCGCTCCAAAGTTTATAGAATTTTATTTAATTATTTAGGTATACTTAGCAGAGAAGGCCCTTCCAGCCTTTTGAGTCACGCCACACCAGCAACCCTCAACAAACCCTAACCTAACCATGGGACAATTTACCATGACCAATTCACCTACTTTTATAAAGAATACACAAAGCAAAACATTCAAAACAGCAATAACTCACACTAAAATCTCTGGCTGAATGGACATGCTCTAATTAGCAACAGAATGTTTTTCTTTTTTTGAAGTGGTTCTTCACTGTTGTGATTTATGTGAGTTGTGTAATTCTTAGTCTTACTCCATACATCTTCAGCAAAGTTCAAACCAAGAGTTTCCTTAGCAGTTACAAGCCACCCACACTCATAGATTTCATCTTCAATATGCCCACATACATCTTGTGCGGAACTGAATCTTACCTGTGTTTTTAGATGTCAATCCCATTACGTGTGGAAGCCCAGCCTTGGCAATGCTAAGGAAAAACATGTGGCAAAGTCAAGCCTGCAGCTTAGCCAGCTGTCAAATTGACAAAACAATATGCTTCCAAATGTACTTCATGCTAGAACAAAATCAAGGTATCAAAATGATGCAAAATTATTTAAAATAAAATAAAGCAATTTTTTACAAATATGGAATTTTTTTACCACCACACTAAAATTCTTTCTCCCCAGATCCTCTCTTCTGACTCCTGTTCTATTCAGCAATGCTTTACTGATTGATTTTTTTATTACCTTCCACTCCTGGTGAGGACTTTGCTCTCTTGTATAACATATCGATGAATAATATCCAGACATTTCCATTAATAGATGCACTCAACAATCAAATCTCTCAGTGAAGTCAATAATCATAAGCCACCAGGACACATTTCAGATCAATAATAAAAGTTCAAAGTTCAAAGTAAATACCTTATCAAAGAATATACCATAAACAACCTTGAGATTTGTTTTCTTGCAGACACCCAGAGGAAAATAAAGAAATGCAATAGAATCCATGAAAAACCATACATAACAAATGCTTACAGGCTGTGTAGTCAGTCCTGTGCTGAGGGGAGTGCAGCCATCCACGCTGTCCAAGCCAGATACACTACTATGTGAAAGTCTCAGACACATACGTATATATATATAGAGCTAGGGAGAATGTGCTCTGCTGGGTTCCTCCGGCACTTTTTGAACTGTTCATCAACCTGGTGGCATGGGACCTAAGACCACTGCACCTCCTGCCTGATAGTTGTAATAAGATGATGATTGGCATTGATCGTGTGGATAGTCAGAGGCTTTTTCCCAGGGCTGAAATGGCTAGCACGAGAGGGCACAGTTTTAAGGTGCTTGAAAGGAGGTACAAAGGAGATGTCAGGGGTAAGTTTTTATGCAGAGAGTGGTGAGTGTGCGGAATGGGCTGCCAGTGACGGTAGTGGAGGCGGATATGATAGGGTTTTTTAAGAAACCCCTGGACAGGTACATGGGGCTTAGAAAAATAGAGGGCGGTGTGTAACCCTAGATAATTTCTAAAGTAAGTACATGTTCAGCACAGCATTGTGGGCTGAAGGGCTGTAGGTTTTCTATGTTTCTATGTAGAAATGGAGGGAGATGGGTCAAACAGAAACAGATGGGAGGGGCCCAGCTGGGAGACTTTGGCGAGCATGGAATAGAGGGGCTAAACACCCGTTTGTTATCCATTCTCAGGTCTTGATGCTGTAACTCACAAATAGGTCTCTATACAAAAGGTGGAACATGAAAACATTGGCCTGCTTCAGAAATGATGTAAACAACACATTCCAAATTATTTCTGTAAAATCTCATTTAGTCATTTACTCCTTGTATTCTGGAGTAGCAAATTAGACATTGTTTGGGTACGAATACAGCTGGAGGTTTCTGTGTAGCTTTGGTTCCCTTTCTTAAGAAAGTATTTAATTGCCAGAGAGGGAGTACTAAAAAGATACACCAGTCTGACTCCTGGGAATGGTGGGATTGTTATATGATGAAAAAGTAGATTAACTAGACCCACATTTATTTGGTTTAGAAGAATTAGAGGAGAACTCATTGAAATGTGCATAGTTCTTACAGGGATTGTCAGGAAAATTTCCTCTAGCTGTGTGGTAAACTATGTATATCTGTCTGGACACGCCCCTCTCCTGTGGCTCCTCCCACAGACCCCTGTATAAAGGCGATTGGGGCACTGCTCCTCCCTCAGTCTTCGAGATGTCGTGCTCCCTTTTGCTGTTAATAAAAGCCTATTGTTCACTTCCAGTCTCCGAGAGTTATTGATGGTGCATCAATTTTATTAACAGCAATTTTAAAACATGGAGAGCATTTTACGACCCCACAGATTGGATCTCGACCCTCAATCCCAGGAAGCCAGCGATGCTTTCGAACTCTGGCTAGCATGCTTTGAATCGTACCTGTAGGAGATTCAGGTGACCGAGCCTGCCACGATGCGCAGAATTCTCCTCTTCAGGGTCAGTCCAAGGGTCTACTCCATGATCAGGGACCAAATGAACTACCAGAGCGCGATGGACGCCCTCAAAAGACAATAACTGAGGCCGGTGAACACCGTCTACGCAAGACATCGCTTAGCGACACGGCGGCAGCGGGCCGGAGAGTCGAGCGCTGAGTTTGTCCGGGCCCTACAGACACTCGTGCGGGCCTGCGATTGCAGGGGGCTGATGGTGTAACAGCATGCGGAGCTCCTCGTAAGAGACGCATTTGTCACGGGGATCAGGTCAGTGTACGTGCACCAGCGGCTGCTGGAACACGCCGATCTTACCTTACATTCGGCGATCGAGCTGGCCGACATGCTGGAGGCCGCTCTGCACAATGCTGATGCTGTCCAGGCGCGCAATCTCCCCCCGGCCTCATGGACACCGCAGACCCCGCCACCCGCCGGCGAATCGACCACGGCTACTGCCAGTCACAAGTCCATGAAGTGTTACTTCTGCGGACTCTAGAAGCACCCCCAAAAACGCTGCCTGGCCCGAGAAGCTACCTGCTCCAGCTGCGGAAAGAAGGGCCACTTCGCCAAGGCCTGTAAGTCCAAACCGCGAGCGGGGTCGAGCAGCGCCGTGTGCAAGGCATGGGTGTCGCCATCTTGCCTGCCCGCTGTTTGCGAGGCATGGGGCGGCCATCTTGGTCGGCGTCACCTTGCACCGCCTCTGACCCACGGATGCTTACCGGGCACCAAGACGGCGATTTAACTCTGGCCTCTGTGACCCTCGACCAAAGCGCTCCACACCAGCTTGCAAGGTCAATGATGGACATCCTGGTGGAGGGGCACAGGACCAGCTGCCTGTTTGACACGGGCAGCACTGAGAGTTTTATTCACCCAGACACGATGCAATGATGCGGACTCATGACACGGCCGGTAATCCAGAGGGTCAACATGGCTTCTGGGTCGCATTCCACAGACATCCGGGGGGTTGTGTAGCGACACTAGTGTTGCAGGGCACAGAGTATCGGGACTTTGCGTTACTGGTCATGCCTCAACTGTGTGCCCCTGTGCTATTGGGGCTCGACTTCCAGAGCCACCTGAAAAGTGTGACAAAGGAGTATGACGGGCCCCTCCCACCAATCACTGTCAGAAATCCTCAGTTCTGTGGGAATTCATCACATACCCCGCTACTGACCACCCCCACACACTGACCTGCACATCCCACCCAACACCATGCCAACAGCCGCGCTACTGACACCACTTGCAGCCTCTCCACCCTCAAGATCCCTCCCCCACCGCTGTTCGCCAACCTGACCCCCGACTGTAAACCTGTGGCAACTAAAAGCAGGAGGTACAGCGCGGGGGACAGGGCCTTCATTCAGTCGGAGGTGCAGCGGCTGCTCAGGGAGGGGATCATTGAGCCAAGCACAAGTTCTTGGAGGGCCCAGGTGGTCGTTGTTCGGAACGGGCAGAAAAATAGGATGGTCGTGGACTATAGCCAGACCATCAATAGGTTCACGCAGCTTGACGCGTACCCCCTACCCCGCATCACGGCTATAGTCAATCAGATAGCTCAGTACAAGGTGTACTCGACCATAGACCTAAAATCCGCTTACCATCAGCTCCCCATTCGCCCGGAGGACCGCCCCTACACTGCCTTCGAGGCGGGCGGCAGGCTCTATCACTTCCTGCGCGTTCCCTTCGGTGTCACGAGTGTTGTCTCTGTCTTCCAGAGGGAAATGGACCGGATGGTGGACCAGTGCCAACTGAAGGCCACGTTCCCATATTTGGATAACATCACCAACTGTGGTCACGACTGGCAGGATCACGACACCAACCTCCAACAATTTTTCCAAGCGGCCAAAGCTCTTAACCTTACCTATAACAGGGACAAGTGTGTGTTCGGAACCACCTGACTTGCTATCGTTGGGTATGTCATGGAGAACGGAGTCATTGGCCCCGACCCCGACCGTTGGAACTCCCTCTTCCCAAACCATCAGAGCCCTCAAACGGTGCCTGGGCTTCTTTTCCTATTACGCCCAATGGGTCCCTCACTACGCAGACAAGGCCCACCCCCTGGTCAAGTCCACCACATTTCCCCTCTCAGCCGAGGCCCGCGCGGCCTTCAGCCGCATTAAAGGGGATATTGCCAAAGCAACGATGCATGGGGTGGACGAGACCATTCCCTTCCAAGTAGAGAGTGACGCCTCCGATTTCGCGCTGGCTGCTACCCTCAATCAGGTAGACAGGCCAGTAGCATTCTTCTCTCGTACCCTTCAAAGCCCTGAAATTCGGCACTCCGCGGTGGAGAAAGAAGCCCAGGCCATAGTGGAAGCTATTAGGCACTGGAGGCACTATCTCGCCGGCAAAAGATTCACCTTGCTGACCGACCAGCGCTCAGTTGCGTTCACGTTTAGCAACCAACAGCGGGGCAAAATCAAAAATGATAAAATTTTGAGGTGGAGAATCGAACTCTCCACCTACAACTATGACATCCTGTACCGGCCTGGAAGGTTCAATGAGCCCCCTGTGCCCTATCCCAGGGAACATGTGCCAGCGCGCAGCTCGACCAGCTATACACCCTCCATGCAGATCTTTGCCTCACAGGGGTCACCCGACTTTTCCATTTCGTGAAAGCCCGGAACCTGCCTTACTCCCTTGAGGAAATCAGGACAATGACCAGGGACTGCCAAGTCTGCGCTGAGTACAAACTGCACTTCTACCGTCCTGAAAAGGCACAACTTATCAAGGCCACCCGCCCCTTTGAGTGACTGAGTGTCGACTTTAAGGGCTCCCTTCCTTCCACCGACCGCAAGGTGTACTTTCTTAACATAATCAATGAGTACTCGCGGTTCCCCTTTGCCATCCCCTGCCCCGACACCACTGGCACGTCCGTCATAAAAGCCCTGCGCCAGCTCTTCACTCTGTTCGGATATCCCTGCTATGTCCACAGTGACAGAGGGTCCTCATTTATGAGTGACTAGCTCCGCCAATACCTGCTGGCTAGGGGTATTGCTACCAGTAGGACCACGAGCTATAATCCCCAGGGGAATGGACAGGTGGAGAGGGAGAATGTCACTGTGTGGAAGGCCACACTTTTAGCCCTTAGGTCAAAGGGGTTGCCGGTCTCTCGCTGGCAGGAGGTCCTCCCCGAGGCACTCCACTCCATCCGCTCCCTGTTATGCACGTCCACCAATGCCACCCCTCATGAGCGACTCTTTTCTTTTCCCAGGAAGTCTGCCACTGGGACCACCCTACCGGCTTGGCTGGCGTCCCCAGGGCCAGTGCTGCTCCGGAAACATGCGAGGAGCAATAAATACTCCCCGATGGTCGAGAGGGTTCACCTTCTTCATGTGAACCCCCAGTATGCCTACGCAGTCTTACCTCCCACAGGAGCACGAGACCCCTACCCTGAACACTCCACGGTGACTATGAACCCCGTACCCACCGATGTATATACCCACGAGACACTGCGCACACCAAGCCCTACACAGACTCTTCATGACACTTCCATACTGGGTGCCACGCACACGTATGAGGGGGTACTGATGCCTAACGGGCTGGAACCTCAAGTCAGGCTGGAGCCAGCACAACCACCGTCTCCGGTGCAATCACAGCCGGTGCTACATAGATTGCAGCGACAGACTCGACTGCCTGATAGACTTAACCTGTAAATATACTTGTAAGAAACTTTGCCCTGTAAGGACTCTTTTTTAAAACAAAGGAGGGGTGAATGTGGTAAACTATGTATACCTGTCTGGACACGCCCCTCTGCTGACTGCTCCTGTGGCTCCTCCCACAGACCCCTGTATAAAGGCGATTGGGGCACTGCTCCTCCCTCAGTCTTCGAGATGTTGTGCTCCTTTTTGCTGTTAATAAAAGCCTATTGTTCACTTCCAGTCTCCGAGAGTTATTGATGGTGCATCAAGCTGTTGGAGTTGAGTTCAGGGGCTTGGGTGTCAGAGTGTAAGGGTAAAATATTTAGGATTGAGATGAGGAGAAATGTCTGCACCCTAAGGGAATATCTGTGGAATTCTTTACCAGAGAAAGCTATGATTACCTCCTTGTTCATCTTTTGGACTATTAATTTAATTTTTATCTGAAAGTAATGTTTATGTTCACTGCAAAACAACAAATTTCATGACCCATGACAGTGATAATAAACCTGATTCTGATTCTGTTCCTGAGCACGCTCAAAGAGCTAAATAACCAACTTCAAATTCAATATTTTCTATGCCTCTAATGCCTTTTTTAGTGAATGCTCATGAAATAAAATGATTTTTTTATCCAGGAACTGGAGCATTGTGTGGAATATTTAGATGGAATCGAAAAATCAGTGACCTAAAGGGAGTCTACAGCTAATTACACAGAGAAATTGATGCATTGCATATCTGGTGTGCAGATGCAGGAAGATTATAGGTTCTTCCACGAACAAAGCATTCGTTAAGAAACCTGAACTTCTGATGAAGGAATTAAATACTATGCTGTGCAGATATATAGCTAGTGTGCCTAGAATCATATACGGTACAGGATGTTGGGAATGTCAAGGGTGGAGTACCATGGTGGGACAAGTAGCAGAGAAGGAGTACCAGGGCTGGTGTCTCAGGGCATAGGGCCGGGCACATTCAGCCCTGAGACACCAGGCAAGGTCAATTGGTTTATTGATTGTTACAGAATGTCTTCTCTGGTGCTTCCCACTCCCTCTCCTCTTCCTTCCCCTTTTCCCTACCATGATTCCCCTCTCTCTGCCTCCTTCACACTCTCAGACTGTATTAGAGACCCAGATTAGAATCAGGTTTATCATCACTCACGTATGTCATGAGATCTGTGTTTTTTCTTGTGATAGCAGTACCGTACAATACGTAGAAGTACTACAGGACTGTGCAAAATTCCTAGGCACCCCAGCTATATATATTGTATATATAGACATTTAATAGTACTGCTACCTCTCCAGTGTAGTGCAGAAAGACTGGACCTAACTTCATCTTGTTCCCACATTATTAATGTGTTTGACTTGGTTGAGTTTGTGTGTTGATAGTAGGGAATCCAATGATGGTAATGTCAAGGGTAGATGGCTGGACTCTCTCTTGTTAGTGATGGAAGAATTCAATAGGCATTTTTATGACAGTCCAATGGTCTCATGCTGGCTGTTACCGAAACCCACTCAGTCATAAACACTTAGGCTCAGTGAACAATTTCTCCAACTTCCAGTAATTTCTTTAACTTCTCCTCTCCCAATTCTCTTCTTTCCCATTCCCCATTCTAGCTCCTCTCTTACCTTTTCTCTTCTCCTTACTTGCCTATCACCTCCCTCTGGTGCCCCTCCTCTTTCCTCTTCTCCTATGGTTTACTCGCTTCTCCTACCAGATTCCTTCTTCTCCAGCCTTTCACCTATTCCCTGTATCACCACTCAGTTTCTTATTTCATCACCCCCCCTCCCAACTCACCTACGTTCCCTCTCACCTGGGCTCACCATTCACCTTCCATGTCATATTCTTTCCCCTCCTTAATCTCGCTTCTTCTCCCTTTCTTTCCAGTCCTGATGACCTGAAAAGTCAATTCTTTACTCCTCTCCATAGATGCTGAGGTTCTTCAGCATTTTGTGTTTATTTCTTTCTCCATTTGTCTATTGGATTAACATTTGAGCTAACAGTGATGATTTAGACACATTGAGTTTTATGAAGACTTGGTCATGCCATGCAGTGATATGTCTCATGGTCCCCAAACATAGGATTAAGGATATGAAAAATATTGTGTAACCAATTTCTATGAAAAGTTGACATCAGAGATGAAGGATCTTGGCTGGAAATGTCGACTGTTTATTCCTCTTCAGAGATGCTGCCTGACCTGCAGGGTTCCTCCAATGTTTTGAATGTATCACTCTGTGAGATTCCTCACTTTGCTCTATCACGGCAGTTCAATATCTGTGATCGATAGCTGAAAACACTTTCTCACCGTCACCACAGAAGCAGTGGTAGGTGGGCTGTTCTGAAGTTTGCCACAAAGGTGTTTAATAGTATCGCCTCTTGTCTGCTTGTGTCGGTGTTTGGTTCAGATAGAAGCTGTTGCCTGATCAATCTGCCTTCGCAGTCAAGCTAATAAGTTACACTCTGCTCTACTGTCAGTCTGCCAATCAATAAAATAATCTTGCTTTGGACATTAGTGCAGAAACAGGCTTGGTCCCAAGGGGACTTATTGTTGAAGTTATAGTTCGATGCTTCTAATCCTATTACAACAACAAAATGACCATCAAACATTCCTCTGTAAAAATCTAATATTGCTTCCTGCATTTGTGTGGAGATTTTTGGTAGATAATGGAAAATGTGTAATATCATAAAGGCATACAAATCAGAAAGAGGCTCATCTTCTGATTAAAGCTGTTTAAAATGGCAATGCGATTCTGCTCTTCTCCACTGTCCAGTACATAGGTTGCTCCTTAAAATTAACCCCCTCATTGGAGACCATATCTAGCCACAGAGGGGTCCAGAAGTCGCACTCTCAGCTTCAATTGAGCAGACTTGGGGTTCAGCTCCTGCCCTGTTTGATTTGAGCATAAATATTAGTCAGAAATTCCAGATTTTGAAATGTTTGGCATTCTAAATTAAAGAATGATGCATGTCAGAAGTTCTATCTTTCAGATAGCACAACAGGTTTTTTTAATTTTGGAGATCAACACAGTAGCAGGCTGTTCAGGCCCATAAATTGATTCTGATGAAAGTTCATTGTCAAAAAATATTAACTTCATTTCTTTTCCAAGAGGTGCTGTCTGACCTGTTGAGTATTTCAAATGCATTATTTTTTTTGTATTTTCATTATTTGCAATGCTTTGATTATAATGCTGTCATCACCCGGTCCTTAATAATTGGGTAATGAAATAGTGGAAAATCTCCTCCATTTTCCAATATCCGCCTTCACCCCATCTTTACTGCCACCTTAACAGGGATAGAGTTCCGCTTGTCCTCACCTACAATCCCACGGGCCTCTGCATCCAGCACATCATTCTCCACCACTTCCGCCATCTTCAATGAGACCTTACCACCAAACCTGTCATACCTCCACTCCCCCGCTCTTCACCTTCTCTGCAGGGATCACTCGCTCTGTGATTTGCTTATCCATTTGTCCCTCCCCATTAATCTCCCTCCTGGCACTTATCCCAGCAAGTGGCAGGAGTGTTACACCTGCCCAACCACCCTCACCTCCATTCAGGGCCGCAAACAGTCCTTTCAGGTGAGGCAACACTTCACTTGAGAATCTTTTGGAGTCATGTACTGTATCTGGTACTGCTGTTGCTGCCTCCTCTACCATGGTGAGACCCGACGTAGAATGGGATAATGCTTTGTTGAGCTCCTCTACTCTATCTGCAAAAGTGACATTTCACGGTGGCCAACCAGTTTAACTCCAATCCTCATTCCCATTCCGACATCAATCCATGGCCACCTCTTCTGTCACAGTGAGGCCACTCTCAAGTTGGAAGAACAATGCCTCATATTCCATCTGGATAGCCTCCAACTTGATGGCATGAATGTTAATTTCTCCTACTTCTGGTAATATTTTCCCTCTTCAATTCCCCATTCTGGCCTCTTATCTCTTCTCCTCACCTGCCTTTCACCTCCCCCAGTGCCACCCCTCCCTTCCCTTTCTCCCATGGTCTATTTTCCCCTCCTATTAGATTCCTTCTTCCCAGCCCTTTACTTTTCCCACCTATCGCCTCCCAGTTACTTACTTCAATCCCACCTTCCCCACCCACCTGGCTACACCTATCACTTTCTGGCTTGTCCTCCTTCCCCTCTCCCTCCTGATGAAGTGTCTTAGCCTGAAGCCTCGACTGTTTATTCATTTCCATAGATGCTGCCTGACCTGCTGAATTCCTTCAGCATTTTGTGTGTGTTACTTTGGAATTCTAACATCTACAGAACCTCTTGTGTTTTTCATATATCTGCTTTGAAATAATGCCACAGTAGCACCACATGCTTAACTTAGCAACCCAATGTATATAGAATGTGTGAGGAAGCCAGGGCTCCTGGAGGAACCCACGTGGTCATGAGGAGAACGTACAAACTTCTCACCAACAGCAGAGGGAATTGAACACAGCTCGCTGGAACTCTAACCTAACAATACCACCACCAGGCCATGCCATGGCATTATTTCAGAGAAGAGATATTGGAAATCAAAGCAGAAAATCCAAAATAAAAGCAGAATGCAATGGCGATATTCAACAAGTAAGGCAGCACCTCTTGGAAGAGAAACAAAATTAATATTTTTGGCCAAGGACCTTTCATCAGAATCGGAAAAGAAATTAAAACATACTAATATGAGAACAAACAAGAGAAAATCAGCAGATACTAGAAAATGAGCAACACACAAAAAATGCTGGAGGAACTTAGCAGGCCAGGCAACATCTATGCAAAAGAGTACAATTGACATTTCAGTCTGAGACCCTGATGTTTCAGTCTGATGCCCTTCATTAGGGTCCTGCTAAAAGGTCTTGGCCCAAAACATTGACTGTACTCTTTTCCATTGATGCTGCCTGGCTTGCTGAGTTCCACCACCATTTTGAATATGAGAACAGAAATAGTTGTGGAGAGAATAAAAGTTTTTTTTGATAGTGTGGAGAGCAACCGAAAACTACTGACATAGATTGGTGTTAATGGAGAAAAGAGAGGGCCACACAGTAGCATAGCTGTTAGCATATAGTGACTGGGGTTCAACTTCTGTAGAATTTGCCAAGAACAATCATGGTCATGGGACCATGATCACCCATGTCAAATGACACGGCACATAATGATGATGATGATGATAGATAAAATAAATAGAATAGACCAAATGAGGAAGATGTGTTATGGTTAAAAGTCTGAAAAAGATGGGGATAAAGGGGGAACAAACAGAGAAACAAGTAAAACAAAGTGATAATGGAACAGAACCAGCAGTTGGTGGAGATCTACATAGATTAGGGACAATACTAGGAATGTCTAACATGTTTTGGGAAAGCACAATTACTCAGTCATAGCAGTCGTGGTCAGGGGTGGAAATACAAAGAGCTACCAATACTGGAAATATGAAGTAAAAATAGAAAATTCCCAAAACGCTGAGCTGATCAGGAAACATTCATGTCGAGAAAAATTGAGTCATTGGCCAACAAACTCTCAACGTGAAGAATCTTCTCTCTAAAGCATTGGCCTCCTCACACACATCACTAAAGCAGGCTTTTCAGCCCAGCTGAGATCTTGTTCAAAGCTTGGCCCATTCATTGGCCTGCATGTGGCCCATACCCCTCAAAACTTTTCAAATTCAAAGCAGTTCAAAAAGAAAGCAGGTAAAAGGGTGTTTTGAACAGAGTTCACAGGCTGAAGGATCATGGAGAAATCATAGAAAGGAGGCTACAGTTATTAGGAATGTACATATCACCTCATCCATTTTCTAAGAGAATACTGTACATTCTGATTTCTTTAACTGGTGATTAATTCCCTGACCTTTCCAAGCAAAGATATAATTGGTGAAATGTTCCCTGCACATCTTTTCCTTTCAAAAGAAATATTGCAGCAAGGAAGGGAACATGATTACAAAGCAAATTCATTTCTATTCTTTTTTGTAAGAATTGCTTGCCACATACTGTTATATTCTTACATAGAGGAGTACAGCACAGGAATAGGACCATTGATTGGCCCACGATGTTATGCCAAACTAATTAAACTGGTAATTACATAATGAAGCTAATTGCTTCTGCCTACATAATATCCATATCTCTCCATGACATCTAAAAGCCTTTTTATGTGTCTCTATCATATGTGAGGCCCTGTGTTGTTTAGGGTTGACCATGGATGTTGCGTTTCAGCTGTCTACATGAATCTCAAGCCCATATGCAAGCCAGGGCAGTATGATATAGAGAGCAAGTTGTTGCTCATGTAGCAGGCTCCCCCTCTCCTTGCTAATGATGAATCCAAAGGAATGGCAGAGACCAATGCAATTTGGCAACAGCTGCATCGCAGGAGTTGCCAGTCAGCATTGAACTCAACATAAGACTGCCTTAGGGACTCCAGATCTGCATTTTTCCTTGGGATTTATTTCCGAAGCTTTCCCCTTGAATGATGGGTATAGCCACAAGGCAGTAGAGGATTGAGATCGGAGTTTTTCTTCTCTTAGGTGAACTGCCAACCATGGCTGATGAGTCCCATCTACCTGAAGCGACTGGTTTTTAAGCACTAGTAGCTCGCCTTAGATTTGGTTCCGCTGGGTTTAGTCGCTAAGCCATATGTGAAGACCAAGCACACAAAATGCTGGTGGAACACAGCAGGCCAGGCAGCATCTATAAGGAGAAGCACTGTCGACGTTTCGGGCTGAGACTCTTCATCAGGACTAGGGCCACTTCACTACTATGAAGACCAGGAGTTGGACTTGGTTGTCAGAGGTTATTTGATATACATGCCATTGAGAGTATTTAATAAAGTAGTGGGAGCTTATCCCTACTACCTCTGCTAGCCATGACAACCTTAAGGAACATATCAAATGTGCCTCTACCACATTCTAGGCACCCACAACTCAGTGTAAAAAAAATTGCCTGCATATAGCCTTTGAACTCAAACCCTCTCACCTTAAATGCATACCGTTAGGGCAGCGTGGAAACGCAGTGGTTAATGTAATGCAATTACAGTGCCTGCTGTAGGGTTGTTATCCGTAAGAATTTTGTACATTACCCCTGTGACCATATGGGTTTCCTCCTGATTCTTTGGTTTCCTCCCACATTCCAAAGATGTACAGATTAGAGTGAGCAAGTTTTGGTCATGCTGTGTATAGCCACACTTGTGAGCTGCCCCAACGTAATCTTTGCTGGGTCAAATTTGATTCGATTCAAACAATGCAGTTTGCTGTATGTTTAAATGTACATGTGACAAATAAAGCTCATCTTACTCTTTGATCCTATAGCTGTCCTTGGCATACTCTTTGTTCTGGGATTGTAATTTAATTCCTATTTAATATTGTGCCACAATACACTGGAGTCTACATACCTGACAGGAGATGATTTTAGTAGTAAAGGAGTGATACACAGATATAGGAGAAGAAATATGATGGTGTGAACATTGATTTCTCAAACTTTTGGTTATTATACCCTTTTTTCCAATCCTGCATTCTCTCTTATTCTCCATTCTGGCTATCCCCTCACCTTCTACTTGCTGCCCCTCATGACCTGCCCGTCACCTCCCTCAGTTCCCTACCTCCTTCTCTTTCTTCCATGGTATAGTGTCCCTTCCTGTCAGATCCTTCATCAGCTCTTTTTCTCTTTCACCAATCACCTCTCCACTTCTCACTTCATACTCCCTTCCTCACCCACATACCTTCTGGCTTTTCCCCCCTTCTTTTGCAATCCTGATGAAGGGTCAACTGTTTATTCCCCTCCATAGATGTTAGCTGCCTTGCTCAGTTCCTCCAGCATTTTGTGTGTGAGTGTGTGTCTTAAGATTTCCAGCATCTGTAGACTCTTTTGTGTCTAGAAGAACAAATATGTTCTTTACTTTGATGCACAAGCTCATCTGAAGTCGAGGCATGTGAAACTTAAGATAGGCTGTAATCCATATTGCTTTTCAGAGTGTTCCTTATTAATTGCATTTTCAGTTCCACATCGGGTGATTTGCAGAGTAATATCAATATTTACACAAAACACAGGACATATTGCAGAAATGGTGATGTATAGTCCCCATCCAGGACTTGGGGGAGGGGTGCTTTTAGCCAAGCTCAGCTTTCTAACACAGCAGATGATGCTTCCAGAGATCAAAGAATTGTTTTTGAGTAAGCTAAACTTCCAACCAATATTCTCTGTTTAGCTTCTTGTTGTAAATGGGAGCCAGCCTTTAGTTCTTGGTATAAATTGCAAGCAACGAATCAATCTGAAGTTAAAAGGGCTACTTTGCAAACACACAGCACTGTCTATAGAGCAGAGATTGCTGGTCCACAATGAGGCGGACTGCTCAAGAGATGTGATGTAAACAAATGGGTTATGTTAATAGATGCTGCCTGGTCTGCTGCATTCCACCAGCATTTTGTGTGTGTTGCTTGAATTTTCAGCATCTGCAGATTTCCTCGTGTTTGGGTTATGTTAATTGAGCCTGCATCAAGACCTTAAGACATAGGAGCAGAATTAGGCCATTCAGCCCATTAAGTCAGCTCCACCATGGCTGATTTATTATCCCTTTCAACCCCACTCTCCTGCTTAGTGATGGTGTATGGTAATGTAATTAATGGAAAGGTACAGTACATAATTCACAGCCCCTAACACTGACATTTACTTTAAGAGGCTGGTGTGACTTAATGAGGTAATTAGGTAAAGTATATTTACCATGCTTTATTTTTAGTGTTTGAAGGACAATCATTAAGTTGTTAGGGTTTTTCTTAAACATAAAACTCTTCACCCCATTTTATTTGTGAAAACTGACGTTGGTGATTCCGATGATCTAGAACAACCCCAGAGTTATTAAACATTTCGGACAACACAGTTGCTTTGAACCTGTTGGAATTTTAGGAGCAAAATGCTGTTGTTTGGTTCATACAGGCCGAGGCCCAATTCACGCTGTGAGAAATCACCGCTGGCAACACCAGATATTTCTACGTGGTAGTATCGCTCAGCAACTCCACGTCTGTGAGAGTGGTGAGTCTGTTTGAACACTCACTAAAACATGATAAATAACGATCACTGAAAACTCACCTTTTACAGACTTTTGGACACTCAGAGTCTGAGCATGCCAAACAGTTACTCTCCCTGCCCGACCACGACGATATTGAGCTGTTGGAATTAATGGACTACTTGCTGTCTCTCCTGGGAAATTTCCATTATATTTTTTTATTTTTAAAGAACTCTTCATGCAAGAAATGCCTAATCCAGTTCGCATAACCCTCACTAATAGACCCGTGAAGGACTACAGGGAGCTTGCGAGGATGGCTGATAGTCCACACTCAGCCAAGCAGCGGTACATCACTCCTGCTCCTCTCTCTACCTCAATAAGCCTGGTCAGCAAGGCCCCCACCACAAGGACAAATGTGGCTGCAAAACATACGATGCCAGGCCTCTGTTTTTACCACGCTCATTTTGATAAGAGTGCTAGGACAGCTTCAACAGTGCCAGCGGATCGGGATATCAGAGGTCTGTGAACACCACGAGTTCCAGCTGCCCGGGATGTCTACTGTTCATTACAGACACCCTTTCAGGGTGACACTTCCTGTGTGACATGGGTGCTCAAGTGAGTGTGCTGTCAGCATCGACTATTGATGAGAAGGCAAAGAGCGAGGAAACTTCACTGGAGGCCGCCAACGGCAACAGGCTTATGTGACATGACGGGTGACGCTCTGCTTCTGTGGGTGACATCACATATGGGACTTCTTCCTGACTAAAGTGGCTAGACATTTGCCTTGGTGCAGATTTGCTGGGTGCCCAAGGACCATTTCCTTGTGTCCAAGGGCTGGTGATCTTAAGAACTGTCAGCTTGTGGATGTCAAGGGGTTTTGGTCATTATCCTGCTCCCCCAATGAGTTCCACAAAACTCTGTCAAGCATATGCACCACTGCATGTGAGTTTACTGCATGTGACTACAGTCAAAAACCATGGAGTCAAGCACCACATTTCCACAACTGACCTCCTGTCCATGTCTGCACACGCAGACTGGACCTAGAAAAGCTGGCAATCGTGAAGGCCGAGTTTCTCAACATGGAAAGATTTGGTCGAATAGACCCTGGGCTTCGCCCCTCCATATGGTCCCTAAATTCAATGTTGGTTGCCTCCCATGTGGTGATCAACAACGTGTTAACAAGGCCACCACTCCCGATCAGTACCCAGTCCCACGCATCCAAGACTTCTTAGCACGTTTAACTGGAAAGTTAATTTATTCCAAAGTTGATCTAGTTAGAGACTGTGTGCTCAAAGGACACTCCTAAGGTGACTGTGATGACCCCATTTGGCCTTTATGAGTTTCTGTGCATGTCATTTGGGCTGAAGATTGCAACACAGACTTTCCAATGGCTGATGAACTCTGTATTAAAAGACTTAGATTTTCCTTTTGTTCACCTGGCTGACACCCTTATCACCTGAGCATCCAAATCCGAACACATATCTCACCTCCACACACTTTGAGTGCTCAAGCCAACACAGGTTTAACTTTGCTTAATACCAGTTTGGGCTGTCAACCACTGACTTTCTTAGCAATCGTATCTCCATAGAAGGTCTGCGAGAGTAGAAGGCGCAGTGGTGCAGTTTTTCATCCGGACTTGCCCGTTGGGATAGGACCGCTCCCATCCCAGAGTCAGAGGCGTCCACCTCCACGATGAATTGACGGGATGGGTCCGGATGGACCAGGATGGGAGCGGTGGTGAAACGCCTCTTCAGGTCGGTGAATGCTGAGTCCGCTTCGGAGTCCCAGCAAAACAGGGTGGTAGGCGAGGTAAGCCGGGTCGGGGGGCTGTCACTCGTCTGTAGTCTCTGATGAATCTGCGGTAGGAGTTTGCAAACCCCAGGAATCATTGAAGCTGTTTGCGTGTCGTGGGTCTAGGCCATTCCTCCACTGCCCGGATATTCTGAGGGTCTGCTTTTACCTGCCCGTTTTCAATGATATAGCCTAGGAAGCTGACCGAAGGAACGTGGAATTCACATTTTTCCGCCTTTGCTAATAACTGGTTTTCCCACAGTCGTTGGAGGACTTGACGGACATGGTGTATGTGTTCTTAGGGGCTGCTAGAAAATATCAGGATATCGTCCAGGTAAACAAATACGAATCGATTTATAAAGTCCCTCAGTACGTCATTGATCAGGGTTTGGGAAAACGGCGGGAGCACTGGTGAGGACAAACGGCATGACTAAATATTCAAAGTGGCCCAGAGGTGTATTAAAGGCAGTCTTCCATTCATCCCCCTCCCTCACCCTGACTAAATAGTAGGCATTGCGAAGGTCCAGCTTTGAGAAGATGGTGGCTCCATGCAGTGGTTCAAATGCCGAACTAATGAGGGGTAGAGCGTACTTGTTCTTGACTGTTATATTATTTAGGCCTTGGTAGTCGATACAAGGGCGAAGCGTCCCGTCCTTCTTTTCTACAAAAAAAGAAACCGGCGCCTACCGGGGAGGATGAAGGCCTGATAATGCCCGCCACGAGGGACTTGCTAATGTATTTCTCCATGGCCTCTCTCCGGTTGGGATAGGTTAAAAAGATGGCTGGTGGGTAGCGGGGCCTCGGGGAGAAGGTCAATGGAACAATCATATGGCAGGGAAAGGGCCTGCTGTTTACTGAACACCTGTCCCAAGTCATGGTACTCTGTGGGGACGCCGGACAAGTCAAGGGGTTCCAAAACAGACGGGGTTCCGGTAACTCCTCTGGGAGATGGGGCCGACCAAAGACAATTGGGGTGGCAAGACAGGCTCCATTCGGCTATCCTCCTGGTAGACCAGTTGATAGGGGGATTGTGTTGGGTCAGCCATGGGTACCCCAGAACTACCGGGGCTTGGGGTGAATGAATGAGACTGAACCGTACCTCCTCCCGATGGTTGCCAGATAGGATCAAGGTACAGTGGGTTACCTGAGCCAGCAGTTTTCTGTCCAGGGCCTGGGCCTCCAGGGGTGCAGTTAGCAGCTCGCGAGGTATTCCAGCCTGGGAGGCTATGTCCTCGTCCAGCAGATTGCCCTCCGCACCGGAATCCACCAAAGCGGATCCGGACAGAGACTGTCGTTGGTAATTCACAGTAGCCGGGATCTGCATCCGAGTCTGGGGAGAAGGGAGTGTCATCGGACCTACCAGAACAGTAGGAGCGGGAGCTCTGCGAGGAACAGAAGGGGGAAGGAGGTTAGGGCTGGTTGGAGAAGTTAAGGTGGACCGTGGGATGGCCCGAGGAACGGGGTAACTGGTCTTCTCTCTCAGCCGTTCTCGAAGTCGATAATCTAATCGAATGGCTAGTGAGATCAGACAGTCTAGACAGTCTGTGCCATCCCTCGCAGCCAACTCATCCTTTATCTGGTCCGAGAAGCCCGTCGGAACACCTCCCGTAGGGCCTCGTCATTCCACCCAGAGTCTGCGGCCAATGTCCGGAACTCAGTGGAATACCTGGCCACACTTCGCGAAACCTGACGAAGAGTAAGCAACCGTTTCGCAGCGTTCTTACAGCGAATGGATTGTTCAAAGACTTTCCTCATTTCAGCGACAAAGGAGGAGTAGGAGGAACAAACCTCTGGTCGGTTATCCCATATCGCGGTTGCCCAGGCCAAGGCATCCCCCTGTAGCAGCCCCATGATGTATGCATATCTTTGATTTATCAGAGGTCTAGGTACGTGGCTGCAGCTCAAAGACTAGGGAGCATTGTAACAGGAAGGCCCAGCACCTACCTGGGTCCCCGGCGTAGGGTTCAGGCTCGGGTACATACGGCTCTCGAGGGGATGGTGTTGCTGATTCCGAGGGGGAAGCCATCCTGAGCGGTGTGGTTTGGGTAGTCGGGGTTCTTGGAGGGGACGGAGAAACAGAAGCAGAGACCCAGTCCACTCATTCACTGACATTCTGCACATTCGTAGTTAGTGTCCGAAGGTTTTCCGTGATCTCCCAAAGTAATTGTTCGTGGGCTGGCCAGGAGCTGTTGTACGGGATCCATGTCCGCTGGGTTCATCATGACCAGTTCATTCTGTTGCGAACCCAAGTGCTGAACACGGGCGCGGAGGCCGAGTCGGGAGGCGTTACGGTCGTAGTGAGCGCGAAGTTGGTGCCAAGGGAGTCTTTACCCAGAGTCTTGGTTTTAGTAGAGAATTCAGGAGCGATGCTGGACTTAGAACTGATAGTCCTAAGAACCATCGAACAAGGCTACTCGTACACGAGTCGACTAATGAACTGGCACCTTCTAGCTGTGGTCACAGGATTCTTATACTGCATTGGCTGATGGAAAGCAGGCGTTTGTAATTATTGGAACCGGGGAATGAGTGGGAACTAAACGAGGTAATTAAGGCCCAATTCCTGAGGAAGATAGCCAGGTGCCAGAAGGGACCATGACAACATATCTGAGTTCACAAATAATATACAACATATCAAGGGTAAAAATATTGCTGTGTCTGATTGCCTCTCATGACCATACACATAGGGGTTGACTATAACAGCATGGCAGCCGACCAAGCTACTGACACAGAGGTCCAGGCTTACGGAAGAGCAGTCACGGGCCTGCAGTGGCTAACATTAAGTTTGGAGAAGCTGGAATTTCTCTCCTGTGCAATGTGACAACCGGTCACCCTTGCCCCATAGTGCACACAAACTGGATGGTTTTTAACTCCGTGCATGACATCTCACAACTGGGCTGGAGGCCTCACAGAAGTTGGATGCACTGAAGTTTATTTGGCACAGCCTCAGAAAAGCTATGAGTATTGGAGTGCAATTTGTGTGGAGTGACAGAGGATAAAAATTAACCATCATGTCTGGGCACAATTGTCACCTTTTGAGGTCCCTGAGCAATGGTTTGACCAAGTCAATGTGAACCTGGATGTCCTCTTGTCCTCACCTACCACCCCACCAGCCTCTGGGTCCAATATATAATTCTCCATAACTTCCAACTCCATAACTCCAACGAGATCCCACCACCAAGCACATCTTTACATCCCACCCCTCTTTCTGCTTTCCGCAGGGATCGCTCCTTACGTGACTCCCTTGTCCATTCGTCGTCATCCCCAATCCCTTCCCACCGATCTCCCTCCCAGGACTTACCCTTGTAAGCGGAACAAGTGCTACACCTGCCCTTACACTTCCTCCCTCACCACCATTCAGGGCCCCAGACAGTCCTTCCAGGTGAGGCGACACTTCACCTGGTGAGTCTGCTGGCGTGATATACTGTGTCCGGTGCTCCCGGTGTGGTCTTCTATATATTGGTGAGACCCGACGCAGACTGGGAGACCGTTTCGCTGAACACCTACGCTCTGTCCACCAGAAAAAGCAGGATTTCCCAGTGGCCACACATTTTAATTCCACGTCCCATTCCCATTCTGATATGTCTATCCATGGCCTCCTCTACTGTCGAGATGAAGCCACACTCAGGTTGGAGGAACAACACCTTATATACCGGCTGGGTAGCCTCTAACCTGATGGCATGAACATTAATTTCTCTAACTTCTGTTAAAGCCCCTCCTCCTCTTCTTACCCCACCCCTATTTATTTATTTATTCATTCATTCATTCATTCATTTTTATTTTATATATATATTTTTTTGCTTTCTTTTTTTCTCTCTCTTTCCCTCACAATAACTCCTTGCCTGTTCTCCATCTTCCTCTGGTGCTCCCCTCCCCCTTTCTTTCTTCCAAGGCCTTCCGTCCCATGATCCTCCTCCTTCTCCAGCCTTGTATCCCTTTTGCCAATCAGCTTCTCAGCTCTTAGCTTCATCCCTCCCCCACTTCTCTTCTCATATCATTTCAGATCTCCCCCTCCCCCTCCCACTTTCAAGTCTCTTACTATCTCTTCTTTCAATTAGTCTTGACGAAGGGTCTCGACCCGAAACGTCGACTGTACTTCTTCCAATAGATGCTGCCTGGCCTGCTGCGTTCCACCAGCATTTTGTGTGTGTTACGTGAACCTGGTTGGTCCTCTTTCCCCACCCCCCCCATGGTCTCACGCACCTCCTTACCATGGTGGATCATACTGCCAGAGGTCATTCCTCTAGCATCGACAATGGTCTGTAATGTGGTTCGAGTGTTCATCAGCACCTGGGTTACTCGGTTTGGTACCCCATCTGTTATTTCCTCTGACTGCGGTCCCCAGTTCATATCTGACCTCTGGGCAGCGATGACCCAGAACCTCTGCATTAGGTTACATCACACCACGGTGTATCACCCACAGTCCACTGGCCTATACGAGCAGTTGCTCCAAACCTCTGAGGTCTTCCCTGATGGGTGAGTGTTGCCATGATCATCCTTTGTGAGTCCTGCTGGGGCTCAGAACTGCTATAAAACCGGATATGCAGTCATTCGTGGCAAAGTTGGTATAACGGCAGCTGTTACAAGTGCCAGGTGATTTTATACCTGATGCTACAACTGCCTGGTCGCCCTCTCAACAGCATTCCACTGTCCTCAGTAAATTCAGTTCCTTTACACCTATTCCTACCTCCCATCATGGCGCACAGCACTCCTGGGTTCCTGTTGACCCACCTTCCTCCTTGTTTGCTTCCGTCCACCATGGTGCTCACCAACATCCCCTTAGGCTCCCTTATGATGGCTGGTTTAGCATTTCAGAATGGAGGGAAAAGACTTCTATCATAGATAAAGGGGATAAACCTGAACATATTTTGGTAGATCGCCTTAAACCGGCTCACCAAAATTTGGAGGATTCTGCTGCCATGTCACATTACTACATGACCACAAGCATGTCAACACACCTCAGGATGAGCCAGAGGTACCTGCTGTTCCTCTACCTATGGAGCATAGGACCCAATTTGGGTGGCTATTCCAAGTTCCAGACGGGCTCACAAAGCCGACTTTAGTGAATTCTGGGAGGGACCCGTGTCCAGTAATATAATTGCTGGAAACGTACAGATTTCACAGCTGCCGACATTGGGCTGGGGTTCACTTTAAGAAGCTAGTCAGACATGATGAGAATTGAATTGAAAATACATGTGAACTAAGATGTTAACTGTCTTGTGCTATTATCAGTGGGATCATCAGTTGATCTGCCACCTGTCTTCAGGAATTTCGGCCCGCTTATGATCAAGTGGTGGGCCAGCAGTGCTAAAGCACTGCCTCCCTCTGATGAGCTGAACAACTTGGCATCTGCCTCTATCAGAGTTGTTGGTCGCTTCCATCCAACAGATAGTCTACTCTTCAGGTGTCTATGCAGTGACTGAAGAGTTTACAAGAGATGGATACACTGTCCGACTATCTGCCCCTCTGGATGTACTTGGTCCACACCCATGCTGATCCTGTCTCTGCTGCCTCAGATACAGCCCTGCTGGTTGACTTGATCTCTCTTCTAGTAAAGCCAAGGTCACACAGCCACTTCTGGAAAGTGAACGCAATAAAGCCACAGCACCCTACTTCGAATGGATAGCATGAAACCTTCCACCCTCTGTCTCTGCACTCTGATCTTAATTCTTCATACTTGGTTACCTTGAACTCATGGGCTTCATCGATGTTGTCTTTCCAGGGGATGGTGAGTTCACCGATAACCACTTCTCTACTGGTGTCAGACCAAACGATTATATCTGCACGCAATATGGTGAAAACTATTTGCTCCAGGAAACTGCCTTTCCCATCCAGTTTAGCCTTGACACACCAATCATTGGCTGAACAAAGTATGCTTGATCGCTGTACACCCTTGACTTGGAACCTTCTTTCACAAATGTTATGTGATGTTTTGTGCAGCATGGGGCATGAGATAAGTTGTGCTGCAGTACTCTCTGCTCAACCACTTCTGTTACAACTTTGAGAACGTTGTTATGTCTCCAAATAATTACATAAAGTATTTTTATAGCACTTTGCTTTCAGTGTTTGGAGAACAATAAATGAGTTGTTATGGGGTTGTTTCTTAAGCATAAAATACCTCCACCATTTTATTTGCAAAAATCTACCCAAGTATCAGTCTGGTCTGCAAACTTCTGCAAACCAGACAACACTGGCTAAGTTAGCTCAATGAAGCTTGTAGATCAGACTGATACTATCACTAAGCACTAAGCACATCAATAGCTGATCTATCAGTAGTTGAGATATATTTGTTACTCAGGGAGACAACAGCACACAGCATTATTTTTGGGTGTCTGGAATCTTTGTTCCTAGAAGCTTTTAGACCATCTGGGTGAATTTCCTAACAAGGAATCTGAAAGGATATCACATCTATGTGAAGTCATCAAGTAACA
Organism: Hemitrygon akajei; assembly: GCF_048418815.1. NCBI lineage: Eukaryota > Metazoa > Chordata > Chondrichthyes > Myliobatiformes > Dasyatidae > Hemitrygon > Hemitrygon akajei. Next base: position 107,299,464 of record NC_133133.1, on the reverse strand, counting down.
AGAAACAGTATGAACATTAGGGAGCAGTGAGTCTTGTTAAGAATGGTCAAGAAGAATGACAAAAAGATGGGGTGACTAGAATCCATTCCTCTGCCTACAATTTCTGTGATGGATGACTCACCTGTCTGCAGCTTGTTGGTATGATTTTTTAGTGTATAAGAATTGTCCCTATGTTTTGGACACCCTTTGTGAAATCATTTACAAATTGGAAGTCTTTTGTAAGACAGAAATGCTCTGTGAGTTTTAAATGTGTTTTAAGAATTTTACCTACATTTAGATGAGTATCACTAAAAATAAATAAACTGTGTATAAATTATTTTGTCAGCTGGAAGTATCTCCTCCTTGGTAGGGAGGAGGGACCCACCATTCAAATGGTGAGTATGGGCAGCTAAACTGACCATGGGGGATAAACAGTGGAATAATCTAGCCCTTAAAGAATTGGTGGCTACAATATAACCTCCCCTTAGTGAGGGTACCCGTAGCTATTTGTATCGGACAAGGCTTAAGATCTTCACTTGAGTTTAGAACTTCACGGACAGCAAGCCCAATATTGTCAGATCACAATAGACAGCAGATGCTGGAGGAACATCAAGGGCTACAGTGCTGGAAGCTGGTTAAAAAACGGACATTATAATGGGAACCATAAACTCTAGTTTCCGGTAAGATGGCAGTGGCCTCTCTGGGTCCAACCAAAGGTGTAATTGTTCCTCCTTTACATCTTTCTTATGATTGCAAGTCACTCCTGGCTATCAAAGCATTAAATCCTGCGGGCCTCTCAAGTTGCTGGATCGTGGCGATGCTGGGTATGTTGCTCACGGTGTTGCAACCTGCTTCAGCCATCCAGGGAAGAAGCTGTCAGAAGCAGAGTGTGGAGGCAGAGAGTGATCCAACAGGGTGATTGTTTGCACAGTTTTGTTGTGATCACAACACCCTGTTGGACGTTGCTCATGTAGAATACTGTGAGTCCAATTTGTTGCTTCGTTGGCGCGGCTGATGGTGGAGGAGCTGTGCAGCTTTGGTTGTTGCACAGATCAGGCCGTCATGCCTCAGGGTCACCTAATGCGCCCACTGAGGTAGGAGACGCAGGAGCTAATGAGGATCCTGTGCTGAGTAGGGGGCTGCCCCTCCCATCGGTGCAAACCTCCGGTGTTCACGTGGTGGAAGACAGGTGGGATTGCATTTGCTTGTGGCTGCACTATGTGATATGAGGAACTGCTATGGGCTTGTTGTTGCAGAAACATGGCTCCAGTTCAACCATCGCTGCATCATGACAGGGTATGACACCAAGGTATTTGTGCTAAATGAGTATTTTTTAATATTATTTTTGTAACTGTATGTGCCATATGCGCTGGGTACTGTGTGTGACTGCTGTTCTATGCTTTGCACCTTGGTCTCTAAGGAGTACTGTTTTATTTGATTGTACTCCTTATGTACAATGTATGTATGGTTGAATGATAATTAAACTTGAAGCTGAAGCTGAAACACAAGAGATTCTGCAGGTGTTGGAAACCCAGAGCAACCCACACAAAATGCTGGAGGAACTCAGCAAGCCAGGCAGCAATCATGAAGGAAAATGTGCAGTCAGTGATTTGGGCCAAAACCATTCATTTTTTGAGTATGGCAACACTTGCAGGCTGCCCCCACCACAACCCTGGAATGTATTGGTGGCTGCCATGAACAGTACTTTTCATTGTATGTTACAGATCAAACCAATGCTAAAAGAGTTCCTCCAGCATTTTGTGTCTGATGATTAGGAGAACCATTAGAGGAGAGGTGAATTTCGATTAGCTCCAGAGCCACAACCAGATACGGGAGATGGAGTGAAATGTGTTTGTAGGATGGGGAGGGTGACAAAGCTGGGTGATAGGGGCTGCAGAGAAGGCAGAAAATGGGACAGAAATGGGAGGACTAGAGGAGAATCCAAAGGAGGAGGGGAAAAGCACAGTAATGGAGCGGTGAGCACAATTGCTTTACAGCACCAATAATCACTGTTTGGAGTTTGATTCCCACTGCTGTCAGTAAGGACTTTGCAAGTTCTCTCCGTGATCATGTGGGTTTCTTCCCATGTTCCAAAGGTTAGGGGGTTAGGGTTGGGATTAGGATTAGTGTGTTGTGAGAATGGTTTGCTGATTTGAATTGAAACAAACAATGCATTTCTCTGTATTTTACAAGTGACAAATAAATCTTTAGTGAGAAGGAGAGTGGGGGGAGAGGGAGAGAGAGACGGCGAGAGACAGAGACAGAGAGAATTATGGTTTGTGAGTGTGTGTGAGAGAGAGAGAGAGAGAGAGAGAGAGAGATTACACCTAGCAATTCAAGAGTCTGACATTAGTGGGATAGAAGCTTCCCTTGAGGCTGGTGGTAAATGCTTTCAGGCTTTTGTATTTTCTGCCCAATTGGAGAGCGATGAAGAGAAGATGTCTGGGGTGGGTGGATCTTTGATTATACTAGCTGCATCACAGGGACAGAGTCCATAAAGGGGAGGCTGGTTCCTGTGATGAGCTAAGCTCTGTTAAATACACGTGCAGTGCCATACCAAGCCGCTATGCGTCCAGACAGAATAGGAATGTTTCCAGAACTCACACAATCTTCTTTAGAGATGATGTCAATGTATCAGTACCTCTATTTTCCCTGTAAGTGGGTTGTTAGGGTTCTGCGGTAAGGAACTATTTTTTACTAATTATTTCTATTCCTTGGTAATCTCAGCTCCCACATGACTTTGTATCTGGCCTGGTCTGGTTAACTTCAGTTCAGGGTTAGGATAAAACAGAGTTGCTGTCTCTCATCTTCAATGACAGGCACTTTATCCTCACCTTTGTTGCTGTCTGGATGGAACTTGACTGCAACTGTGCGGGTTTCCCATGGTTGCCCTCCCAAACGCACATACAAATGTTTGTAGATTAGTAAGTTAATCGTCCCTAGTGTGTTGGGAATGTGGGGGAAATAGAATCGTATTAGGACTATTGGCTGCTCTGTGAGATAGTGCAGGAAAATGGCACTGAGGTAGATCAGTCATAATCAAAGCAGGGTCAGAGGGTTTGGTATTGGTTCATTATTGTCATCTGCACCAAGATACAGTGAAAGGCTTATCTTGCATACTGTTCATCCAGATCAAATCATTACACAGTGCATTGAGGTAGAAAAGGGTAAAACAAATAGCCATGCAGAATAAAGAGTACCAGTTACTGAAGAAAAATGAACAATATAGTGCAAAATTGTAATGAGGTAGACTGAGGTAAAGAGTCCACCTTATTTTACAACAAGTCCTGTCAAGAGTCTGGCATTAATGGGATAGAAGCTTGGTGGTGCGTGCTTTCTTGCTTTTGTATCTTCTGCTGATTGGAGAGGGGAGAAGAGAGAATGTAGAGCAGATGAAAAGCTCAAACAAATAAATAGAGGGGTAGCTCAAGCAGAGCAGCCTGTGAAAAGCGACCCGTGAGTGAGTGGGACAGTGAACGAGTGGAGATTTGAGGCTTTGACTCGAGAGGCTTCGACAAGAAGAGGCGGAGGACAAGCTTCTTCCCAGTTAGTCTTTGCAATGCCTCCTGGTTAGGTGATGTGCCTCTCCTGTGAGATATGGCAGTCTTGGGGGAACTCCCCTCTCCCGCAGAGTCACATCTGCCAGAAGTGTTTGCGGCTGGGCGATCTGGAAGACCATGTGAGGAATCTGGAGCAGCAGCTGGATGACCTTTGACTCATAAGGGAGAATGAGGCAGTCATAGATGAGAGCTACAGGGAGGTAGTCACACCTAGGCTACTGGAAGCAGGTCGTAGGGTGACAGTCTGAGGGGGGAAAGCGAAGGTGAGTAGACAGGTAGTGCAGAGCACCCCTGTAGCCATTCCCCTGAATAATAAGTTTACCATCCTGGATACTGTTGGTGGGGACGACCGACCAGGTGTGAGCCACGGTGGCAGGGCCTCCGGCACTGAGTCTGACCCTGTGGTGCAGAAGGGTCGGACGGAGAAGAGGAGAGCTGTCGTCATTGGAGACTCTATAGTCAGGGGAGCAGACAGGAGATTTTGTGGACGTGAGGAGGACACCAGCATGGTTTGGTGCCTCCCGGGTGCCAGGGGCCGGGATGTCTCTGACCGGGTGCATGACATCCTGGTACAAGAGGGAAAGCAACCAGAAGTCGTGATACATGTTGGGACCAACGACATAGGCAGGAAGAGGGATGAGGTCCTGAAGTGTGAGTTTCGGGAACTAGGCAGAAGGCTGAAGAACAGGACCTCAAGGGTGGTGTTCTCAGGATTGCTGCCAGTGCTACGTGATAGTGATGGTAAGAATTGGAGGAGATGGCAGTTGAATGCGTGGCTGAGGAGTTGGTGCAGGGGCAGGGTTTTAGATTTTTGGATCATTGGGATCTCTTCTGGGGAAGGTGGGACCTATACAGATTGGATGGGTTGCACCTGAACTCGAGGGGGAGCAATATCTTTGCAGGTAGGTTTGCTAGCATGGTTCAGGAGGGTTTAAACTAATTTGCAAGGGGGATGGGACCCGGAGCAATAGAGCAGTGAAAGAAGTGCATGGAGTAAAGCCAGATCTAACATATAGAGAGGCTTTGAGGAAAGAGAAGCAGAATAAAAGGTGTAAAGGTAGTAAGGTAGAAGGGCTAAAGTGTGTGTACTTCAATGCAAGAAGCATCAGGAACAAAGGTGATGAACTGAGAGCTTGGATACATACATGGAATTATGATGTAGTGGCCATTACAGAGACTTGGCTGGCACCAGGGCAGGAATGGATTCTCAATATTCCTGGATTTCAGTGCTTTAAAAGGGATAGAGCAGGGGGAGAAAGGGGAGGAGGGGTGGCATTACTGGTCAGGGATACTATTACAGCTGCAGATAGGGTGGGTAATGCAGCAGGACCCTCTTTGAGTCAGTATGGGTGGAAGTCAGGAACAGGAAGGGAGCTGTTACTCTACTGGGAGTATTCTATAGGCCCCCTGGTAGCAGCAGAGATACCAAGGAGCAGATTGGGAGGCAGATTTTGGAAAGGTGCAAAAATAACAGGGTTGTTATCATGGGTGACTTTAACTTCCCTAATATTGATCGGCACTTGATTAGTCCCTAGGATTTAGATGGGGCAGAGTTTGTTAAGTGTGTCCAGGACGGAGTCCTGTCACAGTATGTTGACAGACCTACAAGGGAGAATGCCATACTAGATCTAGTATTAGGTAACGAACCGGGTCAGGTCACGGGTCTGTCAATAGGTGAGCATCTGGGGGAAAGTGATCACTGCTCCCTGGCCTTTAGCATTATCATAGAAAAGGATAGAATCCAAGAGGACAGAAAAATTTTTAATTGGGGAAGGGCAAATTATGAGGCTATAAGGCTAGAACCTGCAGGTGTGAATTGGGATGATGTTTTTGCAGGGAAATGTACAATGGACATGTGGTCGATGTTTAACGATCTCTTGCAGGATGTTAGGGATAAATCTGTCCTGGTGAGGAAGATAAAGAATGATAGGGTGAAGGAACCATGGGTGACAAGTGAAGTGGAAAATCTAGTCAGGTGGAAGAAGGCAGCATACATGAGGTTTAGGAAGCAAGGATCAGATGGGTCTATTGAGGAATATAGGGTAGCAAGAAAGGAGCTTAAGAAGGGGCTGAGGAGAGCAAGAAGGGGGCATGAGAAGGTCTTGGCGAGTAGGCTAAAGGAAAACCCCAAGGCATTCTTCAATTATGTGAAGAACAGAAGATTGACAGAAGTGAAGATAGGACTGATTAGAGATAAAGGTGTGAAGATGTGCCTGGAGGCTGTGGAAGTGAGCAAGGTTCTCAATGAATACTTCTCTTCGGTGTTCACCACTGAGAGGGAACTTGATGACGGTGAGGACAATATGAGTGAGGTTGATGTTCTGGAGCATGTTGATATTAAGAGAGAGGAGGTGTTGGAGTTGTTAAAATACATTAGGACGGATAAGTCCCCGGGGCCTGACGGAATATTCCCCAAGCTGCTCCACGAGGCGAGGGAAGAGATTACTGAGCCTCTGGCTAGGATCTTTATGACCTTGTTGTCCACGGGAATGGTACTGGAGGATTGGAGGGAGGCGAATGTCGTCCCCTTGTTCAAAAAAGGTAGTAGGGATAGTCCGGGTAATTATAGACTAGTGAGCCTTACGTCTGTGGTGAGAAAGCTGTTGGAAAAGATTCTTAGAGATAGGATCTATGGGCATTTAGAGAATCATGGTCTGATCAGGGACAGTCAGCATGGCTTTGTGAAGGGCAGATCGTGCCTAACAAGCCTGATAGAGTTCTTTGAGGAGGTGACCAGGCATATAGATGAGGGTAGTGCTGTGGATGTGATCTACATGGATTTTTAGTAAGGCATTTGACAAGGTTCCACACGGTAGGCTTATTCAGAAAGTCAGAAGGCATGGGATCCAGGGAATTTTGGCCAGGTGGATTCAGAATTGGCTTGCCTGCAGGAGGCAGAGGGTTGTAGTGGAGGGAGTACATTCAGATTGGTAGGTTGTGACTAGTGGTGTCCCACAAGGATCTGTTCTGGGACCTCTACTTTTCATGATTTTTAGTAACGACCAGGATGTGGGGGTAGAAGGGTGGGTTGGCAAGTTTGCAGATGACACAAAGGTTGGTGGTGTTGTAGATAGTGTAGAGGATTGTCGAAGATTGCAGAGACATTGATAGGATGCAGAAGTGGGCTGAGAAGTGGCAGATGGAGTTCAACCCAAAGAAATGTGTGGTGGTACACTTTGGAAGGACAAACTCCAAGGCAGAGTACAAAGTAAATGGCAAGATACTTGGTAGTGTGGAGGAGCAGAGGGATCTGGGGGTACATGTCCACAGATCCCTGAAAGTTGCCTCACAGGTAGATAGGGTAGTTAAGAAAGCTTATGAGGTGTTAGCTTTCATAAGTTGAGGGATAGAGTTTAAGAGACGCGATGTAATGATGCCGCTCTATAAAACTCTAGTTAGGCCACTCTTGGAGTACTGTGTCCAGTTCTGGTCGCCTCACTATAGGAAGGATGTGGAAGCATTGGAAAGGGTACAGAGGAGATTTACCAGGATGCTGCCTGGTTTAGAGAGTATGCATTATGATCAGAGATTAAGGGAGCTAGGGCTTTACTCTTTGGAGAGAAGGGGGATGAGAGGAGACATGATAGAGGTGTACAAGATATTAAGAGGAATAGACAGAGTGGACAGCCAGCACCTCTTCCCCAGGGCACCACTGCTCAGTACAAGAGGACATGGCTTTAAGGTAAGGGGAGGGAAGTTCAAAGGGGATATTAGAGGAAAGTTTTTCACTTAGAGAGTGGTTGGTGCATGGAATGCACTGCCTGAGTCAGTGGTGGAGGCAGATACACTAGTGAAGTTTAAGAGACTACTTTGGAGGAATTTAAGGTGGGGGGTTATATGGGAGGCAGGGTTTGAGGGTCAGCACAACAATGTGGGCCAAAGGGCCTGTAATGTGCTGTAATATTCTATGTTCTATGTTCTATGATTGGATCCTGCTCCTAGTTCTTATGTTAGAGAGAGTTAAAACAAGTAACAGGTTGCTTTGGATCAATAACCCATCATCAGTACGTCAGGTGTGGAAGGCCCAGTGCACTGTCCGGCTGTGGTAAAATTTCTCCACCAAAGGAATTACAAGTAATAGATGTTTTACTGAAGGTGGAAAATGGTAGTGTGGACCATGATAGCGAGAGGGTTTAGATAGTGGGAATGTGAGTGGAAACCAGCGTCAGGAAATGAGACACAATTGGTAAAAGCGATTCCAAACATCACGGCAAAGAGGAAGAGAAGTTCTCCTCTCTCCACCTTTTTATTCTTGTGTCTTCCTCTTCCATTCTAGTCCTGAAGAAGGGTTTTGGCCTTAGATGTCGCCAGTTTATTCATTTCCATAGATGCTGTCTGACCTGCTGAGGTCCTCCAGCATTTTGTGTGTGTTGTTTTGGATTTGCAGCAGCTGCAGAATCTTTGGTTTTTATGTTATTATTGTTAACAAGATGTTGATAATTCTGTGACTTTTGGAATTCCCTTTCTTGGAATTGACTTTCCATGAACTATGCATTCTTGGAATTATCAGACTTCAGTAATTTAAAGAAAGGGTTAAAAAATTATTTGCTAATTTGAATGGGGCCCACTACAAGCTTGGTCATGTAAAGAATGTTATAATTCACACTGGCTAACATTAAACAGTTAAACAATCCCCTCTAGCATTATTTACTCTTAAGCTGAAGCTGATTAGTAGGATTGAGGTCCTCCGCTGGTTGGAGTTGACCATGGATATTGTATCCTAGCTATTTGTGTGATACGCAAGCCAGGGCAGTGCAATATAGAGAGCAAGCTGTTACCCATGTAGCAGGCTCCCCATCTCCACTCAGCTGATGAATCCAAAGGAGCGGCAGAGACCCATACAGTTTGGCACCAGAGTCATCACAGGAGTTGTCAGACAGCATTTAACTCAACGTAGGACTGCTTAGGGACTCCAGCTCAGATTTTTCCTCAGGGTTTACTCACGAAGCCTTCCTGATGAGTGGGTATAGCCGCAAGGCACAGAAGTTTATGATCAGAGTTTTCCTTCTCCTGGATGAGCTGCCAACCACAGCTGACAAGCCCTATCTGCCCAGGGTGACTCATTAGTAATTCCGGTTGGTTCCTTGTCAAGAAGTTAAGGTGAAAGGGACTGTCCTCTCAGACATTAAACTGGTGCTGCAGACAAAAACACAAAAACCCGTAAGAAAATATCAAGCTGTTTCACAATGAGCTTCCATTTTCATGGCCACATCAAGGAGAAAGCGACCCAAAACTAATTCAGTTTCTCATTTAAGGACAGAGGGATGGCAAAAGTTGAAAGTGGAAATTCACAGAAGAATTTAAACAATTCCATAATGTACTTTAATTAACAATAGCAACCAGATGTGCTGTTGATGAAAAGTCGTTGCCTTGATGTATGAGATTACTGGCTGATTGCCACCATTTCTTTGTCCACAGTTACCATCTGTGCATACTTCTGAAGAGAGACCATATGCTCCTGCCAATCTACAAAGCTTACAAAGGAAACTTCACTTTCCTGACACCACTGATATAGTTGCTTGATGACAAACAAAAATCTCATTATAATACATGACCTTCATCCTTCAAATGAGTGTTGTGACAAAGACCAGCTTATAGGCAAAGCATGTGATGATGAAAATGAGAAGGACATGTGTTCCTTTGAGATCTTTGGCAAGGAGTATAGGTTGCTTCTGTCTGTAAGGCTTGTCTCTAAGCTGTGTCACCTTCAGCTTTCTTTCAACTATTGTACAGAATCAAGGAAAGATTTAAAGAGATTATTTGCCACGAACATCGAAACATTGAAACATATAGTGAAATGCACCATTTGCGCCAATGACCAGTTCAATGCAAGGATGTGCTGGGGGCAGCCCGCAAATATCGCGACACTTCTGGCGTTAATGCAGCATGCCTGCAACTCACAAGTCCTAGCCGTAAGTCTTCGGAGGAAAGCCACGTGGTCATGGGGAGAACATACAAACTCCTTGCCAACCACAGTGGAATTGAATCCAGGTCACTCGCGCTGTGAAGTGTCAGTACAATCACCCAATCACTGGGTAAGCACCCCTAGCTTAGAATATGTGTAAATCACAGTTCAACAGACTCCTGTGAGTTTAGTGATCTGATGCACACTTCTTGAAATTGTCACGGAGTTAGTGAGAGTGAAGAATGACTCACAGTAACAGTACTCTTCAAATAATCATCCTTCAGTGCTTTTCAAAGAGTTAACAAGCCATTTAACCGGAATAAATGTTACATCGAGATCTCATTAATATAGTGGAGAAGTGCACAATATTTGTATGTAATGGATCCATAAAAGTTGACAGATGGCCACAGACCACACTTAGAGAGAGTACTGTGAGCATCTTTGGGCCCCTAATCTAAGAAAGGATGAGCAAGTGTTTGAGGGGGTCTAGAGAAGGTTCACGAGAATCATGAAATTAAAGGATTAATGCATGAGGAGAGTTTGATGGCTTTGAGCCTGTACTCATTAGAGATTGGGAAAATGGAAGTGGCTTTCATTGAGACAAATTGAATATTGAAAGGCCTCAATAGAGTGTATGTGGAGAGGATGTTTCCTATAATTGAGGATCCTAGGACCAAAGGGCACAGCCTCAGAATAGGGAGATGTCCTTTTAGAACAGAGAAGAGGAGGAATTTCTTTAGCCAGAATGTGGAATATCTGTGGAATTTATTGCCACAGATGGCTGTGGGACCAAGTCATTGAGTATATTTAAAGTGGAGGTTGATACGTTCTTGATTAGTTAGGGTGTCAAAGGTTATGGGGAGAAAGCAGGAGAACAGAGTTGAAAGGGATGATCGAATGGCAGAGCTGACTGGATGGGCGGAATGACCTAATTCTGCTCTTATTCTTACAGTGTTTTGGGCAGTTCACAGATCCAGCCCCATGGCTCATTGTGATTAACAGCTCAGTTAGTACATACTTTGATTTGGTGAAAAGGAAAGCCTGTGTCATGGCTCATCCTGAACAGCTCTATGACAGACGACTCTCTGATCTACAGGGTGTTCGGGGACAGACACAGAGACAGACATCAAATGCTTCTGTAAGATCATCATCTCAGTGAGAGGCACCCTTTGGTCTGCCTGAAACTTGTGTGGTTCTGCCAGAGCATCGAGGTGTCCCTGGAGGTCTGGCACATTCCAGGCTGCAGGAGCACATGCTGAGAGACACACTGAACCTGGTGCAGCCACAAGGGCTCAGTGGTGAAGTAGGGTTCTTCTCCTACTGGACAATGGGAGGGGGGAGGTGTTGGCGAGGAAACCCCTCAATTATGGTAGTAATGTACCACCCGGGGGCTGGATGTTTGACATCAGTTCTACTAGTTTTAAGGAATGTAATAGAATACTACTTAATACATTGTCTGTGAATGTAAGAATGAAAAGGCATTGTACAGTGTGGTATTATGTGTGCACAATAAAGAACTTCTGTTCCCAGTGGGCAATGCGAGGGCTTCACCCAGAACCGAGCTACGATGGTGACCTGGCTGTGTTTGAACACGACTGAGCAGCAGTTCAGTAATAAAATCTTCTAACATAAACCCACGCCAAGTTTGTCTTTATTAAGAACAAACATAACATGGTGTCAGAAGACAGCATGTCCAAACACAGAGAGTAAATGAATACCTTGTGTGACTGTGTGAGTGCGAAGTTGCTAGCAGCAAGTGAGGTCAGATGTTCGTTCTGAGGGAGAGAAGATGGCCATAAAAGGGAGAGAGCACATTGTTCCTGAAGTTCAGCAGTCACTAGATTCACCAACAGAGATTCAGGTGAGAGGCTGACAGTTCCTGTCATGGATAAACTAAGTCCTCCCACTCCGATGCAGTCTGCCAGCATAACTTCAAATAACGATTTGATATATATTTAGCTGCTAACAGAGCAGGAGAGTCCGTTGAAAAATTGAGAGCATCTATTTTTCTACATGTACTTGACAAAGATGCTTTGGACATCTATAACAGCTTTTAAATTTATGAGACCGCTAATAAATGACAACATTTGAGAAGTATTTTGTCCCAAGTAAAAATATCATGTTTGGGAGATGTAAGTTCTTTTTCTATGACCAGAAACAATTTGTTAGCTTTGACCAGTACTTAGCCACGCTTCATACAATGAGTAAGTACTTTGAGTTTGGAGATTTGAGGAACTCACTAGTTAGAGAAAGAATAGTTTGTGGAATCCCAGGTAATTGACTCAGAGAAAGATTGCTGTGTGAAAAGGATTTGATGCTAGAAAAGGCTGTGAGTATGTGTAGGGCAGCAGAGACCACACAAGCACAAGCTAAGGAGCTGCACAGGGCAGACACAACTGTGCATGCTGTGAAAACAGAAGAGCAGTGCACAGGTGTTTCCCAAAGTAACAGTAAAGCAAAGAGGAAGGATTAAATAGCAAATATGGAGGTAGTCACATTCCAAAGATGTTTCCTGTTTATGGGAAGTCCTGCCTTAATTGTGGAAGAAGAATCATTTTGCAAATTGCTGCAAAGCTGGGCAACAAAGAAAAAGTACACAAAGTTGATGAGAATATAGAGAAAGTCTTTGTAGATTCTCCAGACTGCTGGTGCTGATAAAACAGAATGTGTCATTCCAGTGTTCGTAAATGAGACAGTGATTCCATTCAAGCTTGACACCAGAGCCCAGGTAAATCTGTTATCCATGGATGACTCACATAGTAGAGAACAAGACTTACCCAGTGAAGTTAAAATCGACAGGCTATGCTGGAGAGAATGTTTCAGTAAAAGGGGGCTGTATAGTGGCCTTCAAGTACAAGGGGCAGCACCTAAAAGCACAGCTACCAATTGTAGGCAAAAGCAGGCATGTGAAAAGCTCAACCTGGTGAAAAGAGTTTTCATAGTGGCTCACAGACCAAAGACAACCATACAACACTCATGGAAGAGTACACAGATGTCTTTGAGAGGCTCGGATGCATACCTGTTGTACACAAAATTCATATAGATGAGACAGTGACTCCCACTGTCCATGTATGCAGGAGAGACAAATTTAAACAAGAAGTAGCACACACAGAATGGATAAATGTCATACAGAAAATTGACAAACTGGCAGATTGGGTGAGCTCACTGGTCATTGTGCAAAGGAAAACTGGAGCATGTGGATATGTCCAGACCCAAGTGATCTTAATAAAGCCATCAAGAGAGAGCATTTTAAAGGTCAATATGAGAGGAGATTATGTGCCAGTTTGTGGTTTAGCAAGCTCGATGTGTCACCTGGGTTTTGACAGATGAAGCTTGATGAGCCAAGTTCAAGACTATGTACATTTAGCCCACCATAGGGAAGATATTGCTTTCTTTGACTACCATATGAGATTCTGTCCACACCAAAAGTCTACCATAAAACCACTACATGATCTCTGGTTTTGAGACCATGATGGGTGACATCATCTTCTGGGGGTTTCACCAAGGATGAACATGATACACAACCGAGACAAGTGCTTGACGTGACACTGAACGTCAGTTTGAAATTAAATAAAGAGAAATATGACAAATACACTTCTCGGGTTTCCAACCAGGTACAGGTATCAATTTTAACAAACATTTCAATGACAAACTCTGCCATCTTCATCAGGGATGATGCCTAGGCATGTCTAGTCCAGTGGTATATATATCCCCTCCTGATTGGTTAGTTTCCATCCAATGAGATTTTTGCTGTCCCACCTTGTTTACAATCAAATTCCAATTCATACTTAGAGCAAGACCTTAGTCTTTGCTAAAATTATTTTCCTCTAGTTTTATTCCAATGGTTTCCTTCCCCAAGTGGTCCCTGTGCTCTTTGATGCAGTTTTCCACTGTGCATCCAATCTGGCCGACATCTGCCACTCCACATTCACAGGGAATCCTATAAACACCAACCGCCTTGTGTCCCAGGTCATCTTTGACCTGCAGAGCTGTGATGTGACCTTCCTTAAGGGTTTTGGATGGTATTAATCCAGTATTTCTTCGGGATCCTGGTGATCCTTCCAGAGACCATGGAAACATAGGGAAGACAGGACGTAACGATGGGTTCCTCCTTGAAGTTAGATTTCCTGGTTTTTCTGTCGGGCCTTATACTCAACAATAACAATCACCATCATGCCTCCCAATGTAGAGTTGTTCTTTCTATTTTGTTTAACTATGCAAAAACTATTATGAACCTGGAAAGTCTCCATGAAGAAATAAGACAATTACACACAGTGGTCCTATAGAATGGCGACAAAACTGCCTTTCTTCCCTATATTTCTATGGTTTCTGGAAGGATCGCCAGGAACCTGAATAAATACTGGGTTAATACCATCCATAAACCCATAAGGAAGCTCAAAATGCAGCTTATGCAGGTCAAAGATGAGCTGGGACTCAGGATGGCTGGCGTTTACAGGATTCCATGTGAATGTGGAGCAGCGTATATCGGCCAAACTGGGTGCATGGTGGAAACCCCACACAGGAGGTATATCTGTTCAGGTTACCTGGAAAAATCGGTGATAGCTTAACATTGCATTCGCAATGGCCATAGGATTGACTTTGACAGTACAAAACTATTATGCTGCACCAACGGCTTTTGGGATGCCTGGTGAAGGAAGTCATTGAAATAAAACTAGAGGAAAATAATTTTAACAAAGATGAAGGTCTCGCTCTAAGTAAGAACTAGAATTTGATTGTAAACAAGGTGGGACAGCAAAAACCTGATTGGAGGAGGACCAACCAATCAGGAGGGATGGACCATGGGTGTATAAATACCACTGGACTAGACATACCCAGGCATCATCCCTAATGAAGATGGAAGAGTTTGTTATCGAAATGTTAGTTAAAATTGATACTTGCACCCAGCTAGTTATCCAAGAAGGATCAATTCATCATATACGTGGGGAAGTACAAAACCCTTTTCAAGAGAAATGTGAGTTTGGTGTAAAAACACTGTTCTTCATAGGAGATGTCATATCTAAAGAGAGAGTGAAGCCTGACAAAGACGTTAGCCATTGAAAACATGGAGCAGCCCTTAAACAAAAAGGAGCTGAGAAGTTTCTTGGGGATGATAATTTACCTGGCCATGTTCATCCCTTGACAGTCAACTGTGTCAGCACTAGTTACATCACTCCTTGAGCAGCAAACTGAGTGGATTTGGTCTCACAAACAAGAAGAGTGTTTCCAGAAGAGTGAAAAGAGTCACAACTGAAGAGCCTGTGGTGGAGTTTTATGATCTGGAATAGTGTACTGGAATGTTGACTAATGAGTCCCAGTATGGTCTTGGAGCAGTACCACTGCAGCAGGAACATGACACATGGCCGATGCATCAAGTGTGAGAGACAACTATGCACAGAAAGAGAGAAAGAACATCTCGCCAGCACACTTGCATGCAAAAGGTTCCATCAGTATATCAATGGACAAGTTTTCAAGATTTTGAAGTGGAGTAAGCTATAAACAATTATGTCCAAACCACTGAATGATTGTCCCATGAAGTTACTGCACTTGTTGATGAGGCTGCAGAAATATGATGTGAAGATGATCTGTACACCGGGAAAATATATGTTTGCTGCTGATGCACTATCTCAAGCATACAACAATAAAGAAAAGTGTGAAAGAGGTTAATGCAAATATACAGCCCTGTGTTGAGATAATTGTCACCAAACTTCCAGAGCAAATGAGGAAAGTACTAGGGTCAGATGAAACAATAAAAGAACTCAAAGATACAATATGGAAAGGATAGCCAGCAGCTAAGTGTGATGTGTCCAATGTGTATTCAGGATTATTGGACATGGAGAGCTGAACTGTCAGTAGTGAAAGATATGTTCTTCAAAGGAAACAAGGTTGTGATTCCAGTGTCACTACGCAAGGAAATGCTCCAGAAGATACACAAAGGACATCTTGATGAGGAAAAATGTAAACAAAGAGCTTGTGAAGTGATGGACTGGAATGAACCAAGACATCAGCCAGATCTCTGCTTCATTTGAAATATAGCTTACCTGCAGACCAAAGCAGCAAGCAGAACCGTTACACCACACCCTGCACCAGACAGGCCATACTTCAAATGGAGTGGGTTTGTTTGATAGTAATGGGAAGAGTCATATTGTTATAACAGACTACTTTTCTAGTTACCCAGAGGTTGTAACATTGCAATCAACATCCAGCAAAGCGGTTATCACCTTCCTGAAAGCTGTGCTTGTGAGGCTTGGAGTTCCATGTGAAGTGGTATCAAGGAATGGCCCACAATTTTTGATCTATGAATTCGAGTCCTTTGCCAAAGTTTGGGGGTTTTGACTTATAATTTCAAGCCCACATCACCCAAAGTCTAATGGCCTAGCAGAGAGTTCACTCAAGGTAGTGAGGAGCCTCATGAAGAAGGCACAAGATCGATGAGAGGATTTCCATGAAAGTCTGATGATTTACAGAAGGGAGCCATGGCAGAATGAACTTTCACCATTCCAAGTGCTGATGGGTTGATGCATACGCACTAACCTTCCAACACATGAAGACCTGTTGACACCTAACTAAGCGCACATGGTCAAATTGCTAAAGTGAAAAGGAAAGGAAAACAGAAGCAGAATCATGACAAGACTAAGAAAAGCCTATCAACAGGTTCTCGGATATGGGCTAAGTGTGGCAAGAGAGACAATGGAGCGGGTCGATCGTTCACAGACTTTAATGCAAACAGGATTTTAAAGGAAAGGAAAACAATAAATGCTAGGCCAAACAGGGCCATTAACTAAAACTCTTGGATGAAAATCTAGATGCCAACACCACAGCTGAAAGGAATATCTAAATATAGAACAAATGCCGCTTGTCTCCACCGTCAGTGAAATTGATAGTCCACTTTCTAAGACAAGGCCGAATGCAAGTGAGCAGTGTAACATTGCTGGGCTTTTCTCATGTCTTGACAAAGGCTACATTAAAAATAAGGAAGTTATATACCACCATCAAGAAACAGTAATTAGCTGAAATATGCAAATTCATGTGCACAATTGCTGTATCTGCTATGGAGCACATCAGCGGAGGCTTGTAGACCCTACAGCAGAGTCTGTGGTTGTGACAAAGTCTACCAATTTCAGAAGCCTGGAGATCAAGTGTGAACCTGAAATCACGATTCTGGCACATGATCCATGCAAGTATATATGCAAGAGGAAGTAGCTCCATATTCCTACCAGATCTAGAAGGAATGAGGGATACCTCTGAGAAGGAACCATGTGGATCAATGACCACAAGCTCCAACCCATAGCTGTGACATGTCATCTGTCAGTACACCACTCCAGAGACTGATTGAAAGTTAATGAGTGGATTAAGGCCTGTAGTTGTTACAATTCAAGTTGAAATATTGAACAGTTGAAAATTTGATTAAACAAAAGAAGAGACCGGCTACATAATATAGATACCAAAGATTATTGTTCCTTGCAGGTTAATGAGGACATGGTATTCTGTTTGCTTTTCTTTCAAGCGAGAAGATGTGTTATTATGTCTGCATATCATAAAGAACTTCAGTTCCCAGTATATAGTGTGATGGGTTCACCCAGTTCAGAAGCTATAATGGTGATATGGTTGCATGCACACAGGATTGAGCAGCAGTTCAGTAATAAACAGTTTAATGTAAACCCATGTCAAGGACAAACATAACACAGTTTATTCTTGTTTTATTATTTATAAAGCTTGTACATAGAAAGAAGTACTTCGATTTGGGAGGTGAGGCAAGAGAAAGTAGAGAGAGAATCCTTAACTATACTGGAGAGATTAAATACGGCATCTCAAATGGGGGATCTGGTTGAGAATAAAATTTAAACCTGATCTGTCTGGAATCATCTACCCTCATAACCTACAACTTGAACAGGCACAGTTCAAACAAGTATAGTGGAGTCCCCTCGTGCTTGGAAAGGATACCCAGTCACTTAGTGCTGATATGATCCAGCAACAATGAATATATGATTGAGACAGGTTTTATATAACAAATAAAACATTCATTAAACACTGCTAAAAAAACCCAAAAGTAAACAAACGACTAACTTAACCGGAAGTCGGCTGCTGTGCAGCAGCTTGAACAGTTCTTAAAGCGATAATGCAAAAACAGTTCTTAGGAGTAGTAATGCGAAAGTCCAAAGTTTACACAGTCACTTGGGAGAGACTTTCCTTGAAAGTAATTTAAGTTCTCCTTCGTGGTGTTACTGCAGATCCCAGTCGAAGTATGCTTTGATCAAAGGATTTACGATTGAAGGAAATAAAACGACTTTAAGGCACTGACCTTTCCTTGACGAAACTTTGCATCCAGCTCTTTCTGCCCCTTTTAGCAAAGCAGGAGTTAACACAGACACAAGTTATTAATTCCTTGTACGAAGATTAAATCAAGGTCGAACCTACTTCACAGCCAACATCAACTTTCCTCGAGCTTTCAGCTTCCCGAACTTTGACGAATCTTCACTCTCTGACAACTTTTTAACTGGCAGTATTGTAGCAAAACTGTTGGCAATAACCATTGACTTAAGGCAGAAAGTAAAACTCCACTTTAAAATAAAACTGCGTCATAACATCGGAATATGCAGCTACATGGAGTCAGTGGCAAATTCAGCCATGAACTGCCCCACATCAGAGGGAGGGGTTCTCTTTTTATACCCAGTTGAAAAAAACTATCACATGACCTCTCACTGGCAGGAAAATGACATCACTCCCCCATCACAAGACCATTACCTCATGTCTAGCATAGCCTCAATTACATCAAGGTCACGTGACAGGTACAAGATACCCACGGGTACATAACAGTGCCAATTAGTCATTAAAACTATGAGAGTTTGTTTCTTTGTTTTGTGGTTGCCTGTAAGGTCACAAATCTCAAGGTTCTATATAATATAGATACTCTGATAACAAATGTACTTTTAACTTTGACAAGTAAGGAGAAAGGAGCCAGCAGAAGGAGTGAATGAAGATACTGGATCAGTGGCTAATGACATTGCTGAAATTACCCAGATCCATGACATAGATGCTATCAGAAGGAAGGTGTGCTAGCATCTTCTTCTAAGGTTAATGAGTTTCCGCATGTCACTGAACACTCTACTAAACTTCTACACTGTTGAAAGTATAAGTGGTAGATAAATACAAACTCTGGCATTGTATTCCCATCACAGAACTGAAGGACAGTGTGAGAGTAGTTTTTCCAAAGGCATCAATATATCTGAGAATGGGCAATGATTAAGTGATACAAGTAGGTGAATTGTGGAGAATGCTGTAGACAGAAGTCTACTGTACTATTTGAAGCTTGGCAGTTAGGCATTTGAATACATGAGAAAGTGTGTTGAGTTCTGATTTCCACAACTGACAGTAGAGCTTTTCAGACATCTTCTTTGACCTCTTGCATTCGGTAGTCTCAGTGGCTGGTTCATAGTAGAAAATCAAACGGGATCATAGGAAGGTGCAAAGGAGATTCACTAGGCGGTTTCCTGCAATGGAGCAGTTCAGCTATGAAGAGAGACTGGTGAATCCAGTTGTGTCCTCCCTTGAGTAGAGGAAATTCAAAGGGGTCACAATTCAGGCTAGTAAAATTATGGAGAGGTTAGATGACAAGAAGTATCTATGTAAGCACATAACACACTGGGAGGTGAAATTAACTGTTGAAATTAATGGGAAGAATTCTATAGGGAAATTATAACATGTTGATATTACTATGTGTTACATTTAGTGCTATCATTAGGGACTTGAATTCTAGGTTTCCAATGATTTAAGATTCCTGATTGAGCTTTCCGGTGTTAGCACCATCAGTTGGCACTATTTCTGAACAGAGTAAAACAGTTCTCTGCAGTGCCATGTTCAATACTTTTCCTTTAGTCAATACTGCTGAACATTATCTGATTGGTAGCACCTCATGCTATATTGGAGTTTGTTGTGCACCTACTTATAATAATAATGATAATAATAATACTAGTTTATTTATAGAACACTTTCCCTACAAACAATGTGGTTCAAAGTGCTTTACAAAGGGATAAAGTGCAATCTTGAAAATTAAAGACAAAATTATGTGTAACTGGGTGACCAATAAATATTAGTCTTTATTGTTAAAAGTGGACTTATGATTTCACCCTGGTAATGATAAGTTTGATGCCTATGCCTTTAAGAGAAAAATTGTGACATCATTGTGCAAGTAGGGAGTAGAAACAGCATTTTAGAAAGCTGAACATGGGATGCCAGGGAGGTGCTTCTCCCAAGAGTGCTGGCTATACGGTGAGAAAAGGTATTGGTGTTGGATAGCATGGTCATGCAAGTTCCTTATCGCCCTAGTAGTGTGAGTGAGGAGAGTTCATTTCAGGATCTAGCCTATATGTGTCTGGAAGTTAAGCACAAATGTGCCAAAAATTGCCAGTGCCATAGTGGTTTTGTATATTTAGTTTTTTTATTATTTTCATACTGCATACATAGCTAGTTACTATACAAGTGTGTGAGCCAAATTTAAGCTGAAAATGTAACAGCAAGGACAGATTTTTTTCATACTCATTTTGTTGTTTTTATTTTGATATCCTCTTTCTGCATTGGATAGATGGCATCCGTTAGTCTCATGAGACCATGGATCTGTGCCTGGAAAGTCTTGCTCTGGAGTGTCCTCTGCAGTACGCAGGCCTGGGCAAGGTTGTATGGAAGACCGGCAGTTGCTCAAGCAGCAAATCTCCCCTCTCCACGCCACCGATGTTGTCCAAGGGAAGGGCAAAGGCCGATACTGCTTGGCACCGGTGTCGCTGCAGGAGTTGCCAGAATGAGGTTTACTATGGCCGCAAGGCAGCAGAGGTTTCCCTCTCTGAAATGGACTGCCTTCCCAGGCTGATGAGCTCCATCTAGTCCATCTTTCAGACAAACAGACAAAGGGATTAAAGACCCAATAAAGTACTTGTTGTCCTGAGTGTATTTTCCCAGGCTACAAAATATGTCAGTTAAAAGAATAGGTAAATAAATAAGCTTTGAGCAGTGCTTAAAAATGTCAACTGAGTCTGCATTCCTTATAATTTTCAGTATTGAGCCCCACAGTTTAGAAGCATAGCTTAAAAAAACTAACCTGCCAAATATCTTTTAAGGAAGATTTTTTAAATCTAAGACTGGCAGAAGAAGACCTGAGAGTCAAACAGGAGTCAAACAAATGAAAACAATTCTGTGATGTACTGTCATCCCAGACCATTGAGAGCTTTGAAAACAAGCAAGAGAACTTTAAAATCTATTCTAAAAGATATAAGAAGCTGATGCAGAGTAGTTAGGATGAGACTGATGTGCTTCTTCATTCTAGATAATAAAATTATCTTTTATTTGCTTATACTTTTACAGATAAGCTTGAAGGAGGCCTTTTAGCATATCAAGTCTATGCCAATTCTCAGAGCAATCCCATCACTTCCTTTCCCCCATTTGTTTTCCTATAATCTAATCCTTCTCACAAGTCATTTGATATTGTCCTGAAGATAAAGATAATGATCAGGTTTATTAGTCAGATGTACATTGAAACTTACAGTGAATCACAGTGTTCGTGTCAAATTCAATCAGCAGGGATGGTGTTGTATGCTTCCAGCATCAACATAGCATGATCTCAGCTCTCTAACCCCAACTTCACACTGTTGAAATGTGGGAGGAAACTGGGTCACACAGCGGAAAGCTACATGGTCAGGAGAAGAACATACCTTACAGACAGCGAAGGAATTGAACCCATGTTGCTGATGTGGCAATAGTGTTATGCAAACCACTACATTACCATATCACCCCCTACAGTACTGCGCAGCCTCATTCTCCTGCCAGGGGTGGTGGTGGTTGTCATATTCGACAAAACCCGTGTGAGAGAGCTGTTAAAGTGGAAAATCCTTTGCATGGAGGCAGTTCCAGTCTCGTTACCTTGGGATTCTGGGCCCAGTGATTTGAACAGGGTTTACAAATAGGGCTCTTTCTTGGTTGTAGTGGATGAGCATACATCTTCTGTGCCTTGAGACGCCTTTCGCTCTCCATGGAGCGTTGCAGTACCACTTTCCTCATCGTTGGAAATCTGTGGGCTGGAACTGACTTTGCAAGCATGTCCCTATCTCACCATGGTACAAGGCTTGCCAGCTACCCTCAACTGGTATAGATAGCTCACCTGTCCAGGTGATGTGCCGACTTTTCACTGCTGTCTCATGCAAACAGCTACTTGCACAGGAAGCCACAGATGTGAGCCGAGTGTCCGGTGGGGACCACAGGTGAGTGAGTTGATCCAAAATGGACACAACAAGACCCTTCACCAGAGGTGCTTCCCCTCCCTGGACACACCTTACATCTCAACACCAGGGGTAATAACCAGTTACCCCACCGACCAGCATGTTGTTGAGTTATGGAAAACAGCTGAAGGCTCTTGTGGAGGGAAGTAAGTAGTCAGTGTTTTGAACAATCCTGATGAAGGGTCTCGGCCTTAAGCATTATTCTCCTTCCTAGATGCTGCCTGTCCTGCTGAGCTCCCACAGCATTTTGTGTGTGTTGCTCGAGATTTCTGGCATCTGCAGAATCTCTTGCTTTTCTGAAGGCACCTGGAGGCGGGAGGAAAGGAAGTTGTTATTTTTCCTATGTGTTCCAAAAGTGTCATTTGCTGTAAACACTTCATGATGCCTTGAAAGGGATGGTGAACATTGTTTTTAAAAAATGTCTTTATTTTGCCTCTTTAAACGAGTGACAAAATGGAACGTGCTTGGAATTGTTCTCTCGAGACTTTTGATGTCCATTGAGTGTAGTACAAACCATACTCTGGTATTTTATCAACATACTGTGGCAAATAGGTGGCAGATTTGAGAACTTAGTGCATCTGTCTACGAGAGTAATATTTGTCTTTTAGCTGTTTTACATGGGTGATATGAACCAGGGGCACCTGTCACAGTGGACTATCTCAAACGCATCCAAGAACACCAGGAGCTCTAATACATCTCCTCCTCTGGCACCTCATCAGTACCCAGATGAATGTGATTCTCAATGGTACAGTAAAACTCAGGAATCCACTATCCAACAACTGGAAACTAGTTCAGCATCAGACCCACCAAATAATGCTTGCCAAGTTCCCCTTCACCTCATCAGATGTTGCAGTTCCCCCATTCCCTCTGTCACTTGAGGGTCCAGGTTCTCTCATTCTCACTCCCTCCCTCCCCCGAAACCTTTCCTCTAAGTCCTGATGCAAAGTCCCAATCCAAAACATTGACATTGGCCTTTTGCCCCAAAGATGCTAGTTGACCTGAACATTGAGTTCTTCCAGTGTTGTCTTCTCTTGTTACAGATTACAGCATCTAGCTTTTCTTGTCATTATTTTTAAGACAATCCTTTATCAAAATGTCATTAAATATTTTGTACAGCATGTACAGTACTGTGCAAAAGTCATAAACACACACACACACACACACACACACACACACACACACACACACACACACACACACACACACACACACACACACACACACACACACACACACACACACACACACACTTTCTCTTCTTCGGTTGTCCATCGGAATCCAATGACGACGTCCACTCCTTTAACAGTGAGATCTTTGATGACTATACAGTCCTATCCTGGACCCACAAGTTCTATTGCAGGTGGGACATGTACCGTTAGTGGTGGTAGTGATGGTAACCATGGCTGCATTTCTCCTGGCTCTCTTCTGCTGTCTTGTGGTTGTTCCTTCCATCTCCAGAATACTAACCCCGTCCCTACACAGCCGTTGCCAAGCGTTACGGTCAGCAGCAACATCCTTCAGGTCCTCGGGTCTGATCTTGCACTTTCTTAAAGCGTTCTTCATCTGATTCTTATAGTGCTTCTTCAGCCCTCCAGCTGAGTGTCGACCATGATGTAGCTGGCTGTATAACACTCTGAGGGGTAGCCGACATGGGGGCATCCTTATCACGTGCCCCAGCCACTGCAGCTGATGCTGGGTGATCATGGCCTCAATACTTCTGCAGTTGGTCTTTACAAGTATTTCAGTGTGAGGCACCCGCTCACACCAGGTAATTCCCAGGATGCACTGGAGGCAGCTTATGTGGAAGTGCTCCAAGGACTTGATGTGACGGCTGTAGGTTACCCAAGCTTCACAGCTGTAAAGGAGGGTGGTGACACAGACCGCTTGGTATACGGTGACCTTTGTGGAGGGACGAAGGCTCCTGTTCTGAAAGACTCTATGCCGAAGTCTCCCAAAGGCAGCTGATGCCTGTTTATTGCGGCTCTGGATGTCGTCGTCAATGCTGCTATCCTCAGAGAGAATGCTCCCCAGATATTTGAAAGATGGCACTACTGACAGCTTTTCATCACCAACAGTGAAGGCAGGTAGGGTGGGTGGGACACTGGTACTCCATTGGCAAACCACTTCTGTCTTGGTGGTATTGACGGTCAGCCCCATCCTGCTGTACGCTCTCACCGCCACGGCAACGACAGTCTGAAGATCCTCCAGAGTATGGGCCACAAGAGCACAGTCATCTGCATACTGCAGCTCCAGGACCCACTCTCTACGGAGTTTGGTGGTTGCACGGAGCCTCCTGATATTCACACACACACACACACACAGATTTATATATACCTACACATATATATATATAGCCACGGTGCTTAAGACTTTATCACAGTACTGTATTTGTCAATGTGGAGTGGAGAGCGAATTTATAAATCTGGTAGGGACAAAGCATGTGGGGAACAGCAAGGGTGGGGTGTCAGAGACAAGATGCAGAGAATGGGGGCAGACACCAGCCAAGGTCATTTGATTCCAAACAACTGGTTTATTGATCATTACTGAATGTCTCTCTGGTGCCTCCCACTACTTCCCCGCCCCTTTCCATTTTTCCCTCTCCCTACCCCCTTCCCACTCTCAGACACAATAGACACTCATTTCAGAATCAGGTTTATTATTACTCACATACTGTATGTCATGAATTTGTTTTGTTTGCGGCTGCAGTACAGTGCAATACATACGAGGAGTGATTGATAAGTTTGCGGCCTAAGGTAAAAGGTGTCAATTTTAGAAAACCTAGCACATTTATTTTTCAATATAGTCCCCTCTTACATTTACACACTTAGTCTAGTGGTCGTGGAGCATACGGATCCCTTCTTTGTAGAAGTCGGTGTCTAATACTTAATACTTTATTGTCACCAAACAGTTGATACTAGAGCGTACAATCATCACAGCGATATTTGATTCTGCGCTCCCTGAAGTACAAATCGAAGTAAATATAATAAAAATTTAAATTATAAATCATAATTAGAAAATAGAAAAGGGAAAGTAAGGTAGTGCAAGTTAGGTCCAGATATTTGGAAGGTACGGCCCAGATCCGGGTCAGGATCCGTTCAGCAATCTTATCACAGTTGGAAAGAAGCTGTTCCCAAATCTGGCCTTATGAATCTTCATGCTCCTGAACCTTCTCCTGGAGGGAAGAGGGACAAAAAGTGTGTTGGCTGGGTGGGTCGTGTCCTTGATTATCCTGGCAGCACTGCTCCGACAGCGTGTGGTGTAAAGTGAGTCCAAGGATGGAAGATTGGTTTGTGTGATGTGCTGGGCTATGTTCACGATCTTCTGCAGCTTCTTCCGGTCTTGGACAGGACAACTTCCATACCAGGTTGTGATGCACCCTAGAAGAATGCTTTCTACGGTGCACCTATAAAAATTAGTGAGGGTTTTAGGGGACAGGCCAAATTTCTTCAGCTTTCTCAGGAAGTAAAGGTGCTGGTGGGCTTTCTTGGCATTGGACTGTGCTTGGTTAGACCAAGTCAGGTCATTTGTGATATTGACCCCGAGGAACTTAAAGCTTTTGACCTGTTCTACCTGCGCACCACCGATGCAGATGGGGTCGTGCGGTCCGCTACTCCTTCTGAAGTCAACAACCAATTCCTTCGTCTTGCTGACGTTGAGGGATAGGTTATTGTCTTCGCACCATGCCACCAGGTTCTTAATTTCCTCTCTGTACTCAGACTCATCATTACCCAAGATGCGGCCTATAATTGTGGTGTCATCAGCAAACTTGTATATTGAGTTTGATGGAAACTTGCCTACACAATCATGGGTGTACAGTGAGTACAGCAGGGGGCTGAGTACACAGCCTTGTGGGGCACTGGTGCTCAGAGTGATTGTAGAGGAGAGCTTGTCCCCTATTTTTACAGCCTGGGTCCTGTCTGTGAGGAAGTTGAAGATCCAGCTGCAGATCTGAGTGCTAAGACCCAGGTTCCGGAGCTTAGGAATCAGTTTATTTGGAATGATGGTATTAAAGGCAGAGCTGTAGTCGATGAAAAGGAGCTTTACATATGGGTCTTTATTCTCCAGATGTTCTAAGGAGGAATGTAGTGCCAGAGAGATGGCATCTGCCGTTGACCTATTGCTCCGGTAGGCGAATTGCAAAGTGTTGAGGTTGTCCGGTAGGTTATGGTTGATGTGTGCCATAACCAATCGCTCGAAGCACTTCATAGCAATTGATGTCAGAGCCACAGGTCTGTAGTCATTCAGGCATGCCACCTTGCTTTTCTTCGGCACCGGGATTATCGTTGCCTTCTTAAAACACGAGAGGATCTTAGACTGAAGCAGGGAGCAGTTGAAGATGTCAACAAACACTCCAGCTAGCTCGCTTGCACAGGCATGGAGAACCCGTCCTGGGACACCATCTGGGCCCATCGCCTTCCTTGGATTTATCTTCAGGAAGGCCCTTCTAACATTTTCCTCGGT
The DNA here is from genome assembly GCF_048418815.1 of Hemitrygon akajei. Classification (NCBI taxonomy): domain Eukaryota; kingdom Metazoa; phylum Chordata; class Chondrichthyes; order Myliobatiformes; family Dasyatidae; genus Hemitrygon; species Hemitrygon akajei. Next base: position 107,273,296 of record NC_133133.1, on the reverse strand, counting down.
GACGATGAATCTCGATGCCACCAAGTCCTGTTCATCCAGAGGGGGCGGGAGGCTCCTCTTCTGTTCGAATCTTGCGTAGAATATGTTAAGTTCATCAGGAAGAGCAGCACGACAGTTATTGATATTTCCAGCCTTTTCTTTGCGCCCAGTGATCTCATTTAGACCCTGCCATTGTCTACTGGCATCCCTCTGGTTAGCCTGGGCTTCCAACTTGGCTCGATATTGCCTCTTGGCGCCCTTAATGGCTTTCCGGAGTTCACGCCTGGATTCCGTGTAGCGACTGGTATCTCCAGACCTAAAAGCCGCAGCTCTAGCTTTCAAAAGGGACTGGACCTCATAATTCATCCAAGGTTTCCGGTTAGGGAATACCCAGATCGTCTTGCAAAACACACAGTCCTCTGTGCATTTCCAGATAAAGTCTGTGACAGCTGAAGCATACTCATCAAGGTTAACTGCCGAGTCCTTGAATACTTACCAGTCCACCGATTCAAAGCAGTCACGGAGGACCTCATCCGTTTCCTCTGTCCCACGCGACACCATTTTTGACACCGTGACCTCCTGCTTCAGTTTCTGTTTGTAAGCCGGGAGGAGGAGTACGGCCTGATGGTCCGATTTTCCGAAGTGAGATCGTTGGATGGAAAGGTAAGCATCCTTGACTGCTGTGTAGCAGTGGTCAAGTATATTCGGACCTCTAGTGGAGCAGGAGACATGTTGGTATAACTTTGGCAGCGTTTTTAAAGGTTTTTGAGATTGGCCTGGTTAAAGTCCCTGGCTGTAATGAGCAAAGCCTCCGGATACCTGGTCTCAAGTTCACTGATGTTGGCATACAGTGTATTCATAGCACACTCCACGTCCGCCTGGGGGGGAATGTAGACCGCTGTCAGTATGACCGAAGTGAATTCCCATGCCAGATAATAGGGACGACACTTCACCGACTGATGTTCCAGGTCCGGACTGCAGGAGCTTGTCAGTGCCACTGTGTCCGAGCACCACGCAGTGTTGATCAGTAGACAGACATCATTTCCCTTTGTCTTGCCCAAAGACACCGTGTGGTCCATCCGATAGATCGAAGATCCCTCTGGTCGGATGGCACAGTCGGGGGTGGCAGGGGAGAGCCAGGTCTCTGTGAAACAGAAGAATACACAGCAGTTCTGCATCTCCCTGCAGTAGGTGAGTCTCCCTTTAAGTTCATCCACCTTGTTCTCTACGGCTTGCACATTAGCTAGTAGGATGGTGGACAGAGGGACCCTAAAGTCCCTCTGCTTCAATCTGACCAACAGCCCAGCTCTTTTCCCACGCCTCCTCAGTAAATAGTGCATCTTTCCAGGTTTCCATCGATGCAGTGTGTTGTTGGCACCTCTTTGAGGTTGGTGGATGCGTCCCGTGGGGATCGATTGGTGGGTTGCGTCGTCGGGCGCTCCAGGTCGGGCCGAGTGACGGGGGAGACTCCGCTGCCACTTCCAACTGCTGGGGGCCTGGGCTGTCGATCGGGTCTGGCCCTGAAGCTGACTCTTAATCCTGGAGGGCCGGGCTGCCAACTGAAACAAGTCTGTGAACTGAGTCACGGTTGCAGAGGCCTCCGCTCCAGCCGAGCCCCAGGCTCGATTTCCGAGGTCGGCAGCGGAGGCCTCACTTCCGGCAGCTGTGGATAGCCACTAACGGTGCTCTACGGTGGTTGCTCCAGGGAAGCGTCTGGGGTACCTTGAGGTCTCTGACATCACTTCTGTGTGCTCGCTTGCTTCGGAGAGGTGCTGGTCGGAATGGGCTGCGTCTCCAGGCGCTCCGACACTGTAGCAGGCCGCGGGTCTCCGGGAACGTTGTGGACCTTGGACCAGGCCTCGACGATCGGGTCCAGGTACGGTCTGGAGTTGAAGCAATTCTGGCACGTCGATGATCTCCAGCTGGGTCAGTAGCTTCGCCAGGGTGTTGTTGATCTTGCTAGCTGTAGCAAATTGGAGGTTTAGAAGGGTTTCTCGGGTATAGGATAGTGTAGGGGGCAGTTTGCTGGGGAGAGCACGTGCAGAGTCGACAGATACCGATGCCATCTTAACTACGACTATGTCTTGGACCACAGTGGAAAGTGGTCCACAGCTGGGGTGGTTGACAAGTTTGTGGCCTAAGGTAGAAGGAGATGAGTTATACTGCTCTCGTTACATGCATGTGTAGTTCAACTCTTTGAGTGGTTATGCAGAAAGTTTGAAGTTAATAACTTTTGTGGTATTTCTGTTTCTGATAATTGAAAATTGCAAGAAAGCACTGTCTGAGAAAATGGTCAACATCAGCCTTCATGCAGTTATCCACTACCTCGGTCTCAAGGGCTTATCACCCAAGAGGGCCCACGAGGACATGATGGCAACACTAGGGGAGGGTGAAAAATAAATGTGCTATGTTTTCTAAAATTGACTCCTTCTACCTTAGGCCACGAACTTATCAATCACCCCTCATAAAATTACTACAGTACTGTGCAAAAGCCTTAGGCACCCCAGCTATATATATATGTGCCTCGGACTTTTGCGCAGTACTGTACCTATACTACTATGATAATGAAAAGAGTGTTGCCAACCTTGGAAAGACAACTTCAGATGAAGGGTTCATTGGGGCCTTTGCCAATTGCCTCCGCAGAGATCTGAATGTCGTCTTCTCATAGCGATAAGCGGCAGCTGAGGAATTCTTTTCCTTGCAGGTCCTTTGTTGTCTGTTCAGAGACATGGACATTGTTCAGGTTACCAGCCTGTCAATGGCAGAACTTTACAAACTGTCTCGTCCCTGCTGATAGGTGCTTTTGTAAGCTACATTTTAAATGCCATCTGAAAGATTCAATAAAACACACTGAAATTTGCCTGCACGTTTTTGCTTACAAAAGCATGTTGCATCAACACATCATGAATGCTGACAGTTTCCAGTTCTACTTCTGAAGTCAATATTTGCAGTTCACAAACCAAACTAGTAAAATATTTCCTCATTGTCCATGTGGGAAACAGAAACACTAAAGGGAACCCCATCACCCTCCGCATCCAATACGTAATTCTCCAAAACTTCCATCATTTTCAACGGGATCCCACCACCAAACAGCATCTTTCCCTCCCTCTCCCCCCGCACCTTCTGCTTTCCACAGGGATCACTCCCTACGTGAATCCCTTGTCTATTTGTCCCTCCCCACTGATCTCCTTCCTGGTACTTATCATTGCAAGCGGAACAAGTGCTACATCTGCCCCAACACTTCCTCCCTCACTATCATTCAAGGCCCTAAACACTCCTTCCAGATGAGGCAACACTTCACCTGTGAGACTGTTGGGGTCATCTACTGTGTTCGGTGCTCCCTGTGTGGCCTCCTGTACATCAGTGAAACACAACGTAGATTGGGAGACTGCTTCACCAGGCATCTACGCTCCGTCCTCCATCAACCAGAACAAGTGGGATTTCTCAATGGCCATCCATTTTAATTCCACTTCCCAATCCCATTCTGATATTTCCATCCACGGCCCCCTCCGCTGTTGTGATGAGGCCACAATTAGGTTGGAGGAACAACACTTGATATTCTGTTTGGGTAGCCTCCAACCTGATGGCATGAACATCAATTTCTTGAACTTCCAGTAATTCCCCCCAACCTCCCCTCCTTCTCCATTTCCCATCCCCTTTTTCCTATCTTACCTTATTTCCTTGCCCTCCAATTGCCTCCGTCTTGTGCTTCTCCCCCCTTTCCTTTCTTCCATGGCTTTCTGTCTCTTTCACCAATCAACCTCCCAGCTCTTTACTGCATCCCTCCCCCTCCTGGTTTCACCTCTCACCCCTGGTGTTTTTCTCTCTCCCCTTCCCCACATTTTAAATCCACTCCTCAGCATTTTTTTCTGGTCCTGCGGAAGGGTTTTGGCCCAAAGCATCGACTGTACTCTTTCCCATAGATGCTGCCTGGTCTGTTGAGTTCCTCCAGTATTTTATGTGTGTTGCATGGATTTCCAGCATCTGCAGATTTTCTCTTCTTTGTGACGATAAAGGGAAGAGTTTGACCAAACAAGATAGACTTAGACCTGCCTGTTACCAGTATAAATGTATTCGGACAGCATGGCATAAAATATAAACCAGATTTAGTGTCACTAAACCTAGGCTAATATAAATCTCACCCTCAGACAAATGAATTTTCTTTCTGGTGATATTGGAAAATAGATGCCATCAGCTGCAAGTTCCCTCCAAGCCTTCAAGTCAGATTCAATCTTAACTAGGAAATCTGTTACCATTCCTTCAGAATCAGGAATATTATCACTGTCATGAAATTTGTTAACTTAGCAGCAGTTCATTGCAATACATGAAATAGAAGAAGAAGAAGAAGAAGAAGAAAAAATAATAATAAATAAATAATCAGTTACAGTATGCATATATTGAATAGATTAAAAATCATGCAAAAAAAATGGAAATAAGAAATTGTGGCAAGCATTTGGTCCATAATGACAGATGAGGAAACTCTTCAACTCATCTACTGTTTTATTGTGATAAACACAAAACAGACCGTGAACCATAACCCGGACAGTGAACCCCCAGACTCACACCGATAGGGGAAGTGACCATCACTGACTCGGTTACAGTCAGGGTGACCCACAAATACACAAGGAAATAACTGTATAACCTAAGCTAAAATGTAGTAATAAACAAACTGAAACTTCTCACCATAACCCCACAAAAGCATTTTAACATAAGAATAATAAACAGCACTGGTCATTAGAAATGCAGGCATGGGCTGTCGACCACACCCCACCCAGAACGTCACAATATATTTAAAAAGTGAGGTAGTGTTCAAGGGTTCAATGCCCATTTAAGAATCGAATGGCAGAGGGGAAGAAGCTGTTCCTGAATCACTGAGTGTGTGCCTTCAGGCTTCTGTACCTCCTTCCTGATGATAATGGTGAGAAAAGGGCATGCCCTGGGTGCTGGAGGTCTGTAATAAAAGACGCTTCCTTTCTGAGACACCGCTGCTTGAAGATATCCTGGGTACTTTTTAGGCTAGTACCCAAGATGGAGCCAACTAAATTTATGTACAACCCTCTGCAACTCCTTTTGGTCCTGTGTAGTAGCCACCACCAACCCCACCCCCACCACCCCCACACCAGACAGTGATGCATCCTGTCAGAAAGTTCTCCACAGTACATCTATAGAAGTTTTTAAGTGTCTTTGTTGACATATCAAATCTCTTCAAACTCCTAATGAAGTATAGTCACTGTCTTGCCTTCTTTATAACTGCATTGATATATTGGGACTAGGTTAGATCCTCAGAGATCTTGACACCCAGGAACTTGAAACTGATCACTCTCTCCACTTCTGATCCCTCTATGAGGATTGGTATGTGTTCCGTCATCTTACCCTTCCTGAAGTCCACAATCAGCTCTTTCGTCTTACTAACAGTGAGTACCAGGTTGTTACTACGGCACCACTCCACTAGTTGGCATACCTCGCTCCTGTACACCATCTTGTCACTACCTGAGATTCTGTCAACAATGGTTGTATCATCAGCAAATCTATAAATGGTATTTGAGCTATGCCTAGCCACACAGTCATGGGTATAGAGAGAATAGAGCAGTGGGCTAAGCACACACCCCTGAGGTGCACCAGTGTTGATTGTCAGCGAGGAGGATATGTTATCACGAATCTGCACAGATTGTGGTCTTCTGGTTAGGAAGCTGAGGATCCAGTTGCCCAGATTATGTAACTGCTCAATCAGGATTGTGGGAATGATGGTATTAAATGCTGAGCTACAGTTGATGAACAGCATCCTGACGTGGTGTTTGTGTTGTTCAGGTGGTCTAAAACCACATGGAGAGCTATTGAGATTGCATCTGCAATTGACCTATTGTGGCGATAGGCAAATTTCAATGGGTCCAGGTCTTTGCTGAGGCAGGAGTTTAGTCTAGTCATGACCAAACTCTCAAAGCTTTTCATCACTGTCGATGTGAGTGCTTCAAGGTGATAGTCATTAAGACAGCTCACATTATTCTTCTTAGGGACTGGTAATATCATGGCTAAATTGTAAATCAGCTCTGTGGGATTGATTTCAACCAAAGGATGCATGGTTTAACAAGGTGGCTCTGTGGTAAACTATGATTACCTGTCTGGACACGTCCCTCTGCTGACTGCTCCTGTGGCTCCTCCCACAGACCCCTGTATAAAGGCGATTGGAGGCACTGCTCCTCCCTCAGTCTCCAAGATGTCGTGGTCTCTTTTGCTGCTAATAAAAGCCTATCGTTCACCTCCCGTCTCCGAGAGTTATTGATGGTGCATCAGGCTCCCCATCATCCTCTGCTGGGAAATTAGAGATGGGAAGTACATGGTCACTATGCAAACTACGTGAGGCAGTTTCAAATGAGGCAGAGACCACTGCATCTCTAATGAAAAAATGTGTAAATGTAGGCTCATTCAGTGATTTGGGGCATCTTTAGCAAAGAGCTGGCATTCTAATGATGGATTGAATGGGCTCATTCTCTTCCTTTTCCCTTTGTAGCTTTAAGAACTGCCCATATCAGAACTATATGATATTTTGCACATTTATCACAGAAACATCATTTTGCCTGCCCAAAATGGATTGTCAATTTACTATCATTTGGTGTTGAATTTAGGGCAGTGATGTCCTGAGGGTATGTCCTATACAAACTGGACTGAAATTGTCCAAACTCACTTTACCTTCGGCATGTATAGTCAGGAAATATTTTACGCTATATTGATGAACTGGATTTGAACTCAGTTCCCAAGGGTGAAAGATGAGTGCTGTCTAATGGCATCGCGTTCTTTCTAACGGCAAATCTCACTTCCTCACTAAAAGCAAAGAGAAACTTTTGGTTTAGTTTAGGAACCCAACATTATATTTGTAGTTAAAAAGCTTAGGTCGGTGCACTATTGTGAGTTCTTTTATTCACACGTTCATTCTTCAGCACGTCTCTCCGACATTGCAACAGAACTGTTGATATTTTTCCATGCCTATTTCTGTAAGTAACGGGTGTTGAACCGTATTAATTGTGTCATCCAACTAATTTAAAAGCAATGTGAAGCCTCTTTTCTGATTGCTAAAAAGATGAAGAAAACATATATCGAGAATAGAAATCTGTATTGTACGATAATCATCGCAAGCAAATCTTAAACCAATACAACTTGATGCCAACCACCAGAAATGCTTTGCTACACTGCGTCATTAATTAATTTGGCTCATTAAATAGTTCAAGGAAGATCAAAGATTTTAATAGCTCTCAGTTTCTGCTCCCTACTTCTGCATGTATTTATAGCTTAGGTGACAGAATTTGATTGGTTTTCCCACATTTTCTGTTTGTATTGGTAATTTAAGTTTGCTTGAGGCACGTAATGACAGCAACAGATACTGGGGGTCAGGAAGGGCTTGGTTATATTAATTTACTTTGCTTTGGTGGCTAATTCTCCTTCGGAAGGATATTCATGCATGGACTATCTTTCCCCACCCCTTCCTCACCATCACTACACTCCACAATTTACTCTCGGTTTTTTTGCCCTGTTCACAATGCAACACTGACCCTTACCTTACTGTGGAAAAATCTAAGGCAAAACTTGTAAAATCAAGAAGTCTGATCAGCATTGTCTCTGAAAAATACTCCAAAATCATTCTCCCCTTCTGTCTCTCAGGACAACGTGGAATACGATAGCAAGGAATACTTTTACTGGGAGGAACCTAGCATCTTTACGCCTGAATCCAGACTCCTGAAATGTCAGAACCAGATTTATTATCACTGACATATGAGATAAAATTTGTTTAGTTTTGCAACAGAACAGCGCAAAGACATAAAAATCAATAAATTACAAAGGGCTCAAGAAAAAGGAATAATGAGGAATAATACTAAATTTTGTAGCGTCCTTCATTCTAAATTCCACACCGTCTGCAATTTCCAGAGGACAGAAAAAGCACTTCAAGGGTATTCTTAATAAAGAGCAGAATCAACACGAACACAAAACTGCTCAGTCTGAAGGAGAGGCTTTCAGGAAGGTGCTGAGCACTTGGAGATCCTCCAATAAGAGATTGTGGAAACAGCAGAAGTTACTCACAAGATTTCAAAGCACACCTCCAGCCATATTGTCAATTGTCATCTTCGGCCAAGACTGCAGCCCATGCACCAGCTTCTTCAGCCATTTAAATACTCAAATAGAAGCAAGTCAGCCTTAACATTGAAGTACCAGAGGGTGCCTCTTTACAGGCATGTATAAATATTAAGGCAAATTGAAGGGCATTTTAGTAGTACTGTGTAGCAGTTAGTGCAGTAATGCTGCAGATTGGGAAACTCCGGAGTTCAGGGTGCAATCCCAGCACCCTCTGTACATCCTCCCTGTGGAATACATGAGTTTTCCCCAACTGCTCCAGTTTCCTCCCACAGTGCAAAGACGTACCGGGTAGGTTAATTGTTCATTGTAAATTGTCCCATAATTAGGTTAGGGTTAAGTTGGGTTTGACAGGGGGTGTTGGGGTGACATGGCTCAGAAGGGTCTACTCTGTACCGTATTGGTACAATAAAATGAATTGGTTAATTGTCTTTCTATTGCTACATGTTCCAAGACAAAATGCAGAACTTTATTTTACATGCCATCCAGACAGATCATTTGAATACACTGAGGGAAACAATAACAGAATACAGAAGAGAGTGTTACAGTCACAGAGAAAGTGCAGAGCAGTCAGACAGCAAACTACAGGGTGATAATGTCGATTGTGAGGTCAAGTGTCCATCTTATTTCAAAAGGTGGCATTCAATAGACTTACAACAGTAGGATGGAAGTTTTCCTTGAGCCTGGTGACATGTGCTGTCTGGCTTTCATATCTTCTGCTCAATTCAGGGAGGTGGTGGAGCAGGGAGAATGTCCAAGGAAGGTGGAGTATTTGATTTCGTTGGCTGCTTTATTGTTCACCAAGAAGTGCAGAGAGGATCCATGGAGGGTAAACTAGTTGTCATGATGCACTGAACTGTGTCCACAACTCTGCAGTTTCTCGTGGTCTTGTACAGATCAATTGCCACACCATTCTCTGATGCATCGCCATAAGAAAAGAATCAATAAAAAGACGTCTTGAACCTTCAGTGGTTTTTAGAGGCAGTTAATCAGATTCCATAAGACATAGGAGCAGAATTAGGCTGTTTGGTTCATTAAGCCTGCTCCACCTTTCAATCATGAGTGATTTTTACTTCTGCAATCCCCTTCTCCCACCTTTTCCTCATAGCTGTTAACCACTTTACCAGTCAAGAACCCATCAAACTCTGCTTTAAGTACAACCAATTGAAGTTTACAGTCCTCTGTGTCAACAAATTCCACAGCTTCACCATTATTTGATTGAAAAAAATCCTGCTCATTTCACTTCTAAAGGCATGCCCCTTAAATGGAGTCTGTACCCTCAGATACTAGATACTCAGGGAAGTACAGTATCCTCTCTGTATCTACTCTTTCCAGACCTTTCAAGATCCTGTAGATTTTAATGAGATCCTCCATTTTTATTCTGGACTTCCTTCTTTCTTTGAATGGGTTCTATGGTTTCTTTGTCTCGTGGCTGTCTGTGAGGAAGGCAAATCTCAGGGTTGTATGTGGTGACATATATGTACTTTATTAATAAATTTACTTTGAGCTTTTGAACTTCGAATTTTGAACTTTATCAAGTACAGTCCCATAGTTACCGAACACTCCTTAGGCATTAAGCTTTCATTCCTGGATCATTTTTGTGAACATCCTCCTGACTCTCTCCCAAGCCAGCATATCTTTTCCCAGATATGGGACCCAAAATTGCTCGCAGTATTCCAAATGTGGTCTGAGCAATGCCTTATAACGCCTCGGCAGCACTTCCTTGCTTTTATATTCTAAATGCTAACAGGGAACGCTAAAGTTGACAGAAGTTAGGAAGAGTTTGGCGGAAACTAGGTTATCAGGATTTCATGGTGTGCTTCAGAAATCTACTACCTCACAGCCTTCTAGCATAAAACACGATCAATCTTTGCTCAATCAGCTCATTTTTAAATGTCTTTTATTAAGGTTTGGACTGGCTGACAAGCTCTGTGCCTCAGTACAGAGTGTTTTCATCACAAATCCCGCTACCATCTGTTAGGAATTTGTATGTTCTCCCTGTGACTGGGTGAGTTTCTTTTGGGTGTCCCTGTTTCCTCTCACTGTCCAAAGACATGCAGTTAGGGTTAGTGAGTTGTGAGTATGCTATTTTGATGCCAGAAGCTGCCCCAAGCGCAATCCTCAGACTATGTTGATCTTCAATGTAAACAATGATTTTCACTGAATGTTCCGTTGTACAAATGACTTAAAAAAAGGAATCTATCCATCCATAATCTCTCATAGTCTTATAGGGTATCTATTCAAATTGTGTCTTTTCCCAGTTATATTAAAGAGGTTCTAAACATCAGTTTGAAGACCCTGCAGTTTCACCTGACACAGTCATTTTCCTTCATGGTTACCTGGTTGATTGATGAGAAGCACAATTCCTCCAGCTCCAGCTAGTTTGTGGTCTCAGCTGCAAAGCGCAAGAACTCCATCTACCTGAACAACAGCTTTGCCAGCCAAGTTCCACGCTCAGCAGGACTTTAGAACCTGATTATGGCACACAGCCTCTCAGGCAGTCCAAACCTTAATAAAGGACATTTAAAAATAAGCTGAGTGAGCAAAGATTTGTAATTTGTAGGGCTTTAGACCAGGAACTGGGAATTGGAATTAACTTGAAATTCATTAGAACAAGATTTTTGTTATTTCTTTTTCCTTTTTACTTACTTCAAGGCAATTACAAAACAGAAGCTGTAGTTAATAAACCCCATTCTCTATGGCAATTACATAGAACACAGAACACAGAACATAAAACAGAGGACAGGCCCTTTAGTTCATGGTATTGTGTCAAATCATAAACACCTAACTAAATTGATCCATTCTGCCTGTACACTATTCCTCCATTCTCTGCAGATTCATTTCCTATCTGAGAGCTTTTTTGTGTTTGCATCCAGTATCATCCCTGGCAATGCATTCCAAGCACTCACTACTCTCTGTGTAAAATATTTGTCCTTACATCCCCTGTGAACTTACCCCTCTCATTTTAAACGCACGCCCATCAGTATTAGACATTTTAACCCTGGGAAATCAACACAAACTGTCTAATTTTGTAAACTTCGATCAGGTCTCCCCTCAGCTTCTGCCACGCTAGAGATAAGTTTGTCTTACGTCAAACACCCTCTAAACCAGGGAGCATCTTGGAAAAACTCTTCTGCATCGTCTTCATGCTTCCACATCCTTACTAATTTGAAGGAACAAGAACTGAATGTAATACTCCAGATGTGGTCTAATGGAAGTTTTATAAAGATGCAACACAACTTCCTGACTCTCAAATTCAATGCCTCATCTAATGTCGGCAAGCATGTTACACACCCTCTTTATCATCCTATCAACATGTGCAGACACATTCAGGCCGCTATGGAAGAGAACCCCAGGATCCCCATATATATCAACACCGCTAAGGGTCTAGCCATTAACTTTATCATTAATGGCCAACAGAGAGATGAATGGCTCCATCTACATTATCAATTTTTTTAAGATTCTTTGTGACTCAACCTCCTTAGAAGTTTACAAAAATTGGGAATGACATCTAAAATTTTGACGGACTTCTATAGAACCATAGAACCATAGAACATTACAGCACAGTACAGGTCCTTCAGCCCTCCATGTTGTGCCGACCCATATAATCCTTAAAAAAAAGTACTAAACCCACACTACCCCATAACTCTCTATTTTTCTTTCATCCATGTGCCTGTCCAAGAGGCTCTTAAATACCCCTAATGTTTTAGCCTCCACCACCATCCCTGACAAGTCATTCCAGGCACTCACAACCCTCTGTGTAAAAAACTTACCCCTGATGTCTCTCCTAAATTTCCCTCCCTTAATTTTGTACATATGCCCTCTGGTGTTTGCTATTGGTGCCCTGAGAAACAGTACTGACTATCCACCCTATCTATGCCTCTCATAATCTTGTAGACCTCTATCAGGTCCCCTCTCATTCTTCTACGCTCCAAAGAGACAAGTCCCAGCTCTGCTAACCTTGCTTCATATGACTTGTTCTCCAATCAGGCAACATCCTGGTAAATCTCCTCTGCACCCTCTCCATAGCTTCCACATCCTTCCTATAATGAGGTGACCAGAATTGAACACAATACTCTAAGTGCGGTCTCACCAGAGATTTGTAGAGTTGCAACATGACGTCTCTACTCTTGAACTCAATCCCCCTGTTAATGAAGCCTAACAACCCATAGGCCTTCTTAACTACCCTATCAACCTGCACAGCGACATTGAGGGATGTATGGATTTGAACCCCAAGGTCCCTTTGTTCATCCACACTCTTAAGTAACTGAGCATTAATCCTGTACTCAGTCTTCTGGATGCGTGGTGGAGAGTATATTGACTGGTTGCTTCACAGCCCCGTAGGGAAACACCACCACCTTGAATTGAAAATCCAGCAGCCCAGTCCATCACAGGTAAGGCCTTCTCTACCACTGAGCACTGTCACAGGAAAACAGCATCCATCATCAGGGACCCTCACCATCCGGGCTATGCTGTCTTCTCACTGCTGCCATCAGGAAGAAGGTCCAGGATCCTCAGGAACCACTCCACCAGGTTATTAATCTTCAACCATCAGGAAGAAGGCAGTGGAGCCTTTGGAACCACTCCACCAGGTTCAGGAACAGTTATTAACCTTCAACCATCAGGCTCTTGAAGCACAGGGGATAATTTCATTCATCACTGAATTGTGATGAATGAAACTATGGACTCACTTTCAAGGATTCTTCATCTCTTGTCTCAATATTTATTGCTTATTTATTATTACTTTTTTTTACTTTTGTATTTGCTGTCTTTGCACATTGGTTGTTTGTTCATCCTGTTAGGAGTGGTATCTCATTGATTCGATTATGTTTCTTGGATTTGCTGTGTATTCCTGCAAGCTAATAACTCAGGGTTGTATATCATGATATATATACTTTGATAATAAATTTATTTTGAACTTTGGACACTGACCTGCATTTCCATTAGTGTTTTTCAGACAAAGGAGAAATTTTAAAATGCAGTTACTGCAGTGATGAAAGAAACACAACAGTTAATTTTCATACAGTAAGCTACCATAAATAGCAAAGTCATAAAGTTCATATTATCTGTTATATTCTTCAGTGAAGTTCATGGAAGGATGAATATTGACCAGGACCTCAAGAATAACCCCTGCTCAGTAAGAAGCAGGCAAACCATTATAAGCTTCCTCATAGTTGCTGTCTAATTGTTCTGCTTAAGACCTGTAACACCTTTCCCTAAGTATGGCAGTAACAGTCTTTGGATGAGAATAATGTAAGAGTCAGTTAAAGGGAAATGTTCGAACACTCGCAATTTCTGACAATGGGTCTGATAAACTAACAGTCTACTTTGTATTTCAGACAGCGAGCCTAATAGTTTATACCTCTGAGACAGTCACATCACTTCTGTTTCCACCTGTTCTGTATTCAGGGTTTTTATTGAGTAAGTCAAAAATGTTTCCCTCTCCACATCCGTCCTCCTCAAATATAACATTTTCCCAAAGACTTTAATAAATGTTAACAGAATAACAAATGGAGTTAAAGAAAAATACACAATGAAAATAGAAAGGATCTATTGATCATCCTCAAATGTAGTTGTTCTACCATAAGTCAGCTGACTATTCTCTCTCTAAACCTTTCCACTGCTCTATCTGTTTCTTCACTTCTAACATGCATCTTTAAACCTACTGCTTGGCGCAAGAACAGAAAAGCCGACAAAGCTGATGGATAAAGCCCAGTTCATTACAGGAAATATCCTCCCCACCATTAAGCACATTTAAAAAGAACACTGACTGAAGAAAGCAGCATCCATCATCAAGGCCCCCCCCCCCCAACCCGTTCCAGGCCATACTCTTTTCTCACTGCTGCAACTGGGAAGGAGGTACAGCAGTCTTAGGTTCCACACCACTAGGTTCAGGAGCAGCTATTACTCTGCGACCATCAGGCTCCTGAGCCAAAGTGGATAACTTCACTCACCTCAACACTGAGCTGATCACTAAATACAACCTGTGGACTCACTTTCAAGAACTCTACAATTCCTGTTCTCAATATTATTTGTTTACTTATTTATTAAATATTATTATTTATTTTATGTATTTGTATGCTTTTTCTTCTTTTGCACATTAACTGCTTGTCAGTCATTGTGTGTAGACTTTCATGATTCTATTGTATTTCTTTGTTCCACTGTAAATGCCTGCAAGAAAATAAATTTCAAGGTCGTATTTGGTGGCATACATATAATATGATTAACGAATTTACTTTGAACTTTAATCTCTTTGGCTGAAATTTTTGTTCACTTTTTTGGGGGGGTCCTTATCCAATTTTGCTCTATAAAATGTCTGTGTTTGTTTGGTACTTCACAACATTTAAGGTAATATATGCGACACGTTAATGTTGCTTTGGTGTTTGTTTTGACCCCGATGTTTCCCTTTGTTGTGTCAGTCTAGAGAAAAAAGTAAAAGTTATTTCTGGACTTAGACTCATGGTTAAAATAGCCATTGGCTTGCAGTCTATCTGATATATCCACAAAGTGGCCTTGTCAGCTTCTGTATGTTAAAACATGTTTCAAATCTACCCCTCTGCTAACAAAAGTTAGACAAAGCTTTAATATTGAAGGCTAAGCTCTCCAAGTTATTTTGGGCAACAATTAAAATTTGTAGGTTGGTTGCAGAGAACCTTGGCCTCTTCGAATCATTCCAATCATTTTAAATCATTTCTATTTCTCTGCCCCAGTGCCCTGTTAGCTGGTTTATTTTTATAGTATGTGCAAACACCCCCATTGATACTTTGGCAAAGGTGCAGTTTATCAGCACCTCTCCATCCCTTTTGTTAAGTAAACCAGCTGAGATTTAAATTTTTTCTGACTTCAGTCTTCTTGTATTCAACTTTTAAAAAATCAACAGCATAAACAGCTCTAACACCTGTACTAGAATCAGATGTGCATTTTATTTATTGATCCTGCTTGATTTCCTTCATTGAATCAATATTATAGGAACCTATATTGCTTGCAGCGATAGAAGATGTCTGTAAATCTCTACTGTTAGTGAGCAATACAGTGAAGATTAGGTTTTTCCAGCCCTTAGATTCATGATGCCCATCAACCTCTGATTTAACCCTAGCTTAATAATGGGACAATTTACAATGACCCATTAATCTACCAGCAGGTATGTCTTTGGACTATGGGAGGAAACTCGAGCACCCCGAGGAAATCCACACATCCTTGGACCTAATAAAGTAGCCACTGAGTGTATGTTCATGGTCTTCGGCTACTGTAGCCCATCCACTTTAAATTCTGATGTGTGTTCAGAGATGCTCCTCTGCACACCACTGATGAAATACTTGGTTATTCAACTTACTGTCACCTTCCTGTCAGCTTGAACCGGTTTGGCCATTCCCCTCTGACTTCTCTCATTAACGGCATTTTCTCCCACAGAACCACCGCTCACTGGATGTGTTTTTTTTGTTTTTCATATCACTCTCTGTAAATTCTACATACTGTTGTGTGTTTAAATCCTGAAGATCAGCAGTTTCTGAGATACTCAAACCACCCCATCTGGCATCAACAATCATTCCATAGTCAAAGATACTTTTTTCTCCATTCTGATGTTGGGGCTGAACAACAACAATTGAACCTCTGACCATGTCTGTATGCTTTTATACATTGAGTTGTTGCCATGTGATTGGCTGATTAGATATTTATATTAATGAGCAGGTGTACAGGTGTACCTAATAAAGTGGCCACTGAGTGTAATAATGCCTTTTCTGCTCACAGATGCCAAGTGGACTGCTTCTCTGCATTTTCTTTTACATCTTTGTTACGTCTGGTTATTTGGGGTACAAAATCCCTCAAGCTTATTCACAGCAGAGAGAGGGGGATCACGGAATATTCTGATCAAAATTTATCTCCCTCTGTAATTGATGATTTGGTCAGATTTTGTATTTATTTGTGGGGGCAGTGCTACATGTGTTTGGCTACTTTATGCCAGTGCCCATCACAGAGGGTAAAATGCTAGTGATGCCCAGAACCAGTGAAAACTGCTTAAGAAGCACACATCTCTCTCTCCCTCCTTTTCCTTACTTTCCACTCTTTCTTCCTTCCTTTTTCTGCTTCTTCCAATTTTTCTTTCTTCTTTCTCTGTTTTCATTCTGTTGCAGGACATGCTGTTCTATTCTACACATTTTTGTTTGCTCACTAAACTGTCCCTTTAATGCTTAACAGGTTGACTTCATAAGAATGATTCTGGGAATTTCAGGAGAATAATTCTGAGAATGAAAGGTTTAACGTAAGAGGAGCATTTGATGGTCCTGGGTCTGTACTCGGAGTTTAGCAGAATGAGAGGGGAATGGAGTTGAGATGGATAATAAATCAACCATGATGGAAAGGCAGAGCAGACTCAATGGGCCAAATGGCCTAACTGTGCTCTCATGTCAGATGGTCTTATGAACTTGGGCTCTTTCAGTTTGAGTCCAAGAACCAACCAACTGGCCACTTGTGCTTTGCGATTTAGCTCACTGGCAATTACCTCCAAAGCTGAAAGTAAATTTATTATCAAACTACGTATATTTTACCATATGCCATCTTGAGATTCATTTCCTTGCAGGCACTTACAGGAAAAAAGAAATGCAGTTGAATTTTATAAAAAATTATACACAAAGACTGACAAACAAACAATGTACAAAAGAAGACAAAGAGCATGGGGTGTCATGGTAGCATAGCGGTTAGCATGACAGCATTACAGCTCAGGCGTCCAAGTTTGGAGTTCAGTTCTGGCATCCTCTGTAAGAAAGTTTGAACACTCTTCAAGCACTCTCCATGTTCTAGTTTCTTCCCATAGTCCAAAGACATACCGGTTAATAAGTTAATTGGACATTGTAAATGGTCTTGAGATTAGGCTAGAATTAAATATGTGGGTTGCTGGGTTGCATGACCTGGTGACCCAGAAGGTCCTGTTCCGCAGTGTACCTCTAAATAAAATCGATAAATAAATAAAAAGAACTGCAGATGAAAATAATACTGAGATCATGAGAGTTTAAAGAATCCTTTAAAGTGAGTTTGTAGGTCATTGAATCAGGTGTTTGCCTGTGATGGATTGGACAGTATCCACCAAGCTGTAGCCTTTTCCTTCTCTGCTCTGGTGTGTCCATACCATACCATGATGCAAACACTCTGCACTCTGCCTCTCCAGGGGCTTCTCAAAGTTTTTTGTGACATGCTATACCTATGCAAACATATAAGAAGTTAAAGGCATTGGTGTGCCTTTTTTTATGATGACACTTCTGTGCTGGGCCCAGGGCAGATCCTTTGATGTTAACAGCAAGTTACTGACTTTCTACCTCCATTCCCCTAATGAGGACTGGATGATGGACCTCCAGCTTCTTCCTCCAGTCGTTGATAATCAGCTTGTTGGTTTTGCTGACATTGAGTGAAAGTCTGTTGTTATGGGACCACTCAACCAGATTTTCCATCTCCCTCCTATCAGCCGATTCGCCACCACCTTGGTTTTGGCTAACTGTAAACAGCTGACAACAAAGTTTAATATGGCAATGGAGTTGTACCTTCACCTTTCTCCAGCCATCTCATTCATAATTTATGATTCACAGCTATGTCCTTGATACTTCAGTTTGGATTGGTAAGCAGCTCATCCACAAACTGAGGTACTTTATTCATCAGCAAACACGAGGAAATCTACAGATGCTGGAAATTCAAACAACACACACAAAATGCTGGTGGAACACAGCAGGCCAGGCAGCATTTACAGGGAGAAGCGCTGTTGACGTTTCGGGCCGAGACCCTTCGTCAGGACTAACTGGAAGGAAAGATAGTAAGAGATTTGAAAGTAGGAGGGGAAGGGGAAAATGCAAAATGATAGGAGAAGACCGGAGTGGGTGGGATGAAGCTAAGATTTGGAAAGGTGATTGGCAAAAGTGATACAGAGCTGGAGAAGGGAAAGGATCATGGGATGGGGGCCTAGGGAGAAAGAAAGGGGGAGGGGAGCACCAGAGGGAGATGGAGAGCAGGCAGAGTGATGGACAGAGAGAGAGAAAAAAACAAACAACTAAATATGTCAGGGATGGCGTAAGAAGAGGAGGAGGGGCATTAACAAAAGTTAGAGAAGTCAATGTAAATGCCATCAGGTTGGAGGCTACCCAGCCGGTATATAAGATGTTGATCCTCCAACCTGAGTGTGGCTTTGTCTTGATAGTAGAGGAGGCCATGGATAGACATATCAGAATGGGAATGGGACGTGGAATTAAAATGTGTGGCCACTGGGAGATTCTGCTTTCTCTGGCGGACAGAGCGTATGTGTTCAGCGAAACGGTCTCCCAGTCTGCGTCGGGTCTCACCAATATATAAAAGGCCACACCGGGAGCACCGGACACAGTATACCACACCAGCCGACTCACAGGTGAAGTGTCGCCTCACCTGGAAGGACTCTGCTCTCAACTCTACTCTCAAACGCATCTCTCCCATTTCCCGCATATCTGCCCTCACCCCATCTGCCCGCCACCCCACTTGGGTTAGGGTTCCCTTTGTCCTCACCTACCACCCCACCAGCCTCTGGGTCCAACGTATAATTCTCCGTAACTTCCGCCACCTCCAACGGGATCCCACTACCAAGCACATCTTTCCCTCCTCCCTCTTTCTGCTTTCCACAGAGATTGCTCCCTAAGCGACTCCCTTGTCCACTCATCCCCCCCATCCCTTCCCACTGATCTCCCTCCTGGCACTTATCCTTGTAAACGGAACAAGTGCTACACCTGCCCTCACACTTCCTCCCTCACCACCATTCAGGGCCCCAGACAGTCCTTCCAGGTGAGGCGACACTTCACCTGTGAGTTGGCTGGTGTGGTATACTGCGTCCGGTGCTCCCGGTGTGGCCTTTTATATATTGTTGAGACTCGACGCAGACTGGGAGACCTTTTCGCTGAACACCTACACTCTGTCTGCCAGAGAAAGCAGGATCTCCCAGTGGCCACGCATTTTAATTCCATGTCCCATTCCCATTTTGATATGTCTATCCATGGCCTCCTCTACTGTCAAGATGAAGCCACACTCAGGTTGGAAGAACAACACCTTATATACCGGCTGGGTAGCCTCCAACCTGAAGGCATGAACATTGACTTCTCTAACTTTTGTTAATGCCCCTCCTCCTCTTCTTACACCATCCCTGACATATTTAGTTGTTTGTTTTTTTCTCTCTCTCTGCCCATCACTCTGCCTGTTCTCCATCTCCCTCTGGTGCTCCCCTCCCACAGTCTTTCTCCCTAGGCCTCCCATCCCATGATCCTTTCCCTTCTCCAGCTCTGTATCACTTTTGCCAATCACCTTTCCAGCTCTTAGCTTCACCCCACCCCCTCCGGTCTTCTCCTATCTTTTCGCATTTCTCCCTCCCCCTCCTACTTTCAAATCTCTTACTATCTTTCCTTTCGATTAGTCCTGACGAAGGGTCTCGGCCCGAAACGTCGACAGTGCTTCTCCCTATAGATGCTGCCTGGCCTGCTGTGTTCCACCAGCATTTTGTGTGTGATGGTTGGCTTTATTCATGTTAACTTTTCTGACACTATAGTGGCTTTCCTTGTGTGAGGACTATTATCCTCATTTCTCTGAATGCTTTGCACTCATTTTTCTCAGTGTAAAATGTTGGTTGTTGCTTGGCTTATGCCCATTCCATTCAAAAACCGATATAAATAATTAATTTGTGGCGGGGTTACAATTTTTGGTTGTCTAAGGAAAATAATGACATGTTCCTAAAACTAGGTAATAATAGAGATCTAGAAGATTATAAGTCTGGCAGGAAGGAGCTTAAGAAGTAAATTAGGAGAGCCAAAAAGGGCCATGAGAAAGCCTTGGTGAACAGGATTAAGGAAAACCCCAAGGCATTCTACAAGTATGTGAAGAGCAGGAGGAAGGATGTGAGATAATAGGACAAATCAAGTGTGACAGTGTAAAAGTGTGCATGGAACCAGAGGAGATTGCAGAGGTATTTAATGAGTACTTTGCTTCAGTATTCACTACGGAAAAGGATCTTAACAATTGTAGGGATGACTTACAGTGGATTGAAAAGCTTGAGCATGTAGACATTAAAGAAGAAGATGTGCTGGAGCTTCTGGAAAGCATCAAGTTGGATAACTCACTGGGACCAGATGGGATGTACACCAGGCTACGTGGGAGGTGAGGGACAAAATTGCTGAGCCTCTGGCGATGATCTTTGTATCATCAATGAGGATGGGCGAGGTTCTGGAGGATTGGAAGATAGCAGGTGTTGTTCCTTTATTCAAGAAAGGGAGTAGAGCTAGCCCAGGAAATTATAGACCTGTGAATTTTACTTCAGTGGTTGGTAAGTTGATGGAGAAGATCCTGAGAGAAAGGATTTATGAACATTTGGAGAGGCATAATATGATTAATAATAGTCAGCATGGTTTTGTCAAAGACAGATCATGCCTTATAAGCCTAATTAAATTTTTTGAGTATGTGACTAAACACAGTGATGAAGGTAGAGCCGTAGATGTAGTGTATATGGATTTCAGCAAGGCATTTGATAAGGTCAAGTCAAGTCAAGTCAAGTCAACTTTTATTGTCATTTCGACCATAACTGCTGGTACAGTGCATAGTAAAAATGAGACAACGTTTTTCAGGACCATGGTGTTACATGACACAGTACAAAAAACTAGACTGAACTGTGTAATAATAAAGAAAACAACACAGAGAAAGCTACACTAGACACTTGGCAATTGTAGGGTTGACTTACAGTGGACTGAAAAGTTTGAGCATGTAGATATTAGGAAAGAGGATGTACTGAAGGTTTTGGAAAGCATCAAGTTGGATAAGTCACTGGGACCGGATGAAATGTACCCCAGGGTACTGTGGAAGGCAAGAGAGGAAATTGCTGATCCTCTGGCGATGATCTTTGCATCATCAATGGGGACGGGAGAGGTTCCAGAGGGCTGGAGTGTTGCGGATATTGTTCCCTTATTCAAGAAAGGGAGTAGAGATATCCCAGGAAAAAATAGACCAGTGAGTATTACTTCAGTGGTTGGTAAATTGATGGAGAAGATCCTGAGAGGCAGGATTTATGAACATTTGGAGAGGCATACTATGATTAGGAATAGTCAGCATGGCTTTGTCAAAGGCAGGTCATGCCTTACATGTCTGATTGAATTTTTTGAGGATGTGACTAAACACGTTGATGAAGATAGAGCAGTAGATGTAGTGTATATGGATTTTAACAAGGTGTTTGATAAGGTTCCCCATGCAAGGCTTCTTGAGAAAGTAAGGAGGCATGGGATGCAAGGGGGCCTTGCTTTGTGGATCCAGAACTGGCTTGCTCACAGAAGGCAAAGAGTGGTTGTAGACGGGTCATATTCTGCATGGAGGTCAGTGACCAGTGGAGTGCCTCAGAGATCTGTTCTGGGACCCTTACTCATCGTGATTTTTATAAATGACTTGGATGAGGAAGTGGAGGGATATGTTAGTGAGTTTGCAGATGACACAAATGTTGGAGGTGTTGTGGATAGTGTGGAGGGCTGTCAGAGGTTAAGGCAGGACATTGATAGGATGCAAAATTGGGCTGAGAAGTGGCAGATGGAGTTCAACCCAGATAAATGTGAAGTGGTTCATTTTGGTAGGTCAAATATGATGGTAGAATATAGTATTAATGGTAAGTCTCTTGGCAGTGTAGAGGATCAGAGGGATCTTGGGGTCTGAGTCCATAGGACACTCAAAGTTGCTGCGCAGGTTGACTCAGTGGTTAAGAAAGCATACAATGCATTGGCCTTCATCAATCGTGAGATTGAGTTTAGGAGCCGAGAGGTAATGTTGCAGCTGTATAGGACCCTGGTCAGACCCCACTTGCAGTACTGTGCTCAGTTCTGGTCGCCTTACTATAAGAAGAATGTGGAAGCCATAGAAAGGGTGCAGAGGAGATTTACAAGGATGTTGCCTGGATTGGGGAGCATGCCTTATGAGAATAGGTTGATTGAACTTGGCCTTTTTTCCTTGGAGCGACAGAGGATGAGAGGCATTGATCATGTGGATAGTTAGAGACATTTTCCCAGGGCTGAAATGGTTAGCATGAGAGGGCACAGTTTGAAAGTGCTTGGAAGTAGGTACAAAGAAGATGTCGGGGTAAGTTTTTGTTTGCAGAGTGGTGAGTGTGTGGAATGGGCTCCTGGTGATGGTGGTGGAGGCGGATACGATAGGTTCTTTTAACAGACTCCTGGACAGGTACATGGAGCTCAGAAAAATAGAGGGCTATGGATAACCATATGACCATATAACAATTACAGTACAGAAACAGGACATCTTGGCCCTTCTGGTCCGTGCCAAATGCTTACTCTCACCTAGTCCCACTGACCCGCACTCAGCCCATAACCCTCCATTCCTTTCCTGTCCATATACCTATCCAATTTTACTTTAAATGACAATACCGAACCTGCCTCTACCACTTTTACTGGAAGCTCATTCCACACAACTACCACTCTCTGAGTAAAGAAATTCCCCCTCATGTTACCCTTAAACTTTTGCCCCCTAACTCTCAACTCATGTTCTCTTGTTTGAATCTCACCTACTCTCAATGGAAAAAGCCTATCCATGTCAACTCGATCTATCCCCCTCATAATTTTAAATACCTCTATCAAGTCCCCCCTCAACCTTCTACACTCCAAAGAAAAAAGACCTCACTTGTTCAACTTTTCCCTGTAACTTAGTTGCTGAAACCCAGGTAACATTTTAGTAAATCTTCTCCATACTGTTACGTATTCAGGCAACAATAAATATATATGAGTTAGGCAAAGGGTTTTTATAACAAATAACACGTTTATTAAACACTGAAAACAAACCCCCCAAAAGTAAACAAACTCTAACGTAACCGGAAAACAGCTGCTGTGCGGCAGCTTCACAGTTCTTAAAGCAATGCAGCAAAAACAGTTCTTACAGCGATGTTGATAAAAAACAGTTCTTTAAAGCGGTATGCCAAAAGTTCAAAAGCTCACAGTCCATTTTAAAAGGAGAGACATTTTAAGGCGATTCAAATTCTCTTCCACGTCGTTGTCCTTCGATCCCCGGCGTCGAACTTTTCCCATGAATGCTTTTATGAAATGTAACGGCTTAAAGGCACTGACCTTTCCTTCCACACTATTCTCAAATCCTTTCTGGTCACACCAGGGATTAACAGCAAGAATAGTCAATGGAATCCTTCCGAATGAGGATCAAATAAGGTCGAAACCAATCCACCGTCGAAAATCGATTCTCCTCGATCTTTATCTTCCAAATTCCTATCTTCACTCTCCACCAGCAAAGAAACTGCTGACAATGACCTTTTAAACTTTAGGCATTATATAAAACTTCATTTTTCAACTAAACTGCGTCATCACATTAAATCACGTAGTGGCATGAAGTCAACTTGGCAAATCCAGCCACGAACAGCCCCACCTGACAGGGTGGGTCTTCCTTTTATAACCTGTAAAAAAAACCTGTCACATGACCTCTACTGGCGGGAAAATGACGTCACTCCACCATCACAAGACCATTACCTCAAGTCCAGTATAACTTCAACCCCAGTCACGTGACAAGGGTACCACTGTCACGTGTCACGGGTACGTAACAATACTCTCTCTATTTTGTTGACATCTTTCCTATAATTCAGTGACTAGAACTGTACACAATATTCCAAATTCAGCCTTACCAATACCTTGTACAACTTTAACATTACATCCCAACTCCTATACTCAATGCTCTGATTTATAAAGGCCAACATACCAAAAGATTTCTTCACCACCCTATACACATGAGATTCCACCTTCAGGGAACTATGCACCATTATTCCAAGATCACTCTGTTCTACTGCATTCTTCAATGCCCTACCATTTACCATGTATGTCCTATTTGGATTATTCCTTCCAAAATGTAGCACCTCACACTTATCAGCATTAAACCCCATCTGCCATCGTTCAGCCCACTCTTCTAACTGTCCTAAATCTCTCTGCAAACTTTGAAAACCTACTTCATTATCCACAACACCACCTACCTTAGTATCATCTGCATACTTACTAATCCAATTTACCACCCCATCATCCAGATCATTAATGTATATGATAAACAACATTGGACCCAGTACAGATCCCTGAGGCACACCACTAGTCACCGGCCTCCAACCTGACGAACAGTTATCCACCACTACTCTCTGGCATCTCCCATCCAGCCACTGTTGAATCCATTTTACTACTTCAATATTAACACCTAACGATTGAACCTTCCTAACTAACCTTCTGTGTGGAACCTTGTCAAAGGCCTTACTGAAGTCCATATAGACAACATCCACTGCTTTACTCTCGTCAACTTTCTTCGTAACCTCTTCAAAAAATTCAATAAAATTTGTCAAACATAACCCTAGGTAATTTCTAAGGTAAGGCCATGTTCGGCACAGCTTTGTGGGCTGAAGAGCTTGTATTGTGCTGTAGGTTTCTATGTTTCTATGTTTCCAAAATTATAGTTTCCAAAACTCAGCAAGTACTGATTAATCCTGTGCAATGGAATTTAAATTTCCTGTTTATTGAAGGGACCTTAATCAGACACCTTAAATTTACCAGTGGCACAATGGACTGCTGATGTTGGAATCTGGAGCAACATTCAAAATGCTGGAGGAACTCACAAGTCAGACAGCATCTATGGAGATGTTTGGACAGTTGATGTTTCGGGCCAAGATCCTTCACCTGTCTCAAGATGAAATATCGGCTGTTCATTTCCCTCCATAGATGCTCACTAATCGGCTGAGTTCTTCCATCTTTTTATGTGTTGCTAACTTAACTATACCAATGAGATCCTTGACATCTACTAAAGTGCATTTCTGCAAACCCTGCTTCCCTGTGGTTCACCACAGAGCATCATGTCCACCAATTGAAGATGAGCTGTCAATAGTGCTAATATGACTGCCTACTCGTAATCACCCTTTCCCATTGATTAATCCAATGGGTGTTTGCAATATCTACCCAGTTGCTAGGAATTCTCTACCTCGGAAGACAGCTGAGCCATTAAACCTACTCAAGGCTGTGATTGGACATGTCTTTAGAGTTTAAGGGAATGTAGGTTGAAGGGAATAGGTTTAAGAAAAATGGACTTTGTGCAAAGATCAGTTCCACCTTGATCTCATTACATAATAAAATAAAACAGATTTAGGGGGATTACATGTGATTTAGTGATCATCAGCTGCAAAGGAAAATTCTGTCAGATGAGAGGTGGGACATAAATTGAGGCGTATGCTAATTGCTCTGATTTGATGCTAATCCTAATTTATTTGTAGATTAGGTTGCAAATTTACCAGTTTGAAGACAAATTTTCCTGGGATCATGTCAGGGTGTAGGGTCCATACAGAGGGTTACTAATGTATAGCTATGGTCCTTAAGATATTTGCACAGTACTGTATTTGTCAACATGGAACAGAGAGCGAGTTTGTAAACCTGGCAGAAATAAAGGATGCTGAGAATGGTGAGGGTGGAACTCCGCCGGAGGGATGTGGGACAGAGGGTGTGGGTGCAGACACACCCAGCCCTGAGACACAAGCCAAGGTCATTTGATTTCAAGCAATTAGTCTATTGATCATTACAGAATGTCTCTTTGGTGCTTCCTGCTCCTTCCCATCTCCCTTCTCCTTTTCCCATTCATGATTCCCTTCTCCCTGTCCCCCTCCCACTCCCAGTCCACAACAGAGACCCATCAGGTTTATTATCACTCACATACGCCATGAAATTTGTTGTTTTGCAGTAGGAGTACAATGCAATACATAAAATTACTATTGTACTGTGCAAAAGTCTTAGGCAACCTAGTTACTGTATATAGGGTATGGACGTTAACACAATACTGTCTTTAAATCGATTAGATAGTTTCCTTTATCAAAATATGATTCTTATCGGCAGAGAATTTCCAGTGTCTTGCCTAGGATGATTCAACATCACGCAAGATAATAGAATGCCATAGCAAAGTAGAAAGCCAGGCAACTGCTTGATTTTAAGAAGTCTCTTCACAGGAGTTATGCAATCCCATTACACAGAAGATGAATACAGCTCCAAACCTAAGACAAACAATGCTTAGACATAAACACACAAGATTCTGCATTTGCTGGAAGTCTAAGGCAACACACAGAAGAGTTGGAGGGAAATCAGCAAACTTTGCTGAGTTTCTCTAGCATATTGCTTAGATGTGGATGCATTTTACAAGCTAAAAGCAGCTTCAGGGTAGCCTGCACACTAACAATTAAAATAATCCTTTAAGGTTGAATTCCATCAGGATTCAATTCAGCTAAGTAGGAGATCAAAGATATCATTGTCTGCAGGTAGCCATACTGAGAGACCTACATTCCTTCTATAAAACACTAATCAGCCTCTTGCTGCCTATGCACAAATCCCACACGAGAAGACAGAGATCAAAATATTAAAGAAAAACCTAACGTTGAGATCTGCAGCTTGTTCAATATTGTTGTAAAGAAGCAGGCAGAATTTGCTTTTTCATTTAAAATGCTTCCTTATTCTTGATTGCTTGCTCTTCTCCCTGATGACATGAGGGTATTATAATGATCTGACTTTAATGTGTCTACTTAGCACCTGAATGTATTTCAAGAGCAATCTGATGATTTAAAGATTGTTGGAGAAAGGTCGACATTGTAATTCCATTATCTGTATTGCACCGTTTCACAGTAGGAACCCTAATCTCATGCTCCTGAGATCAGAGTGAGTCCTAAAACCAAACTGGGAAGTTAAATGGTCCAAATCATTCAGGATAATTCTGTAGTTTCCCTATTTGAGACATGGAAAAACCTTTCTCGGATTAAGGGATTAAAATATGGCAGTGCTGTTCATGCCTGCTGTCTTTACATGTGCATTTAAGAGCGGTTCTGTATTTACTGCACAGACATAGAAATCCTCAAACTTCTACAATTTATTTAGCCTTCCTCCATAAACTTTTGACATTGTTGCAGCCTTCCCAATCATAGGCACTGAACTAGTCTCACTGTAAAATACCTTTAAAATGTGACACTTCATTGCATCAGGTCTAAACGAGCTTGTCATGGTGTACTACATCATAACCATTGGCAAACTCTGCATCATCTCAAAGAACTAATTGCATACAGAAGCCTTAAACTGGAAAATTTGCCAGACCATTTCAGAGGACAGAAATCAACCTCATGATCAGTTCAGAATCATTTCTAGGTCAGGCTTTCTCAGAGCAGGCAGTCTAACCTAAAGGATGTCAAAAGCCAGACTGGCTTTTATGGAAATATGCTGGTTTCATAGACCTTACTAAGTTACTTATCCAAATTTATATCCCAATGGCTTCAGAGTAATCTGAACCCTTGTTGAGTGATCAGGTTTCCTATTGTAATTGGAGACAGAAGAGATTACAGATACTGGAATCTGGAGCGACAAAGAAGGCGTTTGAGAAACTCAGCAGGACAGGCAGCATCTCTGGAGGGAAATGGATAGTTAATGTATGGAGTTGAGGTGCTTCATCTGAACTGATAAAGGCTCCAGACCAGAATCATCAACTACCTATTTACCATTTACCTGGATCCATCAACCATCTAGTTATCTGGACTGATGAAGTGTCCTGACTCAAAGCAATGACCATCCATTTACCTCCATTGATGCTGCCTGACCCATTGATTTTCTCCAGAATCTTGTCTGTTGCATCTTATTGTAATTGCCTTATATTCATGTCTAAAAATAAGCCACATTGTAAAGTAATAAATATAGTTTCCATTTTTTCACAATTTTGTTTATAATATTTCAGCTTCAACTTTAATCATATGTTCTGTTCTTAGTTAACACTATGTAAATTGTTTTAAATTCTGGCAAAACATTATGAGATTGTCTTTTCTTTAGTTGATGTTTGTAAAAAAACCTTCAATGCTAGTCTGGTCTCCACAATTTTGATTTCCCTCGTGTCTAAAAATACAGTTTAATAACTCAGTTTCCTCAAGTCTCTGGGATGGAGTATTGTAAAGATTCACATTCCCCTGAGAAAAGAAATCTCTTCTCATCTTAATCTGAAGTAGTTGATCATTTATGATAATTAGAGAAACAGAATTGAGAAGGTCAAGTGACAGAGATCACTGCACAGAGTCCTTACTGGTTATTGTTTTCACTTCTCTCATACTTGGCACAGGAGCATAGCAGTTAGTGCCATCACTTGAGAGCACCCTCAAACACAGATTGGGGTTTTCCCGCCATTAGTATCTGTAAGCAGTTAGTATGTTTTCCCATGACTGTGTGGGTTCTTCCCACATTTGGACCCATCATATAGATATTATTGCAAAGAAAGCAGATAGTACCTCTACTTCCTCAGGAGTCTATGGAGATTTGGCAGGTCATCAAAAACCTTGGCAAGCTTCTGTAGATGTGTGCTAACTGGCTGCATTACGGCCTGGTATGGGAACACCAATGCCTTTGAGAATGAAATCCTAGTAAACGTAGTGGATTTAGTCAGTACATCATAGGTAAAGCTCTCCCAACCGTTGAGCACATCTACATGAAATGTTGCCGTAGAAAGGCAGCATCCATCCTCAAAGATCCTCACCACCCAGGCCATGTTCTTTTCTCTTTGTTGCCATCAGGTAGAAGGTATAGGAGCCTCAGGACCCACATCACCAGATTCAAAAACAGTTACTACCCCTCAACCATCAGGCTCTTGAACAAAAGGGGACAGCTACACTTATTTAAGAACTCTTTTAACTTGTTATTTCAGGCTCATTATTTATTACTATTTATTTATATCTGCATTTGCACAGTTTGTTTACAGTTTACAGTTCCTGATGTTTACACTTTACAGTTACTCTTGTATAGATTTGTTAAATATGCCCACAGAAAAGGAATCTCAGGTTTGTATGTAGTGATAGGCATGTACTGTGGTAATAAATTTTACTTTGAACTTTGAACACTTTAAAGACATATGGTTAGGATTAGCGAGTTGCGGGCATGCAATGTTGGCATGAGAACCATGGTGACACTTGCCAGCTACCCTCACCAGGACTTTCAGACTATGTTTCACTGTAGCAGCCATTTCACTGTATGTTTCGATGTGCATGTGCCAAATAAAATGAATCTAATCTCAGCCTCTGTAATGGCATAGAGTTCTGGTAATTAGATATACACCCAGTGGCCAATCCATTAGGTACACCTGTACCTGCTCATTAATGTAAAGTTCTAATCAG
Source organism: Hemitrygon akajei (assembly GCF_048418815.1). Taxonomy (NCBI): domain Eukaryota; kingdom Metazoa; phylum Chordata; class Chondrichthyes; order Myliobatiformes; family Dasyatidae; genus Hemitrygon; species Hemitrygon akajei. The sequence continues at coordinate 107,244,018 of NC_133133.1, read as the reverse complement.
CCAATCATGTGACAACAACTCAATGCATAAAAGCATGCTGATGTGGTAAAGAGGCTCACTCGTTGTTCAGACCAATCTTCAGAACGGGGAAGAAATGTGATCTAAATTACTTTGTCCATGGAATGATTGTTTGTGCCAGACAGGATGGTTTGAGTATTTTAGAAATTGCCGGTCTCCTGGAATTTTCACACATATCAGTCTCTGGAGTTTACAGAGAATATTGCAAAATAACCAAACCAAAACACATCCAGTGAGTGGCAGTTCAGTGGGCAAAAACATCCTGTTACTGAGAGAAGTCAGAAGAGAATGGCCAGACTGGTTCAAGCTGACAGGGAAGCTAGAGCAACTCAAATAAACATGCATTACAACAGTGGTTTTCAGAAGAGCATCGCTAAACACACAACATATCAAACATTGAAGTGGATAGGCAACAGCAGCAGACAACCATGAACATGCACCCAGTGGCCACTTTATTAGATACTTCTCATACCTAATAAAGTAGCCACAGAGTGTATACTTAATGCAATATTTGCAATGCATGCTGATTTATGGTTTTTGGTTTTCATTTCTTTTTAGAATAATGCTGGACATTAAACTGTGAATTGTTATCCCTGGGAAGTAGAGCTAAATCAGAATGGGGATAATTTTAATCAGGAGAGCTCAGGAACTAGTGAAGGGTGATAATTCCACAAGATGATAGATAGATGGATAGTTAGATAGATAGATACTTCATCGATCGCGAAGGAAATTAAAGCATTACGAGTTCACAGATATACAAACATCAGAAGTAAGAATGAAAAAAAAATAAGTTACCTCAAACAGTCTAACAGGAGGGGGTATCATCTCATCACTTTCAATCACAGTTAGATAGAGCTCTTATAGATAGCGGGATCAAGGGATATGGGGAGAGGGCAGGAACGGGGTACTGATTGTGGATGATCAGCCATGATCACAGTGAATGGCGGTGCTGGCTAGAAGGGCCAAATGGCCTATTCCTGCACCTACTGTCTATTGTCTATTGTCTATTGTCATCATCTTCAGTCCTTTCAGGAAGCAGTTATTTATCCTGTCAACAAAAGTTTAATGAGCTTGTTTTCTTCTTTAATGTGCAACAGAATATTTAATTTGCTTCCAGATTGTCACAGGAAGCAGGAGATGTGATTGCTGCACCTTTCGTGATGATTATTGTGCTTCACAATAAAAGGAATAGACAGAGTGGACAGCCAGCGCCTCTTCCCCAGGGCACCACTGCTCAGTACAAGAGGACATGGCTTTAAGGTAAGGGGAGGGAAGTTCAAGGGGGATATTATAGGAAGGTTTTTCACTCAGAGAGTGGTTGGTGTGTGGAATGCATTGCCTGAGTCAGTGGTGGAGGCAGATACACTAGTGAAGTTTAAGAGACTACCAGACAGGTATATGGAAGAATTTAAGGTGGGGGGTTATATGGGAGGCAGGGTTTGAGGGTCGGCACAACATTGTGGGCCGAAGGGCCTGTAATGTGCTGTACTATCCTATGTTCTATGTTCACTGGCCACGGGGGTAAGACCAGAAAATTGGAGGGTGACAAATGTTATTCCTTTGTTCAAGAAACGTAGTAGAGAAAATTCTGGGAATTATAGACCAGTGAGACTCACATTAGTGGGGTGCAAACTATTGGAAAAGATTCTTGGAGACAGAATTTATGAGTACTTGGAAAAGCATGGTCTGATTAGGGATGGCTTTGAGAGGAACAGGTCATGACTTATGAACGCAAACACGAGGAAATCTGCAGGTGCTGGAAATTCAAGCAACACACACAAAATGCTGGTGGAACACAGCAGGCCAGGCAGCATCCATAGGGAGAAGTACAGTCGATGTTTCGGGACGAGACCCTTCGTCAGGACTCACAAAAGGTCTCGGCCCAAAACATCAACTGTACTTCATGACTTATGAGCCTGACTGAATTCTTCAAGGATGTGACAGAACAAAGTCATAAAGCTAGAAGAATGGATGTGGTGTAGATGGGTTTTAGTAAGGCATTTGACAAGATTCCCCGTGGTAGACTCATTCAGAAATTCAGGGGGCATGGGATCCAGGAAAACTTGGTTGTGTAGATTCAGAATTGGCTTGCCCACAGAACACGGAGTGTGGTAGTACGTGGAGCTGTTCTGGGAACCCTGCTCTTTGTGTTTTTAATAAATTACTTGGACAAGGAGGTGGAAGGGTGGGTTAGTAAGTCTTCAGATGACACAAAGGTTGGGGGAGGTATGGGTAGTGTAGAAGGACGCTGTAGGCTACAACAAGACATTGATAGGATGTAGAGCTGAGCTGAGAAATGGTTGTTGGAATTCAATAAAGAAAAGTGTGAAATGATCCACTTTGTTCATTCGAATTAGAAGGCAGAGTACAAGGTTAATAGCAAGATTCTTAGCAGTGTAGTGGAACAGCGAGGACTTGAAGTATACATCCATAGATCCCTCTATGTTGCTACACAAGTTGATAGGGTGGTTACGAATGCATATGATGTGTTTGTCTTAGTCAGTGGATTGAGTTCAAGAGCCACAAGATATTGTTGCAGCTCAATAAAGCTCTGGTTAGACCACACTTGGAAAATTGTGTTCAGTTCTGGTTATCTCTTTATAGGAAGGATGTAGAAGCTTTAGAAAGGGTGCAGAGGAGATTTCCCAGGATGCTGCCTGGAGTAGAGAGGGTGCAGAGGAGATTTCCCAGGATGCTGCCTGGATTAGAGAGGGTGCAGAGGAGATTTCCCAGGATGCTGCCTGGAGTAGAGAGGGTGCAGAGGAGATTTCCCAGGATGCTGCCTGGAGTAGAGAGGGTGCAGAGGAGATTGACCAGGATGCTGCCTGGATTAGAGAGGGTGCAGAGGAGATTTGCCAGGATGCTGCCTGGAGCAGAGAGGGCGCAGAGGAGATTTACCAGGATGATGCCTGGATTAGAGAGGATGCAGAGGAGATTTGCCAGGATGCTGCCTGGATTAGAGAGCATGTCTTATGAAGTTAGGTTTTTCTCTTTGGAACAAACGATGAGATGTGACTTGAGGGAAGTGTGCAAGGTGATTAGAGGCATAGATTGAGTGAATAGACAACACCTTTTTCTGAAAGAGCAAGAGGTAATTGGAGGAAAGTATAGAGGCAATATCAGAGGTAGTTTTTCTACACATAAAGTGGTGTGTGCTGGAACACACTGGCAGTAGTACTACTGGAGAAAGATACATTAAGGGCATTTAAGACAATCACAGACAAACATATAGATGAAAGAAAATGGAGGGCTTTGTGAAAGGGGAGCATTTTATTGATCTTGTAGTTGGTTAAAAGGTCAGCACACATTGAAGGCCGAAGGGCCTGTTCTGTTTTGTAGTGTCCAATGTTCAATGCTCTTTGAGGTAGCTTGACTGAACACATTGTTTAAAGAGTGTAACTATTCATAGCAGAGAGGGGTGAGGCCAGTCTTTGGTTCTTGTGCAGAATTGAGGTGATGGACCCCAACTCAATGCCTAACAACTTGACCATTTGGATTTTCTATCAGGTTGTGGGCAAAATTTTCAGATCAGAATGAAAAGCAAAACCACAGACTTCTGGCACCAGTTCTGTAAATAAGGCTGATTTGGTCATGCACAGACCTCAGATTTAGAACTGAAGATTCAACACCACTACCAGGAACTTCAGCAGAAAAGTTCAAGACTGATGTTAAGTTAATTATTATCTTTAGTTAGATATTGATGGAGTGTTACACTTTTGCAGGTGCTACTTATCAGCTGAGATACTTCACCCCGGTTCTGCCTACTTGATCAGAGAGTTACAGAAAGGCCTGGTGACAGCACTTTGAAGAAGAATAGAAAACTCTTCCTGGGACAATAGCTGAAAGAACCACAGACAATGTCTGAATTAGTCAGAAAATGTTGATGGAGAAAGAAAAACAGAGTCAATATGATGGGAGATTATCAGCCTGAAGTATTACATTTGTTCCCATCTCCAAAATGAACTGCTGAGTAATCCCATCATTTTCCAGCAATTTATATTTTCACATCACATGTGCAAAGTGGCTGCTGCATTCCCTAATTGAAATATTGACAACACTGAAAAGGATATGATAGATTATTTGACATGCACATCAAGCCATCAAAATGCACTGTGTCATGTCAGTAACAAGTCGAAGGATGTGCTGGGGGCAGCTACAAGGGTCACCACCATTCTGGTGCCCTCAAATTCCCATCCCTACCTTGTGCATCTTTACAATGTGGGAGGGAACAGAGCAGCTGGGAAAACCCATGCCATCACGGGGAGAACATACAAACCCCATACAGACACCAGCAAGAACTGAACTGCAGTTGTAAAGTGTTATGCTAACTGCTACGGGAGCTTATTCATATCATATCCATAGTGCTGAAGAAGATTATGTCTGCAGAGGAACAGATAAATTGCAGGAATGAGCAAAGAATTGGCAGATAAGGAAAAAAGTGTCTTGTCATGCACTTTGGCGGAAGGAATAAAGGTGTGGACCATTTTTCTAAATGGGTACAATGCTCAAAAACTTAGAGATAAGACCACAAGACCATAAGACATAGGAGCAGAATTACACGAATCAGCCCATCAAATACTCTCCACCATTTTATCATGGTTGATCCCAGATTCCATTCAATCATATAAGCATGCCCTCTCACCATATCCCTTGATGCCCTGACCAATCAGGAATCTATCAACTTCCACTTTGAATATACCCATGAACTTGGCCTCCACTGCAGTAGGTAGCTGAGCATTCCACAGATTCACCACTCTTTTGCTTAAAAAAAATCCTCCATTTTTCTGTTCTAAAAGGTCACTCTTCAATTTTGACACTGTGCCCTCTTGGTCTGGATACCCCACCAGAGTGATCATTCTCCCTGCATTCACCCTGTCTAGTCCTTTCAACATTTGGTAGGTTTCAATGAGTTCCCCATACATTCTTCTAAGTTCCAGTTAGTGCAGGCCCAGAGCTGCCTAATACTCCTCATATGTTAAACCCTTCATTTCCAGAATAATTCTCATGAACCTTCTCTGGACTCTCTCCAATGACAATAAATCCTTTCTGAGATATGGGGCTCAAAAATGTTGATAATACTCCAAGTGCAGCCTGGTTATTGTTTAGAACCATAGAACCATAGAACATTACAGCACAGAAATAGGCCTTTTGACCCTTCTTGGCTGTGCCAAACCATTTTTCTGCCTAGTCCCACTGACGTGCACCTGGGCCATATCGCTCCATACCCCTCTCATCCATATACCTGTCCAAGTTTTTCTTAAGTGTCAAAAGTGAGCCCACATTCACCACTTCATCTGGAAGCTCATTCCACACCCCCACCACTCTCTGTGTGAAGAAGCCCCCCCCCCAATGTTCCCTTTATACTTTTCCCCCTTCACCCTTAACCCATGATCTGTTTTTTTCCTCCACTAGCCTCAGTGGAAAAAGCCTGCTTGCATTCACTCTATCTATACCCATCATAATTTTATATACCTCTATCAAATCACCCCTCATTCTCCTACGCCCCAGGGAATAAAGTCCTAATCTATTCAACCTTTCTCTGTAACTCAGTTTCTCAAGTCCCGGCAACATCCTTGTAAACCTTCTCTGCACTCTTTCAACCTTATTAATATCCTTCTTGTAATTAGGTGACCAAAACTGTACACAATACTCCAAATTCGGTCTCATCAATGTCTTATACAACCTCACCATTACATTCCAACTCTTATACTCAATACTTTGATTTATAAAGGCCAATGTACCAAAAGCTCTCTTTATGACCCTATCTACTTGTGACGCCACTTTTAGGGAATTACGTATCTATACTCCCAGATCCCTCTGCTCCATTGCACTCCTCAGTGTCCTACCATTTACCTTGTATGTTCTACCTTGGTTTGACCTTCCGAAGTACAATACCTCACACTTGTCCGCATTAAACTCCAACTGCCATTTTTCAGCCCATTCCTCCAACTGGTCCAAATCCCTCTGCAAGCTTTGAAAACCTTCTTCACTGTCCACTACACTTCCAATCTTTGTATCATCAGCAAGTTTGCTGATCCAATTTGCCACATTATCATCCAGATCATTGATATAAATGACAAATAACAATGGACCCAGCACTGATCCCTGTGGCACCCCACTAGTCACAGGCCTCCACTCAGAGTAGCAATCCTCCACTACCACTCTCTGGCTTCTTCCATTGAGCTAATGTCTAATCCAATTTATTACCTCTCCATGTATACCTAGCGACTGAATCTTCCTAACTAACCTCCCATGCGGGACCTTGTCAAGGTCCGTACTGAAGTCCATGTATACAACATCCACTGCCTTCCCTTCATCCACTTTCCTTGTAACTTCCTCGAAAAACTCTAATAGATTGGTTAAACATGACCTACCACGCACAATGCCATGCTGACTTTTTCTAATAAGTCCCTGTCTATTCAAATAATTGTAGATCCTATCTCTAGGTATTCCTTCCAATAATTTACCTACTACCAATGTCAAACTTACCGGCCTATAATTTCCCTGCTTACTTTTTGAGCCTTTTTTAAACAATGGAACTACATGAGCTATCCTCCAATCCTCCAGCACCTGACCCGTGGATATTGACATTTTAAATATTTCTGCCAGGGCCCCTGCAATTTCAACTCCTTCAAGGTCCGAGGGAATACCCTGTCAGGTCCTGGGGATTTATCTATTCCAATTTGCCTCAATACAGCAAGCACCTCCTCCTCTTTAATCTGTATAAGTTCCATGACCTCCCTACTTGTTTGCCTTATTTCCATAGATTCCTTTCATTTCCTCAGTAAATACAGATGCAAAAAAACCATTTAATATCTCTCCTATTTCTTTTTGGTTCCATACATAGCCGACCACTCTGATCTTCAAGAGGACCAATTTTATCCCTTACTATCCTTTTGCTCTTAACATACCTGTAGAAGCTCTTAGGATTATCCTTCACTCTGACTGCCAAAGCAACCTCATGTCTTCTTTTTGCCCTCCTGATTTCTTTCTTAAATATTTTCTTACTCTTTTTATACTCTTCAAGCATCTTATTTCTTCCCTGTTGCCTATAGATGTTATACATCTCTCTCTTCTTCTTTATCAGAGTTCCAATATCCCTCGAGAACCAAGGTTCCTTATTCTTATTCATTTTGCCTTTATCCCTGACAGGAACATACAAACTCTGCACTCTCAAAATTTCTCCTTTGAAGGCCTCCCACTTACCAATCACATCCTTGTCAGAGAACAACCTGTCCCAATCTATGCTTTTTAGATCCTTTCTCATTTCTTCAAATTTTGCCTTTTTCCAGTTTAGAACTTCAACCTGAGGACCAGATCTATCTTTATCCATGATCAAGTTGAAACTAATGACGTTATGGTCACTGGAACCAAAGTGTTCCCCTACATACACTTCCATCACCTGTCCTAACTCATTTCCTAATAGGAGATCTAATATTGCATCCTCCCTAGTTGGTACATCTATATATTGATTTAGAAAACTTTCCTGAACACATTTTACAAACCCTAACCCATCTAGACCTTTAACAGTATGGGAGTCCCAATCAATGTGTGGAAAATTAAAATCCCCTACAATCACAACTTTCTGTCTCCTGCAGTTGTCTGTTATCTCTCTGCAGATTTGCTCCTCCAATTCTCGCTGACAATTGGGTGGTCTATAATACAACCCTATTAATGTGGTCATACCTTTCTTGTTTCTCAGCTCCACCCATATGGCCTCAGTAGACAAGCCCTCTAATCTGTCCTGCCAAAGCACTGCTGTAATATTTTCCCTCACTAGCAAAGCAACCCCCCCCCCCCCCGCACCCTTCATCCCTCTGCCTCTATCACGTCTGAAACATCGGAACCCTGGAGCATTAAGCTGCCAGTCCTGCCCCTCCTGTAGCCAAGTTTCAGTAATGGCTATGATGTCATAATTCCATGTGTCAATCCAGGCCCTCAGCTCGTCTGCCTTTCCCACAATACTCCTCATATATATACACACCTCAAAAGATTATTACCACCACACACAACGTTACTATTTGTGACTTTGCATGAACTACCAACATCATTTATTTTTATCCCAGTTCCACTATCTACTCTGGCACGCTGGATCCCATCCCCCTGCAAATCTTGTTTAAACCCTGCCCAATAACACTAGCAAACCTTCCTGCAAGTATATTGGACCCCTTGTAGTTCAGGTGTAACCTGTCTCTCTTGTACAGGTCCCACCTGCCCCAGAAAAGGTCCCAATGATCTAGAAATCTGAAACCCTGCCCCCTACATCAGTTTCTTAGCCACGTGTTCATCTGCCAGTGCATCCTACTCTTACCCTCACTGGCACGTGGCACAGGCAGCAGTCCGGAGATTACTACCCTCAAGGTCCTGTTTTGCAACTTCCTATCAAGCTCTCTGTTACTCACTCTTCAGGACCTCCTGACTCTTACTACCTATGTCATTGGTACCAATGTGTACCACGACATCTGGCTGATCACCCTCCCACCTCAGAATGCTGTGCATGCGATCAGAGACATCCCTGACCCTGGCACTCGGGAGCCAACAAACCATCTGTCACGACCACAGAATCTCCTGTCTGTACCCCTGACTATGGAGTCCCCTATCACTACCGCTCTCCTCCGCAACAATCCCAACCTTACCATCAAACCCGCTGTTAAGTGGGGTGCTGTTGACGTCTGACGCACCGACCTGTACATAGCAGAGGCACGACAACAACTTGCTGACACCTCCTCTTATCTACTCCTGGACCATGACCCCACTAGGGAGCACCAGTCCATTGTCTCCCAAACCATTTCCGATCTCATCAGCTCAGGAGATCTCCCACCCATGGCCACCAAACTTATAGTTCCCACACTCCGCACTTCCCATTTCTACCTCCTACCTAAGATTCACAAACCTGCCTGTCCAGGCAGACCCATTGTCTCTGCTTGCTCCTGCCCTACTGAACTCATTTCTGCCTATCTTGACTCTGTTTTATCTCCCCTTGTTCAATCCCTTCCCACCTATGTCCGTGATATTTCCCATGCTTTACATCTCTTCAAAGAGTTCAAGTTCCTTGGCCCCCACCGCCTTATTTTCACCATGGATGTCCAGTCCCTATATACCTCTATCCCCCACCAGGAAGGTCTCCAAGCTCTCCGTTTCTTCCTGGATTCCAAACCCAGCCAGTCACCCTCTACCACCACTCTTCTCCTCCTTGCGGAATTAGTCCTCACCCTTAACAATTTCTCCTTTGGCTCCTCCCACTTCCTCCAAACTGAAAGTGTAGCCATGGGCACCCGCATGGGTCCTAGCTACGCCTGCCTTTTTGTCGGCCATGTGGAGCAATCTATGTTCCAGGCCTACACCAGTATCTGTCCTCCTCTTTTCTTATGTTATATCGACGACTGCATCGGCGCTACTTCCTGCACACATGCTGAGCTCGACGACTTCATTAACTTCGCCTCCAACTTTCATCCCGCCCTCAAATTCACCTGGTCTATTTACGACACCTCCCTCCCCCTTCTAGATCTTTCTGTTTCTGTCTCTGGAGACAGCCTATCAACCGATGTCTACTACAAACCTACTAACTCCCACAGCTACCTAGACTATTCCTCCTCCCACCCTGTCTGCTGCAAAAATGCTATCCCTTTCTCTCAATTCCTCCGCCTCTGCCGCAGATGCTCTCAGGATGAGGCCTTTCATTCTAGGACAAAGGAGATGTCTTCCTTTTTTAAAGAAAGGGGCTTCCCTTCGTCCACTATCAACTCTGCCCTCCATCGCATCTCCCGTATTTCGCGCACCTCTGCCCTCACCCCATCCCCCTGCCAGCCCACCAGGGATAGAGTCTCCCTGGTCCTCAGCTATCACCCTACTAGCCTACAGATCCAATGTATAATCCTCCGTAACTTCCGCCACCTCCTACGGGATCCCACCACCAACCACATCTTCCCCTCCCCCCCACTCTCGGCTTTCTGCAAGGATTACTTGCTACACTACTCCTTTGTCCATTCATCCCCCCCACCCCTCCCCACCGACCTCCCTCCAGGCACTTATCCCCGCAAACGGAAGAAGTGCTACACCTGCCCCCACACTTCTTCCCTCACCACCATCCTAGGCCCCAGACAGTCCTTTCAGGTGAGGCACCACTTCACCTGTGAGTCAACTGGGGTGATATACTGTATCCGGTGCTCCCGAAGTGGCCATTTATACATTGGGGAGACCCACCGCAGACTGGGAGACCGTTTCACCGAACACTGGTGCTCAGTTCTCCAGCTGTGGCGGGATCTCCCTGTGGCCACACACTTCAATTCCACAGACCAGTCATACTCCGATACGTCTGTCCATGGCCTCCTCTACCGTCAAGATAAGGCCACACGCAGTTTGATGGAGCAATACCGTATCTCCTGCCTACATAGCCTCCTACCTGCCGGCATGAACATTCAACTCATAGACCTCCGTTGATACCCCTGCCCACCCCCCCCCCCACCTTTACCCCATCCCTATTTATAATTTTAGTCTGGTTCTCTTTCTCTCTCTTTTCCCCCCTCACTATAATCTCCCCCCAGCCCTACCTTTCTTTCTCTTTTATTTCTCATAACTCTCCATCTTCCCCCAGCCCATTTCCCTTCAGCCTATCACTTCCCAGCTCTCTACTTCATCCCTCCCCCCACTTCTTATCCCCCCTGGACCATCCCATGTTACTTCACTCCTGATGAAGGGTTTCAGCCCGAAACGTCGTCACTACCTCCTCCCATAGATGCTGTCTGGCCTGCGGAGTTCTGCCAGCATTTTGTGTTTTTATCCAAATCGGTATACCTGTTTTGGAGGGGAATGGCCACAGGGGAACCCTGCAATACCTGCCCTTTCCTCTTCCCTCGCCTGATGGTAACCCAATTACCTGTGCCCTGTTCCTTTGGTGTAACTACCTCCTGGAAGCTACTATCTATAAACTGCTCAGTCTCCCGAATGATCCGGTGGTCATCCAGCTCCTGCTCCAGTTCCCTAACACAGTCTGTTAGGAGCTGCAGCTGGATGCACTTCTTACAGGTATCGTTGTCAGGGACACCGGAGGTCTCCCTGACTTCCCACATCCTGCAAGAGGAGCATTCCAACATCCTGCCTGGCATATTCTCTAGTCTGAACAAAAAAAGAGAAGAAAACAGAAACTTACCGGAACCTACCCTCGCCTCTGCCTGTTTCTCACCGAAGCCTGATTGAGCCAAAGCCGTCTCACTCCAACTCAGTCCACTCCAACGATAGCCAGTACAATGATTTTATAAAGTTTCAGCATTATCTCCTTGTTTTTATATTCTATTCCCCTTGAAATAAATGCCAAGATTGCATTTGCCTTCTGTACTACAGACTCAATCTGTAAACTAACCTTCGGGGAGTCTTGCACGAGAACTCCTAAGTCCCTTTGCACCTCTGAAGTTTGAACCTTCCACCCCCCCCCCCACTTTGTTTCATTTCCAAAATACATTGTGATACATTTCCCAACACTGTACTTTATCTTCCAATTAGTCTAAGTCCTGCTGCAATCATATTGCTTCCTCAGCACTACCTACCCCTCCACCTATCTTTGTATAATCCACACACTTTGCCACAAAGCCATCAATTCCATTATCTAAGTCATTGACAAACAATGTGAAAAGTAGCAGTTCCAATACTGACCTCTGAGGAACACTACTAGTCATTGGTAGCCAACCAGAAAAGGCCCCATTTATTGCCACACACTGTCTCCTGCCTATCAGCCATTCGTATATTCATACCAGTATATTTCCTGTAACACCTGAGGATTTTATCTTATTAAGCATCCTTGTGTGAGGCACCTTATCAAATGCTTTCTGAAAATCCAAGTAAATGACACCCATTGCCTTTCCTTTTTCCACCCTGCTTGTTATTCCTTCAAAGAATTCTAACAGATTTGTCAAACGAGATTTCTCTTAACAGAAACCATGCTGAATTAGACCTATTTTATCATTATCAGAATCAGAATCAGAGTCAAGTTTATTATCACTGGCATGTGACGTGAAATTTGTTAACTTAGCAGCAGCAGTTCAATGCAATACATCATCTAGCAGAGAGATAAAAAATGATAATAATAATAAATAAAATAAAACATAATAATAAATAAACAAGTAAATTAATTACGTATATTGAATAGATTATTAAAAAATGTGAAAAAACAGAAATACTGTATATAAAAAAGTGAGGTAGTGTTAAAAGCTTCAAAGTCCATTCAGGAATTGGATGGCAGAGGGGTAGAAGTCTCCAAGTTGCCCAAAACCTCGTCCCTTAATAATGGACTCCAACACTTTCCCAACCACTGAGGTTAGGGTAACTGGACTATTCTCTTTTGTCTTTCTCCCTTCTTAAAGAATGGAGAGGCATTTGCAATTTTCCAGTCCTCTGGGACCATGCTAGAATCAAGATCATGCTTGAAAGATCATAATCAATGCATCCATTATCTCTTCAGCAATCTCTTTCAGAACCCTAGGATGTAGTCCAACCGGTTCAGGTGACTTATCCACCTTAAGACCTTTGAGTTTGTCTAACACTTTTTTCCTTTGTAATAGCAATGGCACTCAGACCTATACCCTGACACACACAGACCTCTGGCATACAGCTAGAGTCATCCACAGTGAAGGCTAAAGCAAAGCACTTATTAAGTTCATCTGCCATTTCTTTGTCCCCTATTACTACCTCACCAGCATCATTTCCCAGTGGTTCAATATCAACTCTCACCCCCTTTTATTCTTTATATAACTGAGAAAAAAAACTTATAGCACCCTGCTTTATAGTATTGGCTAGTTTGCCCTCATATTTCATCTTTTCCCTTCTTATAGCTTTTTTGTTGGATTTTAAAATGATGCAGAGTGACTTGGGGGTCCTTGTGCAGGACTCCCCAAAGTTTAACCGGCAGATTGAAATGATGCTAAGGGAGGCAAATATAATGTTAGCATTCATTTTGGGAAGACTAGAATCACAAAATTTCCAAAAGGACCACAACCTTTTCCTAGGGTTTTGAGGCTTTCATATCTCAGTAATGCAGAGAGCTATATTGGCTAGAGTTAGGGCTTTATGCTTTGGCTTTATGCTTTATGCTTTGGTAGGGTCACCTATGCCAAACAGGTCAAAGGTAGAAACCAGACTAGCAGTCCTCCAGATTCAGGGATTCAGCTCAGGGCTAACAACTTTGACTGGTAAAGCAAAATTGTTACAGAAACAGCAATGAAGAATCCTTCTACATCTGAGTGCGACAGTGTTCCTGAGTCTCCACCTGGGACTTGCATGACTGACAGTCGTGAAAACCGCGAGGAAGCTACAGACACGATGAAGGAAGTGCTGAACACAGCCAGAGATGGAGAACTTTCATTGCTGCCCTAAACACCAGAGGTAAGAATACAAAAGAAAGAAAATAATGCTGAGGATTTATAAGACTTTAGTCAAACTACACTTGAAGTATTGTGAGCAGTTCTACGCACCTTATCTGAGAAAGGATATGTTGGCATTGAAGACAGTCTAGAGGAGGTTCACGCAAATGATCCCAGGAATGAAAAGATTAACATATGAGGAGCGTTTGATAACTCTGGGACTGTACTCACTGCAGTTTAGAAGAATGAGGGGATCTTATTGCAACCTACTGAATATTGAAAGGTCTGCATAACGGGGATATGGAGAGGATATTTCCTAGTGGGGGGGAGTCTACAACCAGAGGGCACAGCTTCAGAATAGCAGGACATCCCTCAGAGATGAGGGGGAATTCATTTAGCTAGTCAGTGGGTGAATCTGTGGAATTCTTTACCACAGATGGCTGTGGAGGCCAAGTCATTGTGTATATTTAAGGTGGATTTTGATAGATTTTTGATTAGTCAGGGTGTCAAACGTTATGGGGAGAAGGCAGAAGAATGAAATTGAGAGAGATAATAAATCAGCCATGATAGAATGGCAGAGAAATCTTGATGGGCCAAATGGCCCAATTCTGAAACTATATCTTATGGACTTAGGGTGTTATGACATATGACTGTCCATAAGTTAGGTGTTTGAAACATGAATACACCCATCTGATTTGCAACAGCTGCCTTTATATTTTGCCCTCATCTTCTTGCAGCTATTGCGAGCTAGTACAAAGTGAGTCCAATATTGGATCATTACAAGCATCATTATCCTGCAAGGACAACGTGTGAAAATGACGGCAATTCCGGCAGCCCAATCAGAGGCAGGAGTAGGCCACAGCGACAAGGTTTCTCACAGGTCAGCAACACTTGTTTAAAAGGAGAGCTTCATGGGCATACAAGTGTAACCCTCAGGTTTGGCCAGCGGCGTCATAATAGAATAGAGGGGCATCCATTTAAAACAGAGATGTGGAGCAATTTCTTTAGCCATAGGGTGGTGAATTTGTGTTACCACAGGCAGTTGTGGAGGCCAGGTCATTGGGTGTATTTAAGGCAGAGTTTAATAGGTTCACGATTGGCCACAGCATTAAAGGTTAGGGAGAGAAGGTCGGGGAGTCGGGCCGAGGAGGGAAAAAATGATCAACCATAGTTGAATGCCGGAGCAGACTCAAAGGGCTAAATGGCCTATTTCTGTTCCTATGTCTTATGGACTTATGGTCTAAAACTGCTGTGCAGTGTGTGTCTGTGTGTTTACATTTTTATTTCATGGAAAGTGGTATATTGATGGCAAAGTTGGAATTTATTGCCCATCCCTAATTGTGCTCTGTGCTGAATGGCTTTTAGCTGGCACTTATGATCCAACCTATTGCTAAGGGCCTAGGTTTATAGAGAGGCCTGACCCTGAACAGTGTTTTAATTTTATTCCCTTGAAAATGCTGGTGAAGCAGATGGGTTTTGCAACAATCCAGAGGTTTCATGAGCAACTTTAATAATGGAAGCTTTTTAATTAACTGATTTTAAATTCCTCACCTGCTATGGTGGGATTTCAACTCTTGTCTCTAACTCAGGCTTCTGAACTCACTTGTCTACTAAGTCATCTAATGCCGCCGTATTGCATTTATTATAAGCAAAGAGCTGAAAGAAAGGAGAGATCCTGTGCTCAAAATTCTCTGCACAAGAATTCAAATCAAATCTCTTGTTAGGCATTTGCTACCCCTTGTCCCCAACATGTTACCAAGCAACTCTGCAGTGAAATAACTCTATCCCCACCTACAGTTTGAATCTATATGCTGCATTTAGTTTTGCAGAAGATTACACAACACATGAGCAAAAGCTCAAGCATTAAACAAGGGTCTTAGTGTTCAATATCACTTAACATAGGTCTAATTTAACTTTTACTTTGTCCTTGTCTTATGAATAAAATATTAGTCTTATTAGTTTATAGAATACTATTAGGCAGGTGAGGATTTGAACTGTAAGCCAATTAGTCCTTCAGCTCTGGAGCTAGAATGGAGGGTGAAGGAAGTGCTGGAAACACCAGTTCTATTTAAATTGTATCATCGAGATTCCTGTCCGAGCAGCATACACCGCTCAATATACTGCAGAATTTCAAAGAACAATGCCCAGTTTAAATACAGTGAAAATAAATGGGCTACAGGCATTGATGCTAAACTCACTGGTAAACATGAATCTACTTTCTGTAAATGCTATTCAAATAAAGTACAGTTGGGGAAGAGAGCCTGCAGAAAGAAAACCTGCTGAGCTGAATCAATATCCTGGCACAATCAGGCAGTGTGTCCCCATGTGTGTCATTGCTGCAACACAAGCCAGTAAGATTCAAACAACCTGTGAGGGGCTTATCATATCCTGGAGCGTGCTTGTGCTATTCATCTGCATGAGGAAGAAAGAATCCCTTTTTATCAGCCTGTATAGATGCAAATCAAATATCTACTCCCGGCATCTTGTTTATGTACATCTGGTTTTCCATTATGTTGAAAGTACTTGAAATTCATTTGTTGACTGTGGCTTGAAAAATAAGTATTCTTCCACTTGTTGGTTTATCTGTGTTTGCTTAGAAATTCTTTTCTTTTCTGGTTGAACGGTGCTGTTTTGCAGAGAGCTTCAGAAGTATAATCATTGGGTGTCAGCTCTACTTGTGTAATCCCAAAACACTAGCTCAGGAGCAGTGAGGATCTCGCGACTTCTCAGCCAGTATTTATCAGAAAGTAGCTGTATAGATTAGCTGATCATTAATTTCATCAGTCACTGTGTGCCCTCTTTGAGGCTACATTAACTCCCATGCTTGCTTGCACTGGAGCAGACCCTGTTCTTCAGAAGTCCACTGTCAGAGGGTTCTTTCTACCTGGAACCTTCAAAAGGCAACATCATCATTAAGGACCTCCACCACCCACGACAAGCCTACTTCTCACTTCTACCGTTAAGGAGATGGTACAGGAGCCTAAAGACGCACACTCAAGATTTTAGAAATAGCTTCTTCCCCTCAACCATCAGATATTGGAATGAACAACGAACCCATGAACACTATCTCACTATTTCTTGCTCTCTTTTTGAACTACTTACTTATTACATTTCTTATTATAATTTATGGTGTGTGTGTATATATATATATATATATATATCTATATATATATATATATATATATATATATCTATATATATATATATATATATATATAAAACACTGTATTACTACCTCAAAGTAAAAAAATTCATGACATATGTCACTGATAATAATCCTGATTCTGATTCTGATTCAATCTAGACTGATCCATATCCTGCAGGAAAGCCATTTTTCCGAAAGCTGAAATAGGATTATGACCCATGACTTCGTAAAGCTGCACTACCCACCAATGAAATCATTCTTGCTCTGCTTTCCCACTTAGTGTCCATGTCCTTTCCATCCAAATCTGTTGAAAGGATGAATGATTCACTGGACACAGATCATGATATACCTTTGATACAGAGTCTTGAAATGCTGCAACTTGGCTGCTGGTGTATTTTACCTTACATCATTCACATATCTTAGTTGCATTTATACAGGTTACATAATGGATAAAGGAAGGAATTTAGACAACAATGAATGGGGAGGAAGAAAAAATATATACCTTTTAATTTATGTGTCAAGGTCCAATATGACATTTGGTTGACCCAAGGATCCACCTAAGAACATTCACCTAAAGTTGTGGTGTTATTACCCCTCCTCAAGTATCCCTAAACGGTGTGTCTTTCTGGGTCATTTCAGAAGGCAGTTAAGAGATAACAATATTGTGGCACACCTGGATTCACAGATAGGCCAGAACAGGTAAACACTGGCAGCTCCCTGAAGGTCCATTTTTACAGCAACTTAGTAGCTTCAAGGTCAGGTTTTTTTTTTCATTCCCAATTTATCATCCAAGTCCTTGAATTTAAATTCCCCAGTTTCAATGGTAGAATGGAAATGCATGTCACCAGGTCAATGGGCCAGCTCTCTGGATATTAATCCAGTAACTTAATCACTATGTTACCATAGACTCCTGCATTGTCTCAAGTTTAAACAGTAATGCTGACTTCTCAGCATAATCCCATAAGAATGAATACGGTTCAAGTTTTTCATCATTAGGCATCTCATGTGGAAACAGCGTAACCCCCAACGCACCCCCCTCTTTTATTGTTCACACAAGGAGATAATTTCCCATTTGTTTGTGCGAAACATGCCCAGAATTGACCTTATACTGTTACAAGAAAATACTGGAGACAGCACGAGGAAACAAGGACAGAAGTACACCACAAACTCGTTCATCCATTTAATATGACCATAGCTCTGGCCTGAACTCTTCTGTGCCGTTTCTCCACACTCCTCAATTCCTCAATCTATCAAATATTCATCCATTTCATCTAATGATGAATGCTTCACTTTGAATGCTTCTAATGATCCAACTTCCATCACCCCCAGGGCAGAGATTTCTGCAAGAAAAATGTCTACCTACCTCATTTTTAAATGGCTATCCACTTACCTTGTTATGTATGAGACTCTGCTGTGAGTGCAACCATCCCAAAATCTGCTCTGTCAAGCCACCTTTGGATCTTAGATGTTTGAAGAAGATCACCTCTCATTCTTCTAAACTCCAAGGAATACAAACCTAAACTATCTAACCTTTCTTGGTAGGGCAAAGGTCTCATGCTGGGAATTGGCCTGGTGAAGCTTACCTCATACACTAAGAGCTGTTACTATTGCCCTAATGACTTGTCATCTTACCTTAAACTACGAGAGTGGGATCATGTCATCCATCAACACATCTTATAATGACACAAGAGATTCTGCAGATGCTGGAAATCCAGGGCACAAAATGATGGAGGAACTCAGCAGGTTAGGCAGTATCTTCAGAAAGGAATAAACAGCTGCAATTCTGGGCCAAAACCTTTCATCAACTGATTGATTTATAATGTATCTTTATCTTCTCTCAATCACATTAAGCAAAAAAAATTGCATTTGTTTTACAAACAGATATGAACTACACCTCATCAGCTTGGTGATTAAGTGTCTATAAAAGTGCTCAATTATCTTCTCATTTGGTTTAGAGAATAATTGATTCATTTCTTTTGAAATAATACATTCACATAGGCACAAAAATTATTGTACTGTTAAGCATCCATGAGAGAAAAGGGAACTAGAAATGAGGGTGTTTTATAGCAAACATCCCCATATAAACTCTTCTATCCCTATCTCAGGTATCTTCTTCAGCCTTATAATCTCCTCCTATATCTGTTTTCTCCAACTTTGATTATCCTTAAATTTAATCCTGAGTTGCCAAGACCCCAATACTTTTCTAAAAGCTCTCCAACCCTGTATCTCACTTTCCTCTATAAGCACACTCTTTACTTGAATATCTTTAGGGATGTAGCTGAGGAGGTAAAGGACAGGCTGGAGTGTGTGTGTGAGGCTGAGTGGGGGTTTTCTGCTTTCTATGTGAAGTGTTGTAATTCATTTGCTGGGGGTGCTCCCACAATGAGATTAGATGAACGAGGTCCATGAGTTTGGCCCACCAGAGCAGACAATTGCTCAGAGTCTCAGGCTAAATTAACAGGAAAACAATAAAACATGTAGCATTAAAAAGTAAAATAAGCAAACAATTAAAACATGTAGAATCAAAATTGAAAAAGGAAAGTAACATTGATATTTTTAACGTTGGGTGACTTCTTCTTTCCTTCCCGCTTTTTTCCATTCCCTATCCTAGCTTCCCCCTTACTCTTTCTTTTTCCTGCACCTGCCCATCACCTCCCTCTGGTGCCTCTTCTCTTTTTTTTTCCCTTAGTCCACTCTCCTCTCATCAAATTTCTTCTTCTTCACCCCTTTACTGGCCCCCACCTACCTTTCCCCTCACCTGGGCTTACCTATCATCTCAACCAACACACACAAAATGCTGGAGGAACTCAGCAGGCCAGGCAGCATCTATGGAAAAGTTTGCAGTCAACGTTTCAGGCCAAGGCCCTTCAGTAGAACTGGAGAAAAAAAGCTGAGGAGTAGATTTTAAAGGTGGAGGGAGAGGAGAGAAAAACACAGGGTGATAGGTGAAACATGCAGGGACGAAGGAAAGAGCTGCAAAGTTGATTAGTGAAGGAGAAGCAGGGCTGGAGGAGGGGCAGTCTGATAGGAGAGGACGGAAGGCCATGGAAAAAAGAAAAGGGGGAGGAGCACCAGAATGAAGTGATGGGAAGGCAAGGAGATGAGAAAGGGAAAAGTGGATGAGAATGGTGAACATGGGCATGGGAGTGATTACCGGACATTCGAGAACTCGATGTTCATGCCATCAGGCTGGACACTACCCAGATTGAATATAAGATGTCATTCCTCCAACCTAAGTGTGGAGAGACATATTGGAATAGGAATGGGAAGTAGAATTAAAATGGGTGGCAACTTTTCTTTCTTCCATGGCCTTCTGTCCTCTTCTATAAGACTTTCCCTTCTCCATCCCTGTATCTCTTTCACCGATCAACTTCCCAGCTCTTTACTTCATCCCTCTCCCTTCAGGTTTTACCTATCACCTTGTGTTTCTCCCTCCCCTCCCCCCACCTTTCAAATCTTCTCCTCAGCTTTTTTTCTCCAGTCCTGTCGAAGGGTCTTGGCCTGAACAATCGACTGTACTTTTTTCCATAAACACTGCAAGACCTGCTTATGTTCCTCCAGCACTTTGTGTGTTTTGCTCGGATTCCCAGCATCTGCAGATTTTCCCTTGTTTGTGATTGACTTCAGATTCAGTTTATTGTCATAAACCACAAATACAATGCAGTTAAAAAATGAGACAACATTCTCCAGAATGATATCACGAAAAAGCACAAAACAGACCACACAAGAAAAACCACATAACATTTGGTAATCCCCAATCCAGAGTCCGGAGAGGCTGCTGTAATCGATATCATGCTACCGTCTTAGCACGTTCCCCGGAAAGGATCTACAAACCCATCAGACAAACCTAAAGCTACAAGACCTACACAAAACCACATAGATTACATATAGTTATAGTTAACATGTAGTTTCAACAGTGCAGACATTACCATAATTGATAAAAGACTAACTGACAAAGACCACATAATTATAACACATAGTTTCAACAGTGCAAAGCAATACCGTAATCTGATAAAGAGCAGTCCATGGCACAGTTTAAAAGAAAGTTTCAAAGTCCCGATAGCCCATCATCTCACGCAGACGGTAGAAGGAAGAAAAACTCTTCCAGCCCTGAACCTCCAGCGCCGCAGCTTGCCGATACAGCACTTTGGGAGCTCCGACCACAGCCAACTCTGAGTCTGTCTGAAAACTTCGAGCCTCTGACCAGCCCTCTGACACCAAGCACTGAGCACCATCTCTGCCGAGCGCTTCGACCCCAGCACCGGCCACCAAACAACAGGCAAAGCCGAGGATTTGGGGCCTATCATCTGCCAGCTTGGCTCCTTCCACTTCCCTCACTTCCTCACTTAGGTGCCTTCCCCCTTCCTTTTCAATTCTGATAAGGATCTGAGCCTGAAACATTGACTGCTTATTCCTTTCCTGAGATCCTGCTTAACCTGCTGAGTTCCTCCAGACTTGTCTGTGTGTGTGTGTGCGCGTGCACATGTGTGTTGTGTGTGTGTGCGCACATGTGTTGTGTGTGTGTGGTGTGTGTGTGTTGTGTGTGCACATGTGCTGTGTGTGTGCATGTGTGTTGTGTGTGTGTGCACGTGTGTGCACATGTGTTGTGTGTGTGTGGTGTGTGTGTGTGGTGTGTGTGTGTTGTGTGCGCACATGTGCTGTGTGTGTGCATGTGTGTTGTGTGTGTGTGCACGTGTGTGCACATGTGTTGTGTGTGTGTGCACGTGTGTGTGTGCACGTGTGTGTGTGTAAACTTATTCATCTACAGGTTTAAGTTGAACTGACTTTTAATATGTTTTCCTTTAGTTCTTCAAAAGCATCCAGTTATAATTGAACACTCTGAGATATTCTCCAAGGGTTTTGGCACATTCAGGAATTGCTCCAGAATAAGGTAAGAATGCAATGTCAATACAGAGCTCAGACAGGTGTGCTGACATTAACACTTAAAAACTAACAAGGTTATGCTTAGCACTAAACTCATATTTGTGCTTAAGCTCCACTGAGATAAAAGTAACCAGGCTGAATTAACTGCTTCACTGCTTTTCAATCCAACAGCACAGAAATGTTATCCATACTTGTGGTTAGGATTCCCAAATAATAAACTCCCATGGTACATGATAAGATTAAGAATGAAGTGGTGAAGTATTATGTGGTGTGGAAATATCAAGAAGAGATGGAAATATACCCAGAACAATCAGAGGAGAAAACAAATTAATCAATTATTTTAGGTGTTTTCTGGTTGTCTTAATGCCTGATTCAATATTATCTTGCTAAGTCATCTCACCATCTGTTTAGAAGGGAAATCCTACATATTGCCGAACAAGCTTTGTAAATAATTTACTGTATTGAGCAGAGGACAGGAATTGTAATTTTGTTAAAAAAAATCTATCAGGTAACTAACTGAATTGAAAGTCACAGCCATGATGTAATGGATAAATAATAGAACACAGGGTAAAACAGCAGAAAGTTATATTGCAACCAGAAGCTGGCGATGCAACAAAGAATTCAAGAAATCACCAAGCACCCATCAAGTATTATTTCATCCTCTGCAATTATTTGAAATAAACAAGCCAAAGGCCAGTAGGAGATACAAGATTTCCCTCTCAAAGATTTTTAAATGGTGCATTTAAGTGCATTTCCAATGGAATCTCACTTCATTTTAATTTAGAATATAAAACATAGAGCATAGAAAAACACAGCACAGTACAGGCTCTTCAGTCCACAATGTTGTATAAACATATATAAACTTATTCGATGAATAAATCTAACCCTTCAAACCAATAGAACCTATAAACCTCCAATTTCCATATGCCCATGTGCCTATCTAAGTCCCTTAAATGTCCCTATTATATCAGCACCTACCACCATCCCAAGCAGTGCATTCCAGGCACCCAAAACTCTCTATGTAAAAAGCCTATCTCCGACATTACCCTTAACTTTTCCTCCACAAGCCTTAAATGGATGTCCTCTGGCACTAGTCATTCCCAGCCAGGATAAAGGCATCGGCTGCTCTTCTGTCTGTGGATCTTATAAGGCAATATCAAGTCATCTCTGATCCTCCTTCACTCCAAAAAGAAAAGCCCTAGCTTGTACAACCTTTCCACATAAGCCATGCTTTCTAATCCAGAGAGCATCCTGATAAATTTTCCTGGCATTCTCTCTAAAACCTGTAAGTTAACCTTTAGGGAAATGTGTGAAAACTCCCAAATCCCCCCCCCCCCCCCCCCCGCAGCTCTTGATTTTTGAATTTTCTCCTTATTTACAAAATAGTCCGTGATTTATTGCTTTGCCAAAGTGCATGACTCCCCTACATTATGTTCCATCTGCCACTTCTTTGTCCATTCCACCAATAAGTCTAAGTCCTTCTGCAGACACTTTACTTCCTCAACACTACCTGCCCTTCTACCTATCTTTGTATCATCTGCAAACTTGGCTAAAAAATCAATAATTCCTACATCCAAATCATTGTCATAATGAAAAGAGGCACTGGCCTCTGTGGTACACCACTAATCACTGGCAGCCAGTCATGAAGAACACTTTTATTCCCACTCTTTGCCACCAGCCATTCAGCCAATCTTCTATCCATTCTAGAACCTTCCCCTCTTATTTTGTTAAGCAGCCTCATATGTGGCACCTTGTCAAAGGCCTTCTGAAAATCCAAATAAACAATATCCACTGACTCTCCTTTGTCTATCCTGCTGTTATTTCCTCAAAGAATTCCAACAGATTAGCCAGGCAAGATTTTCCTTGAGGGAACCTTGCTGATTTTGGCTTATTTTATCATGTACCTCCAAGTACCTTGAAACCTCATACTTAATACAAACTACATTGTTCCAACCATCGAAGTCAAGTTAACTGCTCTATAATTTCCTTTCTCTACCGCCCTCTCTTCTTAAAGAGTGGAGTAAGTGACATTTGCAATTTTCCAGTCCTCAGGAACCATTCTAGAATCTAGTGATTGCTGAAAGATCATTACGAATGCCTCCACATCTCTTCATCCACCTCTTTCAGAACACTGGGGTGTAGTCATTCTGACCCAGGTGATTTATCTGCTTTCAAACTATTCAGCTTCTCAGACATCTTCTCCTTAGTAATAGTAACTACATTCACTTCTACTCCCTGACACTCTCAAATTTCTGGCATTCTGCTAGTGTCTTCCACAGTGAAGATGGATAAAATATTTAATAATTTTGTCTGCCATATCTTTGTCCCCCATTACTACCTCTCCAGCATTATCTTCCAGCAACCCAATATCTATGAGTCCAGTCTCATCTCTTTTTTCACTCCTTATGTGTCTGAAAGATCTTTTGGTATCTTTTTTATATTATTGGCTAGCTTACCTTCATATTTCATCTTTTCTTGTTTTGTGGCTTCTTAGGTGCTTTCTGTTGTTTTTTAAAAGTTTCCCAAACCTCTACCTCCCCACTAATTTTTGTTCTATTATATGCCCTCCCATTTGCTTTTTGGCTGTCTTTGACTGGCCTTGTCAACTATGGTTGCCTCACCTTCCCTTTAGAAAACTTCTTCATTGTTGGAATGTACCTTTCTTGTTCCAAAAATACTGTCAGAAATACATTGCTGTTCTGCCATCATCCATGCTAGTGTTCCCTTCCAATCAGCTTTGGTCAGCTCCTCTCTCATGTCTCTGTTATTCCCTTTACTTCACTGTAATACTGATACATCCAATTTTACCTTCTACTTCTCAAACTACAGGGTGAATTCTGCATTATTATGATCACTTCCTCCTAAGAATTTCATTACCTTAAGCTTCTTAATCAAATCTGGGTCTCTATATAACACACAGAATTACTGATCTCCTAGTGGACTCAACCCCAAGCAGCTCTGAAAATTCACCTCTTAGGCATTCTACAAATTCCCTCTCTTGGATTCCAGCACCAACCTGATTTTCCCAGACTAGCTGCATATTGAGATCCGCTTGATTATCACAACATTGCCCTTTTTACATGACTGTTCTAAGAATTCTGTCCCTGATGCTCTGCATCCTGTAATGGATAAAATACTGACCTTATACACGGGACACACATCAAGATCCCACATCTCTAATCTCCTCAACCCTGCCTCAGCCGTCTATTTCCAGACTGAGTTGCAGACACTATTCCTTAATTTCCAATGGTGTACGTACTGTATTGCTGACACAGGGACACTAGACAACTACTCTAAAGCAAGGGATGCAGGTGTGATTCCTGAGGGATCTTCTACCAGCAGGCATGGTTAGTGATCACTGGGAGACTCACCAGTCCATTTACAATATAGTATGTACAGGCATATCTGGTGGTAAGTATTTTTCAGATATAGAAGAGATTCTGCAGATGCTGGGAGACTTAAGCAGCATTCACAAAATGCTAGAGGAACTCTTTGCAAATCAGGCAACACCTATGGAGAAGAATAAACAGTCAACTAGAAACACTGACCGTTATTTCCGTTATTGATATTGCCTGCTCTGCTGAATACCTCGGGTAAGTGGGATCCTCTCACCCAGTGACAGGTGAAAAGTTGGAGCTCAAGTTCAAGTTTAATTCTCATTCAACCATACCTGAATACCCATGAATACAGCCAAACAAAACAGTGTTACTGCAGGGCCAAGGTGCAAACCACAGTACCAAAATCATGCACAGCACCAGGCACATACAGCACATACAAGACAGCATTAACATACAGTCACATGAAAAAATCTGGTCCACGTCCCTGAGTCCATCAACATTGCAGCAGTCTGCAACCAGACGCAATACTTCTTGTCTTCTGCTGAGTGAACTCTGGGGGACAGCACCAGCTCCAATATGGACCCTGTGCCACACAACCTCCTTCACTCAGGTGGATCACCCGACTCCAATGCTCTGCCCCAGGTGGCATTGTGGCTTGAGGCTACACAGTTCCCTCACAGTCGCCAATAAACAGCATTCCACATTACCAATGTCCAACTATGATCACAAGAAAGTTAATGAAGGCGATCACTTGCTGTTAGATGGCATATTGCGTCTGCGCACTGACTCTAAAGCCTCTCTGACGCAGGCAGCAGCACGATCCACACCGTCTAGCTCCTTCAGTTTCTTTGCCAATCAGCAACTCTTGATGGGCTAGACCGGCAGTACTTTGTTTTACTGTCCAGCAGTATTATTGTAATCAATAATAAAACAATAACAATTTTGGTTGACCCCAAAGAAGCCATTAATTCCAAGCATACCACCTTCTTACTAGAAGGTAACTCAGAAGGATACAGCATGAATCCTGACCCATCAGATAACCAAATATAAATGGACCATCAGCTGTCCATTCACATGAATCCTACGTTAATCCCATTTTTATTCTTCCCACATTCTCATCTACTCCTCTGAAATTCTACTACTCACCCAGCAATTTACACTGGCCAACTGTACAACCAACCCACAGATCCTTGAATTGAGAGAAGAAAAGGTTTGAAAGGATCATTTATTATCAGAGTATGTATGCCATATGCAACTTTGAGATTTGTTCTCACTAGCTGTCAATGAAGCAAGGAAAACCATGGTAGTCAGATCAAAGAGAAATAGAAAACCATCCACCACACCAAGAAAGAACGGTAACAAGAAAACCGACTCTCAAATCACACATTGTGCTTTGATCAAAGACTAACAAAGAACATCAACCCCCAAACCCTTCCCGCGCACAAAAAAATGAGAAAGAATGGGCGATAACACAGAATATAAAAACCATAAGATTAAAAGAGACATAGTCCACAGTCCAAATCTATTAATGCAAAACCTTGGTAACATCCTCCGACACCATCAAAAGAAAGAGACAGCACTCAAGTGCAAAGGCCTACCCCCAGACCTCAGCAAACTGCCACACAGTAGAGGGATCTCATCAGTGATCAGAAAGCTAGTGGTTGGCTAGTGTTTCCATCTTCCTCGATGCTTTAATCGGTGAAATGTAGTCGAGCATCAGTTCTTGTCTCAGAGTTTCTTCACCTCAATGCCTTTAGGGTGGAGCTCGAGCTCACGTTCACTTCCCAGATTCCTCTCAAAGACAGCAAAATGCTGGTTCTCTCAGTCAATCTCCGAACAGTAAATCGCAGTCCCAGAAACAGGGCAGACAAACAATCAATGTGAGAAAGACAACAAACAAGAAGAGACTTAGACAAGGTCTGAAAGATCATTGTCAATAGACATGTCTGTCAGGAGCTAGGAAACAGGAGCAAACATGTGCACTGATCACAATGATCTCCAACAGTATGATAGTAACTTAGGAACCTACATTTCTTTGATTAAAATCTACAGAATGAATGCAAATCTGTGGAATTTGTTACCAAAGGTGGTTGTGGAGGCCAGGTCATTGAATGTATTTAAAGCAGAGGTTGATAGGTTCTTGATAAACCAGGGTGTGAAAGGTTATGGGGAGAATGCAGGAGAATGGGGTTGAGAGGGAAATGATTCATTGGCAGAGCAGACTCGATGGGGCAAATGGTTTAATTCTGCTCCTATATCTTATGTTCTTATGGTCTAAATAAAAGTGCGAACAGGAAAGTGAAACATCTGAGAATAAGCTGAGAGGGAAAGAAAAACTTAAACTTAATCTTGGTGAAAAGTATTTCTGTTACTGTATTATGACTGGATTTCACATGCCTCGTTTGTTTTGTAACTGGAGATTTGATTGAAGCTAATATGTAAATCCAGTCTTTGAGCATATTCTAAATTCATTTTGACTTCTTGCATAAGTGTGATCTGAGTAATTTGCACATAACAGTTTCCCTTAATCTAATGGAGGGAAAATTATACTTTAGTTGAGGTTTTTAGTGTCAACACCACAATCAGTATGACATCACTTGATGATAAAATACTGTTAATTATCAGCTCAAAACAGATAAAGATGAACACTTTCTCTAGGTAGTTTTGCAGGTAATTAGCAGGTCTGTAAAAGTATTTGTGTGAAGAAATAGAGGTGAGGCTTCTAATCAAAGGTCAAAAAATTCAAAGTTCAAAGTTCAATGTAAATTTATTATCAAAGTACATCTATGTCCCCTGGCATTCATTTTCTTGCAGACATACACAATAAATCCAAGAACCATAATAGAAGCAATGAAAGACCATACTCAACAGGGGGACAATCAACTAGTATGCAAAAGACAGCAAACTGTGCAAATACAAAAGTTCCAAAAAACATTAAGTAAATAAGCAACAAATATCAAGAACATGCGAAGAAGAGTTCTTGAAAGTGAGTCCATATGTTGTGGGAAGAGTTCAGTGATCAGGCAAGCGAGGTTGAGTAAAGGTATCCTCGCTGGTTGAGAGGTAATAACTGTTCCTGAGCCTGGTGATGTGTGTCCTGAGGCTCCAGTACTTCCTTCCTGATGGCAGCAGTGAGAAGAGAGCAGTGAAAACTATTTACCCTTTTCCATAGATGCTGCCTAACCTGCTGAGTTCCTCCAGCATTTTGTGTGTGTTGCTTGGATTCAGAGCTGACCTTTTTTCACACCATTATTGTAATGAGTAATTATTTGAATTAATGTCACCTTCCTGTCATCTTGAACCAGCCTGACCATTCTTTTCTGACCTCTCTCATTAATAAGGCATTTTCGCCCACAGAACTTCCACCCACTGGATGTTTTTTTTGGTTTTCGTACCATTTTCCATAAACTCTAGAGACGGCTGTGTGTGAAAATCCCAGGAACACAGCAGTTTCTGAGATACTCAAACCACTTTGCCCAGCGCCAACAATTGTTCCACAGTCAAAGTCACTCAGATCACAATTCTTCCCCATTCGGTCTGAACGACAACTGAACCTTTTGACCATGCTTTTATTCATCATCTGCAGCGTCCTTGTAAATCTTAAGGATCAACTTTATTTTTAAATATTTTTTTCTGTCCTGAAGAAGGGTCTTGGCCCAATACATTGACTGTTTATTCAAGCCCATAGATGCTGCCTGACCTGCTGAATTCCTCCAGCATTTTGCTCAGATTTCCAGATTCTGCAGAATCTCTTGTGTTTATTTTTATCAAATTTATTCACCATGTACACTGACATGCATTAGGAATTTGTTGTTGCATGTGTTGGTGCAGCATGCAACAAAAACAGCATTCAACAATTATAAAGAATAAAGAGTTATATAGAAAAGTAAAGTTAGAGGTTAAAGGACAGATATGGAATAAAATGTACATAAATACATAAATACCAGCATGTATTTACAGGGTAAACAGTGGTTGAAAGTGTGTACAGTGCAGTGCAGAGCAGTGACTATTGTAATAGATCCAGGGGGCTAACTAGAATGGTTAATCAGATTAGCTGCCTGTGAGAAGAAACTTTTACGATGGTGCAAAACATTTGTTTTAATAGCCTTGTAAAGCTTTTCAGAAGGGAGGTTTTTGAAAAGGGCAGCTTGCAGGTTGGGTGTCCATAATAGATTTATCTGCCCACGTTTTGTCCTGGATACATACCAGTCCAGCAGTCAATGACCTATTCTGTTTCTTTTCTAGGGCTTCCCTTCCTCCAAATGAGATGTTCTCCTTCATCAAAGAAAGGGGCTTCCCTTTCTTGACCATCAAAGCTGCCTTCATCTGCACCTCTTCCATTTTTGGCACGTCTGTCCTCACCCTGTCCTCCTGCCGCTATACCAGAGGAAGGGTTCCTCTTGTCCTTACTTACTACTCCACTGTCTCCATGTCCAGCACATAATTCTCCATAACTTTGCCATCTCCAATGGGATTTGGGATTCCACCACCAAGCACATCTTTCCATCCCCACCCCCACCATTTTCCAATCTTGTCTCTTGTCCATTCATCCCATCCCACTGATTTCCCTCCTGGCACTTATCCTTGCAAACAGAACAAGTACTACATCTGCCCCTGCACCTCTTCCCTCACTACCATTTAGGGCCCCTTCCAAGTGAGGCGACACTTCATCTGTGAGACTGTTGAGATCATCTACTCTATCTGGTGCTCCTGGTGTGGCCTCCTGTATATCAGTGAGACATGGTGTAGATTGGGAGACTGCTTTGCTGAGCACGTCTGCTCCATCCACCAGAAAAGGCGATATCTCCCTGTAGCCACCCATTTCAATTCCACTTCACATTCCCATTCCGATATTACAGTCCATGGTCTCCTCTACTGCCACTATGAGACCACTCAGGTTAAAGGAACAACACCTTATATTCTGTCTGGGTAGCCTCCAACTAGGTGATATGAACATTGATTTCTTGAACTTCTGGTAATTGCCCCCACCCTTCCTGTGCCATTCCCCATTCCTGTTTCTTTCTCTCACCTTATCTCCATACCTGCTCATCACCTGCCTCGGGTACTTCTCCTCTTCCCTTTCTCCCATGGCCTTTTGTCCCCTCCTATCAGATTACCCCTTCTCCAGCCCTGTACCTCTTTCACCAATCCACTTCCCAGCTCTTTACTTCACCCTATTTCCCACCCCCTCTCCCAGTTTCACCTATCACGTACTTCTTCTTCCCCTCCCCCTATCATTTTACTCTGGCTTCTCCCCTTCCTTTCCAATCCTGGAGAAGCACCTTGGCCTGAAATATTGACTGTTTACTCTTTTCCATAGATGTTGCCTGGTCTGCTGAGTTTGTGTGTGTAGCATTGGATCTCCAGCATCTGCAGACTGTCTGGAGTTTGTGACCTTTCTGTTAACCTGATTGTTTGCTGTGAGAGGATGCTGCACCACACCAGACAGTAAGATATCTTCTGTGATGGCAGTGGTGAAGATGGAATTTTTCCAGCTGCTGAGTACATTCTCTGCTGAGCCTTTTTGTTAATGAAGGAGATGTGGTTCTCCCACAAGGTCCTGTGAAACAATGATGGCCAGGAACCTGAACGCTGACGTGGAGTTGTTGATGATGAGTGGGTGGAGAGGAGACACATTTCTCCTGAGGTTGATGTGCATCTCCATGGTGTTGAGGGCTTTCAGCTCCAAGCTGTTGTGGTTGTACCAGGACACCAGCTTGTTTACTTCCTGGTGGCACTTGGAGTTGTCACCTCTGGCGATTCGGCTATTGATGGTGTGTCACCCGCAGAGTTTAACTGATGTATCACTGGACTCGCAGTCCTTGGTTTATAGAGGAAATGAGAGAGAGGAGAGAACACACTGCTGACTGAGTGAGATATAGAGAAATGCCTGCCTGGTCTCATATACTGCCTCGTATCAGGCAGAAAGTTTGTGATCCACCAGCCGAGGTAATCTGGTATTTTCCATCTCACACTTCTCTACACTCTTTCCAGTTTAACAGTAGCTTTCCTCTAACAAGGTGACCAAAAAAATGTTGCAAATAGTCCCAAGTGCAATCGCACCAATACCTTGTACAAATGCGTATAACGTTCCAGCACGCCAAACGTCTTCTATACCCTCCTCTTTAGCTGTGACGCTGCATGTGCTTGTTCCAAGCTAAGTGAAACAGCCACTGGAACCAGTAGCCCAGAGCCCAGTGATCATGTAATGAACTCAGCAAGTCTGTTCAAAGAAGCAAAGGAACAAAATAACATCTCCCATTGTCCATCCTTCTCCTCCCCAAAAAAATCTTCTGCAATGTTCACGCATCCAGTCTGGAGAGAATTCCAAGAACAATTTACAATGGTGAATTTTTGTGCAGAATCTCTGATATGGACTGTTCCTTTTACTCATGAACCATTTGGTCTACTTTCAAATTCAAAATTCATAGTTCAAAGTTCAAAGTACATTCATTATCAAAGTATGTATGTTTTACCCACCTACTGAAGGGTCCACTGTACTCCTTTCCATAGATGCAGCTTGGCCTGTTGGGTTCCTCCAGTATTTTGTGTGTTGCTTGGATTTCCAGCATCTGCAGATTTTCTCTTGTTTATGTGTGCTTTATACAACCTTGAGATTCATCTCTTCAGAGGCAGCTACAAACAAAGAAACCCAATAGAACTCATTAAAACAAAAGTAGACCGTCGAACACCCAATGTGCAGAGAAAACAACAAATCATGCAAACAATAAAAGTAACAAATAATGTCCAGAATCATATTTATTACCTTTGTGTTATATAATCTAAAATCAGTTATTTTGTGGCAGCAGTAAAATGCAAAAAAAATCACTATAAATTACAAAATAAATATAGAGTAAATAAAGGACTAATGAGGTAGTGGTAGTGCTTATGGATTCATCAAGCATTCAGAAATCTCAAGGTTGAGGGAAAAAAGCTGTTCCTGAATCATTGAGTGTGGATGTTTGCAATAAGGCCTGATTTGAATTGGTAAAATGGTAAATTGGTTTACTATTGTCACATTTACCAAAGTAAAGAGAAAAATTTGTCCTGCATGCTGTTGATACAGATCAATTCATTACATCAGCACATTGAGGTAGTACAAGTTAAAACATTAACAGATTGCAAAATAAAGTATTACGGTTACAGAGAAAGTGTGGTGCAGGCTGACAATAAGGTGCAAGGTCATAATGAGATAGATTGTGAGATCAAGAGTCCATCATGCTATAGCAGAAGAGCGTTCAGTGGGATAGAGGCTGTCCTTCAGCCTTGTGATGCATACATTTTTCCCAGTGGGAAAGGGCCGAGAGAATGTCGGGGGTGGGTTAGACAGCGAAATGTTTTGACAGTTTGGTTACTAGAAGCCCGTGCAATGCCTTAATTGTGGATGAGGAGTTAACCTTTTAGACCAGCAACCTGGAACCTGTGTTGGCAGAACTACTATCTGTGCAGTGAGCGATCTCCGTGAATAGTGTTTCCAGATGTACGGTGAGTCGCAATAGGGTTGGTAACAGCTTTTCCCATTAAATTGTGCATTTTCATCCTATGGCAGGGAACATAAAGATGATAGATGTCATGATTACATTTCTAACCCACAACTTTCAACAACTGGCCTTGCTCAGAGAGTAGGAACCAAGAGCCAAAGTAACACACACAAAATGCTGAAGGAACTCAGCAGGTCAGGCAGCATCTGTGGCAATGAATAAGCAGGGAACATTTTAGGATGAGGCACATCATCAAAACTCACAATTAAATCAAGACCCACTTCTATAACTTCTATAATGTTGATAACTTGACAAAAATAACTCATGTTTGAGATCTGATATTTGCTAAACTCAATTCAGATTGCTTCAGCCTTTTGATATACCCTTTATAATGATTTCATAGCTTCCAAATGGCAGCAGTTAATGGCTTTCAAGTTCAGTATTTAAACTACTACCTTGTATTTTGATGAAAAATGATATTACTGTTTCCTTTTGTAATAGCTGACCTTCAGATGCAATATATTGAATAAATTACACACAGACTGACTGAAAGAGAAAATGTATCAGATAAAATAAGCTTCTCTTAAACCATTCCAACGTGCTTTACATTGGTGGTAAAAAAGCCCTTTGGAATGGGATAACAGAAAGTTATTTCTCCCCAGGCTTTCCCCTTATGGAGTCACAGTTAGTAACTGAGGTCCCTCAGTAAACACCATGCCCGTGAAATGATGACAGCGCGAACTGTAGCAGCTTGCGTAACGGTTTACAGTGCTAGCTGTAAGATCAGAGTTCGATTTCTGCCACTGCCTTTAACGAGTCTGTACATTCTCCCCATGACCAGGTGCTCTGGTTTCCTTCCATATTCCAAAAGATGTATGGATCGAGTCAGTGAGCAATGTTGGTGCCGGAAGCATGGTGAGACTTGTAAGCTGCTCCCACACACATGGCTCATTTCACTGTATGTTTCAACACACATGTGACAAATGAAGCTAATCCTTTTTTACTCACCAGATGAGAACTGGCACATTTTTTAAACAAACATCATTAAGTTCACATTCATCAAGTGTGAGGGGCATGAATTACAAGGTCAGCCTTAAGTCGTGTTAACAGTAAACCATTGAGAGCAAATGCTCCAGCTTCTGGGATGTGCTCTCTCTGCATCATGTGACACTGATAGCTTATTTAAGTTCTAAAAAGAATTCCCTGTGGCCAGAATGGGGTCTTGAAGTACAATATGGTACAGCATTTGTTGTGGCAATTTGGCAATTTGGTGGATAATGCCTAGTGGAATGGAAATAAGCCGGGATGTCACTATTTTCATTGATTCTTTTATTCCATAGTTTATTGACTTCTGAACTTCTGTCTTACTGATTACAAATAGTGATTCACTCAACTTCATAAAAGGAATACTTACATTCTCACAGCCATCAGGTTCTTGAATTGACCTGCACAAAATGTAATCGTACCTCAGCAATGAAAGAAGACAGGCCACCTCTCACATTGCCTTGGAATTGTCCTTGACTGTGTCTTTTTTTTTGCACTTTCAGTATGTTTTGTTTTTGCACTTATGTTTTGCTTTTGGGGTGGCATGATAGCATATCACTTAGCGTATCGCTTTGCAGCACTAGCAATTACCAATCACGGATCAATTCCCGCCACTGGCAGTTATACATTCTCCCCAGGATTCAGGGTTGTGGCCCAAAATGTTGTCAGTTGTCAGTTCCTTTTCTTCTCACAGATGTTGCTTAATTTGTTCCTCCAGCAGAGTGGCATTGTTCCTTACTAATCCTTACTTGCTAACAGGGTCAAGGAAGCACTTTCTAAACATTATTCTGCTCTCCCTTTCTTCCTTCCTTGCTTCATTCAGGTCATCCCCTATAACTGGCCCTTTGGCCAAGGATTCTTTGTGTTTATAATAAAGGATAATATATATCCTCAGATAACGTCTCACATTTTGATTGAAGACACTCATCAAGTGCAAAGTTGGGAAATTTTGCAATGTTGAAGGCACTCGATAACATAAGTTTCTGCTGTTGCATTAAGAATTGGGTGTCCACCCTACATTTCCAATACTCCTTCAATTCCCTCATCAGGGAAAGATTTGCAACTAGAGTTTCTGCTCACTTTCTGGGAAGTAAATTAGCCACAATCAATTCTGGCAATAGATTACTTTAGGAATTCTAAATTTAGCCAAGGAATCTCTTTAACGTTGTTAAAATATGTTTTATGTTCTGTACATCCTAAGCAGTCACAACATGATTATTAACATACTACTTCTTCAGAAATGCAACAAAGTTAAATTTTAAGTTCTTTTTGTGCTCTCTCTTTCATCTTAAATCTTTGTCTCAGGCATTGATTAGTCTCTGATCAGGATCTAAAATCCATGTAAAACTGGTCCGTCAAGTCACTTCAGGACATAAATTTAAGTGTCCATTTATGAAGCACACAATGTCACTGAATCAAATTACAGGCCTTAACTAATGAGACAATAGGCTGAGAGGCCAAACTGGATATTGATGGATCCAATAACAAACAAGCCTGTGTAAAGGGACCATAACATCAAGGTATTGATGTTGTGCTTCATTTAAATCCTGAATATTAGATTTTCTCTCTTAGTAACCATGGAAACCATCTCTAAAATTTACAACATGGGTTGAATACAGTTAATTAATATTTTTGTCAAATTAGCTCTAGCAAAGGCTGGTGATTAAAAATAAACACATCTTTGACAATTAATGCAATTAAATACAAGCTCTTAATTCAATTTTTTCACCATAGGATTTTACATTACAATGGGCTCGTATAACTGATTACATCACGAGTAATGTTAATTTACAAATCTTGTGCTAGTCAGTACTCAGAACTTGTTTCCCTGCACTTTAGAGAAAACAGGAAGATGGTGAGCAGTAAAGCTTTGTTCATCTCTGTTGATCTCAACCCAATACTGGATACAATGGAGCTAATATAAAAAAGACAAGCGAAAAGGTGCTTGGATACAGTGAGCCAGGCAGAAACCCTGAGGCTAAGCATGCCTAGACCAAGATATTTCCTGCTCCAGCGCACTTTTGGACTCCTCTGTGGATCCACGTTCTGTGCAGCACGGTAGAGTAGCAGTTAGAGCAGCGCTTTACAGCATCAAATCATTTTTAAAATCATTAAAATCTTTAAAATCATTTGGGGATCTATTCCTGTTGCTTTCTGTAAGGAGTTCCTACATTCCCCCTGTGACCACGTGGGTTCCTCTGGGTATTCTGGTTTCCTGCCACATTGCAAAGACATATGGTTCAGGTTGGTGGGCTGTGGCCATGCTAAGATATCACCAGAAGCATAGTGCCACTTGAAGGCTGCCCAGCACCATCCTCACTGATTTGATTTGACACAAATGTTTCAATGTACAAGCTGCAAGTTAATCCATCTATCCCTATCTAATCTAGTATAAAACATCAAAAAGAGATCAGATGGAATTAAATTGTAAGCATAAACTGGATTATTATTGTCAGATGTACTGAGGATCATGGACAACTATGTTTTTATTGTTATCCATAAAGATCACTTCATCACATCAATACATCGAAGTATTACAAGGGAAAACAATACAGTGGGGAAGAGTGTCCCAGAAAAAGAAAAGTGCAGCAGTAATAAGGTGCAAGTCCAAGTGTACTGCATTAAGTTAATTTTATTTCTTGCAGTATAATGAAAATGTAGACCGAGTTTTAATGCTATTTATACTTTTAAAAAACCCGAAATCCTGGAAATACTCAATAAATCATGCAGCATCTGTGGAGAGAGAAACTGAGTTAGTGTTTCAGATCAATGGTGTTTCAACAAAACTGAGTTGATGTTTCCTTCTCTGCAGAATCCTTTTGGTCCATTGAATAGTTCGCAGCTCTTTCTTATTCTGGCTTCTTCCCACTTCCTTTCCAGTCCTAATTTTTCAATTTTTAGATTTAAGTTTCTTTAATATCTGAGTATACAACCTACAACCTCATCCCAGCCCCGACTGTGCAAACAACAGCAA
Organism: Hemitrygon akajei; assembly: GCF_048418815.1. Taxonomy (NCBI): domain Eukaryota; kingdom Metazoa; phylum Chordata; class Chondrichthyes; order Myliobatiformes; family Dasyatidae; genus Hemitrygon; species Hemitrygon akajei. Next base: position 107,207,782 of record NC_133133.1, on the reverse strand, counting down.
AAGCACCCAGAAAGATCTTGATCCAAAGTCTGTCAAAACTACAATCCATAACCCAGCATGGCAGTATCTCAGACAGGCTCTCTCTCAACAGTGAGAGGTTGCTTCTACAACAACGAGAGTGCAGACCAGTAACTCGCTGTTCCAATGTTACAATCTTCTGCTTCACTTCTCCAAGCCCACCCACCACCCCCCCTCCATCTCGAGGACCAACTGGCTCTCAGTTTCCATCGAGAGAGAGAGAGAGAGAGAGAGAGGGATGTTCGAGTATAGGGATCTTCATCCAACAATAGCTTGCAATTAGCAAACTGTTAATTGCAATTAGCAATTAGCCTGCTGTTTCAGTCTCCCATGATGCTTCAGTCGGCAAAATCAGCGAGGAACCACATCATCGACAGGGTCGCTCCCCAAGGGCATAAGTCTTCCATGATATTCCTGGGGACAGTGAAATGCCAGGCTGCATAGCTGGTCTGAAAACCCACCACTTGTGAAGAACCAAATTTGAACTGTAGATTACAGACTTTGATGGAACCCCAATCACCTTGAAAAAAAAGAAAGAAGAAGAACAAACTGTTTCATGGACAAACTGGAAAAAGTCACCTGGATCTGCAAAAACCGCAGGTGCCACCTTTTCACACTGCTCCTCCTTGAACGGTCTTGGCCCAAAACTTTGCTGCTTATTCCCCTCCATAGATGCTACCTTACTTGCTAAGTTCCGCCGGCATTCTCTAAGTGTTGCTCAAGATCTCCTTGTTGAAAATTTAAGGTAAATTTAATATTAAAGTACATGTATGTCACCAGATACAACCCCGATCCCTTGCAGGCATACACAGCAAATCCATGAACCATAATAGAATCAATAAAAGATAGCACCCAACAGGATGAACAAACAGTGTGCAAAAGCAAACTGTGCAAATACAAAAGAGAAAATAAAAACAATATTTAAAAAACAAGCAATAAATATTGAAACATGAGATGAAGAGTTCTTGAAAATGAGTTCATAGATTATGGGAACATTTCACTGATGGGACGAGTGAAATTGAATGACATTATCCCACTTGTTCAAGAGCTTTTTGTTTGAAGGCTAATTACTGATCCTGAACCTGATGCTCTTGTACCTTCTTCATGAAGACAGCAGTGAGATCATGTGGTGGATGGTGGGGGTCCATAATGATAGATTCTAGATGGACAGCATTTCATGTAGATGGGCTCAATGGTGGGAAGGTCTTTACCAGTGATTGACTAGGCGATATTCACTACTTTTGTAGGGCTTTTTCATTCAAGGGTATTGGTATTTCCATACCAGGCTGTGATGTAGCCAGTCAATATACTCTCCACCACACATCTATAGAAGTTTGTCAAAGTTTTAGATGTCAAGCCAAATCTTCACAAACTTCTAAGGAAGATTTCTAGCATCTGCAGAATATCTGGTGTTTATGATTTGCAGCATTTTCTATTTTATATCAGGTTAGAGCCTTGGCAATATTTATTTTGCTTTTGGATTGCCAATGTTTATCTTTGAAATGTGAGAGAATAAAAAAAGCTGCTTAAAGTTTATTCTTGATTGATAGAATAGAGAATCACTGTAGTAATGCTTTAAAGAACTTATTTGTGAAGAATTATGTTGAAGGGTTCTGAAAGCTTACAGTGGTAAAAAAATAATATCAGTAAAATGTGGTAATCACTTACAATAATAATGAAAAAAGAAAATTATGGAAACACTCAGCAGGTCAGGTTGCAGCTGTGGGATGAGGAACAGGGCTAATATTCTACATCAGCATTTTCTGCTTTTATTGCAGATTCCAGCAACTGTATTTTTTTGTTCAATCTGGTAATCACTTAACCAGTAAAATTAAAACTTGAATAAATTTCTTCTGTTTCCTCTTGGACAGTCCCTAGGCATGGGGATTGACTTGTTTCCACTCCAGACTTGAGGGGACTGAGGCCAATGTGGAGGTGTAAACTCTCCCACAGTTGGGAAGGATGGTGGTTGATGGAGGGGTTGGTTATGTAGTTTGTGAAGTACTCAGTTCCCTCTGCTGTGTGACTTCGGGTCTCACAACACCATCTTGAATGCTCCTCTGCTTTGAGCAGTCATCGGACAAAGATTCCTAGGAGGTGGTAGGGATGGTGAATTTCTTCAAGGAGGCTTCAAGGACATCCTTTAATCTCATTCTCTGCTTGCCTGCCAATCTCTTCTCATAACAGACCCTTGACTAATCCACCATAAGCAGCAACTTAAACCTTATAACTTGCACTATTCAGTTAATTAGAATCAAAGGCCAGAGATAATGACAATGTCATGGTGACATATTCTACCATTGGTGGTTTTATAAAAGCAATGTTGAATCGTGAGAAAATCAATGTGAAGCAATGTCATTAATAAATTTCAAAAAGTTAAAATGAAAGATATTTTTCGAATCAGACTCCTCTTGATCCACATTACAATTATTTTTTTGCTTCTATGCAAGGAATATCTGTTCTGTCTTTTTTAATAAAAATGAATAAAAGTCAGTTGATGCTGGAAATATAAGATAAAAAAATACAAACAGAAAACTGAAAATACTCAGCAGGTCAGACAGCATCAATGGGAAGAAAACCTGATTTATTGTTTCAGTTCATTTCGAAGAAGGCTTATCAACTTAAAATATTAACTCCATTTAGCTTCTACAGAAGAGCTCAAGCTGCTGAGTTTCCAGCATTTTCTGTTATTCTTAATATTCACTTTCCCTTTTAGAATTTTAACTGTCCTCTTGTTGCCAGGTTTTGTAGTTTTCCTAAGATTAGTAAATGGAATGATAATGAGTGTGGTGTATTTAATATTTCAGTAATATTTGAGTAATACTCCTCATATATTCTTCAATTAAGCATTATTATAGGTATATGTAAGAAGCACGGAAATAGCATTCAGCATTATGCCACCTTGTCATATGCGAGTGCCTCTGAAGGAAAACTAAATAAGGAAGTTCCTTGTGTCTCCTGTGTTTTTCCTTTGATTAGTTTCTGGAGTTACAAAACTTAACAGTGGCAGCAAGAACATTGTAAAATGAGCCTGAGACAACTAACTACCAGTTAAAATTAAGCACATTTTTCTTCAGAAGGGAAGAGAGAAGTATAAGTTAAAAAAAGGCAGAAACTGAATTAATTTAACAAGCAACAAGAATGGCCACGAGTTCATAAACAGGGTTATTAAAATAAATAAATTTTTAAGAAGTACAAAAGCTGGAAACATTAGAAAGATAGATGTGTTTGACTGCACAACTGTTAACTGGATGATGTATACTAAATGAACTGGGTAGTATTTTGAAGCAAATGAAATAGCCAATGAAAAGTGAATGCAAATGTTACTGAGTGCCATGGTTGGAAAAGCATACAGTTTGCTTAGATGTTTAACTTCCCTGAGCAAACCTGCCGAAATGAACTTTGCTGATATCATGAACATAATGCAGGAACATTTAGAACTAAAACCATTGTTGATTTAGAACACTTTAGCTTTCATAAGCATAATCAATATGAAGGAGAATCCATTTCAGATTGCATGGCTGAATTGAAGACATTGTCTGAGCATTCTTAATTCAGTATGTGCTTAATGATGCACTGAGGGATTGTTTAGTTTGTGGAAAATAACAAGAGAGCATTTTAAAGTGGCTCCTAACTGAAGCATAACTCACATTTAAAACAGGCAGTTGAAACTGCTGTGTCAATAGAAACAGCAGCCAGAGACACAACTGAGTTGCAGTTAGGAAGGAAAGTGAACATGAACAAAATTGCAATGTCTGAACAGAAACCTACCTGGACAAACAAATTATTACTATGTGGCAGAGGCTCACCTACACCAGCCTGAAGTGCAGCATGGTAGCATAATGGTTAGTGCAACACCTTACAGTACCAGCGACTCAGATTCAATTCCCACAGCTGTCTGAAGGAGTTTGAATGGTTTCCCTGTGAACATATGGGTTTCCTCCAGGTGCTTGGTTTCCTCTCACAGTCCAAAAACTTACCAGTTGGTAGGTTAATTGGTCATTGTAAATTGTCCTATGATTAGGCTATGGATAAATCAGGGGTTGCTGGACATAGTGGCTCGAAGTATCTCAGTAAATAAATAAATAATGCAGGTTTTAAAGGTGAAACTTGCAGAAAATGCAACAAAGCAGGACACATACAAAGAGCATGTCAACAGTCAAAAATAAATGGACTGCACTGGGAAGAAAAAAAAAGAAAAATACAAGTTGCAGTTTCAGAAAGAGCACACTATTGATGAAAAATTTGATAATGATGGGAGTGACCCTGGACTGGGTAACCGTGCGATTTACAATATGAAAGCAATACAATAGTATGGCTTGCATCAAAAACGATGGGAAATAAATTAAAATTGAATCGGACACTACCTCTGTTGTATCAATGATTACACAGAATGAATTTGAATGGCATTTCAAAGATACTGAGCTAAAGCCTGCAGATATCCAACTTGTACTGAAGGAAAGATAAGTTCTGTGGAAATGACATTTGTAACAGTGAAATATAACATCCAACAAGCCACATTGGGCTTGCTTGTGGTAAAAATGGGAGGACCAGCGTTGTGTTTGGCTGAGACAACTACAACTTGATTGAAGCTCCATCCACCATTTACATGCCACATCCCCTGCAATAGAGTCATCTGAAAGCTGATTAATAAAGTTACTGGATGATGCCATAGGGATCAGGGATTCCATTGGAACAGTCAAACATAAAGGTAAAATAGTGCTAAATGCAATTGCCACACCCAAGTTTTGAAAAGCTCTTCTGCTTCCTTATACCATCCGTGATAAAATAACCAGTGAGTTAAATCACATGGAGAGTGAGGTTGAGTGGAGCTCATGGGCAATTTCAGAGGTCCCTGTAGCCAAGAAGGATGGGTCTGTCAGAGTTCAAGGTGATTTTAAAGTCATCATCAACCCAGTAGATTAATATTCTCTGCCAAGGATAGAGGATATCTTTGCAAATATCTCTGGAGGGAAATACTTCAGCAAAGTGGACTTAGCTGATGTCTACCTACAGATTCTAAAGTGTTTCTCAATATAAACACTCAGGAAGGGTTTCATTGCTATAATAGGCATATCTTTGAAGTAGTGTCTGCACCTGCACTCTGGCAGAAAGCTATGGACCGGGTACTACAAGGCTTTCCAGTGTCACATCACTGTTACCAGTGAGGATGATGAAAACATCTCCAAAATCTTCATAGTGTTGAAAATATTGGAAGATTATAGACTCAGAACATTAACCTGGAAAATGTGAATTCTTTAAACCAAGCATCACTTACTGTGGTCATGCCATTGATGCATAAGAATTATACAAGTGTGGTGATAAAATTGAAACAGTAGGGGATGCCCCAAACCAAAGGATGTGTCACAGTTGTGGTCCTTTTTAGGATTTGTCAATTACTTTAACAGTTTCCAGCCAAACCTGCTATTGTGCTCCACCCCTTGAGCTCATTACTACAGATCAGGAAGAAATGGCAATGGACAAACAGTGTGAGGTGGCTTTCAAAAAGGTGAAGGAAATGGTGACATCAGACACTGTACTCAAATACTGTGATCCACAGCATCCAGTGAAGTTTGCCTGTGATTCTTCGTCTTATGATATAGGTGCAGTTATTTAATAATGTTATGAGTGATAGAATTGAACAGCCTATAACTTTGGCAGTATGTCCACTTACTGCTGCCGAGAAAAATTATGCACAGATTGAATGATAGGCCTTGAGACAGGTTTGGAGTGTACAACATTTCAACCAGTACCTGTATGGGAGAGAGTTTACCCTCGTTACTGATCATTAATACGCTCGGCAGAGGATGGTGCTCGGAGAAGCTGTGCCAGAGGCTCGGAGGTTCGACGGACTCAGAGTCCGCTGCGGTCGGGGTGCTTTCAGTGTGTGTTGTGTCTGCGAAGCTGGGTTCGACGGAGCTTTCATTGTGTGCTGCGTCTGCGAGGCTGAGTCGGGCAGCGCCGTGGAAGTCCATAGCGGGGGTATTCCCTTCTGCCGCCTGCGTGGGATGACGAGTCTATCGGGACCCTGAGGACTTGTGGAAACTGTGTGGTGGTTTCTTTGGAACTTATAGTCTTTTAACATCTTTGGACTATTTTTACTGTGCCCATGGTCTGTTATTTTTTATCAATTATGCTATTGTTTGCACTGTTGTAACTATATGCTGTAACTATGTGGTTTTGTGCAGGTCTTGTAGCTTTAGTTTTTGGTCTTGTTTTGTCTGGTGGATTTGGAGTTCCTTTCCGGGGAATGCGCTAAGACGGTAGCGCGATATTAATACGCAGCAGCCTCTCTGGACTCTGGATTGGGGATTGCCAAACGTTATGTGGATTTTCTGGTGTAGTCTGTTTTGTCATATGCTTTTGTGATATCATTCTGGAGGAATGTTGTCTCATTTTTTAACTGCATTGCATTTGTGGTTTCTAAATGACAATAAACTGAATCTGAATCTGAATTAGCCTCTAGTGTCCATCTTCAATCCACAGAAGGGTGTTCCACCAACAGCAGAATCATGAATACAGAGATGGGCTCTGTTTCTTGGAGGATGCAATTATAAAATCGAATTCAAGAGGACGTCTAATCATGGAAATGCAAAAGGATTGCTATTTAGCCTTGGAAAAGGAATAACTAAAAATTCACAGAAGAGGAAACTCCCCTTAATGTCTTCTCCCTAATGCAAATCTGAAGCCTTTCTATTACAACAGAGATGATCCAAAAGGAACCCAGAAAGGACATTACACTATCCCAGGTCTACATTGTGACCCAAAATGGACGTGCAATGTGCAGCTGAAACTCTGATTACTCAACTTTACCAGCACTGGGATGAACTTGCCCTTGATAGGCTTACCGTAAGTGGGGATTGAGAGCTGTACCATTTAAGCTGGGAGCTGAAATGTTGGAGGAGCTACATACTGGTCATCTGGGAGTGGTTAAAGTATTAGTTCAAAGTTTTGTCTGGAGGCCTGTGACAGATCAGCAGATCGAATAGATTATCATGCATTGTTCAGCATGGCAACTTATCCAGAAGAGCAGAGCCTCTCCATCCCTGGGAATAGCCTGCATTGCCCTGGCAGAGGATTCATTTGGAGTTTTCCAACCATCCATGGGCACAAATTTCTTGGTAGTAGTGGATGCAGCTACAAAGTGGCCAAAAGTGTTTCCATAGTCTCCACTACAGCCTCACGTTCAGTTGATGCATTGAGGAGAGTTCTCAAGGACTGGGGTTCCAGAACATTTAGCTGGTCACCATGGGACAGTTTCAGTCATTCCTGAAAATGAATGGAATAAGACTTATTTCATCTGCACCATACTACCAAGCTACAATTGGCTTACGAAAAGGTTGGTCCAGAGTCTAAAGAATGCAATGCCAGAATCGTCACCAGAATATATACCCTGGTACTGAATCAGAAGTTTGCCAGTTTCTTCCTCACGTATCGTGATGCAGCACACTCCACAGCCAATAGTTTATCAGCTATGCTGTTCCAGGGCTGTCCCTTGTGCTGTCACTTGGATCTCCTCAAGCCCAATCTCAGAATGAGAATGCAGCACAATGGCTGAGACAAATTGAGGGTTCTCAAAGAAGGAGTTTTGATGTTGCGCTCCTGGACAAGCAGTCCGGGTGAGGAACTAGAGAGATGGTCAAAAATGGGTACCTGTAACATTAAGGACAGACTGGACCACTCTTAGACACAGTGGAGACTGCGTCTGAGGTCATCTGGAAATGACACATTGATCAGTTCAGGAGAGCAGAGTCAATTGTTAGAGAAGAAAGGTGTCCAGAGCTGTCAGAACCACTTCCTGCAGTCCCAGAGTGAACCCCTACAATCATCACAGTGGAGGGCCCCAAACCTGAGATTATTTCACAGCCACAAGTCTCACCTGCCAAGCAGAGTGGCACCCCTTGTCAGGAAAGATGTAAAAGAGAAAGAAATCCTCAACATTGATTAAATATTTAGCCTTGGATGGGACAATTTCAAATTTATTATTCTGCGGATTTCTATATAGTAATTGTATTATACAGTATACTGTATATAACCATATAACCATATAACAATCACAGCACGGAAACAGGCCATTCTGGCCCTCCTAGTCCGTGCCGAACTCTTAATCTCATCTAGTCCCACCTACCCGCACTCAGCCCATAACCCTCCACTCCTTTCCTGTCCATATACCTATCCAATTTTACCTTAAATGACACAACTGAACTGGCCTCTACTACTTCTACAGGAAGCTCATTCCACACAGCTATCACTCTCTGAGTAAAGAAATACCCCCTCGTGTTTCCCTTAAACTTTTGCCCCCTAACTCTCAAATCATGTCCTGATTTGCAAGACATTGTATATGCAAGATGACTAGAGAGCAATATGTTGCATATTTGAGTTGAGTTGCATTCTGTATCAAGTTGGAGTTTACTGATGTAGGGAGGAGTGTTGTGTATTTAATATTTGAGTAGTATTGTAAATATATTGTTTGATAAAGCACTCTTTGATGGCTTGCATAATTCATTATGGGTTATACAGTATGTAAGACATAGGAGGATGGCTACCATGTCATTTATGAGGTCCTCACTTAAGAAAAACTAAATAGACATATTCATTGCGGCTCCTGTGCTTCTTTTTCAATTAGTTTCTAAAGTTACAAAACTTAATGAGAACCAGATTTTTCATTGCTCAAGGTCTGTGTCATGTGACCTCAGACAATAGTCTGAACATTGAGGAATAGTCTGTGCACTATTCCACCCACAGTCTTGTAGAACAGAGCAGGTTTTTTTCATAATGATCCACACCACTGACAAAAAACATTAACAGCTATTGAGGTCCTTGACTCCACAGATATCAAAGCCATTTCCATGGTGTTGTTTGCATTCCAGTTATAAGGAGAGGCTATGCCTAAAAATGCAGTCTATGTATAGAAAGGTTAGACTATAGGAAGTCTAACCCTACATCAGAGATAGTCAACACATAGATTCAAGGTCAGCAGTAATGATCTAGAGCAGAAAAAGAATGTGCAGGACGCAGGTCATTCAGCTCAGATGTGTTGTACTGGTATTTAAGATACATAGGTTTCTTTTCCCAGCTTCCTACTCCTCTCCCCCGTGCTTTCATTCTGAATGGTTTTGTCCTTTGGTAACACGTTCCACCTCCAATCAGGAAATGCTCAAACGACGCTGCAGGTCAGGCAGCTTCTGTGAAAAGCAAAACAGAATGGCTCAAGTCTTCATCAGAGTATTCTTTGACCTGAAATATCAACATTGGTACTTCCCATAACATGAAGGTGCATTCAAATGCAAAGGCCTCTTCTGTTTTTAAAATACATTTTTTTATGATCATAAAACTATACTGGACTCCAAAAGCAATGAATACAGAAAACTACCACATCAGTGATCTGTTTGGTGCTCGCAGATGCCGGCCGCAGTACCAAAAGAGCTGGCGTGACTTGGAGAAGGAGAGGCCGGGGGACGGCCGGGAGAAGGAGAGGCCGGTGGACGGCTGGGAGAAGGAGAAGCTGGTTACGGCTGGACGGCTGGGAGAAGGAGAAGCTGGTTATTGCCAGAAGAAATCAAAACCAGTGGACGGGCTGAAGCAGGTTGGAAGGAGCTGACCTGGGTGCAGACCGTGCAGTTGGCTGCTACTTGAAGACATCGGAGTTGGTGCACCAAGGCAGCATGCAGAGTGACAGCTAGAATGTTTCTTCTGCCATTGCAAGGCCCTTGATAATGTGAGATGCTGCATGTCTGTTTCCCTTGTTTGGTGGTGAGACAGGTGACGAGGCAGCAGGGTGACCTCGGTTGTAATAAGGACAAGGCCTCCAGCAGGCTAGCCTGCTGCTGTAGTCCAGGTGAGACGATGCTGGAGGTAGTGTAATGTGGAGACCCTACTCAGTAGGGAGGTGGTCTCTCCTGTCAGTGCTGCCCTCCAGTGGTCAACAGATTGAAGGACAGGCTGGACTACCAGGAGCTGTAGCATCAATTTGCATCTCACTCGGGGCTTGGACTATACACATGTTACCTTGCATAACTATGTGTATGTTTTTTTTCTCTCTCACTGTTTTGAATATATGTAAAGCACCTTGGCCCCAGAACGCTGTCTCATTCGGCTTTATCCATGTGTGGTTTGAATGTTAATTAAACCTGATTTGATTAATTTGAACTGTATGTCTTTCCACAGACTTACTGACCATTCCCAGCACATTCTGGTTTTATTTCAGATTTATTTTCATCTGCATTCCAACTACTCTCTGAATTCCTTTCATACCACCTGCTGAATTTATGATATCCTTGTGTTTGTGGCCTGTAATTTTGTTCTTTTCAAGGTGGAAACATTTTCTGTGTTTCCTTTTCCAAAGGCTTTCATACTTGAAGCCCTTTATCCTCTCTTCCTCCAGTGCTCTCCACTCTTGAGAAGCATGCTGCAAAGTAAATAATTCCACTGAAGCAATCCACAAGGCAGCAAATCATAGTCCACGTAATGTGATAAAACTATCAGAAATGGATTTAAAAACTCACAAACTGCATTATAAAGTATGTATTACAAATAAGTTTTCTTAAGAGAAAGAAATTTTATAACAGGCTCTGTGCTTACCAAGCAATTCTGCTATGAACCTTGCTCTGTACTGTTTCAATTTAATCTGTGGAACTATGATAATGAAGTGTCTGCACTGAAAAAGAGCTGATATTTGTCTTTCCCCTTGGAGGGTTTGGTACAGCACTGAATTGTTTGCTGTGCTGCACAGAGATATTTAATTATTGCTTCAGTCCCTTAAATGTAGAGGCAAGTAATGAATCCACATGTACACAAATTAAGGTTTATCCTGGCCCTTGGTTGCTGACTCGATGAATCCGTACATGGCTGCACAGAAGAATTTCAGTGCACCACGACATTCATTGCCAGGTAAACTTTCAGTGAATGAAGTGTAGGAACCTTATGGTTAACTTAATAGAATGCCCTCATTAGGCCTGGGTCATTAAATCAGAGACATCTGGTCAAAACAATAACACAGGGAGATCTCAATGCAAATAATTAGAAAAATCTGGAAGCCAGTGGCCACATTATTAGGTACACCTGTGTACCTGCTCAGAGAAACACAGAAAAACAACAGCACAATACAGGCCCTTCGGCCCACAATGCTGTGCTGAATGTGTACTTACTTGAGAAATTACCTAGAGTTAACCATAGCCCTCCATTTTTCTAAGCTCCATGTACCTGTCCAGGAGTCTCTTAAAAGACCCTATCGTTTCCATCTCCACCACCATCACTGAAAACCTATTCCACACTCTCACCACTCTCTGGGTAAAAAACTTACCCCTGCCATCTCCTCTGTACCAACTTCCGAGTGCCTTAAAACTGCGTTCTCTCGTGTTAGCCATTTCAGCCCTGGGAAAAAGCCTCTGACTATCCACATGATCAATGCCTCTCATCATCTTATACACCTCTATCAGGTCACCTCTCATCCTCTGTCGCTCCAAGGAAAAAATGCCGAGTTCACTCAACCTTTTCTCATAAGGTATCTTCCTCAGTCCACTTCTGGTTGCCTCACTACTGGAAGAATGTGGAAACCATAGATATGGTGCAGAGGAGATTTACAAGGATGTTGTCTGGATTGGACAGCATGAAATCTGAATCCTTGCCCACTGCTGCAATCCCTCAGCCACACATTTATCCTCCACCTCACTCTATTCCTATACTCACTGTCACGTGGCACTGGCAGTAATCCCGAGATGACTACCTTTAAGGTCCTGCTTCTCAACTTCCTTCCTAACTCTCTGTAATCTGTTTTCAGAACCTCCTCCCTTTTCCTAACTATGTTGTTGGTACTAATATGTACCACGACCTCTGGCTGCTCTCCTTCGCACTTCAGGATATCGTGGACGTGATCAGAAACATCACCTGGGACCTGGCACCTGGGAGGCAAATCCCTTATGGTAAAGTTCTCTTGATGCCACTGATAGGCCAGGTACAATTGCACATTAATGCAAATATTTAATCAGCCAATTATGAGGTAGCAACTTGATGTATTAAAGCATGCAGACATGGTCAAGAGGTTCAGACCAAACATCAGAATGGGGAAGAAATGGGATCAAAGTGACTTTGAGAATGGAATGACTTCGGGAGCTTGACTGGGTGGTTTGAGTATTTCAGAAACTGCTGACACCCCTGGGATTTTCACACACAACAGAGTCTAGAGTTTTACGGAGAATGGTGTGAAAAACAAAAACATCCAGTGAGTGGCAGTTCTGTGGGTGAAAATGCCTCGTTAATGAGAGAGGCCAGACGAGAATGGCCGGACTGTCTCAAGCTGACAGGAAGGTGACAGTCACTCAAATAACCACACATTAGAACAATGGTGTGCAGAAGAGCATGCACAACATGTCAAACCTTGAAGTGGATGGGCTACAGCAAGCAGAAGACCATAACATACACGTCCTTTATTTAGTAAAGGACATACCTAATAAAGTGGCCACTGAGTGTATATTTTGATTAAGAAGTAGTCACAGTTTTCTTCTTAGTCAGACTCTCAGTGTCAAAAATGACTCGAAAGTCATCCAAGATTGAAGTTATTACCTCAACCATCAGGCTCTTGAACTAGAGGGGATAACTTCATTCAACTTCACTCGCTCCATCACTGAACTGGATACACACCTCCAGGTTCAGGTACAGTTATTACCCCTTAACCATCAGGTTCTTGAAATAAAGGAGATAGCTTCACTTAACTTCATTCACCCCATCACTGAACTTTGCCCACTACCTATGGATTCACTTTCAAAGACTCTTCATCTCATGTTCCCGACAGTTACTGCTTATTTATTTGTTAACATTATTTCTTTTTTACTCCTGAATTCACAGTTTGTTGTCTTTTGCACATCCATTGTTTGTCCGTCCTCATTAATTCTATTGTGGTTCTTAGATTTATTGAGTATGCCTGCAAGAAAACAAATCTCAGGATTGTATATGGTGACATATATGTATTTTGATAATAAATTTACTTTGAACTTTTGACTTTATTTCACCCCACCTTTATGGAATGAAAGATATTTGCTTGTGAATTCTTACTATTGCATTCTAGCTACCAAATGGAATGGACAGAGAAAGACCTTAAACTCAAGAGATCTTGTGATGCTGGGAACCAAGAGTAGCATACAGACAAATTATTGGAGGCAGCATCTATGGAGTCAGTAGTTGAGGAAGGCTTTGCTTTTTTCTGGTTCTGGGCTCCATTTGCCCTTCACCTCCCTATATGGTTCCCAGATTCCACCACTGATAGTCCTTTGTGCTTACTTCTCTCCATCAGCCATCTCCAAACTCACCTCCTGCTCTCTCGCTCCTTATGCCTCATTAATTTTCACTTTGTGTACCTCCAGTTATCATCCATCCACCATTGCCTCCCTACCCCATCTCCCTCCCCTCCCCATTGACCATTATCGTTCACGCCCACCACAATATAGATCATATTGAATACCTGCCTCATCACTCCTCCTGTCCTCATTATACTCATGGCCATGTCCCCTCTCAGCTCTTAGTCCAGATAGAGGTTTCAACCTGAAATGATAACAATTCCTTTCCTCCCCGGAGATGCTGCTTGACCAACAGATGGTTTGTTGCTGAAGGTCTTGGCCCAGAGGCAAAGAAGTCATAGATTTAGCGTACTCACTCTCCCGAAGCACGTTCTGACCACACACATGGGTATAGACTCCCAGTTTTGCTGGCACCCCACCTTTGTTATCCTGCCCTCTCCTGATCCTCTCTCTCCCTCAAACAACTATCTCTCTTCTCTTTCCCCAAATCTTCCCTCTTCTGCTTCACTCACCTCCTTCCCAATGCTTCTTGAACCCTTAAAGTCACCACTAACTGATAGGGCACTGGAGAGTGTTGAAGAACAGAGGGACTTAGGGACAGGGTGTTGAAGTCATTTGGCACTCTGGCCTTCATTGATCAGGACAATGAGTGTAAGAATTGGGAAATAATATTACAGGTTATTGATGAGACCAGACTTCGAGTACTGGTCACCCAGATTGACGAAGGACATCATTAAACTGGAAAGGGCACCAAAAAGCTCCCTCAGCATTTTACTGGGACTGGAGGGCCTGAGTTATAAGGAGAAATAAGATGGCCTGGGATTGTTACTCCTGGAGTGAAGGAAGCTGAGGGATAACCTCATAGAGGTATATAAGTCATGATGTGCATAGATGAGGTGGATGGCCACTGTCTTTGTCCCAAGGTAGGAGAGCCTAAAACAAGAAGGTATAAGAGGGAAGAGATTTAAAAGGGTCTGGAGGGGAACGTAGCTTGGTCAGCACAGCTGAGGTGGGCCAGAGGACCTGTTTCCCTACTCTCTGTCTCTGACTCTGTACCACCACCTTAACCTGCCCTTGGTGTCCAGTTGTACATACAACAGTACAGCATTGTGCTGGCCCTTCAGTCCACAATGTTGTACTAACCTCTATAACCCTTCCCTCCCACTTACCTCATAACCTCCATTTTTCCTTCATCAATATGCCTAAGAGTTTCTTAAATGTCACTAATGTGTCTGCCTCAGCCACCACTGTGAGTGATAGAGCATTCAAGACACTTACCACTCTCTCCTTCCTCCACTCACCTTAAAAGGATGTCCTCTGGTATTAGCCAATGTCACTCTGAGGATGTCTACTCTAACTGTACCTCTTATCCTCTTATACACTTCTATCAAGTGGCCTTTTATCTTCCTTTGCTTTAAAGAGAAAAGCACTAGCACATTCAACCTTCCCACATAAGACATGATCTCTAATCCACACAGCATCCCGGTAAATCTCCTCTGCACTTTGCTGAAGCTTCCACATCATTCCTATAATGAGGCAACTCTCACTGAACACAATGCCCCAAATGGGGTATAACCAATTCTGTAGAGTTGCAGTATTACCTCGTGGCTCTTGAACTCAATCTCCCAACTAACCATATGCCTTCTTAACCATTCTATTGGTTTGCATAGCAACTTTGAAGCATCTATGGAGGTGTATCCTAACATCCCTCTGTCCTTCCACACAGCTAATAATCCTGATATTAACACTCCAAACTTCCAAAGTGTATCACCTCACACTTTTCTGGATTGAACTCCATCTGCTACTTCTCAGCCCAGCTCTGCATCTTGTTCCATGTCCTGTTGTAACCTATGTCAACTGTGTACACTATCCACAACCGGAAAACTTGATAAACCATCCTTCAACTTTCTCATCCAAGTCATTGATAAGAATCACAGAGAGCAGGTGTCCCAGAATGGATCCCCATAAAATGCCACAAGTTATGGATCTCCAGGCAGGATTCTCTCCATCTACCACCACCCTCTGCCTTCTGTGGGGAAGCCGGTTCTGAATTCAAGCAGCCAAGTTTCCCTGGATCTCATTCCTCCTGGCTTTTTGACTGAGCTTACCTTGGGAAACATTGTCAAATGCCTTATTGAAATCCAGATGCAAAACATCCAATACTCTACCCTTATCAAAGCAAACCACCATCCTTTGTCTCATCACATCCACTCACCACTCCTTCTTCAGGACAGCTCTCCCAGTATTAATTATCTCCAGCTCCCAGTTCCATCTGCTGCACACCTGAAAACCTGTAGCATTGTTTAAAACTCTCAGACCTTCTCCAGTTAAACTCAGGAGAATCTCCATCCATCCACGGCAATGCAGAGCAGCATTAGAATGATATTCATTAACTTACTATCTAAATGCCCTACAGACAAAGAGCAATAAGAACCACAAAATTACTGAGTTGTTGTAAAACAATCTGGATCATTAACGCTCTTCAGGGAAGGAAACTCCACTCATCCTTATCAGGACTAGTTTGAAGAATAGACAATGCAAACTTACTAATATAGGAAGTAGGAGCAGAAATAGGTCATTTGTCCCCTCAAGCCATTCAAGAAGATCTGAAACATAGACAATGGGGTTTTGAGTAAGCCATCCAGCCTTTTAGGGTCTTCTCCATCATTGAAAATGATCATGGCAAGTCCTTCACCTGTGCCATAAGGAATCATAGACATTTGTAAATGCAGCCCAATCCACAAACAAATTAGTCTCCCCTTCATTAACTTTGTCTACACAAGCAGCCAGTATAATCAAGGACTCCTCCCACCCCATTCATCTCCTCCGCACACTCACTTCGGGCAGAACATAAAAAAACTCGAGAACAAGCACCACTGGGCTAAAGGGCAGTCTCGGTCCTCTTTTTCTTCTGTATGATAAACATGAACTTCTGATCTCTCAGTCTACCTCTTCTTGGCCCTTGTACCTTAATTGTCTCTCTCCACTACACTTTCCAGTGGCTTTGCCAACCACTACGCTTTGCATTCTGTGATTTTTTTTGTACCATCTCAATGAGCTTATGCACGTGGTGAATTGTCTGGACAGCATACAAAGCAAAAGCTTTTCACTATATCTTCAGAATCAGGTTTATTATCACCGACATTCTGTATGATGTGAAATTTGTTGTTCTGTAGCACTAGTACAGTGCAATATATAAACTATTACTATCAGTTACAATAAGAAATACATAATAAATGAATAGGTAGATAGATAGATAGATAGATAGATAGATAGATAGATGGATAGAACGAAATAGTTTTTATGGGTCCATGGATGGCAGAGAAGAAGATGGTGTTCCTAAAATGTCGAGTGTGGGTCTCTGGGCTCCTGTACCTCCTCCCTGATAGTGTTAATGAGAAGATGGTGCATCCTGGGTGGTGGGTTTAATGATGGACACCACATTCCTGAGGCATCGCCTTTTGAAGGTGTTCTTGAATGGTCCAGTAATAAGCCAGTAATCCCTCCCCCCATGACCTTTGATCCTTTTAGAATTATATTCATAGCCTCATGAAAACCATTGTCAATAGCAGGAAGTCAGTCACTGGTACATTCATAGGTCACACCTGACAAAGGCCATTTAGTTCTACTCTCTGGTTCCTTTTTGTCAGACAAACCTCCCACCTTATTTCATTGTATTTAGAGATACAGCACAGTAACAAGCTCTTCTGGCCGAATAGACTGCACAGCCCGGTTACACCCATGAGAACAATTAGCCTACTAACCCGTACATCTTTGGAAAGGGGGAATGAAATGTGAGCACCCACTGAAAACTCACACAGGTACAGGGGGAACATAAATAGCAGCAGACTTAAACCCAGATTGTTGGCATTATAATAGCATTGTACTAACCTCTACATTAACAGCACCCCAGCACCGTTTTCTCGAGCTGTTCCCTGAATTCCTGTAATATTCCGAAATCTATGGATCTCTCTTTAGAATACAATCAATAATATTGAGTTTTATTCATGATTTTGTAGAAGATGTTGGTGTGGGTACCGCTTGACAGGTAATGTAAAATCTAATTTATTGCTGTGCTTTGCACTGTGGTGCTCTCTGGTGAATATTAACTACCACCAGCATCCTGCCACATAAAGACAATCATAAGAAAAGCAAGTCAGGAATGACCCCAACCTTCAGAATATAGTTCATCTCATGACCCTTCATTAACCCCTCGATAATCCATAAAACACAGTCCTAGAGAATGGTAGACTCCTTCCAGTAACTTTTCCCCTCCCACATCCCTCTTCTTCTATTCCCCACTCTAGCCTGTTGGCCAGAAGGAACTACAATCTACAAGTTAGTGGATTCGGATAAATCAAGGATAGGGGAAGAAGACAGACAATTGCCTTTGTTTTCCCCCATCTTGTGGACTCTGAACCGATTCTTGCTCTGGGATAATCTAATCAGAGCAACTGAATATGGACACAAGGAGCTTCAGATAAACCTGAGACCATTCTCGGACGAGTAGCTATTCATTATGTGAAGTACCCGACCTACCAAAGAAGCAATCTGTAATCTCATTAGATTCAGTGTCTAGGTCATCTAGTTTAATTGGTTTGGATGAGTCAGAGTTGAAAGGAACAAATACACAAGGCTGTGGGGCAGAAGCATAAATCAGCGTTGGTTGTAGCCCTGGATGAGAGTTATTAAGAAGATGACCCAGGTAGGTCAGGAGACCTTGAGCCAATGGGATGAAGACCGATCAGCTCAACTGCTGAGGAACACTATAATAGTCAGGAGCCCTAAATATGTTGGGACAATAACTCACCAGCAACCAGAGAGCAGGCGAATCAGGAGGGCCCCACGGAGATGTAAAGATCGGGACCACAAGGAATGCCTGGCCAGTATAGACTCCTTTCCCAGGTAATATATTTTCTCTTCTCATGGAGAGCCAGAGATTTTAATGGGTGTGCACACAGGTTGTAGTTTGCAAATCCATGGGCGTTTTAGTTGAGACAATAAATACAGAGTCGATAAATACAGATTCTCCTTGTGCCTCACTGATCATTATTACAAGGGGTAGATTCCTGTAACAAGCCTCTAACCTCTTCTCACCTGTCTATCACCTCCCCCGGTGCCCCTCCTGCTTTCCTTTCTTCTATGGTCCACTGTCCCCTCCTACCAGATTCCTTCCTCTCCAGCTCTTTTACTTTTCTCACCCACCTGCCTCTATCACCTTCTCGCTATCCTCTTTTCCTTGCCCTACCTTTTTATTCTGGTGTCTTCCCCCTTCCTTTCCAGTCCTGAGGAAGGTTGACTGTTTATTCTTTTCCAAATATGCTGCTTGACCTGCTGAGTTCCTCCATCATTTTGTGTGTTGCTCTCGATTTCCAGCATCTGCAAAATCTGTGCGTATTGTGAAATATGTTGCTTTGTGGCAGGAGCTAAGTGCAAGGTATAAAAATTACCCTAAGTTACAACAATAAATAAAAATTAAAAGTGCAAAAAAAAGGAATGATGAGGTACAGTTCAAGGATTCACAGACTGTTCGGAAATTTGATAGCAGAAGAGAAGAAACTGTTCCTAAAATGTTGAGTGTGGGTCTTCAGGCTCCTGTACCTCCTCATTGATGGTAATAATGAGAAGAAGGCATGTCCCACATGGTGAGGGTCCTTCATGAGGCACAGCCTTTTGAAGATGTCCCTGATGGTGGGGAGTATCTACACAGAACGCTAGCGCAGGAAAGCAGCATCCATCATCAAGGACACCCACCACCCAGGTCACACTTTCCTCTCTTTGCTGACATCAGGAAGAAGGTACTGAAGCCTCAGCACTCACACCACAAAGTTCAGGAACAGTATTGCTCCTCAATCATCAGGCTCTTGAACCTGTGGAATAATTTCACTTTGGTATACCTTTTCCACTCTCCTGGCTTGACCTATCATCTTCTAGCTTGTCCTCCTTCCCCTCCCACACCTATTTTTTATTCTGGCCTCTTCCCCCTTCCTTTCTAGTCCTGAAGAAAGGTCTCGGCCCAAAACATTGACTGTTTATTAATTTCCATGGATGCAGCCTGATCTGCTGAGTTCCTTCAGCATTTTGCGTGTGTTACTTTCAACGGTAGATTATTTACTTAACTGGAAGAAGGCAGCTCCTTTAGCCTTTAGCGACCCCAGCATCATATGAAAAAAATAGGGTCCTAGACTGCCTCCACTTCCACAACATTTGTTATGACTGCCTGCAACATGCACTGCAGCAACTTGTCCAGGGCTGTTCAGCAGCATCTCCCAAACCCTGTGACTTCAATCATCAGGTGTAAGAATAGCCTTGGAAGGGAAATCCAATACCATCAAGTCATGGGCCCATCCAGGCTTGGCTATAAACTCTGTGGCCACTTTGTTAGGTACACTGTACACCTGCATGTTAATGCAAATATCTAATCAGCCAATCATGTGGTAACAACTCAATACATAAAAGCATGCGGACATGGTCAAGAGGTTCAGTTGTTGTTCACATCAAACAGGGGCAGAAATGTGATCTAAGTGATTTTGACCCTGCTGACCTCCTGGGATTTTCACCACAACAGTCTCCACAGTTTACAGAGAATGATACAAAAACAAAAAGAATCCAGTAAGTGGCAACTCTGTGCGTGAAATGTTGTTAATGAGGGAGGTCAAAGAGGAACGGCCAGACTGGTTGAAGCTGACAAGAAGGTGACAATAACCACAGGTTACAACAATGGTGTGCAAAAGAGCATCTCTGAATGCACAATATGCTGAACCTTGAAATGGATGGGCCACCGCAGCAGAAGACCATGAACATACACTCAGTGGCCACTTTAGTAGGTACAAGAGTTGAGCTGACCACTGAGTGTATCTGACCTTTCTACATTCACCACAGCATCCAATTCCTGGAATGCATTGACTTCAAACAGCACAGCACAGGACAGGAGCAGGACTGCAGCCCACAATGCCTGTGCTGAACACGTGGTAAGTCTCTCCTGTCTGTGCACGATCCATATCCTTCCTTCCTCTGCATATTCAGAGTCATACAATATGGAAACAAGCCCCTCAGACCAACTCAATCATGCCACCAATGTTACCCAATAAAATGGTGCCATTTTCCTGCATTAGATTCAACTACATTAAATTGTAATTTCTTCACTTGCCACACGTACATCAAACCATACAATGAAATGCATCATTTGCATCAAATCTAATCAGTGAGGATTGTGCTGGGGAAGAACTCAATTGCCAGCACACCTTCAGCATCAACATAGCATGCTCAGAACTTTCTAACCCTAAACGTACATCTTTGGAATGTGGAGGAAACCACACAACTCAGGGGAAACCCACGTGGTCATTGGTAGAATGTACAAATTCCTTACACAGAGTAGTGGGATTCAAACCCTGATCAGTGAAAGCAATTGCACTAACTCCTATGCTACCATGCCACATTCCTCTAAACCCTTTCTATCCACTTACTTCCAAATGCCCTTTATTATACCAGCCACTATCACTTTCTTTGTCAGCTAATTCTACCTTTGCACCACTCTCTGCATTAAGTTGCCCCTCAGTCTGTTTCCTTGCACCTAGAACTTATGCCCCTATTTTTAGTTCCCCTTTCCTAGAAAAAAATATTATGTGTGTTCACCCTATCATGATTTTCCACATCTCTGTAGTGTCACCCCATTCCAAGGGAACAAGCTCCTAGCCCACCTAACCTCAGGCCCTTGAGGAAATCAGATATATAAAGGGTAAAAGTTAGGCGAGAGTAGGTACTGGACCACTGGAAAATGATGCCTGATAGGTAGTGATGAGGGACAAGGAAATGCCAGACAAACTGTATAAATATTTTGCATCAGTCTTCACTGTGGAAGTCACTAGCAGTATGTTGGAAGTTCGAGAGTGTTGGGGGCAGAAGTGAGTGCCGTGGCTATTATGAGGAAGAAGGCGCTTGGGACACTGAAAAATTTGAAAGTAAATAAGTTCCCTGGACTAGAGGGACTACACTCCAGGGCTCTAAAAGAGTTAGCTGAAGAGATTGTGGAGGTAATGATCTTACAAGAATCAATAGATTCTGGCATGGTTCTGGAGGACTGGAAAATTGCAAATATCACTCTTCAAGAAGAAAAAGGCAAAAGAAAGAAAATTATCGGCCAATTAGCTGGACCTGAATGGTTGGGAAGATGTTGGAGTCAATTGCTAAGCATGCAGTCTCAGGGTACCCAGAGGCACATGATAAAATAAACTAAAGTCAATATGGTTGCCTTAAGGGAAAATCTGTTGGAATTCTTTGAAGAAATAACAAGCAGAATAGACAAATGAGAATAGGAAAGATACCAGCACAGATAGAGCACTGGCTGATTGGCAGGAGGCAAAGAGAAGGTATAGAAGCAGCTTTTTTTGATCGGCTGCCAGTGACTAGTGGTGTTCTGCAGGGGTCAGTGTTGGGACCGCTTCTTTTTATATCATATGTCAATGATTTGAATTACAGAATTGATGGCTTTGTGGCCAGGTCTGCAGATGATACCAAGAGAGGCGGAGGGGCAGGTTCTGTTCAGGAAGCAGGAAGACTGCAGAAGGGGTTAGCCAGATTAGACGAATGAGCAAAGAAGTGGCAGGTGGGATACAGTGTTGGGAAGTGCATACTCATCACTTTGAGATACAGTGTTGGGGAGTGGATACTCGTGCACTTTGGGATACAGTGTTGGGAAGTGCATCCTCGTGCACTTTGGGATACAGTGTTGGGGAGTGCATCCTCGTGCACTTTGGGATACAGTGTTGGGGAGTGGATACTCGTGCACCTTGGGATACAGTGTTCGGAAGTGCATCCTCGTGCACTTTGGGATACAGTGTTGGGAAGTGTATACTCATCACTTTGAGATACAGTGTTGGGAACTGCATCCTCGTGCACTTTGGGATACAGTGTTGGGAAGTGCATCTTCGTGCACTTTGGGATACAGTGTTGGGAAGTGCATCCTCGTGCACTTTGGGGTACAGTGTTGGGAAGTGCATCCTCGTGCACTTTGGGATACAGTGTTGGGAAGTGGATACTCGTGCACTTTGGGATACAGTGTTGGGAAGTGCATCCTCGTGCACTTTGGGATACAGTGTTGGGAAGTGGATACTCGTGCACTTTGGAATACAGTGTTGGGAAGTGCATCCTCGTGCACTTTGGGATACAGTGTTCGGAAGTGCATCCTCGTGCACTTTGGGGTACAGTGTTGGGAACTGCATCCTCGTGCACTTTGGGATACAGTGTTGGGAAGTGGATACTCGTGCACTTTGGGATACAGTGTTGGGAAATGCATCCTCGTGCACTTTGGGGTACAGTGTTGGGAAGTGCATACTTGTGCACTTTGGTAGCATAGACTATTTTCAAAGTGGGGAGAAAATTCAAAAGTCTGAAGTGCAAAGGGACTTGGGAGTCCTTGTGCAGGATTCCCTACAAGTGAGTTTGAAGGCTGAATTGGTGGTGAGGAAGGCAAGTGGAATGTTAGCATTCATTCTGGGAGGTCTAAAATATAGAAGCAAAGATATAAAGCTGAGGCTTATATCCAAGTGAGGCCTCACTTAGAGTACTGTGAGCAGGTTTGGGCCTCTTATCTAAGAAAGGATGTGCTGACATTGGAATGGGTTCAGAAGATTTTCACGGAGAATGATGTTGATAATAAAAAGCTTATTGTATGAGGAGTGATTGATAGCTTTGGGCCTGTACTCATTGGAATTCAGAAGAATGAAGAGCCTATCTCATTGAATGTTGAAAGGCCTTGTAAGAGTGGATGTGGAGAGAATGTTTCCTAGGTGGAGGAGTCTTGGACTAGAGGGCACAGCCTCAAAATAGAGGGA
Source organism: Hemitrygon akajei (assembly GCF_048418815.1). Lineage (NCBI taxonomy): Eukaryota > Metazoa > Chordata > Chondrichthyes > Myliobatiformes > Dasyatidae > Hemitrygon > Hemitrygon akajei. Next base: position 107,184,639 of record NC_133133.1, on the reverse strand, counting down.
TGTCTATTTAAAACAGAGATTATGAGAAATTTCTTCAGCCTGAGGTGGTGTATCTGTGGAATTTATTGCCATGGGTAGTTGTGGAGGCCAGGTCATTGGTTGTTTTTAAGGCAGAGGGTGTTAGATTCCTGATTAGTCAGGTTGTGAAAGGTTACGCGGAGAAGCAGAGAAATTGGGCTGAGAGGGAATATGGATCAGCCATGATCAAATAGTACAGCAGACTCAATGGGCCGAATGGCCTAATTCTGCTCCTATGTCTTATGGTCTAACTTCTGTGTGAAAATGTTGCTCCTCTGGTCCCTTTCACTATAAACCTATGATCTTGAATTCATGATCTTACACCCATATCTGTAAGAGAAACTGTGCATGGCTGAGGCTAGTAAGCTGGTGGAGCTGGAGATAGGGGCCTCATTTCAGTGATGGTATTGTATAACTGTGCAGAGATGGGAAGCAGGAAGGTCCAGGGAAGTTGTATGTCTGAAGAGATAAGTATGGCCTGATGGAGGAGTTTAGGTGGAGCCTTGGGTTTTTACTGCCTGAGGGTTTTCCCAAAGTGCTTTCATGCATGCCAGTGAGTATGTCTGAAATGAAGTCAGCTGAACTGCAGGAGAAGTGTCTGAGGCATGGAGGCAGCGAAGAAGATGATTGATGAATGAGATGTCACAAATGATGGAGGCTCCACGAGTGCAGTTCAATGGTCAGGGTTGTAGGCTGCAATGGCAGTAGAGTCAAGTGGTATTAGAGAAGTTAAAATAGGCGGCTTTTGTTCACATATGTGGTTCAAAAACAAAATTAGAGAATGATATCACAGCCAGATTGGGAAAAGTTTAATTTTATCTTAAAGAAAAGGATGGACAAACAAGCCAGGGAAAGGCTTACGAAACGAAACCAAGAACTTTAGCCCTGTGTTCTTGTTAGGGTGAAGGGCAAACATACCATGTTCAGGGAACCCTGGTAGATGAGAGATATCAAGGCTCTAGTAAAGAAAATAAAGAAGTCTTTATCACATTTAGACAACCAGCTACGAACGAAATGCCTATTGAATATAAAATGTTTAAGACCAGGCTTAAGAAGGAATCCTGGATGGCAAAAAGAGGGCATGAGATGAATTTGACAGGCAGCATTAAAGATAACCTCAAGAGGTTCTTCAGCGAAAGGGAGACTTGGTTTTCTTAACATCATCCAGGCTACTGAAATGTGGATGTGGAGCTGATATTTTTATTGGATACTTTTTCATCAGTGTGTACTCAGGAGAATATCCTGGATGCCAAAGCAGTAAGGGTAATAAGTAGTGAGGCCTTGGATCATATGCATATTGCAAGGAAGGAGCTTTAAAGTGCATTAAGGTAGGCAAAACCAGATGCATCCCTGGTCCTTATGGGAGGTTAAGGAGGAAGTTGTGGAGGCTCTTGTAGGGATATTTGTTCTGTTGTTAGGCCCTGGTGAAGTTCCAGAAGACTGGAGGATAGCTAATGTTGTTCCATTGTTGAAGAAGGGGAGCAAGGACAGGCCAGTGTGCCAGGCCCCAGTTATCGAAATGTTACTGGAGGGAATTCTGAGGGACAAGATCTATTGTCGTTTGGATAGTGAAGCCTGACCTGAAGCGTAGGAGGGCATGTCCAATGCATCTTTTGGAGTGTTTTGAAGAGGTAATTAAGGAAATAGATGAAAGTAGGGCACTGGATATTGTCAATATGGACTTCAGTAAGGCCTTTGAGAAGGTCCCGCATGGCAGGCTGATTTGCAATTCTAGCTAGCATTCAATTCATGGAGAGTTAGCGAGGTGGATTCAAAATTGGCTCAGTGATAGGAAGAAGAGGGTGATGATTGAAGGTTGATTCTCCAACTGGAGGCCTGTGACTACTAGGATGCCGCAGGGGTTAGTGTTGGGACCTGATATTCATTATGATGATGATAAATGGCAAATGACTTCAACTTTGCTAAGTGTTAGGTGATACAATATGGCCAGTCAGACTAGGATAGGATTTGCACAATGGCAGGGTGCTGCCTAGTATTGTGGAACAGAGGAACAAGTCTACAGTTCACTGAAAGCCGCTCTGAAGAAAGGGTTTAATATGCTGGCCTTCATCAGTCAGAGCATCAGAATCAGGTTCATTATTTCTGGCATGTGTCATGAAATTGTTAACTTACCAGCAGCAGTTGAATGCAATACATAATATAGAAGAAAAAAATAATGATAATAAATAAGTAAATCAATTACAGTATACGTCCATTGAATAGATTAAAAATTATGCAAAACCAGAAATAATATATATTTAAAAAGTGAGGTAGTGTTTATGGGTTCAATGTCGATTTAGGAATCAGATGGCAGAGGGAAAGAAGCTGTTCCTGAATGGCTGAGTGTGTGCCTTCAGGCTTCTGTACCTCCTACTTGATGGTAACAGTGAGAAAAGGGCATGCCCTGGGTGCTCTGCAGCTTCTTTTGGTCCTGTGCAGTAGCCCTCCCATACCAGTGATGCAGCCTGTCAGAATGCTGCCTGTCGAGGTTAGGAGTAAAGACATTATGTCACAGTTTGACCATGCTCTATCTTTATTTTGGAGCACAGAAGAGGGAGGGGTGATCTCATAAAAGTTCAGAAAATCATGTGGGGTATGGAAAAGGTGGACAGTCAGAATCTTTCCTCAGGCTTGGGGAGTCCAAAAGTCAAGGGCAGAGATACAAGATAAGAGGAGAGAGATTACTGGAGTGCTGGGTGGGAACGCCTTTGCGAAAGGTGTAGTGAGTACCTGGGAGCAGCTGCCAGAGGAAGCGGACAATGCAGATACAATTCCAATGTTTCTGACTTTTGGGTAGATCCACCGAGAGGAGAGGCTTGGAGGTTGTGGGCTGCATGTGGCTAACTGGGACTAGCAGGAAAGATGCTGTGTTCAGCATGCACCAGTCGGGCTGAAGGGACTGTTTTTATGCTGTGTTAATCCATGGCTCTATACAATGAGGTCCTGACTAATTAGAAGATGTAGAGAGGCAATGGTGGAGCAGAACTTAGTTAAGCTCGTTAAAGAGTTCGGCTGGGTTTGATTTGTCTTCACGACTATCATATAGAAAATCCCGAAACACTGAACAGAGTCACAATAATTTTCTGGCACCATTAGAATTCCAGATCCCTGGGAATGAACAAGAATTATTTTATTTAAAATCTACAAATATGAACATTTTTGACTCTGCCAGTATTTATTGTCAGTCCCCCTTATAGGTGTGCATGAATGAGGGAGATGTGTGTGTGTGTGTGTGTGTGTGTGTGTGTGTGTGTGTGTGTGTGTGTGTGTGTGTGTGTGTGTGTGTGTGTGTGTGTGTGTGTGTGTGTGTGTGTGTGTGTGTGTGTGTGTGTGAGACTGTATGTGAGCATGTGTGTATCTGTGTGTGTGTGAATGTGTGTGTGTGAGAGAGAGAGCCTGTGTGTTTGTGTGTGTGTCTGTGTGTGAGAGTGTGTGTCTGTGTCTGTGTGTGAGTGAGTGTATGTGTGTGTGTGTGTGTGTGAGAAAGAGAGAGAGAGAGAACGTGTGTGTGTGTGTGTGTGAGAAAGAGCGAACGTGTGTGTGTATCTGTGAATATGTAAGAGAGGGATCAGCGCAAATGTGTGTGTACGTAAATTTGTGAGAGAAATGTGTGAGAGAGAGAGGGGGAGAGAGAGAGAGAAAGCATCCATCTATGTGAGTGAGCAAGAGAGGGAGAATACACAAATTTTGCTTGGTAAGCCCTTAATAATATAAAGGTGAACTTATTCAATTCTCTGCAGATTTTGTCCAAGTAAAAGCATTTTAAAATGCTGATCTTGTGAAGACCAGCATGTATTAAAATTCAATTGCTTAGAGAAGAACTAAGATCATACCTGCCCAGGTTTCTAATTGTGACCAGTTTTTGAGGGGCACACTGGGAATCTCTGGATTGCCCTTTAAATGGGTGGGTCTTTCACCTTACAGTTATCCTCTGTGCTCCCACAGATAATAATTATATTCACAGATTAAAATTATAATTCCCCTCCCAGCAACTATTCACACTGTCTGAGCAGGCAAGTTTCTTACTGCCAGTGGGTGTTCCTTTGCTTTCTTGTACAAAAGGTGAGAATGATGTTGGTTATGGTTGTGATTTAATAACCCTGAGACAAAGACTTGCATGCTCTGAGAGAAATGGGGAGCCTGATTTCAAAGTTCAAAGTAAATTTATTTAAAAGTACATATACTTAGAAGAATATTAGAATATTAGAAGAATGGGCTGAACGTTGGCAGATGGAGTTTAATGCTGAGAAGTGTGAGGTTCTACATTTTGGCAGGAATAATCCAAATAGAACATACAGGGTAAATGGTAGGGCATTGAGGAATGCAGTGGAACAGAGAGATCTAGGAATAACAGTGCATAGTTCCCTGAAGGTGGAGTCTCATGTAGATAGGGTGGTGAAGAAGGCTTTTGGAACACTGGCCTTTATAAATCAGAGCATTGAGTACAGAAGTTGGGATGTAATGTTAAAATTGTACAAGGCATTGGTAAGGCCAAATTTGGAATATTGTGTACAGTTCTGGTCACCGAATTATAGGAAAGATATCAATAAATTAGAGAGAGTGCAGAGACGATTTACTAGGATGTTACCTGGGTTTCAGCACTTAAGTTACAGAGAAAGGTTGAACAAGTTAGGTCTCTATTCATTGGAGCGTAGAAGGTTGAGGGGGGATTTGATCGAGGTATTTAAAATTTTGACAGGGATAGATAGAGTTGACGTGAATAGGCTGTTTCCATTGAGAGTAGGAGAGATTCAAATGAGCGGACATGATTTGAGAGTTAGGGGGCAAAAGTTTAAGGGAAACACGAGGGGGTATTTCTTTACTCAGAGAGTGATAGCTGTGTGGAATGAGCTTCCTGTAGAAGTAGTAGAGGCCAGTTCAGTTGTGTCATTTAAGGTAAAATTGGATAGGTATATGGACAGGAAAGGAGTGGAGGGTTATGGGCTGAGTGCGGGTAGGTGGGACTAAATGAGATTAAGAGTTCGGCACGGACTAGGAGGGCCGGAGTGGCCTGTTTCCGTGCTGTGATTGTTATATATGGTTATATATGTCACCATATACTATGCTGAGTCAAAATGGTTGTTGTGATGTGTCTAGTGTGGTAGTGTAGTGGGTAGTTCTTGTTGCTCTCACTTTCAGCTTCCACTGCTGGCTAGCGGTGTAAGTCTCTCTCTGCCAGTACACAGCCTCTCCAATAGCAAGCCTCATGTCGTGCCCCCTAGCTGGTGACATAGGGAAACTGAACTCCTTTTGGACTCGGTCTGAACTACAGAGCATGGGGGGAGGGTTTGGCCCCTGCATACATAGTAAACAGACCCACTGGTGTGTGGACATGCCCTGCTGCTCATGAACCAGATCCCCAGCTAAGGGTAAATAACCCCACTGTTTTGTGGGCAGCCTCAGAAGAGACGAAGGCTGCTGGAGTAAATCCGAACAGCAGATCCGGAGTGGAGCCCCTCAGGTGGCTGGATGTCACTGAACATCCTTCCAGCAGCTCCTACAGCCAAGCTGGTGCCAAACATATTGCTTCATAAGCTTTCCTTAGGTCTACACCAGTGAGGCTGAGAGGGGGGCATCTTGATGACTGGGCATCTCAGGATCTCCATACCCTCCACTCAGGTTTCTGATGATGATCATCATCACCTGTTGTCCTTCAAGACAGATGGATGCCAACCACTATGCTGAAATTCATTTCCTGCAGGCATTCACAGTAAATAGAAAGAAACACAATAGAATCAATGAGGAAACACGTGACAGATGGACAAACAACCAGAGTGCAAAGGACAACAAACTGTGGAAATACAAAAAGAAAAGAAAATAATAATAATAATAATAAATAAATAAGCAATAAATATCAAGATATCGAGAACACAAGTTGTAAAGTCCTTATAAGTGAGTCCCTAGTTGGTGGGAACAGTTCAGTGATGGGGTGAGTGAAGTTATCTCCTCTGATTCAAGAGCCTGATGGTTGAAGGGTAATAACTGTTCCTGAACCTACTAGTGTGAAATTTGAGGCTCCTGTACCTTCTTCCAGATGGCAGGAGCATGAAGAGAGCATGTCCTGGGTGGTGGGGGTCCTTGATGATGGATGCTGCTTTCCTGCAGCAGTGTTCTTTGTACATGTGGTCAGTGGTGAAGAGAGCTTACCTGTGATGGACCTGGTCCATACAGCTGGTCACATACAACAGCACAGCTCAGGAGCAACCACAATGCTGTGACAGGCTATTTGCCTTAGTAATGAAATGCCTAACCAAACTAGTTTGTTCTACACACACAATGCCCATGTCCTTACAATTTCTGCACATTTATGTGTCTATCTAAGAGCTTCTTGAACGCCTCTATTGTATTTCCCTTCTCAATCACCCCAGGTAGCACAATCCAGGCATCAGGAAATGCCCAGAGATATTTGTGGATTTATGCAATATCCACAATGCACAAATGAGAGAGAACATGGCCACCAATGTTTCAGTCTGAACTGCTTTTTGAGGAGGCAGATGAGGGCTAGTCTATACTCATGACCTTCTACAGATTTGCAGTTGAGAGCATCCTAACTGTGGTAACTTCTACTTTACAAAAAGACCACTCGACAACTTGATGGCCCAAAGAGCATCTTTATCTGGGACGGCAAATGATATTTACAATACAGAGGCTTCCAGGTACCTTGTGTGGCGTGGGTGGAGGAACTGTATACAATGTATACTGGGAGTGAAAAGAGCGGAAGTAAAGACCCCGCCAACCCTGGATCCTGCCTCTTGCTACCAACAGCTTCCCGCTTAGTATTAACTTACCATTAATAATACTCACATTACAACACTTCTCTCACTTTAAAATCCAACATTCCACAAATATAGAAGAACTGGGAAATAAAAACAGTGGTATCATTAGCGACAGGTTACCAATACCAAAACACCTAAAAAAATGGCAAATTCAACATTCAATCTAACAACGAAAGAAACTATCCAATCAGAGATTCAGTCTGTCAGGAGGTTTGCGAGGGCACTGCGATCTATGCACTACCCCCGGTGACCCAGCAGGCACTGCTGGAGAGGATGTTTTGGGTGGATCTACTGTTGGGGACATGAGAGGGGTCTGTGTGTCTGTGTGAGAATGTCCATCCTCTTCAGGGGACTCTGCCCCCTCTGCCAGTGTATCTCCCTCTAGCAAAGTCACTGGTGGACATGCTTTCCTGGTATGCATTAAGTGGTCATTGCTTCTTAACTGTTTTGGACTACTGAGCTTCTTTGAAATCAGTGGCAAGTTATTCTCAGCATTATTGGGATAAACGACGTCTGCAGGTTTGCCACCTGGCTTGGAACGCACTGAAGAAAGAACTTAGGTTTTTGAACCATCTGACCGTGGTTCAGAATAGACCCAATTGCAAATTTTTCATAGAGTTCCTTGTTATAACTTGGAGCTATCTGGACTTCAACAGCAGGAAATCACAATGCGTTTTGGAAAACCTCTCGTGCTTGAACAAAGGTCTTGTCTGTTAAATCACAGTCATTGATTTTGATGATACATTCATTCTCCTGGAGCAGGTTCTCTTTTCTTGAACGGCTGTCCTCTTCAATACCATGAATATTCAGGCCAGGGAATCTTCCACTCAGCGCAGAGTTAAAAGGCACCACATGGATTCCCAGGGGGCCACTGCCTCCAGAAAATTCTACTTTCTTTATCAAATCACTTAGAGTGCTTTCTGAATGCTTGTCTGGTGGTCCTGGAGGCTCTGTTCTTACATTGTCTGTGGGTGTCCCATTTGCTACTGTTACAATTGGCTTCACATGCAGGTTCCTGTTAGCGGGATCATCAGGCTGAGATGCACCTTGCTGTAACTGGGCAGGTGGTACAAGAGCTGGGTCACTGCTTCGCCGTACTGGAAGTGGCGTGCTGGCTTTCAGTGCTGAGGGGGTACCTTCAATTGCTCCTGTAATAGGCTGAAGCTGCCCCTAAATGAGGTATGGGCTGCCCCATATAGGTCCTGAGTTGGTGCTTAGATGGTCTGATGGGAGGCAGGTTGGACCCCCATGTCCTCCTGTAGGTCTCTTCACTAATGACCGATGCAGTAGCCCCTGAATCAATCTCGAACTTAATGTCCTTTCCCCCGACAGTGACTGTGGCGTAATATGGTTCAGGTGGTCCCTCATCCGTTTCCACCCTAAACATGTTGTAGGCACACGCTGCCTCCTCGTCTGCTTCTCCTAGGTGGTGTGTGGCTGCCTGGGTCTGTTGAGCTTTCCCCTGCCCAGGCTTAACCTTACCCTTTATGCTCCTGCACTTTTTAACGAAATGTCCCTTCTTGCTACAAGCATGGCAGACAGTATCTTTGAATTTACAATCATTTGCATAGTGCGTTCCTCCACACCGAAGACATTCAACTCGCTTTGCCTGTTTACCAGTCTCCCTCCTGACTTGGAGCACTGCCGTCGACTACGACCCCCCATATCCTTTCTGTATATCCTTGGCATTATTAGCAGCCATCTCCGTGACTTGAGCAATCTCTAGGGCTGTCTTGAAAGTCAACGGTGGGGTTTCCCCCAACAAGCGGCGTTGTACAGCGTCATTATTAATGCCGCATACTAATCTGTCACGGAGCATGTCATCCAACACGGCTCAGAAATCGCAATGCTCTGATAGCTGCCGAACCTCGGTCACAAAACAGCCCACAGACTGACCTGGCTTCCGGACATGGCTGCAAAAATTGAACCATTGAACTATCACCGAAGGCTTCGGATTGTGGTGGTTCCCCACGAGCTTGACCAGTTCGTCGTATGGAATTTCTCCCGGTTTCCGCGGGGTAGCTAAGTTCCATATCAGCTTGTACATCCTTGCCCCACACATACTCAGGAGAATAGAGCGCTTTTTAGCCTCCTCAGTAATTCCATTAGCACAGAAAAAGTGGCCTATCCTTTCCTCGTACTCCGGCCACTCCTCGATTTGCTCGTCGAACACACCGACTGTTTTGAACGCAGCCATCTGAACACAAGGCTCCTCGCCCGCACGCCACTCCTGATTGAAAACGGGGCCGACCCATCCACAAATCCAGTTTACCTCATCGCCAAAAATATGTGGTAACTTCTACTTTATAAAAAGACCACTCGACAACTTGATGGCCAAAAGAGCATCTTTATCTGGGACGGCAAATGATATTTACAATACAGAGGCTTCCAGGTACCTCGTGTGGCATGGGTGGAGGAACTGTATACAATGCATACTGGGAGTGAAAAGAGTGGAAGTAAAGACTCCGCCAACCCCGGATCCTGCCTCTTGCTACCAGCAGCTTACCAATTAGTATTAACTTACTTTTAATAATGCTCACATTACAACACTAATGTACTGCTTTACCATGTGGTGCATAAACTGCACTGAGATGAGAGGAGGGCTGTTCGGCAGATAGTTAAGACTGCCCAGTGTATCACTGGCACCAGCATCAAGGTCATATACACAAGAAAAGGCCAGCAACCTCACAACGGTCCCACCCCCATCAGGGAAGAGGCTGGGTAGCATCCACGCCAGGTCCAGCAGACACGAAAACAGTTACTTTCCCCAAGCAGTCAGTCTGATCAACAACCCCCCACACACACCACTTCACCTAGTGCATGCAATCACATGGTGTTTATGTACATGCAATAAGGTTGTGTGCATAACAGCTACTTGTACATTCTGTTTTATACGATTGCTTTGATATTTATATTCAGTGTGGGTTTTTTAATGTTCTCTTATTGTGTTCTTTATGCTGCATAGGATCCAGAGCAACAACCATTTTGTTCGCCTTTACATTCCAGTACTGAAGAGTGACAATAAACAATCTTCAAACTTGAATTTTGATTGAACTAAATCCTATAACACAGTTCTGGCTTCCCACTTCAAAGTCAAATTCAAGTTTATTGTCATCTGCACAGGAGTAATGAAAAACTCACTTGCAGCCGCATCACGGGCACAGAGCATCCAAGACACAACATTCACAAGAGAAACATAAATTAAATATAAATAATACAAATTTATAAAAGAAAGAACACAATCAGAACAAAATGTCATTGTTATGTGCGGTAGTGCAAAGTGGTCGAAGTGTCGATCATGTTGCTATAATGAGGTAGTGCTTGTCTTTTAGGAACAGCCTCCTCCCCTCCACCATGGGGATCTCTCAATGGTCCACGAACCCATGAACACTACCTCACTCTTCCACTTTTGCACTCTGTATTTATAACCTATAGTAATTTTTATGTCTTGTGCTGTGTTTCTGCCACAAAACACCAGATTTCATGACATATGACAATGATAATTAAGCTGAGAGAACATACTAAAAGTAAAATCTTGGGTTTAAATAATGACCGAGTTTCAATGTGCTGTAAATGGAGATATCGCCTCTCCTGCTTGATTGGTTATTAAGTTTTGAGCACCATCTAGTGTTTCACCTTTAGGGGATTTAAATTAAAGATGTTCTGTCTCTCAGCTATTCAATGAAACATTTGAAGAAGGGTTCTTCCTCTTTCACTGGGCTTAGTTTTTGACTGACTGGGATTCTGCTCGTTGCCACTCATCACCTTGGTGCACGTTCCATGCTGATGTCTGTGATGGGAGTTGCTGATTATAAACTAGATCATTGGTAATAGAACAACAATGACTGGCAGGGACAGGAACACAAAGGTCAATTTTGACAAGATAAGTCAAGGGGAAGGTTTCCGAGCTGTTTGATTCAATGACTCTTGTACTTTTTTCCTCACTGCCTTGTACAATTTATGTATAAGTTATATCAGTGATAGAGTCACAGAGCATTGCAACACTGAACCAGACCCTTCAAACCTTCACATCCATGCCAAACTATTACTCTGCTTAGTCCAATCAACCAGCATCCGGACCATAGCCTTCCCTAACCCTTCCACCCATGCAAATATCCAAATTTCTCTTAAATGTTCAAACTGAGCCTTCATCCTCCACTTGGGGTGACAGCTTGTTCCATACTCTGACCAGCCTCTGAGTGAAGAAGTTACTCCTCATGTTCCCCTTAACATTTCCCTTTTCAGCCTTAGCCCATGACCTTTGGCTCTGTTCTCACCCAGCCTCAGTGGAAAGAGATTTTAATTGTTGCGCCTGTGATGCTGCCACAAGCAAGTTTGTCATTCTCTCTGCACCTCACCATAACTGTGCATGTGACAACACACTCAACTTGACCTCAGTCGCATTTGATGGACAAAATAACTGAAGAACGTTCAAATTACAACTAGCAATGACAGTTGTGGCTCTGTAGTTCTCAAAAGGAAGGCACCAGTCTGTCATCTCAACCCTCCTGCAATGACCAAACTACCAGCTTTCCTCCCAGGTGTGGGAGTTCATGTCTAGGATCCTCTAGCACAGTTTTGAGGGAAAAGTAACAGATTTTAGGTGAAAATTATAAACATCTCCTAGAGGAAAACAAGTAAGCTCACATAGAAGAGTAATTCCATAAGAATTTACCTCTATTGAACATCATTGCCAAGGCTGTTGTTTGAGTCCTTGTGTGCGCTAATTGATGAAAAATCAAGGATAATTGAGAACATTCTGCAATTCCAAGAAGCGCACGATTTTCTTATTTGGTTTTTTGTTCTTAAGACACAGGTCCTGCAATTTCTGAGCTTTCTGACCAGACAGGTACATACCCTTGGATAGTGCAGTCTACTCATGGTCCTGATGAAGGGTCTCGGCCCGAAACGTTGCTCCTTGACTTGCTGAGTTCTTTCAGCATTCTGTGTGTGTTACTCCACATTTCCAGCATCTGCAAAACCTCCTATCTTCATGTTTTGCTACTTAGCAGCCTATTTGTTTACAGTTCTTTTTGTCTAGTTCTTTTTGTAAAAATTTTAAATCAATTGCACTAATAGGGAGCTTTGTTTTTTGTCCTTAAAATGCAGTGGAGGTCATCGTTGGAGAGATGCATTGCATATATTGGTCTATAAGTACACTTCCTCATCTGCTTCTATCCCTACTCAAACTCCCAGAAAAATCATTTAAAATTCACTTCAGTTGCAGTATGTAATTGAATCTGATGTAAGAAAATCTCCCATCTAACCTCTCCCCTATTGTGCTCTCTGGCAGAACCAGGGTTACTCTGGTAGATTTTAAATTCTTGAGCTTAAGTGATAATTTCATAATAAAAGGCCTTTATAAATTTAACTGAATCCTTTAAAATCCTTTTGGGTCAGGGTAAAATTATCTTCATGAACAAAACAAATTGGATTTGGTGGAAATTAATAGCACAACTGGGAAATAATGGTTGTAATCTATGGTTATTTGTAAATGCCTTTCAGAGAGTGGGTAGGTATGATGGGGCAATTTTGGTTTTGAATGCTAATGTGAAATGGACAGTATTGATTCAGCCTCTCGTTATACATCTCTGCTGTTCACTCAGAGCCAAAATTATTCCCCCATGGCCTTTGTGTTCATCAGACAAGTATCTGATGAGTGCTTGGCTACAAACCATTTTCCATTTTCTGCCTCCACTAGCAGCTTCAAGCTTTTCCAGGTCAGGTGGAATAGCCTGAGTTAAATAGAGATGAAACCCACTCAGCGCGGTCTCAAGCTGTGAAGAGCACCTTTGCTGCATTGTGTGAGACCCACAGGGCCATTAGAAGAACATTTTACCCCATTATCCTCAGCCAGGTTTGAAGGCAGGTAGTAGAGGTTAAGGAGATGGATTCTGAGCCGCTCTCTATCACAATCACCATTTTTACATCTACAGTCATGTCACTTTTGTTAAATCATGATGCTTGCTGCTTCTTAGCAACCAACCTCACGGCGCAGAACACGTCTGTTTCTCAACTTGGTCTTAAAAGGAGGTCTCAATCTAAGAGAAGCTGAGCCCAAAACACCAGAAGTTCTCTGCCCATTGTGAATGGAAATTTCTGCTTACTACCCATTTCCAAAGTGACGATTACAAATTCAAAGGTTTGAAATACGTTTATTATCAACTCTAGAGTCATCTTCCTGCAGATAGACAGGAAACAAAGACACCATGAAACCTGTACAATGAAAACATCAAACAGCCAATGTGAAAAAATCAAATCATGCAAACAGCAAAAACGAGTGAGAAGTACACATTAAACATCAAACCAGAGAGTCGTGAGAGTCTAGGAATGTTCAATTCAGTTTAGCATTGTATTGTTTATTAATCGCAGGCCGCAGAGCCAGTCCTCCCTGATCAAAATAGCAATAAAAAATATTATTCATGTTGAAGTTCAAGTTTAATTGTTAATCAATCATATACATGCATATGGTTATACAAAACAGCATTCCAATGGGCCAAGGTGCAAAACACAGTACATCCAGTCACACACAGCACATATAGTTACGATAGCACATACAGCCACAAAATAATATTAGCACAAATATTATTATATGTTAAAAGTCTGTTGCGTCACTTCTTCCAAGCTCTGTGGCCAAAGAACTCGGGTCTCTGGGCACACAGTTAGCAGCCAGCTTGTTGCTTTCAATCTTCCATCTCCCTCGATGCATCAGGCCGTGGCAGCACAGCCTTGAATCCAGCCGCTTCCAGAGCCATGAAAATCCGGAACCCTGAAGGCATGCTAGTCTTCCAGACCACATCCTTGACATATCGAAAAGTGGCCAGTTGTGAGGTCCCGAGAGTGGGTCCCATTTCAGCAAAGGACTGAAGTCACCATGTAACTCCAGGTCAGGGTCTTCAAAAGAACCTTGAAAAGGAAAAAAAAGAGATATCAAAGATAGAAATAGAGCTGCTTCCGAAGACGCAAGCAAACAAGTCGCCATTAAGTGCCATTATCCTCCTAATCTCCCACTCTTTGCCCCCTGCCAATCAGTCACTGCAAGTTTCAAAAGTATATTTAATGTCAGAGAAATATATACAATATACATCCTGAAATTCTTTTTCTTTGTAACCATCCATGAAAACAGAGTGCCCTAAAGAATAAATGACAGTTAAATGTTAGAACCCTAAAGACCCCCCCCAGCTACCCCCCCCCCACGTGTAAGCAGCAGCAAAGCAATGATCCTCCCTCCCCCACCAGCAAGAAAAACATCAGCGCCCCCCCCCCCCCACCAAGCACTCAAGCATGCAGCAAAGAATTCCAACAGATTTTTCAGGCAAGATTTTCCTTTGAGGAAACCATGTTGACTATGGCCTACTTTATTATATGCCTCCAAGTACCCAAAAACCTCATCCTTAATAATCAACTCCAACTTCTTCCCAACCACTGAGGCCAGACTAACTGGCCAATAGTTTCATTTCTTCTGCCTCTCTCCCTTCTTGAGGAGTGGAGTCACATTTGCAATTTTCTAGTCTTCTGGGACCATTCTAGAATCTAGTGATTCTTGAAAGGTCATTACTAATGCCTCCACAATCTCTTCAGCCACCTCTTTCAGAACTCTGGGGTGTTCATCATCTGGTCCAGGTGACTTATCCATCTTCAGACCTTTCAGTTTCCCAAGAACCTTCACTCTAGTTATGGTAACTTCACACACTTCATGCCCCATGATACCTGGAACTTCCATCATACTGTTAGTGTCTTCCACAGTGAAGACTGATGTAAAATACTTAATCAATTCATCTGCCATTTCCTTGTCCCCCATTACTCCCTTTCCAGCACTGTTTTCCATCGATCCAGTATCCACTCTTTCTTATGGTCCAGTCCCTGAAATCCGCATTCCAGTTCATGGTCCGGTCCATGTTCCTTATTCCGGGTTTTCCAGGTTTCCCCAGTTTCTGTTGAGGCAGCTGATTCCGTTTCAGGCTGGCTTCATAAATAGCTTCAGGATTCAGCCTCTGGCTGCTGGATTGTTCCTGCCCAAACCACCTGTTTGTATCCCTTCCCTTCACCTTCCTGTCTGGAGCCTTGCCTCGCCCTCCCCGCCCCTGTCTGGAGCCTTGCCTCGCCCTCCCCGCCCCTGTCTGGAGCCTTGCCTCGCCCTCCCCGCCCCTGTCTGGAGCCTCGCCTCGCCCTCCCCGCCCCTGCCTGGAGCCTCGCCTCGCCCTCCCCGCCCCTGCCTGGAGCCTCGCCCCGCCCCGCCCCTGCCTGGAGCCTCGCCCCGCCCCGCCCCTGCCTGGAGCCTCGCCTCGCCCTGCCCCGCCACTGCCTGGAGGCTCGCCCTGCCCCGACCCTGCCTGGAGCCCCATCCTGCCCCACCCCTGCCTGGAGCCTCGCCTCGCCCTGCCCCGCCCCTGCCTGGAGCCCCATCCTGCCCCGACCCTGCCTGGAGCCCCATCCTGCCCCACCCCTGCCTGGAGCCTCGCCTCGCCCTGCCCCGCCCCTGCCTGGAGCCCCATCCTGCCCCACCCCTGCCTGGAGCCACATCCTGCCCGGCCCCTGCCTGGAGCCTCGCCTCGCCCCGCCCCGCCCCTGCCTGGAGCCTCGCCTCGCCCCGCCCCGCCCCTGCCTGGAGCCTCGCCTCGCCCCGCCCCGCCCCTGCCTGGAGCCTCGCTTCGCCCCGCCCCGCTCCTGCCTGGAGCCTCGCCTCGCCCCGCCCCGCCCCTGCCTGGAGCCTCGCCTCGCCCCGCCCCGCCCCTGCCTGGAGCCTCGCATCGCCCCGCCCCGCCCCTGCCTGGAGCCCCATCCTGCCCCGACCCTGCCTGGAGCCCCATCCTGCCCCACCCCTGCCTGGAGCCTCGCCTCGCCCTGCCCCGCCCCTGCCTGGAGCCCCATCCTGCCCCACCCCTGCCTGGAGCCACATCCTGCCCGGCCCCTGCCTGGAGCCTCGCCTCGCCCTGCCCCGCCCCTGCCTGGAGCCTCGCCTCGCCTCGCCCCGCCCCGTCCCTGCCTGGAGCCTCGCCTCACCTCGCCCCGCCCCGCCCCTGCCTGGAGCCTCGCCCCGCCCCGCCCCTGCCTGGAGCCTCGCCCTGCCCCGCCCCTGCCTGGAGCCGAGCCTCGCCTCGCCTCGCCCTGCCCCGCCCCTGCCTGGAGCCTCGCCTCGCCCCGTCCCGCCCCTGCCTGGAGCCTCGCCTCGCCCTGCCCCGCCCCTGCCTGGAGCCTCGCCTCGCCTCACCTCGCCCTGCCCCGCCCCTGCCTGGAGCCTCGCCTCGCCTCGCCCTGCCCCGCCCCTGCCTGGAGCCTCGCCTCGCCTCGCCCCGCCCCGCCCCTGCCTGGAGCCTCGCCTCGCCTCGCCCCGCCCCGCCCCTGCCTGGAGCCTCGCCTCACCTCGCCCCGCCCCGCCCCTGCATGGAGCCTCGCCTCGCCCCGCCCCTGCCTGGAGCCTCGCCCTGCCCCGCCCCTGCCTGGAGCCTCGCCCTGCCCCGCCCCTGCCTGGAGCCTCGCCCTGCCCTGCCCCTGCCTGGAGCCTCGCCTTGCCCCGCCCCTGCCTGGAGCCTCGCCTCGCCTCGCCCCGCCCCGCCCCTGCCTGGAGCCACATCCTGCCCCGCCCCTGCCTGGAGCCTCGCCTCACCTTGCCCTGCCCCGCCCCTGCCTGGAGCCTCGCCTTGCCTCGCCCTGCCCCGCCCCGCCCCTGCCTGGAGCCTCGCCTCGCCTCGCCCTGCCCCGCCCCTGCCTGGAGCCCCACCCCTGCCTGGAGCCTCGCCCTGCCCCGCCCCTGCCTGGAGCCTCGCCTCGCCCCGCCCCTGCCTGGAGCCTCGCCTCGCCCCGCCCCTGCCTGGAGCCTCGCCTCGCCCCGCCCCGCCCCTGCCTGGAGCCTCGCCTCGCCCCGCCCCGCCCCTGCCTGGAGCCTCGCCCCGCCCCTGCCTGGAGCCTCGCCCCGCCCCTGCCTGGAGCCTCGCCTCGCCCCGCCCCGCCCCTGCCTGGAGCCTCGCCCCGCCCCTGCCTGGAGCCTCGCCTCGCCCCGCCTGAATCAGGTTCTGGCTCGGAGTCCAAGCCCAGGCTCCTAGTTCCCAGTTCCACGTCATGGTTCCACTATCTTCATCAAGTCCTAGCCCAGGCCATCCGGTGCTCCTGGTGCAGCCTCCTCTACATCGGCGAGACCCGACGCAGATTGGGGGACCACTTTGTCGAGCACCTCCGCTCCGTCCGTCACAATAGACAGGACCTCCCGGTTGCCACCCACTTCAACTCTGCCTCTCATTCCCATCTAGATATGTCCATACATGGTCTCCTCTACTGCCATGATGAGGCCAAACTCAGGTTGGAGGAGCAACACCTCATCTACCGTCTGGGTAGCCTCCAGCCTGGTGGAATGAACATTGAATTCTCCAATTTCCGGTAATTCCCTCCCCCTCCCCCCTTCCCCTATCCCAGGTCCCTCTCTGCCTCTCTCCCCTTTCAACTTTCTGCTTCTTTATCTCTACAGTTCTTTCATGCTTATCCCCTCCCCCTCCCCCCTTTATCTTTCCTCTGTTTTGCCTCTAGGCCCTACCCCCTCCCCTATCTCTATTACAGGGCTTCAGCCCTCTCTTCCCCCCCCCCCCCCCCATTCCTGATGAAGGGTCTCGGCCTGAAACGTTGGCTACTCTTTTCTCACAGATGCTGCCTGACCTGCTGAGTCTTCCAACATTGTGTACGTATTCCGGAATCTTTGTCTCGTCCAGGACCTTTGTCATGTCCAGCGTCCTTTTTTCCTCACTTCTCTTGCTTCCTTCTCATGTCTAGTCCTGTTCCTGGCAGTTCAGTGTCTGTCTTGCATTTGGGTCCGCTCCCCAAAGCCCACATCATGACACTCTTGCCTCTCTTTTACTCGTCATGTATCTGAAGAAACTTTGTGGATCCTCTATTATTGACCTGCTTACTTTTCTATACTATCTTTACCTTCTTAATGGTATTCCCACTCAGAAGGAGTTCAGAATAGAATGCCCAATTCAAGAGTCTGATATTGAGCTGGAGAGCAAGTTAACCTGCCCAGAGGAGCCTAGATACTGAGGGAAAGGACGCTAATATTGATTTCCTTTCCCTTTTGTGGATTTGGAGGGTTTTGTAGCTACACCATTTTGTTTTGATCTGTTCACAGTAAATCAATGCGAGTGGGTTGTCCTTAGAGGAACTTGCATCACAATTATATGATGAGAGGCATTGAGCCAGAGAGGGATTCAGGAAATGAGGAGACACTGCCTCAACTGACAGAAATAAGACTACACTGGGGCTATGTCACTGGTTAGTTAAACATCTGCCTCTTTGATTTGAGTTTATAACCACATTGTACACTCCAGACAGAGCAAGGAGCTTCCACATTCCCTTTGTGCTCTGACATTCAAGTTAAGTGCAGAATTGACTACTGTAATGGTTGACAGTGTAGGTAAGGGTGGGGGATAATTGATAATTGATGGTGTGCAGAGGATAAAGAAAATGAGATTGATGTAGGATTAGTTCAAATGGATGGCTGATGTTAGTACAGACTAAGTGGGCTGAAGTGCTCCTTCCTGTGCCGTACATCTCTGTGACACAATGACTCTATGACAAAAGATTTCCAGCATGGCGATAGTAAAGAGCTTTGATTTTGATAACAAACTAGTTTTTTTCATGGTTGCATTACTGACATGAACTTCCCATTCCTGATTTTATTTACTTAATTGAATTTAATTTCTTCTCAACAGATGGATTTGGATCATTGTCCAGGCCAGGGGTTACCATTCATTTACAAAGCCCAAAGCTGCTGACTAGTTAACACATTGTAAATAGAGTGAGAGGCTGTTTTTTATTTCATCGACCTCACAGCTTGCAAAATAATCTTCCCTTTTACTGGATTTGATGACAATCAAAATGGAAAATTCTCCGTCAGCCTGTTCATTAAACAACAAAAGGGATAAATGGGAGGATCTTTTCCAGCACAAGCTAGAGGCTACATGGGAGGTTTGTCTAGTGGTACGCTTTGAATTGACTGACCCAAAGCAAATCAGATGAAATGCCCTGCCAGTAATTGACTTAGAAGATCTAACTGAATTATATGAAAGCTCTTCCCTTGAAGACAGATACAGCAAAATTAAAGTGGCGTGAGTTAACTAGACAGGCGATCTTTATCAATGAAAAGGTTTCCTCTAAAATAGGATTTCAAGAAAATGTGGGATCTACTGAATTATTTCTCAGGCTTAGTTATTTTAACATGAGACAGCAATATACTGTATTTACTATTATTCCATCGTAGCTCTGTTGCCTTTATTTTAAACTTTAAAAAGCTGCACTATAGAAGTATTTCAGTGGCTCTGGGTAGCAAAGGCACCTCCATATCAAATGGAAACCAGTAGGCCCTGTGATGATTGGGGTTGATCGTAGATGTTGTGTCCTAGCTATCTTCACAAGCCAGTACATTATCCAGAGCAGTACAATACAGAGAGCAAGCTGTTGCCCATGAAGCAGGCTCCCCTCTCCACGCAGCTGATGAATTCAAAGGAACAGCAGAGACCGATACACTTTGATACCAGCAACATCGTGGGCCATGCCAGTCAGCACTGAACTCAATGGAGGACACCCTTAGGGAATCCAGCTCTGGATTATTCTTCGGTGTTTACTCCTAAAGCCTTCCACATGAATGAGTACAGCAGCAAGTCAGCGGAGGTTTGAGATCAGAATTTCCCTTCTCCTAGATGAACTGCCAATCACATTTGATGAGCTCCATCAGCCCAAAGTGACCGGTTTTATGACACCAGTAACCCGCCTTTCCCCTTCTCCTGTCGGTAGAAAGGGTTCCACGAGGCTTAATACATGAAGGCCAGGAGCTGGACTTTGTGTCAGAGGATATTTGAGAAGCATGCTATAGGGAACATTTAATAGGGAGTGGAAGCTTATCCCCACTACCCCTCCTCCCAGCTATAACAATCTTAAAAACAACTAATGGAATTAAAGGAACAAATGCAAGTTATTGTGTATTTAATATTTCAGTAATATTCAAGTGTAATTGAAAATGTACTGATTGATTCAATATTCTTTGTTAATAATTCATTATTGGTTATATGTACAAAATACATGAATGGGAAATGTCATTACAGCACCATGTCAATATGTGCACCTCACTAAAGTAAAATAAAATAGACATGTTAACCCCAGCTCCTGGTTTTCTTTCAATCAGTTTCTAGATCAGCATTTCCTAATCTGGGGTCCACAGACCTCTTGGTTAATGGAAGGGGTCCATGGTATAAAGAAGCTGTTCTAGAGTTACAAAACTTAACGGTGGTGATGAGGTAGTTTTAAAGAGAACCCAAAACAACAGCCTATATGTTGAAGCACAGCAAGACGTTTAAGTTACAAAAAATGCACAGAATGTTTTTCTTCAGAAAGGGGAGAGAAAATGTTCAACTTTAAAAAAGGCAGAAAATTCACAGCTTCATAAACAGTAAGTATTATTTGATAATAATAAATAAAATAAAAGCAGAAATGGCTGGCTACATCAGAAAGATAGACATGTTTGATTGCACAACAGATAACTGTGTGATGTATACTGAAGAAATAGAAGCAAACGAAATAACCAATGAAAAGAGAATGCCAGTTTTGCTGAATGTAATAGGTGGAAAAGAAGACAATTTGCTGAGAAGTTTGACTGCTCCAATCAAACCAGCCGGAGTGAGCTTTGCTGATATTGTGAACATAATGCAGGAACATGTAGAACTGAAACCACTGATGACTGCAGATCATTTTAGGTTTTATGTAGAATCAAAAAGGAAAGGGACTCCATTTCAGTGTATGAAGCTGAATTGAATAAATTATCCAAGCATTGCTGGTTTCATGATGGGTCTAATTGTGCACTGAGAGATCATTCACTTTGTACAAACTTACTAGAAAGCTTTCAAAAATGAATCTTAACTGAAGCACAACTCACATTTGAAAGAGCAGTTGAAATCACTGTATCAATGGAAATCACAGCCAGAGACACAAATGAGTTGCAGTCAGTAATGAAACTGAAGGTGAACAAAATTCAACATCAAAACAAAAGCTTACCTGGCTGAACAAATTGACAGGGGCTCACATTCACCAGACCAATGCACATTTAAAGCCAAAACTTGAAGAAAATGCAATAAAGGAGAACATATACAAAGAGCATATCAATCAGACAAAAATGGACTGCACAAGGAACAGAAAAAGATTGAAAAGTCAAGTTGCAGTTTCAAAATAGCACTAATCTGTATACTATTGATAAAATCTGATAATGATGAAATAGTGAAGGACTGTGTAGCCTTGATATTTACAATGTGAAAGCTAACAAGAGAAAAGCAAAATGGCTTATGCCAGAAGTGAACAGCAAATTAATTGAAATGGGAATGTACACTGGCTCAGTTGTTCCAGTCATTCCACAAAATGAGTTTCAACAGCATTTCAAATATACTGAACTGAAGCTAGCAGATATCCAACTAAGAATATATAGGGAAAAGAGATAACTCCTGGTGGAGTGATATTCATAACAATGAGATACAGCAACCAACAAGTCACATTGAACTTGTACATGGTAAAAACAGGAAGGCCGACATTGTGGGGCTGCGATTGGCTGAGACAACTGCAACTTGATTGAAGATCCATCCACTATTTGCATGCCACATTCCCTTCAATAGAGTTAACTGAAAGTGAGTTAAGAAAGGTATTGGATGATGCCATAATAATGTTCAAGGATGGCACTGGAAAACTCAAACGTATCAAGGATAAACTAGTGTTCAATGAAAATGCCACACCAAGTTTTACAAAGCCCATCTGGTTCCTTGTACCATCTGTGATAAAGTAGCCAGTGAGCTCAATTGCATGCAAGCTGAAGGAATTCTTTCCAAGGTTCAGTGGAGTCTATGGGCAATGCCAGTGAAGACTGAGTCTGTCAGGATCTGTGGCGATTGTAAGCTCGCCATCAACCCACTTCTGAAAGTAGATCAATATCCGCTGCCCAGGATAGAGGATATCTTTAGAAACCTTTCTGGAGAAAACACTTCAGCAAAGTGGACAGCTGAGGCCTACCTACAGATGGAGACAGAAGAAAAGCCCAATGTGTTTCTCACCATAAACACTCACAAAGGCCTTTATAACTATAGTAGGCTTATTTTTGTGTAGCATCTGCACCTGCATTCTGGCAGAAAGCTATGGACCAGGTGCTGCAAGACTGCCCAGGTACTCAGTGATACCTGGATGACATCATTGTTACTGGTGAAGATACCAAGCAACATCTCCAAAATCTCAAGACAGTGTTAAAAAGAAGTTTAGAAGATTATGGACTCAGAGCACAATGTTATATGTGTGAATTCTTTAAACCAAACATCACTTAGTGTGATTATACCACTGATGCACAAGAATTACATAAGTGTGCTGAGAAAGTTCAAGCAGCTGTGGATACCCCAAAGACAAAGGACATGTCACAGGTCCTTTTCAGGATTTGTCAATTATTGTAACAGGTTCCTGCCAAACCTGGCTACTGTCATCCATTCCTTGAACTCAGAGTGGGCAGAAATGTCAATGGACAAAGCAGTGTGAGGTGGCTTTCCAAAAGACGAAGGAAATGGTGACATCAGACACTGTACCCACACATTACGATCCACATCATTCAGTGAAGCTTGCCTGTAATGTCTCCAAAGAACCATAGAGCATTACAGCACAGAAACAGGCTTTTTGGCCCTTCTTGGCTGTGCCGAACCATTTTTCTGCCTAGTCCCACTGACCTGCACCTGGCCCATATCCCTCTCATCCATGTACCTGTCCAAGTTTTTCTTAAATGTTAAAAGTGAGCCTGTATTTACCACTTTATCTGGCAGCTCATTCCACACTCCCACCACTCTCTGTGTGAAGAAGCTCCCCCACTGTTCCCTTTAAACTTTCCCCTTCACCCTTGACCCATGTCATCTGTTTTTTTTCCCTCTAGCCTCAGTGAAAAAAGCCTGCTTGCATTCACTCTATCTATACCCCTCATAATTTTATATACCTCTATCAAATCTCCCCTCATTCTTCTACGCTCCAGGGAATAAAGTCCTAATCTATTCAACCTTTCTCTGTAACTCAGTTTCTCAAGTCCTGGCAACATCCTTGTAAACCTTCTCTGTAATCTGCAATCTTTCAACCTTATTAATATCCTTCCTGTAATTAGGTGAGCAAAACTGCACACAATACTCCAAATTCGGCCTCGCCAATGTCTTATACAACCTCACCATAACATTCCAACTCTTATACTCAATACTTTGATTTATAAAGGCCAATGTACCAAAAGCTCTCTTTATGACCCTATCTATCTGTAACACCACTTCTAGGGAATTATGTATCTGTATTCCCAGATCCCTCTGTTCTACTGCACTCCTCAGTGTCCTACCATTTACATTGTATATTCTATCTTGGTTTGACCTTCCAAAGTGCAATACCTCACACTTGTCTGCATTAAACTGCATCTGCCATTTTTCAGCCCATTTTTCCAGCTGGTCCAAATCCCTCTGCAATCTTTGAAAACCTTCCTCACTGTCCACTACACCTCCAATCTTTGTACCATCAGCAAATTTGCTGATCCAATTTACCACATTATCATCCAGTTCATTGATATAGATGACAAATAACAATGGACCCAGCACTGATCGCTGTGGCACACCACTAGTTACAGGCCTCCACTCAGAGAAACAATCCTCCACTACCACACTCTGGATTCTCCCATTGAGCCAGTGTCTAATCCAATTTAGTACCTCACCATGTATACCTAGCGACTGAACTTGCTAACTAACCTCCCATGTGGGACCTTGTCAAAGGCCTTACTGAAGTCCCTGTAGACAACATCCACTGCCTTCCCTTCATCCACTTTCCTGGTAACCTCCTCGAAAAACTCCAAGAGATTGGTTAAATGTGACCTACCACGCACAAAGCCATGTTAACTCTCCCTAGTAAGTCCCTGTCTATCCAAATACTTGTAGTTCCTACCTCTTAGTACTCCTTCCAATAATTTACCTACTACTGACATCAAACTTACTGGCCTATAATTTCCCAGATTACATTTAGAGCCTTTTTTAAACAATGGAACAACATGAGCTATCCACCAATCCTCCGGCACCTCACCCATGGATATCGACATTTTAAATATTTCTGCCAGGGCCCCTGCAATTTCAACACTAGTCTCCTTCATGGTCCGAGGGAATACCCTGTCAGGTCCTGGGGATTTATCTACTCTGATTTGCCTCAAGATAGCAAGCACCTTCCCCTCTTCAATCTGTATAAGTTCCATGACTTCCCTACTCATTTGCCTTATTTCCATAGACTCCATTCCAGTTTCCTTATGGAATAGGTGCAGTCATGTCACATGTTGTGAGTGATGGAAGTGAATGCCCCCAGAGCCTTTACATCACATTCCTGTACTGCTGCAGAAAAAAATTACGCACAGATGGAAAGGGAGGGTGCAAAACATTTTAGCCAGTACTTGTATGGGATAGAGTTTACCACTAGTAACTAGTAACTCAGATACTAGCAACAACTAGTATCCATTTTCAATCCACAGAAGGATGTTTCACTAACTGCAGCAGCACAAATGCAGAGATAGGCTCTGTTTCTTGGTGGACACAATGACAAGATCAAATTCAGAAGGACAACTAATCCTGGAAATGCTGATGCAATGTCCCATTTACCTTTGGGAAAGGAAATATCTGAAAAATTTACAAAAGAGAACACTTTTCTTGATGTATTCTCCCAAATGCAAATTGAAAGCCTCCCTTCAAAAATGGGTACTTGGAAAAATTAAGAACGGAACTGGACCACTCTCCTACACAGTGAAGATTGTGTTTGATTCTATCTGGAGATGACACATCGATCAGTTGAGGAGACCAGAGGCAATTATTAGAAAACAAAGGTGTCCCAGAGCTGTCAGAACCACTTGTTGCAATTCTAGAGTCAATTCCTACAATCACTATGGAAGAGGCCCCAGATCCTGAGATTGTCTCACAGCCACAAGCCTCACCTGTCAAGCAGAGTGACGCTGTTTGTCAGGAAAGACTTAATCCCTCAAGAATAAGAATTCCTCCACAGCGATTAAATCTTTAGTCCTGATGGGGCAAGTTAAAATGTACTATGCTGGAGAGTTGTGTGTGTATATGTGTGTATAGATGACTAGAGAGCAACAGTTAGATACTCGAGTTGAGAAGTTATAGCTAAGTAGGAAGAAATATATTTATATTTCAGTAATATTTGAGTTATATTGTAAATACTTAATTTTGTTTGCTTATATAATTCATTATGGATTATATGTAGGAAGTACATGAATAGCATATCTCATTACACCACGTTATATGTGCCCCCCTCACTAAAATAAAACAAAGTTATTCTGGGCTTCTGTGTTTCCCTTTCAACTAGTACATAGACTGACTAAATATAACCCAAGTGACGTCAGATGCTGGAATTGGAGTTACACCCAACGTGCTAGAGGAATTCAACAGATGAAGAAGCATGTATGGATGGAAAAGGACCGTTGACACTTGGACTGAGGCCCTTCATTCTGGTTCAGATGATGAATCTCAATCTGAAATGCTAACTATTCATTTCTCTCCTAGACGTTGCCTGGTACACTGTGTTCCTCCAACAATTTTGTGTGTTGCTCCAAATACTTAGCAGCTCAGGCAAAATCAGTGGAGAGAGAAAACAAACTAAAACTTAGAGTCGATGGGTTTTTTTTGAGCTGAAACTTTAACACTGTTTCTCTTTCCACAGTTGCAGTCCTGCCTGTAGAGAACCTGCAGCATTTTCTGTTGCAGTTTCTTACTTTCATGCAGGGCTTACTTTGTGGGAATGCTTGGTGAGTTGGGAGGGATTGGACAGAGAATATTCTGACAATGAGACTCCCCTCCATGAACTACCCTGCTGAAGTAACCAACACAACGAAGACACCACCCACCCCAGGCATTCTGTCTTCTTCACTTTTCCATCAGGCAGAAAACACAAAGCCAGAAAGCATGTTCCAAAAGGCTGAAGGACAGCTTCTTTTCCTCTGTTCCAAAACTATAAAATGGTACTTGGTACGATAAGAAAGATTCTTAACCTCACAAACCATCTTGTCATGGCCTTGCACCTTATTGTTTGCCTGTACTGTACTATCTCAGTAACTCTAACACTTCATTCTGCATTATTATTGCTTTTCCTTGTACCATCTTGATGTGCTGATGTGATGAACTAATCTGTGTGCGGAGCACACAAAAAAGTTTTCCACTGTACCTTCCTACATGTGATAATAATAAACCAATTTACTCATTTATCAACAATCGTAAGTTAATAAATATGTTCCCAAATTCTTATCTTAAGTACATTTTCTGCTCTGTTGCAGAGAAAAATACCTCATGTATGACTGGAATAAAATTCCAGACCCTCATTTTCTGATTTATGGTTTTCACTTTCAAATAATGTGATTATTCTAAGTAATATTAAGTACAGAATCATTGCAGACTTGATTTTACAGATTAGTACTTAGAATGTTTTTTAATGATCATACATTATGTTATCTTACTAGTTTTGCTATTAATAGAAATGGTCAAAGATTATCATTCCTACGTGTGCACATTTCCATCTTTCTGCCATTTATATGGGTATAAATCAGTTACTGTTCTCATTAATTCTATTTGTCCTTGGTGTGACATTATATTTTTGAAGTATATGATTAATTTAATCAGAAATGTGTAATAAATTATGATCACCATTTTAGCTTTACTTTGGTATAATTCAAGAACCAGATTGCTCAAGGAAATAACACAGCTTCTAACAATAGAAGATTACCTGGTCAACAGTTGGAACCTAGATACCTAAAATATATCATTTTAAAAATTGTACTTGAACAGCACAGCTGGCATGCTGACTATCCTGAGTGATCTGTGTTGTCTTCAACTACTCCAGATGCTTTTTTATAATTTTTATTTTATTTAGAGATAGCTTAGAGTAGTTTTTGATTGACTCTAGCTTGTAGTTTCTGGAGGCTTTGCACTGCTTGCATGGTGGGTGGTGAGGGTTGATGCACACACAAACAGGTGTGTGGGAAGGGGACGGGGGCTTTAGTGGAGTTCTAGTGCTTTCTGTCATTCATTCTTTGGGATTTTTTCTGCTTTGGGGATGTCTGTAAACAGTAAGAATTTCAGGTTGTATACTGAATACATTCTCCGATATTACTTTGTAAATGGAACCATTGGTCTACATCGCAGAACAGGCCCTTCTGGCCCAACGGGCCGTGCCGCTCAGCGATCCACCTATTAACACTAGCCTAATCACAGGACAATTTACTCATCAATAAGTCTTTGGACTGTGGGAGGAATCTGGACACCTGGACGAAACCCATATGGTTCACAGGGAGAACTGCCTGTTGGTGGTGGTCTTCCATTGATTCTATTGTGTTTCTTGTATTTGCTGTGATTGCCCACAAGAAAATGAATCACAGGGTTGTATGTGTTGCATTGCCTATGATGCCACTGGCATTTAGGGCAGCAATGAAGGTCCTCCATCTCTGGCTGTGTTCAGCACTTCCTTCATCGTGTCAGTAGTTTGGTTTTCACTATAGTCAGACATGCAAGTCCGGGTGTAGGCTCAGGAATACCATCACACTCAGATGAAAAGGGATTCTTCATTGCTGTTTCTGTAACAATTTTGCTTTACCACTCAGGGTTGTTAGTTCTGAGCTGAACTCCTGAACCTGAGGACCGGTGACCACTCTTAGTTTGGCTTCTACTTTTGACCTGCTTGACATAGATGAACCTACCAGGAGACAAAGCATAAAGCCCTGACTCCAGACAACATAGCTCTCCGGGTCATTGAGGACCAAGCCTCTGAAGCATGATAAGGTTGTGGTCCTCCTGGAGGGACATACATGCACTTTGAGCTTTGAATGTACAAACTCCTTACAGATGGTGCTGGAATTGAACGTTGAACTCCATAATGCCCCGACCAGTATAGCATTATCCTAAGTGCCACTCCACCGTGGTACCCAGTGGTCTTGGCTTATCCTTCTCTGTAACCTTTCCTAGCTGACTACCAAGTCAAGCCTTTACTTCACCACACTGGTAATAGGATAGCCATATCTGAATCCTAGGCTGTAGGCTTGGCACTTACCATTTCACCTCTTCCCCTGTGAATTCCTTCCCAAAGCCTAACCACACAGTCATCTACCATAACGTTTCCTTCTCTGTTTGATACACACATTTTTGTTTGGTTTTATGACTGTAGAATACTTAAGATGTATTGCTAAATATGCTTGCCAAGGATGCAGCAGACAATCCCTCTCCACGCAGCTGATGAATCCAAAGGAATAGCAGAGACTGAAACAGTTTGGCACCAGCAGCGTCGCAGGATTTGCCAGTCAGCATTGAACTCAACATAGGACTGCTTTAGGGACTCCATCTCCAGATTTTTCCTTGGGGTTTACTCCCAAAGCCTTCCCCATGAGTGGGTAAAGCCACACGGCAGTGGAGGTTTGAGATCAGAGATTTCCTTTTCCTAGATGAGCTGCCAAACTCAGCTGATGAGCTCAATCTGCTTGAAATGACTGGTTTTAGGGCACCAGTAACCTGCCTTTGCCCCTTCTCCTGTCAGTAGAAATGGTTTTGCCAGCTAAGCCACACGTGAAGCTGGACTTGGTTTTCAGAGACCATTTGAGCTGTACACCATTGGGAGCATTTACTAGTAGTGGGAAAATGTGCTTATGCCCGTTACTCCCATTCCAGCTCTGGCAAACTTAAGGAACCACTTCTTCTGTAACTAAAACTCAGTTCTGCATTCTGTTATTGTTTTTCCTTTTGTACTCCCTCAATATGTTTATGTTTAGACTGCTTTGCTGGATGTCACACAAACAAATGTTTTTCTCTGTACCTCAGTTGCAATAATGAACCTGTAGCAATGCCAATGTCTCATTGTGTTCAGTCTCTGTGTTAGGGGTGAAAAGGCACTGAATCAAATGCCCACCATCCATTGCATCAGTGTTGGTTCCCTTTCATCTTCCAGATCAGTGCAGTGGTCTTATGCATTTGTCAGTTCTTCTCTTTTGTGCATGACTTGTTTGCTCAGCATCAAATTTAGTGCAGTTTCCTCCCATACCTATCTGCCTCTGTAGGCAGAATAACAACATTTAACAAGACATTTGGATAAGAAAGGCTTAGGGAGATATTGTCCAATCAGTGGGATAAAAGAATTAGTTCAGGTGGACAGCTTAGTTGTCATGAATGAGTTAGGTCGAAGGGCCCATTTCTATCTATAACTCTCTGCCTCTTATTCTCTCCTCAGATTCATTTAGTCAGCCATTTTTTATTGCTTGGATTCAAATATTGCCTGCCAGCACATCTGTGAAATCTCTTGCTGTGGCTTACCATGTTAAACCAGTGTTTGGATCTCACTGGGGCTTCCAAGTACTTCATAGCTGCGGCAAATCTTTGTTGGCTTCTGAAGCAGCTTAATTGCTGCTAATTATGCCTTAATCCCTGTGCTGAATTTTTCAGAGTAAGCCAAAGCACATTTTCCCAAAACCACACTTATTAATTTGTAGGTTCCCTCGAAGCTTAACTGTAAGGTGTGGGAATGCCCACCCATACTCAGTCACCTTTTGTTTTCTGTACGGAGTCATGTCTGAGATGATGGCGCATTGGGCCGTGAGCTAGAATGTTCTAGAAGCAGTTAGCTTGCTTCTCTTTAATATGCGTTGGGAGCCTGGAACGCACTGTGGTAGTGGAAGCAAATATGACAGATGTGTTTCAGAGACCCTTAGATGGGCACATGAACATGCAGAGAATGGAGAGACATGGGCATTGTGTGGGCAGAAGAAATTAGCCTAGTTAGACATTCAAGGTTTCAAAGCACCATATGAGGAACGTTTGACTGTTCTTGGACTGTACTCCTTGGAGTAGAAGAATGAAGGGGGGACCTCATAGAAACATTTTGAATGTTGAAAGGAATGGACAGAGTGGATGTGGCAAAGTTGTTTCCCATGGTGGGGGAGTCTAGTATAAGAGGACGTGACTTGAGGATTACAGGGCGCCCATTCAGAACAGAGATGCGAAGAAAAATCTTTAGCCAGAGGGTGGTGAATCTGTGGAATTTGTTGCCATGGGCAACAGTGGAGGCCAAGTCATTGGGTGTATTTAAGGCAAAGATTGATAGGTATCTGAGTAGTCAGGGCATCAAAGGTTATGGTGAGAAGGCGGGGGAATGGGACTAAAGGGGAGATTGGATCAGCTCATGATGAAATGGCGGAGCAGACTCGATGGGCCAAATGGCCGACTTCTGCTCCTTTGTCTTATGATCTTATGGAACCCCCTTGCTCCCCATATCGTACCGCTCTGGCTTGAGTACTGCATTGCATATCATGTAGCAGCTGGGACTCATGATCAACAATTGACCCCAACCAACAGAGGGCCTCATAAGTGTATGTTCAGATCTCTGGAACCCTCAGTTCTGTGTTGAGCCAGAATTTTCTGATGTAAAGAAGCTAGACAATAGAGCAGTGCTTTGGTAATGTTGCACATGTTTTCAAACTCTCTGCTATCTTTTCTTTCCCAACTATCATTGAATCATACAAAGTTAATAGTTGGAAAAAGGTCATTCAGTCATCGTCTCCGTGTTGCCTAAAACAGACATTAGGTTCAACTGTCTATCCACCTCCTGGTTATGGACCAACAGGTCATTGACTGCATAGTTCTGTCTTGTCAGCAAACTTGGAAAACTTTGGGGTCTGTAGAGTTGGTTGTAAAAGTGTATTGGTAATCTAAGGCTGTTATCTCTTTAACGACAGTCAATTGGTTACATACTCTAGTTTGCAATGGTTTTGGAGCAACATCAAGAATCAGCTTTAGAAAAATGGTGATGTTTGATTGAACATTCCCACTGTAGACAGAGAACCCATATATTGTAGACGCAACACACTCTGCTCTTTCACCTCATTTGTTAGTGTATCTGAGGACCCAAACTGATTCCAGTGGCAGTCTGTCAACTTATAACAATATCCTGCCTTTTCTAACTTATCAGTTTTCAAATAAATTAAACTTTTTCAATGAACATAGATTGCCCTTATTTTATGCAAACAAAACTTTATGCAGTAACTTAACAATTATATTCCCTTTATCTACCCTGCTAGTTGTATCACATAAAATTCCTAAATTTTTCAAATTTCTTTTCCAAAACCCATGGCTTGATTTTATTATGGTTTTCTGTGTGCACTGCTATCACATTCTGAATAATTCATTTCAACATTTTGCCAACACTTGATGTTAGGTTAACTGGTCTTTAGTTCCCTGTTTTTTCTCTCTCTCCTTCCTTAAATAATGTTACATTTTCATCTTCCACTCCTGGCACTTCTCAAGCATCCAGGGAATTTTGGAAGATTGTCAATAACACATCTACAGCCACCATGTTCCCAGCTCTGGCATTCAGAACCACACATCCAAGCTTTGCCAGCACCAAGTTCTCATAATTTCTCCACTACTTATTCTTCAGTGACACTAATTACACTGAGCTCCTTGCTGTCATTAATATTAGTTATTATAACTGTTTCACATGCATAGTCCAAACCAGATAGTCTGCTCAAAGCTGGATTATTCATTCTGTTTAGAATCTTATATGCTTTAATAAACAGAAGGGAAAAGCATCCCCTACATAATATTAATGTTTTATAATTACAAATTCAGATTTCTTGAAAAGGATCATAATCAAACCATAATAATGGTTATATTTCATTGCTTTAGTTTTGCTCTCATTCTATTGTTTTACCAAATGTGCATGAATTACTATTGTTAACATTATATTGTCTACACTTAGTGGTCACTTTATTAGTATTTAATTATCCTGTAATTTATTTATTTTATTTTTCCTCTTTATTTATCCTCTACCTAATAAAGTGGCCACTGACTGTATGGTTATGATTTTCTGCTGCTGTAGGTTCGACATGTTGTGTGTTCAAAGATGCTCTTCTGCACACCACTATTGTAATGTACGGTTACTTAAGTCACTGTCACCTTCCTGTCAACATGAGCCAGTCTGGCCATTCTCCTCTGATTTCCCTCATTAACAAGGCATTTTCATCCACAGAATGATCACTCACTGGATTTTTTTTGTTTGTTTTTCACACCATTCTCTATAAACTCTAGAGACTGTTGTGTGTGGAAATCCCAAGGAACCAGCAGATTCTGAGTTACTCAAAACAACTCATCTGGCGCCAACAATCATTTCTCTGTCAAAGTCACTTAGATCACATTTCTTCCCCATTCTGATGTTTGGTCTGAACAACAACTGAACCTCTTGACCATGTCCGCATGCTTTTATGCATTGATGTGCTGCCACATGATTGGCTGATTAGACATTTGCCTTAACGAACAGGTGTACAGGTGTAGCCACTGTTTAGATGTTCCTATACAGTCCTTGCTAGTTTTGACTGTTAAAATTCTGGTAAGATTTTGTACAGCCTATCAATGAACTGTTGCTACCTGGAAGTCAAGGAATAGCCAGGATTTAAGAACTCATAGCTTGGTTTTGAATGGAGGGAAAACCCTGCATTGTAACTACATTCACAGAACTGTGTTCACCTTAGATAAAGGTGTAACTGATTAAAATCAAAGGGATGACAAACTTGTCCTTGTTCATAAGCATAAAATGGCTGCCTGCTTTACCCGTAGTATTGAGATGTGGCTCCATTGTAGTGAATGGAAAACTTCCTTGCATGTATTAGCAGCCAAAGATACATTTCTCCACTGCCTTTATTAATTGCTGAGACCTGAATACAAATATCATTATGTGACTTACTTCTCAATAATCTATAGTACTGTGCAAAAGTCTGAGGCACATGTATATAGCTAGGGTACCTGGGACTGTTGTACAGCTCTGTATTTGTCAGCGTGAAACAGAGAATGAGTTTGAAAATCTGGCAGGAGCAAAGGATGTTGGGAATGATGAGGGTGGAGCACTGCTGGAGGGGTGTAGGATAGGTGGCAGAGAAGGAGTGCTGGGGCAGAGGAGCAAGGTCACACCTACCCTGAGCCACCAGGCAAGGTCACTTGATTCCAAACAGTTGGTTATTGATCATTATAAAATGTCCCTGATGTTTCTCACTCCCTCCTGCCCCCTTCCCATTCTCAAATGCACATTGCACATTTAGATGGAGACATACCATTAAGATTTTTACTCCTCATGTACGTGAAGGATGTAAGAAATAAAGTCAATTCAATTCTACAATAGAGACCCATATCAGAATCAGGTTTATCATCACTCACGTATGTTGCAAAGTTTGTTCCCCAACAACTGTGCAGTGCAATGCATAAAATTACTACAGTACTGTGCAAAAGTCTTGGGCAGCCCAGCTATACACGTTCCCAAAACTGTCATGAAATAATTAGACTTGTCATTGTGATGCTATTGAGTTCTCTGTCTGCAAAACCCTAAACTCAAAAGGAGATTTTAAGCCCTATCCACTACAGGTATCTACGAGGACCCTCACTATAGGGAGATTATACTGTTACCACCTACTCCTCAAATACTAGCTTACTTCCCTATTGAGTCTCTGCAGTGAGGTCTAGCAGCCAATATCACCATCTGAGTGCCAGGTCCCCCTTACCTACCAAGGAGAAGATACTTCCAGCTAAGAAAGTAGTTTAAGCCAAGTTTATTTTATTTTTAATGACGTATATTTAAACTTAGACAATTTGTTCTTGACATATATTTAACACTCACAGAGAATTTTTGATTTATAGAAACTTCTCAAATTCCAGAGGATTTATAAACTACCAAAGGTTTAAACGTAGATACAATTCTTATGAAGTAAATAAAACAGATGAATAAGTTGTCCTTTGCAGAAACTGAAGATTGAGGAATTAATTCCTGTTGTTCTTTTTTGTCAGTGTCTTTCTGTCATTCCTAACAATCGCTGATTATTTGCAACATTTATGCTGTTTTGCTGCTAGCTGACATTACCTGCACGTGTTGTTTTTCAGATACATTTGCTGGGACGAAGGAATTCACACAGATGATCTGTAGACAGAGAACCCAGGCGCCCAAAACTAATGTTGTAAAGGCCGGCTCTCGGGGCACACAAACACCCAGCCATTGATTGGTCAACTATACCTGTGAGCATGCTTGTTGTGCTAAGTTACAAAATCAGTCTGGTCTGGAACCTTCCTGATCTCTGTCATAATGATGCAAATAACTCAGCCAGTGCTGTTTGTTTACAAATCTGTCCTTTTAGCATCAGACTGATTGTTGCTTGCAATTTACATTCAGAATTGAAAACTAGTTCTTGCTTGCAACAAGAAGCTGAACAAAGAATATTGGTTAGAAGTTTAACTTAGTCACAAGCACTTTGGAAAGGTCCTGTTGCTGTTCTAGAATGCTGAGGTTAGCACTAAGCTGCTTGGGGACTAGGAAGTAAATATCCATCACACCTTACCTGATATAGCTGTCTGTAAGAGTGATACAATACCGCAGCTGGTGATGCTGCTGCCTCACAGTGCAGGTGACCCAGGGTCAATCCTGACTTCCAGGATGTCAGTGTTGAGTATGTATGTTCCCCTGGGGAGTGTGGGGGTGTTCTAGTCTTGTCCCTGATTGCCTGATAATGAAATTACCCATAGTGTAGGAGGGTGGTAGATGGACCGGGGAGGGTTCAGAGAAGTAAATGGGGAAATGGGATTGATGAGAATACCTATAGAGCTGACACAGACTTGATGCACAGAAAAAAATCCTTCCATGTCAAGAGAAAATATGAAAATCATAAGAATATAAGACATTGGTGCAGAATTACACCAGTCAATCCATTGAGTCTACTCTGCCATTCAATTATGGCTGCTTTTTTAAAACCCATTCACCTACCTTCTGCATGTAATACTTACCAATTAAGAACCTGTCAAACTCTGCCTTAAAAACACCCAGTGACTTGGCCTTTACAGCTCTCTGTGGAAATAAATTCCTCAGATTTACCACTCTCTGGCTGAGCAAAGTCCTCCTCATCTCCGTTGGAAAGAGACATTCCAAGTTTGTGTCCTCAGATCCTCGACTCACACAGATGAAAGCATTCTAACCATGCCCACTCTATCCAGGCTTTTCAGTGCCTGTTAGGTTTCAATGAGATCCCACCTCATCCTTCTGAATTCCATTGAGTAAAAGCCCCAGAAACGTTAAATGTTCCATCGAAACTTCACTTTTTAAAAAATTTATTTTAATGATATAGCGCAGTAACAGGCCTTTCTGGCCCAGTGAGCCCGCCCCGCCCAATGTGACCAATTAACCAACCTTTAGGTCTTTTGAGTGTGGGAGGAAAGTGGGGCACCAGCAGGAAACCTGTGTGGTCATGGGGAAATCTACAAACTCCTTACAGGCGCTGATGGACCTGGACCGGGTTGTTGCCTCTGTAGTAACATTTTGCTAACTGCTACACTACAGTGTTGCCTTTTCCTTTTGGACATATTCGAAACTCTCATTTTCCACTTATGCAAAACGTGCTTGTGCAAGAGTGATTTGAAAGATTGGAGCCAGCTGCACACAGCATTTCTACAGAGTGAGACCCCAAAGCTTCCTGTCGAAATAGCGTCCGAAGCATGAGTCAGCAACCTGGTACATTCCGAGTGTGAGCGTCCAGCTGCATTGCAGTGCATTCAGGGATCAACATTACAGAACAATTCCTTCTCTTGCCGTGCTGCTAAGGCATTGTTTTCCCCAAGTTATTTAGTAAAGAGTAAAGAGGCAGTGTTGGGTTCATTTAAAGTCGTAAAGATTAGCTTTCTTTGTCACGTGTCCAGTGAAACGTACCGTGAAATGCATTGCTTGTGTCAATGACCAGCACAGTCTGAGATGTTCTGGGGAAGCCTGCAGGTGCCAACCAAACTTGCCCAAAAATTATGAACCCTAACTCAGATTTCTTTGGAAAGTGTGAAGAAACTCATGCAGAGCATACAGACACATTCCAGACAGCAGCAGGAATTATCCCCGATCTTACAGCTGCTTTGGTAAAGGGTTACATCAACCAATGCCCCCTCCCCCTCCCATAAACCATTCAGAAATCTGATGGTAGAGAAGATGCTGTTTCTAAATTACTGAGTATGGCTCTTCAGCGAGAAGAGGACGTGTCCCTAATGGTAAAGATCATTAATGATGGATGCTACCTACTTGAGGCACCATGTTGGGAGATTTGTGGGCCATTTAGTGCCCAAGAAATAAGCATCACTCAGCCAAAGTTCCAGGCAGTCATATTTTTAACATGGCTGCCTCGTGCTAATGAGATGCATTGGTATAGTCAGCATGTCGACACTACAATACAAATAACTGCAATTTATTCTTCTCATATGCTTGTAGGAATGATGTTTCTATAATCCTGTTGTTCTATTAAACAGACACTGAATATTTAATGTTGGAAGGCTTGAAATAAATAAATAACTCGATGTATCGTATTTATTAAAGGTTGCAACTGTAAACTAAGAATCTTACTGTGCCTCTGCGAAGATTTCAAAGCTTTATCTTCCTCTCTCATTTTCTTTCAGGGAGACAGGCAATAATTTTTTTGACTTTTAAAATGTGAAATGATCCTGAATTCTAGCTTACATCTGCAAACTGTTCCTCCATATCAGCCTGATTTGATGTATGTAGTAAGATGGCAAAATTAGAGCCGAGGTCCCTTTGTAAAATACTTGCCTTGCAAAGCAAAAAATAAAATGCTGAGCTATACAGAGCAGGAATGAGATATTCTGGCTTCTAGCAAGGATGCAATGAGTTTACCTCAGAAGAGGGAAAACTTCAGATCTTCCAAGAACTTCATTCCAGACTCATGAGGACCATTTGACTTTCCTTGAAGGATGGTGAGCTTAAGGTTTATTGTATTTCTTCCAAACAACGTTTATTCGATTGCAAAGAATTATTTACTAGAGTCAAAATTTGAATGGTAAGATCTGTAAAGCAAATCAGTTACAGAGCATAGTCTAACTGAGCAACTCAGTGGCCACTACCTCCCAGCTCCTGAAATCCAGCGCAATCCTTGCGGAGTTTGCATGATCTCCTTGTCACTGTGTGAGTTTCCCCCAAGTGCCATGGTTTCTTCCCACAGCCTAAGAAGTGTGGGTTGGTTGGTACCCCAATGTGGAGGTGAGTGCCAGAATCTGGGTATCCGGGTTGGGGGTGGGGGGGGGTTACCTAGTGTCAGGAGGAGGAGGTTGCAAGCTGACGAGAATGTGGGGAGAATAAATATTGGGATTAGTAGAGGATAGAATGTAAATAGGTGGTTGATGCTCCGCACAGACTAGGGGACAAAGGGCCTGCTTCTTTACTACCTCTCTGCATGACTATTGAGGTGAAGAGAGCAGCTATAGAAAGGCCTGAGTGAAGTCTGCTGCCGGAGGCTGATGATCCATTGACTGGGTAAACTTCTCCACTGTTGCCTCTTCTCCATAAGGATTCCATTTACAACACGGTTTATTTAAGGGAACTTTGAGATCTGCAGCTTCTTCTGTAAAAAATGAAACTGCAGATCCCAAACTTAAAGATAGCTAGAATTTTATATAAATGCAGTGGCCACTTTATTAGGTACACCTATACGCCTGCTCGTTGATGCAAATATCTAATCAGTCAATTATGTGGCAGCAACTCAATGTATAAAAGCATGCAGACATAGTCAAGAGGTTCAGTTGTTGTTCAGACCAGAAATGAGATCTAAGTAACTTTGACAGTGCGATACAAAACACAAAATGCTGGCAGAACTCAGCAGGCCAAACAGCATCTATGGGAGGAGGTAGTGACGACATTTTGGGCTGAAACCCTTCATCAGGAGAGGCCTGATGAAGAGTTTTGGCCCGAAACATCATCACTACCTCCTCCCATAGATGCTGTTTGGCCTGCTGAGTTCTGCCAGCATTTTGTTCTTTTGTATTTATTTCCAGCATCTGCAGATTCATTTGTGTTGACCGTGCGATAATTGTTGGTGCCAGACAGGGTAATTTGAGTATCGTAAAAACTACTGATCTCCTGGAAGTTTCACCCACAACAGTCTCTAGAGTTTACAGAGAATGGTACAAAAACCAAAACAAAACATCCACTGAGCATCATTTCCATGGATGAAAATGCCTTGTTAACAAGAGAGGCCAGAGGAGAATGACCAGACTGCTTGAAGCTGACAGGAAGGCAACAGTCACTCAAATAGCCACACGTTACAGTAGTGGTGTGCAGATCAGAAGCAGAATGGTGTAACTGTCCATTTCCGCATTCCACATTGCTAGGGCCACACTCAGCTTGGCGTTGATAAGTGCCACTTAATAAAGTCACAATTGACTGTTCTCTTTTTCTTTGTAATTTATTTTTTATATTGAAGTTCATCATCAAACAAACATTTCCATAAGATGTATTTCAGACATTGTACATATATATCATATAATCATATATATCACAAATCTCTACAAAGTATTTATCTGAGGTACACACTTATAGAAAAGAGTGGAAAGAAAAAACAAGCAAAAGGAAAAAACCATGTACAAATAGGGAGTGATCTTTTTTTTTACAACATATTCATTGATTTGTGAGAATAAAATCAGGCCTATGAGGCATTATGTAGTTAAACCATTTTTCCCAGTATGAATCAAATTATTCCAGCTTATGATTAACAGATGCTGTTATCTTCTCCATTTTGTAAATACCCATTGTAATTTCCATTCATGCATTTAAAGTTGGGCTCTCCTGTGATAACCATTTCCTAGTAAGAGTCTTTTTACCAGCCACCAACAGTATATTCATTAAATATTTATCACTTTTCAAGCATTCTTGGGGTATATATCCAAAATATATGGTCTTACTCTCTAAGGGTATTTCACATTTAAAGATATCTTGTAGGGCATTGTGTATCCCCCTCCAATAGTCTTTGATAACAGGGCAGTCCCAAAAAATATGATAATGATTTGCATTTTGATTTCCACAATTTCTCCAGCAAACAGGGAGGTTACTATCATAATGGCATTTCTGAGAGGGTGTAATAAAATATCTTATCAAGTTTTTCCCATCCAAACTCCCTCCATTTCTGTGAATTGGTATACTTCCATTGATAACTGCATATTATTGTCCATTCTTCCTCAGATATAATTATCCCTCCTTCCTTCTCCCATTTTGTTTTAATGTATGAAGTTAAATGTGTTTTAAGATTTGACGCACCCTTATACATGCTTGAAATGATTCTACTACCATTATTTGAATTATATGCTTTTCTAAAGAGCTCTATCAAGCATGTACTTGCCTTGGTTACATTTTTA
The DNA here is from genome assembly GCF_048418815.1 of Hemitrygon akajei. Taxonomy (NCBI): domain Eukaryota; kingdom Metazoa; phylum Chordata; class Chondrichthyes; order Myliobatiformes; family Dasyatidae; genus Hemitrygon; species Hemitrygon akajei. The sequence continues at coordinate 107,145,596 of NC_133133.1, read as the reverse complement.
AGTGTCCTATTAACATATTGTCACATCTGTAAATACCGATAAAAATCTTGTTTTTCTAATGTGTTTCTCTTTAAGCATTTCAAAACTGAACAGTGTTCCTTCTTTCATTATGTTGCAAAGAACTGTTATTCCTTTAGCTGTCCAGTCCTTAAACCAAGCATCCAGTTTATTCGGTGTAAAATCCGAGTCATATGCACACCATTTAAGAATTGCGCTATCTCCCTCTAGATTATATTATTTTATAGTAGTTTTCCATATTTTAAGAGTCAATTTCACCCATGGGTTATCAATAGTATTTATGTACCTTTGCAGGTTGTTATCAGCCAAAATTGCTTGTATGGGGATGGGAAGTACCCGCTCTTCAATGTTTTTCCATTGAGCGTCATATGATGGGTTGCACCAACATATCACAGCTCTCAACTGTGCTGCAAAATAATAATCTCTAAGAGAAGGCAAGCCCCATCCCCCCTTTTCCTTTGCTAATTGCAAAGTTTTGAGATGAACTCTAGGCCTTTTACCCTGCCAAATATACCTTGATAACATCTTGTTCTATTCATTGAATTGATTTTGATTCATCTCTATTGGTAGGGTCTGAAAGAGATATAACAGTCTGGGCAGTATATTCACTTTAATAGACTCAATCCTTGAACAGGGACTGAAAAAAGGAATCAGGTTCCATCTTGCCACATCTTCCTTAATATTTTACATAAAGGCTGATAATTACGTTCTGATAATTTTGCCAAATCTTTTGGCATAATGATGCCCAAATATTTGAAAGACTGTTTGCCATGCCCAAGGATATCTACTTTCAATTTCTCTTGGTGGGCTATAGTTATATGAAAGTAATTGGGTTTTATCTATGTTGATCTTGTATCCTGATAATTGACCATATTGTTCAAAGGATTGCATCAATTTAGGTAAAGAGTATGTTGGTTGCCCTAGATAGATCAAAATGTCATCCACGTAACAAGCCAATTTATGCTCTGTCCCTTTAATAGTAATTCCCCTGATATCTTCATTTTGTCTGATGTATTGAGCTAATGGTTCCAGATATAACGCGAAGAGTAGTGGTGATCATGCACAACCCTGTCTTGTGCTCCTTTCTAGGGTAAGACTATTTGATAAATATCCATTGATTTTAATCCTATCAGTAGGGTTGTCATATAGTGTCTGTATAGTTTAAATAATTGTGTCTTGGAAAGCAAATCTATGTAAAACTCTGTAAAGAAAATTCCAATTAGTAGAATCAAATGCCTTTTCAGCATCCACGCTTATCACTATTGCTTCGATTTTATTTTATTGTATATGATCCATAACGTGGTGTCCTTCGTATATTGTCTTGTGTTTGGCATTATCGTATAAAACCTGTCTGATCGTTACGTATCAATATGAGTAGAAACTCCTCTAATCATTTGGCCATGATGGAGGTAAATAATCCATAATCTACATTAAGAACGGATATTGGTCTAAATGACCTGCATTCCATTTTATCCTTGCCTTCTTTCAGGATAGCTGAGATTATCACTTCCTTCTAACTGGGTGGCATTTGTGCCTTTTTAGAGCCCAGTTCAGTGTGGGGAGTAGAACAGGAATTAACTCATTTTTAAACTCTTTGTACCACTCTGCCATATACCCATCTGATCCTGGTGACTTGCTGAAATTAAGCCTACTAATTGCAGCTTTTAATTCTTCAGCTTTAATAACTTCAGTTATGTCAGCAGTCATCATTCTATTTTGTTCTTCGCTTAAAGTGGGTAACTCTAGAGAATTCAAGAAGGTGTCAATTTGGGTTATGCCTCCCCCTGGAACTTTGGAATATAGAGTTTTGTAAAACACTTCAAAAGCTTCTTGGATTTCACTTAGCTTATTTTTTTTTTATCATTTTTGTTCTTGGATTCCTAATTCTATGAATCGTATTTTCTGCTATCTTTTTTTTTCAGTTTCCACACCAGTATTTTCATAGACTTAGATCCACTTTCATAATGTCTCTGTATCAGAAACATTAATTTTTTCTTGATTTCTTGCATAGCCAAACTATTAACTTCATTCCTAATTTCTTTTAATTTCCCCTAATGTATCCTGTGCCAAATTCAATTTGTGTTTTTTCTCTAGTTCCTTCAGCCTATTTTGTAATTCCTCTAATGTTTTATTCCTTTTTTTTTCTTATATGAAGATATTGCTATAATTTTCCCTCTTAAGACAGCCTTCAGAGTATCCCATAAAATGGGAGGTGAAACCTCTCCATTATCATTGAATTCTAAGTAGAGACCAATTTCTTTTCTAATTTGTTCCTTGAAGTATGGATCATTGAGTAGACTTGAATTTAGTTTCCAAATAGTATTCTTTGGTTGTAGGTCAAAATCAACAGATAAATATATAGGTGCATGGGCACTTACATCTATTGTCCCAATTCCACAGGTGTTTATTTTGTCTTTGTCTTTTCCAAATGTTATGAAATAGTCTATTCTTGTATGTACAGAATGGGGAGCAGAATAATGAGTGTAATCCCTTCTGTCAGGGAAAAAGTCCCTCCATATATCAATTAAACCAACATCCTCAAAAAGTGTATTAACTTTCTTATGTAAGGATTTTGTTTCATAGGTTTTTCTATTGGAAGAGTCTAATTTTGGTTGTAATTATAAATTTAAGTCTCCCCCACATATCAGGAGACCTTCTGTTTCTGCTACCATAATATCTGTAATTTTTTGAAAGAAACCAATATCACTTCCTGGGGGTGCATATATATTCTGAATTAACAAAAATTGAATTGAATTGTAACTGAATTTCCATCTATATTCCCCCTTACCAGAATATATCTGCCCTCTTTATCTCCCATTTCAAATACTTTTTCAAAATTTAGCTTACTTAAAATAAGAATAGTAGCCCCTCTCCTACATCCTGATTTATATGAGGAGAATAACAAATTAGTGAAGCCCATTCTCTTTAGTTTTCTATGCTCATTATCACTTATGTAAGTTTCCTGTAAATATACTAAATGGGCTTGTTCTTTTTTCATTTTGGATAGAATTCTATTACCTTTGATTGGATTTAATAGCCCATTGACATTAAAAGAAATTATTTTACTTTGTCCTTAGCCATCTGTATTTATCTGTCAATGTATCATTGAAATTAGCAGAATAAAACTTAATCAATTAACCATTTAGCTTCTCAACATTTTTAAAGTTAGCCAAACCTTATGGCTCTTCTAGAGGGGGTGAGGGCTGTCTTTGGAAAACTCCCAGTCTCTTCCTGATATACTTCTCTCGCCCTCCTCCCGTCTCCTGCTTTCTCGATTCTCGCACTATTTCCCAAGCGGAGCGGGATAATTCCTCTGCCAGGCTTTCCCTCGGTTTGATCACACTGACAGGCAACCCTCTGGCCTTCATGTCTGTAGTCGCTTCTTCCACTGTCTGATACAGTTGGATCCCATCTTGATAAAACACTCAAAGTTTAGCAGGGTACAGAGTTTGAAATCCAATCCTTTCCTGCTTTAGTATTCGCTTTATGTCAGAGTATTCTTTACGTTTCTGCAGGACCACGGGGGGGTTAATCTTGGTCGAAATATATTAATTTATCATCTAAAAACACCCTCTTCTTACCCCAGGCCCTTTGTAGAATCTCCACCTTGGTACTGTATCGAAGGAATTTAATTATTATTGAGCGTGGCTTATCTGCTGTGCCTCGGGTAGGCCGCGGGACGATCGCGCGATGCGCTGTCTCAATTTCCAGCTCCATAGTCGAGGGAAGATCCAATGCGTCCCGCAACAACTTTCCAACAAACTCCATCATAGACAAACCTTCCACTCATCTGGGAACGTTGTACACGTTTGTATATTCTGATATTTTTCTGGCGTGATCTTCCCTCCAGGTTAAGCAGTTTACCTTCTTGTTGATTTAATATTTTTATCGTCTTACTTAGTATCTGTTCCACATTTTGCACGCGATCTTCCACCTTCTCAATTCAAGTCTCTGCCACCACTATTTTTTGATTGATGTTGGCAAGCTCTGACGTAGTATCATGTAGCTGCTGTTTTATATCTTTCTGGAACTCCCGTATCTCTTTCAAAATTTCGATCATATTCACTGCTTCGCCTGAACGAGGCCCAGCATCAGCCTCGCTAGCACACGGTCGGGTAGCAGAGCCGCTTGCTGCACTCCTCTCGGCCGCAGGTTCCGCAGTGTCACTTTTTTTATTTCCATTCCTTTTCCCCATTCTTGCCCCTCTTATCAGTTCAAATACTTTTGAAAATTACTATATTTGATGGGTTAACAGGGCAAAATATGCGCTTTTCTGGAGGAGCTAGTGACTTAAGCTGCCATTCTCAACAATGACATCACTGGAACCCCAGAATTGACTGTTCTCAATGAAGGAAGTCCAGTTATCATACAGTGGAATTACCATGGTCAGATTGCACATCATCAACATCCTGGGTTCACCAAGTGTACATTTACAAGAAAACTGCTGTGAGAAAGCAGTACAGGGTATCAGTCATCAAGGATCTTCACCATGCTCTCTTTTCATTACTACCACTGGGCGGAACAGTTATTAACAGAAAATTGGGCAGAAAAGTTTTAACAGTTAAAACGTTACATCCCACAGCACAAATACAGGGACAATTATTATACTTCGATCATCAGACTCCTGAACCAGTGTGGATATCTTCACTCACCTCAACACTGAACTGATTCCACAACCTACAGACTCACTTTCTAGAACTCTACAACTTATGATTTCAATATTATTTATCATTATTATTTGCACAACTTGTCTTTTTGCACATTTGTTGTCAGTTTTTATGTATAGTTTTTCATAAATTCTATTGTATGTCTTTATTTTCTTGTAAATGCCTGCAAGAAAATGAATCTCAAAATAGTATATGGCGACATATACGTACTTTGATAATAAATTTACTTTGACTTTGAATAGGTGATGATCACTCTCCAAATGCCTACCCAGTGCATATCCATTATTTTCCAAGCACAAGGCAGGGAATATTCCCATATTCCAGGAGAAATGCAAGCTCTGACAAAGTTCAAATTGGTCAAAACCATTCAGTTCAAAGCAGCCAACCTGACTGTAACCCCATCCACCATTCCAAACATCTGTTCCCTTCTGAGCACTATCTTCTGGCAACATCTCATAAACCCACATCCTCCACCTCCAAGAAGAACACGAGCTACAGAAGTGCTTTCATTCTGTGAACTACTGAGTCTCACATGGCATCACCAGCACCTCCAAGTTCCCCAGTCCCCCTTGCAAATGTGTTGCCCATCCTACGTCATTGCTCTGGCAAATTCCTGGAGTTCTGTGGATGGTGAAACCTTCACCAGAAGGACTGCAGCCATTTTCAAAGGTGATAATCAAACATGAATAATAAACTTCAGGCTTGCTAGACAATCCTACATCCTGCTTGTGAATTAAAGAAAAGAACATTTGGGAATTCTTGTTGGTCATTGCGTCATTTGACCTCTGTCAGACAGACTGTGCTGGTTAATTTCCTGTCCAGTACATCCTTTCACAAGTAGGAGCATTCTTAATTCAGAAGTTTGCAGTGTTCAGGCAAACTGTATCGTGCAAATTTTCAATCAAGTACTAATGGATGATTTTTTTTGTGTGTGCCATACTCTGCCAGAGCCTCAGCGATCACTTTCTTTCAAGTGGTTGTCTTAGAGGGAAGATTCTGTGAGTGGTCCCCCACGTCCTTCTCACACGGCAGTTTTTTTTTACGAGGCCAAGTTGCGAGCTCGACACTCAACCCGGCATGGAAAGTGTGTCCAGGAGTGGCCCAGCTGGGTTCGAACTCAGGAACCTTCGCTCCGGAGTCTGACCCAGTAGTGATATAGCAGCAAAGATATGTTTGTTGAGAAAATATACCAATATTTGACTTTATTGTTAATTACTGAATGATTATGATTCAAGAATCATAATAATGGATTTCACCTACCCACCCTGGACATTCTCTCTTCTCCCCTCTCCCACTGGGCAGAAGATGCAAAAACCTGAAAGCGTGTATGACCAGACTCAAGGACAGCCTCTATCCACTGTTAGCAGACTCTAGACTGGCTGTCCTGTACGATAAGATAGACTCTTCACTTCACAGTCTACCTCATTATGATCTTCCACTTGATCGTTTACCTGCCCTCCACGTTTTGGTAGTTCTTCCACTTTACTTCACATTGTTATTGTTTTCCCTTATTCTATCTCAATGTACTGTGCAATGATTTGATCTGTATCAACTGTGTCCAAGACAAGCTTCTCACTGTATGTGACAATGTGGCTACATGTGACAATAACAAAGCCAATTCCAAAACCAATACCAATCAATGTGTGCTTTTTGCAATACAAGGTGGAAGCTATGATGTTTATAATTTCTTTTGTATTCAGACGGCACACCGATGTAGCGGTAATGTAACACTATTACCACACCAGCGACCCAGGTTCAATTCCCAATGCTGTCTGTAAGGAGCTTGTCCATTCCGCTGGGTGCTCCAATTTCCGCCCACATTCTAAACATGTCCAGATTAGAAGGTTAATTGGTCACATGGGGGTAACTGGTGGTGCAGGCTTGGTCTGTCAGAATGACCTGTTACTCTGTTGTATCTCTAAAAAAAAGATTAAAAAAATTTAAAAAAATAAAGAATCAAGGTTTGTGATCACAGTGACCTGACTCAGCTGATACCTTCTCTTATCACTTGCCATCATGACCCAGAGTTAGCTTGGGTAACAAAATCCAGTAGAGTTTGGACTGGAAAAGGTCCCACAATCCAGCACTGATCTGGTGATCTCACTAGTCACAGCAGGGAGTGGCTAGTGTGCTCACTGGGGACAGAGAAGGGTGTTCTAACAAGGATTAATTCAGACAATTAGAAGCAGAATGAGGAGGTCTGCGGGATAAGTAACTCAGAAAAGTACTTGATGAAAGAGAACAAAAGCCTTCGGGACACTTTCTTCGCCGTTTGTAATGGACCTGTTGTTGCTATCATCATTTTTTCCAGGCACTGTCAGACAGGCAGTGTGTATTGTGCATTGTCTAATGAAGTAGGTTATACCAAATAACCATTCTTCTTCCACAAACCAATGCCACACTTGACAGCAGGTGTAAAATGGGAGTGTGTTCCATTGACTGATGACTTTCAGTGACCTAGTTTAACAGGAGTACTGTTTGTCAAATACGTGCTGAAGGCAGATGAAGCTGTAACTCCTGAAGCTAGTTGCAATTCTGTATTGTCGCCTCCTCATCACTTCTTAAACCTGTGGTGTCTCTCCATCACTGTTTGCTTGTAAATTACTGGAAAATTAATGAATTTAAATTCCAGACAATGCAGCCTAGAAAATGGTTCGCTTAGGTCTGCTTCTTGGATGCTACATGATCCACTTTAATTCCCACCTACATCTGTGACACTTCACACACACTCGATCTTTAAGTTACACACAAAAAATGCTGGAGGAACTCAGTCCTGATAAAGGGTCTCATCCCGAAATGTTCACTGGTTATTCCCCTCCATAGATGCTGCCTGACCTGCTGAGTATTTCTAGCACTCGTAGAAGCTCTTGTATTTAATCACTTTAAGTTCCCTGGCCTGATCATTTCAATTTCACTATTAGCCCTTTATCTCTTCCACCATTTACCTCCCAGCTTCTCACTTCATTCCACCCACCCACCTGATTTCAACTATCACCTGCCAGCTTGTACTCCCTGTCCTCCCCCATCTTTTTATTCTGGCTTCTTCCCCCTTCCTCGCCAGTCCCGACAAAGAGTCTCAGCATAAAACCTTGACTCTTTATTCCTGTGCATACGAACTGCAGACATGCTGAGTTCCCCCAGCATTTTGTGTGTGTTCTCTGGATTTCCAGCATCTGCAGAATCTCTTCTGTTTATGATCCATGTTCAGATTTACTTGGAGATGGAAATCATTTCCTGAAAATCAGGACAGTTCTGGGCATTGATCATGTCAGTGTGTCTCTAAATTTCCGTGTGTCAGTCGCACAGCAAATGTTAACAACATGCCCAGTTCTACCCACACTAACAGTAAATAGTGCAGGAAAACCCATCCATGATCATTATGGAACAGTGTTAGAAAGATGAGGATCACTGTGTGGTAATCAAACCAGAAAATCCTGGAACTACTCACAGGTCGAGCAAATCCTCTGAAAGAGAAACAGCTATTGTTTCAGATCCATCACTGGACTCTCCACAACCAGGAACAGAAATTCTGTTTCTCCTTCCACAGAAGTTCTCTGATCTGCTGAGTATTCACAGCATTTCTGTCTTGATTTTCAGCAGCAACTGTAGATTTTCTTTGGTTTTTACATTGGTTGCTTTTCTCATGATTTAAAGAGATACTCCCTGTTGGCGTTGCCATACCAACTGGGATTTCTCCAGCACAGTGTGCAAGCTGGTCCACAGGGTGCTCTGTAACTAATGGAGTGTATTCTCCAGCCCACATACATGGGATATAACAAATGGAATAATAAATACTTGGTTCAATTACTTCAATGCCTTGCTAGATCTCTGCATTAGTGCACCCTGCTTAGTGAACTCAGACAACTGCCAAAAGAAATATTTACTGTGAGGATCCCAACCCTGCAGGTCGCGTGTAAACTGAGGTGAGTGAATCACCTTGGCAAGAGGTGATAACATTTTGTTCAGCACTTCTCCACTGTGTGGGGATTCTCTCTCCTGGATATGATTACTGCAACACACACAAAATGCTGAAGGAATTCTACAGGTCTGGCAGCATCTATGAAAATGAATAAACAGTCAATATTTTGGGCTGACACCCCATCAGGATGTGGCCCAAAAAGTCAGCTAGTCCCTTCCTCCCCTCTCCATAGATGCTGCCTAACCTGTTGAGTTCCTCCAGAATTTTGTGCATTTTACTCTGGATTTCCAGCATCTACCAAAGCTCTTGGGTTGAGGACTACTGCAGTCTCCTTCAGCCAGGCTACCCAATAGAACAACAGTATAGTAGAGGAGAGGAATAGGCATTTCATAATGTCTGTGTCAACCATGATGCCAAATTAAACTAATCTAATCAGCCTATGAATGGTTTATAACCCTCCATTTAGATGTTTCAGAAAGGACAGGGAGGGAGGCAAAAGGGGTGGGGGTGTGGCACTTTTGATCAGAGATAGGGTCACGGCTGCAGAAAAGGAGGAAGTCATGGAGGGATTGTTTACGGAGTCTCTGTGCATGGAAGTCAGAAATAGGAAGGGGTCAATAACTCTACTGGGTGCTTTTTTTATAGACCACCCAATAGTACCAGGGACATTGAGGAGCAAATAGGGAGACAGATTCTGGAAAGGTGTAATAATAACGGGGTTGTCTTGGTGGGAGATTTTAATTTCCCAAATATTGATTGGCATCTTCATAGAGCAAGCGGTTTAGATGGGGTGGAGTTTGTTAGGTGCATTTAGGAAGGTTTCCTGACGCAATATGTAGATAAGCCTACAAGAGAAGAGGCTGTATTTGATCTGGTATTGGAAAATGAACATGGTCAGTTGTCAGTGGCAGAGCATTTTGGACACAGTGATCACAATTCTATCTCCATTACCAGAGCATTGGAGAGGGATAGGAACAGACAAGTTAGGAAAGTGCTTAATTGGAGTAAGGGGAAATATGAAGATATCAGGCAGGAACTTGGAAGCATAAATTGGGAACAGATGTTCTCAGGGAAATGTACGGCAGAAATGTAGCAAATATTGAGGGGATCTTTGTGTGGTGTTCTGCATAGGTACATTCCAATGAGACAGGGAAAGGACGGTAGGGTACAGGAACCGTGGTGTACAAAGGCTGTTGAAAATCTAGTCAAGAAGAAAAGAAATGCTTATGAAAGGTTCAAAAAACTAGGTAATGATAGAGATGTAGAAGATTATAAGGCTAGCAGGAAGGAGCTTAAGAAAGAAATACGGAGAGCCAGAAGGGGCTATGAGAAGGCCTTGATAAGCAAGATTAAGGAAACCCCCAAGGCATTCTACAAGTATGTAAAGAGCAAGAAGCTAAGACGTGAAAGAATAGGACCAATCAAGTGTGACAGTGGAAAAGTGTGTATGGAACTGGAGAAGATAGCAAAGGTATTTAATGAATAATTTGCTTCAGACTTCACTACAGAAAAGGACCTTGGTGATTGTAGGTCACTTACAGTGACTGAAAAGCTTGAACATACAGACATTAAGAAAGAGAATGTACTGGAGCTTTTGGAAAGCATCAATTTGGATAGGTCACCGTGACCAGACAAGATATACCCCAGTCTACTGTAGGAGGCAAGGGAGGAGATGCTGAGCCTCTGGCAATGATCTCTGCATTATCAATGGGGACAGAAAAGGTTCTGGAGGATTGGAAGATTGCAGATGTTGTTCCCTTATTCAAGAAAGGGAGTAGAGATGGCTCAGGGAATTTTAGACCAGTGAGTCTTACTTCAGTGGTTGGTAAGTTGATGGAGAAGATCCTGAGAGGTAGGATTTATGAACATTTGGAGAGGTAATATGATTAGGAGTAGTTAGCATGGCTTTGTCAAGGGCAGGTCTTGCCTTATGAGCCTGATTGAATTTTTTGGGGATGTGACTAAACACATTAATGAAGGAAGAGCAATAGATGTTGTGTATACGGATTTCAGCAAGGCATTTGATAAGGTACCCCATGTAAGGCTTATTGAGAAAGTAAGGAGGCATGGAATCCAAGGGGACATTGCTTTGTGCATCCAGAACTGGCTTGCCCACAGAAGACAAAGAGTGGTTGTAGGCAGTTCATATTCTATATTGGTAACCAGTGGTATGCCTCAGGGATCTGTTCTGGGATCCCATTTTTTATACATGACCTGGATGAGGAAGTGGAGGAATAGGTTAGTAAATTTGCTGATGACACAAAGTTTGGGGGTGTTGTGGATAGTGTGGAGGGCTGTCAGAGGTTACAGCGGGACATCAATAGGATGCAAAACTGGGCTGAGAAGTGGCAGATGGAGTTCAACCCAGATAAGTGTGAGGTGGTTCATTTTGGTAGGTCAAATATGATGGCAGAATATAGTATTAATATTAAGACCCTTGACAGTGTGGAGGATCAGAAGGATTTTGGGCCCATGTCCATAGGACGCTTAAAGTTGCTGCGCAGGTTGACTGTGTGGTTAAGAAGGCATACAGTGCATTGTCCTTCATCAACTGTGCAATTGAGTTCAGGAGCTGAGAAGTAATGTTACAGCTATATGGGACCACTTGGAGAACTGTGCTCAATTCTGGTCACCTCGCTACAGGAAGGATGTGTAAACTATAGAAAGGGTGCAGAGGAGATTTACAAGGATGTTCCCTGCATTGGGGAACATGCCTTACCAGAATAGTTTGATATCAGTTTGACGTCAGTGGTGGGTAAATTAATGGAAAGTATTCTTAGAGATGGTATATATAATTATTTGGAGAGACAGGGTCTGATTAGGAATAGTCAGCATGGATTTGTGTGTGGAAGGTCATGTTCGACAAATCTTATTCAATTTTTTGAAGACGTTACGAGGAAAGTTGATGAGAGTAAAGCAGTGGATATTGTCTATATGGACTTCAGTAAGGCCTTTGACAAGGTTCCGCATGGAAGGTTAGTTAGGAAGGTTCAATCGTTAGGTATTAATATTGAAGTAGTAAAATGGATTCAACAGTGGCTAGATGGGAGATGCCAGAGAGCAGTGGTGGATAACTGTTTGTCAGGTTGGAGGCCGGTGACTAGTGGTGTGCCTCAGGAATCTGTATTAGGTCCAGTGTTGTTTGTCATATACATTAATGATCTGGATGATGGGGTGGTAATTTGGATTAGTAAGTATGCAGATGATACTAAGCTACGAGGCGTTGTGGATAATGAAGTAGGTTATCAAAGCTTGCAGAGAGATTTAGGCCAGTTAGAAGAGTGGGCTGAACGATGGCAGATGGAGTTTAATGCTGGTAAGTGTGAGGTGCTACATTTTGGTAGGAATAATCCAAACAGGACATACATAGTAAATGGTAGGGCATTGAAAAATGCAGTAGAACAGAGTGATCTAGGAATAATGGTGCATAGTTCCCTGAAGGTGGAATCTCATGTGGATAGTGTGGTGAAGAAATCTTTTGGTATGCTGGCCTTTATAAATTAGAGCATTGAGTATAGGAGTTGGAATATAATATTAAAATTGTACAAGGCATTGGTAAGGCCAAATTTGGAGTATTGTGTACAGTTCTGGTCACTGAATTATAGGAAAGATATCAACAAAATAGAGAGAGTACAGAGAAGATTTACTAGAATGTTACCTGGGTTTCAGCACCTGAGTTACAGATAAAGGTTGAACAAGTTAGGTCTTTATTCTTTGGAGAGTAGAAGGTTGATGGGGACTTAATAGAGGTATTTAAAATAATGAGGGGGATAGATCAAGTTGACGTGGATAGGCTTTTTCCATTGAGAGCAGGAAAGATTCAAACAAGAGGACATGATTTGAGAGTTAGGGGGCAAAAGTTTAAGGGTAACACAAGGGGGAATTTCTTTAGTCAGAGAGTGGTAGCTGTGTGGAATGAGCTTCCAGTAGAAGTGGTAGATGCAGGTTCGGTATTGTCATTTAAAGTAAAATTGGATAGGTATATGGACAGGAAAGGAATGGAGGTTTATGGGCTGAGTGCGGGCCAGTGGGACTAGGTGAGTGTAAGCGTCGGCATGGACTAGAAGGGCCGAGATGGCCTGTTTCCGTGCTGTAATTCTTATATGGTTATATATGGTTATAATAGTTTGAGTGAACTTCCCCTTTTCTCCTTGGAGCAATGGAGGGTGAGAGAGGACCTGATAGAGATGTATAAGATGATGAGAGGCATTGATCTTGTGGATAGTCAGAGGCTTTTTCCCAGGACTGAAATGGCTAACATGAGAGAGTTTTAAGGTGCTTGGAAGTAGGTACAGAGAGGATGTCAGGGGTAAGTTTCTTTATGCAGACAGTGGTGAATGCATGGAATGTGCTACCAGCGGCAGTGGTGGAGGTGGATACGATAGGGTCTTTTAAGAGACTCCTGGATAGGTACATGGAGATTAGAAAAATAAAGGGCTATGGGTAACCCTAGGTAATTTCTAAAGTAAGTACATGTTCGGCACAGCATTGTGGGCCAAAGGGCCTGTATTGTTCTGTCTGTTTTCAATGTTTCTATGTTTCCATTTTCCCTGTTCCTGTGTCCGTCTGAATCCTTCTTAAACATTGCTGTCAAATCCACTTTCATCATTCTTCTGGCAATGTGTTCCAGGCACCTACCACTCTCTGTGCAATAGGATCAGCTTTAAATGTTCTCCTTCTAGTCTTAAAGGAATGCCTTCTCATATTTGACATTTCCACTCTGGGGAAAATGCTATCACCCTATATAAGCACCTCATAATTTTATAAATTTACTTCAGGTCGTCCCTGAGCCTCTGATGGTTCAGAGGAAACTATCCAAGTTTGTCTGCTTTCTCCTTATTGCTTAATACCCACTCTGAACCATTTAATATACTTTTTACATTTGACCTCTCAGTTGGCTGGAGTGAACTCTATCTGCCAATTCTCTGCCCATATCTGCAACTGATTTATAATCTGCTGTATCCTTTAAAAACCCTCTTTACTCTCCACAAATACACCAATTTTTATATTGTTATGAGTGATGAACAAACCTGATGGTCAATGGGGTGCAGAGTTAACCATTCCCCCCCCCCCAAGAACCACAAACTATTGCTGTTGCTATGCTGCTCATGAGAGAGAGAGATGAAACACAGGCAAGAACATCTGCTACAGATAAGAGGGGGAGAGAGACTGTTGATTTACTGTATTTTGACTCTTCCTGGATTATTTACCTTCCACTACAAGGACTTTACTTTGCTTGTTAACATTCCTCAGGAGATAGCAGGAGTGGCCTGATTTGATGGACACGGTCATTCAGAGTTGCTGAGACCCCTTGAGTGGGGATAAAAAGACAGGTCTGGAGAGACACCCTTCAGACACACCAGTGGACACTGACTGAGTGTTGGAAACCCACAAGAAAGGTGGGGGCTTCGGAGACCGAACCAGGAGATCGGTCAATAAAGGTCACAGTGTTACAGCAGGGCTGGTGGGGACTTGTGTGTGTGTCCACTCATGCCAGAGTGACGAGTCCACCACAGAAGAACAGCACACACAAAATGCTGGTGGAACACAGCAGGCTAGGCAGCATCTATAGGGAGAAGCGATGTCGACATTTCAGGCTGAGACCCTTCGTCAGGGCTAACCGAAAGGAAAGATAGTAAGAGCAGTCTAGTAATAGTAACAGAAGAACAGTCTAGCTGAAGAACAGAGGGGTCATAACTGAATGACCACAATGATATGACGGATTAAGAAAGCCACAAAAGGTTTGCCTGCCACAGCTGTTGCTGTTATATCTCACTCGCTCTCTCTCTCTCTCCAACAGTTTCAATACGACAACCATAACCACCTCAGCATTTATGAACTGAACTCTATACTTTCCTATGACAATTCATTTATCCCTAGACATCGACAGCGCTTGTTTATTACTGATTATTATTATTCCTACACTTTTAGGTTTATTACTGCTAACTTGTTTTATATGTATATTTGCATTTTTGATATTGTATTGTGTAGTTTACTAATAAACACCTTTAGTTTGGTACCACCAGACTCCAACGGATTCTTCTTTCTCTGCTGGTCAGACACCCAGTTACAGGGTACGTAACAATATCATCTCATTTTAACTTTGCTGGTGGGAAGCTTCAATTAGAAAAGCATTGGTTAACCATGGACAGATTAGTTATGAGAAGCTTGCTTCTAATTAACAAGTAAGTTTATATGGAAGCAATTTTGTAAACTGATGTGTCTGATGTAGTCTACTTGGCTTTTACATAAGCTTTTTGACAAAAATGTAGGCAGGTCAAAAAAGAATTTGAAGTCTAGAGAAAACAAGTTTCCATGGCAAATGTGATCTAAAATGTGTTTAGAGTGAAATGGTTCATAGATGATGGATGTTCTGGTGACTGGAAGGCTTTTAGCAGTGGAGCTCTAGGGGGATTATCACTTGACCCCTCACTTGGTTGCTGCAATATGCTTCAAAGACACAGATGCAGGTGGAAGGGAGGGATATGATAAAGACGTTTGCAATTGATTCAAATATTGGTTGTGTTGTTGGCAATAAGTGGAAAAACCCAAAAACTGTAAGAAGATATAAATAACATCATCAGCTGGATAGAAAAGTGGAAAGTGGAATTTAACCTAGAGAAGCATTAGGAGAGATAGAATAGGGAAGGGGAAACGTGGTGGATATTAAGTACTGAGGAGGAATAGAAAGATCCCATATGGATATCTACAGCTCCATAATATCAGCAGGGCAGGTTAAAACAGCATGGGGGGAGGACTTTTATCAGTTAAGGCACAGGGCGTAAAAATTGTAAAGTCATGTTGGAACATAATTCGCACAAGTAGTTACACTGAGTGGACACTTATTTTTGGTCTTCTGCTGCTGTAGCCATCCATTTCGAAGCTTGACACATTACACCTTCAGAGATGTTCTTCTGTTCCACTGTCATAACTTGTGGTTATTTCAGTTACTGTTGCCTTCTTGTCAGCTTGAACTAGACTGGCCATCCTCATCTGACCTCCCTCAGTAACAATGTGCTTTCACCCACAGAACTGCCACTCACTGGATGTTGTTTTTTTGTTTTTTTACACCATTCTCTGTAAACTTTAGAGACCGTTCTGGAAACATAGAAAACCCACCGCACAATACAGGCCCTTCAGCACACAATACTGTGCCAAACATGTACTTACTTTAGAAATTAACTAAGGTTACCCATAGCCCTCTATTTTTATAAGCTCTATGTACCTATCCAGGAATATCTTAAAAGACCCTATCGTATCCACCTCCACCACCGTTGCTGGCAGACCATTCCACACACTCACCACTCTGCATAGAATACTTACCCCTGACATCTCCTCTGTACCTGCTTCCAAGCACCTTAAAACTGCACCCTCTTGTGGCAGCCATTGCAGCCCTGGGAAAAAGCCTCTGACTATCCACACGATCAATGCCTCTTATCATCTTATACACCTCTATCAGTTCACCTCTTATCCTCTGCCGCTCCAAGGAGAAAAAACCGAGTTCATTTAACCTATTCCAATAGAGCATGCTCCCCAATCCAGGCAACATCCTTGTAAATGTCCTCTGTACCCTTTCTATGGTTTCCACGTTCTTCCTGTAGTGAGGTGACAAGAACTGAGCACAGTACTCCAAGTGGGTTCCGACCAGGGTCCTAAAAGCTGCAACATTACCTCTCAGCTCTTAAACTCGATTCCACGTTTGATGAAGGCCGATGCACCATATGCCTTTTTGACCATACAATCAACCTGCACAGCAGCTTTGAGTGTCCTATGGACTTGGACCCCAAGATCCCTCTGATCCTCCACACTGCCAAGAGTCTTACCATTAATACTATATTCTGCCATCATATGACCTACCAAAATGAACCACCTCACATTTATCTGGGTTGAACTCCATCTGCCACTTCTCAGCCCAGTTTTGCATCCTATCAATGTCCTGCTGTAACCTCTGACAGCCCTCCACATTATCCACAACACCTCCAACCTTTGTGTCATCAGCAAACTTACTAACCCATCCCTCCACTTCCTCATCCAGGTCATTTATAAAAATCACTAAGAGTAGGGGTCCCAGAACAGATCCCTGAGGCACACCACTGGTCACTGACCTCCATGCAGAATATGACCCACCTATAACCACACTTTGCCTTCTGTGGGCAAGCCAGTTCTGGATGCACAAAGCAATGTCCCCTTGGATTCCATGCCTCCTTACTTTCTTAATATGTGTTGCATGAGGTACCTTATCAAATGCCTTACTAAAATCCATATACACTACACCTACTGCTCTACCTTCATCAATGTGTTTAGTCACATCCTCAAAAAATTCAATCAGGTTCGTAAGGCACGACCTGCCCTTGACAAAGCCATGCTGACTATTCCTAATCATATTATGCCTCTCCAAATGTTCATAAATCTTGCCTGTCAGGATCTTCTCCATCAACTTACCAACCACTAAAGTAAGAATCTCCCAGGAAATCAGCAGTTTCTGTGATACTCAAACCAATCTGTCTGGCATCGATAAATATCCCACAGTCAAAGTCATTTCAATCACATTTCTTCCCAAGAACTGAGCCTCCTGACCAATGCTTTTAGGCATTGAGTTGCTGTCACACAATTGGCTAATTAGATACTTGCATTAACAAGCAGGTGTACAGCTGTACCTAATAAAGTGGCCACTGAGAATACTGCAGAAACTGATTTTCCTAAACACATGACAGGAAAGTCACGATCGCATTGAAGAAGATGAAGAGATTTACAAAGATATTCAAAGTTCAACATTCCAAATAAATGTTTTATCAAAGTACTTATGTGTCACCAAATATTACCCTGAGATTTATTTTCTTACAGGCATTTACAGTAGAACAAAGAAATACAATGGAATCAATGAAGACCTACACACAGAAACTGACCAGCAAAAAAAGGACAAACATTACAAACCAAAAAGACAAATACTAAATAAATAAATATGTACATACATACATACATACATACATACATAAATAATACTGAGAACATGAGTTGTAGAATCCTTGAAATTGAATCTATAGGTTGTGGTCAGTGATTGGTTCTGTTTTGAGGTGAGTGAAGTTATCCATACTTGTTCAGGAGCTTGATGGTTAAAGGGCAATAACCATTCCTGAACCTCTGGCCCTGTGGCTCCTGTACTCCTTCCCAATGGCAGCAGTGAGAAGTGAGCATGGTCTGGACAGTGGGGGTCCTGGATTATTGAGAGCATGACCTGGATGGTGGAGGTCCTTGATGTTACGAAGACTGAGAACTCATGGTATTGAGAATCCAAGATTTGCTTTGATTTTGCTGCAAAAGGCTTTCAGAGAAACTTAACTGAGGTGTATAAAATTTATGATGGGCCTGGATAATATAAATAAGGACACTTTTTCCTTCGAAGAGTGGTCAGACACTGGGAGGTGCTGACTTTAGGTATTTGATGGAAAAGTCAGCTGGAAGATGAAGAACTAAAGTTTCATCTGGTGTGTATTTGACTTCCTTAAAGAATGGTATCATCAGACCAACTCAAAACTACTTAAATGCCATGTTCATAAAGTCAATGAGCAGAGGAACAGACCTTTCAGCTTACTACATCCATGCCATCCCCTATGCCCACCTACAGTAATCCCAGTTGCCCACATTTGGACTGTATCCTTCGATGCCTTGTCTAATTATGTCTGTCTAAATCCTTCCTAAACATAGCAATTATATCAGATTCCTCCACCTCCTCTAGCAGTGCACTTCAAATATCAACCACTCTGTGTAAAAAAATCCCGTAAGGTCTCCTTTAAATTGTAATTGTTTAGTTATTGTCACACGTACAAACACAGTGAAAAGCTTGTGTTGCAGTCCATCGATACAGATTAATCCATTACACAGTACATGAGGTAAAACAACAGCATGCACAATAAAGTGTAACGGCTGCAGAAAAAGTGTAGTGCAGGTGCACAATAAAGTGCAAGATCATAATGAGATAGATTGTGAAGTCAATAGTTCAACTTATCGTACTAGGGAACCTTTCAATATTCTTTAACAATAACATAGAAGCTGTCCTTGAACGTGGTGGTACACTTCTTCAGGCTTTTCTTTCTTCTTCCTGATGGAGAGGGGTGAAGGTAGAATGCCCATGGTAGTCAGGGGTGTCCCTGATAGGAGAGAGGTGAAGGGAGAGTGCCTGTGATGGTTAGGCTTGTTTCTCATGGAGAGGGGTGAAGATAGAATACCTGTGGTGTTAAGATCATTGATAATGTTAGCTGCTTTACACTGGCAGTATGAACAGAATTACTAGAGGGGAGGCTGCTTTCTGTGATGTGCTGAGCTATGTCCATAACTTTCTGTAGTTTCTTGCAGTCCTGGACAGAGCAGTTGCCGTTCTAAGATATAATACATTCTGATAAGTGATGCATCAATAAAACTTGGTGAGAAATAGAGGCATTGGTGAGTTTTCTTGGCCTCACCCTATATTTGAGGATCTATAACTTCCATGTCCATGTACCCAGTGCTGCAAGGTGGGACGAATCACGGTAGCTCTATATCAATTGGTACGGACACAATAGGCTGTAGACTGTGCCAGAAATCTTCCATAATTTCTAAGTCTTTCTAGGTGAATGTTTATGGGAAAGCAAGTTGACATATTTAACATCGATTTAAATGCATGAAAAATGCTTTTTATTCTAAAGAATGAAAAGCAGATTGGCTTTTCTTCTCAAAACAATTTGAAATTAGTTGAACTTGACATGTCTGGTTTCACATCATCAAGTTCGATGTCATGTTGCCAGGCAAACCAAGGTGTTTACATTGCAGGAATCCTGAAGAGTTCAGGCTGCTTCTGATAAGCCAGGTTTTTTTAGATAACACACAGCGTGGTGCAAAGATATCCATGTGAGTGGAGAACACCAAGCTACTCCAGCTCTGCAATGGTGTCATTACATCCACTTTATTTTTATCCAGATTCTTAACAGCCCAGATGGTTGAGCTTATATTAAAATTATTTATTGATGTTATTTTTGTTTGTTCCCTGAGGAAAGAGATGTCAATGCTTGCTATGGGACATTTTCACTACTAGGCAACACACATCTATTTTGATCAGCTCAAGAACAGAATGGAAAAAGCAGAGCAGAAGGACTTTTCCTTGTTCGAGACTACACTTTAGTCTCTGACACAAAAAAAATGTTGACCATATGATAGTTCTACTTTACTAGAAGGGTAAGGCTTACATATGGTAATGGTAGGGCACTGAGAAGTGCGGTAGAACAAAAGGACCTGGGAACACAGATACATAATTCCTTGAAAGGGATATCACAGATAGGGCTAAAAAGTGAGCTTTTGATATATGGGCTTTTATTAGTCTGAGTACAGGTGTTCGGATGTTTGGCTGATTTTGTCTAAGACTTTGGTGAGTCTGAATTTAGGTTAATGTGTGCAGTTTTGGTCACGTACCTCTTGCAAAGCTGTCAATGAGCTGGAAAGAGCACATAGCATATTTACAAGAATATTTTCAGGACTTAAGGACCTGAGTTATAGAGTACAGTTGCACAGGTTAGGAGTTTATTCCCTGCAGCATAGGAAAATGAGGGGTGATCTTACAGAGGAATCCAAAATTATGAGAGGTATCGATAGGGTGAATGCTTGCAGGCCTTCACCCCTGAGGTTGGGTGAGACTACAATCAGAGGTGAAAGGTGAAATGTTTAATGGGAATCTGAAAAGGAACTTCTTAACTCAGAGGGTGGTGTAAATGAGGAACAAATTGTCAATGGAAGTGGTAGATGTGGGTTCAGCAGTAACATTTAAGAGAAGTTTGTCTAGATACATGGATGCAAGGAGTATGGAGGGCTGTGGTCCTGGTGCAGGTTGATGGACGAGGCCAAAGAACAGGCCAGCACAGACTAGATAGGCCAAAGTCCTGTTTCTGTGCTGCACTACTCAATGCCTCTGAATTTGTGTGTAACAATCACTATTTATAGACAATAGACAATAGGCAATAGGTGCAGGAGTAGACCATTCGGCCCTTCGAGCCTGCACCGCCATTTCGAGATCATGGCTGATCAATTACTATCAATACCCGGTTCCTGCCTTGTCCCCATATCCCTTGATTCCCCTATCCATAAGATACCTATCTAGCTCCTTCTTGAAAGCATCCAGAGAATTGGCCTCCACTGCCTTCTGAGGCAGTGCATTCCAGACCCCCACAACTCTCTGGAAGAAGAAGTTTTTCCTTAACTCTGTCCTAAATGACCTACCCCTTATTCTCAAACCATGCCCTCTGGTACTGGACTCTCCCAGCATCTGGAACATATTTCTTGCCTCTATCTTGTCCAATCCCTTAATAATCTTATATGTTTCAATCAGATCCCCTCTCAATCTCCTTTATTCCAGCGTGTACAAGCCCAGTCTCTCTAACCTCTGCGTAAGACAGTCCAGACATCCCAGGAATTAACCTCGTGAATCTACGCTGCACTTCCTCTACAGCCAGGATGTCCTTCCTTAACCCTGGAGACCAAAACTGTACACAATACTTCAGGTGTGGTCTCACCAGGGCTCTGTACAAATGCAAGAGGATTTCCTTGCTCTTGTACTCAATTCCCTTTGTAATAAAGGCCAACATTCCATTAGCCTTCTTCACTGCCTGCTGCACTTGCTCATTCACCTTCAGTGACTGATGAACAAGGACTCCGAGATCTCTTTGTATTTCTCCCTTACCCAACTCTACACCATTCAGATAATAATCTGCCTTCCTGTTCTTACTCCCAAAATGGATAACCTCACACTTATTCACATTAAACGCCATCTGCCAAGTATCTGCCCACTCACCCAGCCTATCCAAGTCACCCTGAATTCTCCTAACATCCTCAACACATGTCACACTGCCACCCAGCTTAGTATCATCAGCAAATTTGCTGATGTTATTTTCTATGCCTTCATCCAAATTGTTAACATAAATGGTAAACAGCTGTGGTCCCAATACCGAGCCCTGTGGCACCCCACTAGTCACCACCTGCCATTCCGAGAAACACCCATTCACTGCTACCCTTTGCTTTCTATCTGCCAACCAGTTTTCAATCCATGTCAATGCCTTCCCCCTGATGCCCTGCGCTTTGATTTTACCCACCAATCTTCTATGTGGGACCTTATCAAATGCCTTCTGAAAATCGAGGTACACTACATCCACTGGATCTCCCCCGTCTAACTTCCTGGTTACATCCTAGAAAAACTCCAACAGATTAGTCAAGCATGATTTGCCCTTGGTAAATCCATGTTGGCTCGGCCCAATCCTATCACTGCTATCTAGATATGCCACTATTTCATCCTTAATAATGGACTCTAACATCTTTCCCACCACTGATGTCAGGGTGACAGGTCGATAGTTCTCTGTTTTCTCCCTCCCTCCTTTCTTAAAAAGTGGGATAACATTATCCATTCTCCAATCCTCGGGAACTGATCCTGAATCTAAGGAACATTGGAAAATTATTACCAATGCATCTGCAATTTCCAGGGCCACCTCCTTTAGTACCCTAGGATGCAGACCATCTGGACCTGGGGATTTGTCAGCCTTCAGTCCCATCCGTCTTCTCATCACCGTTTCCTTCCTAATGTCAATCTGTTTCATTTCCTCTGTTACCCTAAGTCCTTGGCCCATCCATACATCTGAGAGATTGCTTGCGTCTTCCTTAGTGAAAACAGATCTAAAGTACTCATTAAATTCTTCTTCCATTTCTCTGTTTCCCATAACAATTACACCCAATTCATTCTTCAAGGGCCCAACATTGTTCTTAACTATCTTCTTTCTCTTCTCATACCTAAAAAAACTTTTACTATCTTCCTTTATATTCCTGGCTAGCTTGCGTTCGTACCTCATTTTTTCTCCCCGTATTGTCTTTTCAGTTAAGTTCTGTTGTTCCTTAAAAACTTCCCAATCATCCGTCCTCCCACTCACCTTAGCTCTGTCATACTTCCTTTTTTTTTAATGCTATGCAATCTCTGACTTCCTTTGTCAACCACTGTGTCCCCTTTCCCCCCTTTGAATCCTTCCTTCTCTGGGGGATGAACTGATTTTGCACCTTGTGCATTATTCCCAAGAATACCTGCCATTGCTGTTCCACTGTCTTTTCTGCTAGGCTAACCGTCCAGTCAACTTTGGCCAGCTCCTCCCTCATGGCTCCATAGTTTCCCCTGTTCATCTGCAACACTGACACCTCCGAGCTGCCCTTATCCTTCTCAAATTGCAGATAAAAGTTTATCATATTGTGATCACTACCTCCTAATGGCTCCTTTACTGCGAGATCGCTTATCAAATCCTGTCCATTACATAACACTAAATCCAGAATAGTCTTGTCCCTGGTCAGCTCTCGTACAAGCTGTTCCAAGAATGCATCCCGTAGGCACTCTACAAACTCCCTATCCTGGGGTCCAGCACCAACCTGATTCTCCCAGTTCACTTGCATGTTGAAATCCCCCATAACTACTGCAACATTACCTTTGCCACATGCCAATGTTAACTCCCTATTCAACTTGCACCCAATATCCATGCTACTGTTTGGTGGCCTGTAGACAACTCCCATTTGGGTCCTTTTGCTCTTACTGTTCCTCAGTTCTATCCATACAGACTCTACTTCTCCTGACCCTATGCCCCCCCTTGCAAAGGACTGAATCTCATTCCTCACCAACAGGGCCACCCCACCCCCTCTGCCCACATTTCTGTCCCTACGATAGCACGTATACCCTTGTACAATCATTTCCCAGGTCTGATCTCCCTGCAGCCATGTCTCCGTTATCCCAACAACATCATAGTTACCCATTCGCACCTGGCCTTCAAGCTCATCCGCCCTATTTCTGACACTTCGTGCATTCAGATATAGAATTTTTAACCCATTTCTCCTCTCTCTGTTTGAATCGCTACCTATTGTGCTTAACCCAGCTCCCCGAACTCCCATCGGGCTATACGCCCCTAGAATTTTGTTGTCCTTCCTAAATTTACTTATTCTTTCAACACATTTAACTTCATGTTCCGTCAGACCATCCCTCTGTACATGTGTCCTCCTTATCACTTGTTCCGCCCCACCTTCCTCTACTACACACTTAATATTCCAGAAACGTGTCGTCCCCACCTGTCCTTTATTCTTCCTCTCGCTATTCTCTCTCACATTCTGGATCCCTGCCACCTGCAAATTTAGGTTAAACCCCCCCCAAGAAGCACTAGCAAACTTCCCTGCAAGAATGTTAGTACCGCTCCAGTTCAGGTGTAAACTGTCCCTTCGGAACAGATCCCACCTTCCCTGGAACAAAGCCCAATTATCTACAAACTTGAAGCCCTCCCTCCTGCGCCATCCTCTCAGCCACATATTAATCTTTATAATCCTCCTGTTCCTTGCCTCACTCGCACGTGGCACAGGTAGCAATCCTGAGATTGTTACCCTGGAGGTCCTGCTCTTCAGCTTCACACCTAACTCCCTGAACTCCCTACGCAGGACCCCTCACTCATCCTACCCACGTAATTGGTCCCTACATGGACCACAACATCTTGTTTCTCTGAAGTATAATGCCTATATAATACTGATGATTGCCATTTTCAACCATGTTCAGTAAGGTCCGAGCATGCTGACACTTCTGTCAAAAACACACATGGATGGTGTGCGGAACTCTTTTCCACAAAAGACAATAGGTACAAACCAGTGAAAGTTTCCAAGCGTGAGGATACGGTCCTTCTTTTGTGGAAGAATGTTCTACTGTCAGGGGACACATTACGAAGTACGTCCTGTACCTAGTAAAGTGGACACTGAGTGTATGTTTATGGTCTTCTGCTGCTATAGCCCATCCACTTCAAGGTTTGACATGTTGTGCAATCAGAGTTGCTCTTCTGCACACCACAGGTTATTTGAGTTACTGTCACCTTTCTGTCAGCTTGAACCAGTCTGGTTCTTCTCCTCTGGCCTCTCTCATTAAGAAGGTGTTTTTGCCTACAGAACTGCCACTCACTGGATTTTTTTTTGTTTTTTGCACCATTCTCTGTAAACTCTGTAGATGGTGTGTATGAACATTTCAGGGGATCAGCAGTTTCTAAGATAGTCAAGCCATCCCCCCAGCACCACAATCCTTCCACGGTCAAAGTCACATAGATCACATTTCTTCCCTATTCTGATGTTTGGTCTGAATAACAACTGAACCCCTTGACCACATCTGCATGCTGTTATGCATTGAGTTGCTGCCACATTAGTGGCTAAATAGATATTTGCATTACTGGGCAAGTGTATAGGTGTACCCATTAAAGTGGTCACTGTGTATATTAAGTAAAGGAAGTCTAATAGAGTCTGTTATCGTTGAATGCTAGAACAGGTTTGGGGAGTTCAGTTACTGCTCTGTGCTGGTAAAAGCCACAAGTGCTTCAACCTCTGGATTCCAGTGTTCTTGACCTGGGTGGAATGAGATGTCAGTGCAAGTGGTGAATGCAATTTCAATTTCAATGTTTAAGAGAAGTTTGGATAGGTACATGGATGGGAGGGTTATGGATGTCTATGGTCCTGGTGCAAATCGATGAGACTAGGCAGCTTAAATGGTTCACCATGAACCACACATGCTAAAGGGCCTGTTTCTGTGCTGTTGTTTTCTATGACTCTATGACCCTAATTAATAACTTGGTTTCACTTTCCATAGATGCTGCCCAAAGGATTTCTGGCACTTATTTTATTTCAGTCTTCAGCACCTGCAGGAATCAGTGCCAATAAGTGTTCCTCCATTAGTGGAGCTCATTCATAGTTCATAGTTCATAGTTCAAGTTTAATTGTCATTCAACCATACATGAATATTCACGAATAAGGGCAAACGAAACAGCGTTACTGATGGAGATTTCAAGCAATCTCAAGCTTTGCATGAATCACAAAAGGTTAGTTTGCAGGTGCATTAGGCTATCAAGAAGGCAAATGGAATGTTGGCCTTCATTGTTAAAGGAATTGAATTTAAGAGCAGGGAGGTTATCCTGCAGCTGTACAGGTTACTGGTGAGGCCACACCTGGAGTACTGTGTGTAGTTCTGGTCTCCTTACTTAAAGAAGGATATACTGGCTTTGGAGGCAGTGCAGAGGAGGTTCACCAGGTTGATTCCAGAGATGAGGGGAGTTAGACTATGAGGAGAGATTGACTGGACTGGGAGTGTACTCACTGGAATATAGAAGAATGAGGGGAGATCTTACAGAAACACATAAAATTATGAAAGGGATAGATAAGGTAGAGGCAGGAAAGTTGTTTCCACTGGTACAAGAGACTAGAACTAGGGGACATAGCCTCAAGATTTGTGGAGTAAATTTAGGATGGAGATGAGGAGGAACTGCTTTTTCCAAAGAGTGGTGAACCTGTGGAATTTTCTGCCGAATGAATCAGTGGAGGCTGCCTCAGTAAATATATCTAAGACAAGGTTGGATAGATTTTTGCATAGTAGGGAAATTAAGGGTTATGGAGAAAGGGCAGGTAGGTGGAGATGAGTCCATGGTCAGATCAGTCATGATCTCATTGAATGGCAGAGCAGGCTCGACAGGCCAGATGGCCGACTCCTGCTCCTGTTTCTTGTGTTCAGACCTGTAAGGAGCTCCTGAGAAGGCACAGAAGAGATGATCACAGTAGAAAGCAGATCTGAATCTATAAAGCTACGATGAGGGATCTCGGCCCAAAATATCAACTATTTATTCCTCTCCACACATGCTGCCTGAGCTGCTGAGTTCCTCCAGCGTTTTGTGTGCGTTGCTCTGGATCTCCAGCATCTGCAGAATCTCTTGTGTTTCTAATTTTATAAAGACTGTATCTCCAGTTTAGTCCATAAACCCAATGACACAGAGAAAAGTCACTTCACAACTCACAGCTCTGAACAAAGTGTATGCGGCACATTCATCTGCTGACTGATGACTGAGCTCGAGGGCAGTCCTGAAAAAGACATGACCACCTGGTTTGCATATTCACCTCCACCTTTGCAACTCAAAAAAGCTGGACATCTGCCCAGCATTTGTAAAGAGTATAATGAATGTTTCATTCCTCCACATTAGAACCATAGAACATTACAGCACACAAACAGGACTTTTGGCCCTTCTTGGCTGTGCCGAACCATTTTTCTGCCTAGTCTCACTGACCTGCACCTGGGCTATATCCCTCCAAACCCCTCCCATCTATATATCTGTCCAAATTTTTCTTAAATGTCAAAAGTGAGCCCGCATTCACCACTTCATCTGGCAGCTCATTCCACACTCCCACCACTCTCTGAGTGAAGAAGCCCCCCCTAATGTTCCCTTTAAACTTTTCCCCCTTCACCCTTAACCCATATCCTCTGGTTTTTTTCTCCCCTGGCCTCAGTGGAAAAAGCCTGCTTGCATTCACTCTATCTATAGCCATCATAATTTTATACACCTCTATCAAATCTCCCCTCATTCTTCTACGCTCCAGGGAATAAAGTCCTAACCTATTCAACCTTTCTCTGTAACTCAGTTTGTCAAGTCCCGGCAACATCCTTGTAAACCTTCTCTGCACTCTTTCAACCTTATTAATATCCTTCCTGTAATTCGGTGACTAAAACTGCACAGAATACTCCAAATTCAGCATCACCAATGTCTAATACAACCTCACCATTACATTCCAACTCTTATACTCAATACTTTGATTTATAAAGGCCAATGTACCAAAAGCTCTCTTTACGCCCCTATCTACTTGTGATGCCACTTTTAGGGAACTATGTATCTGTACTCCAGACCCCTCTGCTCCACTGCACTCCTCAGTGATAAACAGTGGACGTTTCAGACCTTCATCGGGGCACTTGTAACTTCAGCCAGACATTTCTTGCTCACTTTCATTAAAATTCAGGCTGGGAAGTGCATTATGAAAACTCCTGATCACTAATTCAGGGGTTATCATTTAATTTCTCCTCTGAAAGTGGTGAGAACCTACTTTCATACACCAGTACACAGTGATGAGGTGAAAGTATTTCTACAGTGCCAAGTGGTGTGACAAGTTTGGCATTTTATTTCCAACTCAGGATGCTGTGATCTTGTAAAGGAACTTGGGAATAGCAATAACAGTAGAGGCCAATAAAGCTGACAATATTCTGCCAGCCAGGGAGCATCAGTGAACTAGGTCAATTCTCCTTGGAGCGGAGGGGAATGAGAGGGGACTTGACAGAGGTGTACAAGATGATAAGAGGCATGGATAGAGTGGACAGCCAGAGACTTTTTCCCAGTACAGAAATATGAGAGGGCATAATTTTAAGATAACTGGAGGAAAGCATAGGAGATATCAAAGGTTACTGTGTTGTAATGTTCTGTGTTCGATTTTCTAAACAAAGTTAACATTTTGCCTCACTGACACCTGATCAGAACTGGTTCCTGTTTTAATTTAAGTTCAAGATCAGGATGGTTTATTGTCATTTTTCAGTACACAAGTGTAAAGGAGAAGGAAATGATTGTTACAGCTAAGACATCTGCACAGCACTACGGTAATTTTAAGTATTGCATTGTACTGCTGCCACAAAAAAAGATATTTCATGGCATGTGCGAGTGATGATAAGCCTGATTCTGATCTGGCTCACAGTTGTGAACTGAAACTGGGAAGGGAACAGGGAGAGGGGCATCATGAATAATGCTTATGAAAAGGGGAAAGGTGAGGGGAGGTACCAGGGAGACATTCCGTAATCATCAATTAACCAATTGTTTGGAATCAAATGACCTTGCCTGGTGTCTCAGGGCTGGGTAAGTCTGCACCCATGCCACCTCCCACCCTTGATACTCCTTCTCTGCCACTTGTCCCACACCCCTCCCATGGCAATCCACCCTCACCATTCCCAACATCCTCCGCTCCGGCTAGATTTACAAATTCACTCTCCACTCCACATTGAAAAATACAGTAATATGCAAAATTCTTAGGCATCCCAGCTAAGTATATGTGCCTCAGACCAGTCATAAGATTAGTTGAAATACAGACAGATTGTATGTCCACAGAGTGATGACAGGCACTGGAGTATTTGTACATAATGGCTCTGACAGAAAATGATAAGTTAGCAGTGGACGGGAGTGCGGTGGGGGGAGTGGTGGAGGGGAGTGCGGTGGGGTAGTGGTGGACGGGGGTGCGGTGGGGGGAGTGGTGGACGGGGGTGCGGTGGGGGGAGTGGTGGACGGGGGTGCGGTGGGGGGAGTGGTGGACAGGGGTGCGGTGGGGGGAGTGGTGGACGGGGGTGCGGTGGGGGGAGTGGTGGACGGGGGTGCGGTGGGGGGAGTGGTGGACGGGGGTGCGGTGGGGGAGTGGTGGACGGGAGTGCGGTGGGGGGAGTGGTGGACGGGGGTGCGGTGGGGGAGTGGTGGAGGGGAGTGCGGTGGGGTAGTGGTGGACGGGGGTGCGGTGGGGTAGTGGTGGACGGGGGTGCGGTGGGGTAGTGGTGGACGGGGGTGCGGTGGGGGGAGTGGTGGACGGGGGTGCGGTGGGGGGAGTGGTGGACGGGGGTGCGGTGGGGGGAGTGGTGGACGGGGGTGCGGTGGGGGAGTGGTGGACAGGGGTGCGGTGGGGGGAGTGGTGGACGGGGGTGCGGTGGGGGGAGTGGTGGACGGGGGTGCGGTGGGGGAGTGGTGGACGGGAGTGCGGTGGGGGAGTGGTGGACGGGGGTGCGGTGGGGGTAGTGGTGGATGGGAGTGCGGTGGGGTAGTGGTGGAGGGGAGTGCGGTGGGGGTAGTGGTGGACTGGAGTGCGGTGGGGGAGTGGTGGACGGGAGTGCGGTGGGGGAGTGGTGGACGGGGGAGTGGTGGACGGGGGTGCGGTGGGGGGAGTGGTGGACGGGGGTGCGGTGGGGGAGTGGTGGACGGGAGTGCGGTGGGGGAGTGGTGGACGGGGGTGCGGTGGGGGTAGTGGTGGATGGGAGTGCGGTGGGGTAGTGGTGGAGGGGAGTGCGGTGGGGTAGTGGTGGAGGGGAGTGCGGTGGGGGTAGTGGTGGACGGGAGTGCGGTGGGGGAGTGGTGGACGGGGGAGTGGTGAACGGGGGTGCGGTAGGGGTTGTTGTGGAGGGGAGTGCGGTGGGGTAGTGGCGGAGGGGAGTGGAGGATGTGAGTGCGGTGGGGGGAGTGGTGGAGGGGAGTGCGGTGGGGGAGTGGTGGATGGGAGTGCGGTGGGGGGAGTGGTGGAGTGGAGTGCGGTGGGGGGATTACTATAACCCTGATGCTGCACTGCCCTTTGTGAATGGCACATACTATATCCATGATGCTGCACTGCACTTTGTGAATGGCACGTACTATAACCATGATACTGCACTGCACTTTGTGAATGGCACGTACTATAACTCTGATGCTGCACTGCACTTTCTGATTGGCACGTAATATAACCCTGATGCTGCACTGCACTTTGTGAATGGCACGAACTATATCCATGGTGCTGCACTGCACTTTGTGAATGGCACGTACTATAACCCTGATGCTGCACTGCACTTTGTGAATGGCACGTACTTTATCCATGGTGCTGCACTGCACTTTGTGAATGGCACGTACTATAACCCTGATGCTGCACTGCACTTTGTGAATGGCACGTACTATAACCCTGATGCTGCACTGCACTTTGTGAATGGCACGAACTATATCCATGGTGCTGCACTGCACTTTGTGAATGGCACGTACTATAACCCTGATGCTGCACTGCACTTTGTGAATGGCACGTACTATAACCCTGATGCTGCACTGCACTTTGTGAATGGCACGTACTATAACCCTGATGCTGCACTGCACTTTGTGAATGGCACGTACTATAACCCTGATGCTGCACTGCACTTTGTGAATGGCACGTACTATAACCCTGATGCTGCACTGCTCTTTGTGAATGGTACGTACTATAACCCTGATGCTTCACTGCACTTTGTGAATGGCACGTACTATAACCCTGATGCTGCACTGCACTTTGTGAATGGTTGATGCTTTTGGAGCTGCACTAGTTACAAGCTGACATGGAGATAAAGCAAGGACTCTGAAGTACCTGCAGGTTTATAAAGGTCTCTATCAGCCAATGCAAATAATTTTGGGGGTGTAGGTAATGCTGATAGAGTCAGAGTTTTAGAACAGTCCCTTTGGCCCATCCATTTCCCTCCCATTGACGTAACAAATTTCAAACCCATATCCATCACTTCTGCTGGCAGCTCATTCCACTCTCTTACCACCTTTGGGTGAATTAGCTCCCCTTCATGTCTCCCTTAAACATTTCACGTAGCATATTGGTTAGCGTGATGCAATTACAGCTCAGGGCGTCACAGTTAGGAGTTCACTTCTGCTGTGTACTCCCGGAGTACATTCTCCCCGTGACCATGTGGGTTTCCTCCAGTACTCCAATTTCCTAAAACAGTCCAAGAACGTACCAGTTTAAGTTGTTCCATGATTGGTTAAATCGGTGGGTTGCTGGGCAGCGCGGTTTGTTGGCCTGGAAGGGTCTGACCCACGCTGTAAGTAAATAAATTTCACCCTTGACACATGATCTCAAGTTCTGTAACACCACATTGTCATTTACAGGGCTGAAACATATATTTACATCCTTAATAATTTAACCATAATACAATTCCAGCTTTTTATTAGTGAGTGTAATGCATTCCCTTGATAATTTCAGCCCCTTCCCATGCTGGCATAGAGTGTTTTTTTACTAATTACAGTGGCACTGCAAGTGGCAAGGTTAAATCTCTGGTCCCTGATAGAATGGTAAGGTGGAATTGCTTAAAATATTTGACACTTCTGGTCACTTAGTAGAACAGGTGGAAAGTGCAGATGACATCAAGTATGATGATGGATTACGAGACAAACTGGAACAGAAAATGAATATTCAAAACAAACACTGTTTGTTTCCAGGATAAAATTCCTAATTATCCAGATGCTCACTTGCCAAGGGCTGGACCTGAAGGATTTCTGGGAAAGGTGTTTACATCGAGTCCTTGACGGAGGAATCCATTACTCTGAAATGGTGGGCATCATTCCCCTGACTCTTTCATGACTATCCAATTCCCCAGTGGAACTTGCTCCAGAATATCAACATTTTAAGTAACCTAGAACACATCCGGTTATTGCCAAAACTAGTTTTCCCCTCAGTTGTATCCTGTTTCTTCAGTTAATTACATTAAATCTTAACTCCTTTAGTTTCAGACCCACCAGGTAGTGTTTTCTTTAATCTTACTGCCTTTATTTGTAATTTTGAATGATTCTTAAGCCACTGGTTCCTTAAAGTTATTATAGTTGGTGGGGGGTGGTGTTGGAAGGGGGAAGTGGGGATAAGTTTCCACTAATTATTAAATGCTCACAGTGGTGTGTGTCTCAAATAGCCTCTGACAGCCAAGTCCAGCTCCTGGCCTTCATGTGTGGCTCAGCCACTAATTCCAGCAGAACTGTTTCTACTGAAAGAAGGGGCAAAGGTGATAAAACCTTAAAACCAGTCACTTCAGGCAAATGGGGCTCATCGGCCATGGTTGGCAGCTCATCTAGAAGGAAAGCTCTGATCCCAACCCTCCAATGCCTTGCGACTGTACCCAGTCATGGAAAAGGCTTCAGGTAAACCCGAAGGAAAGATCCAGAGATGGAGTCTGAAGGCAGTCCTACTTTGAGTTTAACAATGACAGACAACTCCTGCGACACCACTAGTGCCAAACTGTATCGGTCTCTGCCATTCTTTTGGATTTATCAGCTACATGGAGGGGGGAGCCTACTGCATGGGTAACAGTTTGCTCTCCATATCACACTGCCAGTTTGTATACTAGCTTGCATTTCACATAGACTGCTGGGACACAATTTCCATGGTCGACCCTGAACAATAGAGGGCCTCCTTAAGCCACTCTGCTATTAGGAGAAAGACCCACTTCTTTTCTAGTTCCTAAACAAAATGAAAAGGCTCTTCAAGAAACAACTTACAGTTTTTGGAGTAGAGATCCACTGTATCAGTAATGGAGCACTGAGATGCTGAGGAGGGGGTGCAGGTGCACTTCACACTTGAGAGCTCCAGTGTGTGAACAGCCACTAACCAACCCACAACCCCTCGGCAATGACCAGAGTAGTCAGTCCTGTGCCATGGTAAATGCAGGTAGGCATTTGACCTGTAAGGTCACGTGGTCATACCCAGAAGAAGATATTCACTTAACAGAGCTGTTAGAAAACATGCTTCAAAATGGCCAGTTCCATGTTGAATGAGGTGGGCTCACAGCAGGTGGAGTATTCAGAAGAATGGTCTTCCTCGGGGAAGTGTGCTGTACGACATCTACACGGATGACCAACCTATAGATGACGTCACACGCTGATTTATATATGCTAATGACTTATGCATCTCTGCCCAAAGCACTGATATTAACACCGCGGAGAAAACGCTTTCTGAGGCCTGGGAGGGACTAACATCCTATGATAAAGAAAACCACCTCCGCGCAAGCCCATCAAAGACACAAGTTTGTGCATTCCGCCTCAGGAACCATTAAGCCAAACGACAGCTTAAAGTAACCTGGTGTGGAGCCACACTGACGCATCGCGAGCACCCTATCTACTTAGGAGTCACCCTTGACAGATGCTCCACTTTCAAGAACCACATCAATAAGACAAAGGCAAAAGTGAACGCACAAAACAACATCCTGAATAAGCTCACTAACACAAAATGGGGAGCAAGCCCGAAAACATTGAGATCCAGTGCACTTGCTCTTTGCTATTCCACTGCCGAATACGCCTGCCCTGCATGGGAAAGATATACTCATGCTAAGAAGGTGGATGCCGTTCTGAATGCAAGCTGCCAACTTATCATAGGTTGTTTAAAACCAACAAACACCTGTATATCCTGGCGGGTATTGATCCCCGTGATATAAGAAGAACGGTAGCCAGCAAGAAAGAACGACTCCGTCAAACATTAGATGAGAGGCACCCTCTACATGGTCATACACCTACACCCAGCCACCTAAAGTCAAGGAAGAGCTTCGTGAACAGTGTTGTTCCGTTACAATCAACCCCATCTGAAGCCCGCATCGCCTTGTGGAAAGACCGGCTCGCCAGTCTCAAACAACCCCGAATGATGGAAATTCCACTGGATGAAAGCCTTCCCCCAGGAGCTAGTTGCAACTGGGCAACCTGGAAGTGCCTTAACAGACTTAGGACTGGTGTAGGTCGTTCAAAGGCGTCACTAAGCAAATGGGAATATACAACCAGCCCGACAACTTGTGAATGTGGAACTGAGCCACAAACTACGCAACTTCTCCTGCAATGCCCATCGCTAGAGGAACCCTGTACTGTTGCAGATCTTGCCGAATTCAACAACAAGATGCAGAAATGTGTCCAGTTCTGGCTGGGCCATGTACAGACTGTCCGTGGACATGATAAGAAGACGACACAGAAGAAGCGGCCCTTTGGCCCATCACATCATGTTAGCCATTGTACCACACCGGAATGTTTGAGAGAATGTAGTGACTGCACATGCGGCTGACTGATTGTGTGGAAAATTGACTGGGTCTCTTACATGCAGGGGACACTCTCTTTTGTGCATAGGCTTTCGAGTCTGCATGTTTTACAAATTCATTAACAATGCTAACAAATTTCCCATCACATGCTAGTGATAATAAATAATTCTGATTCTGATTTTTTATCTCAACGGACCCAGTTTGCCATAAACAACTGTGTTGACAATAACTATCAGTAATATCCACATCCTGTAAGCAATTGTGAAAACCACCATGAGGTGATGAAATGGTCTTTCAGAAACTTGGTAAATGAGAACACGAAAAACAAGCTAAAAAAACACAGATGTTTGAAATTTCATTAAATAACAGAATTAATAGAAACACTCAGGAGGTCAGGCACCACTGGGAACAAAAATGGTTAGAGTTTAAAGTCCAAGACCCTTTGCCAGTTCTGATGAGGAATCCTGGACCTTAGACTTCCACAGAAGCTGTCTAACCTGATTAATTTAGCAACATTTAAAAGGTACTCAACATGGACAAGTATGTCTACAGGAAAAATTTAGAGGAATATAGCCCAAACACTGGCAAATGGGACTAGTGTAGATACAGCTGGAGGACAACATCAGGTCTGACTGTGGAGGGACAGTCAACATCTCAGCTCAAGACCGGCTGTGCATCGTCTGATCCCCGAGTTCCTCCAGCCATTTGTGTGATGCTCCACATTCCAGTACCTGCTGTCTCCTGTGTCTTAACTAAGATGGGAATCTTGACATAGACCAGTTGCACAAAAGGTCCTGTTTCTTTGCTGTATGAGTCATACTCTATGAAATTTTCCAGCACAGGTTTTAATTGTCATTGTAGGATGGGGTGGGTGGAACTACAAATTACCACATGGATTTGTCAAATGAAACATTACATAATGAAAGGAACATTTCAATGGTCCATCAGAGAGGAGCATGATAAGCAAATGAAACAACACAATAAAATCCGTGTGCAAGCTATCACTTCAAGGGAGTTGGATTGGTAAGCTACAGAGATCTCTGGGGAGACTTTAGCTAGGATTAAACATTCAATTATCAACAGCCCTTTGATTGGGCGCACTACAGATCAACCAACATGATGCTTGAGCTGAAAGTGTTAAAGTTCAAAACCCAGCAACGTGGGGAACACTTACATTATTTTAATAACCAGTGAACAAATTGGTAAATTGTAGAAAGTAAAGGACTTGAGAGAATGGATGGAGAGAAACCTTCCTCCCCCATACAGAACCCAAGAGCACTGGACAGAATTTCTTTCATTTAACTTTTGCCAAACATTCTCTGTAGATCAAGATCGCCATTCAAAGACTGAAACAGATGGGTAGGGATACATCTGCTGATGCACACTGTGAACTACTCCAACAAAAATAATGCTCCCCATTTGTTAGTTTCCAAATTAAAATGCAATATATTGATCTCTGTATCAGAATACTGTACTGAATTCCCAAACCCCTACTTCTACCCTAGTTCCTCAAGGTTGTCACAAAAGGGGGGATAAGCTCCCACTAGCTATTCAGTGCTCCCAATGGCGTGCATCTCAAATAGCCTTTGACAACCAAATCCAGCTCCTGGCCTTCACATATGGCTTAGCTACTAAACCCAGCAGAACTGCTTCTACTGACAGGAGAAGGGGAAAAGGTGGGTTATTGGCTTCTCAAAACCAGATGCTTCAGGCAGATGGGACTCGTCAGCCATGGCTGGCAGCTTATCTAGGAGAAGGAAAACTCTGATCTCAAACCTCCGCAGCCTGTGTCTATAATTATTTATAGAGAGGAATAACCCCAAAGAAAAATCTAGAGCTGGAGTCACTAAAGCAGTTCTACATGAGTTCAACACTGACTAGCAACTCCTGGTATAGTTCCTGGGAGTCAATATCTCTGAGGAACTACCCTAGACACAACAGATTGATCCAGATACAAAAGAAGGCACAACAGAGGCTATATTTTCATTAGAAGTATGAGGAGATTTGTTATGTCGCCAAAACACTCATATTTCTACAGATGTACTGTGGAAAGCATTCTGACAGGCCGTGCACAAGATCGAAATAAGCTGCAGAGAGTTGTAAACTTTGTCATCTCCACCATGGGCACTAGCCTCTGTAGTATGGATATCTTAAAGGAGTGACGTCTCAAAAAGGTGGTGTCTGTTACTAAGGACACCCATCATCCAAGTCATGTCTTTTTCTCATTGTTACCATCAGGAAGGAGTCACAGAAGACTGAAGGCACACACTCAATAAATCAGAAACAACTTCCTGTCCTCTGCCATCCATTTTCTGAATGGGCATTGAACCAATGAGCACTACCTCACTGCTTTTTTATTTCTATTTTTATATTTAATTCAGTGATTTTATATATATATACACACACATATATACACTTACAGTTTTTATTATTATGTATTGCATTGTAGTGCTGCCGCAAAGTCAACAAATTTCACAACATATGCTGGTGATATTAAACCTGATTCTGGTTCTGAAACTGTATTGGTCTCTGCCATTCCTTTGGATCCATCAGCTGTGTGGGCAGGGGAAGCCTGCTGCATGGGCAATGGTTTGCTCTCCATATCGAACTGCCCTGACTTGCATAGACAGTTAAGACACAACATCTATGGTCCACTCTGATCAACAGAGGCCCTACAGTTCTACCCTGACAGACTTTCAGCTCGCCCTTCCCTATGGAACGCTCTGCACTTCCATGTTTTCTATTTAATAAATTTGCGATCCATTTCCCTTTCTGACTGGACATCACAGGCTGATTCATGCAGTGCCTGGGGACCAAGCCTGATGCTAAAAGTGCCTCATAAATTGTTTGTTACTGTTGGTAACTTACTTCAATTATTGAAGCAAATTGCATAATTGCATTATAAATATTCAACACACCACAGTCATTCAGACTGGCCTCCATAAAGATCCCTAATGCATTCCCAAGGGTAGTCATTATAAACAGGTTCCTCCATCATGACAAAGAATGGAAGTGCAGAGAAACAACACTGCAGTGACCTATCCAGCAGCTGAGGGGATTGCAGGACAATTTTGTTTTCTCAATGGCATATCTGCTGAAGAATTCACTTAAATTAACTATTCATTTATAAGCTGTTCTATTCCAGACTTATACGACAAATCACGGGACTTCTTGCTCTAAATATTTTTTCAGACATCACCCTTATAAAATGATTACTCTGAAGGTAGATCTCCATTTACATCAACTGTGGCTTAGCTGTACATTGTTCTATCTAACTCTGTCGATGTTCACTTTCAACAACTGTGACCTAACTCTACATTGTTCTATACAAATATCTTGGTTTACAGCAACTCTGATCTAACTCCATGTTGCAATTCACTATGATGTCCTAATAGTCATGTTTGCATTTCTTGCTAAGATCTGCCCGTAATTTCCTTCTGGTTAGATCACTGAAAGCAGCAGGAGGGCAGCATCGCACAAGGCAAGACAATATTCTCAATTCATTAAGCTTTTCATATCCCTGTGACTTAAACTTAACAGAGAAGGAGGTTGATCAGGGGCGATTGTTCATAACTACCCCCACTACTGAATACAGAGTACTGCCAGAAGAAAGCAATAGCATTCATTAAGGACCCCACCATCCAAGCCATGCTCTATTCTCAGTACTACCACTGGGAAGGAGTTACTGAAGCCTTGGTTACCACACCACCAGGTTCAGGAACAGTTATTTTCCTACAGCCATCAAACTCCTGAACCAGTATGGATAATGTCACTCACCTCTGAACTGATCCCACAACCTACAGATGGGCTTCAAGAACCTACAATTCATGTTCTCAGTAATATTTTTATATTTATTTTTAATTGCACACAATGTTCCCTCTATTTATTTTTTTATAGCTGCACGGACTATTGCTCTGAGCAGGAAATTATTATAGGGCCTGAAAACCATGTAGCACTTCTATTAACATTATATAAAAGCAACTTGCAGCCGTGCGGCAACAAAGGCTATGTGCATGGGAGCATTTCAGTTACTGTGCGGCCGCACACCCGTGCAGTGTAGAGGGAACAATGTTAGCTCAATCTATATTCCTGTGCACAATGGTTGTTTGACAGTCTTTGCTAATGTACAGTTGTTGATAAAACTCTGTGATTTTTCATTTTTCTATAAGTGCCTGCAAGAATATGAATAGCAGGGCATTACAAAGCAACACAAGTGCACTTCGATATTAAAGTTACTTTGACTTTAATCTTATTTTTATTTCCACAGATGCTGCGTGACCTGTTGAGTGTTTTCAGCCTTTTCTCTTTTATGATAGATCTCCAGCATTTGCATTTGTTATAGAACCATATTGCATCAAAGCAGGCTTTATGATTCACTGTATCCATGCCAAAGATCAAGTGTAGGCTTAAGGGCTTTGGCTCAACGGGCTTAGGTGGAAACAGGCGAGGCAAGGTAGGTTTAGGTTTCTGTTTTTCCTGTTATATTGAGGAAAGGGGAAGTATGAGTGTGAGGGCAGCTTGTTGTTCTCGATGTCGGATGTGGGAGGTCCTGGAGTCTCCTAGCCTCCCGGACGTCCACATCTGTGCCAGATGCACCGAGCTGCAGCTCCTGAGGGACCGTGTTAAGGAACTACAGCTGCAGCTCGATGACTTTCATCTGGCCAGGGAGAGTGAGGAGTTGATAGAGAGAAGTTACAGGCAGGTGGTCACACCGGGGCCACAGGAGGCAAACAGGTGAGTCACGGTTAGGAGAGGGAAGGGGAAGAGTCAGGTACTAGAGAGTACCTCAGTGGCTGTACCCCTTGACAATAAGTACTCCGGTTGGGGGAACAGCCTACCAGGGGGAAGTGACAGTAGCCGTGCCTCTGGCACAGAGTCCGGCCCTGTAGCTCAGAAGGGTAGGGAAAGGAAGAGGAAGGCAGTAGTAATAGGGGACTCGGTATTTAGGGGGTCAGATAGGCGATTCTGTGGACGCAATCAGGAGACCCGGATGGTAGTTTGTCTCCCTGGTGCCAGGGTCTGGGATGTTTCTGATCACGCCCAAGATATCCTGAAGTGGGAGGGTGAGGAGCCAGAGGTCGTGGTACATATAGGTACCATTGACATAGGTAGGAAAAGAGGTCCTGAAAGGAGAATATAGGGAGTTAGGAAGGCAGTTGAGAAGAAGGACCGCAAAGGTAGTAATCTCGGGATTACTGCCTTTGCCACGCAACAGTGAGAGTGGGAATGGTATGAGGTGGAGGGTAAATGTATGGCTGAGGGATTGGAGCAGGGGGCAGAGACTCAAGTTTCTGGATCATTGGGACCTCTTTTGGAGCAGGTGTGACCTGTACAAAAAGGACGGGTTACACTTGAATCCTAGGGGGACCAATATCCTGGCGGGAAGGTTCAATAGAGCTGTTAGGGAGGGTTTAAACTAATTTGGCAGAGGATGGGAACTGGAATGATGGAGCGGAGGAGAGGGAAAACAGAAATAAATCTAAGGTAGTGAGCAGTAAGGATGTCAAGAAGGACAGGCAGGTGATGGGGCAAATTTGCAGCCATTGGGATGAGTTGCAGTGCAATCAATGCAAAAAGTGCCAAATACTGGACTTAAGGTGTTATACTTAAATGCACGCAGCATAAGGAATAAGGTGGATGATTTTGTTGTACAGTTACAGGTTGGTAGGTATGATATTGTGGCCATCACTGAGACGTGGCTAAAGGATGCATGTCTCTGGGAGCTGAACGTCCAAGGATACACAGTGTATCGGAAGGATAAGCAGGTAGAGGGGGTGGCGTGGCTTTAATGATATTAAATCATTAGAAAGAGTTGACATAGGATCGGAAGGTACAGCATCTTTATGGGTTGAGCTAAGAAATTGCAGGGGTAAAAGGACCCTGATGTCAGTTACCAAACAGCTGCAGTGATGTGGACTACAAATTACAACAGGAATTGAAAAGGCTTGCCAGAAGGGCAGTGTTATGATGATTGTGGGGGATTTTAACATGTGAGTGGATTGGGAAAATCAGGTCGGCATTGGATCTCAAGAGAGAGAATTTGAAGAATGTCCACAAGATGGCTTTTTAGAACAGCTTGTTGTTGAGCCCACTAGGGGATCGGCTGTACTGAATTGGGTATTGTGTAATGAACCAGAGGTGATTAGAGAGATGGAAGTGAAGGAACCCTTAGGAGGCAGTGATCATAACATGATTGAGTTCACTGTGAAATTTGAGAAAGAGAAGCCGAAATCCGATGTGTCGGTATTTCAGTGGAGTAAAGGAGATTACAGTGGCATGAGAGAGGAACTGGCCAAGGTTGACTGGAAAAGTACAGTAGCGGGAAGGACGGCAGAGCAGCAGTGGCTGGAGTTTATGCGTGAAGTGAGGAAGGTGCAAGACAGATATATTCCAAAGAAGAAGAAATTTTCGAATGGAAAAGGGATACAACCGTGGCTGACAAGAGAAGTCAAAGCCAAAGTAAAAGCAAAGCAGAGGGCATACAAGGAAGCAAAAATTAGTGGGAAGACAGAGGATTGGGAAGTTTTTAAGCTTACAAAAGAAAAATAAGAAGGTCATTAAGAGGGAAAAGATGAACTATGAAAGGAAGCTAGCAAATAATATCAAAGAGGATACTAAAAGCTTTTTCAAGTATATAAAGAGTAAAAGACAGGTGAGAGTAGATATAGGACCGATAGAAAATGATGCTAGAGAAATTGTAATGGGAGATAAGGAGATGGCGGAGGAACCGAACGAGTATTTTGCATCGGTCTTCACTGAGTAAGACATCAGCAATATACCAGACATCCAATAGTGTCAGGGAAGAGAAATATGCGCAGTCACAATTATGACAGAGAAAGTACTCAGGAAGCTGAATATTCTAAGGGTAGATAAATCTCCCAGACCAGATGGAAAGCACCTTTGTGTTCTGAAGGAAGTAGCAGTGGAGATTGCAGAGGCATTAGCAATGATCTTTCAAAA
This sequence comes from Hemitrygon akajei, assembly GCF_048418815.1. Classification (NCBI taxonomy): domain Eukaryota; kingdom Metazoa; phylum Chordata; class Chondrichthyes; order Myliobatiformes; family Dasyatidae; genus Hemitrygon; species Hemitrygon akajei. The sequence goes on along the minus strand of NC_133133.1, from coordinate 107,104,633 downwards.
GTCGATAGATTCTGGCCTGGTTCCGGAGGACTGGAAGATTGCAAATGTCACTTGGCTATTTAAGAAGGGGGCAAGGAAGCAAAAAAATATCGATTGTCAAGGATGAGGTTACGGAGTACCTGGAGGCATATGACAAGATAGGCAGAACTCATCATGGTTTCCTTAAAGGAAAATCCTGACTGACAAACCTAGTGCAATTTTTTGAGGAAATTACAAGTAGGCTAGACAAGGGAGATGCAGTGGATGCTGTGTATTTGGATTTTCAGAAGGCCTTTGACAAGGTGCCACACATGAGGCTGCTAAACAAGATAAGAGCCCATGGAATTATGGGAAAGTTACAAACATGGACAGAGCATTGGCTGATTAGCAGGAAACAGAGAGTGGGAATAAAGGGATCTCATTCTGTTTGGCTGTGGGTTACCAGTGATGTTCCACCGGGGTCTGTGTTGGGGCTGCTTCTTGTTACGTTGTATATCAACGATTTGGATTATGGAATAGATGGCTTTGTGGCTAAGTTTGCTGAAGATACAAAAATAGGTGGAGGGGCTGGTAGTGCTGAGGAAATAGAGAGTCTGCAGAGAGACTTGGATAGATTGGGGGAATGGGTAAAGAAGTGGCAAATGAATTATAATGTCAGAAAGTGTACGGTCATACACTTTTGTAGAAGAAATAAACGGGCAGACTATTATTTAAATGGGGAGAGAATTCAAAGTTCTGAGATGCAACGGGACTTGGGAGTCCTCTTGCAGGATACCCTTAAGGTTAACCTTCAGGTTGAGTCGGTGGTGAAGAAGGCAAATGCAATGTTGGCATTCATTTCTAGAGGAATAGAGTATAGGAGCAGGGATGTGATGTTGAGGCTCTATAAGGCACTGGTAAGACCTCACTTGGAATACTGTGTACAGTTTTGGGCTCCTTATTTAAGAAAGGATGTGCTGACATTGGAGAGGGTTCAGAGAAGATTCACTAGAATGATTCTGGGAGTGAGAGGGTTAACATATGAGGAACGTTTGCCCGCTCTTGGACTGTACTCCTTGGAGTTTAGAAGAATGAGGGGGGACCTCATAGAAACATTTTGAATGTTGAAAGGCATGGACAGAGTGGATGTGGCAAAGTTGTTTCCCTTGGTGGGGGAGTCTAGTACGAGAGGACGTGACTTGAGGATTGCAGGGCGCCCGTTCAGAACAGAGAAGTGAAATTTTTTTTTTTAGTCAGAGGGTGGTGAATCTATGGAATTTGTTGCCATGGGCGACAGTGGGGGGCAAAGTCATTGGGTGTATTTAAGGCAGAGATTGATAGGTATCTGAGTAGTCAGGGCATCAAAGGTTATGTTGAGAAGGTGGGGGAATGGGACTAAAGGGGAGATTAGATCAGCTCATGATGAAATGGTGGAGCAGACTCAATGGGCCGAATGGCTGATTTCTGCTCCTTTGTCTTATGATCTTATGGTTTACTCTTTCCAGTGCAGATGAAGGATGTCAACCCAAAATGTCAGCTCTGAGTTGTTCTGTACAGGAGCTGCCTGATGTTCACTGGTTCCATGTACTGTCAGAGAATGTAAACAGTATACAACCTGAAACTCTTTCGCCTCACAGACATCCATGAAACAGAAGAAAACCCCATAGAATGAATGCCAGAAAAACATTAGACCCCAAAGTCCCCTCACCCCTGCCTATACACAAACAGCACCCCACTGTTCCAGCAGGAAGCATTAGAACCCATCACCCACCAAGCAAGCAGTAGCAAAGCCCCTAGAGAGACCATGATCTGCAGTCCAACAAAAAGTGACAGTCCATAACCCATCACTTCGACATACCACAGGCTTACTCCCTCATTAACAAGGGACAGAGAGTTATCACCCTTTCCACAGGGAGAGGCAGTCCAACAGGTCACTGTTTTGATGTTATAATCTGAAGACTGTTACAATCATGACTGCAGGCGGGGCAAAGTCAAGATGGTGCTAAACGGCGACTCCTTTGCTTGCATATTCAGAAATAGCTCTATTTCTCCCTTTGGTATCTCTTTTTTTCCCCCTTTCAGGATGTGGGGGTTTCTTCTGAAGACCCTAACCTGGAGTTACACTCTGGCTTTGGTTCTTTGTGGGAATGGGACCCGCTGTCAGGGCCTGGAGATCAGCCGCTTTTTGAAATCCCAAGGACGCAGTCAGAAGATGAGCGTACCTTCAGGGTTCTGGATTTCTGTGGCTCTGGAGACATACTGATTCTAGGCCGGTGCCCCTGACTGAGCTATCATGGGAAAACATGGAACATCGGAAGCACTGGTCTAGCTGCCCGGGGTTGCGTGCCCGGAGACCTGCGCCTTTCTGGTGCCAGCTCTGGGTGCAGAGCTCAGAAAAAGTGACCTTTAACATCATAAACCAGTGAGCTGTTTGTTACGTCTCCCCTCTTGCTGTGAAACGGGGATACCTCTTTTTCCCTTATTAGGGGGAGAGAGAGAGAGAGTCGGTAGTATGTTGAACTACCAGGTGAACAAGTAGTCTTTGGGGTACTGCAGGTCTGTGTCTTTACTGATGCTTGGCAGCACGCTTGAGTGTTCAGTGAAGGGTACTGATGCTTCTTTTTCTGGTGGGGTGGGGAGGGGTCGTTGCCTTGCTACTGCTTGTGTGTGGGAGGGAGGAGTTGAGTGGGGTTTGGTGTTCTAACGTTTAACTGTCATTCATTCTTTGGGGCACTCCTCTGTTTTCATGGATGTTTGTGAAGAAAAAGAATTTCAGGATGTATATTGTATATATGTACCTATTGAAATCTATTGAGATGCTTATTTGAGCTTACCTGACTCAAGAACTAGCAGACTCTCCCCCCCACCACCCACATTGAAAGAGAGAGAGCGTGATCACTTGAGTTCAGAGGCCTCTGACAGCTGCCCCAAATGTACCAATGTTCCGATCTCTGTAATGTTCCAGGGGGCAACACTGGTGAGGAATTGAGTTATCCACAGGGTAACTGAGGCAGCACCTCAAAAGGCCCCAAAGGCACATGTCTTCCAGCCGCTTCTGGAGATATCAACAACAGCAGCCTTGATACCTTGAAAAGGGGAAAGAGACATTAAAGAGAAGAATTTAAGCTATTTTGCAGATGAGCTCAAAGAGGTTACATGCAGAATTTTCTAGCATTTGAAGCTACTTGTGTCTACAAGTTTGTTCATTAATTACATGTTGTGTCATATAATATGGGCTATCATTGTCTTTCCATGACCATGAGTGTTCTTGGCAAATGTTCAACAGAAGTAATTTGCCATTGCCTTCTTCTAGGTAATGTCTTTACAAGACAAGTGACCCCAGCCATTATCTATACTCTTCAGAGATTGTCTGCCAGGCACCACCTGCTCTTCTGGCTTCCCGTGACCCTGATCAGGGGCTAAGCAAGTGCTACAGCTTACCCAAGGGTGACCTGCAAGCTAGTGGATGGAAGGAGCGCCTTACACCCCCTTTGGTAATGATGTATCTCCACCTTGCCACACACGTGTCTACAAGTACCCCTTGCTTTTGGATTAAGCAAAAAGCAGGTGCATTTTAATGCATTCCATAACCTCAGGTCCTTCCCAAATACTTTATGGTCAAGGATGTTTTGGAAATATTTCACCAAGAAATGCCGACCAGCAGCTATACTTCATTAGGAGTTTGGGGAGATTTGGTATATCACTAAAGAATCTGGCAAATTTCTACAGATGTATGATAGAGAACATTCTGACTGGTTGCATCACCACCAAGTAAGGAGATTCCAATACACAGGACAAGAAAGAGGGAAGCAGTACCATCAAGGACATCCTCAAAGTGTGCTGTCTCAAAAAGGCAGTGTCCATAATTAATGACCCTCTCCAACCAGAACATCCCTTTTCTCATCACTACCATCAGAGAGGAAATGCAGGAGCCTGAAGGCTCACACACATGTTGGAAATAGTTTCTTCCCCTCCATCATCAGAACTCATGACCACTATGTCACTCGTCCTCTTTTACACCATGTACTTGTTTGTTGTTTATTGTGTGTTTTGCACTGTAATGCTGCCTCAAAACTACAAAGTTCATGACACTGACAGAGATATTTAATATGATTCTGATCATTTAGTGTGGTAGCATCAATTACTGTTGCTTGTCTCTTAGTGTTATCAGGTTCCCTGGGGTGGTAATAGGGATATGATCCCATTACCTATTAAATGCTCCCGAAGGTGAGCATCTCAAATAGCCTCAGACAACTAACTCCTGGCCTTCACATGTGGCTTAGCTCCTAAGCCCGGCAGAATCATTTCCACTGAGAGGAGAGGGGGCACATGCCAGATGCTGGTGTCTTAAAACCAATTGCTTCAAGCAGATGGGGCTATCGGCCATGGTAGGCAGCTTGTCTGGGAGAAGGAGAACTGATTTCAAACCTCTGCTGCCTTGTGGCTATACCCACTCATGGGGAAGGTTTCAGGAGTAAACCCTGAGGAAAAGTCCAGAGTTGGACTCCTTAAGGCAGTCCTACATTGAGTTCAATGCTGTCTGGCAACTCCTGCGATGCCACTCGTGCCAAACTATATTGATCTCTGCTGCTCCTTTGGATTTATCAGCTTCGTGGAGAGAGGGAGCCTGCTACATGAGCAACAGCTTTCTCTCCATATCATACTGCCCTGGCTTGTGTACTGGATTATGTATCACGTGGACAACTAGGACAAAATATCAATAGGCAACCCTGACCAACTGAGGGCCATCAGTCATTCAGTGGTAACACTCTCACCTGTGAGATGGATTTTTGTCATATTAGGTTTATTTTAGGAGTTCAAAAGCAACCAGTTGATCAATTGTTTTGAACCACTTATTGTACATGCAAATTCCCAGGCACCTATTCCGTCACCACAACAATGTTTTCCATATGACGATAAGGAGCAGAATTAGGCCATTTGGCCTATCAACCCTGCTCCACTCTGTCATCATGGCTGATCCATTTTCCTCTCAGCCCCAATCTCCTGCTTTCTCCACATATCCCTTCATGCCCTGATTAATCATGGATCTAGCAGCCTCTTCCTTAAATATGTTCGATGACTTAGTCCCTGCAGTCACCCATGGCAATGAATTCCACATAATCACCACTTACTGACTGAGGAAATTCCACCTCTTCATTCTAAATGGACATTCCTCTATTCTGAGGTTGTGCTCTCTGGTCTCAGGCTCCCCCATCATAAGAAATATCCTCTCCATATCCTAGGCCTCTACCTAGGCCTTTCAACATGTGATAGGTTTCATTGAAATCCCCCCTTATTCCTCTGAATTCCAGTGAGTACAGGCCCAGAGCCATCAAACAGTCCTCATGTGAAAAGCCTTTTGATCCCAGAATTATTTTCACAAACCTCTTTTGAAATCTCTCCTTTCTTAGATAAGGGGCCCAAAACTGCTTGCAATACTCCAAGTGAGGCCTCACCAGTGCTTTATAAAGTCTCAACATTACACCCTTGCTTTTATATTTTAATAAAATGAAATGAATGCTAACATTGCAGTTGCCTTCCTCATTACAGACTCAACCTGCAAATAAACTTTCAGGGAATCCTACACAAAGATTTCCAAGTTCCTTTTCACTAGGATTTTTGATTATTTTCTCCATCTAGAAAATAGTCTATGCTTTCATTTCTTCAACCAAAGTGCATGACCGTGCACTTGCCAACACTGTATTGCATCTGCCACTTCTTTGTCCATTCTCCTGAACTAAGTCCTTACATAGCCTCTCTGCTTCATCTGTGTAATGCCACTACTCATCTGCAGCCAACCAGAAAAGGCTCCCTGTATTCCCATTCAGCCAATCTTCTAAACACGCGTGTATCTTTCCTGCAATACATGGGCTTTTAACTTGTAAAGCAGCCTCATGTGTGGCACCTTGTCCAAGTCACTATCAATCAATTTTCCTTCTCGATCATGGTTGTTATTTCTTCAAAGAACTCAGGCCGTTCCTGGAGATTGCGAAGCACCAGGCTGTACAGTGGGGGAAACCCACCACTTGCAAAGAACCATAGACTGAGCTGCACATAACAGTCTCCATCAGAACCCCAGCCATCATGAAATAAAGAGAGACCCTTGGATGTCCAGAAAGGTGATGAATTTAGTCAAGAGAAAGGAAAGAATGTAAAGTTTTGGAAGTTAGGGTTAAGAACAGAGTAGATGAGGACTATAAAGAAGCCAGAAAAGAACTAAAGAAGGGAATTAGGAAAGCTATGAGGGGCCATGAAAAATCCTTGGCAAGTAGGATTAAGGTGAATCCTAAGGCATTTTTAAGATACATCAAGAGCAAGAGGATAATTAGGGAGAAGATGGGACCAATCGAGGATAAAGGGGAGGAACATTTGCCTGGATGCAGAGAATGTGAGTGAGGTATTAATGAGTACTTTGCTTCAACATTTACCTCGGAAAAGATCTGCTGAAGGCTAGATCTGTGGCATTCAAGTCTGGCAACCCAGGTCTGTACCAGAAAACCAAGTATGGTTTGCGGAGGGCTATTTCAAGGGCAAAGGGACAATTTTGAACGAGGTTGGAGGCGACATCAGATATATGACAACTCTAGCAGTGTCTGCAAGACATTACTTCCTACAAACTACCAGATCAACTCAACGCATTCAAAGCACACTTTGGAAAGGAGAACGCAACTAGAGCTGTGAAGATCCCTGCTGCACCTGATGACCCTGTGATCTCTGTCTCAGAGGCCGCTGTTAGGCTGTCTTTAAAGGGAGTGAACTTTCACGAGGAACATCCGGATGGAGTATCTGGTAAGGCTATGAAAACCTGTGCCAACCAACTAGCGGGAGTATTCAAGAACATTTTCAACCTCTCACTGCTACGGGCAGAAGTTCCCACTTGCTGCAAAAAGGCAACAATTATACCAGTGCCCAAGAAGATTAATGTGAGCTGCCTTAACGACTATCACCCAGTAGCATTCACATCGACAGTGATGAAATGCTTTGAGAGGTTGGTCATGACTAGACTGAACTCCTGCCTCAGCAAGGGCCTGGATACATTGCAATTTGCCTATTGGCACAATAGGTCAACGGCAGATGCAATTTCAATGGCGCTTCACACAGCTTTAGACCACCTGGACAACACAAACACTTATGTCAGGATGCTGTTCATCGACTATAGCTCAGCATTTAATAGCATCATTCCCACAATCCTGATTGCGAAATTGTAAAACCTGGGCCTCTGTATCTCCCGCTGTAATTGGATTCTTGACTTCCTAACCGGAAGACCACAATCTGTGCGGATTGGTGATAACATATCCTTTTTGCTGACAATCAACACTGGTGGCACCTCAGGGGTGTGTGCTTAGCCCACTGCTCTACTCTCTATATATACATGACTGTGTGACTAGGCATAGCTCAAACACCATCTATAAATTTGCTGACGATACAACCATTGCTGGTAGAATCTCAGGTGGTGATGAGAGAGTGCACAGGAGTGAGATATGCCAACTAGTGGAATGGTACAACCTAGCAGTCGTCAGTAAGACGAAAGAGCTGATTGTGGACTTCAGGAAGGGTAAGATGAAGGAATACATGCCAATCCTCAGAGGGATCAGAAGTGGAGAGAGTGAGTAGTTTCAAGTTCCTGGGTGTCAAGATCTCTGAGGATCTAACCTGGTTCCAACACATTGATGTAGTCATAAAGAAGGCAAGACAGTGGCTATACTTTATTAGGAGTTTGAAGAGATTTGGCATGTCAACAAATACGCTCAAAAAATTCTATAGTTGTACCGTGGAGAGCATTCTGACAGGCTGCATCACTGTCTGGTATGGAGGGGCTACTGCACAGGACTGAAAGAAGCTGCAGAAGGTTGTAAATCTAGTAAGCTCTATCTTGGGCACTAGCCTACAAAGTACCCAGGACATCTTTAGGGAGTGATGTCTCAGAAAGGCAGCATCCATTATTAGGGACCTCCAGCAACCAGGGCATGCCCTTTTCTCTCTGTTACCATCAGGTAGGAGGTACAGAAGCCTGAAGGCACACACTCAGCGATTCAGGAACAGCTTCTTCCCCTCTGCCATCAGGGAGGAGGTACAGAAGCCTGAAGGCACACACTCAGCGATTCAGGAACAGCTTCTTCCCCTCTGCCATCCGATTCCCGAATAGACTTTGGCCACTACCTCACTTTCTGGTTTTGCACATTTTAAAATAATCCATTCAAATGTGTAATTTACTTGTTTATTTATTATGTTTTATTGTATTCATTACAGTATTACTATTTTTTATGTCTCTGCTAGATTATGTATTGCATTGAACTGCTGCTAAGTTAACAAATTTCACGTCACATGCCAGTGATAATAAACCTGACTCTGATTCTGATATGGAGGACCAGGAGATAAGTGCTGAGTGTAAAAATTTGTTAGGGTGCTTGGAGGTCAGAGAGGAGGAAGTGTTGGGCCTCCTAATGAGTATTAAGGTGGATAAGTCCTCAGGGCCTGATGGGATTTATCCTGGTTATTGAAGGAGGCAAGAGACAAGATACCTGGGGCCTTGACCAATATCCTTGTGTCCTCTCTAGACAAAGGTGAGGTCCTGGAGGACAGGTGAATGCTTTATGTACCTCTATTTAAGAAGGGAACAAGGGAAAATCCTGGGCACAATGGACTGTTGAGTCCTGTGTCAGTTGTAGGGATAGGGACTTATGAGCATTTAGTCATCCATGGCCCATAAAGAAGAGCCAGCATGGTGACAAGAAGAGATTGATGAAGGTAGGGCAGCCACTCACCTCACAAGAGGCTGGACAAACCTGGATTGTTTTCTTTGGAGTGACAGAGGTTGAGCAGAGATCTGAAAGATTTTTAAAAGATTATGAGAGGCATGGCTAGTGTAGAGATGGAGCATCTTTTTTCTCAGGGTAGAAATATCTAATACCAGAGGGCATGCATCGAAGGTGAGGGGGATAGGTTCAAGGGGGATGTGAGGAGTAAATTATTTACTCAGAGAGTAGTGGATGTCTGGAATGTGCTACCTGGTGTGCTGGTAGAGAAGAATACATCAGAGGCTTTTAAGAGACTTCTAGATAGGCACATGGATGTGAGGAAGATGGAGAAAATCAACATGGTGAAGTTAGGGGGAATAATTTCTGGGGTTTTTATAATTTACTTTTTAGCTAGTTTGGCACAACATTGTGGGCTGAAGGGCCTGTTCCTGTGTTGTACTGCTCTATGTTCCAGGTAAAGATTGTTCCTTAGAGACACAAAAGTTTCTGCAGATGCTGGAAATCTTGAGCTACAAGTACTAAATGCTGGAAGAACTCAGCAGGTCAGGCAGCATCTATGAAGGGAAATAAACAGAGACCCTTCATCCGGACCTTGCTTAGACTCTTATGGAGATATCCTCGGTCACTCAGAATGCCAATCATTGTGACCTGCAGCTTTATGAAGAGAGGTATGCTGCCAAGCATAAACACATGTAGAATTGGTAGAAATTGTTCTCTGTGTTGCACCATACTAATTTGATTGAGGATGACAGGCTTCCACTCTGGTTTTGTGGTTCTTAAATGGCTCATCAGGCCACTGGAGAGATGGATAAATCCCTGAGTTGGATTCCAATGGACATGATGTTGGTGGCTGAAGTTTCTGGGAATAGTTCACAAGACGCAGGATAAATAAAAAAGCCAAGGAAAGGCCATATAAGGTAGCAAAAATGAGTGGGAATTTGGATGATTGGGAAGCTTTTAAAATCCAATAAAAGGCAACCAAAAAAGCCATAAGGGAAAAAATGATATATGAAGGCAGCCAAGCTGATAATATTAAGCAAGATACAGAAAGTTTTTTGAGTTATTTAAAGAATAAAAGAGAGGTGAGAGTTGATTTCAGACCGCTGGAAATTGATGCTGGTGAGGTAGTAATAGGGGAACAAAGAACTGGCAGGTGAACTTAATAAGTACTTAGCTTCAGTCTTTACTGTGGAAGACACTAGCAGTGTGCCAGAGGTCTGAGTGTGTCAGGGAGCAGGAGAGAGTGCCATTGCTATTACAAAGTGCTGGGCAAACTCAAAGGTCTGAAGGTGAATGTCACCTAGACTAGATGAGCTACATCCCAGAGTCCTGAGAGAGGTTGCTGAAGAGATAATGGATGCATTGGTCATGATCTTTCAAGAATCACTTGATTCTGGCATTGAGGACTGGAAAATTGCAAATGTCACTCCACTCTTTAAGAAGGCAGAAAGACAAAAGAGAGGAAATTATAGGCCAGTTAGCCTAACCTCAGTGGTTGGGGAAGTGTTGGAGTCCATTGTTAAGGACAAGGTTTTGGGCAACTTGGAAACTAATGATAAAATAAATCAAAGTCAGCACGGTTTCTGTAATAGAAAATCTTGCCTGACAAATCTGTTAAAATTCTTCGAAGAGTAACAAGCAAGGTGGACAAAGGAGAGGCAGTGGATGTTTTTCACTTAGATTTTTCAGAAGGCATTTGATAAGGTGCCTCAAATGAGGCTGCTCAACAAGATAACATCTATGGTGTTACAGGAAGGATACTGGCATGGATAAAGGAATGGCTGACAGGCAGGAGGCAGCAAGTGGGAATAAAGGGGGCCTTTTCTGGTTGGTTGCCAGTGACTAGTGGTGTTCCTCAGGGGTCAGTATTGGGACCGTTACTTTTCACAATGTTTGACAATAATTTAAATACTGGAATTAATGGCTTTGTGGCAAAGTTTGTGGATGATACGAAGATAGCTGGGGGAGTAGATAGTGCTGAGGAAGCAATACTTAGACAAATTGGAAGAATGGGCAAAAGAGTGCCAAATGGAATACAAAATTGGGAAATGTATGATAATGCATTTTGGTAAAAGGAACAATAATGCAGACAATTATCTAAGTGGGGAGAAGGTTCAAACATTAGAGGTGCAAAAGGACTTAGGAGTCCTCGTGCAACGTTGGCATTTATTTCAAGGAGAATAGAACATAAAAACAAGGAGATAATGCTGAAGCTTTGTAAGACACCAGTCAGGCCACATTTGGAGTATTGTCAGCACCTTATCTCAGAAAGGATGTGTTGTCATTGGAGACAGTCCAGAGGAGATTCACAAGGATAATTCTGGAAATGAAGGGGTTAACATGTGAGGAGAATTTAGCAGCTTTGGGTGTGTACTCACTAGAATTTAGAAGGATGCATGAGAATCTTGTTGAAACTTACTGAATGTTGAAAGGACAAGATCAGGTGAATGTTTCCTATGGTGGAGGTATCTAGAACTAGCGGGCACAGCCTCAAAACTGAAGGGCAACCTTTTAGAAGAGAAGTAAGGAAGAATTATTTTAGCCAAAGAGTAGTGAATCTGTGGAATGTTCTGGCACAGACTGCGGTGGAAGCTAAGTCTGTGGGTATACTTAAGGCAGAAGTTGATAGTTTCCTGATTGGTCAGGGCATCAAGGGATATGGTGAGAAGGCAGGTGGGTTGAATGTGATCTGGGATCAGCCATGATGAAATGGGGGAGCGGACTCGATGGGCTGAATGGCCTAATTCTGTTCCTATGTCTTATGACCTTCCCTGTGTGATAATTCCAAGAAAACAACAGCAGAGAATAGCACTAGCCACTTGATATTTCCTGTTTGACCTCACTAAGGCACTTGTCTTGATTGGTCACAAGGGACCTCTACACCTCCGGTCTATGGAAATAGGCTTCTCACCTGTACCTGCTTGGCGATGGCATGGAAGCCATTCTACTATTTGACAGGTCTATAACAGGTGTCAAACAAGCCCTGACACTTTTCTCAATTTCAAAATCATCTGACCACTCACACTTATTGCAATGTTTTGCTTTACGTTACCTTGTCACTGCAATATATTTATTTGTTCTGTCTGCATTAATTTTTTTTTAACCTATGCAAATCACCTCCAGCTTTTTGTGTTCTTTAGATCTACCTGAGAGAGCTTCACTTCAATATATGGTATTGCACTGGAATTATTGAACTACATTTAACTTTGCTGGAATTTCAGGGACCATTAGGAGGGGATACAGCACTGTAGACAAGGGGCACTTTCAGAACAAATCTCTCACCAGATGTTCCCTGATAAAATCGAGGTGATTTACTCTCTACCTGGCTGAATTTAATACTACGTTCTCAGCAAATTTATTCCTGCCCACAGTTCAATAATTAAGAACCCTGTTGAGCTGAACTGAAGCACAGCAGTGAAATTGCAAGATTAAAGATGACTGCTCCAGCAATCAGCAATACAGATTTAAACTGAACAACTGGAACCTGTATGGTTGGCTCTTGAAACAAGCAAAATGTTACTTGAATTTATTTTCCACTTATCAGTATAACAGAAGTAATAAACATGCATTGTTCTATTGAAACCATGATTAAGAATTGGTATCTCTATTGGTCAAACACACAAGTCAGCTGTAGATCAATAAGTAATCTAAGTGGCCACAAATCTGAGGTGAAATCTCATCATAAGCCACAAGTATTATCCTGCAAGGTATAGAAATTAATCTCTGCGTAGATTGCCACTGTACAAATTCTGAGGTGCATGAAAGATTGTCTTTGAATTTTGTACCTTTTATGTTTGTACATTACCGGTTCGAGATGATTTAACACGAAATATCAACCTGCCATGAAGATTGCTAGTTTTAGCATTTGGATCCTCTTATTGGCTTGAAATAGAATAAAAAGAAAACAAATTTAGTTCGCATTTTATATTGGTGTTAGACCCTTTAATCTATCTGAGGGCTTCTGTAAAAATGCCTTGCACATCAGGCAGGGAGGGGAAAAGAAAAATAAACAAAGCCATTCAGCTCTTGGTTTCATGTCAACCATTCAACAAGAACAAGTCTAATCTTTTACTTCATTGCCATTTCCCTTAATTCCATTAATATCTAAAAATCTACCCCTTGTCTTCATTCTTGAACTTTCTTTAATTCACTGAATCCATGATAGAGAATTCCAAAAGTCCATCACCATATGGAAGAGAAAGCTTTTTCTTGTTTCTGTCCAAAATATCTAGTTTCTCAAGACTATGAACTCAGATTAATTTCATCACAAGGAATGGTTCCTCAGCTGTTCTGGAAAATGGTTCTGAAAGTGCCCACAACTTAAGCCAAGGGATCTTTTCCATTTTCCATATTTCTACAAGCATTGTCCTTGAAACAGAACAGAAGTGAGTAGAAGTGGTAGATAACAGGTGCGTGCAAAGGAATACTAAAAATAATTGATATAGATAAAGATAGCCATGGAATTTCATGTTACCACACATTACCCTGAGACCAAGTGTTCCCAACCTGGACCCCTTGCTTAATGGTGTTGGTCCATGACATAAAAATAATGGGAACCCCTGATAGACAAATAAGATAAGTTCAAGGATTTATCAATGAGTTAAGCAGACACTATTTCTTTCTCTGTAAACTAACTCTGTAGTCCTCAAAATAAACAGAACCTGAAGAAAATTTATACAACATGCATAAAATACTGGAGGAACTCAGCAAGTCAGGCAGCATCTATGGAGGGGTATAAACAGTCAACATTTCAGGCTGACACCCTTCATCAGAAATGGAAAGAAAGACTGAAGAAGCTAGAATAAGAAGGGGAGAAGAGGAGTGCAGTAGTGATAGGGGATTCCATAGAGGAGAAGACCCAAGGTTCGGTGGATGTGATAGACACACTCAGATGGCATGTTGCCTCCCAGGTGCTGGTTTCAGGAATGTCTCAGATTGGGTCCTTGGAATTTGAAAGGGCAGCAGATACCTTGGTAAATATTGGCACCAATGACATAGGTAGGAAAAGGGAGGAAGTCCTGAAGATGAAAAGCAGGACCTCCAAAGTAGCAATCTCTGAATTGCTGCCTGTGGCACACACTAGCGAGGGCAAGAATTGGATGATTTGGCAGGTGAATGTGTGACTGACTAACCGGTGCAGGGGGCAGGGTTTCAGAATTATGAATCATTGGGATTTCTTCTGGAGAACGTATGACCTTTACAAAAAGGATAGATTACACCTGAACGCGAGGAGAATCAATATCCTTGTGGGCAGATTTGCTAGAGCTGTTGGTGAGAGTTGAAATTAATTTGGCAGGGATGGGAACTAGAGTGATGGGGCTGAGGATGGGGTAGCTGGTGTACAACTATATGCTGTGTGCAGTGAGACTCAGGAAGGACAGGCAGGGAATGGCCAAAATTGTAGTCAGTGGTATGAGTTGCAGTGTGAACAGGATAAAGAAGATGATCTTGTTAGAGGTTAGTATGATATTGTAGACATCACTGAGTCATGGCTGAAAGGTGGTCAGAGTTGGGAGCTTAATATCCAAGGATACACACTGTATTGAAAGGACAGGCAGGCAGACAGAGGGGGTGGTGTGACTGTTGGAAAAAAATGAAATCAAATCATTAGAAAGAGGTAACATAGGATTAGAATATGTAGAATACTTGTGGGTAGGGCTCAGGAACTAAGGTTAAAAAACCCTGATAGGAGTTACATTACTCTGAGCAGTAGCCAGGATGATGGCTACAGATTACAACAGAAAACAGAAAATGCACGTCCCAAGTTCCCAAGAGAGGGAAATTGTAGAATGCCCACAAGATGGCTTTTCAGAGCAGCTTTTGGTTGAGTCCACTAGGGGATTGGGTATTATGTAATGAACCTGATGTGATTAGAGAGCTTAAAGTAAAGAACTCTTGGGGGCCAGAGATCATAATGTGATAGACCTCACGCTGCCATTTGAGAAGAAGCTAAAATCAGATGTATCAGTATTATAGTGGAGTAAGAGGAGTTATAGAAGTATGAGAGAGGAATTGGCCAAAGTTCATTGGAAAGGACATAATGCTGGTTGATGAGGGGTTATGTGTTGGTTAGTTATTGGTTCGGCATCATAGTAGGAGTGTCAAAATTAACAGTACTGGGAATGAATACTCTGATGTATCTTGCAGGCTTGCTGCTTCATAATTCAAGTAATGTGAGTTCAACAAGTGTAAGTTCAAGGTACTTGTATTAGTCAATATGCAAGTTCTGCACTGTTATCTGGATCCCCAAACCTGTAGAAACTTACACATTGCTCCTTCTGTAAAACCCGAAGTATGATAGTTTTGAACAATGGACTTGTGACACAAGAAACCTTAGCAAATTTATTTCTAAATTGAATATTAAATGCAGTAAAAAAAAAGTAACTGGTATCAAATTATTTCATCTGGATCTTGGCTCATGTTTTAGAGTATGGCCCAGGAGTCCAGAGTGAAAGTTAAAGCTGTAGCCAAGCCAAATGTGTGGCCAAAGATAGGATCAGAGGGCCTGGGAGAATACCAGAGGTGAGGAACATGATGAGATTTGCGGCCAGTGCCAGGGTTAATATTTCTCTGTGCTCTATTGTAAACTCAAATGTTTTCATGGAAAATTTATTATGCTGCAGAATAATGTGCAAAATTAGTGAGATAAAAGTGTGTTTGAGTAGTAGGCAGAACATCCAAACATCTAGAAACTGTGCTAGCTCAAGACTACCAAAGCCCTAAGGGCATCAGGTTATCCGAGTTTTACTGTACATCACAATCCAGTGATGACTCTGTTTTAAATTTCAATTTATGCACAGCAAGGCTCCACAGACTGCATTCTGATCATTATCAGGCAGTTAGTTCAGTAGTGCAGGCGAAGGGATAACTGTTAACTTGAGAGAACAATTCAGCCTAACAATAAGACAAAAAAAATCGTAAAATTCAATTAGCCATAGTGTGAACCACATCCAATGACCCATGTTGGTTGAGCTGGAATAATTAGCTTGCAGTAAATACAAGGACAAAAAATGATAGTGGCAAGAAGGAACAAGGCAACATATTAGCTGAAAGCATTTTATCAATAGCAAACCTAAACAGATCTGAAAAGGTCCTGGGAATCCTAATAATGCATCACAAAATGATAAATAGCTAGCAACAGTAAATTAAAAAAATGAACAGCATGATACATACTAAAAAAACAGTAGAAATTAATCACTAGACAAGGTGAATTTAGGGGTCAAAGACAAACACCAGGTAGGTGTCCACATATGCTAAGGCTAACAGTCATCGACTGCTACAATTTAATGAGGATAATGAATGTAAATATATAGCTCAATTTCATAAGAATACTTAATTATTTGACAGTTTCACCTCTGAATTGTTTCTAAGTTCTCACATTTTCCCTACAGTTACAGCCAAATGTCTCCCTCTTATGTCTTTAAGCATTCACAAATTTGTGCAACCGTTTACACAGCAGTTAGTGCTGATGTCATACCTCTGCAGTGACTCAGATTGTCACAGGAAAGTAGCAGAACCCCCACCACACAAACCATGCTCTCTTCTCACTGCTGCCATCGGGAAGAAGGTACAGGAGTATCAGGACTCACACCACCAGGTTCAGGAGCAGTTATTACCCCTCAACCATCAAGCTCTTGAACAAAGGGGATAACTTCACTCAGCATCATTGAAATGTTCCCACAATATATGGTCTCACTTTTGAGGACTTTTCATCTCATATTCTTGATATTTATTGCTTATTTAATTTTTTATTTGCGCAATTTGTTGACTTTTGCACACAGGTTGAACGCTCAAGTTGGTGTAGACTTTCATTGATTCTGTTATGGTTAGTCGATGGATTTATTGAGTATGCCCACAAGAAAATGAATCACGAGGATGTATATGGTGACGTATATGTACTTTGATAATAAACTTACTTTGAACTTTGATCCGCATCTCCCATGCTGTCTGTGTGCAGTTTGTACATTGGGTTTCCACTCACATGTCGAAGGCATACTGTTTGAACACAACATTGTGGATATGCTGTGTTGGGCTGGACTGTATGGCAATACTTAAAGGCTGCCTTCAGCACATCCTCGGATTTGTTGTCTGTTAACACTGTCTTTTTTAATGTACCTGTGAGAATTAAATCTGAATCTGAATCCTAGAAGAACATAGAAGAGTACAACACAGTACAGACGCTACTGCCCGTGATGTTGTCCCAACCGCTACTCCAAGATCAATCTAACACTTCCACATTGCCCTCCATTTTTCTTTCATCCATGTATCTACCCGAGTCTCTTAAATGTCCCTAATGTATCTGCCTCTACCACCACCCCTGGCAGCAGCTTCCATGTACCAACCGCACTCTGTGTAAAATACCCATCTCTGACATTCCCCCTGCCCCCATACTGTCCTCCAATCATCTTAAAATTACATGCCCTTGTTTTACCCATTTTCCCCCTGGGAGAAAGGTGCTGTTTGTCCTTCTATCAATGAGCCTTATCATCTTAAACATCTATCAAGCCAACTTTCATCTTCCTTCACTCCAAAATGAAAAGACCTTGCTTGCTCAACCTTTTCTTATAAAATGTGCCTTCTAATCCAGGTAGCTTCCTGGTAAATCTCCTCTGTGCACTTTCTAAAGCTTCCACATCCTTCTTATAATGAGGTGACCAGAAGTGAACACAATACTCCAAATGTAAGTTTGGTAGTTTAAATGTCCAGTGTAAACTACCTTTGATGGGTGGCAGTAGAGTCAGACTGAGTTCAAATGTGACAGGAAAGTGCATAATGATTGGTATAGAAACCGAGAGCTAAGCCTGTTTCTGTGCACCATGCCCATGCTCATGCATAAAATCTTGCAAAAGTGAATGTATTGGATAAGTCCAGGTAGGCTTTTTTCACTAAGGTTGGGTGGGACAACTTGAGCTCATGGTTTGAGGGTGAAAGGTGAAATGTTTAAGGGGAACATGAGGAAAACTTCTTCACTCAGAGGTTTTTGAGAGTGTGAAATGAGCAAGTGGTACATGAGAGTTGGATTTCAATGTTTAAGGGAAGTTTGGATAGGTACATGGGAGAACCTCGGAGTACGGAGGGCTCTGGTCCAGGTGCAAAGCGATGGGACTAAGCAGTGTAAATGATTGAGCATGGTCTGGATGGGCCAAAGGGCCTGTTTCTGTGCTGTACTTTTCTTTGACTTTATGACTGTATATGATATAATTTTAATTCCATTTTTCTGCATACATAACATGCATCAATGGGCAAGTATTCTCTCCGTGTGAAAACCAGTTTCCTTGCCACTCCTAATCTCTATAAAGAAGTTTCAGGCATGTCTCAAGTGCCAATTGCATCCCCAGGAAGAGAAAATCGAAGTAGCTGAATTGTACATGGAATTCAAAGGCATTACTATCCTGAGACATCCTCATCCACACTGACTCACTGTCGGTTGTCAGGGTACCCTAGCGGTTATCATGACACTATTACAACTTGGAATGTTCCGGAGTTCGGAGTTCAATTCCGGCACTATTCTGAGAGGAGTCTCTGTAGTTCTCCCTGTGCAATGTGTGGGGTTTCTCCAAGTCCTTTGGTTTCCTCTCACAGTCCAAAGACAAACGCAGTAGGTTAACTTTTCATGGTAAATTTTCCCATGATTAGGTTAGGGTCAATCAGGTTTGTCAGGAATTGCGTGGCTCGACTGGCCAGAATGCTCTAATCCACACTGTAACACTAAATAAAAGTAAAAGAAAATAAAATCATAGATACCATAGCTATATAAAGGTGAAGGACTAGGTATACTCTTCTAAATGACCTTAAACCATTATCAAGGCACAAGACAGGAACATGATGGAATATTCACCAGATGTCTGGATGAATACAGTTCCATTGTCATACCACAACTCAGGGCAATAGGTTTGTATGGCACTCGATGCACCCCCTGACTATTCACTCCCTCCACTGTGGCTGCTGGTTGTACCTTCTACTCAGTCGGCTAATCCAACAGCAGGTTAAAAACATCCTTTACCCACCAAGAAGGCCAAGATAACCAAATTCTCACACCATCAAAAATTGGAACTTTCACGCACTGTTGCTGAATCCAAATTCTGAAACTCTCTTCTCACACGTCCTGCCAAAGTACCACCAAGACCCAAGTTATCAAGACTGGCAAAGCCCTAATCACTACAATTTAACACATTACGATCAATCACATTGATCATTTTGCACTAACATGGTCTTTTTGTTCTTATTGTGTTCTTTCTTTTTCATAAGTGTATATTTTATGTCTGACTTATATTTTTATTGTGAATGCTGCTTATATGATACCATGTGTTGCTGCAAGTAAACTTTTCTTTGCACCTTTGCATAGATGTACTTGTGTACCTGACAATACTCAACTCAACTTCAACTTTGGCTTTTTGTTTCAAGCAAATTCCCTTCAGCACTCAATCTTGGGTGGTAAATATTGACCCCGCATCTCAAAAAATAAACTGTACAACTCCTCCCTTCCCTGAACTTCTGATTATATATTCTAGTCTGGGACCTCTCCTGAAGGCCTGTCACCTTCTCTGGATCTATTCAATGCTAACTGCTGAAGTGACATTAACATCCTTAATTTTTCCACTCCTCTTACTCTAACCTACCCCTTCTGAACTTACTGCTCTGAGAACGAATTCTGATACAGTCATTAAACTTGTAAACGGGGTGATACTGTTCTGGTATGTCAAATTGAACTTAATCTCACTGGGGCAAACTCAACCTGTAGATGTTTCCTTGTATGGCTTCTGGAACATCACCACTGCACATTCGGTCAATTTCCTTGGGAGATGTTTCTTCCACAAAGTCCATCCCTGTACTCTCCCAATACTTTATAGCCCATCTCTGACTCCTGCCAATGATTTAGAAGCAAAGTTGTCCAGACAGACACAATGTTCAGCTCACTCCTGCCCCCTCTGAAATTATTTCCACCTGATACCATTTACCTCTTTCTGATGTGAGCACTGAATTGCAATTATTTTTAAGGCAATGACCAACGAGAACCCAGGAAACTTTGGATAAAATGTCTCTTGAATAAAAGAAACTGTTTAGGGAGTATTAGAAACTGTGAAATCAAAGATTTAGACGTCCTTGAATATATACCAAGGCTTTTTTTTTTACTAATACACACAAAGGGCTGGAGGAATCCAACAAGTAGAGGGAAATGAACAGCCAATATTTTGGGCCAAGATCCTTCACCAGGGGTTACAGGTGAAGGTAAATCCTCCATATCTTCATAGTACGCATAATTGCGTCAGCAACTAACACAGTCCGAGGAGGTACTGGGGGAAGCCCACAAGTGTCACTATGTTTCAGCTGCCAACACAGCGTGCTCACAACTTACCACCCACATGCCTTTGGAATGTATGTGGGAGGAAACTGGTGCACTTAGAGGAAACCCACATGATTGCAGGAAGAACACGTGATAGACGCTGCCTAAACTGTTGAGTTCTTCTTGCACTTTACATGCATTTCTCAAGATTTTCAGCATTTCGAAGTTCAAACTAAACTTATTATCAAAGTACATACATGTCACCATATACAACCTTGAGATTTATTTTCTTGTGGGCATACTCAATAAATCTATAGAATAATAACCATAACATAATCAATGAAAGACCTCCTAACTAGGGTGTTGAACCAAAGTGCAGAAGACAACAAACTGTGCAAATACAAAAGAAAAAATAAATAATGATAATAAATAAATAAACAATAAATATTGAGAATGTGAGATGAAGAGTCCTTGAAAGTGATTCTATAGATTGTGGGAACATTTCAATGATGGGACAAGTGAAGTTATCCCTATTGGTTCACGATCCTGATGGTTGAGGAGTAATAACTGTTCCTGAACCTGATGGTGTGAGTCCTGAGGCTCCTGTACCTCCTTCCTGATGGCAGCAGGGAGAACAGAGCCTGTCCTGGGTGCTGGGGGTACTTGATGATGGATATTGCTCTCCTGTGACAGCATTTCATGTGCTCAGTGGTGAGGAGGGCTTTACCCACGATGGACTGGGTCATATCCACTACATTTGGTCAGATTTTCCATTCAAGTGCATTGGTGTTTCCATATCAGGCTGTGATGCAGCCTGTCAATATACTCTCCAGTATACAACTATGGAAGTTTGTCAAAGTTTTAGATGTTTTGCCGTCTCTCTGCAAATTCTGAAGGAAGTAGAAGTGCTGCCATGCTTTTGTTGCAATTGTACTTACGTGCTGGGGCCAGGACAGGTCAATAACACAGAGGAATTTAAATTTGCTGACTCGTTCCAACTCTGATCTTCCGACGAAGACTGGCTCATGAACCTCTGGTTTTCTCCTCCTGGAGACAATAATCAGCTCCTTGGTCTTGCTGGCATTGAGTAAGAGGTTGTTGTTGTGGCTCTACTCAGCCAGATTTTCAATCTCCCTCCTATATGCTGATTCGCCACCACCTTTGATTCGGCCTACTACGGTGGTGTCATCAGCAAACTTGAATACAACATCCGCAGAATATCTTGCTTATATGTTTTGTTGCAAATGTGAACACGTGGAATTTGTTCCTCTTCATTGTAAATTTTACTGTAGAAATAGAAATAAATATGCGAGAGAACTCCAAAATAGTATTGTGGCAAGCATTTTGTCCATAATGACAGACGAAGAAGCTCTTTAACTCAACAACAGTTTTATTGTGATAGACACAAACAGACCAGGCACTATGACCCAGAGAGTGAGCCCAACCAGTCTCACACCGATGGGGGAGGTGACCATCACACACCCCGGTTACCCACAAATACACAAGTGAATAACTGTGTAGCCCAAGCTAAAACGCAACAATCAATGAACGAGAACTTCCCACCACAATCCCACAGAAGCATTTTAACACAAGAACAATAAACAGTGCCGATCATTAGAAATACCGGGGCAGGCTGTCAACCACCCCAGAGCGTCACAATATTTTGGATATTTTAGGTAATACATTCTGTGCAAAAATTTTAAGTACTTAGGATATTCTATATGTTAAGTTTGTTTTAGATGTTTATATTTTGCCTTCTGCATTAGTGTGTCAGTAGAAAAGAACAAACTTTGGATTTCCAAGGATTAATTTTCCAAAAATTAAATTTTACAGAGAAATTTTAGTTTTCTGTTAAAGAAAGTTACATATTAAGTAATAGACCACTTTTCAAATAAAAACAATGACTTTGTAGGTATAAAAGCCCAGAGTATGATTACACTAAGGTAACAAGCAGGGTGCTAATGATGAATGACATAATTAGTCAAAGTGGTCAGTCATCCTGCATCAGCAAGGTCTTTTTCCAAGTAGAAATTTCATGGCACACAGGAGTTTCAAAATGAGCTGCCCAAGCTTTTCCGAAGAAGCGCAAAGAAACAGGAAAGATTGAGGGCCAGGAACACAATGGTCAGCCATAGAAAATGAGTGCAGCAGAGGCGAAGTACACAAACTAATGTCCCTTTTATATCAGAAGAAATCCAGCACTGTTACCAGCTCTGAACTCACAGAAACCACTGGAACCCCAGTACACCCGTCTACAGTCCGGAGAAGTCTTGTCAGGAGTGGTCTTCATGGAAGAGTTACTCACCTACGCACAAAATCACAAGGACTGGGGTGCTGAACAACAACAGCAAGGGCTCTGGACAGACGACATACCATTTGACATTTTTGGCTCAAACAGGAGGTAGGTTGTCCATGTTTGAGCATCTGCTGCCAACTGTTAATCGTGGTGGAGGATCCCTGCATGTTTAGGGCTGCATTTCTGCAAATGGAGATGGCGATCTGGTCACATTAATGCTGAGAAGTACAAGCAGATCCTTATCCATCACACAATACCATCAGGGAGGTGTCTGACTGGTCCCAACTTCATTCTGCAGCAGGACAATGACCCCAAACAGACGGCCAAGGTCAAACAGAACTATCTTTAGTGCAAAGAAGAACAAGAAGTTCTGTAAGAAATGACATGTCTCTATAGAGCCCTGATCTCAACATCACTGAGGCTGTCTGGGATTACCTGTGAGACAGTCAAAGTCTGCAGAAGAACGGTGGCAAATACTCCAAGATACTTGGAACAACCTACCAGCTGATTTTCTTATAAAACTGAACAACAGTGTACCTGAGAGAATGGAAGTTTTAAAGGCAAAGGGTGGTCACACCAAATATTGATTTGATTTAGATTTTTTATTGTCTACTGCTCTTTATAGTCATTTTTTGATATTGAGCAATTTCATTATTTTTGAAAGCATCTTCACTTTACAGAATTTTTTCCACATGTTGCAAAGTACTGACAATTCTCTCAGGAGTCTCAAAGCTGAACTTTGTAGTCAGTGACAGTGCTTGCTACCGATTTGGAAGAAGATTGCCCATATATATTTAAATATATATGCAAATATATTGAAATTTGACCTCTTGTAAGAACATCCGTAATGTGCTTAATGATGACTATTGGGAGAGGCCCTGCCTTAATTACCGCCATCTTGTCCAAACCTTGTGATTCCCGATCTCCAGTGTCAGTGCCAGACCACATGTCATTCTAAAGGATCTCCGTTATCTATTTGCATTGGCACATTGACTCAGCAGCATTAAAGAATTCTTGCAAATTAGTAAGCTAATTTCTATCAAATATTTTACAGGACATAAATTATGATTGTAACATGCACCTATGATTAAAGTAGTAATTTAATTTCAAATAATTAAATGTAGAATAAAAAGACTCACACCATCGCAGATACGATAGGGTCTTTTAAGAGACTTTAGGGTAGGTACATGGAGCTTAGAAAAATAAAGGGCCATTGGTAACACTAGGTAATTTCTAAGGTAGGGACATGTTCGGCACAGCATTGTGGGCCAACAGGGCTATATTGTGGTGTAGGTTTTCTAGATTTCTATGTTTCTATGTATCAATATTAATGATAACCACAATGAGATTATAATTTGTTATAAATACCTATGTAGCTTACCCATGTTTCTCAAGGAGGGAAATCTTCCAACCTTACCCACAGTGTAGGTAGCATAACACATTACAGGGCCAGCGACACGGGTTCAATTCCCACCGCTGCCAGTAAGAAGTCTGTACCTTTGCTCCGTGACCACATGGGTTTCCTTTGAGAGCTCCAATTTCCAAAGACTTACAAGTTAGTATGATGTAGGCAAGCTATGTCAGTGCCAGAAGCTGTCCTCGCACACTGTTGGTTGTTGAAACAAACAACATACCTCACTATATGTTTTGATGTACATGTGACAAACGAAGTTAATCTTTAATCTTACCATTTCTGGCTTTTAATGCAAATTCTCAGTTAAGTGAGGACGATAATGAGAGATAGTTATAGAGGAAAATTATAAGGGTATTGATAGCAGGCTTTTGCCATTGACGATGTGTGAGACTAGAACTAGAGGTCAGGTTAAGTGTGAAAGGTGAGGTATCCAAGGGGAACCTGAGGGAGAACTTCTTCACTCGGGGGTGGTGAGAGTGTGGACTGGGCTGCCAGTGCAGGTAAGGATGTGGGTTCAATTGCAACATTTAAGAGAAATTTGCAGGGCTATGGTCCAGGTACAGGGTTGATTGGACAATGTAGAATAACAGTTCATCATGAACTAGAAGGGCTGAAGGGCCTGTTTCAGTGCTGTATTGTTCTATGACTCAAGACTCTATGAAAATAAATGCCACCTGTGATGTCTTTGTCTTAAGACGTATTCAAGTTTAAGTGTTTGAAATTAACTTTCAAAAATATTTCTATTTTAAATGGTATTATTTTTAATATTATATTAAAGAATTACAATTCAGAAGCATAAAATTACTTTTTAAACCTAGACCATTGCTATGTGGTTAACTATGCCACGTACACTGAAGTATAACTTTTCAGGGTATTTTATAGCAAGTCTACTTCATAAAAAGTTTAAAAATGCAGCACTCCAAGTGAATTCCTTTAATTTTTGTAACTGAAGTAACATAACTGATGACAGAGTTATGAATTATTGATGTTTTCTCCTTATATAGGCACATGAAAGATGCTTAAAAATTGTTATTGGTTTCAGAGTGCTGATAGAAAGGAAGGAAACAAGGTCCCTCAGCCCACTGATTATCATCCATCTGTTTATACCAATCCATTTTTATCTCCCTAACAGATTCTAACACTCACCTTCACATGAAGAGCAATTAATCTCCCAAACCGGATGTGGAACAAAACACGCAGATAGATGGATATAGAACCTCCATACAGAGAATATAGAACCTCCATGCAGATTGCCTGAGGCAGTTGCACAACCTGTCGAATTTCTCCCAAATGTTTGTTGTTTGAACATTATTCCTATCCCACATCATGGAGGCTAATGTTGTATGTAGGAAACAAATGGAGTCTCAAAATCAGATGATTTTATTAACTTTTTTCAGCTGCAAATCACTGATTAAAGTGGTATTGCCTGGGTAAATTGTCCTTTCCAACCAATAGTCAGACACCAATTGAGATCACAGCAAAGCCAGCAAATAGTGATAGATACAGCCCAGTCTATCAAGGGAAAAGTCCTCACCACCATTCAGAACACCTACAAGGAGTGCTGTCACAAGAATGCCCACCATTCAGGCCACGCTCTTGTCTCCCTGCTGCCATTGGGATGGAGATATGGGAGATTCAAGTCCCACACCACAAGCTTCACGAACAGTCAATGTTGTAATGTGAGTATTATTAAAAGTAAGTTAATACTAATCGGGAAGCTGTTGGTAACAAGGAGCTGATTCCGGGGTTGACTGGGTATTTACTCCTAGTATGCGTTGTATGTAGTTCCACCACCCATGCCACATGAGGTATGTGTGACAGATTAGTATGCAGCATTAGTAATGACTCCACACAACGCCGCTTGTTGGGGTCACCCCTCCGATGACTTTCAAGAAAGCCCTAGAGATTGCCCAAGGCATGGAGGTGGCTGCTAATAAAGCCAAGGATATCCAGAAAGGACAGAGGGGGTCACAGTCGGCGGCAGTGCACCAAGTCAGGAGGGAGTCTGGTAAACAGGCAAAGCCGGTGGAATGTTTTCTGTGTGCAGGGACGCACTATGCAAATGTTTGCAAATTCAAATACACTGTCTACCATGCTTGTAGCAAAAAGGGACATTCAGCTAAAAAGGTGCAGGAGTTTAAAGGGTAAGGTTAAGCCTGGGCAGGGGAAAGCTCAACAGGCCCAGGCAGCCACACACCGCCTAGGAGAAGCAGACGAGGAGGAAGTGTATGCCTACGACATGTTTGGGGTGGAAATGGGTGAAGGACCACCTGAACCATATTATGCCACAGTCACTGTCGGGGGAAAGGACATTAAGTTCGAGTTTGATTCAGGGACTACTGCATCGGTTATTAGTGAAGAAACCTACAGGAGGACATGGGGGTCCAACCTGCCTCCCATCAGATCATCTAAGCTCAAACTCAGAACCTATATGGTGCAGCCCATACCTCATTTAAGGGTGTTATATGTGGATATTTCAGCCAAGGGTCAGAAGGCTGAAGCCAGGCTGGTGATAGCTAAGGGCAGTGGGCCCAGTCTTTTGGGCCGTGATTGGCTTTGCAAAATCCGGCTCAACTGGCATGAAATCAAGTATGGACACTCGACGGAGGACATTCTGCAGCAGTATAGTGATGTTTTTAGGGACAAGCTGTGCACACTGAAGGGCGTGACCGTGAAACTCTATGTCGACCCTGAGGCCACACCACATTTTATTTAAGCCCAGGTCGGTGCCCTTTGTCATGAAAGGCAAAGTCAAGGAGGAGCTGAAACTTTTACAGGGGCTGGGCATCATTGAGCCCGTCCAGTTTTCAAGGTGGGCGGCTCCCATTGTTCCAGTTTTGAAGGCAGATAAAACGGTGAGGATATATGAGGACTACAAGCTTACAGTGAATCAGGTCTCTAAGCGGGAGGAGTACCCATTGGCACGGGTGGATGACCTGTTTGTGACCCTGTCAGGGGGTAAGCTGTTCACAAAGCTGGACATGAGCCATATCTACCAACAGCTGCTGCTCAATGAGGATTCAAAGGAGTATGTCACAATAATACGCACAAAGGATTATTCAAATACAATCGCCTGGTGTTTGGAGTGGCGTCTAGCCCCGCCACTTTCCAAAGGACAATGGACTCTTTACTGCAGGGAATTCCGCACATAGCAGTGTATCTTGATGATATTTTGATCATGGAGGGGGAGCATCTGGCTAACTTAGAACAGGTGCTGAAGAGGCTCTCAGATGCAGGGTTGTGGTTGAAACATGGAAAATGTGTGTTCCCGGCTCTCAGTGTGACCTACCTGGGACACAAGATTACAGCTGAGGGGCTTTGCCCAGTGGAAGGAAAAGTGAGAGCTATCAAGGAGGCCCCAAGCCCCAAGAGCATCACTGAACTCAGATCATTTTTGGGCATGGTGAATTATTATGGCAAGTTTCTTCCTGACCTCAAAGGTTTTGGCCCCACTGTATAAGCTGCTTCACAATGACACTAAGTGGCGGTGGGGTGAAGGGCAGGAGGAAGCTTTCAAGGAAGTGAAAGAACTCCTCCACTCAGCAAAGCTGCTCGTTCACTATGACCCAGACAAGGAGATCACCCTCTCATGCAATGCTTCACCCTATGGAGTCGGGGCAGATCTCTCACACGTAATGGAGGACCGTTCAGAGAAGCCTATTGGTTTTGCTTCATGTACCCTGATGGCTGCTGAGAAGGGATCTTCACAGCTAGACAAAGGAGGTCTGGCCATTGTTTTTGAGGTCCAACACTTCCTTCAGTACCTCTATGGACATGTATTCACAATTTATGCCGACTATAAACCACTGATGAGCCTTTTTAGTGAGACCAGATGCATCCCACCGCTAGCCTAGGCCAGGATACAGTGTTGGGCTCTCACATTGTCAGCCTACCAGTATACTATAGTGTACAGAGCGGGGATCATGTAAATGCCGATGCGCTGAGTCGACTATCTTTACCTGAGACACCTGGTACAACATGTGTGCCTCCAGAGACTGTGTTTTCATTGGAAAGGCTGTCAGAGACAACTGTAAAGACATCCCAGATCAAGCAATGGACAGAGAGGGACCCAGTCCTGTCTCAAGTCAAGACTTTCCTTTTACAAGGTTGGCACAGAGTCATGGAAGGAGAGGAACTGAGACCTTATGCCAAACGCAAGATGGAACTGAATCTGCAGGATGGCTGCATTTTCTGAGGGGCGAGGGTCATCATGCCTCCCCCTGGCCGTTCACAGATTGTGGAGGAAATTCAGGAGACTCATCCAGGGGTGTCTCGAAAGAAAAGCCTTGCAAGATGTTATGTCTGGTGGCCAAGAATGGATCACGATCTGGAGAACAAGGTAAAATCATGCACGCAATGTCAGACCAATCAGAACATGCCACCACCAGCTCCTTTGCACCCGTGGGAATGGCCAGTCTACCCTTGGTCTAGGCTACATTTGGACTTCGCTGGCCCCTTTATGGGGCAGATGTTTCTTGTAATGGTAGATGAGCACTCCAAATAGATAGGAACTCACATCATGAGCAACATCACAGCCCCCTCAACCATAGACAAACTCAGGCAAGTGTTTGCAGTCCACGGGTTGCCTGACACTCTGGTCACTGATAATGGCCCGACGTTCACCAGTGAGCTGTTCGGTGAGTTCATGCAGCGGAATGGCATTTGTCACATTCGGACGGCCCCTTACCACCCAGTCTCAAATGGTTTGGCTGAGCGGGCTGTTCAGACAGTGAAGGAAGGCCTGAAGTGGATGACAGGGGACTCTCTTAGTACCTGGCTTTCACGTTTCCTGTTTAAATACCGCCTCACACCACAGACTATGACTGCACGTACTCCAGCAGAGATGCTGATGGGGCGTAGGCTTAAGTCAAGATTGGACCTACTGTGCCCGGACATAAAGGCAAAAGAAAAAGCAGGAAAACCAAAAGGAGGGACATGATCAACATACGGGAGAGAGACAGTTAGAACCGGATGACAATGTCTATGTGAGAAACAATCAGCAATGGCTACCTGGGGTTATTCATGAGCAGAGAGGTCCAGTCCCCTATGTTGTTAAGCTGACTGATGGGCGTATTTTCCGCAGACATCAGGACCATGTGCGCCTGCGTCATGATTCCGGCTCAGGGGTAGACAGTTCCATGGAGTTTCCAATGGGGAGACAGCCTACTGGGGAAGCACGTCCACCAGTGACTTTGCCAGAGAGAGAGAGAGAGAGAGACTGGCAGAGGTGTCCGAGTCTCCTGAGGAGGATGGACGTTCTCACACAGACCCCTCTCATGTCCCCAACACCAGATCCACCCAAAACATCCTCACCAGCGGTGCCTGCTGGGTCACTGGGGGTAGTGCGTAGATCACAGCGCCCTCGCAAACCTCCTGACAGACTGAATCGGATAGTTTTTTTTGTTGTTAGATTAAATGTTGAATTTGCCACTTTTTTTTTTAGGTGCTTTGACAATAGACAATAGGTGCAGAAGTAGACCATTTGGCCCTTCGAGCCTGCACCGCCATTCTGAGATCATGGCTGATCATCTACTATCAATACCCAGTTCCTGCCTTGTCCCCATATCCCTTGATTCCCCTAGCCTTAAGATACCTATCTAGCTCCTTCTTGAAAGCATCCAGAGAATTGGCCTCCACTGCCTTCTGAGGCAGTGCATTCCACACTCCCACAACTCTCTGGGAGAAGAAGTTTTTCATTAACTCTGTCCTAAATGACCTACCCCTTATTCTCAAACCATGCCCTCTGGTACTGGACTCTCCCAGCATCTGGAACATATTTCCTGCCTCTAACTTGTCCAATCCCCTAATAATCTTATATGTTTCAATCAGATCCCCTCTCAATCTCCTTAATTCCAGCGTGTACAAGCCCAGTCTCTCTAATCTCTCTGCATAAGACAGTCCGGACATCCCATGAATTAACCTTGTGAATCTACGCTGCACTTCCTCTACAGCCAGGATGTCCTTCCTTAACCCTGGAGACCAAAACTGTACACAATACTCCAGGTGTGGTCTCACCAGGGCTCTGTACAAATGCAAGAGGATTTCCTTGCTCTTGTACTCAATTCCCTTTGTAATAAAGGCCAACATTCCATTAGCCTTCTTCACTGCCTGCTGCACTTGCTCATTCACCTTCAGTGACTGATGAACAAGGACTCCTAGATCTCTTTGTATTTCTCCCTTACCTAACTTTACACCATTCAGATAATAATCTGCCTTCCTGTTCTTACTCCCAAAGTGGATAACCTCACACTTATTCACATTAAACGTCATCTGCCAAGTATCTGCCCACTCACCCAGCCTATCCAAGTCACCCTGAATTCTCCTAACATCCTCATCACATGTCACCCTGCCACCCAGCTTAGTATCAGCAAATTTGCTGATGTTATTTTCAATGCCTTCATCCAAATCGTTGACGTAAATGGTAAACAGCTATGGTCCCAATACCGAGCCCTGTGGCACCCCACTAGTCACCACCCGCCATTCCGAGAAACACCCATTCACCGCTATTTCTGTATTGGTAACCTGTCGCTAATGAGACCACTGTTTTTATTTCCCAGTTCTTCTATATTTGGGGAATGTTGGATTTTAAAGGGGGAGAGGTGTTGTAATGTGAGTATTATTAAAAGTGAGTTAATACCAATCAGGAAGCTGCTCGTAACGGGAGGCTGGTTCCGGGGTTGGCGGGGTTTTTACTCCTGGTATGCATTGTTTATGTAGTTCCTCCACCCATGCCGCATGAGGTACCTGCAAGCCTCTGTATTGTAAATATCATTTGCCGTCCCAGATAAAGATGTTCTTTTGGCCATCAAGTTGTCGAGTGGTCTTTTTATAAAGTAGAAGTTACCACAGTCAATACCTTTAACCATCAGTCTCCTGAACTAACGTGGATAATTTTGCACATATTAACATTTAACTGATTGCAATACCTATAGATCACTTTCAAGAACTCTACAACTCAAGTTTTCAGAATTATTTGTTTGTTATTTATTATTAATATTATTGTTTTATTTTGCATTACCACAGTTTGTCTTTTGCACATTGGTTGTTTGCCAGTCTTTGTGTAGCTTTTCATTAATTCTATTATATTTCTTCGTTCTACAGTGAATTCCAACAAGTAAATGAATCTCAGGGTAGTATATTGTAACATATATGTACTTAAGTAATAAATTTATTTTGAACTTTGTGAACATTGAAAGTAGTACACAGTTCCATCACCGTCAGTGCAAGTTAGAGCACCTGGGGTAACATTGAACACAAACATTACAGCACAGTACAGGCCCTTTGGCCCATGGTGTTGTGCCGACCTTTTGACTGACTCTAAGATCGGTCTAAACCTTCTTTTCCATATAGCCCTTTGATTTCTGTCATCCCTGTGCCTATCTACAAGTTTCTTTAATGTATCAGGCTCTACAATTACCCTTGGCAGGGTGATCCACAACCCCCCCAACTCTCTGACATCCTCCCCCCCCATGCTTCTCTCCAATGCTGATCATGGGCACAGCTGGGAGGGGTGCTGTCTCAGTTCAATCCTGACCTCTGCCACTGACTGCCTTCGAGGTTGCATTTTCTCCCTGTGAACATGCGTGTTACCCCGGGGCTCCGTTTACAGGCAGAAGCAGTGATTTGTATTGGGTGTTATTAGCTTAATGAGTTTGACACAACATCATGGACCAAAAGGCCTGTTTCTGTGCTACGGGATTAGTATTGGAATTGGGATTAGGGTGCTTGGTGGTCAGTGTGGACTCACTGGCTGAAGCATAGATGACAAATTGGATTCAATCTCACAAACTACCTCGTTATGATTTTTCACTTTATCGTTCACCTGCACTGTGCTTTCTCTTTAGCCTTCACACTATTCTGCATTGTTATTGTTTTACCTTGTCCTACCTCAGTGCAGTGACAATAAGATACAGAAGCAGAATTAGGCTATTTGGCCCATCGAGTCTGCTCCTCCATTTCATCATTGCTGATCCATTTCCCTCTCAGCCCCAATTTCTTGCCTTCTCCCTCTAACCCTTCATGCCTTGATTAATCAAGAATCTATCAACTTCTGCCCAAAATATATTCAATAACTTGGCCTCTACAGCTGCCTGTGTCAATGAATTCCACAGTCGCACCACTCTCTGGCTAGAGAAATTCCTCCTTGTCTCCCTCCGTTCATCACTGTGTAATGACTTGATCTGGGTGAACAGTAGGCAAGAGAAGCTTTTCATTGTTTCTTACTACATGTGATATTTTGAAAAAAAATCCTTGTAGCATGACTCTATGACACTTAAAGAAAATGGGGAGCACATCTCAGCAATTAGAATGTAGAACATAGAACATTACAGCACTCGCACCCACCAGGATGTGCTGGAATCTAGTAGTAATTAAATGCCTAACTAAATGAATCCCTCTGCCTACACAATGTCTGTATCCCTCCATTCTCTGCACATGTATTTGATGAGACATCTATTACAGGTACTGCACTGTCTCGCACGGGGACTCTGCCAGCCTCAGTTTCCAAAGTTCAAGGATATAAAGCATGCATTTTCAGTGGCCATTGAACACTTTGTATAGCTTTCACCACCAATTGGGCATGAGCTGCATACTCTGAGCATTACACTCCCTTCAATCTAATCTCTGATTATTCTTCCAATTAGCCTTTGAGTCAGTCTTCACTGGTAACCTCCTATGGAGAGCCCAGGCATATGGACAATCTTTGCGTCACTCCTCCTGGGTTGGAGGAGAAACATCTCGTATTCCATCTAGGTGGTCTCCTACCTGATGTCAGAAACATCAATTTCTGTTGTGATAACCACTCCTCTCTGCTTCCCCCACCCTACCTTTTTGTTTTCCACCATTCTGCTGACACTCTTAACCCATCTCTTCTGCCCTGCCCTCATGACCTGCCCATCACCTCTGGCTGTTTTGCTACCTCCTTCCCTTTCTCCCATGGTCCACTCTCCTCTCCTATCAGATTCATCACCCCACCCATCTTCCTTCCTTCACCCAACACCTGCAGTTTGTACTCTGTTCCCTCCTCCCACTTTCAATTTTCAGGCCTGATGCCAAAACATCAACTGTTTACTCCTCTCCATGGATTCTACCTGCCCTGATGAGTTCCTCCAACATTTAGAATCTTAGAATCAGAGAGCACTACAGCACAGAAAAAGACAGCCAATGGCATATTGTTATTCTGCTTCGCCCCTACCTCCTTCCCTTGTTTTGCATGGCCCATTCTCCTCTCATATCAGCTTCTTTCTTCAGCTATTTACCTCTTTCAGTGATTACCTCCCAGCTTCTCACATCATCCTCCCCCATCCACCTTCCTCCTCCTCACCAGGTCTCACCTATCACCTGCCAACTTGTACTTCCACCCCCCCCCCCCCCCACAGCATCCCCAACCTTTTTATTCTAGTTTCTGTTCCCCTTCTTTCCAGTCCTGATAGTGGGCCTCAGCCCAAAACATCAACCGTTTACTTCCCTCCATAGATGCTGCCTGATCTGCTGAGACCTTCCAGCATTTTGAGATTTACGGCATCTGTTGGGTCCCTTTGCATGCGGCAGCCTTTTTTACCACTGTTTGGTGGCATTTTTGTGGAGAGATTTCTAATCTGCGACTCACATCCTACTGCTCTGTGCAGCAATGTTGCATGTTCCTCATGCAGGAAGTGCTTGTGCCCCTTTCTAGTGCATAGTTCTGTTTGTCTTTTTGCCCAACTTTCATGATCCTACAAGATGAAAGAAATGATTGGAATACAAGAGATTCTTCTTATTGGATATGAATTTGCAGCACTGAGGCAGAGGAGAAAATCAAAATATTTATTCAAATATTTGATCTTGCCAATGACAAGAATAATCAATCTTACATGGATTCCAAGAGACCGCTGAGTGAACAAAAAACATACCTGAAAAAATGATAGTTATTTTAATATCAAAAAATCACAAGACATTTAATAATAAAAGGTAATATTGAGAAACATGAAATATAAAACAAAGAAAAATTTTAAGCAAGAGAGAGCAGATTTTTACATGGCTGCATTGTTTTAACTCTATTTTTACCACAGGAGCTGGTCTGCAATCTGTAAATAGGGGTGCTGTTAAAGGGCGAAGCTCTGCACGTTCCTATGTAAAGTGAAATGCAATGCACAGGACAAGATGAGAGGTAAATTCAGATTTTTTTTTAAAAAAAAGCAAAGCCAGAGATGGCCACATGACTGTGTCACAAAACAGACCAAGTACAGTGTGTGGGGTCAAATTAACAAGAAGAATCTTGTTTGAAGTAGTTTCTTTGTCACATTTTGCAGGGAGTTTCGCTACAATGCACACAGACTGGTTGTGTCTTTCCCTCTGATTATCTTCAATGGCTCTTGAAGATGGCTTTGTGGACAAGTATGCAGATGATGCAAAGATAGTTGAAGGGGCGGGTAGTTCTGAGAAAGCTGGGAGGCTGCAGAAGGATTTGGACCATTTGGGAGAATGGGTAAAGAATTGGCAAATGGAATACAGTGTTGGGAAGTGTATGGTTATGCACTTTGGTAGAAGGAATAAAAGTGTACAGTACTGTCTAAATGAGGAGAAAATTCAATAATCAGTGTTGCAAAGGGACTTGGCAGCATTGATGCAGGATTCCCTAAAGGTTAACTTGAAAATTGAGTTGGTGGTGAGGAAGACAAATGCAATGTCAGCATTCATTTCAAAAGGACAAGAATATAAAAGGAAGGATGTAACACAGAGGATTTATAAGGCACTGGTGAGACCTCACTTGGAGTAATCTGAACAGTTTTGGGCTCCCTATCTCCGAACTGAAGTGTTGATATTGTGCAGACAAGGTTCACAAGAATGACGCCTGGAATGAAAAGGTTATCGTATGAGGAATGTTTGAGAGCTCTGGGTCTGTACTCGCTGGAATTTAGAAGAATGAGAGGGATCTCATTGAAACCTATCAGATTTAAAGGTCTAGGCAGAGTGGAAGTGTAGAGGATGTTTCCTGTAGTGGGGGAGTCTAGCACCAGAGGACACAGCCTCGGGATAGAGAGATGTTCATTTAAAACAGAGATGAGGAGGCACTTCTTTAGCCAGAGAGTGGTGAATCTGTGGAATTCATTGCCACAGGCAGCAGTGGAGGCCAAGTCATTGGATGTACTTAAGATGGAAGTTGATAGGTTCTTGATTATTGAGGATGTGAAAGGTTATGGGTGGGAAGGTAGGAGAATGGGGTTGAGAGGAAAAATGAATCTGCAATGATGAATTGGAAGAGCAGGGTCAATGGGCTAAATGGCCCATTAGCCAGAAAGTAATACCGTCTACAAATTAGTGAATTCAAATAAATCAAGGAAAGTGGAAGTAGACAGACCAGTTTTCTTTGTTCTTGCCATGAGGGAGGAGATAGATGTGGTGGGACAGAATTCGGAGCATGCGCAGAAATGACAGAATGATTGAGAAGATTGTATGGTTAAGACGTGGTTGCTGTTTGCTGTTAAATAAAAGTTCTAGTTATATTCTTACAGAATATGGTTTGTTCTTAATAACCCATGGTACGTATCAAGAACACAACAATGGAGGCTGCCATTTTATGAAGAGACTCATTTTGTGAGCTGAAGTCACTTGGCTTGGTCAGTGTTTTAAAGTAGACACAATGATGCCTCAGGTAAACTGCTGGTCTCGGGATCATTTCCAGATAAGAAGTTATTTATGAAGACTCCTTTGGTTGCATATAACATGCAGGC
The DNA here is from genome assembly GCF_048418815.1 of Hemitrygon akajei. Taxonomy (NCBI): domain Eukaryota; kingdom Metazoa; phylum Chordata; class Chondrichthyes; order Myliobatiformes; family Dasyatidae; genus Hemitrygon; species Hemitrygon akajei. Next base: position 107,069,211 of record NC_133133.1, on the reverse strand, counting down.
TTGTGAATGTTGGGGTCTGTGCCTGCTCTGAGAGATTTGAGCTAGTTGCTGATCGAGAACAAAGAGTCATAAATTACTAATTGTCACTTGCTGGGAAGAGGGCAATAAATGGATGCTGGCCTGGATCAGAGCCAATAACAAGGTGTTAAAGGTCAGACACATCAACCTGGAGCCAATGACAGTGAAATGTAATATTTGACTTGGTAAGAAATGAGTATAAAAGCAAGAGATTTTCACAGATAAAACAGCGATGGGTCTCTGGGGACCCGCCTTCAAGGAATGGAGATGCTCCATGAATATGGGGATACAAAATGGGACCAGGAAAATCTCCTTTATAACCAATCTATCTTTTCTCTGGCTTTTCATGGAAGGTCAGGAAAACATAATAGGTGTGAGCACAGGTACTTGATCATGTAAGTTCTCATGTTCTTCCACTGAGACAATAATGGTACTTGTTGGTAATTACCGATTCTCTCTTTGCCTCCCTGATCATTACTACAGGTGGTGATTCTGCTCTGAAGGTTTATGGTCCAACACTCAGACAGTACATTTGCCCCATCCCCCTCTACTTCTACCCTGACGTGAATGGTCTCACAGGGAATGGATTAAAACCTCTCAGACTGAGATATCCTGTCTCAAAGGCCAGGAGTTGACAGCTGTAAGTGGGTTCCTGTGGGTTGATGAGATTGAATGGGAAAATGTCGGTAATATTGGCAATCATTCACCCACAAGCCCATTAGCTTCTGATGTTGATTCAAGGACTTTGCTATGTCTGCTGTCAGACTGAGAGTTGGTTTTTCTGACAACATAAACTTTTTTATGTTCCCCTGGGTCATTGGGAAACTGCAATAGGCAACAAGTTTTAACACCTTTTGTTTACAGAATGTATACAATTTGGTAATGTGCATTTTCCCCAATAATTTATTAATAATTTATTAAAGATACTGTGTATGTTATAACTCCACCAAAAGTATGTCTGAATATTTTACTGGCAATAATCTGAGAGTCTATAATGTTGGTATATCAGCACTTGAGGGGTAGATCTTTAACTCTTTATTCAACAAATTTCACAACATACAAATGAGAGATACACAAAACGTAAATCTGTTATTTTCCCTAAATTTGACAATACAAGGGAAAATATTGCTAAGAAAAGCAACTCCCTTCCCCAGCCTTAAGCAACCTCAGGGCTACATGAATGAATTAAGCCCTTATCCATATACCGTAGATTCCGGATTTTAAGCCGCTACTTTTTTTCCCACATTTTGAACTGCTTTGAACTTTGCGGCCTTTAATACGAAGCGGCTAATGCATTATTTTTTTTTCATGCCGCCTCGTAAACATTTTGCCTCGTAACAGTAAACCAATAAAATTGATGAGTAGTTCACAGAGGTCCAATGAAATTGTACGATAAATCAAGCGCACTTTCACAATTAAATTATTGTAAATCAGTCATTTGTACTCACCCTCATCAACATGGAAAACACTCGAAGAAAAGCATTGTGCTGCCTTTATGGCAGTTATTTAGTTTATAATATTTTCGCTTAGTAATTCATTTTCTAGTTAAAGTTAGAAGAGTTTTAACTATATTTGTTTTCTGTACTACATCGCGGGATGCTATGACGTCACACCCGGTTTCGCCGCGTCTTGTGGGATACCAGTTTGCGATAAACGGAAAGGAGGGGGGGAGCGGCGGAGCCAAAACGCTGCTTTTAAGTTAAAGGCGATCAATAACTTTTCCTGGTAGGCTGCAGTATATATATTTTTTTACCAGTCGTTAGGAGATATTGGAATGTTATTCAGTAAAGAAGTATACGCAACGTATATTTAAAAGTAGCCGCGTTACGGGCACGGTTCGAAAAAAAGCATTTGCAATATGTATTTGTTTTTGTTACCATATGGATTTAATTAAAAGTTAAAAAATCCTCACGTGTAATATCTTTCTGTGTAAATATCTCATATTACAACGTGGGACACCTGCGGCCGAAAATCCGGTGCGGCCGAAAATCCAGTGCGGCCTTTACAAGTAAAAAAATTGATTTTATTTCTAAAATTAGAGCCAGCAGCTTTTAATCAGGTGCGGTCTGTAGTCCGGAATCTACGGTACTTTCCTTAAGACTTGCATTACCGTCACCTGTATAATTTATCCTAAATAGATATAATTGCACAGTTTGCTCTGATGGGAATTGCACTGAATTTACCTCAGTGGGATTTCCTAATTTTTCTAGATGAGTATTCCTATAGATTAATCCATGGTGTCCTTTCTAAGTCTAACCACCTGGGCTGTCCCTGAGAGATCAAAAGGAGAAGGGGCCACTGTTCCCTCTGAACTGTGTGAGTACGGTAACTGAAATGCTCCCTTTGTTACTGCGGAGCTGGAATGTTCTATTATATAGTGTTTTATGAAAGTGGCACACAGGCTGTTTTTAAAAACTTCCTGCTCAGACCACCTGCAAAACAAAATTAGAGAGAATATTGAAGAGAGCTATTCCTAAATGGCAGAAGTAATTTCCATGTTGTCTAGCACTTTAAAGATAGATTACTCCCAAAACAAACGGTGAGGGTTTTGATCTTAAGGGCATGTGGAATGCATTGAATTTCATCCACAGCCAATTGAGTTATACATATCACAAATAAAAACTAATGCAGCAGCACATTTAAGAAGCTTAGAAAGACTCCATATCCATCACTATGGGAAATAAAAGCCAACAAAACCCAAACCAAATGTAATCTTGTATTTAGATATTAATATTCATAGAAAATTGGGTAGATTTCACAGACACGTACATTCACATTAGGTTATAATATACGTATAGGGGGTCAAACATTTTGGGAAGAAGGCAGGAGAATGGGGTAAGGAATAATAAATCAGCCATGATATAATGACAGAGGCGACTTGATGGGCTGGATAGCCTATTTCTGCTCCTATGTCTTATGGTCCTATGTCCAAGATAGAAGCTTCTTTACTATGAAATAATAAAAAAGAAATAATAATGCATCTTATTTCAATGTTTGTGGTAGTGAAGATTTTAGTAGCTATTGTACACTCAGTGGCCACTTTAATAGGTACATCTGCTCGTTAATCCAAATATGTAATCAGTCAATCACATGGCAGCAACTCAATCCATAAAAGCATTCAGACATGGTCAAGAGTTTCAGTTATTGTTCAGACCAAACATCAGAATGGGGAAGAAATGCGATCTCAGTGAATTTGTCTGTGGAATAATTTTTGGTGCTGGAGTATCCCAGAAGCTGCTGATCTCCTGGGATTTTCATTACAACATTCTCTAGAGTTTACAGAGAATGGCATGAAAAAAAAATCCAGTGAGAGGCAGCTCTGTTGGTAAAAACACTTTGTTAATGAGAGAGGTTGGAGGAGAATGGCCAGACTGGTTCAAGCTGATAGGAAGGTGACATTAACTCAAATAACCACACATTACAACAGTGGTGCGCAGAAGGGCATCTTTCAATGCACAATAATACAGTAGCAGAAGACCACAGCGGGTTCCCCTCCTGTGGCCACTTTGTTTAGTACACTCCTGTTCCTAATAAAGTGTAAATCTATTATTGCTGGTAAAACACAGAAAAAGGGATTGGAATTCAAACAGAGCATTTTTTGTGCAATGTGCTTCACAGTCTCTACAGTAATTGACCTCCATCTTTCACTGCCTTATTATCCCATTTCTGCTTTATGATAAAATGAACACATGCTATGACTTGGAAAGTCACTAATATAACGTTAAAAGAGGCACTATCATCACATATCTATGATGTGCTGGCATCAGAGAAGATGAAGAGGAGGATTATGAGAATGATTCCAGGTATGAAGCAGTTACCTATAATAAGTGTTTGATGTCTCTGGGCCTGTACTCACTGTCATTTAGAAGAATGAGGGGGAGAGCATTCTCATTGAAACCTACAAAATCTTGAAAGACCTAAATAGAAAGCACGTAGAGAGGAAGCTTCCAATGGCGAGTAAATCTAGGACCAGAGGGCACAGCCTCTAATTAGAAGAATGTCCATTTAGAACAGAGATGAAGAAGAATTTCTTTAGTCAGAGGGTGTTGACTCTGTGGAATTCATTGACACAGATGGTTCTAGAGAGGTTGATAGGTTCTGAATTAGTAAGAATTAAAGTTACAGGGTGGAAGCAGGAGAATAGAGTTGAGAGGAAAATAAATTGGTTATGATCAAATGGATTAGCGGGCTTGATGGACCAAATGGCTTAATTCAAATATGTATGAATTCACCATCTGACTAGTTCAATCCTTATCCCAGCTGGAAGGCTTAGGGTCCATCCAGCAATGTTAACAATAGCTTCTTGGACTATACTGAAAGTATTTTGCAATAGGCATTTAGTAATTGTAAATCCATACTCAGATGGTCAGTTGGCATCAGTGGAGAAAGAAATAGTGTTAATATTTCATATTGACAGCTATTTATCAGTTAAAAATTGAACATGATTTGCATTTTAGAGAGGGAAAAAGATAACTGGTTCATTTTGTTATCAAAGTACGTATGCAGAATACAACTCCGAAATTTGTCTTCTCCAGATAGCCCTGAAATGCAAAAAACATAGAAGTCATTGATTTGCGCCCTCCCCCGTTGCATGAGAAAGGGAAAGAAACTAAACCCTAACCCCAACCTCTCCCTTGCACAGAAACTAATGGATCTCCCACTTGGTCACAGCAGATAAAACACCAAGCCCCTCCCACACAAAAACTGCCTGTGACTAACTAGAAACTGAATGACTGTGATGGTGGTGGTGTTCACTGAGGGAGAATTGATAAGGCAGGTGCATCACTGTTGATATCTCTGGAGGTGAAAATAGAATGAGATTGAAGGAGAGGGGAAAGCAATTAAATTATAAGGGATAAAACACTGCAGTTGTAGGTCTGAAATCTAAGACACTATTGGAAATACTTCGTAGGTGCAGATTCCATCTGGAAATAAAGAGACAAACAGGTTACTGTTGAACATTCAACAGAGATGCCACTTCTGATGCAAATTGGAAAGACTTTGTTAAAATCATTGAGTCCTGGGGGCTACAAACTCCTTGTGGGTTTCATTGGAACAGTGTAAGAGGTCAAAAACAGGAAGATAGACAATAGGTGCAGAAGTAGACCATTCGGCCCTTTGAGCCTGCACCGCCATTTTGAGATCATGGCTGATCAACTACTATCAATACCTGGTTCCTGCCTTGTCCCCATATCCCTTGATTCCCCTATCCATAAGATACCTATCTAGCTCCTTCTTGAAAGCATCCAGAGAATTGGCCTCCACTACCTTCCGAGGCAGTGCATTCCAGACCCCCACAACTCTCTGGGAGAAGAAGTTTTTCATTAACTCTGTCCTAAATGACCTACCCCTTATTCTCAAACCATGCCCTCTGGTACTGGACTCTCTCAACATCTGGAACATATTTCCTGCCTCTATCTTGTTCAATCCCTTAATAATCTTATATGTTTCAATCAGATCCCCTCTCAATCTCCTTAATTCCAGCGTGTACAAGCCCAGTCTCTCTAACCTCTCTGCATAAGACAGTCCAGACATCCCAGGAATTAACCTCGTGAATCTACACTGCACTTCCTCTACGGCCAGGATGTCCTTCCTTAACCCTGGAGACCAAAACTGTACACAATACTCCAGGTGTGGTCTCACCAGGGCTCTGGACAAATGCAAGAGGATTTCCTTGCTCTTGCACTCAATTCCCTTTGTAATAAAGGCCAACATTCCATTAGCCTTCTTCACTGCCTGCTGCACTTGCTCATTCACCTTCAGTGACTAATGAACAAGGACTCCTAGATCTCTTTGTATTTCTCCCTTACCTAACTCTACACCGTTCAGATAATCTGCCTTCCTGTTCTTACTCCCAAAGTGGATAACCTCACACTTATTCACATTAAACGCCATCTGCCAAGTATCTGCCCACTCACCCAACCTATCCAAGTCACTCTGAATTCTCCTAACATCCTCATCACATGTCACCCTGCCACCCAGCTTAGTATCATCAGCAAATTTGCTGATGTTATTTTCAATGCCTTCATCCAAATCGTTGACGTAAATTGTAAACAGCTGTGGTCCCAATACCGAGCCCTGTGGCACCCCACTAGTCACCACCTGCCATTCTGAGAAACACCCATCCACCGCTACCCTTTGCTTTCTATCTGCCAACCAGTTTTCTATCCATGTCAATGTCTTCCCCCCCCCCCCCCCCCGATGCCCTGAATTTTGATTTTACCCACCAATCTCCTATGTGGGACCTGATCAAATGCCTTCTGAAAATCGAGGTACACTACCTCCACTGGATCTCCCCCGTCTAACTTCCTGGTTACATCCTAGAAAAACTCCAACAGATTAGTCAAGCATGGTTTACCCTTGGTAAATCCATGCTGGCTCGGCCCAATCCTATCACTGCTATCTAGATATGCCACTATTTCATCCTTAATAATGGACTCTAGCATCTTCCCCACCATCGATGTCAGGCTGACAGGTCGCTAGTTCTCTGTTTTCTCACTCACTCCTTTCTTAAAAAGTGGGATAACATTAGCCATTCTCCAATCCTCTGGAACTGATCCTGAATCTAAGGAACATTGGAAAATTACTACCAATGCATCCGCAATTTCCAGGGCCACCTCCTTTAGTACCCTAGGATGCAGACCATCCGGACCTGGGGATTTGTCAGCCTTCAGTCCCATCCGTCTTCTCATCACCGTTTCCTTCCTAATGTCAATCTGTTTCATTTCCTCTGTTACCCTATGTCCTTGGCCCATCCATACATCTGGGAGATTGCTTGTGTCTTCCTTAGTGAAAACAGATCTAAAGTACTCATTAAATTCTTCTGCCATTTCTCTGTTTCCCATAACAATTTCACCCAATTCATTCTTCAAGGGCCCAACATTGTTCTTAACTATCTTCTTTCTCTTCACATACCTAAAAAAAGCTTTTGCTATCTTCCTTTATATTCCTGGCTAGCTTGCGTTTGTACCTAATCTTTTCTCCCTGTATTGTCTTTTTAGTTAAGTTCTGTTGTTCCTTAAAAACTTCCCAATCATCAGTCCTCCCACTCACCTTAGCTCTGTCATACTTCCTTTTTTTTAATGCTATGCAATCTCTGACTTCCTTTGTCAACCACTGTGGCCCCTTTCCCCCCTTTGAATATTCCCAAGAATACCTGCCATTGCTGTTCCACTGTCTTTTCTTCTAGGCTATCCGTCCAGTCAACTTTGGCCAGCTCCTCCCTCATGGCTCCATAGTTTCCCCTGTTCAACTGCAACACTGACACCTCCGAGCTGCCCTTATCCTTCTCAAATTGCAGATAAAAACTTATATTATGATCACTACCTCCTAATGGCTCCTTTACTGCAAGATTGCTTATCAAATCCTGTTCATTACATAACACTAAATCCAGAACAGTCTTGTCCCTGGTCGGCTCTCATACAAGCTGTTCCAAGAATGCATCCCATAGGCACTCTACAAACTCCCTATCCTGTGGTCCAGCACCAACCTGATTCTCCCAGTTCACCTGCATGTTGAAATCCCCCATAACTACTGCGACATTACCTTTGCCACATGCCAATGTTAACTCCCTATTCAACTTGCACCCAATATCCATGCTACTGTTTGGTGGCCTGTAGACAACACCCATTTGGGTCCTTTTGCCCTTACTGTTCCTCAGTTCTATCCACACAGACTCTACTTCTCCTGACCCTATGTCCCCCCTTGCAAAGGACTGAATCTCATTCCTCACCAACGGGGCCACCCCACCCACTCTGCCCACATTTCTGTCCCTATGATAGCATGTATACCCTTGTACATTCATTTCCCAGGTCTGATCTCCCTGCAGCCATGTCTCCGTTATCCCAACAACATCATAGTTACCCATTCGCACCTGAGCTTCAAGCTCATCCACCTTATTTCTGACACCGTGCATTCAGATATAGAATTTTTAGCCCATTTCTCCTCTCTTTGTTTGAATCGCTGCCTATTGTGCTTAACCCAGCTCCCCAAACTCCCATCGGGCTATACGCCCCTAGAATTTTGTTGTCCTTCTTAAATTTACTTATTCTTTCAACACATTTAACTCCATGTTCCATCAGACCATCCCTCTGTACGTGTCCTCCTTATCACTTGTTCCACCTCACCTTTCTCTACTACACACTTAATATTCCAGAACCGTGTAGTCCCCACCTGTCCTTTATTCTTCCTCTCGCTATCCTCTCTCACATTCTGGATCCCTGCCCCCTGCAAATTTAGTTTAAACCCCTCCCAAGAAGCACTAGCAAACTTCCCTGCAAGAATGTTAGTACCTCTCCAGTTCAGGTGTAAACCATCCCTTCGGAACAGATCCCACCTTCCCTGGAACAAAGCCCAATTATCTACAAACCTGAAGCCCTCCCTCCTGCACCATCCTCTCAGCCACGCATTCATCTTTATAATCTTTCTGTTCCTTGCCTCACTCGCACGTGGCACAGGTAGCAATCCTGAGATTGTTACCCTGGAGGTCCTGCTCTTCAGCTTCGCACCTAACTCCCTGAACTCCCTGAAGATCAAAGTGGAAGTGATACAGATGAACAATCAATGTGCTGGACAACTGAAAACTCAGGGTCACCATTATGGACCAGCACGAGATGCTTTGCAAAGTAGTTACCCGGTCTGTATTTGGTTTCTTCAGTGCGTTTAGTTTGAGATATTCAATATTCATAGTATTCTGCTTTTCCATTGCTATGTGATTTAGTTTTGCTGTTGTTTAAAAGCTTCCTTGGAGGTATCAAGTGCAAATTCTCATAGAATTCCCTCAGACTAGAATGTAAAATGGAGCAGCAGCTGCTGTCAGCCTTTGATTCTGTGTATTGCCATTTAGCAAAAATGATATGGTATAGTTTACAGTTGGCAAAGCATCCGGAGTGAAGAGAGCTGCGCTGAAGTTACAGCAACGTTCATGAGCCTGGAAGAACTCTGGCAAAATGGTGATATTTGAATGGAGGTATGATTAAGCATAACTTGCAATCAATCCAGGTCAATTCTGTCTCTGCTCAAGAGATGGGAAGTTTTCCATGAAAGTGATGCATCCTCATCCTTCACCCCATAGATTTTATCTGCTCCAGCTGCAGATATGTCCAGTAATCCAATATATTGTAACCTGCTGTGTCATCCCCTCAGCTGCACGTTGATCCCAGGGAGATAAATTGCAGCTGAAAAAGCAAGGAGGCAGAAATATAATCATTTTGGTCACTCAGTGGTGCTTGGCTTCCATCCAGACGGGTGAGCAGTGCAGATAGTTCAGTCTGATTGAGGTTGTGGATTTGGAACCTCATCATTAATATAACTGGAAAGGGATTTGACCTATTCTGAAGCTGAAATGCACACATGGGGGAGGAAAACCTTGGTGCATGATTGTGGAAGAGGCCTTTACCAATATATTGAATTGGTTGCCTTTAGTTTGATTTGATCGTAAAACTTTGATACTTTTCCTGATAGAAAGCAGGAAGTACATTTGCACCAGAGGTTTCATTTTATTAAAGGTAGTCTGCAGTGGGTGCCCCGGAGCATCTTTTGCTGAGAATAAGCCCATTTTGTTGGCATTCAGCCAAGCCCTATGAATGAAGGGAAGCCTTTTCACAGCCAATGTTGTTGCCTGATCTTAATTAATTCATAACAACTGGAGTATGCAGCCTCTGCACCTTATGATGGAGTTGACAAATTGCACATTAATGAACTAAATCTAAAACCATTGTAAGTTCAAAACCCATTGCCCGTTAATATAACACCAATACATATGCAGAACAATTAAACATTTTGCATAATTCGATAATTAAAAAACATGGAAAACAATTTATGCTTGTGTTAAAAGAGTATTTGTTTTTAATTGAAAGTTTTGGAGCAGCTATTGCACACATTACATAGTCATCTCAGTATTTAGCATCATCACTGTGCAAGTCTTAAAGAATTCACACAACAAGGGGTGATTGATAAGTTTGTGGCTTAAGGTAGAAGGAGTCAATTTTAGAAAACCTAACACATTTATTTTTCTACATAGTCCCCTCCTACATTTACACACTTAGTCCAGTGGTTGTGGAGCATACGGATCCCTTCTTTGTAGAAGTGATGAGTTATTAACTTTAAATTTTCTGCATTATCACTGAGTTGAATTGCACATGCATGTAATGAGAGCATCTTGGACCTCTAGGTGGTCCACAGCAGGGGTGATTGATCAGTTCGCGGCTTAAGGTAGAAGGAGATGAGTTATACAGCTCTCGTTACATGCATGTGCAGTTCAATTCTTTGAGTGAAAATGCAGAAAGTTTGAAGTTAATAACTCATCTCCTTCTACCTTAGGCCACAAACTTATCAATCGTCCCATGCTGTGGACCACTTCTGGAGGTCCAAGACACCAACTTTTACAAAGAAGTAATCTGTATGCTCCACAACCACTGGACTAAGTGTGTAGGAAAAATAAATGTGCTAGGTTTTCTAAAATTGATTCCTTTTAACTTTGGCAATGAACTTATCAATCACCCCTTGTAACTTACATCACAACATTGTACCTGCCTCCTCTCAGTTTCAACTGGTGGATGAAATGTCACTCATCAGTCAGCTGCTCAGCTTTGGCTTTGCTTACAGTAAACTCATTGTTCATTCTCTTTAATTCTAAAATGAAGCCTCACCAGGAAATGGTGTTTCTTCAAAGCAAGTACTAACTACCCAATAGTAACAGAGGTTTGTACCATTGGTGTGGTTCATTGAACTGTAAGTCTATGTGTGACTCTGTAATTGAAAGGTAACACATTGGTCCATTGATGCTGAACGTTTCTTAAGCCAATAATATTTACATCTACTGAAACTGGGAAGATTTACTTAGGCATACAGAGCTGCCACATAATTAACTCACCAAAATGGAATTTTTAAGAATGAAATCATATTTTCAAACAGTTTCTGAAGTCTGTCAGAAAAATACACAAATTTAAAGCAAATAATCCCAAAACACGCAAAAAAACTGTCTCAGTTTCTGCTGTATGCTGGAGTATCAATTGCTAATGTACTTGCTTCCCAGTATTTGGTAAGAATACACATACTGGGGCAAGTACTACTGAAGCTCAATTCTCCCTCATCTGTTTAGTAGTAGCAGTCAAAAGATTAACTTTTCTTGCACTCATTCTTCAATGACTACTCATTACAGGAAGATTTAACCAGTTGTTGATTTTTGTGTGAACAGCAGTGAATTCAAAAACAAATGCAATGAAAGATAAGAAATGAACCATTTGATATGTTGTAACCTCATGCTGGAAAGAAATTCCAGTTTGCAGGATACCGAGTAGTGAAGCTTTTGCAAATTATAAATATTGCCAAAATGGTCCATAGATTTTGTCCAATCTATTCCATTACTCTGTTCACAACATGATTTCCCTAGATTGCAGGGAAACTCCACCAAAGATTAAAACATTTCCCCTAGTTTCCTACTAACACCAAACAATGGGAATAGCTATTCTCCACAAAGTTTACATGTACACAACAGGTACTTGTATTTACTGAAAAATACAGACCATACTCTGTTCTTCCCATGTGCTAGCATGTTTTTAAGTGAAAGACTTTCCAATCATTATGAACTTCTTTCTCTAACCAAAGGGTACTAAGTGAGTACAATATAAGCGTAAGAGGCCACATATTTCTATAAGGACCACTAATGTAGAACTTCATTCCTAGCTCTAAATGTATCAAATCAGGGCTTTGTACTATTACACCAATGTTAATGGAATGAATTTTAAGGCAGACCACAATTTGCAAGCAAAACTACATGAGGGGTTTAGCGTGATCAACAAGGAATGAGTTTCAAGGTATTTATCCCCAGTTACTATAGGATATGAATATTGTTGGCAAGGTTAACATTTATTGCTTGTTTCAGTGTGCTCTTAACAAGGTTGTATTAACCTTTTTGAACTTCTGGAGTGAATTTTGTCACCTCCCAGTCCAAATGAATGGCTTGCAATTGATTCTTCAGTGACCTTTATTGACCACTTCAGATCGAGGTTAACGACCAAGCTGGAGTTGGAGTCACATATCAACCAGGATGGATATGCATATCAGATTTGATATTAGCAACCTAATTAGATTTTTATGATAATTCAATAGTTTCACCATTATTGATATTGGCTTTTTATGACAGGTGACATAATTAACAATTTAAATTCCCCAGCAGCTATGAAAGGATTTGAATGCACATCTCCAAACCTTTTGATTACTATGTAAGAGTACAATATCAAATCTCCAAGAATTTAAATAATACTTGTTAGATAATGATCAGTATATTATTTTTCCCTATTTTGATATTACCTTCAAATATGTACAAAGTTCTTGAATTTGAAAAACTTTTTGTGATTAGAGTTATTAATTCATGGATTTCAGTACACTGATGGCCCTTCATGCCACTTCATTCATGCTGACCTCTTTACTAATTCTATTTGCTCACTCTAGGACGACAACATTCTATATGTTGCTTGTAGGAGCAGATCGCTCTATATGTTGTCTGTCCCAGTATCTTAAATGTAGTAATTATGTATTTCCGCGACCTCCTCTGGCAGCGTGTTCCTGATATTAGTCACCCTCTGTAAAACTAAAACTTACCCCTCAAACCCCCTTTAAAATTCCTTCCTCACAGCTTAAACTGATACTTCTTTTACTTTGATACTTGTTTGGAACAGTATATCTCTATTTTGCATGGTTTTAGACACATTTGTTAGCCTAAATGCTAGGATCAGATGCAATACTTTTATGTGCCTCCTCCCTAATTGGAAGTAATATTGGTGGGGCAAGAGGAAGAGGGTGACTAATCTTCCATTTAACCCCTTTCAGTATCAGCCTAGACTCTCAACTGTTACTCATAGTGTGTCCTATACGGTAGCAGAAACCAAAATTGTTTGATCTTAGTCAGACGCAATTTCAAATTCTGCAAGTATTTCTAGCACCCTCTAGGTGAAGAAAGGAAATTAAATTTGGTTAGTGCCCCAGGTTAATGGCGGCCATTATCGTACTGTGATTGTTTACCAGTGCATAAGATTAATAACAGTACTGCAACCATGGTCTTCAAGCCTTGGGAGGTCACTCCCAATTTTATTGCTGTTAAGAAAGTGCAAATACTTCCCCACATGGAAGTTGAAGAGACAACTCCACCAAGTTGTCCTGTTGCAACTCCTCACTCCCAATGAATTGCAATTACTCTGCAACAAAGTTTTCCAGTTAACTCACTCACAATTTATTTGCTTGGAGTGCAAATGTTATACCACAAAAAAATTGCTATTGGTTAAAAGAATTGCTACATTTTGTCCTGCATCTTGAAAATACCAGAGTATAAAATTTAAATACAATCTATAACCCTTGGTTAGTTCCAAAACTAATGTACTTGATATTAATTTAATTGAATTACAATATAAACAACTTTGATAAAAAGAATCAGTTTACCTGTGAGATGTATTTGGTGAAGGCAAGAGAATTTGGTAAAAGGTAATGGAATTATTTAACTAATAGGCACCCAGTGTCTCTGGTTAGCAGCCTCCGATCAGAATTGGCAAAAGTAACTATAGTTTAAAATATATCTCAGTACCAATCTAAAGAGAGTGTCAACGTGCTTATCTGTATTTAGTACAAATCCTGTGGTAGCTTTTGAGTGTATTTGCCAAATATGTGGCATTCTTTAACATAATAAACTGTCCCACAGGTGATTATCAAAATGTTCCAGTCTGTTGCTGTTAAACCATGAGGTGATATAGTCCTATGGCTGACCAACACAGGTGGTCCTTGCCCAATTCACTTCATCAAGGAACTTCAAAACCTAAGGCTAATTCAATGTTGATTTCATTTGCAGATGAATACTCAAGCTTAGATTTTCCCATTGACATTATCTTAAAAATAAATAGGTCACTGTCATTGCTAAATCAGCATTGATTAGAAAATCTAGGCTTAAGAGTCAATGTCCCACAAGCTCTCTCTTCCATCTAGTTAAAATCTTTTTTGAGTGGCAAAGCTCAATTTGGATTGTTTACCAGAGTTTAATGTATTTAATCTAAGAACAAGAGACTAGTGCTGGTGAGGCCTTTCGCTTTTCATTACGTTTATTTTTCTGAAAGTCAAACTTAATGAAAGGCTGTAGCTGAGTCTGTAGAGACTTGATTAGGAAGGGTTATGTCTTTGTGAGGAAGAATGTCAGTTCTGTGTTTAGCATATACTGCTGCCATTTTTACATGCAGCTTGCAGTCTGCTCTTATGTTAATTTATGCAGTTCCTAGCACAGATACCTTGGATTGTTTATACAAAGAAGTTATTAGTGCATAGTAACATCAAGTTGTGCTTGGTCAGGAATGAACTACTGGCTGCAAATTGTTTTTTGCTGACATATTATTCATATTTCCCGTCTGCAACAATAACTTATTTTTATTTATAGATACAGCATGGAGTAGGCCATTCTGGCCTTTTGAGCAGCATTGCCCCAGCAACTCCCTACAACACCAATTTAACCCTAACCTAACCACGGGACAGTTTACAAAGACCAATTAAATTACCTGGTACGTCTTTGGAGTAAGGGAGGAAACCAGAGCACGTGGGGAAAACCCCCCAATTCCATGAGGAGGACGTTCCAAGACTCCTTAGGAGTAGCGCTGGAATTGAACTCTCAACTCCGACACCCCAAGCTGTAATAGTGTCACACTAACCGCTATGCTACCTTGGCGACGAACACGGCAATATTGGTGTGGATCTAAAGTATCTGCAGTGAAAGTTGGTGACTACCTGGATGAGAAAATATTGGAGAATTTCTCCTCTTGCATATTAATCTTCTTAAACATTTCAATTCCCTGCTGTACCATGGCATATCACAGAAACAGTTCATCGAAAACTGCAGAAACATCTATGAATACAAGTATAGAGTAACACCCGGGACTAGGAAGGGTCATTCTGTATATCCCAAGGTTTAGTAAGCAATTTGCAGCTGAACATACTGACTCCTATTAGAGCCCTGGATATCTACCTAGAGACTGACATATACTCTAACACTCAATTTCAAGTGAACACTCAGAAAAAGGTAACAACAGATGAGTTTGTTCCGTTAAATATTAGTTTCTTTCTCAGCAGAATTAGCCAAGAGTGTCTGGGGATTGATGTGAATATCGTCATCGTCATCATCACCAGCCATGTTCTCCGGGACATCTTTCAGTTCTGCATCATTCAGAGATGCTTTTGCTTTATCTTCCTCCATCTTCTTCTCTTTTGCCAGCAGACGATAGTTGATGGCATTTGCGACAAACAGAAAGATGCTGGCCACGATCACAATGGTTCCACATACAAAGTACATGTACCTGTAATCTTGCGTGACATCCACCAACCATCCTGCAAAACAGAAACAAATACTTTCATGTATGCATTAGTCAGATAGACTGGTGTTGGTTTCCATGGATAAAGTTCCCACAGAATGTTTTTATCAACCTAGAGCCCCATTTTCTGATTGGCTTATGGTTAACATCAGCGATAATATAGCCAACCAAGGTAGATGGCATTAGAACGAACAGGAGCAGTCCATTCACCCCACAGTGTCTGTCCTAAGCACAATGCTGAATTATACCAATGTGCATGATGCATATCCTCCATTCCCTGTACATTCATCTGTCTATCTAACACCATAAACAATTTCTCTAACTTCCAGTGACCACTCCCCTCTGTTCCCCCCACTTTATTTCCCTAATCCCTCTGGTCCTTTTGACTATTGTCTTTTCGTCTTCTCACTCTCATGATCTGTCTATCATTTATACTTTCCTCTTGCTCTTTGTTCGATGATCTACTGTCCTCTCCTATCAGATTCCTCCTTCTTCAGTCCTTCACTTCTACCTATCATTCCCCCCGCCTTCCTACCTTCCCCCCTCACCTGCATTCACCAATCACCTGCTTGCTCGTGCTCCCTCCCCTTCTCTGCCCCCATACTTGCATTCTCGCCTTTGTGCTCCATCCTTCCTGTCCTGTCAAAGCGTCTCAGCCTAAGACATTGACTGTTCATTTCCCTCCATAGATGCTGCGTAGACCTGCTGAGATCCCCCAGCATTTTGTGTTGCTCTTAAATGGCACTGTCATATTTGTTCCACTGTCCGTCCCCCCCCCCAGCAATCTGCTCCAGACACCTTTCACACTCTGTACAAAAGATTTGCCCAAATTTTATCCTTTAAAGTTCTCCACCACCACCAACCCCCATCTTAAATGCATGTTCTCCAGTGGTTGACATATTCACCCTGGGGAAAATGATTCTGAACATTTAACCTCACTACGCCTCTTATAATCTTATAAATCTCTCTTATAATCTTATAAATCTCTCTCTCTTATCTGGCCTTAGCTTCTGCCACTCCACAGAAGACAAGCCAAGATTGTCCAACATCTCCTAAGAGCTCAACTTCTAATCCACACAGCAACCTGCTAAAGCTCTTTCTGCCCTCTTCCCAAAGCCTCCACATTCTCCTAGTAATGGGGAAACCAGAAATGCACACAATACTCTCAAGTGTGGTCCATCCAAACCATTATATAGAACAAATAAAGGAAGGAATATGCCATAAACTCCACAGATTTTCAGAATAGAGAGATGTCCCTATAAAACAGAGATGATGAATTTATTTTACCAGAGAGTAGTGATTCTATGCCACAGATGGCTGTGGAGGTTATGTCATTGGGTACATTTAAGGTGGAGCTTGATAGGTTCTTGATTAATCAGGGCTTCAAAGGAGAAAGAAGGAGAATGGGGTTGAGAAGGACAATAGGTCAGCCATGATGGAATCGAATGGCCTAATTCTCCTGCTAGTTGTTATGGTTTCTTCCTGGTGTTCCAACTTCCTCCCACATCGCTAAAATACGTAGGTCGGTAATTTAATTGCTGGATGTAAATTACCTCTAGTGTTTAGGTGGGGGATGTTTAATAGAAATTTGGAAAGAATAAAAAGTGGGCATTGATGTGGAGAGAATGTTTTGGGGGGGGGGGGAGTCTAGGACAGAGGGCATGGCCTTAGAACTGAAGGTCGTCCATTTAAAACAGAGATTTCTTGACATGAGGGAATTAAGGGATATAGTGATAGTGCAGAAAAATAACACTGGAGAAAAAATCTCGATGAATGGCAGTGTGGGCTTGAAGGCTAGATGACCTGCTCCTGGTTTTGTTTCTTGTATTAAACTTCTAATAAACTGATTTACTGTATTGAGATGAGATGGAATGTTGCTCTACGTTAGCTCTGCTCTTCGTGACCTGGGAGTATTTGACATTGACACCATGTGTTTGAAACGTTAAGTACTGCTTTCTAAGTGTTAACAGCACATACCTCATAAGACTATTATTGTAAAAATTCAGCTTTCTTATGGGACTCATACAGAGTAAACAGGCAACGTGGCTACCTTCAGAATGGAAGGCCAGCATCCTGGAAAATTGAAAGCTGCTGACAGGCTGTAAAGTTATAACCAGCTGTCCAATGACACCACTTACTTTGTTATTCCAAGGTCATTGGATATCACCTAAATTCATGTCATTTCATATGAGTGTAAAGAGGTTCCCAAATCCTCACATCCACTCAAATGTCTGACGTGCTTCATTCTGCAGGTGCAAGAGTCACTCAAACGTGTAATGTAGTGTGGTGACTGCGTCGTAAGTGCCACACTTAAGGAAATGGAGGGGATTTCCTAGACCTTTTTCATATTGTATTGTGAGTTTTGTATCAGTCAGATGGAAAAAGAAATTGAAGTAAGTGACTAAGGTGTAAGCAACTTCATTTCCTTGGCATGTTTAAGAATTAGAAGGTTCACTCTCCCAAATGTTCTTGTTCAGAAAACCTCTCTCTTTATAGTAGATAAAACAGTGCAGCATAGTACAGGCTCTTCCTCCCTCCATGTTGTGCTGACCTTTTTAACCTACTCCAAGATCAATCTAACCCTTCCTTTCCACAGAGCCCCCATTTTCCTTTCATCCATGTGCCTGTCTAGACGTATCTCTACCACCACACCCCAACAACAACCTCCTGTGTCAGCAAGTCCAAGAAGCTGAATATTGACTTCTGCAGGAGGAAACCAGATGTCTATGAGCCAATCCTCATTGGAGGTTCAGAGATGGAGATGGCCAACACCTTTAAATTCCTCAGTGTTATCATTTCCGAGGACCTGTCCTGAGCTTAGCACGTATGTGTAATTATAAATAAAGCATAGCAGCACCTCTGCTGCCTGAAGAGTTTGTGAAGGTTCAGCATGACATCTAAAATCTTTGACAAACTTCTATAGATGTGTGGTAGAGAGTATATTGACTGGCTGCGACAGTCTGGTATGGATACAACAATGCCCTTGAATGGAAAATCCCACAAAAAGTAGGGATACAGCCCAGTCCATCACAGGTAAAGCCCTCCCCGCCATTGAGCACAAAGTGTTGTCTTGAGAAAGCACCACCCAGGAAATGCTCTCTTCTCATTGCTACCATCAGGAAGGTACAGGAGCCTCAGGACTCACAGTACCAGATTCAGGAACAGTTATTACCCCTCAACAATCAGAATCTTGAACAAACTTCACTTGCCCCATCATTGAAATGTTCCCACAACCAATGGACTCACTTTCAAGGACTCTTCATCTCATGTTATCAATATTTTTTGCTTGCTTGCTTGCTTGTTTGTTTTTTTTGTGTTTGCTTAGTTTGTTGTACAAAAGCCTAAAGACACACACTTAACGATTCAGAAACAGTTCTTCCCCCTCTGCTAAAGCAATTTCTGAAGAGACATTGAACCCATGAGCACTACCTCACTGTTTTTATTTCTATTTTACACGACTTATTTAACTTAACTATTTAATAAATATACATTTATTGTAATTCACAGTTTTTTTCCCATTATTATGTATTGCAATGTACTGCTGCCACAAAAACAACAAATTTCATGTGATATTAAACCTAATTCTGGTATGCACTCCCAGAAACTCGGTGCACCTGAATCTCTACATGTAGGTACTCATTTGTGCAGTGAGAAGTGACTCCTGAACTGGCATGGATAACTTTACTCACCACAACACTGAACTGATTCCACAAGCTACTGACACACTTTCAAGGACTCTACAACTCTTGTTTTCAGTATTTTTGTTTAATTCCACAATTTGTCCTGTTTTGCACATTAGTAGTTTGTCGGTCTTTCTTTATATACAGTTTTTAAATAAATTATCTTGTATTTCTTTATTTTCCTCTAAATGCCTTCAAGAAAATGAATGTGAAGGTAGTACAAGGTAACATATAGGTACTTTGATAATAATTTTATTTGGACTTTGACTGTGGGAAATGTACCAACTGACAGGCAGCTAATTAAATTCAGGGCACACTCAGAACCTCCATTTATTCATTTGCAAAGGAAGGCAGGTAAGAGGCAAGTAATTTTTTTTCCAGTTAATTTTGTCTCCTAAAGCTTTTAAACATTTTAATACTGTAATTTTTAATGCAAAACTATTGACTGTAATTCTGGGCCACAGAATCCATTTGCAGCTTAAGTGTAGTTTTGCTGTTGAATCTACACTGGAATATAAAGGAGGTGTGTTTAACAGCAGCAAGCTGTGTGTAAACCAATATAGAACCTACAGTAACACAGAGAATGCTGGAGAAACTCAACAGGTCAGGTAGGTAGCATTTACGGAAGAGAATATAGTCTCATTCAGCTTTATACTCTCATACACACTTGTGAACCTCTTGCACGTAATAACTGAGTGTAAGTTAGTCATCTTCTGCTGCCATGGCCCTCCCAGTTCAACGTTTAATCAGAGATGCTCTGCTGCTCACCACTGTTATAACACGTCGTTATTTGAGTGACCGTTGCCTTCTTGTCAGGCCAGTCTCCTCTGACATCTCTCATTAATGAGGGATTGTCAGCCACAGAGCAGCTGCTCAGTGGATGTTTTGTTGTTCTTCACATTATTCTCCATAAATTCCAGAGACTGTTGTGTGTGAAAATCACAGGAGACCAGCAGTTTTCTGAAATACTCAATCCACCCTATCTGGCACCAACAATCATTCCACAGTCAGAGTTACAGAGTTACATCTCTTCCCCATTCTAATGTTTGATCTGAACAACATCTGAATCTCTTGACCATGTCTGCATGCTTTTCTGCATTGAGTTGTTGCCACACGATTGGCTGATTATTTGCATTAAGTAGGTGTACAGGTGTACCTAATAAAGTGGCCACGGACTGTAGGCCAGACTATGTAGGAATGGCTGATTTATTTGTTAGCGAGACATTTGTGAACTAGGTAAAGTAAGTGAAGTACAGGTACAATGAAAACCTGCTTGCAGCTGCATCAATCTGAATTGATAACTGTTTGGTTTGGCAGCTGCTGTAAGAGACTGCAGAGAGTTCTGGACACATCTCAACACATCATGGAAACCAACTTCCCCTCCATGGAAACTGTCCATATGTCTCACTGTCTCAGTACAGCAGCCCAGCATAGCAAGCCTTTCCTAAATCAATATATTCTACCACCGTGAAATAAAAGTCCTTAGCCTTCCTGATTGCTTGATGCATTTTGCTTCTATCAGTTACCTGATGTTTTCTTACCTGATGAAGTTTTCTTCACCTACCTGATGAGGTAACCGTAGCCTTTCGTCAGGAGCAGATGTCACCAGCTGGTGCCCAGCCTTCATAGAGTGTTTCAACCCTTTACCACTACACCTTCCATTTGGCGGGTCAGCAGTGGTGGTCAAGTCACTGCCCATCTGCTCCTGATTTCCAGCTCAACTCCTCTCGCCTGCTCCATATCCAGCAAGAGGCTCTTTCTGCTTCCTCCCCCATCCCGTGAGCTGCTTGGTTCGTGCTCTTTTCATCAAGGCCCAGCGCAGACGGCAACCTCCATGCTGACATTGCTGGGACCACTCTACAGTCAATCTCCATGGGGAATAGCCACGTCTGTCATCCTTTGTCCCTGCACTCCTGGACTAAGGACTGG
Source organism: Hemitrygon akajei (assembly GCF_048418815.1). Taxonomy (NCBI): domain Eukaryota; kingdom Metazoa; phylum Chordata; class Chondrichthyes; order Myliobatiformes; family Dasyatidae; genus Hemitrygon; species Hemitrygon akajei. The sequence goes on along the minus strand of NC_133133.1, from coordinate 107,048,243 downwards.
TACTTCAGGGCCTTTCTCTAGTGAGCCACCCTGCATCCTTCCTCCCATGGTACTGTGAACTCCATCAGGATGATTTTCTTGTCTTCGTTGGACCACAGTATGATGTCTGGACAAAGTGTTGTTTGCACAAACTCCTGGAACTGCAACTTCCCCCTCCCCCTCCCACATCAACTCTCATCTCCTATGCTTTGGTAGTTTGCAGCAGATTGGATTTAGGCCTCTTTGATATGACTGGCATGGCCCTCTCCTTGATGAAAATATTTGTCCTGTTTGCCACTCTGCCAGCCAGTCTCTAATTACACCTCTCCTGCTCCAGTGTGTCAGCAAGGGACAGCGGGACCTTGTCACGATGCCACCTTTACTGTCCTTATGTTAAAGCTCTTTTGCATCCTGACAGTATGTGCGCCAGAGAATAAGCTGGCTTTACTTTTCAGGTAGGAGACTCCAATTCCTTTATCCTGCAGCTTTCTGTAGTTATTCCCATTTAAGTATGAATTCACTTTCTCATTCATCGCTGCAATATGAAGAATTTCATATTTCCTCACATTATACTCCATTTGACAGCTTGTATCCACCCACTCTACCTATCTACATCTCTCTGTAAACTGTGCCTTCTTCACTTACTCGCTCCCACCTACTTTCAGATCAACAGTAAATTTGTCTGCAGTCCATTTAGTCCCTGCATCAAATTCATTCACATGTCGTTAGCAAGAGCAGTCCAAGCACTGATCCCTGCAACAGTGTGACCTCTTTGCAAGTGATAGGAGATTGAATTTCAGCATGAGAAATAAAAAGATTGGTGATATAAAGATCTAAATCCATCCTTCTGTAAGATATATTGATCATAATGTAATTATTAGTGTGTTACAATCAGACACAAGTTGAAATTCTATCACAACATTGGACATTTTAAGAAAAATATGTCTGCAGGGTGTGTATGGAGATAAAGAGCATTCCTAGCCTTCCCTGATTTCCCTTCAGCCTGTTCAGAAAGCCTAAATAGTCTATTATACGTTTAATTGGCCTAAAGTTTTACGGTTATGGGATCATAGAACACTGCAGCACAGAAACTAGCCATTTGGCCCATCTTGCCTATGCTAGCTTGGTCTTTTGTCTAGTCCCATCTACCTGCACTGGACCAGAACCGTCCATATCTTTCTCATCTATTTACCAAACCAAACTTCTACTAAATGTTACAATTGAACATTATCTAAACCCACATCTGGTGCTTCCACTGGCAGACTTGCGATGATCATTTGCTAGAAAAAGTGTGGTTAAGAAAGTATTTAGTTGTAATATCCTTGCTTTGCTAGTCACCAACCAGAAGTTGCTGAGGTTCACCAGCACCATCTTACACTCATCAGAGGAGAACGGTCAGACTGTTCAGGAAGGCAACAGTAACTCAAAGAAACAGCGGTGTGCAGAAGAGCATCTCCGAATGCACAACATGTCAAACCTTGAAGTGGATGGGCTACAGCAGCAGAAGATCGTGAACATACACTTAGTGGCCACTTTATTAGGTATAGAAGATATCTATTAAAGTGGCCAGTGAGTGTACGTTGCCATTCTGACCGTGACAACAATGTACACTAAAGATCCTGAACCACGTACCAAGATCACATAAACAAAATATGTTGGCAAATCTGTTGAAGATCTAGATCGGAGTTATTCAATACATATGTGTGCATTATCCTTGGGGGGGGGGGGTGGGATCATTGACTGGAGACAGAGACTGAATTAACAGTGTTAATCTTTGTCAGCTTGGAACAATTGTGCAAACTGAAAGGGTGAAGCTTTCAGTAAAGAAGTGGGGTCCCTGTAGCTCACCACATCTGTTTTCCAGGATGCCCCCTCAACATGAAAGGGATGTTCACATGTTTTGTACAAAATGCATCAGAATAGGAATGAGAATCATTATCAATGACATGGGATGTTAAATTTAGTTGTCACATTAGTTGGGCCCTGCCAAGTTGGTGCTAGTCTAATTTATGTTTCTGCCTTCTTACATTCTGTCCAGATTTGAACTGAACTGCAATTTTGCAATGACCTGCATATTATTTACTGTACAGTTTAATAATATCTGGTAGAGAGTGTAGATCTCAACAACAACATTGTCATAGAGTCAAACAGCAGAGAAGGCGACCAATTCTGACCACTAAGTATCCAGCATTTCATCCATGTCCCTTTATGCCTTGGTGGTTCAAGTGCTGGTCTAGATATGTCTTAAATGTTGTGTGAGTACCTTTTTCTGTTCTTCCTCAGATCCCCTCTAAACCTCTCACCCTTAAAGTATGCCCTCTAGTCTTAACATCCCTGCTAGCTACCCTATTTATATCTGTAAAAATATTGTAATTTTTAAATTTAAATCAACTTCCCCCTCAGCACCCTTCTCACCAAGGGAAACAAACATTGTCTATTCCAGTCACTCCTTAGAAACAAAGCTTTCCACTCCAGGCAGCAATGTCATAACTGACCTTTGTCCCCTCTCCAATGCGATCTCATCTTTCTGTAATGTGGCCGTCAGAACTGCATAAGGAACACTAACTGTGACATCACCGGATTGTGATCTTTATATAGTTGTACTACAGCCTCTCTGCTCTTACATTTTATGACTTGGCCAATGAATTTAAATATTCCATATAACTTCCTTACCACCTAATCCACCTGCACTACATGTTTCAGGCGTTGTTGGACCAGGGCTCTACCATTCTGTGTGTATTGCTAATTCTTCTTGGTGCTCCCAAAGTGAAACATCTCATGTTTATCAGGATTAAATTCCATTTGCCATGGCCCTGCCCATTTTACCAACTGAACATTATCTTTCTGAATCCCAAAAGCCTCACCACCACTGCTTGTGTCAACTGTGAATTTATAAATCAAACCTCCTATATTCATTGATGTATAACTAGAATGATGAGGCTCTCCACACCAGTAAACTATTGGTAATGCAGTTCTAATCACTCAAGCTACCTTTCACCATTATCCTCTGTCTTCTCTAACCAAGCCAATCTTGGATCCATTTTCCCAACCTACCACAGAACTCTTGGGCACTAATCTTATGGAACAATCTCTCATGTAGGAATTTATCAAAAATTTTATTGAAATACATGTAGACTTCAAATATCAGATGACACTGTTGCTAAGACGCTGAGGTAATTTGAGCACAAGATACACAACATTGGTTGCAATTTTGACTGAACAGGCACACAGTTTCAGTTTTCAGTGTACACAAATATGCAATTCCAGGTATATTATATCTTCCATTTCTATACAGGTTTATAATTGGAAACTAAGAGAAAATTAATTAAATGTAAAAGAAATCATCATAGCAAAATAAACATTAATACAATATAACCACAAGATGGCATTCTTCAAGCCCATGAAACATTCACTCAATTAACTGCTAGTGCAGTATTATGCACGTTCTTTAGCCAATCTCTGCTCTAACACTTTTGCTGTAGATGACACTCAAATGAATTCCTCTTTAGCTGTGTCATTGTAAACTTTTGCAGAGATTTATAAAGGTGAAGATACTCAATGGAAGTGAATATTATTTAAATTAAACAATTACTTCCAGTGAAATGAAATGAGGCTTGTTAAGTGTTAACTTAGTAGTTAGCTTGTCTTGATAAGGATACACACAGACAGGGAGAGACAGAGAGAATAGTACGATGTAAAAATCTTAGCCAGATATATATAGCAAGGAAGCTTAAGACTTTTGCAGAGTACTCTAGTCATTTTATGTACTGCTGCTGGAAAAAAACAAATTTTATGACATATGTGAGTGGTGATTAACCTGATTATTGCAGCAATAACCTTGCACTCAATGTCAGCAAGCCCAGAGGGCTGATTGTGAACTTCGGGAAGGGTAAGATGTGGAAGCATAAACCAATCCTCATAGAACAATCAAAAGTGGAGAGTGAGCAATTTCAAGTTCCTGGGTGTCAATATTTCTGAGGACCTAACCTGAAAGCAACATATTGATACAGCTATAAAGAAGGCAAGGCAGCGACTATACTTCATTAGGAGTCTGAGGAGATTTGGTTTGTCAATTAAAACTCTCAAACTTTTTCAAATGTACCATGGAGAGCATTCTGACTGGCTTCATCACAGTCGGGTATGGGGCGGGGGGTGGAGGTGGTTGCTACTGCACAAGATTGAAGGAAGTTGCAGAAACTTATAAAATAAGTCAGCTCCAACATGAGTACAAGTTTTGTAGTATCCAGGACATCTTCAAGGAGCTATGCCTTAGGAAGGCAGCATCCATCATTAAGGAAACCCACCTCCCAGGACATATAACCATATAACAATCACAGCACGGAAAACAGGCCATTCCGGCCCTCCTAGTCCGTGCCGAACTCTTAATCTCACCTAGTCCCACCTACCCGCACTCAGCCCATAACCCTCCACTCCTTTCCTATCCATATACCTATCCAATTTTACCTTAAATGACACAACTGATCTGGCCTCTACTACTTCTACAGGAAGCTCATTCCACACAGCTATCACTCTCTGAGTAAAGAAATACCCCCTCGTGTTTCCCTTAAACTTTTGCCCCCTAACTCTCAAATCATGTCCTCTCGTTTGAATCTCCCCTACTCTCAATGGAAACAGCCTATTCACGTCAACTCTATCTATCCCTCTCAACATTTTAAATACCTCGATCAAATCCCCCCTCAACCTTCTACGCTCCAATGAATAGAGACCTAACTTGTTCAACCTTTCTCTGTAACTTAAGTGCTGAAACCCTGGTAACATCCTAGTAAATCGTCTCTGCACTCTCTCTAATTTATTGATATCTTTCCTATAATTCGGTGACCAGAACTGTACACAATATTCCAAATTTGGCCTTACCAATGCCTTGTACAATTTTAACATTACATCCCAACTTCTGTACTCAATGCTCTGATTTATAAAGGCCAGCGTTCCAAAAGCCTTCTTCACCACCCTATCTACATGAGACTCCACCTTCAGGGAACTATGCACTGTTATTCCTAGATCTCTCTGTTCCACTGCATTCCTCAATGCCCTACCATTTACCCTGTATGTTCTATTTGGATTATTCCTGCCAAAATGTAGAACCTCACACTTCTCAGCATTAAACTCCATCTGCCAACGTTCAGCCCATTCTTCTAACCGGCATAAATCTCCCTGCAAGCTTTGAAAACCCACCTCATTATCCACAACACCTCCTACCTTAGTATCATCAGCATACTTACTAATCCAATTTACCACCCCATCATCCAGATCATTTATGTATATTACAAACAACATTGGGCCCAAAACAGATCCCTGAGGCACCCCGCTAGTCACCGGCCTCCATCCCGATAAACAATTATCCACCACTACTCTCTGGCATCTCCCATCTAGCCACTGTTGAATCCATTTTATTACTCCAGCACTAATACCTAACGACTGAACCTTCTTAACTAACCTTCCATGTGGAACTTTGTCAAAGGCCTTGCTGAAGTCCATATAGACTACATCCACTGCCTTACCCTCGTCAACATTCCTCGTAACTACTTCAAAAAATTCAATAAGGTTTGTCAAACATGACCTTCCACGCACAAATCCATGCTGGCTACTCCTAATCAGATCCTGTCTATCCAGATAATTATAAATACTATCTCTAAGAATACTTTCCATTAATTTACCCACCACTGATGTCAAACTGACAGGTCTATAATTGCCAGGCTTACTTCTAGAACCCTTTTTAAACAATGGAACCACATGAGCAATACGCCAATCCTCCGGCACAATCCCTGTTTCTAATGACATCTGAAAGATCTCCGTCAGAGCTCCTGCTATCTCTACACAAACTTCCCTCAAGGTCCTGGGGAATATCCGGTCAGGACCCGGAGATTTATCCACTTTTAAATTTCTTAAAAGCGCCAGTACTTCCACCTCTTTAATTGTCATAGGTTCCATAACTTCCTTACTTGTTTCCCACACCTTACACCATTCGATATCCTTCTCCTTAGTGAATACCGAAGAGAAGAAATCGTTCAAAATCTCTCCCATCTCCCTCGGCTCCACACATAGCTGACCACCCTGATTCTCTAAGGGACCAATTTTATCCCTCACTATCCTCTTGCTTTTAATATAACTGTAGAAGCCTTTCGGATTTACTTCCACCTTATTTGCCAAACCAAACTCGTAACTTCTTTTAGCTTTTCTAATCTCTTTCTTAAGTTTCCTTTTACATTCTTTATATTCCTCGAGCAATTCCTTTACTCCATGCTGCCTATATCTATTGTAGACATCCCTCTTTTTTCGAACCAAGTTTCTAATATCCCTTGAAAACCATGGCGCTTTCAAACCTTTAATCTTTCCTTTCAACCGAACAGGAACATAAAGATTCTGTACCCTCATAATTTCACCCTTAAATGACCTCCATTTCTCTATTACATCCTTCCCATAAAACAACTTGACCCATTCCACTCTCTCTAAATCCCTGCGCATCTCCTCAAAGTTAGCCTTTCTCCAATCAAAAATCTCAACTCTAGGTCCAGTCCTGTCCTTCTCCATAATTATATTGAAGCTAATGCTATTGTGATCACTGGACCCGAAGTGCTCCCCAACACATACATCTGTCAGCTGACCTATCGCATTCCCTAACAGGAGATCCAACACTGCCCCATCTCTAGTCGGTACTTCTATGTATTGTTGCAAAAAGCTATCCTGCACACATTTCACAAACTCTAAACCATCCAGCCCTTTTACAGAATGAGCTTCCCAATCTATGTGTGGAAAATTAAAATCTCCCACAATCACCACCTTGTGTTTACTACAAATATCTGCTATCTCCTTACACATTTGCTCTTCCAACTCACGCTCCCCATTAGGTGGCCTATAATACACTCCTATCAGTGTTACTACACCTTTCCCATTCCTCAATTCCACCCAAATAGCCTCCCTAGAGGAGCTCTGTAATCTATCCTTCCAAAGCACCGCCATAAGATTTTCTCGGACAAGCAATGCAACACCTCCTCCTCTGGCCCCTCCTACTCTATCACACCTGAAGCAACTAAATCCAGGAATATTTAGTTGCCAATCACACCCTTCCTGCAACCATGTTTCACTAATAGCTACAACATCATAATTCCATGTATCAATCCACACTTTAAGCTCATCCACCTTTCTTACAATGCTCCTAGCATTAAAATAGATACATTTAAGATACTCTCCACCTCCTCCTCTCTTTTCATCCCTAGCAATGCATTCAAATTTATTATCCTTTTCTTTCTTCTCCCCTACAACTTCGGGCTGAGCGCATCCCTCCTCCATCACCTGCCTGTCCTCCCTCACACACGGTCTACTTACTTGCTCTACTGGTGAACTAACCTCCTCTCCCATAGTTTCCTCAAATTGATTTCCGCCCCCCCATCTTACTAGTTTAAAGTCTGCCCCGTAGCCCTAGCAAACCTCCCCGCTAGGATATTGGTCCCCCCAGGATTCAAGTGTAACCCGTCCTTCTTGAACAGGTCACGCCTGCCCCAGAAGAGGTCCCAATGATCCAGAAACTTGAATCCCTGCCCCCTGCTCCAATCCCTCAACCACGCATTCATCCTCCACCTAATTCCATTCCTACTCTCACTGTCGCGTGGTACAGGCAGTAATCCCGAGATTACTACCTTTGCGGTCCTTCTTCTTAACTGCCTTCCTAACTCCCTATACTCTCGTTTCAGGACCTCTTCCCCTTTCCTACCTATGTCATTGGTACCTACATGTACCACGACCTCTGGCTCCTCACCCTCCCACTTCAGGATATCTTGGACGCGATCAGAAAGTGATGCCCACTTCACACTGTTACCATCGGGAAGGAGGTACAGGAGCCTGAAGGCACACACTCAGTGATTCACGAACAGCTTCTTCCCCTCTGCCATCTGATTTATGAATGGATATTGAATTCATGAACACTACCTCAATATTGTCTTTTTTTAATAGACATTTATACTTGTAATTCAGTTTTTTGTCTATATTTATTTATCTTGTATTTCATAGAAACATAGAAAACCTACAGCACAATACAGGCCCTTCAGCCCACAAAGTTGTACCGAATATGTCCCTACCTTTGAAATTACTAGGTTTACACATAGCCCTCTATTTTACTAAGCTCCATGTACCTATCTAAAAGTTTCTTAAAAGACCCTATCGTATCCACCTCCACCACCATTGCCGGCAGCTCATTCCACACACTCACCACTCTCTGAGTAAAAAAAACTTACCCCTGACATCTCCTCTGTACCTAATCCCCAGCACCTTAAACCTGTGTCCTCTTGTGGCAACCATTCCAGCCCTGGGAAAAAGCCTCTGACTATCCATATGATCAATGCCTCTCATCATCTTATACACCTCTATCAGGTCACTTCTGATCCACCATCACTCCAAGGAGAAAATGCCAAGGTCACTCAACCTCTTCTCATAAGGCATGCTCCCCAATCCAGGCAATATCCTTGTAAATCTCCTCTGCACCCTTTCTGGATGAAACGCTGAAATGTCTCCACCCAAGTAAGGCTGCAGGCCCGGATGGTGTCAGCCCCAGGGTGCTCAAAGCCTGAGCCCCCCAGTTATGTGGAGTACTTCACCATGTCTTCAACCTGAGCCTGAGTCTCCAGAGGGCTCCTGTGATGTGGAAAACGTCCTGCCTCGTTCCTGTACCGAAGACGCCGAGCCCCAGTGGCTCCAATGACTACAGACCGGTGGCATTGACCTCCCACATCATGAAGACCCTGGAGAGACTTGTTCTAGAGCAGCTCCGGCCTATGGTTAGGCCACACTTAGACCCCCTCCAGTTCGCCTATCAGCCCCGACTAGGAGTTGAGGATGCCATCATCTACCTGCTGAACCGTGTCTATGCCCACCTGGACAAGCCAGTGAGCACTGTGAGGGTCATGTTTTTTGACTTCTCCAGTGCGTTCAACACCATCCACCTTGCTCTGCTGGGTGAGAAGCTGACAGTGATGTAGGTGGATGCCTCCCTGGTGTCATGGATTATTGATTACCTGACTGGCAGACCACAGTACATGCGCTTGCAACACTGTGTGTCAGACAGAGTGGTCAGCAGCACTGGGGCTCCACAGGGGACTGTCCTGTCTCCCTTTCTCTTCACCATCTACACCTCGGACTTCAACTACTGCACCGAGTCTTGCCATCTTCAGAAGTTTTCTGATGACTCTGCCATAGTTGGATGCATCAGCAAGGGAGATGAGGCTGAATACAGGGCTACGGTGGGAAACTTTGTCACATGGTGTGAGCAGAATCATCTGCAGCTTGATGTGAAAAAGACTAAGGAGCTGGTGGTGGACCTGAGGAGGGGTAAGGCACCAGTGACCCCTGTTTCCATCCAAGGGGTCAGTGTGGACATGGTGGACCTGGGGATACAAACTGACAATAAACTGGACTGGTCAAAGAACACTGAGGCTGTCTACAAGGAAGGTCAGAGCCGTCTCTATTTCCTGAGGAGACTGAGGTCCTTTAACATCTGCCGGACGATGCTGAGGATGTTCTACGAGGCTGTGGTGGCCAGTGCTATCATGTTTGCTGTTGTGTGCTGGGGCAATTGGCTGAGGGTAGCAGACGCCAACAGAATCAACAAACTCATTCATAAGGCCAGTGATGTTGTGGGGATGGAACTGGACTCTCTGACGGTGGTGTCTGAAAAGAGGATGCTGTCCAAGTTGCATGCCATCTTGGACAATGACTCCCATCCACTCCATAATGTACTGGTTAGGCACAGGAGTACGTTCAGCCAGAGACTCATTCCACCGAGATGCAACACTGAGAGTCACAGGAAGTCATTCCTGCCTGTGGCCATCAAACTTTACAACTCCTCCCTTGGAGGGTCAAACACCCTGAGCCAATAGGCTGGTCCTGGACTTATTTCCACTTGGCATCATTAACTTATTATTATTTAATCATTTATGATTTTATATTGCTATATTTCTTCACTATTCTTGGTTGGTGCGGCTGTAACAAAACCCAATTTCCCTCGGGATCAATAAAATATGTCTGTCTGTCTATGGTTTCCACATCCTCCCTGTAGTGAGGCAACCAGAAATGAGCACAGTACACCAAGTGGGGTCTGACCAGGGTCCTATATAGCTGTAACATTACATCTTGGCTCCTAAATTCAATTCCACGATTGATGAAGGCCAATACACAGTACAGCTTCTTAACCACAGGGTCAACCTGCGCAACTGCTTTGAGTATCCTATGGACTTGGACCCCAAGATCCCTCTGATCTTCCACACTGCCAAGAGTCTTACTATTAATACTACATTCTGCCATCATATTTGGCCTACCAAAATAAACCACCTCATACTGTGTTGAACTCCATCTGCCACTTCTCAGCCCAGTTTTACATTCTATCAATGTCCCGCCGTAACCTCTGACAGCCCTCTACACTATCCACAACACCTCCAACCTAAGTGTCATCAACAAACTTACTAAGCCATCCCTCCACTTCCTCATCAAGGTCATTTATAAAAATCACGAAGACTAAGGGTCCTAGAACAGATCCCTGAGGCACTCCACTGGTGACCAACCTCTATGCAAAATATGACCCGTCTACAACTACTCTTCGCCTTCTGTGGGCAAGCCAGTTCTGGATCCACAAAGCAATGTTTCCTTGGATCCCATGCCTCCTTACTTTCCCAATAAGCCTTGCATGGGGTACCTTATCAAATGCCTTGCTGAAATTCATATACTCTACATGTACTGCTTTTCAATAGACAGTAGATGCAGAAGTAGACCATTCGGCCCTTTAAGCCTGCACCGCCATTTTGAGATCATGGTTGATCATCTACTATCAATACCCGGTTCCTGCCTTGTCCCCATATCCCTTGATTCCCCTATCCATAAGATACCTGTCTAGCTCCTTCTTGAAAGCATCCAGAGAATTGGCCTCCACTACCTTCCGAGGCAGTGCATTCCAGACCCCCACAACTCTCTGGGAGAAGAAGTTTTTCATTAACTCTGTCCTAAATGACCTACCCCTTATTCTCAAACCATGCCCTCTGGTACTGGACTCTCCCAGCATCTGGAACATATTTCCTGCCTCTATCTTGTCCAATCCCTTAATAATCTTATATGTTTCAATCAGATCCCCTCTCAATCTCCTTAATTCCAGCGTGTACAAGCCCAGTCTCTCTAAACTCTCTGCGTAAGACAGTCCAGACATCCCAGGAATTAACCTCGTGAATCTACACTGCACTTCCTCTACAGCCAGGATGTCCTTCCTTAACCCTGGAGACCAAAACTGGACACAATACTCCAGGTGTGGTCTCACCAGGGCTCTGTACAAATGCAAGAGGATTTCCTTGCTCTTGTACTCAATTCCCTTTGTAATAAAGGCCAACATTCCATTAGCCTTCTTCACTGCCTGCTGCACTTGCTCATTCACCTTCAGTGACTGATGAACAAGGACTCCGAGATCTCTTTGTATTTCTCCCTTACCTAACTCTACACCGTTCAGATAATAATCTGCCTTCCTGTTCTTACTCCCAAAGTGGATAACCTCACACTTATTCACATTAAACACCATCTGCCAAGTATCTGCCCGCACACCCAACCTATCCAAGTCACCCTGAATTCTCCTAACATCCTCATCACATGTCACACTGCCACCCAGCTTAGTATCATCAGCAAATTTGCTGATGTTATTTTCTATGCCTTCATCCAAATCGTTAATGTAAATGGTAAACAGCTGTGGCCCCGATACCGAGCCCTGTGGCACCCCACTAGTCACCACCTGCCATTCTGAGAAACACCCATTCACCGCTACCCTTTGCTTTCTATCTGCCAACCAGTTTTCTAACCATGTCAATGTCTTCCCCCCGATGCCCTGAGCTTTGATTTTACCCACCAATCTCCTATGTGGGACCTGATCAAATGCCTTCTGAAAATCGAGGTACACTACATCCACTGGATCTCCCCCATCTAACTTCCTGGTTACATCCTCGAAAAACTCCAACAGATTAGTCAAGCATGGTTTGCCCTTGGTAAATCCATGCTGGCCCGGCCCAATCCTATCACTGCTATCTGGATATGCCACTATTTCATCCTTAATAATGGACTCTAGCATCTTCCCCACCACCGATGTCAGGCTGACAGGTCGCTAGTTCTGTTTTCTCACTCCCTCCTTTCTTAAAAAGTGGGATAACATTAGCCATTCTCCAAACCTCAGGAACTGATCCTGAACCTAAGGAACATTGGAAAATGATTACCAGTGCATCTGCAATTTCCAGGGCCACCTCCTTTACTACCCTAGGATGCAGACCATCCGGACCTGGGGATTTGTCAGCCTTCAGTCCCATCAGTCTTCTCATCACCGTTTCCTTCCTAATGTCAATCTGTTTCATTTCCTCTGTTACCCTATGTCCTTGGCCCATCCATACATCTGGGAGATTGCTTGTGTCTTCCTTAGTGAAAACAGATCTAAAGTACTCATTAAATTCTTCTGCCATTTCTCTGTTTCCCATAACAATTTCACCCAATTCATTCTTCAAGGGCCCAACATTGTTCTTAACTATCTTCTTTCTCTTCACATACCTAAAAAAAGCTTTTGCTATCTTCCTTTATATTCCTGGCTAGCTTGCGTTTGTACCTAAATTTTTCTCCCTGTATTGTCTTTTTAGTTAAGTTCTGTTGTTCCTTAAAAACTTCCCAATCATCCGTCCTCCCACTCACCTTAGCTCTGTCATACTTCCTTTTTTTTAATGCTATGCAATCTCTGACTTCCTTTGTCAACCACTATGGCCCTTTTCCCCCCTTTGAATCCATCCTTCTCTGGGGGATGAACTGATTTTGCACCTTGTGGATTATTCCCAAGATTACCTGCCATTGCTGTTCCACTGTCTTTTCTGCTAGGCTATCCGTCCAGTCAACTTTGGCCAGCTCCTCCCTCATGGCTCCATAGTTTCCCCTGTTCAACTGCAACACTGACACCTCTGAGCTGCCCTTATCCTTCTCAAATTGCAGTTAAAAACTTATCATACTATGATCACTACCTCCTAATGGCTCCTTTACTGCAAGATCGCTTATCAAATCCTGTTCATTACATAACACTAAATCCAGAACAGTCTTGTCCCTGGTTGGCTCTCATACAAGCTGTTCCAAGAATGCATCCCGTAGGCACTCTACAAACTCCCTATTCTGTGGTCCAGCACCAACCTGATTCTCCCAGTTCACCTGCATGTTGAAATCCCCCATAACCACTGCGACATTACCTTTGTCACATGCCAATGTTAACTCCCTATTCAACTTGCACCCAATATTCATGCTACTGTTTGGTGGCCTGTAGATAACACCCATTTGGGTCCTTTTGCCCTTACTGTTCCTCAGTTCTATCCACACAGATTCTACTTCTCCTGACCCTATGTCCCCCCTTGCAAAGAACTGAATCTCATTCCTCACCAACGGGGCCACCCCACCCACTCTGCCCACATTTCTGTCCCTACGATAGCATGTATACCCTTGTACATTCATTTCCCAGGTCTGATCTCCCTGCAGCCATGTCTCTGTTATCCCAACAACATCATAGTTACCCATTCGCACCTGGGCTTCAAGCTCATCCGCCTTATTTCTGACACCGTGCATTCAGATATAGAATTTTTATTCCATTTCTGTGTTTAGTCACATCCTCAAAAGCATCAATCAGGCTCTTAAGGCATGCCTTGCCCTTGACAAAGCTATGCGGACTACTCCTAATCATATTATACATCTCCAAATGTTCATAAATTCTGGCTTTCAGGATCTTCTCCATCAACTTATGAACCACTGAGGTAAGATTCATGGTCTGTAATTTCCTGGGCTATCTCTACTCCCTTTCTTGAATAAAGGAACAATATCTGCAACCCTCCAATACTCCAGAACCTCTCCTGTCCCCATTGATGATGCAAAGATCATCACCAGAGGCTCAGCAATCTCCTCCCTCGCCTCCCACAGTAGCCTGTAGTACATCTCATCTGCTCTCGGTGACTTATCCAACTTGATGCTTTCCAAAAGCTCCAGCACATCCACTTTCTTAATATCTACATGCACAAGCTTTTCAGTCCACTGCAAGTCATCACTAAAACCACCAAGATTCTTTTCCATAGTGAATACTGAAGAAAAGTATTCATGAAGTACCCCTGCTATTTCCTCCGGTTCCATATATACTTTCCCACTGTCACACTTGAAAGGTCCTATTCTTTCACGTCTTATCCTCTTGCTCTTCACGTACTTGTAGAATGCCTTGGGGTTTTCCTTAATCCTGCCTGCCAAGGCCTTCTCATGGCCCTTTCTGGCTCTTCTAATTTCCTTCTAAAGCTCCTTCCAATTAGCCTTATAATCATCTAGATCTCTAACATTATCTAGCTCTCTGAACCTTTTGTAAGTTTTTCTTTTCTTCTTGACCAGATTTATTACAGCCTTTGTACACCACAGTTCCTGTACTCTACCATAACTTCCCTGTCTCATTGGAACGTACCTGTTCAGAACTCCACACAAATATCCCCCGAACATTTGCCACATTTCTTCTGTACTTTTCCCTGAGAACATCTGTTTCCAATGTAAGCCTGCAATTTCCTGCCTGATAGCCTCATAATTCCCCTTACTCCAATTAAACGCATTCCTAACTTGTCTGTTCCTATCTCTCTCCAATGCTATTGTAAAGGAGATTATAATCACTATCTCCAAAATGCTCTCCCACTGAGAGATCTGATACCTGACCAGGTTCATTTCCCAATACCAAATCAAGTACAACCTCTCCTCTTGTAGGCTTATCTACATATTGTGTCAAGAAACCTTCCTGAACACACCTAACAAACTCCACCCCATCTAAACCCCTTTCTCTAGCAAGATGCCAATCGATATTTGAGAAATTAACATCTCCCATCACAACAACTCTGTTATTATTAACCTTTCCAGGATCTGTTTCCCTATCTGCTCCTCGATATCCCTGTTGCTATTGGGCAGCCTATAAAAAGCACCCAGTAAAGTTATTGACCCCTTCCTGTTCCTAACCTCTACCCACAGAGACTCCGTAGACAATCCCTCCATGGCATCCACCTTTTCTGCAGCCGTGACACTATCTCTGATCAACAGTGCCACATCCCCACCTCTTTTGCCTCCCTCCCTGGCCTTTCTGAAACATCTAAAACCCGGCACTTAAAGTAACCATTTCTGACCCTGAGCCATACAAGGCTCTGTAATAGCCACCACATCATATCTTCAAGTAATGTTCCATGCTCTAAGCTCATCCGCTTTGTTCACAACACCCCTTGTGTTAAAATAGACACATCTCAATCCTTCGGTCTGAGCGCATCTCTTCTCTATCACCTGCCTGCCCTCCCTCTGCACTGTCTACAAGCTTTTTCTGTTTGTGAGCCAACCTCCAACCCAGTGTAAACTCTCCCCAGTAGCCTTAGCAAACCCCCCCCACCAGGATACCCCCACACCTGCCCCAAAAGAGGTTTGAATGATCCAGAAATCTGAATCCCTGCCCCCTGCTCCAATCCCTCAGCCACATATTTATCCTCCACCTCATTCTATTCCTAATCTCACTGTCGCGTGGCACAGGCAGTAATCCCGAGATTACTACCTTTGAGGTCCTGCTTCTCAACTTCCTTCCTAACTCCCTGTAGTCTGCTTTCAGGACCTCTTCCCTTTTCCTGCCTCTGTCATTGGTACCAATATGTACCACGACCTCTGGCTGTTCTCCCTCCCACTGCAGGAGATTTTGGACGCGATCCAAAACATCCCGGACCCTAGCACCTGGGAGGCAAACTACCATCCGAGTTTCTTTACTGTGTCCACAGAATCGCCTGTCTGACCCCCTAACTATAGAGTCCCCTATCACCACTGCCTTCCTCTTCCCTTCCCTACCCTTCTAAGCCACCGGGCCAGACTCTGTGCCAGAGACACAGCCACTGTCGCTTCCCCCTGGTAAGCTGTCCCCCCCCAACAGTACTCAAACAGGAGTACTTATTGTCAAGGGGTACAGCCACAGGGGTACTCGCTAGTACCTGACTCTTACCCTTCCTCCTCCTGACTGTGACCCACCTGTCTGTCTCCTGTGGCCCCGGTGTGACCACTTGCCTATAACTCCTTGCTATCCCCTCCTCACTCTCCCTGACTAGGTGAAGGTCATTGAGCTGCATCTCCAGTTCCCTAACTCGGTCCCTCAGGAGCTGCAGCTCAGAGCACCGGGTGCAGATATGGCTGTCCGGGAGGCTGGGAGACTCCAGGACCTCTCACAATTGACACTGAGCACAGAAAACTGGCCTCACACACATACTTCCTCCTTTCCACAAATAACACAGTTAAACCCACCTCGCTTCGTCCCGTTACCACCTAAGCCCTTTGAGCCAAAGCCCTATCACTTCACTGCCCGCGCCAACGCTGCCCACTGGTTAGGGTGGTCTTCTTTTTAAACTTTTCACACTCTACTGGCTGATGTCACATGCCTGCGCAGTCTCGCCTCTCTGTTACCCCGATTAGTAAAAAAACTCCCTTTTCGCTTTGAAAAATCAGCCGTTCGCTAGCAACCTTCTTGTACTGCTGCTGTAAAGTTAACAAATTTCTTGACATATGCTGGTGATGTTAATTCTGATTCTGATATGGGTCTCTATTGTGGACTGAGAGTGGGACAGGAGCAGGGAGAGGGGAATCATGGTTCGGAAAAGGGAAATAGAGGGGGGAGGGAGAGGAAAATACCAGAGAGACATTCTGTAAAGATCAATTGTTTGGAATCAAATGACCTTATTTGGTGTCTCAGGGCTTCGTGTGTCTGCACCCGCAGTACCCCCACCCCTGGCACTCCTGCTCTGCCACCTTTCCCAAATATCCCACAGCACTCCACCCTCACCATTCCCAACATCTTTTGCTCCTGCCAGATTTACAAGCTAGTTCTCCCAATACAGTACTGTGCAAAAATCTTAAGCACCAGAGCCATATATTGTATATGTGCCAGACTTTTGCATTTACAATACATTTCTGGAATTGTTAGAGATTTTAAGGTATTATTATTTTTTTTAACTCTTTCAAGCACTGGATAAGATATTTGTTGCCCAGTTCCATCAAGTTATGTGTATCCCAGCTGGTGCAGAGTTTGAATAAAGCGGCACTCTACTAAACGACTGTCTCAAAGTGACAAACTTTGACCCAGTTTAGTCATCTTTCATCTGGGTCACAATGTACAGGAAGGAAGAATCTAAAATGCTATTCTGTCATTGCAACAGCAGCAACAGTCAGTATTCATTTAGGACCCTTAACATAGCAAAACAACCCAAGGGAAGTTAGAGAAAAACAAACCAACACAATCTGGCACAGTTTCAAGAACAGGCAAGGACAAATGGAATGGCAGATAGAATATAGTGTAGGGCAGTGTATGATCATGCACCTTGGTAGAACAAATAAAGTCAGGGACTATTTTCTAAGCAGGAAATAAATTCAGAAATCAGAGGTGCAAATGGACTTGGGCATCTTGGTGCCAGATTCCCTAATGGTTAACTTGCTGGTTCATTTGGTGGTAAGGAAGGCAAATGCAATGTTAGCATTCATTTCCAGAGGACAAGGATACTTTATATGGAATTGGTCAGACCACATTTGGAGTATTGTGAGCAGTTTTAGGCCCTATATCTAAGAAAGGATGTGCTGGCTTTGGAGAGGCTCCAGAAGAGTTTTACAAGAATAATTCTGGGAATGAAAGAGTTAATGTATGAGGCGCATCTGATGGTTCTGGGCCTGTACTCATTAGACTTCAGAAGAATGGGGGGGAAGGGATATATACTTTTTTTTCCACACTTGTAATTACTTAAAAACGCAATTAAATAAAAAATTTTAAAAAAGAATGGGGATGGGGAGAGAATCTCATTGAAATCTAGCAAATATTGAAAGGCCCAGAATGAAAGTCTAGGTCCAGAGGGCAAGGCCTCAGAATAGAGGGACATCTCTCAGAACAGAGATGAGGTGGAATTTATTTAGCCATAGGGTGGCAAATCTGTAGAATGCATTGCCACATGTAGCTGTGAAGGTTGATGGGTTCTTGATTAGTCAGGGTGCTGAAGGTTATGGGGAGCAGGCAAGAGAACAAGGCAGGTAGGGATAATCAACCAGCCATGATTGATGATGGAGTAGACTCGATAGACTGAACAGCCTAATTCTGCAACTATTTCTTGTGATCTTATGGACAACTGACCAAAGGCTGCAGTGAAAAGGTGGGCTTTCAGGTGTATGTCAAATGAAGACAGAAAGGTGGAAGGGTTTCAGGAGGGAATTCCTGAGCTCTGGGGAGCAACTGGAAGCCTGGTGGCCAATAATGAAGAAATTAATTTCAAGTTATGTCCAAGAAACCAAATTTGAAGTGTACAAAATGTTGTTAGACTTGAAGTAAATATTGAGATAGGGAGTTCAGGGTAAGATTTAAAATATGCCTTTTTATGTTTGGGGTTGTTCTTTTTCAGCAAGTTCCAGCAGGAATTAATTAAAAAATATGATTTCTTTTTAAAGAAGTAATCATCAAGATATAAAACTCTGATGTAGCAATAGAATATACATGATATTTCTCTTTGCCTCCCACTGTAATAACTTGCCCAAGTCTTAAGGTGCCTTACAAGTTCATAAAATTCACTTTGGAATGACACATCAAAACTCTGCCACACAATATAATCTTTGAAACTACAGAATATGAATGGAACCAACCCTTCTTGCACGCAAGCAAATGAATTCCTAAGCTCAAATCTTCCACATAAAGGTGGAAATTTGATTGTCTGGTGATTATAACTCACATCAGGAACAAAGTCCCTGCAAGTAAATGACAATAAAAGTGCCAGAGTTTTTCACAATCGTGACGTGACTAGAATTTCAATTGTGCCTCTGCTAGCATCAGGTAGGATGTGCCCAAATCTGAACACCCACACTACCTGTTCAAACAGCTACTTTTCTACAACCATTGGGTTCCTGAGATGACCTGCCCCACCCTAACCCTTCCTCAGCAATGGAGTAAGTTGGACCAGCTCTTACATTACCATGGATTTGTCTCTGATTATGACTTTTTTTTGCACTAAGGTCTTATTTTTACACAGTGCTCCCTCTCTTCACTGTATTGTAGAAGGTACATATATTCTGTGTGTTGTCTGCTCCTATATGTCTGTGATTGGTATTGGAAATGTTTTATTATTGTCGCATAGACCAAGTTAAATAAAAAGCTTGTCTTGTGTACTGTTTATCCAGATCAAACCATTGCACAATGTATTGAGCTAGAAAAAGATAAACTAATAACAATGCAGAACGAAATATAAAATCTACCAAGAAAGTACAGTGCAGTAATAAACTACAAGGTCATAACAAAGTAGATTATGGGGCCAAGAGTCCTCCATATTGTATGAGGGCCATTCAAGATAAAAACTGTCACTGAGCCTGGCTGTTTTCAGAATTTTGTATCTTCTGTCTGATGGGAGGGGCGAGAAGAGAGAGTGTGGGCTAGAAGGGGACTTTGATTATGCTGGGCTGCTGTACTGAGACATATGGACAGTCTCCATGGAGGGGAAGCTGGTTTCCATGATGTTGAGATGTGTCCAGAACCCTCAGCAGTCTCATACAGCAGCTGCCAAACCAAACCGTTATCAATTCCGATTGATGCCACTGCAAGCAGGTTTTCATTGTACCTGTACTTCACTTACTTTACCTAGTTCACAAATGTCTCGCTAACAAATAAATCAGCCATTCCTACATAGTCTGGCCTACAGTCCATGACCACTTTATTAGGTACACCTGTACACCTACTTAATGCAAATAATCAGCTAATCATGTGGCAACAACTCAATGGATAAAAGCATGCAGACATGGTCAAGAGGTTCAGTTGTTGTTCACATCAAACAGGGGCAGAAATGTGATCTAAATGACTTAGACTGTGTTGATGCCAGATAGGGTGGTTTGAATATTTCAGAAACTGCTAATCTCCTGGGATTTTCTTTTGCACACAACAGTCTCTAGTTTGCAAATAATGGTGGGAAAGACAAAAAAAAAAAATCTAGTAAGCAGCAGTTCTGTGGGTTAATGCCAATCCGAGGAGAAAGGCCAGACTGATTCAAGCTGACAGGAAGGTGATAGTAACTCAAATAACCACAAGTTACAACAGTGGTGTGGAGAAGAATATCTCTGAAAGCAGAATACATCGAACCTTAAAGTGGATGGGCTACAGCAGCAGCAGATCATGCACATGCATTCAATGGGCTCTTCATTACCTAATAAAGTGGCCACTGACTATATGTCATTCCAGAACACAGCCCTGACATTGCTTCTTTAAGATTTAAAGTAAATCTATTAAAGTATATGTTACCATGCATTACCTTGTGATTCATTTTCCTTGCAGTTAAAAGAACAAAATAAATATAACAGAAATTTACAAAAATGAAGACTAACAAACAGCCACTGTGTAAAAGAAGACAAACTGCAAATAAAAATAATACTGAGAACATGTTGTAAGTGTTGTTGAAAGTGAGTCTGCAGGTTGTAGAATCGGTGCAGAGTGGTTATCCACACTGGTTCAGGAGACTGATGATTGCAGAGTAATAACTGTTCCCAAAGCTGGTGGTGTGGAGCCTGAGGCCTCTGTGTAACCTATTTGATTGCAGTTGCAGGAAGAGCTGGGTGGTAGGGGTCCTCGATGATGGATTCTGCTTTTTTGTGACAGTGCTCCGTGTGAATGTGCTCAATGGGTGGGAGGGCTTTGACTGGGATGGACTGGGCTGTGCCATCTCTTTCTGCAGACTTTTCTATGCCAAGCATTGGTTTTAACATGATACAACCAGTCAGGATAATCTTCACTGTACGTGTATAGAAATTTGTCAACGTTTTTGGTGAAATGCCATATCTATGCAACCCTCTAGTAAAGTGGAGGTGTCGCAGGATCAGAGAAGTACAGCACAGAAACAGGCCCTTCAGCCCATCTAGTCCATGCTGAAACTATTTAAACTGCCTAGTCCCATCAACCTACACTGGGACCATACTGTCCATGTGCCTATCTAAATTTCTCCTATAAGTTGAAATTGAGCTCACATGCTCCATTAATGCTGGCATCTCATTCCACACTCTCATGACCCTCTGTGTGAAGAAGCTTCCCCTCATGTTCCCTTAAATTTTTCTTGTTTCACCCTTAAACCATGACCTCACTGGAAAAAGCCTTGTTATTGCCCTATCTATACCATTCATTATTTTGTATACCTCTGACAAATTTCCTTTCAATCTTCTATATTCTATGGAATAATGTCCTACTTTATTCAGTCTTTCCTTATACTTCAGGTCCTCCAGACCCAGCAACATCCTTGTAAATATTCTCTGCACTCTTTCCACCTTGCTTACATCTTTCCTGTAGTTAGGTGACCAAAACTGCACAAAACACTCCAAATTAGGCCTCACCAACTTCTTATATGATTCAACCATAACACCCCATCTCCTGCACTCAATACTTTGATTTATGAAGGTCAATATGCCAAAAGCTTTCTTTATGACCCTATCTACCTGTGACACCATTTTCAATTAATTATGTACCTGTATTCCCAGATCCCTTTGTTCTACCACACTTCTCAGTGCCCTACCATTCATTGTGTAAGACCTACCTTGGTTGGTCATACCAAAGTGCAATACCCCACAGTTGACTGCATTAAAATCCAGCTGCCATTTTACCAGCTGATGCAGGTCCTCCTGCAAGCCATGATGGGCTTCCTCACTGTGCACTACACCCCCAATCTTGGCGTCATGAACTATTTTGTTAAGCTGGTTAACCACATCATCATCCAGATCATTGATATACCCCTTGGAAGTTTCCATGTTTTATTGTTTTACAACATTGAATCAGTGTGGATTTAATTTGGCTTTTTGACACTGATCAACAGTAAAGGACTCTTCTATGTCAAAGTGAAAACAGATCTCAAAGTGATCTAAATTAATTAAAAATATAAAACACAAAATAATTGATTGCATAAGTATTCAATTCCTTCTAGTCAGTATTTAGTTAGATGTACCTTTGGCAGCAATTCAAACCTTGAGGCTGTGTGGATCGGTCTCTGTCAGCTTTGCACATCTGGACACTATAATTCTTCCCCTTTCCGCTTTACAAAACTACTCAAGCTCTGTCAGATTGCACGGGGATAATGAGTGAACAGCCCTTTTCAAGTCCAGCCACAAATTCCCAGTTGGATTGAGGTCTGGACTGTGACTTGGCCACTCCAGGACATTATCTTTGTTGTTTTTAAGCCACTCCTGTGTAGCTTTGGCTTTATGCTTGGGGTCATTGTCTTGCTGGAAAACAAATCCTCTCCAAAGTGCAAGTTCTCTTGCAGACTGCATCAGTTTTCCTCCAGGATTTCCCTGCACGTTGCTACATTCATTTTACCCACGACCTTCACAAGCCTTCCAGGGCCTGATGCAGTGCTGCATGCTTCATGGTAGGGATGGCGAGTTTTTAATGATGTGCAGCATTAAACATAGTGTTAGTCTGATAGCCAAACAGCTCAATTTTGGATTTATCAGACAATACAGCATTCTTCCAGCTGACTCCAGAGTCTCCTATATGCCTTCTGGCGAATTCAAGCCGAGATTTCATGTGAGTTTTTTCAGCAGTGGTCTTCTCTTTGCTGCTCTCCTATAAAACTGCAACCCAGACAACAGTTGTATGCACAGTCTCTCCCATCACAGCCACAGAAGCTTGTAACTCCCCCAGAGTTATCACAGGTCTCTTAGTGGACTCTCTCACTAGCCCCTTCTTGCACAATCATTCAGTTTTTGAGGATTGCCTGCTCTAGGCAGATTTACAGTTCTGGCATATGCTTTCCATTTCTTGATGATTAACTTAACTGCATTCCAAGAGATATTCAGTGACTTGGAAATTTTCTTTTATTCATCTCCTGACTTGTGCTTTTCAATAACTTTTTTACAGAGTTGCTTGGAGTGTTCTTTTGTATTCATGGGGTAGTTGCCAGGATGCCAGTAGTTGGACCTTCCAGACACAGGTGTATTTTTACCACAATCAATTGAAACACCTTGACTGCACTCAGGTGAACTCCATTTAGCTGATAATGTGACTTCTAAAGTCAATTGGCAGCACTGGTAATAATTTGGTGTGTTGTATTAAAGAAGGTGAATATTTACACAATCAATTATTTTGTGATTTATACTTGTAATTAATTTAGATCATTTTGTAGAGACCTGTTTCCACTTCAACATGATAGAGTCTTTTTCAGTTGATCAGTGTCAAAAAAGCCAAATTAAATCTGTGATTTAATGTTGTAAAACAATAAAATATGAAAACTTCCGGGGGGATGAATATTTTTTAGAGGCACTGTAGATGACGAACAACAATGGACCCAGCACCAAACCTGGCAACTTGTCTCAGGCCTCCAGTCAGAGAGGCAACCTTCTACTACCACTCTCTGGCTTCTCACACAAAGCCAATGTCTAATCCAATTTTCTATCTCATCTTGAATGCTGAGCGATTGAACCTCCTTGACCAAACTCCCATGTGGGACCTTGTCAAATACCTTGCTAAAGTCCAAGTGGATAACATCAATTGTCTTGCCTTCATCCATTTTCCTGGTAACTCTATAAGACTGGTTAGTCATGATCTACCACACACAAAGCCATGCTGACTATCCCTAATCAGTCCACGTCTATCCAAATACTCATATATCCAGTCCCTTAGAATACCTTCCAAAAACTTTCCCACAGACTCATGTCAGACTCAATGGCCTTTAATTTCACAGTTTATTTTTAGAGTCTTTTTTCAACAGAGGAACAACATTGGCTTTCCTCCAATCCTCTGGTACCTCTCCTGTCACTAAGGATATCTCTGTATGGGCCCCAGCAATTTCTGCACTTGCCGCCCAAGGTAACACCTTATCATGCCCTGGGGATTTATTCACCCTAATTTGCCTCAGGATAGCAAACACCTCATCCTCTGTAATCTGAACATGGCCCAGTAAGTTGATTTGCCTCACTTCTATAGATCCTATGACATCTCCTAAGCAGATACAGATTCGAAGCAAGAAGGCTGCGAGTGGAACAGCTAAGGACTTTTGGAGAGAATGCACTTTACTACATGGGGTAAAGCAAGGCAAGAATGTGCAGAGGCATGACGTCAGCCAGTAGAGCGCAAAAGTTTAAGAAGAAGACCGCCATGTCCAGTGGGCAGCTTCGGAGTGGGCAGTGGAGTGAGAGGCTGCAGAGTGACAGGGCTTTGGCTCAACAGGCTTAGGCGATAACGGGATGAGGCGAGGTAGGTTTACCTGTGTTAATTGCAGAAAGGAGGAATGTGTATGAGGCCGTGTTCTGTGCTCAGTGTCAGATGTGAGAAGTTCTGGAGTCTCCCAGCCTCCCGGATGGCCATATCTGCACCCGGTGTGTCGAGCTGCAGCTCCTAAGGGACCACGTTAGGGAACTGGAGTTGCAGATCGATGACCTTCATCTAGTCAGGGAGAGCAAGGAGGTGATAGGGAGGAGTTACAGGCAGGTGGTCACACCAGGGTCACGGGAGACAGACAAGTGGGTATCAGTCAGGAGAGAGAAGGGGAAGAGTCGGGCACTAGAGAGTACCCCTGTGGCTGTACCCCTTAACAATAAGTACTCCTGTTTGGTACTTTTGGTGGGGGACAGCCTACCTGGGGGAAGCGACAGTGGCCATGCCTCTGGCACAGAGTCTGGCCCGGTGGCTCAGAAGGGTAGGGAAAGGAAGAGGAAAGCAGTAGTGATAGGGGACTGTATAGTTAGGGGTCAGACAGGCGATTTTGTGGACGCAGGAAAGAAACTCGGATGATAGTTTGCCTCCCAGGTGCTAGGGTCCGGGATGTTTCAGATCGTGTCCACGATATCCTGCAGTGGGAGGGAGAACAGCCAGAGGTCGTGGTACATATTGGTACCAATGACATAGGTAGGAAAAGGGATGAGGTCCTGAAAGCAGACTACAGGGAGTTGGGAAGGAAGTTGAGAAGCAGGACCGCAAAGGTAGTAATCTCGGGATTACCTCCTGTGCCACGCAACAGTGAGAATAGGAATAGAATGAGGTGCAGGATAAATGCGTGGCTGAGGGATTGGAGCAGGGGTCCGGGATTCAGATTTCTGGATCATTGGGAACTCTTTTGGGGCAGGTGTGACCTGTACAAAAAGGACGGGTTGCACTTGAATCCCAGGGGGACCAATATCCTGGCGGGGAGTTTGCTAAGGCTACTGGGGCAGTTGGCTCACAAATAGAGAAAACGTGGAGACAGTTTGTGAGGGAGGATAGGCAGGTAATAAAGCACTCAGACTGAAAGTTTGAGATGTGTCTATTTTAACACAAGGAGTGTTGTGAACAAAGTGGATGAGCTTAGAGCGTGGATCAGTACTTGGAGCTACGATGTTGTGGCCATTACAGAGACTTGGGTGGCTCAGGGACAGGAATGGTTACTTTAAGTGCCGGGTTGTAGATGTTTCAGAAAGGCCAGGGAGGGAGGCAAAAGAGGTGGGGGCGTGGCACTGTTGATCAGAGATAGTGTCACGGCTGCAGAAAAGGTGGACGTCACGGAAGGATTGTCTATGGAGTCTCTGTGGGTGGAGGTTAGGAACAGGAAGGGGTTAATAACTCTACTGGGTGTTTTTAATAGGCTGCCCAATAGTAACAGGGATATCGAGGAGCAGATAGGGAAACAGATACTGGAAAGGTGTAATAATAATAGAGTTGTTGCGGTGGGAGATTTTAATTTTCCAAATATCAATTGGCATCTCCCTAGAACAAGGGGTTTAGATGGGTGGAGTTTTTAAGGTGTGTCCAGGAAGGTTCCTTGACACAATATGTAGATAAGCCAACAAGAGGAGAGGTTGTACTTGATTTGGTATTGGGAAATGAACCTGGTCAGGTGTCAGATCTCTCAGTGGGAGAGCATTTTGGAGATAGTGATCATAATTCTATCTTCTTTACAATAGCATTGGAGAGAGATAGGAACAGACAAGTTAGAAAAGCGTTTAATTGGAGTAAGGGGAATTATGAGGCTATCAGGCAGAAACTTGGAAGCTTAAATTGGGAACAGATGTTCTCAGGGAAAGGTACGGAAGAAATGTGGCAAATGTTCAGGGGATATTTGTGTGGAGTTCTGTATAGGTACGTTCCAATGAGACAGGGAAGTTATGGTATGGTACAGGAACTGTGGTGTACAAAGGTTGTAGAAAGTCTAGTCAAGAAGAAAAGAAAAGCTTACAAAAGGTTCAGAGAGCTGGGTAATGTGAGAGATCTAGAAGATTATAAGGTTAACAGAAAGGAGCTTAAGAAGGAAATTGGGAGAGCCAGAAAGGGCAATGAGAAGGCCTTGGCGGGCAGGATTAAGGAAAACACCAAGGCATTCTACAAGTATGTGAAGAGCAAGAGTATAAGACGTGAAAGAATAGGACCTATCAAGTGTGACTAGGATAATTAGGAGTAGACAGCATCGTTTTGTAAAGGGCAGGTCGTGCCTTACGAGCCCGACTGAATTTTTTGAAGATGTGACTGAACACATTGATGAAGGAAGAGCAGTAGATGTAGTGTATATGGAGTTCAGCAAGGCATTTGAGAAGGTACCCCATGCAAGGCTTATTGAGAAAGTCAGGAGGCATGGGATTCAAGGGGACATTGCTTTGTGGATCTAGAACTGGCTTGCTCACAGAAGGCAAAGAGTGGTTGTAGACGGGTCATATTCTGCATGAAGTTTAGTGACCAGTGGAGTGCCTCAGAGATCTGTTCTGGGACCCTTACTCTTCATGATTTTAATAAATGACCTGGATGAGGAAGTGGAGGGATGGATAGTAAATTTGCTGATGACACAAAGGTTGGAGGTGTTGTGGATAGTGTGGAGGGCTGTCAGAGGTTACAGCGACACATTGATAGGATGCAAAACTGGGCTGAGAAGTGGCAGATGGTGTTCAGCCCAGATAAGTGTGAGGTGGTTCATTTTGGTAGGTCAAATATGATGGCAGAATATAGTATCAATGGTAAGATTCTTGGCAGTGTGGAGGATCAAAGGGATCTTGGGGTCCGAGTACATAGGACACTCAAAGCTGCTGCACAGATTGACTCTGTGTGTCATGGTCCCATCTGGCAATTCCCCATTACCTCTTTAATTGGGCCCTAACCCCCTTGCTTGATTTCCAATCGTTCCCAGTTCCCAGTTTAATTGGGCCCTAACCCCCTTGCCTGATTTCCAATCGTTCCCAGTTCACAAATTACACACAACTGCTTCCCATCAGTAACTGCAGGATAAAACCCTGGAAACACAACAAGTAACTGCCATTTTGTTGGTTGATTCTGGTGTGAGTACCCATGTTGCATGCTTCTTAGGACTGCCAATTCTAAGTCTAGCATTGCTGCTGGATACTGATTCCATGCTTGCTATGTCAGGAATACCTCCTGACTCTGCCTCTGCCTCCGCCTCCATGCCTGTGTTCTGCACTTGGGTCTGTTCACTGCCACGCCTGTGTAACAGAATGAACTGGCCATAATGAACCCAGCGGACATGGATCCTGTACAACAGGCCCTCGCCAGTCTGGGCTACCTACTGTGTGCCCACGAACAACTACTTACGGGGGTCATGGAAAACCTTTGGATGCTGCCCACGAATGTACGGAAGGTCAGTGAGCAGGTGGACCGAGTTTCTGCTTCCCTTTCTCCGTCCCCTCCAAGAATCCCGATTACCCAAACTGTACGGCTTGGGATGGTGTCACCCCTGGGATCAACAACACAGTCCCCTTGAGAGCCATACATCCCCAACCCTGATCCCTAGTTGGGGACCTAGGGAGGTGCTGGACCTTCCTGTTATAATGCTGTCTGGTCTTTGAGCAACAGCCATGTACCTGCACTTCAGATAAATTCAGGATTGCATAAATTATGGGGCTGTTACAAGGGGATGCCTTGGCTTGGGCAACTGTGATATGGGATAGCTGACCAGAGGTTTGTTCCTCCCCCCTCCTTTGTTGCTGAAATGAGGAAGGTCTTCGAACAACCCATTTGCGGTAAGGATGCCGCTAAACGCTTGCTGACTCTTTGTCAGGGTTCGCGAACCATAGCAAGGTATTCCATTGAGTTTCCAACCTTAGTCAAAGACTAAGGATGGAATGACAAGGTCCTATAGGAGTTGTTTTAACAGGGCCTCTCAGACACGATAAAAGATGAACTGGCAGCGAGGGATGACACGGACTGTCTGATCTCGCTAGCCACTAGATTGGATAATCAACTTCAAGAGCAGCTGAGAGAAAGAACCAGTCACCCCACTCCTTGGGGAAGCCCACGGTCCACTTTATCAGTCCCAGCCAGCCTCCCTTCCCCAGCCACTCCAAGTGTAGCTCCTGCTCTGACCGTCCCCACCACCCTGGGGGAGGAACCGAAGCAGCTGGGACAGAACCAGCTCTCTCTGGCCGAATGGCTTTGGAGGTGGGGAGCTGGCGATTGTTTCTATTGTGGCCAGCCAGGACATTTCTGGGAGACCTTCCCTCAGCGGTCAAAATAGAGGGCACCAGTGAAAAAGGGGGCCCTGGTGAGCCGGACGACACTCCCTTCACCCCCCAGACTCGGATGCAGATCCCGGCTACCGTGAATTACCAACGACAGTCTCTGTCCCGATCCGCTTTGGTGGATTCCGGAGCCAAGGGCAATCTGCTGGACGAGGACATAGCCTCCCAGGCTGGAATACCTCGTGTGCCGCTAATTACACCACTGGAGGCCCAGGCTCTGGATGGAAAATTGCTGGCTCGGGTGACCCACTGTACGCCAACCCTGATCTTAATCCTATCCGACAACAGTTGGGAGGAGGTATGATTCAGTCACATTCGTTCACCTCAAGCCCCGGTAGTTGTAGGCTATCCATGGCTGACCCAACACAATCCCCACATTGACTGGTCAACCGGGAGCATAGCCAAATGGAGCCAGTCTTGCCACGCCAACTGTCTGCCATCAGCCCCATCTACCAGGGAAGCTACCGCGACCCCACCTGTCCCGGAACCCCTCGATTTGTCCCGAGTCCCCACAGAATGCCATGACCTGGGACCAGTATTCAGTAAACAACGGGCTCTTTCCCTGCCTCCGCACTGACCATATGATTGGGCCATCGACCTTCTCCCCGGGGCCTCGCTACCCACCAGTCGCCTTTTTAACCTATCCTGACCGGAGAGAGGGGCCATGGAGAAGTACATCAGCCATTCCCTCACAGTGGGCATTATCAAACCTTCATCTTCCCCAGTAGGTGCTGGTTGTTTCTTTGTAGAAAGGAAGGATGAGTTGCTTCATCCTTGTATTGATTACAGAGGCCTAAACAGTATGACAGTTAAGAGTAAGTACGCTCTACCCCTCATTAGTTCGGCTTTTGAACCACTGCATGGAGCCACCATTTTCTCAAAGCTGGACCTTCGTAATGCCTACCATCTAGTCAGGGTGAGGGAGGGGAAGGAGTGGAAGACAGCCTTTAATACACCCCAGGCCACTTCAAATATTTGGTCATGTCGTTTGGCCTCACCAGTGCTCCCGCCATTTATCAAGCCCTCATTAATGACGTACTGAGGGACTTTATTAAATGCTTCGTATTCGTTTACCTCGATGATATCCTGATATTTTCTAGCACCCCCCAAAACCACGTTCACCATGTCTGTCAA
Source organism: Hemitrygon akajei (assembly GCF_048418815.1). Taxonomy (NCBI): domain Eukaryota; kingdom Metazoa; phylum Chordata; class Chondrichthyes; order Myliobatiformes; family Dasyatidae; genus Hemitrygon; species Hemitrygon akajei. The sequence goes on along the minus strand of NC_133133.1, from coordinate 107,018,615 downwards.
GTCCTCCAGAGACTGTGGGAAAACCAGTTATTTGTGAAGGTGGAGAAACGTGAGTTCCGAGGGGGCCCTAACCCCCTTGCCTGTTTTCCAATCGTTCCCAATTCAGCAAATTACACACACCTGCTTCCCAGGATAACTGCAGGATAAAACCCTGGAAATACAACAAGGAATGCCAGTTCATTGGTCGACTCTGGTGTGAGTAACCTCATTTCATGGCTCTTAGGACTGCCAGTTCTAAGTCTAGCATCACTCCTGGATACCGATTCCATGCTCGCTACGCCAATAACGCCTCCTGATTCTGCCTCCGTGCCCATGTTCTGCACTTGGGTTCATCCACTGCCATGCCCGTGTAACGCTGGTTAAGAAGGTATATGGTGTATTGGCTTGCATCAATCATGGAATTGAATTTAGGAGCTGAGAGGTAATGTTGCAGCTATATAGGACCCTAGTCAGACCCTACCTGGAGTACTGTGCTCAGTTCTGGTTGCTTCACTACAGGAAGGATGTGGAAGCCATAGAAAGGGTGTAGAGGTTTACAAGGATGTTGCCTGGACTGGGGAGCATGCCTTATGAGAAAAGCTTGAGTGAACTTGGCTTTTTCTCCTTGGTGCGACGGAGTGGGACCTGATAGAGACAAGATGTGACAAGATGATGAGAGGCATTGATCGTGTGGATAGTCAGAGGCTTTTTCCCAAGGCTGAAATGGTTGCCACAAGAGGCACAGGTTTAAGGTGCTGGGGAGCAGATACAGAGGAGATGTCAGGGATAAGTTTTTACACAGAGAGTGGTGAGTGCGTGGAATGGGCTGCCGGCAACAGTGGTGGAGGCAGATACGATAGGGTTTTTAAAAAGACTTTTGAATAGGTACATGGAGCTTAGAAAAATAGACGGCTATGGGTAACCCTAGTAATTTCTAAGGTAGGAACATGTTCGGCATAACTTTGTGAGCGAAGGGCATGTATTGTGCTGTAGGTTTTCTATGTTTCTATGGTACAGTTTTACCTCCGGCTGGTGGTGATGTAGTAGGGTACAGTTTTACTGCCGACTGATGTTATTGTGTTATGGTACAGTTTTACCACCAGCTGGTAATAATGTAGTATGTTATAGTTTTAATGCACCATTCCATTTTGCATTCTTAGCTTTCAGAAGGCATCATTAAGACTTGGAAGTACCAAAACACTGGAAAGCAAGGGGAAGATAAGTTTATACTGCTAATATTCTGCTGCCATTATTTTTGTGACTATGTACCTGTGTAGCTACGGTATTTATACTGGGTGCTGTGCTTGACTGTGTTTTGCACCTTGGCCGGGAGGGAGACATTTCTGTTTAGCTATAACCGCGTGCATGGTTCAATGTCATTTGCACATCAACTTGAATGTAAACTTGTACTTGCCACCAGTTAACATAATATAATCTCATTCCAGCTTAAGAAGATGATGCAGATGACTGTTGATGACGTGGGGATTGCTGAACTGTTGGAGATAAGGTGCATGGGGAATGCTGAGCTGTTGGAGAATACTTGCATGCTGGTTTATATGACCAAATAACGAGGGGTATAGATAGGGTAAATGCAAGTATGTTTTTTCCCCACTGAGTTTGGGTGAGATTAGAACTAGAGGTCTTGGGTTAATGGTGAAAGTTTGCACTGTTTCCTTCAACAGTGGCTACACAGAAAATCCTTAGGTTATAACAGGATTCTATTCCTGAGGACTGTTCATCAGCTGAACTGTTAAAAATGGGAAATAGACAAACAGCTGCGATGGGAGAACAAGCAGGCACTGGAAGAATTGCAGCCAGCCCATCACAGTGTGTGAGTGAGCCTGCTCAAAGCTCCCTGCTCTGCTTATCACTATCCAGGTCCCAGAGGTTTTGAGGAGGGAAGGTATGCAAAATTACCCCATTCCCACTCACAGAAAATGTTTGCAGGCACACAGCAGTTGGAAAATCCATCCCTGTCCATCCTGCGGGTCTTCTAAATGCTGGTTTATAAGTACAGACTGTCCATCAGCTGGCATTTAAAAACCAAGGCAGACCTGCACTGTGGTTTCTTAAATGGAAGACCTGTTTGGGGTGTATTGATGCCATGGAAGGTGCCATGTAAGTGCAAGTTTTTCTTTCATTTTGAAGATTCGCTTTTCAAAGCTGCTTTAAGCTAAAATCCCAGTTGAAGCATCAGCTCACTCTGCAGGGCCAGTTACAGATTTGATTTCCAAATGACTGCATTATCTTTCAAAGTGCAGAAGTATGCATCAAGCTTGAGAAAAAGATTCATTTTCTAATTTGGGTTTCTATCTATCTCATCAGCTAAAACTATGAAAAGTAACATTAATGATAAAATGTCACTATTACAAGAAGATAAAAATTATGGTATGAGTAACACAAAGAAGATTCTTGTGTTACATGAACCTTGTTATAATTTTGCTCTTGAAAGCACTGGTAGCTGGAAGCCATTTAAACAAAACTATCACGCTGGATATTCCAAACCCATCCTAGATGTTCTCTCTCCCGCGGAGCTAGCTGAAGATGATGACGCATCACAATGGCAACAAAGGTGGAGGAAAGCTGCAGCAGGGCAGGAAAGGGTCCCCAGTAATTTGCATTCCATTCCATTGGACCCTGACCCGATCTGTCAAGGACCATGTGTTGACCGCCCACGCATCAGCCTCCCCATATTAACCAAAGTCACACCCAGTCATTCTCCCCATGAGGGAATCCACCCTAACATCATCGGTATGGATCCCGGATTGGCCTCTACAGCCATCTGAGTACCAACCCCTTTGGAGAACTTCAAACACAACTCAAGTGATCGCAATACTATTGTCATATGTATATACAGACTCAATGACAAACCTACTTAGTGTTGCTGCCTCACCAGCTCAGGCCTCTGTTGTGTGTGGAGTATGTACATTCTCCCTGTTACCGCTTTGTTTTTCCCAAGGTGCTTCAATCTTCTCCCATTTCCCAAACTCAGTTAACTAGCCACTGAAAATTACTACTTGTTTATGTAGTTGACAAGTGAAAAAGAGCAGGTTGCAGGGTTATGGGGGAAATGAGGAAGAAAAAGTGACTGGTAAAATTATTCTGATGGACAGGATGTACTGAATATTTCATTTGTGGTGGTAGTATGGGAGTCAACAGTACGTATCAGCAAAGCAATGCCTATTTTCACACTAATTGTGCCACTGTCCCAAGTGTGCATTTCTTTTTTGGAAAAAATAATTTGTGAAACTATAGATTAAACTATAAACCTTCCCAGGTAGAACAACATTTTAAGACTTGGGGGTAAAATGATACCAGAGAAGCTTCATCTTTTAGAACAGGGGTTCCCAACCTTTTTTACAAATTGGACCCCCACCATTAACCAAGGGGTCTATGAACCCAAGGTTGGGGACCTCTGTTTTAGAAAAATGTTATCTTGGGTCAGAGCTGAAGATCCATATCACAGAGAGAAGATAGTAAATCATGTGAACACACATTAATTTCATGTCAGTAGATTATCTGAGCTACATTCCATTCCATGTATTTTAATAAGAGGTACCTGCTCTGGATGCATTTCTGAGAACATACTGTACTGTGCAAAAGTCTTAGGCACATATAAAAAATATGTAAAGTGAAGATGCTTTCAAAATAATGAAAAGTTTCTAAATATCAAAAAGATACTATAAGGAGTAGTAAACAGTAAAAAACTAAATTAAATCAATAATTGGTGTGACTATCCTTTGAATCAAAACTGCATCAATTCTCTTGGGTTACACCATCATGCCGTTTTATAAGAAAATTGGTAGGTTTTTCCAAGCATCTTGGAGAATTTGCCACAGTTCTTCTGCAGACTTTGGCTGTCTTGATTTCAACAGATTTACTATACACCGTCAGGATTGATCTATAGAGCCTCTCAAACTCGGAGGTGGAGGAGTATGCCTCATGATCAACTCTTCTTGGTGCACAAATATATCAGTGCTGTCACAATTCTGCTCACCAGACCTGGAATACCTACCCACGGAAGTTCTCTGGGGTCATTTTCGTAGCAGTTTACATTCCACCTCAGGCCAGTGGCAATCAGGCTTTGGATGATCTGAGCAATGGGATCAACATGCACAAAACAGCGCACCCTAACGCCTTCACCATTGTTTTGGAAGATTTTAACCAGGACAGTCTGGAAAAAAAATCACTGAGAAAACTACCATCAACAGATCACTTGCAATACCAGAGGAAACAAAACACCAGACTGTTGTTACACCACCATCAAGTATGCCTACCGTGCTATTCCACGCCCTCACTTCGGGAAGTCTGATCACCTGGCTGTACTTCTACTCCCTGAGTATCAGCAGAGATGGAAAACTGCAGCACCAGTAGTGAAGACCAAGGAGGTATGGACAAGGGAAGCACAGGAGTGCCTACAGGACTGCTTTGAATTTGTAGACTGGACTGTATTCAGGGATTCATCTTTGAACCTGGATGGGTATAATGCAGTTGTTACCAACTTCATTAAAACCTGTGTGGATGAGTGTGCGCCTACAAAGACTCACTGTACATTCCCAAACCAAAAGCCGTGGATGAACTAGGAGGTGCGTCATCTGTTGAGGGCGAGATCCGTGGCATTCAAGTCTGGCGACCCAGGCCTGTACCAGAAAACCAGTTATGATTTGCGGAGGGCTACTTCAAGGACGAAGAGACAATTTCAAACCAGGTTGGAGGCAACATTGGATGCATGGCAACTCTGGCAGGATCTCAAGACATTACTTCCTACAAAGTGAAACCCAATAGCATGAATGGCAGTCATGCTTCACTATCAGATGAACTCAATACCTACTATGCCTGTGTTGAAAGGGAGAATATAACTACAGCTGTGAAGATCCCTGCTGCACCTGATAACCCTGTGATCTCTGTCTCAGAGGCCGATGTTAGATTGTCTTTAAAGAAAGTGAACCCTACAAGGCGGAAGGTCCCGATGAAGTACCTGGTAAGGCTTTGAAAACCTGTGCCAACCAACTAGCAGGAGTATTCAAGGACATTTTCAACCTCTCACTGCTACAGGTGGAAGTTCCCACTTGCTTCAAAGAGGCAACAATTATACCAGTGCCTAAGAAGAATAATACGAGTTGCCTTAATGACTATCGCCCGGTAGCATTCACATTGACAGTGATGAAACGCTTTGAGATGTTGGTTATGACTAGTCTGAACTCCTGGTTCAGCAAGGACCTGAACCCATTGCAATTTGCCTGTCACCACAACAGGTCAACGGCAGATGCAATCTCAATGGCTCTCCACATGGCTTTAGACCACCTGGACAACACACACACCTATGTCAGGATGCTGTTCATCGACTATTGCACATATTTAATACCATCATTCCCACAATCCCGATTGAGAAGTTGTAGAATGTGGGCCTCTGTACCTCCCTCTGCAATTGGATCCTCGACTTCCTAACCGGAAGACCACAATCTGTGCGGATTGGTGATAACGTATCTTCCTCGCTGACAATCAACACTGACGCACCTCGGGTGTGTACTTAGCCAACTGCTCTACTCTCTCTATACCCATGACTGTGTGGCTAGGCATAGCTCAAATACCAACTATAAATTTGCTGACGATACAACCATTGTTGGTAGAATCTGAGGTGGTGATGAGAGGGTGTACAGGAGTGAGATATGCCAACTAGTGGAATGGTGCCACAGCAACAACCTGGCACTCAACATCAGGAAGACGAAAGAGCGGACTGTGGATTTCAGGAAGGGTAAGACAAAGGAGCTCATGTCAATCCTCAGAGATCAGAAGTGGAGAGAGTGAGCAGCTTCAAGTTCCTGGGTGTCAAGGTCTCTGAGGATCTAACCTGGTCCCAACATATTGATGCAGTCATAAAGAAGGCACGACAGTGGCTATACTTCATTAGGAGTTTGAAGAGATTTTGCATGTCAACAAATACACTCAGTAACTTCTATAGTTGTACCGTGGAGAGCATTCTGACAGGCTGCATCACTGTCTGGTATAGAGGGGCTACAGCACAGGACCGAAAGAAGCTGAAGAAGGTTGTAAATACAGTTAGCTCCATCTTGGGAACTAGCTTACAAAGTACTCAGGACATCTTCAGGGAGCAGTGTTTCAGAAAGGCAGCGTCCATTATTAAGGACCCCCAGCACCCAGGGCATGCCCTTTTCTCACTGTTACCATCAGGTAGGAGGTACAGATGCCTGAAGGTACACACTCAGCAATTCAGGAACAGCTTCTTCTCCTCTGCCATATGATCCCTAAATGAACATTGAATCTTTGGATACTACCTCACTTTTTTAAAAAATATACAGTATTTCTGTTTTTGCACATTTTTAAAAATCTATTCAATATATGTAATTGATTTACTTGTTTATTTATTATTATTTTTTCTCTGCTATATTGAACTGCTGCTGCTAAGTTAACAAATTTCACGTCACATGCCGGTGATAATAAACCTGATTCTGACAGCCTCTGTGGAGACGTTACCATCCGAAAGCATATAAAAATCTATGGTGCCCATGACTTTTGCACAGTACTGTACTTTACTGGTGTTATATTTCCATGAGGTCTGAATTGAAATGCCCTCTGAAAGCCTTATTAAATTCACAAGCATTCAATATTGTGCTATACTCCAAGATTTCCTTTACAATCTTGATAAAAACCACAGACTAAAAGGTAAAAAAAAATCTTTTGCTAAATGCTGCCCACTGATTATTTCCAAAGTTAAAGTTAAATTCAAGTTAAGTTTATTGTCATCTGTACTAGTACATGCACAGTGTGCATAGGTACAATGAAAATCTTACTTGCATCTGCATCAGAGGGTCATAGCATTAGAGAAGCAGCATTCACAAGAAAATCCTAAATTCATCATACATTTTACATCATTTTACAGTATTTCTTTCAGATTTCTGGTTTTCAGAATCTTCAGGTTTTTATTTTTCATTTGGAATTAGATAATTAGACAATACCTTGTAGTTAATAATATTGGAATAACAGAATAAACAATTAACATTTTAGGTTGAGATCATTCATCAGGACTGGAAAGGAAGGAGGAAGAAACCAGAAAAAGAAGATGCGGGTGGGGGATGAGGGCAAGGAGTACGAACAGTTCCTCAAGTATTTTGTGTGTTGCTCTGGATTTCCAGCATCTGCAGAAACTGTGGTGTTAAGAGACTATCTCCACACCTTTGTGGATAAAACTGCACAACAGCCTTTGATTATTTACCCACTAAGTTGAATTTACAGAATAAGAAAGAATTATGATATCCATTTGTTCCCATTTTCCTTTTGTCTGTTCTCTGAACCTCGATTTCTATGATTTATGCCCTGTATTCTGATTCTTCACACCATTGCTTCCTTTGGTTTCTTTTTTCCTAAAAATACTAGGAATAAATAACTGTTGAAATTACTGTACAAACCTGGCATACTCAATGGACTACAGTTACTTTTCAGGAAACTTCACAGTATAAGATTCCTACCTCCAAGTGGTGGTCCCAGAAGAACAGGACAGCACTCGACGATGGTGACCAGTCCCACTGCACTGGAAAACCTCTTGGCACCAACCAGGTCCATCAGTGTTTCGAAAAGAACAGCACTCACCATTCCAAAGGCAAAACCAAAGAATACTGCATAGACCACAAGGCCTGTATAGTCACTTGCCAACGGGCACATGATGTGACAAAAGCCATTGTAGAAGACAGCAAAACTAAAAAAATACTGTATCTTTGGTCTAACCCATTTAGAGTTTGCAAGCAGCCCCATGCTGGGCCTTGCAAACATGTCTACAAAAGCTAGTATAGAGAGCAGGAATGCTGCAGAATACTCATCTATTCCCATGTGTTTGGCATAAGGAGCCAAAAATACAATGGGGGCAAAAAAGCCAAAAAACATTATGACGTTGCCGAAGAGATAGATTAGAAATCCCCGATGTTTGAAGAGGCTGAGATCTAGCTGCTTATTAATTATGTCAAAGACACTTTGCTTTTCCTTCTTTCCCTGCAATACTCCATCAGCCACACCTTTGTTCTCATCCTTCTTTAGAGCATCTTTCACAGCAACGGACTTTGTAGGCTGTAGGGGTCTCATTAAGGATCCGGCTACACAGCAGTTCAGCAGAATTCCACCAAGGATAAGAAAACTGCCTCTCCAGCTGAAGATATCGACCAAGTACTGATTTAGAGGTGCTAATGTGCTCAGGAACACTGGGCTACCAGCCATGGCGATTCCATTAGCAATGGGGCGTTTCTTGTAAAAATACTTCCCAATCATTGTTAAGGCTGGCTGAAGGTTGAAAGCCAATCCAAGACCTAGGAAAAATAAGGAATATATATTCAGTGGTCATTTTATTAGATGCATCTGTACAGCTACTTATTAATGCAAATATCTAATCAGCCAATCATGTGGCAGAAACTCAGTGCATCAAAGCATGCAGACATGGTCGAGAGGTTCGGTTGTTGTTCAGACCAAAGATCAGAATGGGGAAGAACGCGATCTAAGTGACTTTGTAGAATGAATGTTGGTGCCAAATGGGGTGGTTTGAGTATCTCATGAACTGCTGATCTTCTAGGATTTTCACACACAACAGACTATAGAGTTTACAGAGAATGGTATGAAAAACCTCTTTTTAAAAATCCACTCTGCAGCAGTTCCTTGGGCAAAAATGCCTTGTTAAGTGAAAGAGTTCAGAGGAGAATGGCCAAACTGGTTCAATCTGACAGGAAGGCAACAGTAACTCTGATAACCACATGTTACAACAGTGGTGTGAGGAGTGCATCTCTGAATGCACAACATGTTGAACTTTGAAGTGGATGGGCTACAGCAGCAGAAGACCATGAACATACACTCAGTGGCCAAACTCTTAGGTGCAGGAGGTACCTAATAAAGTGGGCATTGAGTATAGGTTTTGCTCTTTAATAGATAGGGATTTTACAGTATCATTGGAGCAAAAGAGGATGAGAGATAGCTTGATAGAAGTGCACAAGATAATAAAAGGCATAGATCGAGTGCACAGTCAGAGACTTTTTCCCAGGGTGGAAATGATTTAGACACGAGGGCAAATTTTAAGGTAATTGGAGGAAAGTATAAGGAAGGATTAGATTGACCTTATAGTAGTTTTAAATTTCAGCACAATATTGTGGGCCGAAAGTCCTGTAGAGTGCTGTAATGTTTTGTGTGATGTGGGATTAGAATGGATAAAAGGGTGCATTTACGAAGTAGTTGCAATGGTGTGAGATTGAGATGTGGAAGTTGATTCTCAGTGGCTTGTGCTGAGTAAGACTGAGGTGGGAGGTTAAGTTATATTTCTGGATCTATGTGCAGGCAGCATCAGGCTGCCCTGTATACTTTCTGACTGGCTTTTGGTGAAATGTTCCATTTGCCAGATAAAGGTTCGGCACAATTAATTGTTCTATTTAAATGTTAAGTCAGGAATACTATTGCTTCAATATGTCAATATGTCCTTTGTTTCAACATTAGCAAACATTTCAACATTCTACCCCGTAATGACTTGCTCTTTTCATCATGTGCCTTTTCCTCATTAATCAGTGGCTCGCATGCCACAATTCCATGACAAACTAAAAACAGATTGTAACCTCCTTCAACAAAGTCTGAATGGCACTGACCGATGAAAATGATGTAAGAAGCAGTATCAGTAAGAAAAGTAAGAGGTAAAAGTTATAGGATCATATAATCGTTGAACTGTTGTCACCAGTCAACCCTATTCCATAACCTTTTTCCATGGCCCTACAAATTATTCTCTCTCAAATATCATTCTTCCTTCTCTCTCTCATTTACTGCCTGGCAGAAAACACAGGAGCATGAAAACTCAGATGATCAGACTCGAACAGTTTCTTTCCCACTGACGCCTGAGTTCTGAACCAACCACCTCTTCTACATCCCCTTCCCGGTGCTGCTACCACTGAACCACTAATTCAAGCACTTCCATTATCATCACTTCAATGTTTCTTTTGCACTGTTTCAGTTTGTATTACTCTGCTTGTTTTGTGATGAAGTGCTTTGAGAGATTGGTAGTAAAACATATCAGCTGCTGCCTCAGAAATGAATTCATCCTCTCCAATTTACCAACCATTATAAGAGATCAAGAACAGATGTCATCTTATTGGCTCTTCACCTGGAACATCTGGACAATGAAGATGTTCTTCATCGACTACAGTTTAGCATTTAAAATTATCATCCCCCTAAAAGCTAATCAATAGGCTTCAAGACCTTGGCTTCAAAACTTCCTTGTGCAACTGGATTGTTGATTTCTTCACTTGCAAACTCCTTTCAGTTCAGATTAGCAACACCATCTCCTCCACAATCTCCATTAGCACAGATGCACTACAAGGCTTTGTGTTTCACTGGATTAAACTTATGACTGTGTGGCTAAGCACACTTCCAATGCCATATTTAAGTTTGTTGAGGACACCACTGTCATTGACCAAGTCAAAGCTGGTGACAAATCAGCATATAGAAAGATTGAAAATCTGGCTGACTGGTGCCACAACACCAACCTCTTACTCTAAGTCAGCAAGACCAAGGAGCTGTTGGTTGGTGGGTCAGATGTGGAGAAGGTCAACTTTAAATTCCTGACTGTTATCATGTCAGAGGATCTGCGCTGGATCCTGCAAATAAGTGCCATTATGAAGAAAGCACAGCACCACCTCTACTTAGAAGTTTGTTAAGATTTTGCATGTCATCCAAAACTTTGACAAACTTCTATTGATGTGTGGTGGAGAGTATACTGACTGGTTGTATCATGGCTTGGTATGGAAACACCAATTACCCTTGAACAGAAAAGCTTACAAAAAGTAATGGATACAGCCCAGTCCATCACTGGAAAGCCCTCCCCACCATTGAGCACATCTATACGGAGTGCTGTCACAGGAAAGAAGCATCCATCATCAGAATCCACCACCACCACGCTCTCTTCTCGTTACTGCCATCAGGTAGAAAGTAGAGGAGTCTCAGGACCCATATCACCAGGTTCAGAAACTGTTGCAACACACACAAAATGCTGGTGGAATGCAGCAGACCAGGCAGCATCTGTAGGAAGAAGAACAGTCGACGTTTTGGGCCAAGACCCTTCGTCAGGACTAACTGAAAGAAAAGATAGTAAGAGATTTGAAAGTGGGAGGGGGAGATCTGAAATGATAGGAGAAGACAGGAGGGGGAGGGATGAAGCTAAGAGCTCGAAAGTTGATTGGCAAAAGTGATACACAGTCACCAGCATTTTGTGTGTGCTGCTTGAATTTCCAGCATCTGCAGATTTCCTCCTGTTTGCGTCAGAAACTGTTATTACCTCTCGATCATCAGGCTCCTGAATCAGTGCGGATAACTTCACCCACAACCTATAAACCCATTTTCAAGGACCCTTCATCTCATGTTCGCACCGTTTATTGGTTATTTATTTATTTTTCTCCTTTTGTATTTGCACAATCTGTCGTCTTTTGCAGGTTGGTTGTTTGTCCATCCTGTTGGGTGTGGTCTTTTGTTGATTCTATTGTGTTTCTTGGACTTACTGGAGTATGCCTGCAGAAACTGAGTGATGTATATCATGACATAATATGTATTTTGATAATAAAGTTACTTTGAACTTTGTGTTTTGTGCTATAATTACACCTGTATTTTTATACCATAGGTACTTTTTCCATGTGAACTTCAATGAAACAAGGAATTTCATTGCATTCTTGTGGGTGATGAGAAATTATACTAACTAAATAACTCCTCTATTAACTAACTTCTAATTCTGTTTTGATTCAGTGAAGGAGCAGTCCAATGGGGGCTTTCCTCCTTTTCCCTACTCCAATAGAAACAATATTTAAAAAAAGGAAGCAAGTGGGGGCAGTTGGGACTTTCTGCACAGCACAGTTCCTGAGGAGACAATGGATTGTGCTTAATGAAGCACTTGGCAAGGGCCAACAAAAAGAAGTTAGGTTGAGGTGGAGCAGCCATATTGTGGGTGGGCTGGTGTTAGAGTGGGGAGCTCATTGCAGCTTCAGTAAGGAGAGGCAAAGATTGTAGTTAGCTTTTTTTTGGTATATTTTTTCTTTTCATCTTATTACACAGTTGGAGACAGCAGAGATACCAGGCAGGATAGTAGAATGCTCTTCTTGCAGGTTGTGGAAGGGCATGGAGACCTCCAGTGTCCCTAATGACTACACTTTCCGAAGAGCATCCAGCTGTAGCTTCCTTCAGACCACGTTCAAGAATTGGAGTTAGAATTGGATGAACTCTGGAACATTTCAGAAGCCGAGGGATAAAGATACAGGACATATAGGGAGGAAGTTACACCCGAAGTGCAAGACACAAATAATTGGGTGACTGTCAGGAGGGGGAAAGGGGTAGATTGCCAGTGCAGAGTACTCTTGTGGCCATTTCCTCAACATCAGGTATACTTTGGATACTGTTAGGGGGCTGACTTAACAGAGGAAAGCCACAGTGATCAGGCCTCTGGCACTGTGGCTCAAAAGGAAGGGGGGAGAAGAGGAGTACAAATTACAAAGGGAGTTAGAAGAAGAATGTTAAAATGGCAATGTTGCAATAGTCATGGGGGATTTCAATAAATAGTTAGATTGGGTTGGTAGGTGCGTAGAATGCCTATGAGATGGCTTTTTAGAGTGGCATGTGGTTGAGCACACTAGAAAAGGGCAATTCTGAATTAGGTGTTGCATAATGACTAGATTTGATTGGTGAGTTTAAGGTTAAGGAATCCTTAGGAGCCAGTGATAGAATTCATCCTGTAGTTTGAAAGGGATAGGCTAAAGTCAAATGCATCAGTATTACCGTGAAGTAAAGGGAATTACAGAGGCATACAGAGGAGATGGCCAAAGTTGATTGGAAGGGGGTGCTAGCAGGGATGATGGTAGAACAACAATAGCTGGAGTTTCTGGGAGCAATTCAGAAGGTGCAGGATAGATACATCCCAGGGATGAAAAGGTATTTTAAAGGTAGGATGACATAACTGTGACTGACAAGGGAAGTCAAAGACAGCACAGAAGCAATATAATGTAGCAAAAATTGGTGGGAATTTAGAGGATTGGGAAGCTTTTAAAAACCAACAGAAGGCAACTAAAAAAGGCTATAAAGAAAGAAAAAATGAAATATGCAGGTAAACTAGCCAATAATATAAAGAAGGATAACAATTTTTTAAGATATATAAGACATAGAAACATAGAAAACCCACAGCACAATACAGGCCCTTCAGCCCACAATGTTGTGCCAAACATGTCCCTACCTTAGAAATTACTAGGCTTACACATAGCCCTCTATTTTTCTAAGATCCATGTACCTATCCAAAAGTCTCTTAAAAGACCCTATCATATCTGCTTCCACCACCGTTGTTGGCAGCCCATTCCATGCACTCACCACACTCTGTGTAAAAAAACTTACCCCTGACATCTCCTCTGTACCTACTCCCCAGCACCTTAAACCTGTGTCCTCTTGTGGCAACTATTTCAGCCCTGGGAAAAAGCCTCTGACTACCCACATGATCAATGCCTCTCATCACCTTACACACCTCTATCAGGTCACCTTTAGTCCTCCGTCGCTCCAAGGAGAAAAGGCCAAATTCACTCAACCTATTTTAACCTGAATAGAGAGTAAAGGAGAGGAGAGAGTGGATGTTGGACTACTTGAAAATAACACTGGAGTGGTAGTAATGGTAGACAAATAAATTGCAGATGAACATACTAAGTTTTTTGTGTCAGTCTTCACTGTGTTAGACATAAGCAGTATACCAGATGTTTGAATGTCAGCAGGCAGAATTGAGTGTAGATGCTACTAATGAGGAGGCGTTTGGAAGCTGAAAGGTTTGAAGGTAGAGAAGTCAACTAGACCAGATGAGGGTTCTGGAAAAGGTAGCCGAAGAGATTATGGAGACATTAGTAATGATCTTTCAAGAACTACTAGATTCTGGAATTGCAGATGACAATCCATTCTTTAAGAAGGGAGGGAGGCAGAAGAAAGGAAATTATAAGCCAGTTAGCCTGACTTCAATGGTTAGGAAGATGTTGGAGACCATTATGAAGTTTGGGGTTTCAGAATACTTGGAAGCACATGATAAAACAAGCCAAAATAAACATGGTTTCCTAAATAGGAAATCTTGCCGGGAAAATCTGTTGAAATTCTTTGAGAAAATAACAGGGAGGTTAGACAGAGGAGAATTGGTGGATGTTGTTCATTTGGATTTTCAGGAGGCCTTTGACAAAATGTTGCTTATGAGGCTGCTTAACAAGTTAAAACCCATGGTTACTAGCCATGGATAGAACATTGACTGACTGGCAGGTGGCAAAAATTGGGAATAAAGACAGCCTTTTCTGGTTGCTTGCCAGTTACAGGTGGTGTTCTGCAGGGTTTGGTGTAGGGACTGATTCTTTTCACTTTATATGTCATTGATTTGGATGACGGAATTGATGGCTTTGTAGCCAGGTTTGTAGATGATACAACGATAGGTGGAGGGGCAGGTAGTGTTGAGGAAGCAGGGAGTCTTCAGAAGGACATGGACAGATTGGGAGAATGGGCAAAGAAGTGGGTGATGGAATATAATGCAGGGAAGTGCATGGTCATGCACTTTGGTAGAAGGAATAAAGCTGAGGACTATTATCTAAATGGGGAGAAAATTCAAAAATCAGAGGTGCAAAGGGTCTTGGGAGTCCTCGTGCAGGATACCCTAAAGGCTAAGTTGCAGGTTGAGTCAGTGGTGAGGAAGACAAATGAGGACTAGAATACAAAAGTAAGGATGTAATGCTGAGGCTTTAAAAGACATTGGTCAGAGCACACTTGGAGTATTGCAAGCTGTTTTGGGCCCCTTATCTAAGAAAAGATGTGTTGGCATTGGAGAAAATCCATAGGAGGTTCACAAGAATTAATCCAAAAATGAAAAGATTAGTGCTGTAGATCTATACTTGCTAGAGTTTAGATGAATGAGGGAGGATCTGATTGAAATCCATCGAATATTGAAAGGCCTCACTTGAGTGAATGTGGAGAGGAGGTTTCGTATAGTGGAGGAGTCTAGGACCAGTGGGGACAGCCTCAGAATAGAGGGATGTCCACCAGCTGCCTGTAAGGAGACGCTTCTCAAGGTCGTAAATGGTGGTCATACTTTGATAATGGATGTACTTGGAACTTTTGAATATTAAAACAGATATTGCTAATTATTTGTTAAAAGCCCTAGCAATCATGTGGAGAAATTTATCAGCCATCATTCAATCAAAGTCATAGTAAATTTATTATCAAAATATATTTATGCCAGTAGATTCCCTTTCCTGCAGGCATTCACAGTAGATACAAAGAAATGCAATAGAATCAGTGAATAACTGTGTGGGAGCATTTCAGTTACAGTGTGGCTGCACACCCACCCAATTTAGAGGGAACATTGACAACAACCAATGTGTAAAACAAGACAAACTGTACAAATAAAAAACATAACATAGTAGAAAGTAACAAATCATACTGAGGACATTAGTTGTACAGTCCTTGAAAGTGAGTCCATAGGAATCAGTTCGGTGTTGAGTTAAGTGAAGTTATCTAAGCTGGTTAGGAGCCTGATGGTTGAAAGGTAATTACCATTCCTGAACCTGGTGGGACCAAAGGCCTCCTGTACCTTCTTCTGGCTGGCAGCAGTGAGAAGAACATCCCTTTTAACTAATGTGGCCAGATACTATACTCACCTGTAATACAGCCCACACACATAAAAAGCCCAAGAACATTATTGCAAAACGACGCAGCTATCATTCCAATGGAGCACAATATTCCTCCCCCCATCATCACTGGACGGCATCCATACTTGTTTACCAGGATACTGCTTAAGGGCCCTGCAGGGAAACAATGAGATAGGAATAAATGTCAAACTCCTTTACAGGACAGAAAGATTGCTATTCAAATTATTCATAGTCTTGATGAATATTCAAGAAAATGCAAAATTATACATCAAACCAAATGTCTCCAATTATTTTGCACCATGTTCAGTGTGAAATTGAGCTGATTGAGCAGCTTTTGAAGCACCAACAGGGGATATATTTAAAGTAATGTTCTACGTGGAAACCATTTCAATCATATTATTTGAAGAATTATCCCACTGAAATCAAACCAACTGGATTAATATCCAAAGGCCTAGAGCAGTGATCCAGTGGAACATGTTTGAAATCCTGTAGCAGCAGGCATTCCCTTCACCGCACAGTTCAATTATGCATAGATTCTCACTGACTGCCCAATTGTCAGTGATGAATGAGACTCTTACCTATTCCCTGCATCAGATTCCCAATGTTCCACTCACCTCAACATAACAGAGGTCTGAATAAATACATGGAGGGGAGTTTGGAGCACTATGGACCAGGAGCAGGTCATGCCAGGAATTTTGACTGCTTTTGGGTGGACAGATCAGGCGAATGCTTAACAATACCATGTGAGTTATATGTGAATCCATAGCCTTAAACTTTTTTTTATTTAAAGAGTGAAAGAGCAACACTGGGGCATACTCCCATCCACCTGCTTACTCAGCTTTGCACACCTCTGGTATTCATAGTTAGTAGTCTAATGAAGCAATTATTTACATTACCAAAGCCTAGATGCAAATAGTTAAGATTCATTCCAAATTATTGGAATAAATGACCATAAGGCCATATGACATATGAGCAGAATTAAACCATTCAGCCCATTGAGTCTGCTGCTCCATTCCATTTTGGCTGATTTATTATCCCACTTAACCCCATTCTCCTGCCTTGTCCCCTAATCTTTGACGCCCTTAGTAATCAAGAGTCTATCAACCTCCACAGCCATCTGTGGTAATGAATTTCACAGGTTCACCACCCTCTGGCTAAAGAAATTCCTCCTCATCTCTGTCATTAAGGAACATCCTTCTATTCTGAGGGTGTTCCCTCTGGTCCTAGACTCCACCACCGTGGGAAACGTCATTTCCAAGTCCACCCCATGTTCAATAGGTTTCAGTGAGAATCTCCCCTCATTCTTCCAAATGGCCCAGTGTCATCCTTCGCTCCTCAAATCTTAACCCTTTCATTCCCAGGATCTTCTTCTGGACACTCTCCAACATCAGCACATTCTTTGTTAAATGTGAGTTCCCAAAACTGCTCACAATACGCCGTGCAGTCTGTCCAGTGCCTTATAAAGCCTTCAAATTTTTACTTTTGTATTGCCTTTAAATGGTTTGAGACTAAGTGTGATTGCACTTTTAATGGAAAGACAGAGAATTCAGTAACCTGCTTTTTATGATGCAGCCTTAAGTTGTTTTCCACAGTCGGCTGAACTAGCTTATGAATACATAGTTTATGAATACTAGTTTATGAATACATAAACCCTGTTGCAGGAGAGCTGAGCAAGGGAGTTAGTTGTTAAACCTGCTTACACCATCACAAAGTTACTGGTCCCATTTTTGCCGTATGTTGTAACATGGGTGAATATGAACCGGTTAAGTTGTGGACACACTCGTTCAGCTGACTGGAAGCCAAAGATTAAATAATCAAATGTAGGGGAAATCTGAAATAAAACTGAATACTCAGCAGGTCAGGCTGCATCTGTAGAGAGAGAAAACAGGTTCACGCTTCAGGTTGATCACCTTTCATCAGAATTGGGAAGAGTTAGATCAAAAAAGATTCAAGTTGCAGAGAAGAGGCGGGGGGGGTAGAAGGAATGGAAGGGGAGGTGTGTGGAGTTGGGAGGACAGAGCTGAGAGCAGAACAATGCAAGTGGTGGTGCTGCTGGCTGAAAAAGAGAGGTGAAGGCTAGTGTACATGTTGGATGTGAAAGCAGGAGATCGACACATCTGAAGTTACTAAAGGATTTTCAAAGTTCAAAATAAATTTGTTATCAATGTACATATAGTCACCATATACAACCGTGAAATTCATTTGCTTCAGGCTTACTCAATAATCTATAACAGAAATAGAATCAATGAAAGACCACAACAACTTGACCAGTGTGTAAAAAACAACTGTGCAAATACAAAAATAAATAATCAGTAAATAAGCAATGAATATCAAGAACATGAGATGAAGAATCTTGAAAGTGAATCTACAGGTTGTTGGAACTTTTCAATGATGGGGCAAATGATATTGAGTGAAGTTATCCCCTTTGGTTCAAGAGCTTGATGTTTGAGGGGTAATGACTATTCCTGAACCTGGTGGTGTGAGTCATGATACTGCTGTACCTTCTTCCTGAAGGCAGCAACAAGAAGCAAGAAGAGGAGGGGAGAAAATGAATGCTGGAAATGCACAACGCTAGACTAAAGCATTGATCTGTCCATTAAATTGGGCATTTTGCTCTCTGCCGTCAATGCTGGATAGCTGTAATATTTCCTTTAAATGCTTCTTTAATCTATTTTTAACCTCATAATATCAGCACAAAGACAGAGAAGTCAGTCTGGAGAGCTGGTTGGAAAATCAAAGTGACAGGCAAATGGAAGCCCAGGACCATAGAGTATCCTAAAAAAAAAGTTGCACATCCTGCTCCTGGCACTCCAGTCTAGGAGTCAGCAAATTGTGACTTCTTGGAAACAACTCTGCGTTGAAAATCTTCTAGATATTCTTCCACTCAGTATCATCAACCATATTACTCAACCTTACTTAATCCATGGAGCGAATAGAATTGGAATC
Organism: Hemitrygon akajei; assembly: GCF_048418815.1. Taxonomy (NCBI): domain Eukaryota; kingdom Metazoa; phylum Chordata; class Chondrichthyes; order Myliobatiformes; family Dasyatidae; genus Hemitrygon; species Hemitrygon akajei. The sequence goes on along the minus strand of NC_133133.1, from coordinate 107,000,022 downwards.
TTGCTAACTAGCATTGCATTATATACTGTATGTCTACAATGTAAATTGTGATATATTTATAGAGTATACGTCAGGCCTGTACACGCAGCCTCTTCCCAGTCTCCACTCAGCTAACAGAAGTTACCTACCACTCATTTCCATCCCGTCACCTACAGCCCATTTAAACCCAACTCTTATCCACAGTCCTTGTTCACTCATTCGAACCAGCCAATCTCAACCAGTTGCTCCCAGCCCTCAGCTACTTTGTTACCTTGTCATGTTAAGTATCTGTTCTCTCTTGTTTTGTGACCCCTTGTGGTTTGTTATTAAGCAGTTTATTATTAAAGTTAAGGCTGACTGCTAAATTGTCTCCACTGCTTTATGTCTGGGTCAAGCCTCCTCCACATTTCCTGACAGAGTGAGAAACCCAGCAGAGTTTCCTCGCCTAAAGGAAGTCGCCATCTTAGCGAGTACACAATCCATAGGCAGCAGGAAACCACTGACCATCTGCTCACCACTCTCAACCAGCTCTCCATCTCGTAACAGCAACCCACACCCGTTAACCTCCTCCCTCAGAGCCTCAGATTCCAATAACCAAACACATCAAATGATCTCTAACTTCCTGTCCCAGTGCATCTTACTATTCAGGCAGCAGCCATCTCTGTAATCTATGGACTGAGCCAAGATTGCCTTCATCACCTCTCCTAACTGGAAGGGTTCTGACCTGGGCTGCTGCTAACTGGGACAATAAAACCACCATCTGAGGAGTTCACCGCTGAGATATGCCAGGTTTTCGACCAACTGGGAAGTGGAAGAGAGGCAGCCGATTTGCTACATCAAGGCTCGCGCTTGGTGCTGGATCACACTGGAACCTCGCGGTAGAGTACAGCTGGAATGCAAAGGCTCATTACCATCATGACCTCTCTGAGCACTTGAAAGATGAGCTGTGTGCTGGGAGATGCCCACCAACATTGAAAACCACATCACTCTGGCCCTCCGTGTTGTCAAGCATCTTATGGAAAGACCTTCCAGATCACATACCAGAACCCTAGTTCCATTCCCAGAAACATTTCAGGCTGCAAGACCGTCATCAGCAACACCTCTAGAATCTACGCAGTTAAGGAGAGCTTCCTCAATCTCCCAAGATCATGAGCATCAACAGATAAGCAAATTGAGTGTTTATTGTGTGATCATCCACACATCAAATGCCCACTGCATCGGGGAAATAGCATCCAGGTAGAGATGAGGGGCCTTCTATCTGCAAAGCTCCCCCCAGCCCCTCATTCCAGCATGGTAGTCTGACTCACTCTCTGTGTCCTTTACACTCCAACAGCTCCATGTGCAAGGGAGGCTCTGGTGGATTCTGGGGCAGTGGACAACTTTCAGGACCAGACTGTGTGTGTGCAGCTTGGACTCCCTACTGAGCTCATCTCTCATTACATTTGCCCCATGGCTATTGATGGACATCCCTCGGGGTCTGGGGTGGTCAGAGCATGGAGATGGCCTGTGTACTTGAGCATCAGAGAGCACTGCAAGTCCATCCAATTCCTCAACCAATATTCCTCTCATCTTGCATTATCCACTCACAACCCTCACTTCACCTGGTCATCCAGTTCATTGCTGCATGGAGATCCACCAGCCTGTAGCCTCTGTGGATCTCACCCCGTGAATCTGTGATGACCTCACCAAACTGCCACAGGAGCCATCACCTTCAGTAAGAGGGATGTCAGCACCCTTCAACCTCACAGACCACATGACTGCATGATTCATACCCTCCTGGGAACACCCATCTCCAAGGTCATCTCTTCTCCCTCTCCCCTCCTGACACTCAAGCCATAAATTACTATGTTGCTGATGTTCTACAACACGGCTTCATTCAACATTCCATGCCCCAGCTGGTGCAGGATTCTTCTTCATCAGGAAGAAAAATGGAGCTCTGTGTCACTACAATGACTCCTGTGGGCTCAACAAACTCACTATTAGGAACCACTACACTCTCCCCTTGATGAACAGCACATTGAAATGCTTTGCGGGGCCCAGATCTACGGAGCGGGTACAACCTGATCTGCATCCCCCAGAGGGATGAGTGGAAGATGGCACCCACTGGTCAATTTGATTACCTGGTGATGCCTTTCAGACTTTCCAACAGTCTAGCCATTTTCCAAGCCTTTATTCACAAGATCCTCTGAGATATGCTGCACAAGTATAAGTTTTTCTACCTCGATGACACCCCCAAGACCACACCACTGTTGTAACGTGCAGTTACTGTTGCCTTCCTTTCAGCTTGAAAGGTCTGGCGATTCTCCTCTGACCTCTCTCATCAACAAGCCATTTTCAGCTACAGACCTGTCACTCCCTGGATGCTATATTGCTTTTGCACCATTCTCTGTAAACTCTAGAGAATGTTCTGTGTGAAAATCCTTAGATCAGCATTTTCTGAGGTACTAAAATCACCCCATCTGGCACCAATTATTAATCCACAGCAGATGGTGATATCCCACGTCATTGTCCTTTATCAGGAGGCCCATTGCCTTGCATTAATGCACATTATAAAGCATGTTAAGAACTTCAGATAGAGATAACTGAATTGGTAATCATGAGCTTCTAATTTTAATTGGGTGGACCATTGAAGTTAGTCAGTAAACACACATACTTGTTGGCAATTTGTAGACCCAAGTGCAGGTCACTTCCATCATAACAGTTTCAAACATGCAACTGAAGGCAGTGCCTTCCCCCCATTCCAGTACATACTGATTAACAGCTCAAGGCTTAGCTCTTTCCCACTAAAGTAAAGCACCATCTCAGAAGGAAGGGTCTCAGCCCAAAACGTCAAGAGTTTATTTTTTTCCACAGATGCTGTCTGTCCTGCTGAGTTCCTCCAGCATTTTGTGTGTGTTGCTTTGGATTTCCAGCAACTGCAGACTTCCCCATGTTCTCAGAAAGCAGATTTATAGGTTGATTTCTGGAGCATAAAATTCTCTACCAATTTGATACCATTGCACTCGCTGAAGGAAAACTAGTCAAATATTAGATATGGCTGAAAATCAAAGTGCTGCAGATCTAAAATGAAAACAAAAAATGCTAGAAATACTTGGTAGGTCAGCCTGTGTCTGTGGCAAGAGGAAAGAAGTTAATATTTCAAGTCAAAGGCTTCAACTGGGAAGAAGAGAAATGTATTTTATTAACGACCTGGATGTGGGGGCAGAAGGGTGGGTTGGCAAGTTTGCAGAAGACACAAAGTTTGGTGGTGTTGTAGATAGTGTAGAGGATTGTCAAAGATTGCAGAGAGACATTGATAGGATGCAGAAGTGGGCTGAGAAGTGGCAGATGGAGTTCAACCCGGAGAAGTATAAAGTATAAAGTAAATGGCAGGATACTTGGTAGAGTGGAGGAGCAGAGGGATCTGGGGGTACATGTCCACAGATCCCTGAAGGTTGCCTCACAGGTAACCATTTAAACATATAACCATATAACAATTACAGCACGGAAAAAGGCCATCTCAGCCCTTCTAGTCCATGCTGAACACCTACTCTCACCTAATCCCACTGACCCGCACTCAGCCCACAACCCTCCATTCCTTTCCTGTCCATATACCTATCCAATTTTACTTTAAATGACTATACCGAACCTGCCTCTACCACTTCTACTGGAAGCTCGTTCCACACAGCTACCACTCTCTGAGTAAAGAAATTCCCCCTCGTGTTACCCTTAAACTTTTGCCCCCTAACTCTCAACTCATGTCCGCTTGTTTTAATCTCCCCTACTCTCAATGGAAAAAGCCTATCTACGTCAACTCTATCTATCCCCCTCATAATTTTAAATACCGCTATCAAGTCCCCCCCAACCTTCTATGCTCCAAAGAATAAAGACTTAACCTGTTCAATCTTTCCCTGTAACTTAGGTGCTGAAACCCAGGTAACATTCTAGTAAATCTTCTCTGTACTCTCTCTATTTTGTTGACATCTTTCCTATAATTCGGTGACCAGAACTGTACATAATGCTCCAAATTTGACCTTACCAATGCCTTGTACAATTTTAACATTACATCCCAACTCCTATACTCAATGCTCTGATTTATAAAGGCCAACATACCAAAAGCTTTCTTCACCACCCTATCCACATGAGATTCCACCTTCAGGGAACTATGCACCATTATTCCTAGATCACTCTGTTCTACTGCATTCTTCAATGCCCTACCATTTACCATGTATGTCCTATTTGGATTATTCCTACCAAAATGTAGTACTTCACACTTATCAGCATTAAACTCCATCTGCCATCATTCAGCCCATTCTTCTAACTGGCCTAAATCTCTCTGCAAACTTTGAAAACCTACTTCATTATCCATAATGCCACCTATCTTAGTATCATCTGCATACTTACTAATCCAATTTACCACCCCATCATCCAGATCATTAATGTATATGACAAACAACATTGGACCCAGTACAGATCCCTGAGGCACACCACTAGTCACCGGCCTCCAACCTGACAATCAGTTATCCACCACTACACTCTGGCATCTCCCATCCAGCCACAGTTGAATCCATTTTACTACTTCAATATTAATACCTAACGATTGAACCTTCTTAACTAACCTTCCGTGCGGAACCTTGTCAAAGGCCTTACTGAAGTCCATATAGACAACATCCACTGCTTTACCCTTGTCAACTTCCCTTGTAACCTCTTCAAAAAATTCAATAAGGTTTGTCAAACATGACCTTCCACGCACAAATCCATGTTGACAATTCCTAATCAGACCCTGTCTATCCAGATAATTATATATACCATCTCTAAGAATACTTTTGATTAATTTACCCACCAGTGACATCAAACTGACAGGCCTATAATTGCTAGGTTTACTCTTAGAACCCCTTTTAAACAGTGGAACCACATGAGCAATACGCCATTCCTCCGGCACTATCCCCACTTCTAATGACGTTTGAATTATTTCTGTCAAAGCCCCTGCTATTTCTACACTAACCTCCCTCAAGGTCCTAGCGAATATCCTGTCAGGACCCGGAGATTTATCCACTTTTATATTCCTTAAAAGCGCCAGTACTTCCTCCTCTTTAATTGTCATAGTTTCCATAACTTCCCTACTTGTTTCCCTTACCTTACACAATCCAATATCATTCTCCTTAGTGAGTACTGAAGAAATAGTTCAAAATCTCCCCCGTCTCTTTCGGCTCCACACATAGCTGTCCACTCTGATTCTCTAAGGGACCAATTTTATCCCCCACTATTCTTTTGCTATTAATATAACTGTAGGAATCCTTCGGATTTATTTTCACCTTACTTGCCAAAGCAGCCTCGTATCTTTTTTTAGCTTTTCTAATTTCTTTCTTAAGATTCTTCTTACATTCTTTATATTCCTCGAGCACCTAATTTACTCCATGCTGCCTATATTTATTGTAGATCTCTCTCATTTTCCGAACCAAGTTTCCAATATCCCTTGAAAACCATGGCTCTCTCAAACTTTTAACCTTTCCTTTCAACCTAACAGGAACATAAAGATTCTGGACCCTCAAAATTTCACCTTTAGATTTCACCATTTCTCTATTACATCCTTCCCATAAAACAAATTGTCCCAATCAACTCCTTCTAAATCCTTTTGCATCTCCTCAAAGTTAGCCTTTCTCCAATCAAAAATCTCAACCCTGGGTCCAGTCCTATCCTTCTCCATAATTATATTGAAACTAATGGCATTGTGATCACTGGACCCGAAGTGCTCCCCAACACATACCTCCTTCACTTGACCTATTTCATTCCCTAACAGAAGATCCAACACTGCCCCTTCTCTAATCGGTTCCTCTATGTATTGCTGCAAAAAATTATCCTGCACATATTTTACAAACTCCAAACCATCCATCCCTTTTACAGTATGGGCTTCCCAGTCTATGTGTGGAAAATTAAAGTCTCCCAGAATCACAACACTGTGCTTACTACAAATATCTGCTATCTCCTTGCAAATTTGCTCCTCCAATTCTCGCTCCCATTTATGTGGTCTATAATACACCCCTGTAAGTGTTACTACTCCTGTCCCATTCCTTAATCCGACCCAAATAGTCTCCCTAGACGAGCCCTCTAATCTATCCTGCCAGAGCTCCGCTGTAATATTTTCTCTGACAAGCAATGCAACACCTCCCCCTCTTGTCCCTCCGATTCTATCACACCTGAAGCAACGAAATCCAGGAATATTTAGTTGCCAATCACACCCCTCCTGCAACCATGTTTCACTAATAGCTACAACATCATATTTCCAGGTATCAATCCATGCTCTAAGCTCTTCCACCTTTCTTACAATGCTCCTAACATTAAAATAAATGCATTTATGAAATTCTCCACCTCTTCCTCTCTGTTTATCTCTAACAGTACAAAGAACTTTACTGTCTTCTTTTTCTTCCTTCTCCCATACATCTGTTCCTACACTCTGGTTCCCCTCCCCCCTTGTATCTAGTTTAAATCCACTGGAGCCTCTCTAGCAAACCTACCTGCAAGAATATTTGTCCCCTCCAGTTCAGATGTAAACCGTCCCACCGGAACAGGTCCCACCTTCCCTGGAAAACTGCCCAATTATCTATAAACCTGAAGCCCTCCCTCCTGCACCATGTCTTCAGCCAAGTGTTGATCTGCACTATCTTACTATTTCTAAACCCACCTGCATGTGGCACTGGTAGCAATCCTGAGATTGTTATCCTGGAGGTCCTGTCCTTTAACTTGGCACCTAACTCCCTAAACTCACCTTTCCTCGCTCTTCCTACCCACGTCATTGGTCCCTACATGGGCCACGACATCTGGCTGCTGACCCTCCCTCTTGTGAATACTGAAAACTCAATCCGAGATATCACGGACCCTGGCAACAGCGAGGCAACAGACCAGCCAGGACTCTTGATCTCTTCCACAGAACCTCCTATCTGTCCCCCTAACTATCGAATCCCCTATCACTACTGCTCTCCTCTTTTCCCTCCTTCCCTTCTGAGCTGAGGGTCCAGTCTCGGTGCCAGAGACGCAACTACTGCAACTTGTCCCTGGTAGGTCATCCCCACCAACAGTATCCAAAACGGTATACTTATTGTTGATGAGAACGGCCACCGGGGTGCTCTGCTCTTCCTGTCTATTCCCCTTCCCTCTCCTGACAGTCACCCAACTACCTGTCTCCTGACTCCTAGGGGTGACTATCTCCCTGAAACTCCTGTCTATTCCTGCCTCTGCCTCCCGAATGATCCGAAGTTCATCCAGCTCCAGCTCCAGTTCCCTAACGGTTTGTCAGGAGCTGCAGCTGGATGCACCTTTTGCAGGTGTAGTCATCAGGGACAACAGTGCTCGCCCTGACTTCCCACATACTGCAAACGGAGCACTCAACTGCCCTAACTGCTGCCTCCATTACCTACTACTAAGCTAATCAGATTAATTAAAAGAGCTTACCCAGCCTTACCTCACCTGGAGTGAAGCTGTCCTCAGTCTCTGCTTACTTTTTAAAATCCTCCGCTGATCTCAGAGGCCGACTTTCACGCACTCGTGCAGTTGTGCCCCGTTCAAACCTGGCCTCTGCCTGTTCTCGCCGAAGCCTGATTGAGCCAAAGCCAACCCACTCTGCCTCAGTCCACTCTGACAATGGCCGCTGTATATGGCGGTCTTTCTTTTTAAACCTTTGGCGCGCTACGTCACGCGCCTGTGCAGTCTAACCTCTTTGCCACGATCAGTTAAAAAAAAGCTTCTCTCCAAGCTTCTTTTACTTAGAAACATAGAAAATAGGTGCAGGAGTAGGCCATTCGGCCCTTCGAGCCTGCACCGCCATTCAGTATGATCATGGTTGATCATCCAACTCAGAACCCTGTACCTGCCTTCTCTCCATACCCCTGATCACTTTAGCCACAAGGGCCATATCTAACTCCCTCTGAAATATAGCCAATGAACTGGCCTCGACTGTTTCCTGTGGCAGAGAATTCCACATATTCACCACTCTCTGTGTGAAGAAGTTTTTCCTCATCTCGGTCCTAAAAGGCTTCCCTTTTATCCTTAAACTATGACCCCTCATTCTGGACTTCCCCAACATCGGGAACAATCTTCCTGCATCTAGCCTGTTGAATCCCTTTAGAATTTTAAACGTTTCAAGAAGATTCCCCTTCAATCTTCAAAATGCTGGCGAGTATAAGCCCAGTCGATCCAGTCTTTCTTCATATGAAAGTCCTGCCATCCCAGGAATCAATCTGATGAACCTTCTCTGTACTCCCTCTATGGCAAGAATGTATTTCCTCAGATTAGGGGACCAAAACTGCACACAATACTCCAGGTGTGGTCTCACCAAGGCCTTGTACAACTGCAGTAGAACCTCCCTGCTCCTGTGCTCGAATCCTCTTGCTATGAATGCCAACATACCATTCGCCTTTTTCACCGCCTGCTGTACCTGCATGCCCACTTTCAATAACTGGTGTACAATGACACCCAGTTCTCCTTGCACCTCCTCTTTTCCTAATCGGCTACCATTCAGATAATAATCTGTTTTCCTGTTCTTGCCACCAAAGTGGATAACCTCACATTTATCCACATTAAATTGCATCTGCCATGAATTTGCCCAGTCACCTAACCTATCCAAGTCACCCTGCATCCTCTTAGCAACCTCCTCACAGCTAACACTGCCACCCAGCTTCGTGTCATCCGCAAACTTGGAGATGCTGCATTTAATTCCCTCGTCTAAATCATTAATATATATCTTGTAAACATCTGGGGTCCCAGCACTGAGCCTTGTGGTACCCCACTAGTCACTGCCTGCCAATCTGAAAAGGTCCCGTTTATTCCCATTCTTTGTTTCCTGTCTGCCAACCAATTCTCTATCCACATCAATACCATATCCCCAATACTGTGTGCTTTAAGTTTGCGCACTAATCTCCTGTGTGGGACCTTGTCAAAAGCATTTTGAAAATCCAAATATACCACATCCACTGGCTCTCCCCTATCCACTCTACTAGTTACATCCTCAAAAAATTCTTTAAGATTCGTCAGACATGATTTTCCTTTTACAAATCCAGGCTGACTTTGTCCGATGATTTCACCACTTTCCAAATGTGCTGTTATCACATCTTTGATAACTGACTCTAGCATTTTCCCCACCATCGATGTCAGGCTAACTGGTCTATAATTCCCCGGTTTCTCTCTCCCTCCTTTTTTAAAAAGTGGGGTTACATTAGCCACCCTCCAATCCTCAGGAACTAATCCAGAATCTAAAGAGTTTTGAAAAATTATCACTAATGCATCCACTATTTCTTGGGCTATTTCCTTAAGCACTCTGGGATGCAGACCATCTGGCCCTGGGGATTATCTGCCTTTAATCCCTTCAATTTACCTAACACCACTTCCCTACTAACATGTATTTCCCTCAGTTCCTCCATCTCACTAGACCTTCGGTCCCCTCATATTTCCGGAAGATTATTTATGTCCTCCCTAGTGAAGACAGAACCAAAGTAGTTATTCAATTGGTCTGCCATGTCCTTGTTCTCCATGATCAATTCACCTGTTTCTGACTGTAAGGGACCTACATTTGGCTTAACCAATCTTTTTCTTTTCACATATCTATAAAAGCTTTTACAGTCAGTTTTTATGGTCCCTGTCTGCCAGCTTTCTTTCATAATCTTTTTTCCCTTTCCTAATAAAGCCCTTTGTCCTCCTCTGCTGGACTCTGAGTTTCTCCCAGTCCTCAGATGTGCCGCTTTTTCTGGCTAATTTGTATGTTTCTTCTTTGGACTTGATACTATCCCTAATTTCCCTTGTCAGCCACGGGTGCACTACATTCCCTGGTTTATTCTTTTGCCAAACTGGGATGAACAATTGTAGTTCATCCATGCGATCTTTAAATGCTTGCCATTGCATATCCACCATCAACCCTTTAAGTATCATTTGCCAGTCTATCTTAGCTAATTCACGTCTCATATCTTCAAAGTTACCCTTCTTTAAGTTCAGAACCTTTGTTTCTGAATTAACTATGTCACTCTCCATCTTAATGAAGAATTCCACCACATTATGGTCACTCTTACCCAAGGGGCCTTGCACGACAAGATTGCTAACTATCCCTTCCTCATTGCTCAATACCCAGTCTAGAATGGCCTGCTCTCTAGTTGGTTCCTCAACATGTTGGTTCAGAAAACCATCCCGCATACATTCCAAGAAATCCTCTTCCTCAGCACCCTTACCAATTTCGTTCACCCAATCTATATGTAGATTGAAGTCACCCATTATAACTGCTGTTCCTTTATTGCTCGCATTTCTAATTTCCTGTTTAATGCCATCCCCAACCTCACTACTACTGTTAGGTGGCCTGTACACAACTCACACTAGCATTTTCTGCCCCTCAGTGTTATGCAGCTCTACCCATATCGATTCCACATCCTCCAGGCTAATGTCCTTCCTTTCTATTGCGTTAATCTCCTCTCTAACCAGCAAGGCTACCCCACCTCCTTTTCTTTCCTGTCTATCCCTCCTGAATATTGAATATCCCTGGATGTTGAGCTCCCATCCTTGGTCACCCTGGAGCCATGCCTCTGTGATCCCAACTATATCATATTCAGTAATAACTATCTGCACATTCAATTCATCCACCTTGTTACGAATGCTCCTCGCATTGACACACAAAGCCTTCAGGCTTGTTTTTACAACACTCTTAGCCCTTAAACAATTATGTTGAAAAGTGGCCCTTTTTGATTTTTGCCCTGGATTTGCCTGCCTGCCACTTTTACTTTTCACCTTACTACTTTTTGCTTCTACCCTCATTTTACACCCCTCTGTCTCTCTGCACTTGTTCCCATCCCCCTGCCACATTAGTTTAAATCCTCCTGAACAGCAGGACTTGCTTGACTTATTTCTATTTTTCTCTTCCTCGACCCTAATACCCTGGTTTCCTTCCCCTTGCCAACTCAGTTTAATCCCTCCCTACAGCTATATTAAACAATCCCGCCAGGATATTAGTACCCTCTCTTCCCTCTCTGCCTCTTCCTGCGATTTCTAGATAGATAGGGTAGTTAAGATAAGGTAGCTAAAATAGATAGGGTAATTAAGAAAGCTTATGGAGTGTTAGCTTTCATAAGTCGAGGGATAGAGTATAAGAGTTGTGGGGTAATGATGCAGCTCTATAAAACTCTGGTTAGGCCACATTTGGAGTACTGTGTCCAGTTCTGGTCGCCTCACTATAGGAAAGGGTACAGAGGAGATTTAACAGGATGCTGCCTGATTTAGAGAGTATGCATTATGATCAGAGATTAAGGGAGATTAAGATTAAGGCTTTACTCTCTGGGGAGAAGGAGGATGAGGGGAGACATGATAGAGGTGTACAAGATAATAAGAGGAATAGACAGAGTGGACAGCCAGCGCCTCTGCCTCAGGGCATCACTGCTCAATACAAGAGGACATAGCTTTAAGGTAAAGGGTGGAAAGTTCAAGAGGGATATTAGAGGAAGGTTTTTTACTCAGAGAGTGGTTGGTGCATGGAATGCACTGCCTGAGTCAGTGGTGGAGGCAGATACACTAGTGAAATTTAAGAGACTACTAGACAGGTATATGGAGGAATTTAAGGTGGTGGGTTATATGGGAGGCAGGGTTTAAGGGTCAGCACAACATTGTGGGCCAAAGGGCCTGTACTGTGCTGTATTGTTCTATGTTCTATATGAATCTTGTTAAGCTGAAGGGAAGGTGGGAAAGGGTCTTCAAGTGTAGTTACAGTATTTTGCTATAAAAATATTTTGGGATGTCCTGATGTTATCCACTTTATGACAGTAATCTTCAATAATTTGATATGTGATTGTTTGGAAATCCTGATATAATCAATCCAGTGCCTTTAGGAGACTGAGGAGATTTGGCCTGTCACCAAAGACTTGCCAATTTCCACAGAGTGCATTCTGACTGGTTGTATATCTGCCTGGTATGGAGGCTGCAATCACAGGATCCTAAGAGGCTGCAGAAGGTTCTAGACTCAGCCAGCTCCATCACGGATACATTCCTCCCCACCACTGAAGACATCTTCAAGAGCTGGTGTCTCAGGGTGGTTGCATCCATTACCAAGGACTCTCACCATCCTGGACAAACCCTCTTCTCGGAACCAGCATCAAAGAGGAAGTCCAGGAACCACATTTAATGCTTTAGGAACTGCTTCTTCCCTCCACTACCATATGCCTGAATGGTCCATGAATATTACCTCTTATTCCTCGTTTGCACATTTTAATTTATAGCACAGTAATTTTTAAGTCTTGCATAGTACTGCTGCCATAGATTTCACATCAAATAAGTCAGTAATAATAAACCCTATTCTGATCCTGGTCCTGTATTTGGCACAGTCACTAGCCAGGCATGTGAGCTATCAGCCCAGAGTTCTAGCATCTTTTAAATTTGTATCCAATTTATAATGCCAATAGGCTTCCCGCTTGGAATTAAGTGGTTTAATTTATCAGTTCTAAACAGAAGACAACTTCCATCAAATTTAGCAAGCTCAGTGACAGGTTTTGTGTTGGCTGCAAAATCAAATTCATAAATTATCATGGTTCATGAGTGAAAGTCCTGCAAGGCTGGCAGTCACAGGCCAGTACAAGGTCTGATTCGCAGTGATCCCTGTAGCCTTGGCTTACGAATAGTATCTCATGATACCACATCTACACTCATTGGCCTCTTTATTTGGTACCTTCTGCACTTAATAAAGTTGCCACTGAGTATATGTTCATGGTCTTCTGCTGCTGTAGCCTATCCACTTCGAGGTTTGATGTGTTGTGCATTCAGAGATGCTCTTCTGTACATCACTGTTGTAACGAATGGTTACTGAGTTATTGACACCTTCCTGTCAGCTTGAACCAGCCTGGCCATTTTCCTCTGACCTCTCTCATTAATAAATCATTTTAGTTCACAGAATTGCCGTTCATTGGATGAGTTTTGGTTTTTGCCACACATTCTCTGTCAACTTTAGAGACTGTTATGCATGAAAATCCTAGGAGACCAGTAGTTTTTAAGATACTTAAACTACCCCATAAGGCACCAACACTCATTCCACAGTAAAAGTCATTTTGCTCACGATTCTTCTCCATTCTGATGTTTGCTAAGAACAGCAACTGAATGTCTTGACCATGTTTATTGGACTCTCTTTCAAGGAAGATGGGACCTGTACAGAACAGATGGTTTGCACCTGAACTAGAGGGAGACTAATATCCTAGCGGAAAGGTTTGCTAGTATTGCACAGGGGTGGTGGGGTGGTTAAACTAGAGTTGCAGGGGAATGGGAGCCAGAGTGTCAGAATAGATAATGGAGTGACTGTGGAGATAGATGTTACTAAGACATCCAACAAAGTCAGGAAGCAAAAGATTTGAGCATGGTGGGACAAATGTTTTGAGATGCAAGAAGTATTGTAGAGTACAAAGCTTGTATGTGATTGTCAGAATGAAAGGCAAGGATAACATGTTCAGGGAACCCTGTTTTTCGAGAGATATTAGACCATAAGATATAGAAGCAGAAGTAGGCCATTCAGCCTATTGTGTCTGCTCTGTCATTCCATCATAGCTGATCCTGGATCCCATTCAACCCCATACACCTGCCTTTTCGCCATAAGACCATATGTTTGAGGCCCTGGTGAAAAAAGAGGAAGTGAAACAGCTATGACAATTAGGAACAAATAAGACCATTAGCTCATAAGAGAGAGCAGAATAAGGCCATTTGGCCCATTAAGTCTGCTCTGCCATTTTATTATGGCTGATCCAATTTTTCATTCAGCCCCAATCTCCTGCCTTCTCCTCATATCCCTTCATACCCTGACCAATCACAAATTGATCAACCTCTGCCTTAAATATACATAAAGACATGGCCTCCAGAGCTGCCTGTGGCAAAGAATTCCACTGATTCACCACTCTCTGGCAAAGAAATTCCTCTTCATCTCCATACTAAAAGGACACTTCTCTATTCTGAGGCTGTGTTCTCTGATGTTAGGGAAGCATCATTGGAAACGTCCTCTCCACATCCACTCTATCAAGGCATTTCACCATTCGATAGGCTTCAATGAGGTCACCTTCCCCCCGTTCTAGTAAATACAGGCCCAGAGCCATCAAATGCTCTTCATATAGAAACATAGAAAATAGGTGCAGGAGTAGGCCATTCAGCCCTTCGAGCCCATGGCTGATCATCCAACTCAGAACCCTGTACCTGCCTTCTCTCCATACCCTCTGATCCCTTTAGCCACAAGGGCCATATCTAACTCAAATATCTAACTATAATAAGCCATTGGATTCTGGAATCATTTTGTGAGCATCCTTTGAACCCTCTCCATTTTCAGCACATCTCTTCAAAGATAAGGGGCCCAAAACTGCTTGCAATACTCCAAGCGAGGCCTCACCAGTGCTTTATAAAGTCTCAACATTACGTCCTTGCTTTTATATTCCTGTCCTCTTGAAATGAATGCTAACATTCCATTTGCCTTCCCCACCATAGACTCAACCTGCAAATGAACCTTCAGGAAATCCTGCCCAAGGACTCCCAAGTCCCTTTGCACCTCAGTTTTTTGTATTTTCTCTCTATTTAGAAAATAGTTTACCCTTTCATTTCTTCTACCAGGGTGCATGTCCGTACACTTTCTGACATTGTATTCCATCTGCTATTTCTTTGCCCATTCTCCTAATCTGTTTAAGTCCTTCAGTAGCCTCTCTACTTCCCTCAAAACTACCTGGCCTTCTACCTATCTTCATATTGTCTGCAAAAATTGCAACAAAACCATCAATTCCATAATCCAAATCATTGACATATAAGGTAAAAAGAACTGGAACCAACACAGACCCCTGTGGAAGTCCACTAGCCACCGGCAGCCAGTCAGAAAAGGCTCCCTTTATTCCCACTCTTTGCCTCCTGATAATCAGCCACTGCTTTATCCATGCTAGAATCTTCCTTGTTAAATGATGAGGCTACCCAAACGGAATATAAGGTGATGTTCCTCCAACCTGAGTGTGGAACAACACCTTATATTCTGTCTGGGTAGCCTCCAACCTGGTGGCATGAACACTGATTTCTCTAACTTCCGTTAATGCGCCTCCTCCACTTCTTACCCCATCCCTTATTTATTTATTTAGTTAGTTTTTTCCCTTTTTTTCTCTCTCTGCCCCTCTCACAATCACTCCTTGCCTGTTCTCCATTTCCCTCTGGTGCTCCCCTCCCCCTTTTTTCTCCCTAGGCTTCCCATCCCATGATCCGTTCCCTTCTCCAGCTGAGTATCCCTTTTGCCAATCACCTTTCCAGCTCTTAGCTTCACACCTCCCCCTCCTGTCTTCTCCTATCATTTTGGATTTCCCACCCCCTCCTACTTTCAAATCTCTTGCTACCTTTTCTTTCAGTTAGTCCTGACAAAGGGTCTCAGCCTGAAATGTTGACTGTACTTCTTCCTATAGATGCTGCCTGGCCTGCTGCGTTCCACAAGCATTTTGTGTGTGTTACATCAACCGATTCTCCTTTGTCTATCCTGCCTGCTACTCTTTAAAGAATTCCAACTTATTTGTCAGGCAAGATTTTCCCTTGAGGAAACCATGCTGACTACAGCCAAGTGCCTCCAAGTACCCTGAGACCTCATCCTTAATAATTGACATCAATATCTTCTCAACCACTGAGATCAGACAAAATGGCCTACAGTTTCCTTTCTTCTACCTTTCTTCCTTCTTTAAGAGTGGAGTGACATTTGTGATTTTCTAGTCTTCCGAAACCATTCCAGAATCTGGTGACTTGTGAAAGATATTTATTAATGCCTCCGCAAACTCTTCAGCCACCTCTTTCAGAACTCTGGCGTGTACACCATCTGGCCCAAGTGACTTACCTACCTTCAGACCTTTCAGTTTCCCAAGAACCTTCACTCTAGTTATGGTAACTTCACACACTACATACCCCCTGACATCTGGCACTTACACCATACTGCTAATGTCTTCCACTGTGAATGCTGATGCAAATCACTTATTCAGTTCATCCGCCACTTCCTTGTTCCCCCATTATCACCTCTCCAGCATCACTTTCCAGTGGTCCAATATCTGCTCTCACCTCTGTTTTATACTTTATGTAACTGAAGAAACTTTTGGTCTACTCTTTAATATTATTGGTTACCTTACTTTCATATTCCCTCTTTACTTTCTTAATGACTTTTTTTAGTTGTGTTCTGTTTGTTTGTAAAAGCTTCCCAATCCTCTAACTTCCTACTAATTTTTGCTCTATTATATGCCATTTCTTTGGCTACAGTTGAGTCATCTTTCTTTTACAATACCTTGTGGGAATGTAAATCCTGTGCCTTCAAAATTGTTTCCACAAATTCCAGCCATTGCTGCTCTGCCATCATCCCTGCCAGTGTTCTTTTCCAATCAATTCTGGCCAACCTGTCTTTCAAGCCTTTGTAATACTGTTACATCTGACTTTAGCTTTTCATTCTCAAACTTCATGATGAATAAATCACTTTCTCCTAAGGGTTCTTTTATCTTAAGCTCTCAAATCAGTTCTGGTCATTGCACAATACCCAGTCCAGAATTGCAGATTCTTTAGTGGACTCAACCACGAGTTGCTCTAAAAAGCCATCGCATAGGCACTCTAGAAATTGCCCCTCCTGTAATCTTGCACCAACCTGGTTTTTTCAATCCACCTGCATATTGAAGTCCCTCATAACTATTGTAATATTGCCCTTTTGGCATGCATTTTCTTTCTCCTGGTGTAATTTGTAGGCCACATCTTTATTACCATTTTGGGGTCTATCTACAACTCACATCAGGATCTTTTCGCCTTTACAGTTCCTTAGCTCTATCCACAATAATTCCAACCCTATGTCACCTCTTTCTAATGATTTGATTTCATTTTTTACCAACAGAGCAACACCACCCCCTCTGCCTTTTTGTCCAT
Source organism: Hemitrygon akajei (assembly GCF_048418815.1). NCBI lineage: Eukaryota > Metazoa > Chordata > Chondrichthyes > Myliobatiformes > Dasyatidae > Hemitrygon > Hemitrygon akajei. The sequence continues at coordinate 106,983,165 of NC_133133.1, read as the reverse complement.
ACTTTCGATACAATGTGTATGGTTGGTCATTAAGTTTGCAGCTATGATCTTTCAGCCATAATTCAGTGATGCCGACAACATCATTACTGCCACTCTGCAACCGTGCTGTGGATTAGCATGAGGTATAAGGGCTCTGAGGCAAATGAGGTGCTTATGGATTTTAAGAAATGTAAGAGAACATTTAAGGAAGAAATCAGGAAGGCTAAAAGAAGACATGAGGTTGTCCTAGCAGACAAGTTGAAGGAGAATCCTAAGGGCTTCGACAAATGTGTTATGAGCAAAGGGACTGCAAGAGAGAAAATTGGTCCTCTGGAAGATCAGAATGGTAATCTATGCACACAGCCAGAAGAGATGGGGGAGATCTCAAGTGGATTTTTTGCACCTGTATTTACTTGGGAGAGGGACACAGAGTCTATAGAAGCGAGATAAAGGAGCATCGACTTAATGCACTTCATACAAAAGAGGAGATGCTTGCTTTCTTAAAGCAAATCAGCGTGGATAAATCCCTGGCAGAGATATTTAAATCATCCTTAGAGACAGCTGAGGTACCAGAGGATTGGAGGATAGCTAATGTTGTTCCGCTATTTAAGAAAGACTCTAAGAACAATCCAGAAAATCATAGGCCAGTGAGCCTTTCATCAATATTTGGAAGCATTCTAAGAGACTGGATATATGAGTATTTGAATAGACAGGGATTGATTAGGGATAGATAGTAAGAGTATGTGCATGGTAGGTCATGCCTAACCAATCTTATAGAGTTTTTCAATGAAATTACAAGGAAGCTTGATGAAGGCGAGGCAGTGGATGTTGTCTACTTGGACTTTAGCAAGGCACTTGACAAGCTCCCACATGGGAAGTTGGTCAAAAAGGTTTGGTTGCTTGGCATTCAAGATGAGGTATTAAATTGGATTAGACACTGGCTTTGTATGAGAAGCCAGAGAGTGGTAGTAGAGGGTTGCCTCTTTGATTGGAGGCATGTGGAGTGCCGCAGAATCAGTTTGAGTAGGTACATGGATGGGAGAGGCTATGATCTGGGTGCAGGTCAATAGAATTAGGCAGTTTAAATGGTTTGGTATGAACTAGATGGGCTCAAGGGACTGTTTCAGTGCTGTAGTTTTCTCTGACTATGCCTGCATGCTTTTATGCATTGCGTTGCAGTCACATGATTGGCTGATTAGATAGTTGCATTGACAAGTAGGTGTAGAGGTGTACCTAATAAAGTGGCCACTGACTGCACATTAAAAGTTCCCTGACTTGTGCAAAAGTTTTCTGTGAACAGACTAACCAAGTTTATAATATGGAAGTGAAGAGAGAACCCTTAAATTTCAAAACCTAATCATAAATCTTCTCAAAGGTTACCTTTTACCTTGATGGTATTAGATATGTTGGAATGGGAATGGGAAGTTGATTGGAAATGGGGGGCCACCAGGAGATGTTGCCTTTTGTAGTGGATGGAGCAAAAGTGCTCGATGAAGTGATTCCCAATCTATGCCAGGTCTCACTGTCGTACAGGAGCCTGTGCCAGGGCACCAGATGCAGTCAGTAACACTGACAGACTCATGGGTGAAGTGTCCAATTGGAGATGGTGCAGTGATAAACTAGTTGAGCTGCTGCCTCAAATGTTCAGTGACCAGGTTCAGTCTGTTGTTCGATGCTCTCTCTGTGGAGTCTGCATGTTTTTTTCTTGTGTACATATGAAATTCTTTCAGAAGCTCAGTTTTCCATCCACATCCCAAAGCTCTATGGGCTGGTTGGTGAACTGGCTTCAGTAAATTACCCCTAGCTTGTAGTTAAAAGGTTAAAATCTAGGGGAGTGGAAGGGAAAATGTGAAAAATAAAATGGGATTAGTGTAAGATCTGTCTACACCGGCTGGTGGGCACTTGATGGGCGGAAGGGTTGCTTTGGTGCTATGAAATCAGGAAATTGCAAGCTAGTTAGATTAACATCTATCATCAGGATTATGTTATGTTATAATAGATGTTATAGCAGGATGGGGTGGTGGAGTGGAGATACGGCTCTACCAAAGGAGATTAATGCATTCCTTCTCTCTGCTGGCCTGCAGGTCACCCTCGGGCAGGGTATAGCCCCTGCTTAGCCCCCCGATCAGGGTTACATGAGGCCATGGGAGCAGGTGGTGGATGGTTGTATGAGCAGTCGGTCCATATCACAATTCCTGGTTATGTGACCACTGCTGCCAGGCAGTCTCTGAAGAGTATTGATAATGGCTGAAGTCACCCGTCTTGGATAGACATCGCCCTGAAGAAGACAAAGGCAAACCACTTCTGTAGAAAAATTTGTCAAGCACAATATTGGCCATGTGACCATGATTGCTCATGTCATAAGACACAGCACATGATGATGATGATAGCAAGGCACTTAAAAAATCAAGCTTATTAGACAAAGTCAACATTGTCTTGTGAAAGTGAAGTCATGTTTGATCATTTTATCAGGCTTCTTTGTAGAAGGAATTTGTGCTGTAGATAATGGCAAAGCACTGGTCGTGTTAGAATTCCTTTCCCAAAAGGAACCCGAGAAGGTGTATTGATAGTGTAACAGACAGTGTAGGATAGAATATCAGCTGGCTGACAGAAAACCGGGAGATTGGTAGGATGTTTCATGTGCGTCTCAACCTCTTCCAACTGATATAAGTGACTGAGATGGGAGAAGCAAAGATAACTTGCTGAGTTTGTTCTTGATATTAGAATTGGAACTGGTTTATTGTTGTTATGTACACTGAGGTACAGTGAAAAGTTTGTCTTGCATACTGTTCATACAAATCATAACATTACACAGTGCACTGTGGTAGTAAAAGACAGAGCAAATACAGAAGGCAGAATAAAGTGTAAAAGCTGCAGAGAAAGTGCTGTACATGTAGACATCAAGGTGAAGGATTAAAGTTATGTAGATTGTGAGGTCAGGAGTCCACCTAGGGAACCATTCAATAGTCTATGACAGTGGGATAGAAGCTGTCCTGGTGGTGTGTACTTTCAGGCTTTTGTATCTTCTACCTAATGAAGCAAGGGAGAAGAAAGAATGGGCAAGGTATGTGGGGTCTTTGATTATCTTGGCTGCTTTACTGAGGCAGTGAGAAGTATAGACAAAGCCCATAGAGGGGAAGTTGGTTTCCCTGAAATGCTGAACTGTGTCCACAACTCCACAATTTCCTCTGGTCACAGGCAGAGCTGCTACCACAACAAGCTATGATACTTCTACATAGGATCCTTTCCATGGAGAGATGATAAAAAATAATTAGGGTTGACGGGACATGCTAGATTTCTTTGACCTCCTGAGGATGCAGATTCTTGAACATGGCTCTACAGTCCTGCACCTGGACAGGCTACTAGTAACGTTCACTCCTCAGAACTTGAAGCTCAGTACCTTCTCAGCACCGTTGATGAAAACAGGAGCGTGCCCCACACCCTCCCTTCCTGAAGTCAATGAACAGCACTTTTGTTTGGTGGACAATGAGGGAAAGGTGATGGTCATGACACTATGCCTTTAAGTTCCCTATCTTGTTCTGACACTTTGACTCATTGGTACTTGAGATACAGCCCACTATGGTGGTATCAACCAACTTGTCAATGGAATTACAATGTTAGGTGGAAAAGATAAATAGGGGAGCAGTTTTAAGGAGATTGCAAAAGGAATTAATGTGTGGGTAAAGATTTGAAAAATGGCATGGAAAAATACTAATTTTCCTTTTCACAGCAAAAATAAATATTGTCTGAATGGTGAGAGATTGGAAAGCTCTGAGATGGGAAGGAGTCAGCCATCCCAGTGATGATTCACAAGAGACATATATGCAGGTAGAGCAAGAAATTAGGAAAACCACTAAAATTCTGGGAAGCTGAATACAAAAGTAGGAAGTTAAGTTGTAAAAAGTACTGAAGAAAGCACAGGAGATTCTACAAATGCTGGAACCCAGAGTAACACACACAAAATGTTGGAGGAACTCAGCAAGTCAGGCAGCATCTACAGAGAGGAATATATGTTTCAGCCCAAGACCTTTCTTCAGGACTAGAAAGGAAGAGGACAAAGATGGTATACGAAGGTTGGGAGAGGTGAAGAAGTACTTGCTAGAAGGTGTTCAGTGAAGGGGGAAGGTGGGTAGGTGGGTGAGTGGGAAAGGGGGATGAAGTGAGAAGCTGGGAGGTGATAGGTGGAAAAGATAAAGGGCTAACAAAGAAGAAATCTGATAGGAGAGCAGAATTAACCTTGAGAGAAAGGGAAGGAGGGTGAGTCCATGGGAGTAGGTGATAAATTCAGTTCAGAATTATTGTGAATGGAGTTACTCCTGCTGGTTCAGGAGTCTAGTGGTTGTAGGGTAATAACTGTTTCTGAACCTGCTGATAGTAGTGGTAAGAAGAGGGCATAGCCTGTATTATTTAAAGCAGAGGTCTCCCAATTGAGCAGAAATTAGTTTCTTTTTTCTCCCAGAGGGTCGCTGAACTTTGGATCTCTTCCAAGGGCAATGGAAATAGAGTCAGTAAATATTTTAAATGCAGAATGATACATAGGAAACAGGGGAATGACTGGTTACTAGAGGTATGGAGGTTCCTTGAGGTTGTTAAGCCAGGAGAGGGGGGATAATGAGGACAAGGTACCACTACTGGTTAAATGCTCCCAGTGGCATGCATTTCAAATAACCTCCAACAACCAAGTCCAACACCTGGCCACAAGTGGCTCAGCTACTAAGCCCACCGGAACCGTTTCTACTGACAGGAGAAGGGACAAAGGAGGGTTACTGGTACCTTAAAACCTGTCACTTCAGGCAATTGGGGCTCGTCAGTCGTGGTTGGGAGCTCATCTAGGGGAAGGAAAACTCTGATCTCAAATCTCCGTTGCCTTGCAGTTGTACCCACTCATGGGGAAGTCTTTGGAAGTAAACTCCAAAGAAAAATCTGGAGCTGGAGTTCCTTAGGCAGTCCAACGTAGAGTTCAACGCTGACTGGCAACTCCTGCAATGCTGCTGATACCAAACTGTATCCATCTCTGCCGTTCCTTTGGGTTCATCAGCTGTGTGGAGATGGGGAGCCTGCTACATGGGTAACAGCTTGCTCTCCACATTGTCCACTCCTGTCTTGCATAACACATGGACAGCTAGGATGCAATATCCATTGTCGATAAAACCAATGGAGGGCCTCAAGAGGAATGCAATGTTGATGTTATAATTAGATCAGCTAGGACCTCATACAGTAAATGCTGGAGAGGGTTGAAGAGCCAGTTGGCTTGCTCCTGCCCTGATAAGTTTGCACGTGAAATTTTTTAACATTTATTTATATGAGTATTTATTTAGAGATATAGAGCAGAGCAGGCCCTTCTGGCCCTTTGAGCCAAGCGACCCAGCAACCCTGATTTAATCACAGCCTAATCACGAAACAATTCACAATGACCAATTAACCTACTAATCAGCGCATCTTTGGGGTGTGGGAGGAAACTGACGGACTTGGGAAATCCACACTTTCCGTGGGGGAGACGTACAGACTCCTTACAGATGACATTGGAATTGAACTCGGAACTCTGATGCCCTGAGCTGTGGTAGTGTCCACCACATTACTATGGTGTCCTGGATCATGAGGGATGTGATCAAAGGGGCAGAGTGGATGTAATATATATATAGATCACTAATTAGAATTTGACAATCTCATCAAACAGTTTAGATAGATGATAGAACCCAAGAGAACCCTACTGCTTCAAACTTCCCCGTGATCCCCTTTCTCTAAGTCATTGGGGAACTGCAGGGAGTAGGTCAGTATTGTCTCCAGAATGTATACAGACGTACAGAAACTAAGCATGCTTCCATCCACACACAGCTTCTTTATCCAGAGAGGTCAAGTACTACTGCCTGGAGCAGCCCAGGTGGGACAAGCAGGAGCCAAAGAAACCTTCCAATATAAGTGTCTATGGGCTTGAGTTATGGTCCTATGCACAGGTTAATCCTCTCATGTGTATGACCTCATTTAAGTTCTTGCATTGACTTAGCCTGTGTGGATCTGCTGGAGGCTCCTGCACTCTGCCACCAGAGCAGCAATTTAATGCACATTTTTATTTCTTAGGCACTGGTGGACTGTGACCTTGAGGTTTCCTGTAACTCTGCACACTTTCCTTCTGCACCTTTCACGTTTCAGGCCAATTCTCTGGATGCTTTCAAGAAGGAGCTAGATAGGTATCTTATGGATAGGGGAATCAAGGGATATGGGGTCAAGGCAGGAACCGGGTATTGATAGTAGTTGATCAGCCATGATCTCAAAATGGCGGTGCAGGCTCGAAGGGCCGAATGGTCTACTTCTGCACCTATTGTCTATTGTCTATTGTCTATTGTCTATCAGCAAGCAATTATTTCTATAAACTTAAGTTGCACCAAAGATTTTAAACAATATTGATTCTGTGTTCTGGTGTCTTCTTAGAACTGGGGTGGAAGCACTCAGTATTGTGATGAAAGTTTAATGCCAGAGTTTTCATGCTATGCATCCTTGTATGAATTACAGTCAGGACCGCACGCATTTTAAATCCAATTTAAATGTAGGAGCATTTCTGGGAAAACAAATTGTGAGGCCGTGATATAGTGCTTTCAACAGTTAGTTTCTGCATGTTATGAGCTCATGATTCTTTGACAATATGTGCGTGTGACTGCGGAAAGAATCTGACCTCATTAACACTGAGTATATGCCAAAGGACAGAGGCTCTTGGCAACAATCCAGGCTTAAAACAATTTGCTACCATTGAAACTGGTGACAAGTAAGAGTGGGTGGGAGGCTATAGAAGATCCTGGGCTGTGACAGGGACATGGAAATGAAAGGTATGACAGAGGTTGCAACTTCTCCAGCTTGAAACAATATTGGTAGAATCAAACAAAGCTGGTATAGTGATAAATGGCTGGCATTACTCCAGTGCCCCCGATTTGCAGGCAATCACTCACTTTACACCTCTCATGTATCCATGAGAGCTGGCAGTGAGTGAACTGTAAGACCACTTTCACTACTGAAAGTGAGCAGTGAGCAGTGAACAGTGAAGGAGCTTCCACAACGGCAGCAATGGAACCCTTCTGTGAATGAGGAGCCCCTGGTGACAATGCACCTCCTCTTCCTGGGGTTCCCAACTATTTTTAAGCCATGGACTTCTACCATTATCATTCTGGAGAAGGCAGGAGATTGGGGCTGAGAGGAAAATGGATCAGCCATGATAAAATGGCAGAGCAGACTCGATGGGCCAAATGGCCTAATTCTGTTCCTATATCTTATGGTATTAACCAAGCGGTCTATGGACCCTAGATAGACTGATGGATGACTGGGAGGTGAGATAGAGGCAGTGTCACCTGTCCTCCTACTGCCTTTATCCAGACTGGCACTCTGAGAGGGTGTGTAGCATTGTCTGGGGAGCCAACTGAGTTTCAACTGCTTTCTCAGGCGTGTGCCTGAGAACCATTCACATCACTCGATAAGCAGCAAGTGAATTTTCCCAGTGCCCTGAATAATAATTAAAGTTATTATCACGCACAGTGAGTATGCTTCGTAGTGTATTTTATTAGCTGTAAAATATGTTGCTTCCTTCAGAATTGATGAAAGGGGCTCCAAAGCAGTTTATATAAATGCAAACTAACATGTCTATGTTCATGTATATATGTCTGTTCATGGGTGTATGTGTTTGTTGTGTATGTATATGTGTATATCAACTTGTCTACGTATTGTCTACATACACTCAGTGGCTATTTTATTAGGTACTTCCCATACGTAATAAAGTGTCCACTGAGTGTACGTTAATGGTCATCTGCTGCTGTAGCCCATCATCTTCAAGGTTGGACGTGTTGTGCATGCAGAGATGCCCTTCTGAACACCACTGTTGTAACATGTGGTTATCTGAGTTATTGTCGACTTCCTGTTGGCTTGAACCAGTCTGGCCATTCTCTTCTGACCTCTCTCACTTAACAAGGCATTTTTGCCCAAGGAACTGCTGCTGACATACCATTCTCTGTAATAGACTGTTGTGTGTGAAAATCCTAGAAGATCAGCAGTTCATGAGATACTCAAACCACCCCGTTTGGCACCAACATTCATTCTACAAAGTCACTTAGATCGTGTTCTTCCCCATTCTGATGTTTGGTCTGAACAACAACCGAACCTCTTGACTGTGCCTGCATGCTTTTATGCTTTGAGCTGCCACCACATGATTGTTTTTTTAGACACAATGGATTTCACTTAGTTTAGTCATTAGTTAATTGGGACAGCCTCTTATTGGGGACATCGTGTTGAATATTTTCCAGTTAGTGTCAGTTGCATGCACATCATGTGGCCATTTGACACTACACCACACTTAGAGCAAACGTTTTATAAATAGTGTCAGTTGCATGCATTTGCATTCAAAGAGCAGTGATTTTTGTCACTGATAGCTGGTCAGAAATAAACAATCAGACAATTCAGAACTGTTTTGCTCACTGCGATTTCAAGCATTCTGGCTTGGAGATGCCAGAAACAGTCAGGAATGAAAATAAAACTATCACTACTTCCATAAGTTAGGAACTACAAAGAACTTGAGGGTATTGACAATCATTTTGAATGTTACCTTTGATCCCCACTGGACACTCAGCTCTCAGCTGTAGCTCCAAGTAGCCCATTGCATGAGACAGTAGACACACCTTGGTACATCACCTTGACAGATGGGCTAAGTCAGGTGAGAGTGGCTGGTGGATTTCATGCCCCAGTGAGCCCATCCTAGTGTGTTAAATCAGTTCTGGAGGACGGCATCTACAGTGAGATCCAATTGCCAGGAAGGCGGTTCATGCAACTCTATGTGGAGAGCAAATGGCATGACAAGGCACAGATGAAGTCATGATTATCCACTGCAACCAGAAAAACTTCAGTTGTGATGTCTACTTGTCCCACTGGACACAGACTTCCGAGGTCCAGTGAGTAGAGCTACCCTGTGCAAAGGCTTTTCCACTTTAATAACTCTCCCATGGCTGATCAAATTTTCCCGTCCACTTCTCCACTCTATCGTCATAATGCTCGATTCGCTTCTGGGTTCAATGGAACAAAAAATTCCAAAGATTTGCAATAAGAAAATGTTTCCTCATCTAATCTGAAATCTTCAATCTTATTGTAGCCCTCAGATTTCTGAACAGTCCCTGAACACCATCTCACTATTCCTCTTTTGTGCTATTTATTTATTTGTTTTATTTTAACTTATAGTCACTTTAATATGTGCCTTGGTTAAGTTTGAAGCTTAATTCCATTCAACCATACGTGAAAGGGGTGAAGGGGTGGAGCTATGATGACTAGAGAGCAGCTTCTTCGAGCTCATCTGTGGAAACAGCCTAACTTCTACTCTTTAATGTCTCTGCTTTTCTTTTTCAACGTGGATGGGGTTCTGTCAGTGCCCTTGACCTGCAGCTACACTCAAACTGCGGTTCTTTGCGGTGATGTGACCCACTCCCAGGGCTCAACGACCAACCATGTTTTGATATCCAAGGGCATGGTCTAGGACAAGAGCATCTTTGGGGTCATGGCCAGTGTCACTGACTGGAGCATTGTGGGAGAAAATGAAATATCAGGAACAGTGAATCAGCTGCCGGAGGTCTCAATACTCAATGGATCGCTCTCTGTCTCTGTCTCTCTCTCTCTAAATGGTGGGGGAAGAGTTTGAGTACAATTCTCAAGTTAGAGAACTTGAAAAACAGTGTTGTGCCAGACTTTAACACCATAATCAGTGAGTTGCTTTGTTTTTGTCTCCCCTCTCGCTGAGTGACACCTCTCTGCCCCTTTATTAGAGAGAGAGAGCCTGCGGCATGTCAAATTATTGAGTGGCTGATTAGTTTTTATTGTACTGCAGATCATGGTCTCTCTTGGGGGCTTTCTTATTGCTTACTTGGTGGGTAGAGCGTGCTGATGCTTATTTACTGAAATTAAGTGGCGGACGGTCGATGCTTTGCTGCTGCTTGTGTGTGGGAGGGGGAGTGGGGGGCTTTGGGGTTCTAATGTTTTTACTGTCTCTCATTCCTTGGGGTACTCTTCTGTTTTTTTTGGATGTCTGAGAGGATCAAGAATTTCAGGTTGTATATTGTATTAAATGGAACTATTGAACTATGGAATATATAGCCAAACAAAACCTCTGTGGCCAAGATATAAAACATTACCAACATTACATATGGTTACAGTTTAAGAAAAACATAATGTTAGCATAATGTTAAAAATATTTATTTTAAATGTTCTGATAAAACATAAGAAAACATAAAGCACAAGTCCATGGGTTGGCCTGTTCAGTGATAATAAACCTGATTCTGATTCCCTTAAAACCTTAAATTTTTGATCAGAATTCTTTTTCATGCCTCTAAATTCCAATGAATACAGACCTACTCTGTTCATCAGAATCCCTCTAAACCCAAGACCAGTCCAGCAAGCCTACTCTGAACTGCCCTTAGTGACAATGTACCTTTCCTTAAATAAGAGCACTAGAACTGTATATCGTACTCAAAAGTACTGTTGCTTGTGCTAGTTGGACTAGCTAAGGGTTTGTAGCTGGTGCTCCTGATGTGGCCTCCTTGTCATTGCTGAATTAAATTGAAAGAACACTTTGTTGAACACCTCTGCACCATCCACCAAAAGCAGAATTTCCTGATGGCCAACTATTTTAATTCCTAACTGACCTGTCAGTCCATGGTCTCTACTTTCGCCACAATTCCATCAAGGTAGCCTCCAACCTGATGGCATGAACATCAATCTCTACTTCTGATAACTTTTATTTATTTTCCCCTCCACCTCCTCTTTCATTCCCTACTTGCCTCTTTCCTCTATTCCTCACCTGCCTATCGCTTCCTCCTAGTGCCCCTCCTTCATTCCTCTCTCCCATGGTCCACTCTCCTCTCCTATTAGGTTTCTTCTCTTCCAGCCCTTTACTTTTCCCACTCACATGGCTTCACATATATCCTTCTAGCTATCCCCCTTCTCCTTCCCCGAGCTTTTTATTCAGGTCACAAACAAGAGAAAATCTGCAGATGCTGGAAATCTAAACAATACACAAATGCTGGAGGAACTCAGCAGGCCATGGACAGACATGTCAGAATAGGAATAGGAAGTGGAATTACAATGGGTGGCCACTGGGAGATCCTATTTTTTTCTGGCGGACAGAGTGTAGCTGCTTGGTAAAGCAGTCTCACATTCTACATTGGTTCCAATGTACAGGAGGTCACACCGGGAGCACCAGACACATCATATGAGCCCAACAGACCCACAGGTGATGTGTCGCCTCACCTGGAAGGACTGTTTGGGGCCTTGAGTGGTAGAGAGGGAGACAGTGTAGGGACAGATGAATCACTTGTTCCGCTTGCAAGGATAAATGCCGGGGGGAGATCAGTGGGGAGGGGCGAATGGACACGACAGTCACATAGATCCCTGCAGAAAGCAGAAAATGGGGGGAGGGAATGATGTGCTTGGTGGTGGGATCCCGTTGGAGATGGTCATGCCATCAAGTTGGAGGCTACCCAGACAGAATATCATCCCAGCAGGTTGGAACATCGACTTTTCGAACTTCCGGTAACATTTCCCCCCCCCCCCCCCTTCACCATTCTCCATTCCCTTTTCCTTCTCTCACCTTATCTCCTTGCTTGCCCATCACCTCCCTCTGGTGCTCCCTCCTCCCCCCCCCCCCTTCTTTCTTCCATGGCCTTCTGTCCTTTCCTATTAAATTCCCCTTCTCAAGCCCTGTATCTCCTTCACCACACAACTTCCCAGCTCTTTAATTCATCCCTCCCTCTCCTGGTTTCACCTATCACCTTATGTTTCTCTCTCCCCTTCGCCATCTTTTAAATCTACTCCTCAGCTTTTTTTCTCCAGTCCTGCCGAAGGATCTCGGCTCGAAACATTGACTGTACTCTTTTCCATAGATGCTGCCTGGCCTGCTGAGTTCCTCCAGTATTTGGTGTGTGTTGCTTGGATTTCAGCATTTGCAGATTCTCTTTTGTTTGTGACTGCTGGCAAATGTACAGCCACTGGAGAACAATACTAAGGGCAAGATTGCTGTATCGGAGGGAAATCAGGAATTGCTGCATTCTGTGTTTCAAAGAGACATGTCTCACTCCTGACATACCAGATATGTTGTACTTCTCAGTACTTCCTGATACTTCAGATGGACCAGGCTGCTGACTCGAAGGAGATGGCTGTGGTTTGTGATAAACTCTTCATCATGCTCGGATGTAGTGGTCTGGTTGCACTCTTGCTCCCCCCCCATCCTGGAATATCGACTGATTAAATGCCGACCATTCTGCTTACCAAGAGATCTTTCCTCCACGGTCATGACCACAATTTATATATCACCAAAGGTACTGTGTCACCATCAACAAACAAGAAACAGCCTACCCCAATGCCTTTCTAATTATTGTTGGGTTGTTCGAAGAAACCTCTGCAAAATTATCATCAACATATCACCCACAGACCAGGGGTCCCAGCACACTTGACCACTGTTACACTACGATCAGAAATCCCTACTGTTCCATGCCTAGATGGCATTTCAGGAATTTTGATCACTTAGCAGTCCTTCTCCAACCAGCATACAAGGAGAGGCTAAAGAGCAAGGCTCTGGAGGTTAGGACAACAACGCGGTGGTTTCAGGAAGCAGAGGTACAGCTATGGGGTTGCTTCCTAAGTGGACTGGGCCACGTTCAAGGAGTCATCGGAGGATCTGATACACCACACGTGTCACAGACTTTATAAAAACAGTAGGAGACAAGTATGTCCCCACAAAGTTAATCAACCCTTCCCAGTGAGAAGCCTTGAATGAAACATGTCAGCAATCTGCTGAGGGCCAGATCAGTGGCATTCAGGTCTGTTGACCAAGAGGTCCAGGTATGTTCTCCAGAAAGCCATATCATGTGTGAAGTAGCATTTCTGGACCAAAGTTGAATCACTGACAGGGCTTTTCTCCCAGATGAGCTCAAAGCCTTTAATGCTTGCTTTAACTGGCAAAACATGGAGGCACCTTCACAAACTCCCACATTGCACGATGACCCTATGATTTCAGTCTCTGAGGCCAATGTGTGAGCATCCTTCAGGAGGGTGAATCAGTGGAAAGCAAAAGATTCAGGGTAGTTCGATCAAAGAATGTATAAATTGTACAACTTTGTGATTTGTCTGCTTACAGGCAACCACAAAGCAAGAAACCCAAAAGAACCCAATTAAAAAAATAAAGACCAACCACCAATGAACTGAGAAACAGAACTAAGTAAACACAAATCATGCCTACCTTTTGCCCCACAGAGCATGTTTGGCCGAGTTCTAAAGACCTGTGCTGATCCACTGGCTGGAGTGTTCACCGATATTTTTAACCTCTCACTTCGACAGTATGAGGTACCCACCTGCTTCAAGCAGGTTTCAGTTATACTGGTGACAGAGAAGAACGTGGTAACCTAACTCAATGGCCATCATCCAGAGGCACTTACATCCATTGTGATGCAGTGATTTGAGAGGATGGTGATGAAACATATCAACTTTTGCCTGAGAAGTGACCTGTATCTGCTCCAATTTGCCTACCGGTATTATAGGTCAACAGCAGATTTCACTGGCTCTTCCCTCAACCTTGGAACATCTGGACAGCAAAGTTGCATACATCAGGATACTCTTCATTGACTACAATTTGGTATTTAAAACTATCATCCCCTCAAAACTAATCAATAAACTCTAAGACTTGAGCTTCAATCCTTGTACAATCAGATCCTCGATTTCCTCACTTGCAAACCCTAGTCAGTTTGGATTGGCAACAACATCTCCTCCACGATCTCCAGCAGTACAGGTGCACCACAAGGCTGTGTGCTTCACCCCCTGCTCTACTCACTTTACACTTATGACTGTGTGGCTAAGCACAGCTCCAGTGCCATATTCAAGTTTGCTGATGATACCATTGTCATTATTCGAATCAAACATATCAGCATAGAGGAGGGAGATTGAAAATCTGGCTGAGTGGTACCAGGACAACCAGTTCTCACTCAGAGTCAGCAAGGATAGGGAGCTGACTATTAACTACAAGAGGAGGAAACTAGAGGACCATGAGCCAGTCCTCATTGTTAGCACAGAGGTAGAGCGGGTCAGCATCTTCAAATTCCTCAATGTTATCATTTCAAAGGATCTGTCCTGGGCCTGGCACATTAGTGCTGTTTTAAAGAAAGCACAGCAGCAACTCTACTTCTTAAGTTTGTGAAGAATTAAGTGTCATCTAGAACTACTTAATTTCACTTGCCCCATTATTGAAAAGTTCCAATCTGTAGACTCACTTTCAAGGACTTTTCATCTCAAGTTGTTGATACTTATTGTATGTTTATTAATGTATTTATTTATTTTTGTATTTGCACAGTTGTTTTTTACACACTGGTCGAATGCTCAAGTTGTTGTGGTCTTTCATTGATTCTATTTCTGTTATAGATTATTGAGTAAGCCTGAAGCAAATGAATTTCAGGGTTATATATGGTGACTATATGTACATTGATAAATTTACTTTGAACTTTCAAAATCCTTTAGTAACTTCAGATGTGTCGATCTCCTGCTTTCACATCCAACATGTACACTAGCCTTCACCTCTCTTTTTCAGCCAGCAGCACCACCACTTGCATTGTTCTTCTCTCAGCTCTGTCCTCCCAACTCCACACACTTCCCCTTCCATTCCTTCTACCCCCCCGCCTCTTCTCTGCAACTTGAATCTTTTTTGATCTAACTCTTCCCAATTCTGATGAAAGGTGATCAACCTGAAGCATGAACCTGTTTTCTCTCTCCACAGATGCAGCCTGACCTGCTGAGTATTCAGTTTTATTTCAGATTTCCTACATTTGATTATTTAATCTTTGGCTTCCACTAGGCTGAACGAGTGTGTCCACAACTTAATCGGTTCACATTCACCCATGTTACAACATACGGCAAAAATGGGACCAGTAACTTTGTGATGGTGTAAGCAGGTTTCACAAATAACTCCCTTGCTCAGCTCTCCTGCAACAGGGTTTATGTATTCATAAACTAGTATTCATAAACTATGTATTCATAAGCTAGTTCAGCCGACTGTGGAAAACAACTTAAGGCTGCATCATAAAAAGCAGGTTACTAAATCAGAATCAGAATCAGACTTTAATCGCCAAGTACCTGAGCACATACAAGGAATTTACTTCTGGCAGATGTTGTCTCTCTGCTCATAACAATAATAATGATAAATATAAATGAAAATATAGATTATACATACAGGTAGTGCAATCCAAGTAATAGTTAGCCGACAGTTAACCGGCAGTTAACTGTTCAGCAAAGTGACCGCAGTAGGGAAAAAACTTCTCCAGTGCCTATTAGTCTTAGTCTGGAGGGATCTGAAGCGCCTACCAGACGGAAGCAGATCAAACAGTCCGTCTCTGACTTTCCATTAAAGGTGCAATCACACTTAGTCTCAAACCATTTAAAGGCAATACAAAAGCAAGGATGAAATGTGAAGACTTTATAAAGCACTGGTCAGACTGCAGGGAGTATTGTGAGCAGTTTTGGGAACCCACATTTAACAAAAAATGTGCTGATGTTGGAAAGTGTCCAGAAGAAGTTCACGAAATCGATCCTGGGAATGAAAGGGTTAACATATGAGGAGTGAACGATGGCACTGGGCCATTTAGAAGAATGAGGGGAGATTCTCACTGAAACTTATTGAATATGGGATGGACATGGAAGTGCTGTTTCTCATGGTGGTGGAGTCTAGGACCAGAGAGAACACCCTCAGAATAGAAGGATGTTCCTTAACAACAGAGATGAGGAGGAATTTCTTTAGCCAGAGGCCTCTGTACTTTGCAATATTGATTTTTTGATCTTTACCCAAATGAGGTCCACAACTCCTGGCTCTGGATCCTTCTCATTTCCTATTAAGATAAAGATTAGCTACATTTTTCATATGCACAGCGAAACATTAAATTATACTGTGAAATATGTTGTTTGCATCAATGACCAACACAATCTGAGGACTGTGCTGGGGGCAGCCGACAAGTGTTGCTACACTCCCAGCTCATACAGAACAAGTCAACACTCACTAACTCTAACTGCACACCTTTGGAAAATGTCCCACACTCACTAACTCTAACTGTACACCTTTGGAAAATGTCCCACACTCACTAACCCTAACTGTACACCTTTGGAACAACCCACACTCACTAACTCTAACTGCACACCTTTGGAAAATGTCCCACACTCACTAACTCTAACTGTACACCTTTGGAAAATGTCCCACACTCACTAACCCTAAATGTACACCTTTGGAAAGTGTCCCACACTCACCAACACTAACTGTACACCTTTGGAAAATGTCCCACACTCACTAACCCTAACTGTACACCTTTGGAAAGTGTCCCACACTCACTAACACTAACTGTACACCTTTGGAAAATGTCCCACACTCACTAACCCTAACTGTACACCTTTGGAAAACGTCCCACACTCACTAACCCTAACTGTACACCTTTGGAAAATGTCCCACACTCACTAACTATAACTGTACACCTTTGGAAAGTGTCCCACACTCACTAACCCTAACTGTACACCTTTGGAAAGTATCCCACACTCACTAACCCTAACTTTACACCTTTGGAACATCCCACAATCCCTAACCCTAACTGTACACCTTTGGAACATATCCCACACTCACTAACCCTAAATGTACACCTTTGGAAAGTGTCCCACACTCACTAACACTAACTGTACACCTTTGGAAAATGTCCCACACTCACTAACCCTAACTGTACACCTTTGGAAAGTGTCCCACACTCACTAACACTAACTGTACACCTTTGGAAAATGTCCCACACTCACTAACCCTAACTGTACACCTTTGGAAAACGTCCCACACTCACTAACCCTAACTGTACACCTTTGGAAAATGTCCCACACTCACTAACTATAACTGTACACCTTTGGAAAGTGTCCCACACTCACTAACCCTAACTGTACACCTTTGGAAAGTATCCCACACTCACTAACCCTAACTGTACACCTTTGGAAAGTATCCCACACTCACTAACTCACTGTACACCTTTGGAAAGTGTCCCACACTCACTAACACTAACTGTACACCTTTGGAAAGTGTCCCACACTCACTAACCCTAACTTTACACCTTTGGAACATCCCACACTCCCTAACCCTAACTGTACACCTTTGGAAAGTGTCCCACACTCACTAACCCTAACTGTACACCTTTGGAACATCCCACACTCACTAACCTTAACTGTACACCTTTGGAACATCCCACACTCACTAACCCTAAATGTACACCTTTGGAAAGTGTCCCACACTCACTAACCCTAACTGTACACCTTTGGAAAGTATCCCACACTCACTAACCCTAACTGTACACCTTTGGAAAGTATCCCACACTCACTAACCTTAACTGTACACCTTTGGAACATCCCACACTCACTAACCCTAAATGTACACCTTTGGAAAGTGTCCCACACTCACTAACCCTAACTGTACACCTTTGGAAAGTATCCCACACTCACTAACCCTAACTGTACACCTTTGGAAAGTATCCCACACTCACTAACTCACTGTACACCTTTGGAAAGTGTCCCACACTCACTAACACTAACTGTACACCTTTGGAAAGTGTCCCACACTCACTAACACTAACTGTACACCTTTGGAAAATGTCCCACACTCACTAACCCTAACTGTACACCTTTGGAACATCCCACACTCACTAACCTTAACTGTACACCTTTGGAACATCCCACACTCCCTAACCCTAAATGTACACCTTTGGAAAGTGTCCCACACTCACTAACCCTAACTGTACACCTTTGGAAAGTATCCCACACTCACTAACCCTAACTGTACACCTTTGGAAAGTATCCCACACTCACTAACTCACTGTACACCTTTGGAAAGTGTCCCACACTCACTAACACTAACTGTACACCTTTGGAAAATGTCCCACACTCACTAACCCTAACTGTACACCTTTGGAAAACGTCCCACACTCACTAACCCTAACTGTACACCTTTGGAAAATGTCCCACACTCACTAACTATAACTGTACACCTTTGGAAAGTGTCCCACACTCACTAACCCTAACTGTACACCTTTGGAACAACCCACACTCACTAACCCTAACTGTACACCTTTGGAAAATGTCCCACACTCACTAACTATAACTGTACACCTTTGGAAAGTGTCCCACACTCACTAACCCTAACTGTACACCTTTGGAACAACCCACACTCACTAACCCTAACTGTACACCTTTGGAAAGTATCCCACACTCACTAACCCTAACTGTACACCTTTGGAAAGTATCCCACACTCACTAACTCACTGTACACCTTTGGAAAGTGTCCCACACTCACTAACACTAACTGTACACCTTTGGAAAGTGTCCCACACTCACTAACCCTAACTTTACACCTTTGGAACATCCCACACTCACTAACCTTAACTGTACACCTTTGGAACATCCCACACTCACTAACCTTAACTGTACACCTTTGGAACATCCCACACTCACTAACCTTAACTGTACACCTTTGGAACATCCCACACTCACTAACCCTAACTGTACACCTTTGGAAAGTGTCCCACACTCACTAACTCTAACTGTACACCTTTGGAACATCCCACACTCACTAACCCTAACTGTACACCTTTGGAAAACGTCCCACACTCACTAACCCTAACTGTACACCTTTGGAAAGTGTACCAGACTCACTAACCCTAACTGTACACCTTTGGAACAACCCACACTCACTAACCTTAACTGTACACCTTTGGAACATCCCACACTCACTAACCTTAACTGTACACCTTTGGAACATCCCACACTCACTAACCTTAACTGTACACCTTTGGAACATCCCACACTCACTAACCTTAACTGTACACCTTTGGAACATCCCACACTCACTAACCTTAACTGTACACCTTTGGAACATCCCACACTCACTAACCTTAACTGTACACCTTTGGAACATCCCACACTCACTAACCTTAACTGTACACCTTTGGAACATCCCACACTCACTAACCCTAACTGTACACCTTTGGAACATCCCACACTCACTAACCCTAAATGTACACCTTTGGAAAGTGTCCCACACTCACTAACCCTAACTGTACACCTTTGGAAAGTATCCCACACTCACTAACCCTAACTGTACACCTTTGGAAAGTATCCCACACTCACTAACTCACTGTACACCTTTGGAAAGTGTCCCACACTCACTAACACTAACTGTACACCTTTGGAAAGTGTCCCACACTCACTAACTCTAACTGTACACCTTTGGAACATCCCACACTCACTAACCTTAACTGTACACCTTTGGAACATCCCACACTCCCTAACCCTAAATGTACACCTTTGGAAAGTGTCCCACACTCACTAACCCTAACTGTACACCTTTGGAAAGTATCCCACACTCACTAACCCTAACTGTACACCTTTGGAAAGTATCCCACACTCACTAACTCACTGTACACCTTTGGAAAGTGTCCCACACTCACTAACCCTAACTTTACACCTTTGGAACATCCCACACTCACTAACCTTAACTGTACACCTTTGGAACAACCCACACTCACTAACCCTAACTGTACACCTTTGGAAAATGTCCCACACTCACTAACTCTAACTGTACACCTTTGGAAAATGTCCCACACTCACTAACCTTAACTGTACACCTTTGGAACATCCCACACTCACTAACCTTAACTGTACACCTTTGGAACATCCCACACTCACTAACCCTAACTGTACACCTTTGGAACAACCCACACTCACTAACTCTAACTGTACACCTTTGGAAAATGTCCCACACTCACTAACCCTAACTGTACACCTTTGGAACATCCCACACTCACTAACCTTAACTGTACACCTTTGGAACATCCCACACTCCCTAACCCTAAATGTACACCTTTGGAAAGTGTCCCACACTCACTAACCCTAACTGTACACCTTTGGAACAACCCACACTCACTAACTCTAACTGTACACCTTTGGAAAATGTCCCACACTCACTAACCCTAACTGTACACCTTTGGAAAGTGTCCCACACTCACTAACCCTAACTGTACACCTTTGGAACAACCCACACTCACTAACCCTAACTGTACACCTTTGGAAAATGTCCCACACTCACTAACCTTAACTGTACACCTTTGGAACATCCCACACTCACTAACCCTAACTGTACACCTTTGGAAAATGTCCCACACTCACTAACCCTAACTGTACACCTTTGGAACAACCCACACTCACTAACCCTAACTGTA
The DNA here is from genome assembly GCF_048418815.1 of Hemitrygon akajei. Lineage (NCBI taxonomy): Eukaryota > Metazoa > Chordata > Chondrichthyes > Myliobatiformes > Dasyatidae > Hemitrygon > Hemitrygon akajei. Next base: position 106,962,904 of record NC_133133.1, on the reverse strand, counting down.
CACCTTTGGAACATCCCACACTCACTAACCCTAACTGTACACCTTTGGAACAACCCACACTCACTAACCCTAACTGTACACCTTTGGAACATCCCACACTCACTAACCCTAACTGTACACCTTTGGAACAACCCACACTCACTAACTCTAACTGTACACCTTTGGAAAGTGTCCCACACTCACTAACCCTAACTGTACACCTTTGGAACAACCCACACTCACTAACCCTAACTGTACACCTTTGGAAAATGTCCCACACTCACTAACCCTAACTGTACACCTTTGGAACAACCCACACTCACTAACCTTAACTGTACACCTTTGGAAAGTGTCCCACACTCACTAACTCTAACTGTACACCTTTGGAACAACCCACACTCACTAACTCTAACTGTACACCTTTGGAAAATGTCCCACACTCACTAACCCTAAATGTACACCTTTGGAAAGTGTCCCACACTCACTAACCCTAACTGTACACCTTTGGAACAACCCACACTCACTAACTCTAACTGTACACCTTTGGAAAGTGTCCCACACTCACTAACCCTAACTGTACACCTTTGGAACAACCCACACTCACTAACCCTAACTGTACACCTTTGGAAAGTGTCCCACACTCACTAACCCTAACTGTACACCTTTGGAACATCCCACACTCACTAACCCTAACTGTACACCTTTGGAAAGTGTCCCACACTCCCTAACCCTAACTGTACACCTTTGGAAAGTGTCCCACACTCACTAACACTAACTGTACACCTTTGGAAAGTGTCCCACACTCACTAACCCTAACTGTACACCTTTGGAACATCCCACACTCCCTAACCCTAACTGTACACCTTTGGAACATATCCCACACTCACTAACTATAATTGTACACCTTTGGAAAGTGTACCACACTCACTAACCCTAACTGTACACCTTTGGAAAGTGTACCACACTCACTAACTCTAACTGTACACCTTTGGAAAGTGTCCCACACTCACTAACTCTAACTGTACACCTTTGGAACATCCCACACTCACTAACCCTAACTGTACACCTTTGGAAAGTGTCCCACACTCACTAACTCTAACTGTACACCTTTGGAACATCCCACACTCACTAACCCTAACTGTACACCTTTGGAAAGTGTCCCACACTCACTAACCCTAACTGTACACCTTTGGAAAGTGTACCAGACTCACTAACCCTAACTGTACACCTTTGGAACAACCCACACTCACTAACCCTAACTGTACACCTTTGGAAAGTGTCCCACACTCACTAACCTTAACTGTACACCTTTGGAACATCCCACACTCCCTAACCCTAACTGTACACCTTTGGAAAGTGTCCCACACTCACTAACCCTAACTGTACACCTTTGGAACAACCCACACTCACTAACTCTAACTGTACACCTTTGGAAAATGTCCCACACTCACTAACCCTAAATGTACACCTTTGGAAAGTGTCCCACACTCACTAACCCTAACTGTACACCTTTGGAACAACCCACACTCACTAACTCTAACTGTACACCTTTGGAAAGTGTCCCACACTCACTAACCCTAACTGTACACCTTTGGAACAACCCACACTCACTAACCCTAACTGTACACCTTTGGAAAGTGTCCCACACTCACTAACCCTAACTGTACACCTTTGGAACATCCCACACTCACTAACCCTAACTGTACACCTTTGGAAAGTGTCCCACACTCCCTAACCCTAACTGTACACCTTTGGAAAGTGTCCCACACTCACTAACACTAACTGTACACCTTTGGAAAGTGTCCCACACTCACTAACCCTAACTGTACACCTTTGGAACATCCCACACTCCCTAACCCTAACTGTACACCTTTGGAACATATCCCACACTCACTAACTATAATTGTACACCTTTGGAAAGTGTACCACACTCACTAACCCTAACTGTACACCTTTGGAAAGTGTACCACACTCACTAACTCTAACTGTACACCTTTGGAAAGTGTCCCACACTCACTAACTCTAACTGTACACCTTTGGAACATCCCACACTCACTAACCCTAACTGTACACCTTTGGAAAGTGTCCCACACTCACTAACTCTAACTGTACACCTTTGGAACATCCCACACTCACTAACCCTAACTGTACACCTTTGGAAAGTGTCCCACACTCACTAACCCTAACTGTACACCTTTGGAAAGTGTACCAGACTCACTAACCCTAACTGTACACCTTTGGAAAGTATCCCACACTCACTAACTCACTGTACACCTTTGGAAAGTGTACCAGACTCACTAACCCTAACTGTACACCTTTGGAACAACCCACACTCACTAACCCTAACTGTACACCTTTGGAAAGTGTCCCACACTCACTAACCCTAACTGTACACCTTTGGAACAACCCACACTCACTAACCCTAACTGTACACCTTTGGAAAGTGTCCCACACTCACTAACCCTAACTGTACACCTTTGGAACAACCCACACTCACTAACTCTAACTGTACACCTTTGGAAAATGTCCCACACTCACTAACCCTAACTGTACACCTTTGGAACATCCCACACTCACTAACCCTAACTGTACACCTTTGGAAAGTGTCCCACACTCACTAACCCTAACTGTACACCTTTGGAACATCCCACACTCCCTAACCCTAACTGTACACCTTTGGAACATATCCCACACTCACTAACTATAATTGTACACCTTTGGAAAGTGTACCACACTCACTAACCCTAACTGTACACCTTTGGAAAGTGTACCACACTCACTAACTCTAACTGTACACCTTTGGAAAGTGTCCCACACTCACTAACTTTAACTGTACACCTTTGGAACATCCCACACTCACTAACCCTAAATGTACACCTTTGGAAAGTGTCCCACACTCACTAACCCTAACTGTACACCTTTGGAAAGTGTACCAGACTCACTAACCCTAACTGTACACCTTTGGAAAGTGTACCAGACTCACTAACCCTAACTGTACACCCTTGGAACATGGGAGAAAACCGTAGCACCCAAAAGAAGTCCACACCGTCAGAGGAAGAAGTGCAAACTCCTTACAGTTAGCAAATTAAAAATTATAAAGTAAGCAAGAATCTTTACTGACATACCCAGATACAGTACTGTGCAAAAGTCTTTGGCACAAATATATAGCTAGGGGGCCTAAAAATGTTGCACAGAACTGTAGGAATTTTATTTTATTACACAGTATTGCTGCAAAAAAAAAATCATGACATATGCTCTAACTCCATGCACCCGCTACCCTACCAAGGATAAGGTTACATAAATCTCCGAAACTTCCGTTACCTCGAATGGGCTCCCGCCACCAAACATATTTCCCTCCCCCCACTTTCTGCTTTCCACAGGGATTGCTCCCTATGTGATTCCTTTGTCCATTTGTCCCTCCCCACTGATCTCCGTCCTGGCACTTACCCTTGCAGGTGGAACAAGTGCTACACCTGCCCCTGCACCTCCTCCCTAACTACCATTCAGAGACCCAAAAAGTCCTTCCAGGTGAGGTGACACTTCACCGGTGAGTCTGTTGGGGTCATTTACTGTGCCCGGTGCTCCCGGTGTGGCCTCCTGTATATCGTTGAGACCCGACATAGATTGGGAAACCGCTTCACCGAGCATCTACGCTCTGTCCACCAGAAAAAGCGGGAGCTCCCAGTGGCCACCCATTTTGATTCCACTTCCCATTCCCATATGTCCATCCATGGCCTCCTACACTGTCGTGATCAGGCCACACTGAGGTTGGAGGAACAACACCTTATACTCTGTTTGGGGAGCCCTCAGCCTGATGGCATGAACATCGATTTCTCTAACTTCTGGTAATGCCCCCAACTCCCACCCCTTCTCCATTTCCCATCCACCTTTCCCTCTCTCACCTCTTCTCCTTGCCCACCCATTCCCTCCCTCTGGTGTTCCTTTTCTTCCTTCCATGGCCTTCTGTCTCTTTCACCAATCAATTCCTAGCTCTTTACTTCATCCCTCCCCCTCCAGGTTTCACCTATCACCTGGTGGTTCTCTCTCCCCTTCCCCACACCTTTTAAATCTACTACTGAGCTCTTTTTCTCCAGTCCTGCCAAAGGGTTTTGGCCTGAAATTCACCTTTGGAACTTCACTTTGAAATTCAGTTTTTTTCCTCTATATTTATTTATCATGCATTTTTTTGTACTGTTGGTGTAAAGTTAACAGATTTCATGACACAATAAACTAATTATTTGGAATCAAGTGACCTTGCCTGGTATCTCAGGGCTTGGTCTGCCTTCACACTGCCTCACCCCACCACGCCCCAGCTCTCCTTCTCTGCCAATTCCCCCACATTTCTCCACTCCACCCTTGCCATTCCCAACATTCACTGCTCTCACCAGATTTACGAGCATGCTATCTGCTCCACATTGACAAATACACGACTGTACAAAGGCCTTAGGCACACTAGCCATATCTATGTACTCGGGCATAACCAGTAGCGCAAAGTTCCGATATTCTGTGCCCTGCACCATCAATGTCGCTACACAACCCACCCGGATGTCTGTGGAATGTGACCCAGAAGCCAAAGTGATCCTATGACTTACCGGCCGTGTCACGAGTCCACAGCGTTGCACTGTGTCCGGGTCAATAAAACTCTCAGTGCTGCCCATGTCAAACAGGCAGCTAGTCCTGCGTCCCTCCACCAGGATGTCCATCATTGACCTTGCGAGCTGGTGCGGAGCGCTTTGGTCGAGGGTTACGGTGGCCAGAGTTGAAATGCCGTCTTGGTGCCCGGTAAACACCGGCGAGTCAGGGGCGGGGCATGGTGACGCCGGCAAAGATGGCCGCCCACATCCGGGCATGCAAGATGGCGGCCCCCACATCTCACATGGGTAGGTAGGGGCGGGGCATGGTGGCGCCGGCAAAGATGGCCGCCCACATCCGGGCATAGAAGATGGCGGCCCCCACGTCTCAAACGCAGCGCTGCTCGACCCCGCGCGCGGTTTAGACTTACAGGCTCTGGCGAAATGGCCCAGTTTTCCGCAGCTGGAGCAGGTCGCTTCTCAAGCTGAGCAACGGTTTCGAGGATGTTTCTCAAGCCCACAGAAATAACACAGCTTTCGCTTGGTCGAGTTCGGGGAGTGTGTGGAACCGCGACTGGCAGCGGCGTTGGTGAATTCGCTCGCGGGAACCGGTGGCGGCGGGGTCGGAGGTGTCCACGGAACCGGCGGGGAATCGCGCGGCTGGACAGCAGCAGCGTTGTGCAGAGCAGCCTCCAGCGTGTCGGCCATCTCGATCGCCGAGCGTAAGGTAAGATCAGCATTTTCCAGCAACCGCTGGCGCACATACACTGACCTGATTCCGGACACAAAGGCGTCTCGTACCAAGAGTTCCGCATGCTGTTCCGCCGTGAGCATTTTGCAGTCACAAGTCTGCACGAGTGCCTGTAGAGCTCGGAGAAATTCGGCGGATGACTCCGCAGGGTGCTGTCTGCGTGTGGCCAAGCGATGTCTGGCGAAGACGGCGTTCACTGGCCGCAGGTATTGTCTTTTGAGGGCGTCAAGCGCCCCTTCGTAGGTCAAGAGGTCCCTGATGAATGAATAAACTTTTGGGGCGACTCTCGAGAGGAGAATTCTGTGTATAACAGCGGGGTCAGTTGCATGAACCTCCTCCAAGTATGACTGGAAGCATGCAAGCCAGAGTTCAAAGGCAAGAGCTGCTTCAGGGTCTTGGGGGTCCAAATCCAATCTTTCCAGACGTAAAACGGTTTCCATGTTTTAACTTCCAGTCAATAAAATTGATGCACCATCAATAACTCACTCTGAGACGTAAGAAGCGAGATATCGGCTTTTATTGACTGGAAGAATGAACAACACTACATCCTGGAGAATGAGGCCGGGCTCAGGCCTCAATCGCCTTTATACAGGGGTCTGTGGGAGGAGCCACAGGAGCAGTCCAGACAGGTATATGTAGTTCACCACAGTACTCAAGACTTTTCCAGAGTACTGTATATGCCAATAATCAACTGATTTGTTCCATTTTGGAATCAGAAGTGTAACTGTCCCATTCTGTGTGATTTAGTAAATGTTCGATAAACTCACTCTTTATGTCATATGTCTGATGAGACTTGCCTCCTAAATGTTTATCTACCAATTTACCTCAAATGTGATAGGAGAACATAGAACATAGAATAGTACAGCACAGTACAGGCCTTTTGGCCCACAATGTTATGCCGACCCTTAAACCCTGCCTCCCATATAACCCCCCCTTAAATTCCTCCATATACATGTCTATCACAGGTTTTGCATTCTGTGTAAAAGATTCTGCTTCTGACACACTGAACTGATTCTTATGGTGGACCTTCTCATGTGTAGAGATAGGCACCCTAAATCAACTACGAAGAACTTTCCACTCAGCTAACTTACAGGTAGTCACTGCATTGGACATGATTCTTTGAGTGAGAGGCCAGTATCCAGACTGAACATATGGTGCAACTAGAATTCATCAAACATAACTGACTGGAAATGGACCAAGGTTACCACAGATGAAGATTTATCCCTCAATCAACATTGCTGAAACAATTATCTAGTCAATATCTCAATGCTGTTTTGATGAGTTTACTCAGTTGATGTTCCCTATATTACAGCAAAAGCACATTTCGGAAGTACTTCACCAATTGTAACAAGTTTCTTAACATATTGTGGTTGTCCAAGGTGGTATACAAAGCCAAATATTTCTTTTAAAACCAGCGGAGTGCATCGTAATTCCCTCTTTGTCAGAGATACGGAATTCAAAACGCTCTGCCCAGTTTGTGTATTGGCAGGATGGATCGATCATGATTAATCTGCTATCAGGACACTGCAGAGTTGGCAGTCGGAAGCTCAGCAACTCTGGAAGGGAACCATCGAGGGAAAGTTGGCAATGCTGTGAAGTGAAGTGATACTATAATTCATTGATGCCATTGCAATATTTCACCATATTACAGGCGATCCACTATTTGCGGAACTTGAATGATGCCATCCATACCTCCTAACCCCAGTTCCCCACCCTCCACCACTAAGCCTTGCTTTACATTATCCTGTGAAGTGCCTTATGGTTTCTTTGGCCAGTGTCAAAGAGCTGACATCTGATGACTTAACCTTTTCCACAATATAATATTGATATCTTTCTCCTTGCTGTGATATATTTACAACTTTCTTAGTATGTCTACTGGCTACTGCTTTAGATTGTCAAAACCAATGCAGTGCCCTTAAATGCACTTATTAGTAGTGATAACATAGAAGTAAAGGATCTGGCCTAACGTCTTCATGTTGAGGCTTCTCCTATCCCTCACCTAAATCCATCAACATGTCCTTCTGTTTATATGTATGTTCAGTCAGTGGCCAGCTTATTGGGTCAGGACATGCCTGCTTGTGTACATTGTGTGTACTTCTGTATGCTCATGTTCTGCTGCTGTAGCCCATCCACTTCAAGTTTTTGAAAAGTTGTAAGTTCAGAGGTTACAACACGTGACCGTCAGCCTGAACCAGTCTGGCCATTCTCCTACGACCTCCTTCATTAACAAGGAGTTTCCGCCTCCCCCCCCCCTCCCAGAACTGCCACTCACAGGATATTTTTTGTTTGTTTGTTTCTCGCATCATTTTCTGCAAACTGTGGAGACTTGCACATGAAAATCCCAGGAGACAACAGTTTCTGAGATACTCAAACCACCCCACCTGGCACCAACAACCATTCCTGGTCAAAATCATTTAAATCACATTTCTTCCCTATTCTGATGTTTGGTCTGAACAACAACTGAACCTCTTGACCATGTCTGCCTGCCTTTATGCATTGAGTTGTTGCCACGTGACTGGCTGATTAGAAATTTGTATTAACGAGCAAGTTTACCTAATAAAGTGGCCACTGGGTTTATGTCCTTACATGACTTGTACACCTCTGTCAATTAGCTCAGCTGTTGCTTGCATACCAACTTCATATTCTAATTGAATATGTTAAATATTTAAGTTGAATATGAATTCAAATTGTATTCTCTGGATAAAGGCTTTGCTCTCAAATTCACTTTTGCATTTGTGACTGATCATCTTATATTTATAGTTTGTTCCATAACAGAAACTCTTCCTGACATTTGCTGTTTCAAAGTTTCCATAATCTTAAAGATTTATATTAGAGCTCTCCTCACCCTTATTAAATTCTTTGTAAAGAATACTGGCCCTTTTTTCGTTCTGGGCAAGTAGGAGTCTGTTCTGATTTCATTTCAGAAAATCTCTTTCCAATCATCTCCCTTGCATCCATATCCTTTTCTCCTACTTGTTTTCAAAGTTCAAAGTAAATTTATTATCAAAGTACATATATGTCACCATATACAACTCTGAGATTCATTTTCCTGTGGTCATATTTAATAAGTCAATAATAGAATTAATGAAAGACTGCACCAAAGTGGGTGTGCAAAAAATTGTGCAAATGTAAAAAGGAAGAAATAATAATAATAAACAAAATAAGCAATAAAGATTGAGAGCATGAGATAAAGAGTCCTTGAAGCTGAGTTCATAGGCTGTGGGATCATTTCAGTGATAGGGCAAGTGAAGTGAATCCCTTTGGTTCAGAAGCCTGATGTTAAGGGGTACTAACATCTGGCACAGTTTTTCTTTTAATCATCAGGAATTAAACCCACAATTGCCCCTGACTGAACTTATGAGAGCAGGGAGTGTGACATGCTTGTAAGGCATGATGCTGTTCCCCTCTACATCTCTCTTTAGGGCTTGATGGAATACAGTGCTGTTTGTCTCCACAATTGAATCCAAGTGTACAGGATCCTCAATCAAAGCCATAGAGAATTAAAGATCATTGACTGGAAGGTTGTTGCCTGGATTATGTAAGATTGGACTACAGAATTGTTATTTTTCTTGTAGTTTACCATCCGTATGCTTAATAACACACACAAAATGCTGGAAGAAATTAACAAGTCAGGCAGCATCTATGGTAAATGAATAAACAGTTGATATTTTAGGCCAACACCCTTCATCAGTCCTGTTGAAGGGTTGGCTGTTTACTCTTTTCCATAGATGCTGCCTGGCCTGCTGAGTTCCTCCAGCATTTTGTATGTGTTGCTTTGGATTTCCTGCATCTGCAGATTTTCTCTTGTTTCCAATGCTTGTATGTGTTTTTATATAATAATCTATATACATGGAATTGTTCAGTGAGTTTATCAGTGGTTACATTGCCACTGTATCTTCCTAGAAAATCCAGAATCTGGCTATGTAATTGGTTGACTATTACCATTCAGAATGTAGAAACATAGAAAACCTGCAGTGCAATACAGGCCCTTCGGCCCACAAAGTTGTGCCGAACATGTCCCTACCTTAGAAATTACTAGACTTCCCCATAGCCCTCTGTTTTACTAAGCCCCATGTACCTATCCAAAAGTCTCTTAAAAGACCCTTACGTATCCACCTCCACCACTGTTGCTGGCAGCCCATTCCACGCACTCACCACTCTCTGAGTAAAAACCTTACCCCTGACATCTCCTCTGTACCTACTCCCCAACACCTTAAACCTGTGTCCTCTAATGGCAACCATTTCAGTCCTGGGAAAAAGCCTCTGACTATCCACAGGATCAATGCCTTTCATCATCTTATACACCTCTATCAGGTCACCTCTCATCCTCCATCACTCCAAGGAGAAAAGGCCGAGTTCACTCAACCTGTTTTCATAAGGCATGCTCCCCAATCCAGGCAATATCCTTGTAAATCTCCTCTGCACCCTTTCTATGGCTTCCACATCCTTCCTGCAGTGAGGCGATCAGAAATGAGCACAGTACTCCAAGTGGGGTCTGACCAGGGTCCTACATAGCTGTAACATTACCCAAGTTCAACTCCACCATTAACTGTTCTTTCACTTTCTTCGTTCTCTCCTTGCTTCTTCTTTTCTGTTCTTTGCTCTTGTAACACCTCATAAAATGATTGCAAGCCCCATGTTTTAGCCCTCATTCTTAACTTCCAGCAAACTTTTGGATCGCAATAGCATCAGGATCCAACAACTGTGAATTTCACAGAAAAAAGATATTCAAATATTTCTTAAGCTTTATAGGAGTGCCTATTTATTTTGCAGTGGAATGTGATTCTTATCACAGCATTCTTGACCTTGGCAGTTCTGATTATTTAACAGTCCTCTTGCTCTTGTCATGAGAAATGAGAACAAATGAAGTGGAAAAGACTGACAGCAGCTTTGCCAAATGTTCACAGAAAATCAACAGCCTACCTACACCATGTCTGTTTTACTTCAGCAGAATTGTAATGTATAGTTTAAACCCCTTTTTTCCCAGGGTGGCAATGGCTAATATGAGATGGCATTCTTTTAAGGTGATTGAAGGAAAGTATAGGGCCAATGTCAGAGGTAGGACTTTCTGGTTTACACAGAGTGGTAGATATGTGGAACACACTGCCAGGGATGGCGGTAGAAGCTTAGTAACATTAGTAACATTTAAGAAACTCTTAGATAGGAACAGGGATGAAAGAAAACTGGAGGGTATGTGGGAGGAAAGGGTTAATTGATCTTGCAGAAGGTTAAAAGGTCAGCACAACATCATGGGCCAAATGGCCTGAACTGTACTGTTCAGTGTTTTGAAAACAGCAGGAGTGCTACATAAACTGTTTTAGGATTTAGCCCCTTCTCAGCCAAGTCAAAGTACAAAAGTGAAGTCAGGAATAACATTTCTATTGGGATTCACAGTTCACAATTGCCATGATAAAACACACCTTCACAGAATAAAGACCAACAAAATAGCAGAGTTCAAGCTTGTTCAATTAGTTCTGTTAACTATCGTTGCTCTGCAGAATCAAGTCATGAGAGAACAATTGATAGCTGCCACATTTCATTTGGTCAGTTTGCATGAAAATGCAAGCTCACTTGGGCTGTTGTAATGTAACAGCTCACAGATCAATGATTGTTATTATTGAAATACAATTCAATTACAGCCCCCTTTATAAAGTCCTATACATCAGTCCTGTGGCGCAGCAACTAATTAAACACCAACACTGTAATTTCAGCTAAAGCCGTTCACCGAACAGTCCAATTTAAACAGAGATATATCGTTTAGCCCCTGTTATGGCCTATTTGAAACCATTCATCTGCGTAACTGTTAAGTCCACAAAGTCAATTCTTCTCTCCAATTCTCTTCTTGAGAATGCACTGAAAAGATAAAACAACTGCCCAAAGTTGGTCACAGAGTCAAAGAAACATCCAGCATAGAAACAGGCCCTTTGGCCCATCCTATCTATGTGGGACATCAAACAACTTTCTGCAGTCATCCCATTTACTAGTACTTGACCTCTGGCCAACAGTCTCTTGGTGAATCAAATACACATCCAAATGATTCTTAAATCTTGTCAGTGTACTCCACTTCACCACTTTAATAGGTGGTGGCTCCCAGGTTGCACCCAGCCTCACAGTGGAAAGAAACATCTTCCTCAGATCATTTCTAAGTCTCTTACTCCTCAACATAAAAATGTAAGTGTTCTGCTTTTGGAACCTCTGCCGTGGAAAAAGGTTTCTTACTATCTCCCTTGTCCTTGCCTCTCAAATTGTTACATACCTTTATCTGGTCCAAGGCTAACAACCCTAGCCAACCCAATCTCTCATTGTACATGAAATGTTCCATCTCAAGCAGCATTGTGGCCAGTGTTTTGTACATCGTCTTCACTGTAATCGCAATCAGGTTTATTATCACTGACAAACTGAGAGTGTTTTACAGCAGCAGGTCAGTGCAGTACATTCAATTTACCCTCCAGTAGGGTGCAAAAGTCTTAGGCACATACCTTACTTGTTAAAGTGGCTTAGGGAGTGAGTTTGTAAATCCAGTGGGAGCAAAGGATGTTGCGAATAGTGAGGGTGGAGTGCTGAGGGAGGGGTGTGAGACAGGTGGCAGCGGAAGAGTGCCAGGGTGAGGGCAGTGGGGTGTGGCTGCTGACACACCCATATCTAGGATACCAGGCAAGGTCATTTGATTCCAATCAAGTGGTTTATTGATCATTACAGAATGTCTCTCTGGTGATTCCTGATCTCCCCCCTCTCTGTTCCCCTTTTCCCAAACATGATTCCCCTCTCCCTACCCCTTTCCCACTCTCAGTCCACAATAGAGACCCATACCAGAATCAGGTTTATCATCACTCACATTTGTCATGAGATTTGTTTTGAAATAAGCAGTCCGATAGGAAGGCATTATGCCCCTTTAAATGAAGCCAAACATGTTACACACATCTTTTATTGCCTTATCTACTTGTGCTGATAGGGGGTCTTTGGGCCTCTACACCAAGGTCATTTTGTTCCTCTGTGCACCCTACTGCCCCACCATCATAGTACATAACTACCTTTATTAGATCTTACAAGTCGCATCACCCCACTCTGATTACACCTGCTCTACCTGGTGTATGTGGTTGAATCTCTCCAGCACCCTACAAAAAAAGAAAAAGATGTATAGGCGATCCAGAGTTTGAATTTAATAGAAGCATTCCTCACCTCGATGATGGATCCCGTTCCTGTTCTGAAGAGAGGAAGGTAAGAAACCAATTTGTTGAGAAAACAATCATTCTATTTTTGCTTTGTATCGACTGCAATTAAATGCTCCAAGATTTAAGAGGGTATTCCATTAGGATTGTCAAATTAGACAGGGTTTGCAGAGTCAGTGAAACGATAAGTAGAGGGTAAAAAAAATGTTTTAGGCACCATCATGAAAGAGATGAGGGGAATTTGCTGTTTTTGCAGAGGGGTTTGTTAGTGTGCCTGAAATGGGCACCATGGTAGTGTAGCGGTTAGCATGACATCATAGCAGCGCAGGGTGTCAGATTTCAGAGTTTAATTCCAATTTCATCCGTAAGGCAATTTGAAATTTCATCTCTACATTCTTCCTGTGGAATGTATGGGTTTTCGCAGGGTGTTCTGGTTTTCTCCTACAGCCAAAGGCTTCCTAGTAAGTAGGTTAATTGGTCATTGTAAATTATCACATGACTAGGCTAGGGTTGAATTGGGAGTTATTTGGTGGTGTGACTCGAAGGGCCACAGGGGCCTATTCCACACTGTATCTCAATAAATAAATAAACATATGTAAAGTCTCTGCTGGATTTTAAAAGGAAAGCAGGTAAGTGTATCTAAAAAAATTAAAAATATGGCTGAGGCCTCCCGTCCCATGATCCTTTCCCTTCTCCAGCTCTGTATCACTTTCACCAATCACCTTTCCAGCTCTTAGCTTCATCCCACCCCTATCATTTCGCATTTCCCCCTCCCCCCGCTACTTTTAAATCTCTTACTATCTTTCCTTTCGGTTAGTCCTGATGAAGGGTCTCGGCCCGAAACGTCGACAGCGCTTCTCCCTATAGATGCTGCCTGGCCTGTTGTGTTCTACCAGCATTTTGTGTGTGTTGTTGTTTGAATATTTGGATGTGCGTTTTAAGAATTAGTGCAGGTACAATGTGCCAATGGCTTAAATTTAGGTTAATTGACAACTATAAATTGGCCCTCATGTAGGTAGGTGACAGGAGAATTGAAACAGAGAGGAAAAATGGGTCTCGCAAAGAAAGGTACTTTACAATTGACATGGAGTTGTCCTGAAGAAGGGTCCTGGCCCAAAATGTCAACTCCTTATTCATTTCCATAAATGCTGCTTGACCTGCAGAGTTCCTCCAGCATTTTTTTGTCTGTTGCCTTGCATTTCCAACATCTGCAGAATTTCTTCTGTTTGTGATATGTTGTTCCAGCACTCTGAGTTTATCACAAATTATCAGACATGACCTTAACAAATGCCCAGTCTAACTCAGCCTTACTCACAAAACTTAGCTCCACAGCCTCACTGTGCATTTGCTGGCCAATTTCATATGTTAGCAACATCAAAATGGCAATGTTTGAAATCCCACATTAAAACAGAAAATGCATTGGACACTCAGGGGGCAGGCAGTGTTGTGAAAAGAGAAACCAGTAATGTTTCAGGCCAAAGACTTTTGATTGGAAATGGGAAAGAGAGAGGACAAGTAGCTTTAAAGAGGTAAAGGAGGGAAGCATAGATAGAGCATAAGGTGAGACCAGGGTTGTCAGTGATATAAGCTGCAGAGGTCACCCAGTTGCTCAGTTAAAAGACGGTGTTTATTTTAAGAAATAACAAGCCAACACCACCCAATTACCTCCGTGTGATCAATAAAATGATTAACCTGCACGTGTTTGAAATGTGGGAGGAAACCGGAGCACCCATGTGACCACAGGGAGACAGACTGTACAAACTCCTAACAGACAGCAAGACAATTGAATTCGGTCACGGGCACTGCCGTTGCGTTACACTAGCTGCCGTGCTACTGTGCCGCCAAAGTTGGAATGAATGCAAACAAAGGGATTTAAAATCTGTGGAATGAGGATTATTATACAATGAGAACACAAAAAAAAACCAGAACAGTTGCAAAGTGCAAAGCTGCAAGACAGCTTGTGTAAATACAAGATAAAAACTGAGGCCCTGCCCAGTTTTGACCCGGACATGGTGACTTACTTGTAATTGCAGTGTGTCAATGGCTCCATAAGAAATTATAATGCTCCAAGTTGTAGATTTGACATGTTGCCTTGTTTGTGCTTGCTCCATTTTTTATATGGATCTCCACTGGGCCGTCAGTATCCCCTGATTTCACTATCATATGATGAAGCCCATTCACTCTGTGAACTACCAACGTCCAGGTTTGACATGAGCAAATAATTCCACATGGGGGAGAATGTGCTGCCTTGACAGGGACACATATGCATATTGTTAATGTTGCTGAAAGAATCATAGACAAGAACAACGTGCCACTTGGCCCATCGAGACAATGCTGACCATCAAGTCTGCAATCTCAGTTTCGCCATTTAAAGTTTTGAACATTCCCTTCAAATTTACCTGTACCCCCAATCACCCACATACTATAGACAATTCCCCAGTTCCCATCGTTCACCAACACACAATGGACAATTCCCCAGTTCCTACCATTCCCCCACACACAATGAAAAATTCTCTATTTCCCACCATTCATGCACTCACAATGGACAATTCCGAATTCCCACCATACCTCAACACATAATGAACAATTCCCCATTTCCACCATCTCCCCATTTCCACCATCCCCCAATTCCCACCGTTCACCAACACACAATGGACAATTCCCAATTTCCACCATTCCCCCACACACAATCAACAATTCCCCGGTTCCCACAATTCCCTAACACACTATGGACAACTTTCCCAGTTCCCGCCATTCATCACAGTACACCAGTATATTGCTTGTTGATGCAATTATCTAATAAGCCAATCACATGACAGCGACTCATGCAGACATGATCAAGAGATTCAGCTGATGTTCAGAACAAACATCAGAATGGAGAAGAAATGTAATCTCAGTGATTTTGACTGTGAAATGATTGTTGGTGCCAGATGGGGTGGCTTGAGTATCTTAAAAATTCTGAGCATATGAGCATACACTCAGTGGCCACTTTATTATGTACTGCAGGTACCTAATAAAATGGCCACTTGAGGTATATGTAGAACATCTCCCATTAGCCACATCTCCAACCAGCCAGAAAACATATACAGTATGGTGGTATAGCAGTTAGTGAACCTGTGTGCTGCCCAGCACAATCCTCACTGATTTGATCTGATCCAAACAAAGCTTTTCACTGTATGTTTTGATGTACATGTGACAAATACAACTAATCCTTATCTTTATCTCTTTATCATTCCTACAGATGACCAAAATATTTAAAAACTATTTGAACTAGACAGTAAATACAGTTATCTTCATTTTTAAAAGAAATTAGCCATCTGGAATGCAGCAGGAAATCAGAGCAGTTCTGATCAAACGACTGTTGTTTTTATATTATAGAATGTCTCAGCTGAACTTTGTTTCAAGGGCATTCTATTTTAGGTTAACAAGTCAGCATTTGCTAAAACATAAAGTGAGAAAAAAACTGGTCTTGTGATCAGCAGTTGGTGATATGGGAGTCTGCTCTATTCTGCGTAGTTGGCAAACAGGTTAAACTCTTCATGGTGCCATGGTTAACTGTGTACAAGCATGACATAGTTTCCATAAATAAAACTTGCATCAGGGCTCAGCACCCATGACTCTGACACTTGGTCTTTTAAACTGATATCTTAAAATGACTTTTGCCATGTTAACATGATATGTTCAAATAACAATTCAAAAAAGTGTGAATTACTACAAAAGATCACCTTGCCATTATTTTCAAAGCTCTTCATTACAAACTCATGTTCTGCCAATTTCTTTAGCTGAGGGAAGATCTCCTGGCATTACTTTGAAACTAGTAGAATTATTATTGGCTAAAAACTAATGCTTTTACTGCTCTCATTATAAAAAGACTGCCTAGCCGATATCTCAGGAGATGGTTGTGTCCGTGATAATGACAGGTACATTGCAACACTTCTCAACTTTGGGGGCATTTTGAGAGGAAGATGAAAGATATTATAGAAATACATGTTTTTCTTATAAAGATGCTTTGTGGTAGTGAAAATATGAACTGACATGCAATACCCCTGAAAAGAGTCAACGTGAATTAGTATGTGCAGCCTCTGCCAAGGTCGGATGGACTCCAGTGACCCCTGAGCTTGGAGGACAAGTTGACAGTTGCTGAGGATAAAGACTTGTGATCTCCAAGGTCAAGGACTGCATGTCAGAGGGCTCCGAGGATGAGGCCTTGAGAGGGTGAGCAGCAGGTTGACAAGTCCGAGCCCATAGCCTGGAGTTCAGTGGCTTCAGAGGCCCGAGATTGAAAGGCCTGGATGTCGAGGCATTCCAACCTGGTGGGGATGAAAGGGGTTTGTTGTCCTGTCTGGCTGGATGTTAGTTGCACATTGTTCTTCTGAACATTGTGTGGGCATGCTATGCTGTTGCCGGAAGTGTGGTGACACCTTGCGTTCTGCCCTTAGAACATCCTTAGTCTGTACTGGTTGTTAATGCAAATGACACATCTCACTGTCTGTTTCCATGACCAATTAGCCTGAGGCGCCATCATGGGAAAGCAGTGTGCTATTTAATTGTCTTCAGCTCTGAATCAGATCCATTTATATTAAAATAGTCACCCTTGAAAAATATCCATTAAGTTAGCTGAGCATTCAACAAATGTGTTGCACTCCATATTGTATTTCATCTGGGAATTATGTCACTCCTTTAGTAAGTCTAATTATTGATGACTACTGGGTATTGTAAAATAAAAAGATTGGTCTATACATTTTGTAAAGGGAGTACTAACACTTTGAAATCAATACTGCAAGCCTACAATTTTGATAATGGTCAATGAAATGGGCTCTAGTGTTTCAACCCACATATAGATCAATCAGGCTGCTCCCAATACACAGTACACTCAGTGATCACTTTATTAGGTGCTCTCTGCAGTCTGTCCACTTCAACGTTTAATGTTGCACATTCAGAAATGCTCTTCTGCACACTAGGGTTGTAATGTGTGGTTATTTGAGTTACTGTCACCTTCCTATCAACCAGTCTGGCCTCTGACCTCTCTCAACAACAAGGTGTTTTTGCCCACAGAACTGCTGTTCACTGGATATGCTTTCCTTTTGTTTCTGCTCCATTCTCTATAAACTCTACAGACTGTTGTGCATGAAAATCCCAGGAGATCAGCAGTTTCTGAGATACTCAAACCACCCCGTTTGGCACCAACAATCATTCCATAGTCAAAGTCACTTAGATCACATTTCCTCCCCATTCTGATGTTTGGTCTGAACAACTGAACCTTGTGACCACGTCTGCATGCTTTTATGCATTGAGTTGCTGTCTCATGACTGGCTGATTAGATATTTGCATAAATGAGCAGGTGTACATTGAGTGTATTATTAAGAGAGACAGAGGTTTTGGGATTGAGTGAAGAACCCATTCAAAGTCTGAAGTTTCAGAAGCTTCAAGCTCAGGGAAGAACAGATTGGTCTTAAAAACTTTGTTCAACTGGAAATTGCCACAGATTAGCAACACTGTGAGTTTGATCACCTTGCAGCAAAAATTGTCTTTGCACTAAAATGTCTTTTTGGTCTGATTATTTCTTGTAATGTTTTGCATATTTTATGTTCATGTTTTCTTGTGAAAGTTGCTTATATGATGCCATGCACTTTAGCTTCCATTGCACCCGTGGATTTGTCTCCATTGCACCCGTGGATTCGTCTCCATTGCACCCGTGCATTCGTCTCCATTGCACCCGTGCATTCGTTTCCATTGCACCCGTGCATTCGTTTCCATTGCACCCGTGGATTCGTTTCCATTGCACCCGTGCATTCGTCTCCATTGCACCCATGGATTCGTCTCCATTGCACCCGTGCATTAGTTTCCATTGCACCTACGCATATGGAAAGCAGCCAGTGAGTGAGTGGGCCAGTGAAGGAGTGGAGCTTTGAGGCTTTGACGAGAAGAGGCTGAGGATGAGCTTGCTCCCAGTTAGGCTTTACAATGCCTCCTGAGACGGTGATGTGCCCCTCATGTGAGATGTGGCAGTCTTGGGGGAACTCCCCTCTCCCACAGAGTCACATCTGCCAGAGGTGCATGCGGCTGGGCGATCTGGAAGACCGTGTGAGGAATCTGGAGCAGCAGCTGGATGACCTTCGACTCATAAGGGAGAATGAGGCAGTCATAGATGAGAGCTACAGGGAGGTAGTCACACCTAGGCTGCTGGAAGCAGGTCATTGGGTGACAGTCAGAGGGGGGAAAGCGAAGGTGAGTAGACAGGTAGTGCAGAGAACCCCTGTAGCCATTCCCCTGAATATTAAGTATACCATCCTGGATACTGTTGGTGGGGACGACCGACCAGGTGTGAGCCACAGTGGCAGGGCCTCCGGGTGGGACGGAGAAGAGGAGAGCTGTCGTCATTGGAGACTCTATAGTCAGGGGAGCAGACAGGAGAGTTTGTGGATGTGAGAAGGACACCCACATGGTTTGTTGCCTCCCGGGTGCCAGGGTCAGGGATGTCTCTGACCGGGTGCATGACATCCTGGTACGAGAGGGAAAGCAACCAGAAGTCGTGATACACGTTGGTACCAACAACATAGGCAGGAAGAGGGATGAAGTCCTGAAGTGTGAGTTTCGGGAACTAGGCAGAAGGCTGAAGAACAGGACCTCAAGGGTGGTGTTCTCAGGATTGCTGCCAGTACTACGTGATAGTGATGGTAAGAATTGGAGGAGATGGCAGTTGAATGCGTGGCTGAGGGGTTGGTGCAGATGGCAGGGTTTTAGATTTTTGGATCACTGGGATCTCTTCTGGGGAAGGTGGGACCTATACAGATTGGATGGAGCAGGGGGAGCAATATTCTTGCAGGTAGGTTTGCTAGCATGGTTCAGGAGGGTTTAAAATAATTTGCAAGGGGGATGGGACCCAGAGCGATAGAGCAGTGAAAGAAGTGCATGGAGTAAAGCCAGATCTAACATAAATAGAGGCTTTGAGGAAAGAGAAGCAGAATAAAGGGTGTAAAGGTAGTAAGATAGAAGGGCTAAAATGTGTGTACTTCAATGCAAGAAGCATCAGGAACAAAGGTGATGAACTGAGAGTTTGGATACATACTTGGAATTATGATGTAGTGGCCATTACAGAGACTTGGCTGGCACCAGGGCAGGAATGGATTCTCAATATTTCTGGATTTCAGTACTTTAAAAGGGATAAAGAGGGGGGGGGGGAGGGGAGAAGGGGTGGCATTACTGGTCAGGGATACTATTACAGCTACAGAAAGGGTGGGTAATGTAGCAGGATCCTCTTTTGAGTTAGTATGGGTGGAAGTCAGGAACAGGAATGGAGCAGTTACTCTACTGGGAGTATTCTATAGGCCCCCTGGTAGCAGCAGAGATACTGAGGAGCAGATTGGGAGGCAGATTTTGGAAAGGTGCAAAAATAAAAGGGTTGTTATTGTGAGTGACTTTAACTTCCCTAATATTGATTGGCACCTGATTAGTTCCAATGGTTCAGACAGGGTAGAGTTTGTTAAGTGTGTCCAGGACAGATTCCTGTCACAGTATGTTGACAGGCCGACTAGGGGGAATGCCATATTAGATCTAGTATTAGGTAACGAACCAGGTCAGGTCACAGATCTCTCAGTGGGTGAGCATCTGGGGGACAGTGACCACCACTCCCTGGCCTTTAACATTATCATGGAAAAGGATAGAATCAGAGAGGACACGGAAATTTTTTATTCGGGAAGGGTAAATTATGAGGCAATAAGGATAGAACTTGCGGGTGTGAATTGGGATGATGTTTTTGCAGGGAAATGTACTATGGACATGTGGTCGATGTTTAGGGATCTCTTGCAGGATGTTAGGGATAAATTTGTCCAGGTGAGGAAGATAAAGAATGGTAGGGTGAAGGAACCATGGGTGACAAGTGAGGTGGAAAATCTAGTCAGGTGGAAGAAGGCAGCATACATGAGGTTTAAGAAGCAAGGATCAGATGGGTCTATTGAAGAATATAGGGTAGTAAGAAAGGATCTTAAGAAAAGGCTGAGGAGAGCAAGAAGAGGGCATGAGAAGGCCTTGGCGAGCAGGGTAAAGGAAAACCCCAAGACATTCTTCAATTATGTGAGGAACAAAAGGATGACAGGAGTGAAGATAGGACTGATTAGAGATAAAGGTGGGAAGATGTGCCTGGAGGCTGTGGAAGTGAGCGAGGTCCTCAATGAATACTTCTCTTCGGTATTCACCACTGAGAGGGAACTTGATGACAATGAGGACAATATGAGTGAGGTTGATGTTCTGGAGCATGTTGATATTAAGGGAGAGGAGGTGTTGGAGTTGTTAAAATACATTAGGATGGATGAGTCCCCAAAGCCTGACAGAATATTCCCCAGGCTGCTCCACGAGGCGAGGGAAAAGATTGCTGATCCTCTGGCTTGGATCTTTATGTCCTCGTTGTCCACGAGAATGATACCCAAGGAATGGAGGGAGGTGAATGTTGTCCCCTTGTTCAAAAAAGGTAGTAGGGATAGTTCGGGTAATTATAGACCAGTGAGCCTTACATCTGTGGTGGGAAAGCCGTCAGAAAAGATTCTTAGAGATAGGATCTATGGGCATTTAGAGAATCATGGTCTGATCAGGGACAATCAGCATGGCTTTGTGAAAACAGAGTTCTTTGAGGAGGTGACCAGGCACATAGATGAGGGTAGTGCAGTGGATGTGATCTACATAGATTTTAGTAAGGCATTTGACAAGATTCCACATGGTAGGCTTATTCAGAAAGTCAGAAGGCATGGGATCCAAGGAAGTTTGGCCAGGTGGATTCAGAATTTGCTTGCCTGAAGAAAGCAGAGGGTCGTAGTGGAGGGAGTACATTCAGATTGGAGGGTTGTGACTAGTGGTGTTCCACAAGGATTGGTTCTGAGACTTCTACTTTTCGTGATTTTTATTAACGACCTGGATGTGGTGATAGAAGGGTGGGTTGGCAAGTTTGCAGATGACACAAAGGTTGGTGGTGTTGTGTAGAGGATTATCAAAGATTGCAGAGAGGCATTGATAGGATGCAGAAGTGAGCTGAGAAGTGGTAGATGGAGTTCAACCCGGAGAAGTGTGAGGTGGTACACTTTGGAAAGACAAACTCCAAGGCAGAATACTAAGAAAATGGCAGGATACTTGGTAGTGTGGAGGAGCAGAGGGATCTGGGGGTACATGTCCACAGATCCCTGAAAGTTGCCTCACAGGTAGACAGGGTAGTTAAGAAAGCTTATGGGGTGTTAGCTTTCATAAGTCGAGGGATAGAGTTTAAGAGTCACAAGGTAATGATGCAGCTCTATAAAACTCTGTTTAGGCCACACTTGGAGTACTGTGTCCAGTTCTGGTCTCCTTACTATAGGAAGGATGTGGAAACATTGGAAAGGGTACTGAGGATATTTACCAGGATGCTGCCTGGTTTAGAGAGTATGCATTATGATCAGAGATTAAGGGAGCTAGGGCTTTACTCCTTGGAAAGAAGGAGGATGCGAGGAGACATGATAGAGGTATACAAGATAGTAAGAGGAATAGATAGAGTGGACAGCCAGTGCCTCTTCCCCAGGGCACCACTGCTCAATTCAAGAGGACATGGCTTTAAGTTATGGGGTGGAAAGTTCAAGGGGGATATTAGAGGAAGGTTTTTTACTCAGAGAGTGGTTGGTGTGTGGAATGCATTGCCTGAGTCAGTGGTGGAGGCAGATACACTAGTGAAATTTAAGAGACTACTAGACAGGTATATGGAGGAATTTAAGGTGGGGAGTTATATGGGAGGCAGGGTTTAAGGGTCAGCACAACATTGTGGGCCGAAGGGCCTGTACTGTGCTGTACTATTCTATGTTCTATATGTGCACTTGTGCATTTAACATTAAACTCAACTTCTAAGTGTCTCAGGCCTCAAAGCAAAAGCTGGAAAACTGTTAAGGTTTCAGCTGCATTTGCGAGAGCAACTCTTCAAAGTTCCCAATTAGGATAGATTTCTTCCAACAATGTTCAAAGAGCCATGAAAATCTGATGATGACTTTAGGCAAATGTCTATCAGAAACCACCAGGAACAACATGTCAACATTTCTTGCCACATTTTTTGCTGGGTTATGACAAGTTGCCTTGAGCACTTCCTACTGATCATTGAAATTCTTCTACCTGGAACTGCATGACACAGCTGTGAATCAATATCACCTGATTAAGTTTCAGTCAAAGGTATCTAGTAATCAGAAAGTACATTTGTATATCACTGGGGACTTCAGGCATTTACTCAAGGAGTTCTTCAAGGGCTATGAAGAACCTGATGATTATTCTATGGCTCTGGGTGTTTTTCACAAGGGTTGCCTTGGTGATATGCACATTTTGGAGAGCCTTCTGGTGACAAAACAAGATTTTCTCCCCCCACATTAAAAACAGACAACGTTAGAAATGTTCTTCAGGTCAGGCAGCATCTGTGGAGGGAGAATAAGAGTTAATGAACCTTTAGATCTAATTTAATTATTGCTTCTTTCTCTTAAAATGTTGACTGTCCTGAGTAGTTTCAGCTTTTCCTGTTATTGTTTCAGACATCCAATATCTGCAGCTTCTGTTTTTTTTTGCTTATGTAAAAACACCATAGAATTTAGGCATTTTTTTACAAATAGATTTAACCTGCAAAATATATGTAACAGTACCTGGTGAAATTACTTTAAATTGGCATGATAATGGGAGTTTCATTGGATGTGTTTGTCAGTACATAGAATATAGCTGAACAAGTACTGGCAAGCTATATTTAAGTCTGATAGTTTTTCCATCCTGCCAGCCAAACCTTTGGAATAGCTGTAAATTGTAAGGGCACATTGAACAACAAAGCCTTGGTACACCAGAGTTTAGAAAAGTGATCTTTTGAATGGGTTGTAGTTCACATTGATAGCATCAATCCACACTGTTTGTTAAATAAAGTTTAATTGACAAAAGAATGCTAATTAAGTGGGTTTTTGTATTTCCTCATATAGTGGGATTTCCATGTACTTGCCAGATTACAGTGTCAGAAATAAGGATATTTATTTTTAACTAGTGACCAATTAAAATGAGCTGAAAACAAAAAGGTTTACCTATGTGGAAATCCCTAAAAAAGTTACAAATATTGGAAATCTGAAAGTTAGGAATATGTTCCTGCTCTGTATTTCACAACTCCTACATTCTTACAGTTCTCACTCTTCAACTGCTCCCATTTACTAGTGGACCAGACAGCCTTGTTTACATCTTATCTCCATGATTACCCTGGTTTCACTCTCAGATTATGAAGCTACTTCTGTCAAGTGATATTGAAAACAAATGAATAGGTTTAAATGTTAGGCCATTAAAAATAAATTGCCTTGAGAACATTGCAAGCAATTATTGCTCTCTGCACTATAAATTTGAAAGTAGTAAATATTGATGCATGTTTATGTAATTATAAAAGAGTAATATTATAGAACATCTCATTTTAAGAGTAATGCAGAACAATTGTAAAAATGAGTGTTTTCTCTAATTTTACAAACATTTCCAAACATGGTGCATTATTTGAGACAATTAGGTTACATTTTATTTGTTTAAGACACTGTAGTTTTGATTATTACAATTTAGAATTTAAATACGAGGAGGTTAACTATATCATGGTTATTATGAAAAGATGTGACTTTAATTACATCTGAAGCATAAAGATGTTGGATTATCGGACCAAATGATACATACACAAGAAAACATTTACTAGTTGCCTTTTAAACTGCACCTACTCCAATTAAAGAAGTAAGTGCATGCATTTATATAAGCATGCATCATTATATAGGTATTTATATAGGCATGCATCATTATATAGGTATTTATATAGGCATGTATCATTATATAGGTATTTATATAGGCATGCATCATTATATAGGTATTTATATAGGCATGTATCATAAATTCAGGGCATCCCAATGTGCAGTTTTTAGTGACATTTATGCCATGTTGTGGCCTATATTTGCAGTGAAGTCACTGTTGTAAAACAGGAATAAGACAAGCCCCACAAACCGCCTCTAGTTTTAGACTGTCACCTTGGAATCGAGGATGACTTCCCATCAGTCTTTGTGCGTTCTAAGGTCAATGTGAGAAGCAACCACTCTTCCAGGAGGCAGCTGATGGTAGGTGATCTGCTCCTCCCATCTCCCTCACGCAGGGCTTTTGCATGTTCCCAGTACCATGTCATTCTCTATACCATCCATTGACATATAAAAGCACTGTGTTTCCAACACACAGGTCAATACAGCCAATGAAGCAAATTAAAGTTTGGAAAATATCCTAATGTGGAAAAGAATATGCACAGAGCACACTCAGACAAACACTAAAGTGATTTGTTTTAAGAATGTTCAGTCTGGGTTGGAATTTGT
Source organism: Hemitrygon akajei (assembly GCF_048418815.1). Classification (NCBI taxonomy): domain Eukaryota; kingdom Metazoa; phylum Chordata; class Chondrichthyes; order Myliobatiformes; family Dasyatidae; genus Hemitrygon; species Hemitrygon akajei. The sequence continues at coordinate 106,938,084 of NC_133133.1, read as the reverse complement.
CCCAAACAATGAGGATAACTCTATTTTTCTTTTTAAAAGTATTATGGGCTCTTTTAGATCAATTAGAGAAAGCCAAAGTGATATTATTTTAACTTTTTAACTGACTGGAGTGTCAATCTGAAATTATATTCCAATCTCTGGAGTTGGAATTGACCCCATGGCTCTCATTGAGAGGCAAGAGTGCTATGCTACCCACAAAAGCAAACCTGCTGCAGCAACATAAACGTTTCTCTGTTTGTCTGCCTTCTTTCATTCACCCAACAATGAAAATTCACTCTTTATGCTCAAGGAGACATTGCCCCTTTAACAAATAGTTTAAGATGCAGACTCAGCCAAACAAAAGAATACAAAGTGTAAATTTACTGAAGGCATAATCTTGGCTGTGGGCATGAGGCAGATAAAATCAAATTTCTCATACAGGCATGTGGTGCATTTAAATTGTGCACAGAAAATCTATCCTAGGATCCCAACTCGCACTAAGAGCGATGAACAGAGCTTGTAACATTTCAAATCTTTGCCACTCCACAAGAGATTTTATGACCTAGAGGATCCAACTAAAAGTGGGCCAGTCATTTAAGTACTTCACAAATTGAGATTTTATTGTAGCTCCCAGTAGTTACAGACATGTACCAATTATGAAACTTCATTAGTAACCTCAATTAGTTACCGTGACCTCTGTTACAACCTTCAGTAGTGGGAGGAGGTCAGGTTACATGAGACAATGAAATGGAAATGTGACAGTGAGTGGCCATTTGAGCAGTTTTGGCATCCACCCACGGCACGAATTAAATTGCTTTGAGACATAAAAACATTAGGGAAGCATAAGACAGAGAAATATATTGCTCATGGATGGCACAATTTAAAAGTACTCCTCCCTCTCCAAGCTCAGGCTGCAATGAGTGGCCCACTCAGCAGAGAAGATCAGTAGCAGAGCGAAGAACAGAGATGAAAAAATTACTGCTGACTCCACCCACCCCAGCAGTCATCTAGTCACTAAATTGCCATCAGGGAGACGCTACCAGTCCATCTCCACCAGGATCACACGTCATCTCCAAAGCTTCTTTCCTGTAGCTATCCAGCTTCTCAACAAAATTCACTCAGGAGTAAGACCCTGACGGCTCCTGCACAGCATCTATTAAATGGTCTCTCCTGCTCTCCTTGTCTGTTGATAATTATCAAGTCTGTTCATTTGTCACATTTATTTAAGTTTGGTTATTGATGTTTGCATTAATTGTTGATTGCTTATGGCTGTTTTTATTATTGTCTTGTAAATTGCTAATTGCTGTGCTGTTGCCTGTTCTGGTATAGTCCTATGCCTGACACTGAACCACAATCAGTTCTGGTATGTTTCACATACTGGCAATAAAGTGATTCTGATTCTGATTTTAGTTGTTTTGAGCATGAACTAAAGGACTCAACTTTTAAATTTAGTCCATTGTCCATAGATGATACATTTCTGTTCAGCGTCTCTATACCCCATGTGGGTGAGGTCCCAGCAGTGCAAAAGGTTGTGCTGAATGACCAGCTTCTTGACCATGTCTGCATGATTTCATTCATTGAGTTTCTGCCACATGATTGTTTGGTTAAATATTTGCATTAATGAGCAGCAGTACAAGTGTACCTAATATAGTGGCCACTGACTATATTTTGCAGGGGTTCAAGAAGGCAGCATACCATCTCAAGAGTAATTAGGAATGGCTCTCACTACAAATCCCTTCAATCAATTTTTTAAAGCTATTCTTCTGAGGTTTGCTTTTAGATAAATCAATACGATTTCCATTTGAGAATCTGGCCAAGACATGACCATTCATCCTGCCTGCAGAGACTAGTTTTATATTATATTTTTGTAGGACTTGAATGGGTTTTATCAGAGCATTTGATCTATGTATGTTTGATCTTAGAATCAGAATCATATTTATTGTCACTGATGTAGGTTATGGAAATTGTTGCTTTGTGGCAACAGTTCAGTAAAAAAAATTACTGCAAATTACAAAAATACATTATGCAAAACAGAAATATTGAAGTAGTGTCCCTGGGTTCATAGGTGGTTCAGGAATCAGATGCCAGAGGAGAAGAAGCTACCTGAAAGAAATCCCATCCATCCCTTCATTTATTTCTTTGTAATTTATCCTTTCTCAACAGCCTGCTGAATCTCCTGCCATTAGGGATCATGTATCCGTGACCTATCAGCACATCCTTTGGATGTGGGAGGGAGATGAAGCTCCCATAAGAAATTAGCATAATCTCAAGAACAATGTGCAAACTTGATACAGACAGTGCAAAGGATTGGGATTGTTTGCATGTCACAGAAAATGTGCAATGCAGGAGCAGCATTAACTACAACATTCTGAATTTATGTCCTTTAATCAACAGTTCTGTTTCATTTCATTGGTCACGGTGAGATATATCCTGCAGGTCTTGTTTCATTTCTTTTCATTGGTCAAGATCTGATATCTCCCAGATGTTTTGTTTCATTTCATTTCATCGGCCAAGATCTGATATCTCCTGGAGGTTTTGTTTCATTGCATTTCATTGGTGAAGATCTGATATCTCCTGGAGGTTTCATTTCATTGGTCATGATGAGATATCTCCTACAGGTTTCATGTCATTTCATTGGTCGTGGTGAGATATCTCCTGGCGGTTTCATTTAATCCCATTGGTCAGTGTGCGATATCTCCTAGATGTGTCTTATCCAGATGCTCTGAATTTTTTTTAAACTGTGATTATCTTTCCCACTGTGAACAGGTGTTCACACTCTCAGGTGTTCACTGAAAGCATTTTCCATGTTTTCCTTGTTAACTTACAGGTTTCCCTGGAATTCCTAGATTCCTAGGTTTCTTAAAGTTGTCATTGCCAGTGGTGGTAGTGGGGATAAACTCCCACTACCCATTAAATGCTCCCAATAATGTGCGTCTCAAATAGCCTCTGAAAACCAAGTTCAGCTTCTGGCCTTCACATGAGGTTTAGATACGAAGCCCACCTGAACCATTTCTGACAGGAGAAGGGGCAAAGGTAGGTTACTGGTGCCTGAAAGCCAGTCATTTTGGGCAGTTGGGGTTCATCAGCCATGGTTGGTAGATCATCTAAAAGAAGGAAATCTCTGATCTTAAACCTCCACTGCCTTTTGGCCATACCCAATCATGGAGAAGGCTTTGGGAGTAAAGCTGAGGAAATATCTGGAGCTGGAGACCCTAAGGCAGTCCTACATTGAGTTTAACGCTGACTGACAACTCCTGCTGGTACCAAACTGTATTCGTCTCTGCCATTCCTTTGGATTCATCAGCTCCATGGAGAGGGGGGCCTGCTACATGAGCAACAGCTTGCTCTCCATATTGTACTGCCCTGGCTTGCACACTGGTTTGTGTATTATGTAGACAACTGGGTCACAACACCCATGGTTGACCCTGACCGACTGAGGGCCTCTACTTTATTAACCGCATCCCAGTTATACGTGGATTTGTTGCTTTATTGGCCCATGGAAATTGCCTCTTAAAGTAATTCCATTAGTCTGCACATTTTCTATTTCCTTCCATTCCTTGCCTGATCATGTGTCTCTCCAAATGCCTCTTAAATATTACCATTGTGTCTGCATCCACCAACTTCCCTGGCAACCTGTTTCAGACGACTGCCACTCTGCCTAAAAAGCCCTTACAAATAGCCTTTAAAATTTCCATCTCTTGCCTTAAAGCAATGTCCTCTAGGTTTAACATTTCGACCTCTACCCTCTGAATTCCTCACATAATTTAATGTACTTGTATCAGGCTCCACCACTCCAGAGAAAATAATCCACGTTTGTATAACCTATCCTTATAGCCAACACTCTCTAATGCAAACAAGATCTTGGTGAAACTCTTCAGTGCCCTCTTGAAAGCTTCCACATCCTTCCTTTAATGTGGTAATCAGAACTGCAAACAGATCCAAATCAGAATCAGAAACAAGACAAATTCTGCAGATGCTGGAAATCCAAGCAACACATGCAAAATGCTGGAGGAACTCAGCAGGCCAGGCAGCATCTCTGAAAAAGAGTACAGTTGACGTTTTGGGCCAAGACCCTTCATCCGGACCGGATAAGAACGTGAGAAGTAAGAGTAAGAAGTTGGGAGAAACACAAGGTGAGAGGTGAGACTGGGAGAGGGGGAGGGGTGAAGTAAAGAGCTGGGAAGTTGATTGGTGAAAGAGATACAAGGCTGGAGAAGGGAGAATCTGACAGGAGAGGTTAGAAGGCCATGGAAGAAAGAAAAAGGAGAGGAGCACCAGAGGGAGGTGATGCCAGGTATCAGAATGAGAATCAGAATCAGGTTTAATATCACCAGCACATGTCGTGAAATTTGTTGTTATGCAGCAGCAATACATTGCAATTCATAGTAATAAAAACTGTAAATTACAGGAAGAAGTGTGTGTGCATATATATATTTAAAAAGTAAAATTAAATAGTAGTGCAAAAATAGAAAATAAAGTATTGATGTAGAGTTCATGGGTTCAATGTCCATGCAGAAAATGGTTGGCAGAGGGGAAGAAGCTGTCCTGGATCGTTGAGTGTGTGCCTTCAGGTTTCTGTACCTCCTTTCTGATGGTAGCAATCAGAAAAGGGTATGTCCTGGGTAGTGATGGATGCTGACTTTTTGAGTCATCGCTCTTTGAAGATGTCCTGGATTCTGGGGAAGCTCGTGCCCAGGATGGAGCTGACTAAGTTTACAAACTTTTGCAGCTTATTTCAATCCTGTACAGTAGCACCTCACCTCCCCCATACCAAACGGCGATGTAGCCAGTTAGAATGCTCTCCATGATACTTCCATGGGGACATACCAAATCTCCTCAAATTCCTAATGAAATATAACCACTGTCCTTGTAACTGCATCAATACATTGGGCCCAGGATATATCCTCAGAAATGTTGACACCCAGAAACTAGAAACTCCTCACCCTTTCAAATGGTTCAATTGGATCAATTTAGTATTAGAGAATATATAGAGTATACAACCTAAAATTCCTGCTCTTCACAAAGAATTATACTCCACTTCTAATCCAGAAATGGCTTACTCAAAATTTATACAGCACCAACATGACTTTTATTATAAATGCCCTGATTGATGAAGGCCCTCTGGTTTTAAAGCTGAAAAGCAGTCCTAAATTTGCCAAAGTCCAGGTAAGACTTGGGGAAGTTAGTAGAATTCTTTTTTCTATGACCTTTGAGAAAGAGAATGATTGAAAAGATTTGAAGATCAGGGAAGTACGACTAATTAGCTGTATTGTTCAGTCTGAGGATTGTTCTAGGGACAACCCACAAGTTTTACCATGTTTCTGAAGTCAATGCAGCATGTCCAATGTTAGCATGTTACTAACCCTAAGTGCAATCAGCACATTGTTGGAATGTGGGAGAAAACTGGAGCTCCCAGAGGAAATTCACATGGTCCACAGGGAGAATACACAAACTCCCTATAGACAGTGGCAGAACTCAATACCACTCGCTGAGGCGCTGCAACTATTGCGCTAACCAGTATGCTACTGTGCTACCGAACCAGGCCTTTTGTCACCAGTCTCTCTTGCACAAATTGAAAATGCTTAAGTTTACAAGAGAATTCCTATTAAAAGCACTTTAGAAGTCTTGCCACACAAACCCACAACTTGGAATATAAAAATGTAAAAGAATATGAGTGGAAGTAGGCCACTTGGCCCCTCAAGCCTAGCCCATCATTAAAAATGGTTGTGGCTGATCTGTCCCAGGCTTCGCCTTCTGCCACATTCCCTTTAATTTCTTCATCAACCTCCCCTTTAAATACCCCCAATATTCTTGCCTCCACAGGGGGAGGGGTGCTAAACAATTCCAAGGATTCAGCACCCTCTGCTAGAAGTTATGCATTGCAAATTTAAATAACTGGCCCCCAGTCTTGTATTATGTCTCCCCATTTGGAATTCTCCTACCAGTAGAAACATTGGGGTAGCACGATGGCGTATGGTGAGTGCAATGTGTTACATCAGCAACCCGGGTTCAATTCCCGCCGCTGTCTGTACATCCTCCCAGTGGTTTCCTCCGGGCGCTCCAGTTCAAAGACATGCAGGTTACTAGGGTAATTGGTCACATGGGTGTGTTCGGGCAGCAGGGGCTCATTGGCTGAAGGGCCTGTTGTAAATAAATAAAAAGTAATTTTTTAAAATCAACTATGTCCCTCATAATCTTAACTTTTTCAATAGGATCATCGTCCCTCATTCATCTAAACTCCAAAAATATAGATTTAATTTCAATCACAGAGATTACTTTTTCTTTCAGAAAGTGGAGCAGACTCATGGTCTGTGGCAAATAAAGGAATGTACAGGCAAAATGAACAAATTGCCCAATCGTACAGCAAGAAAACAACATACAGTGGAATATTCAATAGAGTAATTTGTCCATTCAGTGTGATTGTGTTGGCTAAGGAGCTAACTCCATCGATAAGCCACTGCTTTCTTGTTAAACACTTGATCACATGTCACTATCACTCTTGAAAACCCAAGCAGTGTAAGTTAATAATGTTTGTTTTTCCACTCTCAAAGTGAACGGCACGTTCTTTAATCAGTAGTCTCATTCCTCAACAGTTGAGCATTAACTTCAAAGAACATAGAGCTGTGAGGATTTTAATGTAAATTTAAATTCAACTTATTAAGCAAAGCATTTATTTAAAAAATAACATTCCATTCACAGTAACCATGGAGCAACTGGTTTGTTGTAAAAGCTGACCTAGTTTGCTCATGTCCTCTGGGGAACATTATCTGATTCAGTTACCCATTCTGGCCTATATGCGACTGCACACCTATCAATGTGCCTTACCTTTAACCCTCCTTCAAATACCATGGGGATGGACATAAATCAATGGTGTCCACATCCGAGGAACAAATAAAAAGACCATTATTACCATTCATATTCCTGAACATATAAGATCATATGACACAGGAGCAGAATTAAGCCATTCAGCCCATCGAGACCACTCCACCATTCGATCCGTCAACCCCATTCTCCTGCCCTTTTTCCATAACCTTTGATTCACATTCTAACTGCTTTAAATATACCCAATAACTAGGCTTCCACAGCTGTCTGTGGCAATGAATTCCACAGATTCACCACCCTCTGGCTAAAGAGATTCCTCCTCATCTTCATTCTCAAGGGATATCCTTATATTCTAAGGCTGTGACCTCTGGTCCTAGACTCCCTCGCTACAGGAAACATGCTCTCAACATTCATTCTATCAAGACCTTTCAATATTCAATAGGTATCAATGAGCTATTGATGTGAGTGGATCTTTTGGATGATGAGATGGACTCTAAACTTCCCAGTTCACCTTACCTTTCACCTTATTGTCTACCAACACTGCAGTTTCTCTCTAAATGCAACCCTTTATTCTTCCCTTTCTAAATGCAACCATTTCTTCGTGCTTTGCTCACACTACCCCAGCACACTGATGGAATGGAATGGTGTGGATGGAAGGTATGCAAAGCAAAGCTTTTCTCTGTACCTCAGCACATGTAACAATAAATCATTTAACAATAGTGCTCCATCTAATTAATTAAATATATCATTTACCAAGATAAAAATATTTGATGTGGGGACCTCGGAGTTGGGGGGCTCTTAATCTACAATACAATATGTCCGAATAAAAACATCATCCAATAATATCGTAAATCTTTAAAAGTAAAATATATTCAGAATATTAACAGGATCTTATTAAACATAAATTGCCTAAGATACAGGCCACATTCGAATGAACAGGAGCTGAAGGTTAGCAGGTGAAATTAACCTCACAAGATATAAACTAGTTGACATAGAGATCACCCCCTTGGAGCTGAAGCCAGACCCTCTATTAGAGAGGGGCAAGGATTCTGCTCAAAGTTTAGTCAGTACTCTGCTCTTCCCAAGTGGAATTGCTTTGCCTGCATTGACTGAATCAATGGCATTCATAAGGAGCAAACACTAATAATAAGCAAAGCATGTTAACCAATTCCTTTTTGAAAAAAACAAGTCAGCAACAAATGCATACAATGACTTTATTTTATATACACACAGTGGCTACTTTATTAGATACAACAGTACACCTGTTAATGTAAATACCTAATCAGCCAATTATGTGGCAGCAACTCAATGCAGAGATGGTCAAGAGATTCAGCTCTTTTTCAGGCCAAACATCAGAATGGGGAAGAAATGTGATCTAAGTGACTTTGACCATGGAATCATTATTGGTGCCAGACTGGGTGATTTGTGTATTTCAGAAGCTGCTGATCTCCCGGGAATTTCAGCACAACAGTCTCTAGAGTCTACAGAGATGATGTGAAAAACAGAAAAAAAAATCCAGTAAGTAGCAGTGAGACAATACCCAGAACCTGGACTGACACCTTGCCCTACTGTCCTGTTTATTATTTATTGTAATGCCTGCACTGTTTTTGTGTACTTTATGCAGTCCAGTGTAGGTCTGTAGTCTAGTGTAGCTTTCTCTGTGTTGTTTTTTTTTATCACATAGTTCAGTCCAGTTTTTTTGTACTGTCATGTAACACCATGGTCCTGAAAAACGTTGTCTCATTTTTACTATGCACTGTACCAGCAGTTATGGTCGAAATGACAATAAAAGTTGACTTGACTTGAGGGAGGTCAGAGGAGAATGACCAGTCTGGTTCAAGCTGACAGGAAGGTGACAGTAACTCAAATAACCGCATGTTTCAACATTGGTGTGCAGAAGAGCATCTCTGAACGTACAACACGTGAAATGTTGAAGTGAATGAGCTACCTCAGCAGAAGAAAACATACACAGAGTGGCCACTTTATTAGGTACAGGAAGTACTCAGTGAAGAGGCTGCTGGTAGATTGTACACTCAAGAATGTGAGGTTAGGCTTATTAGCATAATGTTTGATGTAGCATCGGAAAGCTACAATTGACATCCCTAGAACGTGCTTTATTGCCATTGAGGAATTACGGATGTGACTTCAGAAATAGACTGTGGAATTGAAGGAATCTTCTGTTTTTATCGATCTGGGTGACACGGTAGTGCAGTGGTTAGTATAACACTTCAGAGTACCGGCTGTAAGATTGCTCCTGTCTGAAAGGGCATGTGCTCCCCATGACGGTGTGGTTTGCTCCAGTTGCTTACATTTCCTCCCACATTCCAAAGGTTTAGAGAGTTGTGATCATGTGATGTTGCTGCTGGAAGAGTGGAGTCTCTTTGGGCTGCCCAGCACAATACTCACTGATCTGATTTGAGGCCATTTCAATTTGTTGCAAAGTACATGTAAGAAATAAAGCTAATCTGATTTTTTGATGGAAAAGATGCGACAGGGTGAGCAACTGTGGCTAAATATGTCCAGTCAATGAAGCAGACTGATACTATTCGAGTCTGGTGACCTTTCTTTGCTAGGGGTGGTCTGGATTTACCTGCACTGGAGAAGATAATTCTCACTTCATCTAACTTGGCAGTTCTTCTTTTGAGGTACTTTACCTAATAAAGTAGCCACTGAGTGTATGTTCATGGTCTTCTGCTGCTGTAGCCCGTCCACTTCAAGGGTCAACATGTTGTGAGTTCAGAGATGCTCTTCTGCGCACCACTGTTGTGACATGTGGTTATCAGAGTTACCGTCACCTTTCTGTCAGCTTGAACCAGACTTACCATTCCCCTCTGACCTCTCTCATTAACAAGGCTTTTTCACCCACGGAAATGCCACTGGCTGGATTTTTGTTTGTTTTTCACACCTGAACCATACAGCCTACTGTATAATATGGGACTATTTTCTGTTGTAGTAACACGTTATTCAGCATGTGTTTTTGGGTGTGTATTCATATGTGTGTGTTCAGTTCAGGTTCCATAAGTTAAAAAGCCCTGTTAACTTAGCTCCAGTCTCTAGCATTTTTATTAATGATATTGTTGTGTAAACAGCCACATAAACAACAAATTGGCGACGAGGTTAATGAACCTACATTGTATCAGAACGCCGCGTTTATTTGATAACGGCACTCAGAACAAGAGCGAAAGGTACGAGCCAAGAAGCAGGCGAGGCCGCAGCAGTCCAAAAGGGATCAGAGACAGTCAGAGACAGTCGGAGCGGCAGCACATCGGAAGATCAAGAGACCACAGCCGGCGCTGACCCCAGGGGCTGAGGATCTGCCTGCCCCAGAAGGAAATAAAAGGAGTGACACACGCATCTAGCCACATGATCCTGATGGTTGTTGGTTTAAAGATAAGGAATGCTGAAACTGTGGTAAACAGGGCCACACTGGCAGAGTATGCAAAGCTAGTAAAAAGCAGGAAAAGGACAAAATACAGAGAAACAAGAAACCCCAGAAAGGAAAATACAACAATGTGTACAAAATGAAAAAAGCAATTCTGACGAAAATGACTCAGACAAAAGTGAATTGTCTTGTCTGCCACTTCACAGCGTGGAAGAAACAGATGATCGAAGAGTACTATGGATCACTCCACAAGTGGCTGGCGTGAGACTGAAAATGTTATTGGACACAGGCTCAGCTTTAACAGTGATCTCTGTATACGACTATGAATGACTGTTTTCGCACATAGCTCTGAAATGAGCTAAAGTACTGCTAAAGACTTACACAGGACAGAAAGTGCGTCCCAAAGGCAAAATTAAAGTGACAGTGACCCATGGAGATAAAACACAGCAACCGAAACTCTATGTACTGAAAACTGGAGGACCACCATTGCTGGGACATGAATGGGTCAGGAAAATCCAGTTGGATTGACACACCATCAAAGCACAGGAGGGCAGCTCAGCGGGGAAGATGTCTGCAGCTCTCCTCCCACCCATTGTCAACTATTACAATGACGAGGAGGAGCTAGACAGCGTCAACAGGGAGACAGAATTTGCCAACAAGCAGGATGGTGAAGACTACCTGGAAGTAAAAGAGTAGATGTACCAGGAGAAATTGACATCTCTGAAAACCCAGTTACAGCAGTTACAGGAAGGCACATTGCAGGAGTAGCAGAAAAGGATGAAGAATCTAGATCAACAATACAGGGAAGGAATGCGAAATGCAGAGCTTTTCCTGCAACTGGAGACAGAAAAAGTGGAAAGGAATTATATTAGAGAGAAGAAAGAAACGGAGAGAGCACAGGAGCCCCCACCTCAGACAGGCCCGAGCCACAACCACCTCACGCAGCCTGTCCACACCGTGAGCGAGGCCGAGTCGGAGCCACAACCACCTCACACAGCCTGTCCACACCTTGAACGAGGCCGAGACGGAGCAGCAACCACCTCACACAACCTGTCCACACCGTGAACGAGGCCGAGACGGAGCAGCAACCACCTCACGCAGCCTGTCCACACCGTGAGCGAGGCCGAGACGGAGCAGTAACCACCTCACGCAGCCTGTCCACACCGTGAACGAGATCGAGACGGAGCAGCAACCACCTCACACAGCCTGTTAACACTGTGAGTGAGGCCGAGACGGAGCAGCAACCACCTCACACAGCCTGTCAACACCGTGAGTGAGGCTGAGATGGAGCAGCAACCACCTCACGCAGCCTGTCCACACTGTGAGTGAGGCCGAGACGGAGCAGCAAACACCTCACACAGCCTGTCAACACTGTGAACGAGGCCGAGACGGAGCAGCAACCACCTCACACAGCCTGTCCACACTGTGAACGAGGCCGAGACGGAGCAGCAACCACCTCACACAGCCTGTCCACACCATGAACGAGGCCGAGACGGAGCAGCAACCACCTCACACAACCTGTCAACACCGTGAGCGAGGCCGAGGCGGAGCAGTAACCACCTCACACAGCCTATCAACACCGTGAGTGAGGCCGAGTCGGAGCCGCAACCACCTCACACAACCTGTCCACACTGTGAGCGAGGCCGAGTCGGAGCCGCAACCACCACACAACCTGTCCACACCGTGAGCGAGGCCGAGACGGAGCAGTAAACACCTCACGCAGCCTGTCAACACCGTGAGTGAGGCCGAGTCGGAGCCGCAACCACCACACAACCTGTCCACACCGTGAGCGAGGCCGAGACGGAGCAGCAACCACCTCACACAGCCTGTCAACACCGTGAGTGAGGCCAAGACGGAGCAGCAACCATCTCACACAGCCTGTCCACACCGTGAACGAGGCCGAGACGGAGCAGCAACCATCTCACACAGCCTGTCCACACTGTGAACGAGGCCGAGACGGAGCAGCAACCACCTCACACAACCTGTCCACACCGTGAACGAGGCCGAGACGGAGCAGCAACCACCTCACGCAGCCTGTCCACACCGTGAGCGAGGCCGAGACGGAGCAGTAACCACCTCACGCAGCCTGTCCACACCGTGAACGAGATCGAGACGGAGCAGTAACCACCTCACGCAGCCTGTCCACACTGTGAGTGAGGCCGAGACGGAGCAGCAAACACCTCACACAGCCTGTCAACACTGTGAACGAGGCCGAGACGGAGCAGCAACCACCTCACACAGCCTGTCCACACTGTGAACGAGGCCGAGACGGAGCAGCAACCACCTCACGCAGCCTGTCCACACTGTGAACGAGGCCGAGATGGAGCAGCAACCACCTCATGCAGCCTGTCCACACCGTGAGCGAGGCCGAGACGGAGCAGCAACCACCACACACAGCCTGTCAACACTGTGAGTGAGGCCAAGACGGAGCAGCAACCACCTCACACAGCCTGTCAACACCGTGAGTGAGGCCGAGACGGAGCAGCAACCACCTCATGCAGCCTGTCCACACTGTGAACGAGGCCGAGACGGAGCAGCAACCACCTCACGCAGCCTGTCCACACTGTGAACGAGGCCGAGACGGAGCAGCAACCACCTCACACAGCCTGTCCACACCGTGAGTGAGGCCGAGACGGAGCAGCAACCACCTCACACAGCCTGTCAACACCGTGAGTGAGGCCGAGACGGAGCAGCAACCACCTCACGCAGCCTGTCAACACTGTGAACGAGGCCGAGACGGAGCAGCAATCTGAACAGCAGCAGAAGCAGCCAGACAAACCCAAATCTCCCGGGGAGAAGAAAGTCATCGCTACAAAGGTTCTTGGAACAGTAAAGTGGTTCAACGTACGAAATGGATATGGATTAATCAACAGGAACGATACAAAGGAAGATGTGTTTGTACATCAGACTGCTATAAAAACGAATAACCCACGGAAATACCTCCGCAGTGTTGGAGACGGTGAAACTGTGGAGTTCAGACAGACAGACATACTTTATTGATCCCGAGGAAAATTGAGTTTTGTTACAGTCACACCAACCAAGAATAGAGGAGAAATACAGAAAAATAAAAACCAGAAATAATTAAATAATAATAAGTAAATTATGCCAAGTAGAAATAAGTCCAGGACCAGCCTATTGGCTCAGGGTGTCTGACACTTCAAGAGAGGAGCTGTAAAGTTTGATGGCCACAGGCAAGAATGACTTCTATGACGCTCAGTGTTGCATCTCGGTGGAATGAGTCTCTGGCTGAATGTACTCCTGTGCCTAACCAGTACATTATGGAGTGGATGGGAGACATTGTCCAAGATGGCATGCAACTTGGACAGCATCCTCTTTTCAGACACCACCGTCAGAGAGTCCAGTTCCACCCCCACAACGTCACTGGCCTTACAAATGAGTTTGTTGATTCTGTTGGTGTCCGCTACCCTCAGCCTGCTTGCTGCCCCAGCACACAACAGTGGAAGGTGAAAGTATAGTGGAATTCGACATAGTGGAAGGTGAACAGGGTGCAGAAACAGCAAACGTAACTGGTCCTGGAGGAGATCCAGTCCAAGGAATCGATATGCCGCGGACAGAAATTGTTATCATCACTGCAACCCTCACCACTGAGGTCCACCACGTAATTACCAACAGAAGATTGAAGGTGGAGAGAAAGGAGATGGAGCAGAGTCAGCATCAGATGGGGGAAACCAAGATCATCAAAATCAGCATCATCGCCCTCCTTACAGAAGACAGTGTTACCCACCTTACTTTGTTCATCGTCGCTATGGTCGCCGCCCACAATATAGCAACCAGCCTCAGGGAGAAATTACTGAGGGTGGTGAAATAAATGAAAACCAGGTTGCTGGGGAAGAAGGTAAACCTAACAGGGGGACAAAATCAATTCCATTCAAACAGAACAGCTTTCGCACAAGGTAAATCTTGAACCAATTTTTCCTCCAATGAGGATCATACACTTAATCCTTTGTGGGAAAGTTTCTTTTGCACGTACATATTTTGAATCCTCAACCAATGTGCCTTGTTTTTTTACAAAGAAGTTGGGAAACAGCATCAAAACAGAGGTGAATTCTGGCAGCAAACTGTAATGATTCTATTGTTGTATTTTCACACTTGTGCTGAATGTGCATCTGAATGAATTCTCCATCTTGAGCCAGACATAGCACTGCAGGTAATCCTTAATATCAGCAAAACTGTACTTCAACAGCAGCTTAAGAACAATGGAACGAACAACAGGATTTCGATCAACTGCTACACTAAATGGTGAAAGATTACTGGTAAAGTACTGATCTTTCTGTGAGTCATTGGATTACCCCAAATTTTGAATAACTAGTAGAGACAGCAGATCACCAACCATTTCTTTTGTTGGTGGCAAGTCATCTTTGAAACAGACCATGGAAACTCCCTATGCTCAGAGGTCAACTTTTCATGACTTTTATATGGAAATCTATATTAAAACAAACAAGTTTACTGACAGATGTTACTCAGAGGGACAGAGAAGAACCCCCAAAAGACTTGAATTATAATAATAATTATTATTATTGCATTACTTTGTTATAATTTCATATTATTAAGTTACTAATTAAACAGTGGATGGGTGTTTGTATATTAAGGGTACACATACAGCACTTAGCATAAAAAATAAAGCTCATACATTTTTTAAATGAAAGGGGAGGAGTGAACCATATAGCCTACTGTATAATATGGGACTATTTTATGTCGTAGTAACACATTATTGAGCATCTGCTATTGGGTGTGTATTGATCTGTATATATGTGCTCAGTTTGGGTTCCATAAGTAAAAAGCCCTGTTAAATTAGCTCCAGTTTCTAGCGTTTTTATTAATGATATTGTTGTGTAAACGGCCACATACAGAACAACACCATTCTCTGTAAACTCTAGAGACTGTTATACGTGAAAATCCCAGGAGATCAGCACTTTTTGACATGCTCAAACCACCCTGTTGGCACCAACACTCATCCATGGTTAAAATTGCTTGGATCACATTTTTCCACTATTCTGGTGTTCGGTCTGAACAACAACTGAACCTATTGACCATGTCTGCATGTTTTTATGCATCGAGTTGCTGCCATGTGATAGGCTGATTAGATATTTGCATTAACGAGCAGGTACAGGTGTACCTAATAAAGTGGCCACAGAGTGCATATAGATGCTTCAGTGACAGAGCTTCCAGAGAAGCTGCTAACACCAATCATCAACCAACTCCTACCCCAGCTGGGTTTATGGGAAAAAATAATCCTCTAGTCCAGGGCAACATTATAATTTAAACAGGTTATATCGTAATTATCAGATTGTTATTTGGGAAACAAGGTTTACATCTGGGATTACACTTGATTTTGGCAGAATCTGAGCTTTGGAGGGGACCATTCAAATATTAGTGAATATGTTATTTTGCCCATCGGCAGCGATGCTTGGTAAAAAAATCAGAGAACTGTGCAGCCCTACCCAGCCACTATACAGGTCTTGAGACTCATCTGTGCTTGATAGATTGAATTCTGCAGTTCCCTCCAATGTTTGATTCTTGCAGAACTTTAGGTAACTTCTACTTCCCAATGGTTCACTGGAAAATATATGTTGAGGGAAAAGCAACCTGCAGAGCTGGATGGAAACATCAAAGAGTGTTTGTATTCTGTCACGCTTAGTGAAGGAAATGGTCTTCCCATCTGATCATTCCAGGAGAAAGTAACGAGAAAATTGCATGAGAAACATCTGCACTGAAATCCCTTCTAAAGTGTCACAGATGTGATTCATGTACAATTTAAAAAAGAATCAAAGTAATATCTTTAGATGAAACTGTTCTGTGGAAGAAAACATGTTGTTTGTTATAGCACTCGTGAAAAGAGGTAAAAAAATAAAGCTGGAAAACTACAATCTACATTGCACAATACTTTTCTGTCGACAGTTTTCAAACCTACTGTGGGAAATATACTTCGGGCAACAATTGGCGTTCTCAGTGTAAAAGGAACAACAGATTACCATTTTGCTTTGGGAGCTGCCACCATCCATTCCAGTGGCCGCACCGTTTTCGACAAGTGTAGAAAAGGTGCTAAGATATATCATACATGCATAGAACAAAAGCTTGACTACAACACAATTATCATAAAACCATTTACTTCCATTTCACAAACAATATGTCTTATTAGTTGATTTCTTGTTCTAGTACAGGCAACCATTATATTGAATACATCAGAGATTGTGTTTTCAAGATTAAAGCCACAAAGGCATACAGCATAGAAAGAGAACCTTCAGCCCATTTAGTCCATGCTGGCCAAGCAAGTTGAAGCTAATCTAATCCCATCTTCACTGATAGGACATCGACAGGTTGCAAAACTGGGCTGAGAAGTGGAGGGATGGGTTAGTAAATCTGCTGATGACACAAAGGTTGGAGGTGTTGTGGATAATGTGGAGGACTGTCCAAGGTTACAGTGGGACATTGATAGGATGCAAAACTGGGCTGAGAAGTGGAAGATGGAGTTCAACACAGATAAGTGTGAAGTGGTTAATTTTGGTAGGTCAAATATGATGGTAGAATATAGTATTCATGGTAAGACTCTTGGCAGTGTGGAGGATCAGAGGGATCTTGGGGTTCGAGTCCATAGGGCGCTCAAAGAAGCTGTGCAGGTTGACTCTGTGGTTAAGAAGACATACGGTGCATTGGCCTTCATTAACAGTAGGATTTAGTTTAGCAGCCGAGAGGTAATGTTGCAGCTATATAGGACCCTGGTCAGACCCCACTTGCAGTACTGTGCTCAGTTCTGGTCGCCTCACTACAGGAAGGATGTGGAAACTATAAAAAGAGTGCAGAGATTTACAAGGATGTTGCCTGGATTGGAGAGCATGCCCTATGAGAATAGGTTGAGTGAACTCTGCCTTTTCTCCTTGAAGTGATGAAGGATGAGAGGTGACCTGATAGAGGTGTATAAGATGATGAGAGGAACTGATTGTGTGGATAGTCAGAGGCTTTTCCCCAGGGCTGAAATGGCTGCCATGAGAGGGCACAGTTTGAAGGTGCTTGTAAGTAGGTACAGAGGAGAGATCAGGGGTACGTTTTTTTACGCAGAGAGTGGTGAGAGCGTGGAATGGGCTGCCAGTCATGGTGGTGGAGATGTGGATACAATAGGGTCTTTTAAGAGGCTTCAGAATAGGTAAATGGAGATCAGAAAAATAGAGGGCTATGGGTAATCCTAGGTAACTTCTAAAGTAAGTACATGTTCAGCATAGCATCGTGGGCCGAAGGGCCTGTACTGTGCTGCAGCTTTTCCATGTTTCTATGCTGGAAATCCAGAACAACACACACAAAATGCTGGAGGTACTCAGCAGGTCAAGCAGCATCTAGGGAAATGAATAAATAGTCAACATTTCAGACCAAGACCCCTTCAGGACTGGAAAGGAAGGGGGAAGATACCAGAATAAAAAGTGGGGGGAGGGGAAGGAGAACAAGATTGGTGAAGCCAGGTGGGTGGGAAAGGTAAAGGGCTAGAGAGGAGAGTGGACCATGGGAGAAGTGTGCAGCTGCCACTTTATTGCATCTGTGAAGCCACTGAGAATGAATTTTCCCACCGTCACAATTCCTGTCACACATCAACAAGTCACAACAGGCTCTGAACAGTAGGACAGTCTGTAACTGACATCCAACACGTCCTCGGTCCTTCACTAAACTTGGCTCAAAGGGATATGCTAAGATATATATTGCCTGCTTTGCAAAGCAGTCAACATGCTGTGACACTCCGCAAAGACCAAACTATGTATGGAAAGCCCTCGGGCAACCAGTTTGTACATTTATATCACTAAATATCAAGCATTTAGTTTCTGAAGTTCTACAAGCCATTTTTCTTGGCCCTTGACTTGAATCTGTTAGAAAACTGGCAAAAGATTTTGTTGACAGATGAGCAAAAAATACAGATATTGCAACTGAAAAATTCTTTCATTCTCCTGAAACTTTCTCTCTCAATAGTTGCTGCCTGACCTGCACATTCACTATGCAGCATCTCAGGGCAAAAAAAAGGGCTGTTTTCACCAAACGGTGGGAATTTCACCACTTATCTAAAGTATGTTTGATTCCAAGATTGAATCAAACCTGCAGATACAATGGTCTTTCTGGTTTTCAGTCCCCCAGTTGTCTCCATTTTCACTCTGACTGCAAAGTACAAATAGCAATGAATTTAGCCCATGGGTTATTTTGGGAAATTCATTACTCAAAATGGACATTAACAGTAGCTCATTTCCAATTTATGTTTTAACTTTCTAAAGTCAATTCCAGTCCCAGCTAGTGATCCCAAATGAATTTAAATATGGCCTGGTCTTCATATATCCCCTCAAACCATATCTGCTCCAACTAAAAAAAAATTTACTTATATACCTGGCCAATATTTGACCTTGATGGATTACCTTAGAGCCTAATTCTCAGAAAGTAACCAATTGCACTCGAACTTTTCATAGACTTAAAGCTGACAGGGAAAAAACGGACAGAGTTGGAAGTGTAGGAGTGGACATTAGACATTTAACAGTTAATGCATTCCTCACATAAACTGCCAACACGCATCCCATAAATGAGCAATAAAGCCAGGCCTATCACTAACCAATTAAACCTTTCTGGTTCTGGCCAGTAGCTGACAGAAAGCTTCCCCACTGTTTCTCAGTGTTCATTTTACAAGATATTAAAATGCAATGAGCTCCTTTGTACAAAATAGCTAATAGTAATGGGGAAAGGGCTTTACATTTCCAGCAAATTCAATCAACATAGTTCAATATTTATATAGATTGGAACCAATGCCCAAGAAGTACACTATGTCTGAGAAAAAGATATTAAAACATACTTCTTATCAGCAGGTATATTCTGAAAAGGGGAGTATGCATGGCACAGTGTTTCCATTTTCTGCAGATTGCCCAGGGACTTCCAATCCCATGAGCCAAAATGTGAAACTCAATCCATAAGTCTACACAGCCAGAAGGTCAGTTTGGGAGGTAATGGTCAATAAGGCAAGTGTTGCATAGAAAGGTACAACTTAGTGTCACTCTTCATATAAAGCTGCACCACAGATGGACAAGACCATTAGGAAGGCAAGTTATGTGTTTTTTCTGAAGGGATAGAATGGACAAATGTTTATTCTAAATGAAAATGAGAAGGTTTTATTGATCTTCTCAGGGAAGCTTGGTTAGTCACAACTTGGGGGCGTAGCATACAGTTCAGGTTACCATAGCCTACCACAGGTAAACAGGAGCAACGGTCTGCTGGAGGAACGTAGCAGGTCAAGATTCATCTGTTGGTGTGGGGGTGGGGCATGGTGAGGAAAAAGGAATTGTTTATTGTTTGTGCATAGTTTTACATTGACTCTATTGTATTTTTTGTTCTAGTGTGAACGCCCGCAAGAAAAGGAAGCTCGAGGTAGTATATGCTAACATAGAATTACGTTTACGTATAATAAGTTTATTTTGAACTTTGAATTGCCGATGTTTGAAACCCTGCATCAAGACTGAGAGTGGAATATATACTGGCCACCTCATGTCTCCATTCTCTATCCTGATGCAAGATTTTGACTTGAAACATAAATAATTCCTTTCCTCACACAGGGGATTTTGCTCCAACTTGCTGAGTTCCTGCAGCAGACAGCTTGTTGCTCCAGATTCCAACATTCCTGGTCTCTTGTGTCTCCAGAAAATAGACACACTAAAAAAGTGCAGAGATTTACAAAGATGCTATCAAAGATGTAAGGGAACACCAATTTGAGGGAGCCTGAGGAAAAGGATCAAGAATTAATTTCTGACTGGATTGCACTTTCAATAAAGTTTTAGTGATTTTATAAACATTGTTTGTTTAGATAATTAATTTGTAAAAACACTTGAGTTTCATATGTCATGATGCAACCAAGTCATTCGTATGCAACTCACTAAAGTAAATCCGAAGTACACACGTTTACCTCCCATCTCCTTGTTTTGTTTTCAATTAATTTTAATGTTTTGGAGTTACAAAACATAACAGTGGTGGCAACAAAGTTTGAAATGAACCTGAAATGACTAGCTACACGTTGCAGTGCAGCAAGATGTTCGAGTTTTTTAAAGAGCGCAGTGAGAAACGGTCAAGTTACAAAAAATCACAGCACATTTTTTACCTTTAGAGCAGCTTGTGTTTTCACAAAAGGAAAGATGATCGAATTTTTTAAAACGGTAGAAAATGGAAGGATTCACGGGTTCATATATAGTGAGTACTGGGTCATAACACTGGAAAACAAAGATTCTGCTTCCTGAGTACTTTTAGATGTATATTATGGATTTTGGGCTGCTGATCATGAAGATTCCCTATCACACACTGGGCTCAAAAATTTCCGTCTTTCACAGCTATCAAGAAGATTTGATGCAATTCTTTGGTCAGGTTGATAATTTTTGTTTGTGCACTAACATTAATGGGTTTTTTTACTGCTTTGGGTTGCCGGAATGACCCACAACAATGCTGTCTTTTTATTGATTCTTCAGTGTTAAACCTGAAAACTGTGCTATTACAGAACAACAATATTCATTTCCAACACCAATCAGCAATATCCACTCTTCAATACTGATCAGCAATGTCCACTCTTCAATACTGATCAGCAATGTCCACTCTTCAATACTGATCAGTTATTCAGTACACATGAAAGAAAACTACTGAAATTTGGATGACCTGTTGAAATACATGCAGTAGAGCAACTACAGCTGGAACATCTGTGGTGATCTGAAAGTAGTTATGCTGCTACTCGGAATGCAGCAAGCACTGTTGTTTCATCTGTAAATGGGACAACTGTGCTAAAGAATCTCAGTACATTAAAAAGGGATTTGTCACTCCGTAAGATTTGGTTCCAGGGCAGAAAACTGTGGCACACAAGCCACTTGCGGACCCAGATGAGATATTTTTGCCTCCTCTTCATATAAAATTGGGGCTTATGAAAACTTTTGTGAAAGCGATGAACAAAGAAGGTGAATGATTTCAATATTTGAGATAAATGCTTCCCAGAACAACTGGGATGCCAAGATTAAGGAAGGCATTTTTTGGTCTGTAAATCAAATAGGTCACCAATGACAGGCAATTCAAAGAACTTCAAGTGCAATTGGAGAAAATCACATGGAAGATATTCAAGGATGTTGTTGAAAATTTCTTTGGCAACTACAGAGCACCAAACTACAGGCAGCTGATTGACAACATGCTTCAAGTACAATGTGTCACTAAAGATTCATTTTCTGCATTCCCATTTAGACTTCTTCCCTGCAAATCTTGGCGCTGTCAATGACGAGCATGGTGAAAGGGTTCACCAGGACATTTTGCTCATGGAGAAATGATATCAGGGCATCTGTAACCCATCAATACTGGCTGATTATTGTTGGATGATTAAGCGAGGAAGCCTCAGGCAGTGAATACAAGTGAAAATCATCAACTAAACGTTTTTAGCTCGGTCGAACTATTGCAAGGTGTCAGCACAATTATATGATTAAACACATTACATTCAATAAGACAAACACCAGGAAATCTGCAGATGCTGGAAATTCAAGCAATACACACAAAATGCTGGTGGAACACAGCAGGCCAGGCAGCATCTATAGGGAGAAGCACTGTCAACGTTTCGGGCTGAGATTCTCGGCCCAAAACGTCAACAGCGCTTCTCCCTATAGATGCTGCCTGGCCTGCTGTGTTCCACCAGCATTTTGGACATTCAATAAGAATTAATTTTCTAGTTTCTCCAAATTCCTCTCTATACAAGGAGTCTGAAATTATATTTGTGTTCAGCTTGAAGTGGTCTATCGTAAACAAAAAAAATTCTGAGGAAGCAACACTTCCGAAAAAAATTGTTGTCTAGTTTCATCACAAGTTTAAAAAAAGAGTAGAAATGGCTGGCTACATCGGAAAGGTAGACATGTTACATTGCACAATGGATAACTGGCTCATGTATACTGAGCAAATTGAGCAGTATTTTGAAGAAAGTGGAATAGTCAATAAGATGCGAGTGCCAGTTTTGCTGAGTTATTGGGTGGAAATGCATACAGTTTGCTTAAAGAGGTTTGACTGTTCTAACCAATCCAGCCAAAATTATCTTTACCTTTATCTTTATCATATATCTTTATAACTTTATCTTGAGAGTAATGCAAGAACATTTAAAACTGAAACCATTGTTAATTGTAGAATGCTTTAGGTTTTACAAGTGAAATCAAAAAGACGGAGAATCCATTTCAACTTTCATGACTGAATTTAAGAAGTTGTCTGAGCATTATCAGTTTGGTGATGGACTTGATGCACTGAGAGGTTGCTTAGTTTGTGGAATCTTACAAGAAAGCATTCAAACTCACTCCTAACTGAAGCACAGCTCACATTTAAAAGTGTATTTGAAATAGCTCTTTCAATTCAAACAGCGGAGAGAGACACAAATGAGTTGCAGTCAGGAACAAAAGTGAGTGTGAACAAAATTGCAACATCATTGCAGAAAATGCAATAAAGTAGGACACATACAAAGAACATGTCAGGTAGACAAAAATAAATGAATTGCACAGGGAAGAGAAAAAGATAAGTCAAGTTGTAGTTTCAAAAAGAACACTAATTTGCATGTTGTTGATAAAATATCTGATAATGATGAGAGTGACACAGGACTGAGTAACTTCGAGATTACAATGTAAAAACTAACAAGAAACAAGCAATATGGCTTGCATCTGAGGTGAATGGAAAATTAATTAAAATTGAATTGGACACGGGTTCAGTTGCATTAGCCATTCCACAAAATGAGTCTGAACGGCATTTCAAAGATGCTATTCTGGAGTCTGCAGATATTTAGCAAAGAAATTGTACTAGAAAAAACGTAACTGCTGTGGGAATTACATTTTTAACAATGAAATACACCAATCAATTAGCCAGATTGGGTTTGTACGTGGCAAATATAGGAGGGCCAGAATTGTGGGGACATGATTGCCTGAGACAACTACAACTTGATTGGAGATCTATCCACCGTTTGCATGCCACATGCCATGTAATAACATCATCTGAAAGCAAACTGGATGATGCCACTGTGGCGTTCAGTGATGGTATTGGAAAATTCAAACATATTAAGGGTAAAAAATGTTAAATGAAAATACCACACTCAAGTTTAACAAAGACTATCTGCTTCCCTAGACCATCAGCGATAAAGTAGCCAGTGAGCTAGGTCACATAGAAACTGAAGAAGCTACTTCCATGTTTGAGTGGAAGCCATGGTTAATGCCAGTTGTCTCAGTAGCCAAAAAGAATGGGTGTGTCAGCATCGGTGGTAATTTTAAGGTCACCATCATCCCAGTACTGAAAGTAGATCAATACCCTCAGCCCAGGATACAGGATATCTTTTCAAATCTTTCTGGAGGAAAACACTTCAGCAGAGTGGACTTAGCTTAGGCCTACCTACAGATGGAGATTGAAGAAGAGTCCAAAGTGTTTCTCACCATAAACACTTTATCACTATAATAGGCTTATTTTTGTGTAGCATCTGCTCCTGCACTCTGGCAGAAAGCTATGGACCGGGTGCTGCAAGGCTGCCCAGGCACTCAGTGATACCTGGATGACATCATTGTTACCGATAAGGACAACAAGGAACATCTCCAAAATCTCAAGATTGTGTTAAAAAGAGAAGATTATGGGCTCAGAGTACAAATACACCAATTGTGAATTCTTTAAACCAAGCATTACTGAATGTTGTAACATTATTGATGGACAAGCGTTACACAAGTGTGCTGAGAAAAGCAGTGATGGATGCCCCAAGGCCAAAGGATGTGTCACCATTGTGGCCTTTTTAGGATCTGTCAATTACTATAACAGGTTCCTGTCAAACCTGCTTCTGTGCTCCACCCCTTGAGCTCATTACTACAGATCAGAAAGAAATGGCAATGGACAAAGCAGAGTGAGGTGGCTTTCTAAAAAGTAAAGGAAATGGTGACACCAGACACTATAACATTCACAGATTATGATCTATGAGTTTGTAAATCTGGTGGGAGCAAAAGATGTTGGGAATGGTGAGAGTGGAGTGCCGCGGGAGGGGTGTAGGACAGGTGACAGAGAGGAGAGCCAGGAGTTTGGGTGGCACAGGTAGAGTCACACCCAGCCCTGAGACATCAAGCAAAGTCATTTGATTCCAGACAACTGGTTTATTACAAAATGTCTCTCTGGTGCTTCCTGCTCCCTCTCCTCTCCCTTATCCTTTTCCCAACTGTGATTCCCCTCTCCTTGCCCCTTCCCACTCTCACTCCACAATAGAGACCGATATCAGAATCAGGTTTATCATCATTCATATATGTCATGAAATGTGTTTCTTTTTTAGCAGTGCAATAAATAAAATTACTATTGCAGAAATATTAAATGCACAACTTAGAAAATAGTAAAATCTTAGGAACTATATATATATATATATTTGTCTGTGTGTCTCTAAGACTTTTGCACAGACCTGTTTATTATATGTATATAGTTGAGATGCATTCTCTATTGAGTAGGAGTTTATCGCTACACAGGGAGGAGCATTGTGTATTTAATATTTCAGTAATATTACAAAGATATTAGTTGATTAAACATTTTTGTTCATTTAAATATTTCCTTATGGGTTATATGTAAAAATACGTGAATTCCATACATCACAGTGATACCTCATCATAGGTGGGCATCTCGCTTAAAGTAAAAATCAAGTACACACATTTGTCTCATGGCTCCTTGTTTTGTTTTCAATCAGTTTTAATGTTTCGGAATTACAAAACTTAACAGACTGAATGGCATGTTCCTTTGCCATATATCCAACTGAATCCTGTCTAAATTTTCATTCAAGTCAGGAGTCTAGAGGACAGGGAAGTTGCAAATGTCACTCTACTCTTTAAGAAGGGAAGGAGGGAAAATACAGGAAATTTCAGCCAGTGAGCCTGACTTGGTAAGATTTCAGAGTTCATTTTTAGCGCTTAATTGAAGTAAGGGGAAAGATGAGGCTATCAGGCAGAACTTGGAGGCATAAGTTGGAAACAGATGTTCTCAGGGAAATGTACGGAAGAAATGTGGCAAATGTTCAGGAGATATTTGCGTGGAGTTCTGCATTGGTACGTTCCAATGAGACAGGAAAAGGGTAGTAGGGTACAGGAACTGTGGTGTACAAAGGCTGTTGTAAATCTAATCAAGAAAGAAGAGCTTATGAAAGAATCAAAAAACTAGGTAATGATAGAGATCTAGAAGATGATAAGGCCAGCAGGAAGGAACTTAAGAATGAAATTAATAGAGCCAGAGGAGCCATGAGAAGGCCTTGGTGGACAAGAATAAGGAAAACACCAAGGCATTCTACAAGTATGTGAAGAGCAAGAGGATAAGATGTAAGAGAATAGGACCAATTAAGTGTGACAGTTTAAAAGTGTGTATGGAACCGGAGGAGATAGCAGAGGTAATTAATGAGTACGTTGCTTCAGTATTCACTATGGAAAAGGATCTTGGCAATTGTAGGTTTGACTTGCAGCGGACTGAAAAGCTTGAGCATGTAGATATTAAGAGAGAGGCTGGGCTGGAGCTTTTGGAAAACATCAAGTTGGGTAAGTCACCGGGAGCAATTGAGATGTATCCCAGGCTACTGTGGGAGGTGAGGGAGGAGATTGCTAAGCCTCTGGTGATGAACATTGCATCATCAATAGTGACGGGAAAGGTTCTGGAGGATTGGAGGGTTGTGGATGTTGTTCCCTTATTCAAGAAAGGGAGTAGAGATAGCCCAGGAAATTATAGACCAGTGAGTCTTACTTCAGTGGTTGGTATATTGATGGATAAGATCTTGAGAGGCAGGATTTATGTACATTTGGAGAGGCATAATATGATTAGCAATACTCAGTATGGCTTTGTCAAAGACAGGTTGTGCCTTACCAGCCTGAATGAAGTTTTTCAGGATGTGACTAAACACATTGGTGAAGGAAGAGCAGTGGATGTAGTGTATGTGGATTTTGGCAAGGCATTTGACAAGGTACCCAATCCAAGGCTTATTCAAAAAGTAAGGAGGCATGGGATCCAAGGGGAAATCACTTTGTGGATCCAGACCTGGCTTGCCCACAGAAGGCAAAGAGTGGTTGTAGACGAGTCATATTCTGCATGGAAGTCAGTCACCAGTAGTGTGCCTCAGGGATCTGTTCTGGGACCTCTACTCTTCATGATTTTTATAAATGACCTGGATGGATTGATAAATTTGCTGATGACACAAAGGTTGGAGGTGTTGTGGATAGTGTGGAGGGCTGTCAGAGGTTACACTGGGACATTCATAGGATGCAAAACTGGGCTGAGAAGTGGCAGATGGTGTTCAACCAGGATAGGTGTGAGGTGGTTCATTTTGGTAGGTGAAATATGATGACAGAATATAGTATTAATGGTAAAACTCTTGTCGTGTGAAGGATCAGAGGGATCTTGGGGTCCAAGTCCACAGGACACTCAAAGCTGCTGTGCAGGTTGACTCTGTGGTTAAGAAAGCATACGGTTTCTTAACCAATAGCCTTTATTAATTGTGGGATTGAGTTTAGGAGCCGAGATGTAATGTTGCAGCTATATAGGACCCTGGTCAGACCCCACTTAGAGTACTGTGCTCTGGTCACCTCACTATAGATAGGATGTGGAAATGCTAGAAAAGGTGCAGAGGAGATTTACAAGGATGTTGCCTGGATTGGGGGCATGCCTTATGAGAACAGGTTGAGTGAACTTGGCCTTTTCTCCTTGGAGCAACGGAGGATGATAGATGACTCGATATAGGTGTATAAGATGGTGAGAGGCATTGATCGTGTGGATAGACAAGGTCTTTTTCCCAGGGCTGAAATGGCTAACACAAGAGGGCATAGCTTTAAGGTGCTTGGAAGTAAGTACAGAGTAGGAAGTACCATGGAAGTAGGCCCATGGTCCTCCTTCTCTGCCACCTGTCCCACATCCCTCCTGCGGCACTCCATCCTCACCATTCCCAACATCCTTTGCTCCCACCAGATTTACAAACTCGCTCTCCACTCCACTCCACATTGACAGATACAGTATTGTGTAAAAGTCTTAGGCACTCTAATTATATATATGACAAAGGCTTTTGCACAGTACTAAGTGGTCAGATCCCACTTGGAGTACAGTGTTCAGTCTGGTCACCTCACTACAGGAAGGATGTGAAGACTATAGAGAAACTGCAGAGGAGATTTACAAGGATGTTGCCTGGCTTGGAGGGTGTACCTTATGAGAATAGGTTGAACATATTTGGCCTTTTTTCCTTGGAGCAATGGAGGATGAGGGGTGACCTGATAGAGGTATATAAGATGACGTGGGGCATTGGTCGAGTGGATAGTCAGAAGCTTTTTCCCAGGGCTGAAATGGCTAGCATGAGAGGGCACAGTTTTAAGGTGCTTGGAAGAAGGTACAGAGGAGATATCAGGGGTAAGTTTTTTACGCAGAGAGTGGTGTGTGGAATGGGCTGCCAGCAATGGTGGTGGAGGAGGATGCAATAGGGTCTTTTAAGAGACTCCTGGATAGGCACATGGAGCTCAGAAAAATAGAGGGCTATGGATCACCCTCAGTAATTTCTAAGGTAAGGCCATGTTCGCCACAGCTTTGTGGGCTGAAGGGCCTGTATTGTGCTGTAGGTTTTCTATGTTTCTATGAGACTTAAAGGTATGTGAAAGCACATCATACTATAGGCCAAAGTCAGCATGGTTTCCTTACAGCAGGGGCTCCCAACCTGGCCTCCACAGTTCCCTCAGCTAATGGTAGGAGTCCATAGCATTAAAAAAGTTGGGAGATGCCTTAAAAGGAGCTGTTGCCTGAGAAATTTGTTGGAATTCCTAGAGGAAATAACAAGCTGGAAAAGCCAACGAGAGTCAGTGATGTTGTTTCCTTGGATTTTCAGAAGGCCTTTGACAAGACGCCACAGACAAAGTTGCTGAATGATATAGGAACCCTGGTATCATAGGAAAGGTACGAGCAAAGATAGAAGATTGGTTGTCCTGAAAATTCGGAATGAAGAGGTCCTTTTCCGGTTGGCTTTTAGTTACTAGTGGTGTCCCCAGGGATTCGTGTTCAGGACTGCTTCTGTTCACGTAAAATGTAAATGCTCTGGATGACAGAATTGATGACTTTGTGGCCAAGATCATGGTAGCTACAAAGATAGGTGGAAGGGCAGGAAGAGATGAGGAATCAGAGAGTCGGCAGATGGTCTTGGACAGATTAGGAGGATGGGCAAAAAAGTGGCAGATGGAATCCAGCAGTGGGAAATGTATGGTCATTCACTTTGCCTGAAGGAATAAATGTGAAGACTACTTTCTAAATGGGAGAGAATGCCGAAACTGCAGATGCAAAGAGACTTGCAGCTCCAAGGCTAGAATTCTCTAATGGTTAACTAGCCAGTTGAGTTGGTAATAAGGAATGTAAATACATTCATTTTGAGGACCAAAAATGTAAAACCAAGATTGTAATGCTAAGGTATTGGTCAGAAAACATGTGGAATATTGGACGGCATAATAGTGATGTGGTTAGCACAACGCTTTACAGTACCAGCAACCCGGGTTCAATTCCCATCACACAGACGTGCAGTGGTTAGCACAACATTTTACAGTACCTGTGACCCAGGTTCAATTCCCATCGCACGGTAGTGTAGTGGTTAGTACAACGCTTTACAGTACCAGCGACCCGGGTTCAATTCCCATCACACAGACGTGCAGTGGTTAGCACAACATTTTACAGTAACTGTGACCCAGGTTCAATTCCCATCGCATGGTAGTGTAGTGGTTAGTACAACGCTTTACAGTACCAGCGACCCGGGTTCAATTCCCATCACACAGATGTGCAGTGGTTAGCACAACATTTTACAGTACCAGCGACCCGGGTTCAATTCCCATCACACAGATGTGCAGTGGTTAGCACAACATTTTACAGTACCTGTGACCCGGGTTCAATTCCCATCACATAGTTGTGTAGTGATAAGCACAAAACTTTACAGAACCAGCAACCCAGGGTTCAATTCCTTCCTGCCGCCTGTAAGTAATTTGTATGTTCTTCCCATAACCACATAGGTTCCTTCAAGTGCTCCAGTTTTCTCCCACGTTCCAAAGATGTACGGTTTGTAGGTTAATTGATGATTGTAAAACGTCCTGTGATTAGACTGGGGTTAAATTGGGAGTTGCTGGACAGTGCAGCTTGAAGAGCCAGAAAGGCCACATTGTATCTCAATCAATCAATAAATAAATAAACATCATGAACAGTGTTGGGCCCCATATCTGAGGAAGCATTGGAGAGGGTTCAAAAGATGCTTATGAGAATGATTCTGGAAATGAAAGGATTGTGGCGACCCACTTACTAGCACACTCGAACCGGCTCACAAATAGCCAGCGTGCAGGCACAAAGACCAGGTCCGCAACAAAGGGAAAAAGCCTGCGGGGGTTTGTCAGTACGTGTCTCTTGGACCATCCGCGCCCGGGGAGGGCGGGATGAGGGAGACTTTAAAGCAAGGCTGTGGAGTTCGAATAAAACATTCTTTGATTGCAGTTTACCGACTCTGTGTCGTTATTTTAGCGCTGCGTGTAGCACACCGCTACAATTGGTGACCCCGACAGTCCAAACGATTTTTGGACCGGAGATGACCGACGCCGCATTTGTTCATGTGGTTTCGTTGAAACTGCCAAGCTTCTGGACGCTACGACCTCACCTCTGG
The DNA here is from genome assembly GCF_048418815.1 of Hemitrygon akajei. NCBI lineage: Eukaryota > Metazoa > Chordata > Chondrichthyes > Myliobatiformes > Dasyatidae > Hemitrygon > Hemitrygon akajei. The sequence continues at coordinate 106,908,232 of NC_133133.1, read as the reverse complement.
TTCCAGCAAGCAGAAGCCCAATTCCACGTTCGGCAGATAACCTCAGAGGACACCCGTTACTACTACGTGGTGAGCTCCCTCGACCAGGACACAGCGGCCCAGGTTGTGGAGTTCGTACAGTCTCCCCCGGCGGACGGCAAGTACACGGAATTCAAAGCCCTGCTCCTAAGGACTTTCGGACTCTCACGCCGCGAGCGGACTGTCCAGCCTGTGGTCAGCTATGGCCAGCCTTTTGGGGACACAGCTGCACCACACCACTGCCTACCACCCACAGTCGAACGGCCTGGTGGAGTGTTTCCACCGTCACCTAAAGTCGGCTCTCATGGCCCGCCTGCGAGGAGCTAACTGGGCGGACGAGCTTCCCTGGGTCCTACTTGGCATCCGCACGGCACCCAAAGACGATCTGCACGCCTCGTCGGCCGAGTTGGTGTACGGTGCACCCCTGGTCGTCCCCGGGGAGTTCATACCAACCCCAAGGGGGCAAGAGGAAGAACCCGCAGCAGTCCTGGGCAGACTACGCGAGAGGCTCGGTGACCTGGCCCCCATACTCACGTCGCAGCATGGGCAGAACCCAACCTGCGTACCCAAAGACCTGCAGAACTGTAAGTTTGTGTTTGTACGAAGGGGCGGGCATCGGCCACCACTACAACGGCCCTACGAGGGGCCGTTTACGGTGATTAGGAACAACGGGTCCACGTTCGTGCTGGACGTTGGGGGGAGAGAGGAGGTTTTCACGGTGGACCGACTCAAACTGGCCCACGTGGACCTGGTGCAATTGGTCGAGTTTCCGGCACCGCGGCGCAGAGGCCAACCTCCCAAACAGGGTCCGGCCCAGACTGTGGACATTGGGGGGTGTATCGCCGGTTCTGGGGGGGAGTTAAGTGGCGACCCACTTACTAGCACACTCGAACCGGCTCACAATTAGCCAGCGTGCAGGCACAAAGGCCAGGTCCGCAACAAAGGGAAAAAGCCTGCGGGGGTTTGTGAGTACGTGTCTCTTGGACCATCCGCGCCTGGGGAGGGCGGGATGAGGGAGACTTTAAAGCAAGGCTGTGAAGTTCAAATAAAACATTCTTTGATTGCAGTTTACCGACTCCGTGTCGTTATTTTAGCGCTGCATGTAGCACACCGCTACAGGATTAACGTATGAGAAAGCATTGGATGGCTCTGGGCCTGTACTGGCAGGAGTTTAGAAGGACAGGGGATGTCATTGAAACCTCCAAAATACTGATGGGCACAGACAGAGTAGATGTGGAGAGGCTGTTTCCAGTAGCTGGTGAATCTGGGACCAGAGGGTACAGCTCAGAATAAAAGGACATCCCTTTAGAATAGAGATGAGAAGAAGTTCCTTTAGCCAGAGGGTGGTGACACTCATTGTTCATATGGCTCTCGAGGGCAAGTCATTGGGTATACTTGAAGGAGAAGTTATTAGGCTCCTGATTGGTAAGGGTATCAAAGGTTACAGGGAGTGGCAGGAGAATGGGGATGAGAAGGAATTATAAATTAACCATGATCGGATGGTAGAACAGACTTAGTGGTTCTAAAATTAAAGTCTTAGAACCTTACACCTTAAAACAAAAAACATCATAACCTTCACAGGCAATTAAGAAATGTTCTAACACATTGTCACTCATGTAATACTGGAGACAACCAGACAGAATGTCTCAGTAAACAAAAATTACAAAAAAAAAATCTGCAGATACCAGAAACTTAAAATGAAGGCATACATATGCTCCCACAAAAAGCAACATGATAATGTCTGGATTGTACTGTATGCTTTGATAATGTGACACCATCCATAACTTCTTTATTCTTCTTTGAAACAATGCCAGGAGATTATGGTTTATTTATTAGACAGTACAGGCAGGATTTTAACCTCCCAGGGTGCACCATTTCCTCTCACTGAAAAGTTAGAAGACATTTTTGTGTTTAATTCACCTGTGGGATTTGAACACGCAATGTCTGAACTCAAAGGGAGGAATTTATCACCTGAGCAATTGTTAACATAATGTGACGAGCTATGGGTGAGGGTACTACACACTCACCTTACAGCTGTTACTGGCTAAGATAATATTTCATCTCTTGGCATTGTATTCCACACTTATTCACCCAATATTACTCAGCATCCAATGCCTGGTTGCTGACAACACAGTAAATTGAAACCAGAATTATATCAGCTGATTGAGATTAAACAATATTATTCATTACTAGTACAGCACCAAAACAAAAATTGTCCAACAAAAAAAAAGAGCTGTGCAATTTGAGAAGTCATAGAAATGTGTGAATCATTAAGTATCGACTTGAAGCAAGACATTGTAAATTTATTATAGTTATCCTCATTCTTTACAGCACTGGGCGCAGCTTAAAACCAATATCGATAATACAGGAAGGACTAACCTCACAGGAGTAAAATTCAGTAATCATTAACTCCAAATATGTTCAAAATCTAAAATTATACTCGACATAACTACAAATGCTCTCAGTAACTCGCAACTAAGAGTGTTGTATCATTCTAATTTTTTCAGTACACTCCAGATTTCTTGGTGTAGTTTTCAATGAATATTCTACTAAATATTTTGCAAGAGTACCAATGGATATACCAAACATCCTTCACATAATCTCCATATATGCACAGATGTTTTTGTGTCAAGTTGGCACTGGAAAGGGTTGGTGAGAGCCAGCTGCAAAATTCCATCAAATAAAAGTTTGTTATCCTACCTCCAGCGTACATGACTGCAAGTGTCAGTGAAGAGATCCACGCAATTTCACTGTAGGAGGCATTAAAGATCGTCTGGATTTCTTTGAAGTACACAGTGATGGCTTTAGGAAATGCGTATGAAAATCCAATAGCGATGAAAGCTCCAATGACCACAGCCCATCCCCAGCCACCATCTGGAGGGACAATTTCCTGGGATGCCATCTTCCACTTCCACTTCTTCTTTCTTAACTGGAAGAAGCAAAAGTCTTTTTTTGTTAGAGAAGACAATAACCTGTTGTCTTTAGGTCAAATGCATTCTACAAGTTAAAAAGAAGCATGTTAGATGTTAAGACTATACCTGATATAATGTTTCTTTAATAGAGAGACTGTATCATAACATCAGGAAAAGTAGACTGATCTTTTCTGCTCTGCATTGATCAATATAAACACACACACTGTAGGAGGAGTTGTACCACGTCACACAAGAGATTGTATCACTGCACACACTGTTATTTAATTCATTTAAGTTATTGCATTCTCAACATATCAGCCCATTCACAAAATTATTGCTAAAAAAAAATAAAATTCAAATGACCACAGCCTGAGGAGATGAAAAAGCAAGATAAACTACAGGTCAATTTAAACCAGCTCCTTACAGCTTATCAGTGGTCTGAGCATACTAGTTAGACTCTCTTTCTAATTTAGGACTAAATTGCTAAATTAGGACAAGCCTGGAAATAAGACCCTTAGATGCATGTGACTTTTGCTTGGAAGTTAAATAAAAAATACGATTGGATCACAAGGACTGGAGTTTCTCTATAAATGGTCATTCAAGACTCAGAAGAACAGTAACTTTGTCCGAAGGTCAGCGATGAGGCAGCACAAAGCACAAAAGGCCAACACATACTTTTAATTCAACAGCATATTCATTTCCACAAGATTCCAATCAATACCATTCTGGCTCATCTCATTACCCGCACACACTTATGAATATTCTGCAGTCAACAGCTGTTGTGCACATTCTTATTAACAAAATTGCATCTCACCAAATGAATCAAGCCTGCTCAAGGTGACCTTCCTCAGTAACATTCAAGGACTCAACGTAATTCGTTGGCTGGTAATTTGACAACAGTCAGAATTCACCTTAGAGTCAAACGTGCCACTGGGCAGAGTTGACAAAATTATTTATTTGGCTCATGTTAGCACTTCACTCAAATCTTAAAATATTGTACACTTTGGAGGTGCTTTTCATTTCTCTCTACTTTTCCTGAGGGGTAGTGACTCTTGCTGAATTAAATCCTCCTAAATGACCAGGATGAGGCTCATTATCATTGACATATGTCGTGAATTTTTACCAGCCTCTGCATCCAGCATATAATTCTCCGAAACCTCTGCCACCTCCAACTGGATCCCACCACCAAGCACATCTTTCCCTTACTGCCACTTTCTGTTTCCCGCAGGAATCGCTCCCTACATGACTCCCTTGTCCATTCGTTTCCCCCCCCCCCCCACACTGATCTCCCTCCTGGCACTTATCCTTGCAAGCAGAACAAGTGCTAACTTGCCCCTACACCTCCTCCCTCACTACCATTCAGAGACCCAAACTGTCTGTCCAGGTGAGGCAACACTTCACCTGTGAGTCTTTTGGAGTCATACACTGTGCCCGGTGCTCCCGGTGTGGCCCCCTGTATATCAGCGAGACATGATGTTGATTGGGAGACTGCTTCACTAAGCATCTATGCTCCATCCACCAGAAAAAGCAGAATATCCCAGTGAGCACCCATTTTAATTCCACTTCCCACTCTCATTCCGATATGTCCATCCATGGCCTCCTGCACTGTCGTGATGAGGCCACACTTAGGTTGGAGGAACAACACATTAAATTCTGTCTGGGTAGTCTCCAACCTGATGGCATGAACATTGATTTCTCAAACGTCCGGTAATGCCCACCACCCCCGCCACTTCCCATCCCTTTTCCCTCTCTCACTTCATCGGACCAATCAACTTCCCAGCTCTTTACTTCATCCCTCCCCCTCTAGGTTTCACCCATCGCCTGGTGTTTCTCTCTCCCTTCCCCCCACCTTTTAAATCTACTCCCTAGCTTTTTTTCTCCAGGCCTGCCCAAGGTTTTCGGCCCAAAACGTCGACTGTACTCTTTTCCACAGTTGCTGCCTGGCCTGCTGAGTTCTTCCAGCATTTTGTGTGTATTTGTCGTGAAGTTTGTTGCTTTGTGCCAGCAGTACAAATGAAGACAAAACATTACTGTAAGTTACAAAATAAATAAATGGTGGAAGAGACAACTGTTGAGGTAGTGTTCATGGACTGTTCAGAAATCTGATGGCGGAGGGAAAGAAGCTGTATTAAAGCTTTGAATGTGGGTCCACAGAATCAGAATCAGGTTTAATATCACTGGCATATGTCATGAAATTTGCTGTTTTTCAGCAACAGTACTTCGCAATATATAATAATAAAAGCACTAAATTACAAGAATTTTTTAAATTAAGTATACAGTGCAAAAAGAAAGCAAAACAATATTGAGGAAGTGTCCATGGGTTCAGTGTCCATTCAGAAATCTGATGGCAGAGGGGAAGGAGCTGCTCATGAAACATTGAGTGTGTGTCTTCAGACTCCTGTACCTCCTCCTTGATGGTAGCAATGAGAAGAGGGCATTCCTGGGTGATGAGGGTCCATTGTGATGGATGCCGCCTTTTTGAGGCATCATCTTTTGAAGATGTCCTCGATGCTGGGGAAGCTATTGCCCATGATGGAGCTGACTGAGTTTGCAACTTGCTGCAGCTTTTTCCGATCCTTTGCAGTGGCCCCTATATAGCAGATGGTGATGCAACCAGTTAGAATGCTCTCCACGGTACATCTGTTGAGTGTCTAATCAAGGTACAGTAGATTGTGAGGCCAACAGTCTATCTTATCATACAAGATCTTATCATACAATCGCAGCAAGAGGCGGAGAGCGAAGAGGTAAAAGAAGCTCAGAGAGAAGCTGTTTTTTTTAACTGATCGCGGCAAAGAGGCTAGACAGTGCAGGCGCGTGACGTAGCTCGCCAAAGGTTTAAAAAGGAGAGGAAGTTTTCAACGGTTATTTAAATCGCAGCAAGAGGCGGTGTGGTGAACTACATATACCTGTCTGGACACGACCCCCCCCCCCCCCCGCTGACTGCTCCTGTGGCTCCTCCCACAGACCCCTGTATAAAGGCGATTGGAGGCACGGCTCCTCCCTCAGTCTCCAGGATGTCGTGTGGGGATCTCTTGCTGCTGACTGCTCTCTTCCAGTGAATAAAAGCCTATACCTCGCCTCACGTCTCCGAGAGTTATTGATGGTGCATCAATTTTATTCGCTGGAAGTTTTAAAACATGGAGAGTATTTTACGTCCGGAAAAATTAGACTTGGACCCTCAAGCTCCAGAAGCAGCTCTTGCCTTTGAACTCTGGCTTGCATGCTTCCAATCATACTTTGAAGTGATTCCCGTGACTGAGCCTGCCACAATGCACAAAATCCTCCTTTCCAGAGTCAGTCCGAAAGTATTCTCCCTTATCAGGGACCTGCCGACCTACCAAGGGGCACTGGACGCCCTCAAAAGACAGTACCTGCGGCCGGTGAACACCGTCTACGCAAGACATTGCTTAGCAACGCGGCAGCAGCGGACCGCAGAGTCAAGCGGGGAGTTTGTCCGGGCCCTACTGACACTCGTGCGGGCCTGCGACTGCAGGGGACTGATGGCGGAACAGCATGCGGAGCTCCTGGTACGAGACGCCTTCGTTACGGGGATCAGGTCAGTGTACGTGCGCCAGCGGCTGCTGGAAAACACCGACCTTACCTTACGCTCGGCGATCGAGCTGGCCGACACGCTGGAGGCTGCTCTGCACAACGCTGACGCTGTCCACCCGCACGATCCCCCGCCGGTTCCATGGACACTGCAGACCCCGCCACCCGCGAGCGAATCGACCTCAGCTGCTGCAAGTCGCAAGTCCACACAGTGTTACTTCTGCGCACTCGAAAAGCACCCCCAAAAGCGCTGCCCGGCTCGAGAAGCTACCTGCTCCAGTTGCGGAAAGAAGGGCCATTTCTCCAAGGTCTGTAAGTCTGAACCACGAGGTTCTTGACCAGGGACTGCCAAGTCTGCGCTGAGTGCAAACCGCATTTCTACCGTCCTGACAAGGCACAACTTATCAAGGCCGCCCACCCCTTTGAGCGACTGAGTGTTGACTTTAAGGGCCCCCTTCCCTCCACCGACCGCAATGTCTACTTTCTCAACATTATCGACGAGTACTCACGGTTCCCCTTTGCCATCCCCTGCCCCGACACCACTGCCACGTCCGTCATAAAAGCCCTGCGCCAGCTCTTCACTCTGTTCAGATATCCCTGCTATATCCACAGTGATAGAGGGTCCTCCTTTATGAGTGACGAGCTGTGCCAGTACCTGCTGGCTAGGGGCATTGCTACTAGTAGGACCACAAGCTATAATCCCCAGGGAAATGGACAGGTGGAGAGGGAGAGTGCCACAGTGTGGAAGGCCACACTTTTAGCCCTTAAGTCAAAGGGGTTGTCGGTCTCTCGATGGCAGGAGGTCCTCCCCGAGGCACTCCACTCCATCCGCTCCCTGTTATGTACGTCCACCAATGCCACCCCTCATGAACGCCTCTTTTCTTTTCCCAGGAAGTCTGCCACTGGGACCACCCTCCCGGCTTGGCTGATGTCCCCAGGGCCAGTGCTGCTCCGGAAACATGTATGGAGCAATAAATACTCCCCGCTGGTCGAGAGGGTTCACCTTCTTCATGTGAACCCACAGTATGCATACGTGGTCTTACCTGATGGGCGGGAGGACACGGTCTCCGTCCGCGACCTGGCACCCACAGGAGCAGCAGACCACTATCCCGAACACTATGAACCCCGTACCCACCGAGGTGTATACCCACCTGACACCGCGCACACCAAGCCCTACACAGACTCCTCACGACACTCCCATACCGGGCGCCTCGCACATGCATGAGGGATCACTGACGCCTAACGGGCTGACACCTCAAGTCAGGCCGGAGCCAGCACAACCACCGTCTCCGGTGCAATCACCACCGGTGCTACGTAGATCGCAGCGACAGACTCGACCACCTGATAGACTTGACCTGTAAATATACTTATCAGAAACTTCGCCCCATGGGGACTCTCTTTTAAAACAAAGGAGGGGTGAATGTGGTAAACTATGTACACCTGTCTGGACACGACCCCCTCTGCTGACTGCTCCTGTGGCTCCTCCCACAGACCCCTGTATAAAGGCGATTGGAGGCACGGCTCCTCCCTCAGTCTCCAGGATGTTGTGTGGGGATCTCTTGCTGCTGACTGCTCTCTTCCAGCGAATAAAAGCCTATACCTCGCCTCACGTCTCCGAGAGTTATTGATGGTGCATCAGGCGGAGAGTGAAGAGGTAAAAGAAGCTCGGAGAGAAGCTTATTTTAACTGATCGCGGCAAAGAGGCTAGACTGCGCAGGGGTGACATAGCGCGCCAAAGGTTTAAAAAGGAAGACCGCCGTATACAGCAGCCATCATCGGAGTGGACTGAGGCAGAGTGGGTCGGCTTTGGCTCAATCAGGCTTCGGCGAGAACAGGCAGAGGCGAGGTTTGAACGGGGCACAACTGCACGAGTGCGTGAAAGTCGGCCCGTGAGGCAACGGGAGAATTTAAATAGCCAGCAGAGGCTGAGTATGAGCTTCACTCCAGGTGAGGTAAGGCCGGGTAAGCTCCTTTAATTAATCTAATTAGCTTAGGAGTGGGTAATGGAGGCAGCAGTTAGGGCAGTCGAGTGCTCCGTTTGCAGTATGTGGGAAGTCAGGGCGAGCACAGCTGTCCCTGATGACTACACCTGCGAAAGGTGCATCCAGCTGCAGCTCCTGACAAACCGTGTTAGGGAACTGGAGCTGGAGCTGGATGAACTTCGGGTCATTCAGGAGGCAGAGGCAGAAATAGACAGGAGTTTCAGGGAGATAGTCACCCCTAGGAGTCAGGAGACAGGTAGTTGAGTGACTGCCAGGAGAGGGAAGGGGAATAGACAGGAAGAGCAGAGCACCCCTGTGGCCATTCCAATCAACAATAAGTATACTATTTTGGATACTGTTGGTGGGGACGACCTACCAGGGACAAGTTGTAGTGTTTGCATCTCTGGCACCGAGACTGGACCCTCAGCTCAGAAGGGAAGGAGGGAAAAGAGGAGAGCAGTAGTGATAGGGGATTGATAGTTAGGGAAACAGACAGAAGGTTCTGTGGAAGAGATCGAGAATCCTGGATGGTCTGTTGCCTCCCTGGTGCCAGGGTCCGTGATATCTCAGATCGAGTTCTCACTATTCTCAAGAGAGAGAGTGAGCAGCCAGATGTTGTGGTCCATGTAGGGATCAATGATGTGGGTAGGAAGAGTGAGGAGGTCCTGAAAGGTGAGTTTAGGGAGTTAGGTGCCAAGTTAAAGGACAGGACCTCCAGGATAGCAATCTCAGGATTGCTACCAGTGCCACATGCAGGTGGGTTTAGAAATAGTAAGATAGTGCAGATCAACACGTGGCTGAAGATATGGTGCAGGAGGGAGGGCTTCAGATTTATAGATAATTGGGCAGTTTTCCAGGGAAGGTGGGACCTGTTCCGGTGGGACTGTTTACATCTGAACTGGAGGGGGACAAGTATTTTTGCAGGTAGGTTTGCTGGAGAGGCTCCAGTGGATTTAAACTAGATATGAGGGGGGTGGGGAACCAGAGTGTAGGAACAGATGTATGGGAGAAGGAAGAAAAAGAAGACAGTAAAGTTCTTTGTACTGTTAGAGATAAACAGAGAGGAAGAGGTGGAGAATTTCTTAAATGCATTTATTTTAATGCTAGGAGCATTGTAAGAAAGGTGGATGAGCTTAGAGCATGGATTGATACCTGGAAATATGATGTTGTAGCTATTAGTGAAACATGGTTGCAGGAGGGGTGTGATTGGCAACTAAATATTCCTGGATTTCGTTGCTTCAGGTGTGATAGAATCGGAGGGACAAGAGGGGGAGGTGTTGCATTGCTTGTCAGAGAAAATATTACAGCGGTGCTCTGGCAGGATAGATCAGAGAGCTTGTCTGGGGAGGCTATTTGGGTGGAATTGAGGAATGGGAAAGGTGTAATAACACTTTAAGGAATATAAAGAATGTAAGAAGAATCCTAAGAATTAAGTTAGAAAAGCTAAAAGAAGATAGGAGGTTGCTTTGGCAAATAAGGTGAAAGTAAATCCGAAGGGTTTCTACAGTTATATTAATAGCAAAAGGATAATGAGGGATAAAATTGGTCCCTTAGAGAATCAGAGTGGACAGCTATGTGTGGAGCCAAAAGAGATGGGGGAGATTTTGAGCAATTCTTTTTCTTTGGTGTTCACAAAGGAGAAGGATATTGAATTGTGTAAGGTAAGGGAAACAAGTAGGGAAGTTATGGAAACTATGATGATTAAAGAGGAGGAAGTACTGGCACTTTTAAGGAATATAAAAGTGGATAAATCTCCGGGTCCTGACAGGATAATCCCTAGGACCTTGGGGGAGGTTAGTGTAGAAATAGCAGGGGCTCTGACAGAAATATTTCAAACGTCATTAGAAACGGGGATGGTGCCGGAGGATTGGCATATTGCTCATGTGGTTCCGTTGTTTAAAAAGGGTTCTAACAATAAACCTAGCAATTATAGGCCTGTCAGTTTGACGTCAGTGGTGGGTAAATTAATGGAAAGTATTCTTAGAGATGGTATATATAATTATCTGGATAGGTAGGGACTGATTAGGAACAGTCAACATGGATTTGTGCGTGGAAGGTCATGTTTGACAAAACTTATTTAATTTTTTGAAGAGGTTACGAGGAATGTTGACGAGGGTAAAGCAGTGGATGTTTTCCATATAGACTTCAGTAAGGCCTTTGACAAGGTTCCGCACGGAAGGTTAGTTAAGAAGGTTCAATCATTAGGTATTAATATTGAAGTAGTAAAATGGATTCAACAGTGGCTGGATGGGAGATGCCAGAGAGTAGTGGTGGATAACTGTTTGTCAGGTTGGAGGCAGGTGACTAGTGGTGTGCCTCAGGGATCTGTACTGGGTCCAATGTTGTTTGTCGTATACATTAATGATCTGGATGATGGGGTGGTAAATTGGATTAGTAAGTATGCAGATGATACTAAGGTAGGTGGCGTTGTGGATAATGAAGTAGGTTTTCAAAGTTTGCGGAGAGATTTAGGCCAGTTAGAAGAGTGGGCTGAGGGATGGCAGATGGAGTTTAATGCTAATAAGTGTGAGGTGTTACATTTTGGTAGGAATAATCCAAATAGGACATACATGGTAAATGGTAGGGCATTGAAGAATACAGTAGAACAGAGTGATCTAGGAATAATGGCGCATAGTTCCCTGAAGGTGTAATCGCATGTGGATAGGGTGGTGAAGAAAGCTTTGGTATGCTGGCCTTTATAAATCAGAGCATTGAGTATAGGAGTTGGGATGTATTGTTAAAATTGTACAAGGCATTGGTAAGACTGAATTTGGAGCATTGTGTACAGTTCCGGTCACCGAATTATAGGAAAGATGTCAACAAAATAGAGAGAGTACAGAGAAGATTTACTAGAATGTTACCTGGGTTTCAGCACCCAAGTTACAGGGAAAGATTGTTCACCATTACATCTGGTGGATTTGCAATCTGGCCTGATATTTCAGTTAGAACACCATAGCGGTTAGCACAATGCTTTACAGAGCCAGCGATTTCCGATCAAGGTTCAAACCTGCCAGTTTGCACGTTCTCCCGTGACAACGTGGGTTTTCTCTGGGTGCTCTGGTTTACAACAGAACAAACATCAGATTCAGACCCTTCGGCCCATGATATGCTGTCCCTTAAACCTACTCCAAGATCCACCTGATCCTTCCCTCCTACACAGCCCATAACCCTCTGTTTCTCTATTGCCCATGTGCCTAACTGAGATTCTCTTAAATATCTCTAAGCTGGTGCCTCCATCATCCCCCTCAGCAGTGCAAACATTCTTTTCAACATTTTAAGCAAGATTAGTGTATTATTTTTGTTTCGTACAATTTTAGAGTGAAAAAAATGAAAGGAGCACCATGTAAAAGTTTGGGCACCCCAAGAGATTTAAGCTCTCAGATAACTTTTACCAAGGTCTCAGATCTTAGCTTATTAGGGCTATGGCTTGTTCACAGTCATCATTAGGAAAGGGCAGGTTATGCAAATTTCAAAGCTTCATAAATACCCTGACTCCTCAAACCTTGTCCCAACAATCAGCAGCCATGGGCTCCTCTGAGCAGCTGCCTAGCACTCTGAAAATTGAAATAAATGATGTCCACAAAGCAGGAGAAGGCTATAAGAAGATAGCAAAGCATTTTCAGGTAGCCGTTTCCTCAGTTCATAATGCAATTAAGAAATGGCAGTGAACAGGAACGGTGGAGGTCAAGTTGAGGTCTGGAAGACCAAGAAAACTTTCTGAGAGAGCAATTCATAGAATTGCTAGAAAGGCAAATCAAAACCCGTGTTTGACTGTAAAAGACCTTCAGGAAGATTTATCAGACTCTGGAGTGGTGGTGCACTGTTCTACTGTGCAGCAACACCTGCACAAATATGATCTTCATGGAAGAGTCATCAGACGAAAACCTTTCCTGTGTCCTGACCACAAAATTCAGCATCAGAAGTTTGCAAAGGAACATCTAAACAAGCCTGATGCACTTTGGATACAAGTCCTGTGGACTGATGAAGTTAAAATAGAACTGTTTGGCCGCAATGAGCAAAGGTATATTTGGAGAAAAAAGGGAGCAGAATTTCATGAAAAGAACACCTCTCCAACTGTTAAGCACGGGGGTGGATCGATCATGATTTGGGCTTGTGTTGCAGCCAGTGGCATGGGGAACATTTCACTGGTAGAGGGAAGAATGAATTCAATTAAATACCAGCAAATTCTAGAAACAAACTCACTGTCTATAAAAACGCTGAAGATAAAAAGAGGATGGCTTCTACAACAGGATAATAATCCTAAACACACCTCAAAATCCACAATGGACTACCTCAAGCTGAAGGTTTTGCCATGGCCCTCACAGTCCCCCGACCTAAACATCATTGAAAATCTGTGGATAGTCCTCAAAAGAGCAGTGCATGCAAGACGGCCCAAGAATCTCACAGAACTCGAAGCCTTTGGCAAGGAAGAATAGGTGAAAATCCCCCAAACAGGAACTGAAAGACTCTTAGCTGGCTGCAGAAAGCGTTTACAAGCTGTGATACTTGCCAAAGGGAGTGTTACTAACTTTATGCCTTTTGGAAATCAGGTCATCTTTTACTCACTTAGCTATTCACACTAACAGAAATTTTGACCGGGGGTGCCCAAACTTACGCATGCTGCTGTACCACACCCACCTGCATGAATACAAGATCATCTGCAGATGCTGAAAATCCAAAGCAACACACACAAAATGTTAGCGAAACTCAGCAGGTCTGGCAACATCTACGGAAAAGAGTAGTCAATGTTTCAGACCCTTCTTCAGGATTGAGAAGGAGCGGGGAAGATGCCAGAAAAAAAAGGTGGGGGGTGGGGAAAGTGGCCAACTAGAAGGTGATAGGTGAAGCCAAGTGGGTGGGAAAGGTCAAGGACTGGAGTAGGAATCTGAGAGGAGAGTAGAGTGGACCATAGAAGGGGAAGGAGAAAGGGATACAGGGGAAGTAATAGGCAGGTGAGAAGAAGTAAAAGATCAGAGTGGGGAAAAGAGGGGGGGATTTGTACACTGGAAGGAGAAATCAGTGTTCATGCCATCACGTTGGAGTGTACCCAGATGAAATATAAGGTGTTGTTCCTCACCTCTCAGGGTGGCCTCTTCCTGGCACAAGAGGCGGCCATGGATCGACATGTCACACCAGACATGGAAATCAGAATTAAAACTTTTTGGTCAGAGGAACGTCCCACTTATGACAGATGGTGTGGAGGTGCCCAACAATATGGTTCCGCAATTTACGGTGGGCCTCACCAGTGTAGAGGAGGCCACATCTGGAGCACCGGATACAACAGTTGACCTTAGTAGGCTTGTAGGTGATGTGTTGCCTCACCTGGAAGGACTGTTTGGGGCCCTGAATGGACATGCAGGAGGAGATGAATAGGCAAGTGTAGCACTTTGGCCACTTGCAGGGATAAGTGCCAGAAGGAGGTTAGTGGGGATTGATGAATGGACGAGGGAATGGGAGAGGATCTCTACAGAAAGTGGCAAGGGGAAGGAGATAAAGATATATGGTAGGGTCACTGCATAAATTGCATTTTTCCAAAATGACTGAATTGATGACATTTGTGAGTCCATCTACAGTACTGTACAAAAGTCTTAGGCTTAGTTTGTAATCCTGGCAGGAGCAAAGGATGTTGGGAATGGTAAGGGCAGAGTGTCGCTGGAGTGGTGTGGGACAGGTGGCAGAGAAGGAGTGCCAGGGCAGGGGGCTGGCATGTCTGCAAACACACCCAGCTTTGAGATAGCAGGTAAGATCATTTGATTTCAAACAATTGGTTTGGAGCAGGTAGTTTTGAGGAAGTAGAGAGGCTTTAGAAGGACTTAGGCAGATTAGGAAAATGAGCAAAGAAGTTACTTCATCTAAACTACCTGTCCCTCCACCTATCTTCATATCGTCTGCAAACTTTACAACAAAGCCATCAATTCTGTCATCCAAATTATTCTGTCATCCTAAAGGATCGATCCCAACACAGACCCCTGTAAAACACCAGTAGTCACTGGTAGTCAACCAGAAAAGGCTCCCCTTATTCCCACTCTTTGCCTCCTGCCAATCAGCCACTGCTTTATCCATGCTAGAATTTCTCCTGTACTCCCATGGACTTAGAGCTTGTTAAGCAGCCTCATGTGTGGCACCTTGTTAAAGGCCTTCTGAAAATCCAAATACACAACTTCATCCAATTCTCCTTTGTCTCTCCTGCTTGTTATTTCTTCAAAGAATTCCAGCTGATTTGTCAGATGGAATATAATGTGCATGTTGGTAGAAGAAATGGAAGGTTGATTATTTTCTGAATGAGAAAAGATACAAAAAAAACTGAGGTGCAAAGGATCTTGGGTGTCCTTGTGCAGGATTCGCAAAAGGTTAATTTGCCAGTTGAGTCTGTAGTGAAGAAGGCAAATGCAATGTTAGTATTCGTTCCAAGAGGACTAGATATAAAAGCAAGGATGTAATGTTGAGACTTTATAAAGCAATGGTGAATCTCACTTGGACTATTGTGAGTAGTTTCAGGCTCCTTGTCTTAGAAAGGATGTGCTGAAACTGGACAGGGTTCAAAGGAGGTGCACAAAAATCATTCCAGCATTGAATGGTTTGTCATATGAAGAGCATCTGATAGCTCTGGGCCTGTATTCACTAGAATTCAGAATGCCATGTGACATCATTGAAATCTATTGAATGGTGAAAAGCCTCAATAGAGTGAATGTGAAGAGGATGTTTCCTATGGCGGGAGAGTCTAAGATCAGAGGACACAACCTCATAGAGGGGCATTCCTTAGGACATAGATGAGGAAATTCATTAGCCAGAGAGTGGTGAATCTGGGGAATTCTTTGCCATAGGTAGCTGCGGAGGCCAAGTCTTTATGTATATTTGGAGGCAGAGGTTGATAGATTCTTGATTTGTCAGGGTATGAAGGGATACGGGGAGAAGGTAGGAGATTGGGGTTAAGAGGAAAATTGGTTCAGCCAGAATGAAATTTCAGAGCAGATTTGATGGACCAAATGACCTAATTCTGCTCCTATATCTTATGGTTGTGTGGTCTTAAGTATAAAGTGAGGGTAAATTGTGGGCATGTTATGTTGGGCATATATGAAACATGGAGACATTTGCGGGTTGCCCAGCAGAATCCTCGCTGATTTGATTTGATTTGACGCAAACAATGTATTTCACATACACCAACAGAATCAACAAACTCATTCATAAGGCCAGTGATGTTGTAGCGGTGGAACTGGACTCTCTGACGGTGGTGTCTGAAAAGAGATGCTGTCCAAGTTGCATGCCATCTTGGACAATGTCTCCCATCCACTCCATTATGTACTGGTTAGGCACAGGAGTACATTCAGCCAGAGACTCATTCCACTGAGATGTAACACTGAGCGTCATAGGAAGTCATTCCTGCCTGTGGCCATCAAACTTTACAACTCCTCCCTCGGAGTGTCAGACACCCTGAGCCAATAGGCTGGTCCTGGACTTATTTCCACTTGGCATAATTAACTTATTATTATTTAATTATTTATAGTTTTATATTGATATATTTCTACACTATTCTTGGTTGGTGCGACTGTAACAAAACCCAATTTCCCTCGGGATCAATAAAGTATGTCTGTCTGTCTGTCACTGTGTGTTTCGATGTACCTGTGACAAATAAAGCTAATCTTTTCTCATTTAAAATATTAAATTTCCAGTTTCT
Organism: Hemitrygon akajei; assembly: GCF_048418815.1. Lineage (NCBI taxonomy): Eukaryota > Metazoa > Chordata > Chondrichthyes > Myliobatiformes > Dasyatidae > Hemitrygon > Hemitrygon akajei. Next base: position 106,892,096 of record NC_133133.1, on the reverse strand, counting down.
TGATAAGCAATATTAGCGGACTGGTGTCATAAAATAACCTCTGATGTACATCTTTTATATTAATTCAATAAATCTTATCCTAAAATATCTTATCTTATAGTAAATCTTTTTTCACAATTATCGGGGCAATCGAACAGCAATCAAATTACCTATTCAATTCTACAGAGATTCAATAGAAGTTTTGAAAACAACTGTAACATTTGTCAGAATTTCACTGCTCTCAGTGAAACCACAGCTCTATCATGGCACCCCATTTGACTCACTTGTGAAACCGTTTATGGCAAGCCCTAAAAGTGGGGCAGGCAGTTGCTTAATGGCTGACCAAGAACAGTTCTGGCAATGTCGACTTTTCATCCCATGTTAAACTCTTTTTCTCAAACGAGATGCAGGACTGGAACAGCAGACATGACAGTTCCATCTCCTGTAATACATCTGCAGCCCTTGTTCCTGGTCAGCCTCCTTTGAACTGCTTTCAGCCGGTCTGCAGGTATAATGGGGCAAATATTATACAGTTCACATCACTGTTCAAAAAATTAATCAGGCCAAGAGGTTGTTTCATGAAACTAAGTTATGGTATTCTTTAAGACTAGATTTTCATAGCTTTATGTAGTAAATCTTTTACAATGTCTACATTTTATTGGATATTGTAACCAGGTTGCAAAGCGACGAGTCATGTTTGCTGATCATATAAAAGATATCAATGCCAGATTATTATCTGAAGGACTAACAAGGACAGCCAGCGTTCTGTGGGAAAGAACCCTCATACCTTACTTAGGACTAGCAATATACCTGCATGTTTACAATGAACGCAGCACAACACCAGAGAGAAATGTTTATGTATGGCAAGACTACCCTAATTGAAAGATTGTTTCAGACAGAGGCAGGAATTCAACACAATCCGCAAAAAGAAAACTCTTGCAAAATTGAAAACTGAGGCAGAAAGTATCACCTATAACATGGCAAAAGAACGACACAAAGCTACAGCAACACGACAGTAGTGAAACTATTGCAAGATGTGAGTTCTCCCAAATACAGTGCAGTCGGGTTTAAAAATATCACAGAGACATATAAATAACTGGAGCTTGATGGGTTCATTAATTGGGGTTAAGTATTACTTGTTACAAATCCATGCTGTCATTAATGGACAATAATATCTCATTAGAATTCAATCCCAGTGCGTAGAATGTCCTGAACCACATGGCTATTCCAAGGGCCCGAAACATTGTTGAGGACTCCCACCAGCCATCCCACAATCCTTTTGACCCACTACCGTCGAGAAGGAGGGACAGGAGCATCAGGACCAGGACTGCTGGACTGGGTAACAGCTTCTTCCATCAAGGTATGAGACTAATGAATACCCTGCCACCACTGAGGTCTCACCAGAACAGTAAGATGTTTACTGTACTATTGAGTGTTTACTGTTTTTTGTTTACTTCTGCTGCCTACTACAAGTATTTTGTATTATTTTTATCAGTGTAATTGTGGTAATGTTTTGTTTAATGTGAGGTATGTTTTCTAGTTGCACATGGTCCAGAGGAACGTGTTTCATTTGGTTACATATACTGTATGGACAGTCAGTTGACAATAAAGTTGAACTTGAACTGATGTGAGGCATTTCCATGGTGCTGTCAGATGGAGTTAAACTTATAACATTGAATGAACGACAATTCCTTTTCAGTTGAGATATGGTGATCACCTGCCTCCAGACAAAAGTCACAGGAACTGTTAAAATAACTTTACAGAATTGCTTGTTCTTTATACTCTTCACAAACCTGAGGTCATAGAACATAGAAACATAGAAAACCTACAGCACAATACAGGCCCTTCGGCCCACAAAGTTATGGCAAACATGTCCCTACTTTAAAAATTACTAGGGTTACCCATAGCCCTCTATTTTTCTAAGCTCCATGTACTATCTAAAAGTCATGCAATATTCTGCTGTCCACACCCTTATACCTTATATAGAAAAAGAAACACAGCCTCTTGTTATAATTTAAACCTTTCAGTTCAAGCATCGTTCTCGTGATTCATTTCTGCACCCCTTTTTACCGTAATCACATCCTTCCTACCGCCTGCTGACTAGAACTACACACAGTGTGGTCTTATCAACGTCTTGTAACATGGCTTCCCAAATCTCATGACAAACGCTTTTACTGATGAAGGCAAGCATGCCAAATGCTTATTTGTCACCCTGTGTGCCCGTGTTGCTGTTTTCAGGAAACAATATACTTACGCTCCTTGGTCTTTCTGTTTCACAGCACACTCCAGGGCCCTGTCATTCACTATGTTGCTCCTGCTCTGGCAGGGCCCTGTCATTCACTATGTTGGTCCTGCTCTGGTAGGGCCCTGTCATTCACAATGTTGCTCCTGCTCTGGCAGGGCCCTGTCATTCACTATGTTGCTCCTGCTCTGGCAGGGCCCTGTCATTCACTATGTTGGTCCTGCTCTGGCAGGGCCCTGTCATTCACTATGTTGGTCCTGCTCTGGTAGGGCCCTGTCATTCACAATGTTGCTCCTGCTCTGGCAGGGCCCTGTCATTCACAATGTTGCTCCTGCTCTGGCAGGGCCCTGTCATTCACAATGTTGCTCCTGCTCTGGCAGGGCCCTGTCATTCACAATGTTGCTCCTGCTCTGGCAGGGCCCTGTCATTCACTATGTTGGTCCTGCTCTGGTAGGGCCCTGTCATTCACTATGTTGGTCCTGCTCTGGCAGGGCCCTGTCATTCACTATGTTGCTCCTGCTCTGGCAGGGCCCTGTCATTCACTATGTTGGTCCTGCTCTGGTAGGGCCCTGTCATTCACTATGTTGGTCCTGCTCTGGCAGGGCCCTGTCATTCACTATGTTGGTCCTGCTCTGGCAGGGCCCTGTCATTCACTATGTTGGTCCTGCTCTGGTTTAACTTACCAAAATGCAACATTGCATACACTGTCAATGTCACTTTCAAATCCTTCCATTGCTTCCCATGGCCTACCTCTGAAATGCTGTCCTGTGACTGGAATTTAACACTCCACCATTGGTAACTTTGCTTTCAAATGCTGGGATGCCAACAGCCCCTAATTCCTTCCTTAAACAGAATCGTCACTCTACTTTTTCTCTTAAAGTGCTCTTTGAAAACTATAACTGTAACCAAACCTCCAGTTTTCAGTGCCAATACCTCATAATTCATGTTAAATTTTATTTGAATTACCTTTGACCATTTACCACGTGAATGAAACGGGGAGAACTGTACAGAAAAAAGCCTTTCCTTTTAGACTGTACATGCCCATGCTGACCAAAATGTCCTGTATATTCAAGCTAATCCATTTCCTAGCACTTGGCCCATATCTCTCTAAACTAGGGGTCCCCAACCTGGGGTCCACAGACCCCTCGATTAATCGTAGGGGTCCATGGTATAAAAAAGTGTTGGGAACCCCATTCTAAATTCTTTTTCATCCATCTGCCTGTCCACATCTTTTAAATGCATCTCACGTACCTTCCTCAACCACTTGCTCTAGTAGGTGGCCCCATTTCATCTAAACATGCTGACTAAAAATACTTGCCCTTAGGACCTTATTAAGTTTTTCACCTCTAACCTTAAAAACTATGCCCTCCAGCTTCTGATTTGCCAAATTTGGGGAAAAGAGACTGCTCATCCTATTTATTCGCTCATCATTTTATATACTGAACCTCGTAGAAATGACATTTCAGTCTGCTACACTCCCAGCCTGTCTAACGTCTCCCTACCACTCAGTCACACACACAGATGCTGGAGGAACTCAGCAAGTCAGGACTGAGGAAGGGTCTCAGCCCAAAACATTCACTATTTATTCACTTCCATAGATCAAATCAAATCAAATTTAATTATCATTCATACCATACATGGACACAGCCAAATGAGACAGCATTCCTCTGGGACCAAGGTGCAAAAACATACATGCACTTTCAAAATAATGAGAGAGAAAAAAAGAACTTAGTCATGCAAAAACACATTTTTAGTCCAAGATCCTGAGAGACAAGTCCCTCAAATTGATGTTTCCTGGCAATCCAACCTGTAATTCCATCTATCCAACACTGGAAGGCAGCACAGAGAGGAGAAATCTCCTATCAACCAAGCACAGATGCCACGCTATACTGTCTCCGGCATCTCCTCCTCGATTGGACTGCAGCAACAGGCAAGGCTGTGGCTTGATGCCTATTCTTCACTACAACAGAGGTGACGCTGCTGCCTTGCCTCCTGTATCACCACCAAACAAGGGAAACTGGCCTACATAATCAATGTCCAACAGGGTCTTGTGATCGCAAAAGAAACATCCAAAACAATAGACTTGCCCAGCACCACAAGCGCGTATGTATAGGGAAGGCTTCCCTTCACAGCACTTTCTAACTTCAGCATCGAGCTGAGCACTGGTGTTTCCAGTCTGGCCAGACTGGCACATTTGAACCTGTATCTAGTGCCAAGTGGCTGCCTGAGTCCACCTTTTCCTCTCACTATCCTCTTGTCCCTCAATTCCCTCACTATTCACTCTGTATTGCACAGACACCAGGCACAGCTGGCCTCTTTCTGTGCAGGAACATTCTAGGATCCAACAATATGCAGAGAGGGGAAGAGAGGGAGAGTGCACCAGTGTTGTGGACTGCCTCTCAGTTTGTCTTCACCTCCTTTCAGGGCAGACAAGGGATCTTGCTCATTTGCCAATTGCTGGGCAGGTGCAGTGTAGCTCACCAGTCCAAGTACAATCCCGCAATAGTTTGACATAATATTGGCATTAATTATAAATTAGGGGTATAATGAATCACAAATCTGCCCTGAAAACAGAAAGCTGAAAGAAACAACATATTAACAGTTTTATCTCTAATTCCAAGTCAGAATCACAAAGAATAACTTACTCAGGAAAAGGAAAACTTCTGATTACTTGCACTGCAGTTTTCTTGAAGATTCACGTACCCAGTGAATAAAGCTAAATTCTCAGATTTCTCAACTCCTGCTGCCTGAGGTGCGCCTCCAATGGGCTGTACCTCAGAAAGGGAGTGATGCTGAGTCAGACCTGAGCAGCTCTTTACGTGGAAATTGAAAGATCGTAAGCACAGTAATTAAGCTGACAGATGGCTATAAAAAGTATTCACCTTCTTTGGAGGTTTTCATGTTTTATTGTTTGACAACATTGAATCACAGTGGATTTAATTTGGCTTTTTTGACACTGATCAACAGAAAAAGACTCTTTTGTGTCAAAGTGGAAACAGTTCTTTACAAATCTAAATTAGTTATAAATATAAAACACAAAATAATTGATTTTCATAAGTATGCACTTCCTTTAATGCGACACACCAAATCATCACTGATGCAGCCAACTGGTTTTAGAAGTCACATAATTAGTTAAATGGGGATCACCATGTGCAGTCAAGGTGTTTCAACTGATTGTAGTAAAATACACCTGTATCTGGAAGGTCCAACTGCTGGTGAGTCAGTATCCTGGCAAAACTACACCATGAAGACACCCACTCCAAGCAACTCCATGAAAAGCTTATTGAAAAGCACAAGTTGGGAGACGGATACACGAAAATTTCCAAGTCACTTGGAGTACAATTAAGTACAATCAAGAAATCAGGAATACCATAATCAAAAATATGGCACAGCTGTAAATCTGCTTACAGCAGGCTGTCCTCAAAAACTGCATGACTGTGCAAGAAGGGGACTAGTGAGAGAGGCTACCAAGAGACCTATGAAAACTGGAGGAGTTAGAAGCTTCAGTGGCTCAAATGGAACAGACTGTGCATATACAACAACTGTTGCCCGGGTGCTTCAACAGACGCAGCTTTATCAGAAAGTGGCAAAGAGAAAGCCACTGTTAAAAAAAAATCACATGAAATCTTGGCTAGAGTTTGTGAGAAAACATGTGGGAGACTATGACATCAGCTGGAAGGTTTCATGGTCTGATAAATCCAAAATTGAGCTTTTTGGCCATAAGACTAAACGTTATGTTTGGCGTAAGCCAAACTTCACACCTCATAAAAAACACACACCTACGTGAAGCATGGTGGTGGCTGCATCATGTTGTGGGGATGCTTCACTGCAACAGACCCTGGAAGGCTTGTGAAGGTAGAGGATAAAATGAATGCAGCAAAATTCAGGGAAATCCTGGAGGAAAACCTGATGCAGTCTGCAAGAGAACTGTGACTTGGGAGATTTGTTTTCTAGCAAGATAATGACCCCAAGCATAAAGCTAAATTTACACAGGAATGGCTTAAAAGCAATAAAGTCGATGTCCTGGAGTGGTCAAGTCAGAGTCTAGACCTCAATCCAATTGAGAATTTGTGGCTGGACTTGAAAAGAATTGTTCACTCACAATCTCCAAAGCAATCTGACAGAGCTTGAGCTGTTTTGTAAAGAAGAATGGGGGAAAATTGCAGTGGCCAGATGTGCAAAGCTGATAGAGATCTATCCACACAGACTCAAGGCTGGAATTGCTGCCAGAGGTGCATCTACTAAATACTGACGTGAAGGGGGTGAATAATTATGCAATCAATTATTTTGTGTTTTATATTTGTAATTAATTTAGATCACTTTGTAGAGATCTACTTTTACTTTGACACGGAAGTCTTTTTCTGTTGATCAGTGCCAAAAAAGCCAAATTAAATGCACAATGATTCAATGTTGTAAAACAATACAACATGAAAACCTCCAGGGGAGTGAATACTTGTTATAGGCACTGAACAAAAGTTAAAAGATCCTTCAGCTGAATGTCAAATGTGGTAACTACTACTTGGTAAATTTTTGCTGTATATTTCTAAAATATTAGTCATTGGAATGATAACAGTTGCAACAAACATGATAGACACATTCAGATTTAACTGGCCAGCTTCCAATAAAAACAGCTTAAATTCCAGATCAAATGAGATGACCGCAGATTTGGAAATACGATGCTGAATGGATTGAAATTGCACAGCAAGTTTGTGGCATTCAGAAAGAGGGCACAAAGCCTGTAAAACATTTCAGTTGTTGAATGAACTCTCCAAAACATGGACCTTCCTTCTTGTTCCTCAGATGCTATTGGGGAGTATCCATGTAATGTGCAAAACCTTTTAAAAATTTGTTGATGTTGTAGCAACTTGATGCTTCAACAGACAATGTTGCAACACCCAGAAATAAACTCTGTGGCCATTCTTTGACCTGTACACCTACATGCAAATGCAAATATCTAATCAGCCAATTGTATAGCAGCAACTCAATGTATAAAAACAGATGGACATAGACAAGAGGTTCATTTGTTGTTCGGACCAAGCATCCGAATGGGGAATAAGTGTGATCGACCATGGAATTATTGCCGGTTCCAAATGGGATGTTTTAATTAAGTCAGAAAATGTGATCTCCTGGGATTTTCACACAACAATCTCTAGTGTTTACAGATGAAACCTCCTTTTGCTGGGCATCTCTGGAAATGTGGCTCGTTAGTCCCTCACTAGCAGCCGCCAGATTCTGCAGCGATGAACCCACCTGTTTCCAGCTTCGTATGTCTAAGACTCCGCCAAATGGCAGTGTTGGAATGTCTCACCCACCCAGGATCCAGTGTGTGTGACTTACTGCCTGTCGACAGACAATAACAGATCGCTCACTGCACACAGTTATAAAGTACAATTGTGAATGTTAACTTAGCCAAAGAGTTAATAAAGAGAGAAAAAAAACAAAAGGGCCATTATAATTAAGCAGTCAAATGTGTACAGGTTGGAGCTCAAATCTTCCAAAGCCATATTCCCCGATCCTCGGCAGACCCCCATGCCTGGCTCCATCGAATCGCGATCCCCACTGGATCGAAACCGACAACCACCTCTCCCCAGTGTCTGCTCTCCTCCTCTTCCACCGAACAAAGACAAAGACCCAACACCAGTATCAGTCACAAAAACCTTCCCTCAAACTTCACTAGAATCATCCTCATTACAGCCTAATGATTGGATGGTCCACATTGCAGAGCATCCCTTACCTCCAACAGTAACCCAAACACTGCTTCTACACAATGACCATTACATCAAAAACCCTTCAACACTACAGTATGACTCTCCCGGTTGACATCAATTCTCTCTCCTGCCCGACATCGATGTGACCCTCCTCTCCGACGTCGGAGTGACCCTCCTCTCCGACGTCGGTGTGACCCTCCTCTCCGATGTCGGTGTGACCCTCCTCTCCGACGTCACAGTGACCCTCCTCTCCGACGTCGGAGTGACCCTCCCGGCCGACGTCGGTGTGACCCTCCTCTCCGACGTCGGAGGGACCCTCCCCTACGACGTCGGAGTGTCTCTCCTGGCTGACATCGGTGTGACCCTCCTCTCCGACGTCGGAGTGACCCTCCCGACTGACGTCGGTGTGACCCTCCTCCCCGACGTCGGAGTGACCCTCCTCTCCGACGTCGGATTGACTCTCCTGGCTGACATCGGAGTGACCCTCCTCTCCGACGTCGGATTGACTCTCCTGGCTGACATCGGAGTGACCCTCCTCTCCGACGTCGGTGTGACCCTCCTCTCCGACGTCGGAGTGACTCTCCCGGCCGACGTCGGTGTGACCCTCCTCTCCGACGTCGGAGTGACTCTCCAGGCTGACATCGGTGTGACCCTCCTCTCCGACGTCGGAGTGACCCTCCCGGCTGACGTCGGTGTGACCCTCCCGGCCGACGTTGGTGTGACCCTCCTCTCCGACGTCGGACTGACCCTCCTCTCCGACGTCGGTGTGACCCTCCCGGCCGACGTCGGTGTGACCCTCCTCTCCGACGTCGGAGTGACCCTCCTCTCCGATGTCGGAGTGACCCTCCTCTCCGACGTCGGTGTGACCCTCCTCTCCGACGTCGGAGTGACTCTCCTGGCTGACATCGGAGTGACCCTCCTCTCCGACGTCGGTGTGACCCTCCTCTGCGACGTCGGTGTGACCCTCCCGGCCGACGTCGGTGTGACCCTCCTCTCTGACGTCGGAGTGACTCTCCCGGCCGACGTCGGTGTGACCCTCCTCTCCGACGTCGGAGTGACTCTCCTGGCTGACATCGGTGTGACCCTCCTCTCCGACGTCGGTGTGACCCTCCTCTCCGACGTCTGTGTGACCCTCCTCTCCGACGTCGGTGTGACCCTCCCGGCCGACGTCGGTGTGACCCTCCTCTCCGACGTCTGTGTGACCCTCCTCTCCGACGTCGGTGTGACCCTCCCGGCCGACGTCGGTGTGACCCTCCTCTCCGACGTCGGTGTGACCCTCCTGGCCGAGGTAGGAGTGACCCACCTCTCCGACGTCGGAGTGACCCTCCTCTCCGACATCGGAGTGACCCTCCCGGCCGAAGTCGGAGTGACCCTCCCGGCCGAAGTCGGTGTGACCCTCCTCTCCGACGTCGGTGTGACCCTCCTCTCCGACGTCGCAGTGACCCTCCTCTCCGACTTCGCAGTGACCCTCTTCTCCGACGTCGGAGTGACCCTCCCGGCCGACGTCGGTGTGACCCTCCTCTCCGACGTCGGAGTGACTCTCCTGGCTGACATCGGAGTGACCCTCCTCTCCGACGTCGGTGTGACCCTCCTCTGCGACGTCGGTGTGACCCTCCCGGCCGACGTCGGTGTGACCCTCCTCTCTGACGTCGGAGTGACTCTCCCGGCCGACGTCGGTGTGACCCTCCTCTCCGACGTCGGAGTGACTCTCCTGGCTGACATCGGTGTGACCCTCCTCTCCGACGTCGGTGTGACCCTCCTCTCCGACGTCGGTGTGACCCTCCTCTCCGACATCGGAGTGACCCTCCGGGCCGACGTCGGTGTGACCCTCCTCTCCGACGTCTGTGTGACCCTCCTCTCCGACGTCGGTGTGACCCTCCCGGCCGACGTCGGTGTGACCCTCCCGGCCGACGTCTGTGTGACCCTCCTCTCCGACGTCGGAGTGACTCTCCTGGCTGACATCGGAGTGACCCTCCTCTCCGACGTCGGTGTGACCCTCCTCTCCGACGTCGGTGTGACCCTCCCGGCCGACGTTGGTGTGACACTCCTCTCTGACGTCGGAGTGACTCTCCCGGCCGACGTCGGTGTGACCCTCCTCTCTGACGTCGGAGTGACTCTCCCGGCCGACGTCGGTGTGACCCTCCTCTCTGACGTCGGAGTGACTCTCCCGGCCGACGTCGGTGTGACCCTCCTCTCCGACGTCGGAGTGACTCTCCTGGCTGACATCGGTGTGACCCTCCTCTCCGACGTCGGTGTGACCCTCCTCTCCGACATCGGAGTGACCCTCCGGGCCGACGTCTGTGTGACCCTCCTCTCCGACGTCTGTGTGACCCTCCTCTCCGACGTCGGTGTGACCCTCCCGGCCGACGTCGGTGTGACCCTCCTCTCCGACGTCGGTGTGACCCTCCTGGCCGAGGTAGGAGTGACCCACCTCTCCGACGTCGGAGTGACCCTCCTCTCCGACATCGGAGTGACCCTCCCGGCCGAAGTCGGAGTGACCCTCCCGGCCGAAGTCGGTGTGACCCTCCTCTCCGACGTCGGTGTGACCCTCCTCTCCGACGTCGCAGTGACCCTCCTCTCCGACTTCGCAGTGACTCTCTTCTCCGACGTCGGAGTGACCCTCCCGGCCGACGTCGGTGTGACCCTCCTCTCCGACGTCGGTGTGACCCTCCCGGCCGACGTCGGTGTGACCCTCCTCTCCGACGTCGGAGTGACCCTCCCGGCCGACGTCGGTGTGACCCTCCCGGCCGACGTCGGTGTGACCCTCCTCTCCGACGTCGAAGTGACTCTCCTGGCTGACATCGGTGTGACCCTCCTCTCCGACGTCTGTGTGACCCTCCTCTCCGACATCGGAGTGACCCTCCGGGCCGACGTCGGTGTGACCCTCCTCTCCGACGTCTGTGTGACCCTCCTCTCCGACGTCGGTGTGACCCTCCCGGCCGACGTCGGTGTGACCCTCCTCTCCGACGTCGGTGTGACCCTCCTGGCCGAGGTCGGAGTGACCCACCTCTCCGACGTCGGAGTGACCCTCCTCTCCGACATCGGAGTGACCCTCCCGGCCGAAGTCGGAGTGACCCTCCCGGCCGAAGTCGGTGTGACCCTCCTCTCCGACGTCGGTGTGACCCTCCTCTCCGACGTCGCAGTGACCCTCCTCTCCGACTTCGCAGTGACCCTCTTCTCCGACGTCGGAGTGACCCTCCCGGCCGACGTCGGTGTGACCCTCCTCTCCGACGTCGGTGTGACCCTCCCGGCCGACGTCGGTGTGACCCTCCTCTCCGACGTCGGAGTGACCCTCCCGGCCGACGTCGGTGTGACCCTCCCGGCCGACGTCGGTGTGACCCTCCTCTCCGACGTCGGTGTGACCCTCCTCTCCGACGTCGGAGTGACCATCCCGGCCGACGTCGGTGTGACCCTCCCGGCCGACGTCGGTGTGACCCTCCTCTCCGACGTCGGAGTGACCCTCCTCTCCGACGTTGGTGTGACCCTCATCTCCGACGTCTGTGTGACCCTCCTCTCCGACGTCGGAGTGACCCTCCCGGCCGACGTCGGTGTGACCCTCCCGGCCGAAGTCGGTGTGACTCTCCTCTCCGACGTGGGAGTGTCCCTCCCGGCCGACGTCGGTGTGACCCTCCTCTCCGACGTCGGTGTGACCCTCCTCTCCGACGTCGGTGTGACCCTCCTCTCCGACGTCGGTGTGACCCTCCCGGCCGACGTCGGAGTGACCCTCCCGGCCGACGTCGGTGTGACCCTCCTCTCCGACGTCGGAGTGACCCTCCCGGCCGACGTCGGTGTGACCCTCCTCTCCGACGTCGGAGTGACCCTCCTCTCCGGCGTCGGAGTGACCCTCCTCTCCGGCGTCGGTGTGACCCTCCTCTACGGCGTCGGTGTGACCCTCCTCTCCGGCGTCGGAGTGACCCTCCTCTCCGACGTCGGAGTGACCCTCCTCTACGGCGTCGGTGTGACCCTCCTCTCCGGCGTCGGAGTGACCCTCCTCTACGGCGTCGGTGTGACCCTCCTCTCCGACGTCGGAGTGACCCTCCCGGCCGACGTCGGTGTGACCCTCCCGGCCGAAGTCGGTGTGACTCTCCTCTCCGACGTGGGAGTGACCCTCCTCTCCGACGTCGGAGTGACCCTCCCGGCCGACGTCGGTGTGACCCTCCTCTCCGACGTCGGTGTGACCCTCCTCTCCGACGTCGGAGTGACCCTCCTCTCCGACGTCGGTGTGACCCTCCCGGCCGACGTCGGTGTGACCCTCCCGGCCGAGGTTGGAGTGACCCTCCCGGCCGAGGTTGGAGTGACCCTCCTCTCCGATGTCTGTGTGACCTTCCTCTCCGACGTCAGAGTGACCCTCCAGGCCGACGTCAGTGTGACCCTCCCGGCCGACGTCGTTGTGACCCTCCCGGCCGAGGTCGGAGTGACCCTCCTCTCCGACGTCGGTGTGACCCTCCTCTCCGGCGTCGGTGTGACCCTCCTCTCAGGCGTCGGAGTGACCCTCCCGGCCGACGTCGGTGTGACCCTCCTCTCCGACGTCGGTGTGACCCTCCTCTCCGACGTCGGAGTGACCCTCCTCTCCGACGTCGGTGTGACCCTCCCGGCCGACGTCGGTGTGACCCTCCCGGCCGAGGTTGGAGTGACCCTCCCGGCCGAGGTTGGAGTGACCCTCCTCTCCGATGTCTGTGTGACCTTCCTCTCCGACGTCAGAGTGACCCTCCAGGCCGACGTCAGTGTGACCCTCCCGGCCGACGTCGTTGTGACCCTCCCGGCCGAGGTCGGAGTGACCCTCCTCTCCGACGTCGGTGTGACCCTCCTCTCCGGCGTCGGTGTGACCCTCCTCTCAGGCGTCGGTGTGACCCTCCCGGCCGACGTCGGAGTGACCCTCCCGGCCGACGTCGGAGTGACCCTCCCGGCCGAGGTCGGAGTGACCCTCCTCTCCGACGTCGGTGTGACCCTCCTCTCCGACGTCGGAGTGACCCTCCCGGCCGACGTCGGAGTGACCCTCCCGGCCGACGTCGGAGTGACCCTCCCGGCCGAGGTTGGAGTGACCCTCCTCTCCGATGTCTGTGTGACCTTCCTCTCCGACGTCAGAGTGACCCTCCAGGCCGACGTCAGTGTGACCCTCCCGGCCGACGTCGTTGTGACCCTCCCGGCCGAGGTCGGAGTGACCCTCCTCTCCGACGTCGGTGTGACCCTCCTCTCCGGCGTCGGTGTGACCCTCCTCTCAGGTATCGGTGTGACCCTCCCGGCCGACGTCGGAGTGACCCTCCCGGCCGACGTCGGAGTGACCCTCCCGGCCGACGTCGGTGTGACCCTCCTCTCCGACGTCGGAGTGACCCTCCCGGCCGACGTCGGAGTGACCCTCCCGGCCGAGGTCGGAGTGACCCTCCTCTCCGACGTCGGAGTGACCCTCCCGGCCGACGTCAGTGTGACCCTCCCGGCCGACGTCGTTGTGACCCTCCCGGCCGAGGTCGGAGTGACCCTCCTCTCCGACGTCGGTGTGACCCTCCTCTCCGGCGTCGGTGTGACCCTCCTCTCCGACATTGGAGTGACCCTCCCGGCCGACGTCGGTGTGACCCTCCTCTCCGACGTCGGAGTGACCCTCCCGGCCGACGTCGGTGTGACCCTCCTCTCCGACGTCGGAGTGACCCTCCCGGCCGACGTCGGAGTGACCCTCCCGGCCGAGGTCGGAGTGACCCTCCTCTCCGACGTCGGAGTGACCCTCCCGGCCGACGTCGGTGTGACCCTCCTCTCCGACGTCGGAGTGACCCTCCCGGCCGACGTCGGTGTGACCCTCCTCTCCGACGTCGGAGTGACCCTCCCGGCCGACGTCGGAGTGACCCTCCCGGCCGAGGTCGGAGTGACCCTCCTCTCCGACGTCGGAGTGACCCTCCCGGCCGACGTCGGAGTGACCCTCCTCTCCGACGTCGGCGTGACCCTCCTCTCCGACGTCGGAGTGACCCTCCTCTCCGACGTCTGTGTGACCCTCCTCTCCGACGTCGGAGTGACCCTCCCGGCCAACGTTGGTGTGACCCTCCTCTCCGACGTCGGAGTGACCCTCCCGGCCGACGTCGGTGTGACCCTCCTCTCCGACGTCGGTGTGACCCTCCTCTCTGACGTCGGAGTGACCCTCCCGGCCAACGTCGGTGTGACCCTCCTCTCCGACGTCGGAGTGACCCTCCCGGCCGACGTCGGTGTGACCCTCCTCTCCGACGTCGGAGTGACCCTCCTTTCCGACGTCGGAGTGACCCTCCCGGCCGACGTCGGTGTGACCCTCCTCTCCGACGTCGGTGTGACCCTCCTCTCCGACGTCGGTGTGACCCTCCTCTCCGACGTCGGAGTGACCCTCCCGGCCAACGTCGGTGTGACCCTCCTCTCCGACATTGGAGTGACCCTCCCGGCCGACGTCGGTGTGACCCTCCTCTCCGACGTCGGAGTGACCCTCCCGGCCGACGTCGGTGTGACCCTCCTCTCCGACGTCGGAGTGACCCTCCCGGCCGACGTCGGAGTGACCCTCCCGGCCGAGGTCGGAGTGACCCTCCTCTCCGACGTCGGAGTGACCCTCCCGGCCGACGTCGGAGTGACCCTCCTCTCCGACGTCGGCGTGACCCTCCTCTCCGACGTCGGAGTGACCCTCCTCTCCGACGTCTGTGTGACCCTCCTCTCCGACGTCGGAGTGACCCTCCCGGCCAACGTCGGTGTGACCCTCCTCTCCGACGTCGGAGTGACCCTCCCGGCCGACGTCGGTGTGACCCTCCTCTCCGACGTCGGTGTGACCCTCCTCTCCGACGTCGGAGTGACCCTCCCGGCCAACGTCGGTGTGACCCTCCTCTCCGACGTCGGAGTGACCCTCCCGGCCGACGTCGGTGTGACCCTCCTCTCCGACGTCGGAGTGACCCTCCTCTCCGACGTCGGAGTGACCCTCCCGGCCGACGTCGGTGTGACCCTCCTCTCCGACGTCGGTGTGACCCTCCTCTCCGACGTCGGAGTGACCCTCCCGGCTGACGTCGGAGTGTCCCTCCTCTCCGACGTCGGAGTGACCCTCCCGGCCGACGTCGGTGTGACCCTCCTCTCCGACGTCGGTGTGACCCTCCTCTCCGACGTCGGAGTGACCCTCCCGGCTGACGTCGGAGTGTCCCTCCTCTCCGACGTCGGAGTGTCCCTCCTCCTCGACGTCGGAGTGACCCTCCCACCTGATGTCAGTGTGACCCTCCTCTCCGACGTCGGTGTGACCCTCCTCTCCGACGTCGGAGTGACCCTCCCACCTGATGTCGGAGTGACCCTCCTCTCCGACGTCGGTGTGACCCTCCCGGCCGACGTCGGTGTGACCCTCCTCTCCGACGTCGGAGTGACCCTCCCACCTGATGTCGGTGTGAATCTCCTGGCTGACATTGGCTTTCATTTTCAATGACATTTTTCTCTGGCACTGGACAACACTTGTAAAACCTGCTGCTGACCAGCACTGTAATGCTGGACTCACCTTCAATGATCCTTTTTAAAGGAAGGTGTGAGGCAATAAATCTGTTATGAGGTAATTTGACCCCCAACTGCTGCACTTTGCAAAATAAAAACACAGTGCATTAAACAACAATGTAACAATTTATATTTGACAGCTACCCTACACAGTCAGCAAGGTCACAAATCCTGGATTGGGCCATAATTGGGAAATACACTGGAGTTCGGATGTTTGATTATCTCATACCCATTGTTCTGGGCACTTCTGTTTCATGTTTGTTTATCTTGTGTACATTGAAAATTACAGTGCAAAATGATGTTTGCGTTAACGCAAACATCATTTAGGTTATTTAGGTATCCCTAAATAACGTATTTAGGGATACGCTTGGGCAGTCTGCAAGTGTTGTCGCACATTCCATCTTCAACACTGAATGCCCGCGATGCTTGGCAGGACAAGCAATGAAACAAACACAGGAAAACAAACCATTTTATCTCCTCCTTCCCCCACACTGGCATGGACAGCCCTCCAACTCCACGCAGGCTGTCTTCAAACATCAGGCTTCCACTTTCGGACTTACGATTGATCTTTGCACTCCAATCCTCAGTATTTTTGACGAATGACAGGACCCCGAACTCCAGGTTCCAACTCTGGGTGTATGGGCCAACTGGCCCTCATCAGTACTTGTCACACAGAGAATTCATCCTTGCTGTTCCCTGACTGGACTCAGCGGTGTCCTCTGTTTGTCATGAGGATTAACACAGTGCTCGAACATCTCTATTGGCAAGTATTGGGTTAAGTTAGATTACACTCAGTGAAGTCCTACTCCACCCCTTGGAGGGAAGATACAATGTGGCCAGAACTTGTCTCTTCCTGAAAGAGAAGGCAATTGAGAATGGTAACAGACATTTTCCAATGTAGCAATGGAGACTTTGATCAGCGAAGATGACATGGGTCCTTAACCTCTGAAGAAGATAGAACTCAGTTCAAACCCCCAGCAAATGAGGGGGAGGAGAAGGAAATCACTCAGAGTTTTAGAGGTAAGCTCAAGGTCACTGCTGTAATATATTCACTGACTCAAACATGATCGTGTCAAAGGAAACTTCTTCAAATGCCAAATGTCTCAGTAGTCATGCCTTTCAGTCACATGACAACAATCTCAAATCAGCAGGAAAGGAGGATGGGATCCAATGCCCTTTGAGGGGTAGGTGGGTATTAGCTAATGGTGTCAGGAATACAGCTCAAGTTTAAACAAGACACATCTTTTACAAGAAACACGAATCACAGTCAGCATGTGTCCTCTTGCCATTGTGAATCCTAGTTAGCAACCTTACTTCACTCTACCAAGCAACACACACAAAATGCTGGAGGAACTCAGCAGGCCAGGCAGCATCTATGGAAAAGAGTACACTCGATGTTTCAGGCAGAGACCCCCCATCAGGACTTCCATAATGCAAGACTTTGCATCGATCAAGACTTTCCAGCATCTGCAGATTTTCTCTTGTTTGTAATTGGACTATTCTGAAACAATTTGTTTTCAGTCTGTTGATATAGTTAGCATAAACAGTTCCTGCAATTGCTCTTTTTAATGTTGGAGTTATGCCATCAGAAATGGCAAAAAGAGAAAATGGATAAACTGGTCATGCAAAAGGATGACATTGTGGCGACCCACTTCCTAGCGCACTCGAACCGGCTCACAAATAGCCAGCGCGCCGGCACAAAGGCCAGTCCCAAAAGGGCGCCAAGTCTGCTTCACCAACAAGGGGAAAAGCCCGCACGGGACTGTGAATATGTGCCCCCTACAGCATCCGCGCGCGGGACAGGACTGTGAATACGCGCCCCCTACAGCATCTGCGCCCGGGGAGGGCGGGATCAGGAAGGCTTTAAAGCGAGGCCGCAAAGTTCAAATAAAATCTTTTTTAACTGCAGTTTACCGACTCCGTGTCGTTATTTCAGCGCTGCGTGTAGCACACTGCTACAATTGGTGACCCCGACGGCCCAAACGATATTTGGGCCGAAGATGAACGATGCCGCATCTGTTCATGCAGTTTCGTTAAAACTGCCAAGCTTCTGGACGCTGCGACCTCACCTATGGTTCCAGCAAGCAGAAGCCCAATTCCACGTTTGGCAGATAACCTCGGAGGACACACGTTACTACTATGTGCTGAGCTCCCTCGACCAGGACACAGCGGCCCAGGTCGAGGAGTTCATACAGTCGCCCCCAGCGGACGGCAAGTACACAGAATTCAAAGCCCTGCTCATAAGGACTTTCGGACTCCCACGGCGCGAGCGAGCTGCCCGCTTACTGCACATGGATGGTTTGGGAGACAGGCCCCCATCAGCTTTAATGAATGAGATGTTGTCTCTGGCCGGAGGACACACACCCTGCCTCATGTTTGAGCAGGCATTCCTGGAGCAGCTGCCCGAGGACATACGCCTGCTGCTGTCCGACGAGAATTTCAGTGACCCCCGGAAGGTGGCAGCCCAGGCAGACGTGCTATGGAAAGCTAAGAAGGAGAGTGGGGCGTCTGTCGCACAGATCACCAGGCCACGCTCCCAGCAGCAAACCAGACCAGGCCTGGCCGCAGAGCCCCCTAACCCCAGAGGCAGGGGTGAGGAGACCAATGAACAATGGCACATCTACCACCAGCGGTGGGGCGCAGAAACCTGCCGTTGTCACGCGCCCTGCAAGTTTCCGGGAAACGCCAGGGCCAGCCGCCGCTGATGGCTATGGCGGCTAGACATCGGGATTGCCTCCTATATGTCTGGGACAAGCAGTCGGGACGCCGCTTTTTGGTCGACACCGGTGCCGAGATCAGTGTCTTACCTCCGACAAGTTACGACACCCGCAACAGGTCACCGGGTCCCACCCTGAGGGCTGCGAACAGCAGCACAGTAAGGACCTACGGCACCCGTATGGTGCGGCTACAGTTCGGCTCCAGCCGGTTCACGTGGGACTTCACACTGGCCGCCGTAGCCCAACCGCTTCTGGGTGCGGATTTTTTGCAAGCTCACAGCCTACTGGTCGACCTGCCGAGGCAGAGACAGGTCCACGCCGAGACCTTTCAGACGTTCTCCCTGGGTGAAGCCTAGTTGCCGGCCCCACACCTAGACTCCATCACCCTGTCCGACAACGACTTCACCAGAGTCCTGGCGGATCTCCCATCGGTTCTGGCACCGCAGTTCACGGCAGCCACGCCCAGACACGGTGTATAGCACCACATCCTGACACAAGGACCACCCCTCCACGCCCGTGCTCGAAGGCTTCCCCCGGACAAGCTCCGACTGGCTCAGGAGGAGTTCAAGAGGATGGAGGAATTGGGGATCATACGGTGGTCCGACAACCCATGGGCCTACCCCCTGCACATGGTGCCCAAAGCGACAGGGGGCTGGAGACCATGCGGCGACTACCGCAGGCTGAACGAGGCTACAACACCAGACCACTACCCTGTGCCGCACATTTAGGACTTTGCAGCAAACCTGCATGGCGCACGGATCTTCTCCAAGGTAGACCTCGTCCGGGGATACCATCAAATTCCGATGCATCCGGACGACGTCCCCAAAACGGCACTCATCACCCCGTTCGGCCTTTTCGAGTTCCTCCGCATGCCGTTCGGCCTGAAGAATGCCGCACAGACGTTTCAGCAGTTAATGGACGTGGTGGGACGTGACCTGGACTTCGCTTTCATCTATATAGACGACATCCTCATAGCCAGCAGCAGTCGTCAGGAGCATCTGTCCCACCTCCGTCAACTGTACGCCCGACTGAGTGAATACGGCCTGACAATCAACCTGGCCAAATGCCAGTTCAAGCTCGACTCCATCGACTTCCTGGGCCACAGGATCACTACAGACGGGGCAACCCCTCTGCCCGCTAAGGTAGACGCAGTCCGCCATTTCCCCCGACCCACCACGATCAAAGGCCTTCAGGAATTCGCAGGTATCGTAAATTTCTACCACCGCTTCCTCCCTTCGGCTGCCCGAATCATGCACCCCCTGTTCGCCCTGATGTCGGGTCCGGGCAAGGACATTACCTGGGACGAGGAGTCCGCCGCCGCTTTCATTAAATCCTTGGCAAATGCCGCGATGCTAGTGCACCCCAGAATGGACGTCCCTACCGCCCTCACAGTGGACGCATCTAACACGGCAGTTGGTGGAGTGCTGGAACAACTCATCGAGGGTCGCTGGCAACCCCTGGCGTTTTTCAGCAAACACCTGCGACCACCCGAGCTCAAATACAGTGCATTCGACCGGGAACTGTTGACGCTATACCTGGCAATCCGGCATTTCAGGTACTTCTTAGAAGGTAGGCCCTTCACCGCGTTCACGGACCACAAACCGCTTAACTTTGCGTTCACGAAGGCGTCCGATCCCTGGTTGTCCTGCCAGCAGCGACATCTGTCCTACATCTCTGAATACACGACGGATGTCCGGCATGTCTCGGGAAAGGACAATGTCGTGGCGGACGCTCTCTCTCGCCCTAACATTCAAGCCCTGTCCCGGGGGTAGACTATGAAGCACTGGCGGAGGCGCAGCAGGCAGACGAGGAGATCCCTAGTTACAGAACTGCAGTCTCCGGTTTGCAGCTCCAGGACCTCCCCGTAGGCCCAGGTGAGAGGACCCTACTCTGTGATGTCACCACCGGCCAGCCCCGTCCCGTCGTCCCGGCAAACTGGCGGCGGCGTGTTTTCGACTCCATTCACAACTTAGCACACCCCTCCATCAGGACAACCGTCCGGATGGTCTCCAGCAGGTTCGTTGGGCACGGACTCTGCAAGCAGGTCAGTGAATGGGCCAAAACGTGCATGCACTGCCAGACGGCCAAGGTGCAGCGGCACACCAAAGCTCTGCCGCAGCAGTTCCACCCCACCCACCGGCGTTTCGACCACATTCATGTGGATATCGTGGGCCCCCGGTCAGTGTCACGAGGAGCGCGGCCCCTCCTAACTATCGTAGACCGGTTCACCAGATGGCCAGAGGCGATCCCGCTCACCGACACCACCTCCGAATCTTGCGCCCGGGCACTGATCGCCACCTGGGTATCCCGCTTTGGTGTACCGGCCCACATTACCTCCGACAGAGGCGCCCAGTTCACCTCCAGTCTGTGGTCGGCTGTGGCCTGCCTTTTGGGAACACAGCTGCACCACACAACTGCCTACCACCCACAGTCGAACGGACTACTGGAGCGTTTCCACCGTCACCTAAAGTCGGCTCTCATGGCCCGCCTGCGAGGAGCTAACTGGGTGGACGAGCTTCCCTGGGTCCTACTCGGCATCCGCACGGCGCCCAAAGACGATCTGCACACCTCATCGGCCGAGTTGGTGTACGGCACACCCCTGGTCGTCCCCGGGGAGTTCATACCAGCCCCAAGGGGGCAAGAGGAAGAACCCGAAGCAGTCCTGGGCAGACTACGCGAGAGGCTCGGTGACCTGGCCACCATACCCACTTCGCAGCATGGGCAGCACCCGACCTGCGTACCCAAAGACCTGCAGAACTGTAAGTTTGTGTTTGTACGAAGGGGTGGGCATCGGCCACCGCTGCAACGGCCCTACGAGGGGCCGTTGACGGTGCTCAGGAACAACGGGTCCACGTTCGTGCTGGACTTTGGGGGGAGAGAGGAGATTTTCACGGTGGACCGACTCAAACCGGCCCATGTGGACGTGGCGCAACCGGTCGAGTTTCTGGCACCCGGCGCAGAGGCAGACCTCCCAAACAGAGTCCAGCCCAGACAGGACAGGACTGTGAATACGTGCCCCCTACAGCATCCGCGCCCGGGGAGGGCGGGATCAGGGAGGCTTTAAAGCGAGGCTGTGAAGTTCGAATAAAATCTTTTTTAACTGCAGTTTACCGACTCCGTGTCGTTATTTCAGCACTGCGTGTAGCACTCTGCTACAACATCAAATTTATTGGCGCAACTTTACCCAAAATAACTTGTGGTTATGGTGTGGCGACCCACTTTCTCCACAGGTGAACCGGCTCACAAATAGCCAGCGCGCAGGGGGAGACTTTGGTAATGCACCTCTGACATCATTTCCGCCCGGAGAGGGCGGGCGCTAGGGATTAAAGGCCAGCGCCGTGAAGTTTGAATAAACTAGTCTCGAAACGACTTACCGACTGCGTGTCGTTATTTCAGCGCTGTGTGTAGCACATCACTACATTGGTGACCCCGACGGTCCAAATGGGATTTGAACCAAAGATGACTGACTCTTCATCTCTTCACGCAGTTTCGCTAAAACTGCTGACTTTCTGGACGCTGCGACCATGCGTGTGGTTTAGCCAAGCAGAAGCCCAGTTCCAGATTCGGCAGATATCTTCTGATTCCACGCGTTACTGTCACGTGGTGAGCGCCCTTGACCAGGAGACGGCCGCCCAGGTTGCGGATTTCATACAGTCGACCCCGGAAGAAGGCGAATATCAAGTATTCAAAGCGCTGCTCATTGGGGCGTGAGCGGGGTGCCCGCCTGCTTCACCTGGATGGTTTGGGAGACAGACTGCTGTCAGCATTGATGAATGAGATGCTGGCCCTGGCTGACGGACACAAGCCCTGCCTCATGTTTGAGCAGGCGTTCCTAGAGCAACTGCCCGAGGACATACATCTGCTGCTGGCCGACGCAGATTTCAGCGACCCCTGGAAGGTGGCGGCCTGGGCAGACGTGCTGTGGAAAGCCAAGAGGGAGAGCGTGGCATCCGTCGGTCAGATTACCAGGCCATGCGCCCAACAGCGGACCAGACCAGGCCTGGCAGGGGGGGCGCACACAACACAGAGGCAGGAGTGAGGAGGCCAGTGAACAGTGGTGTTTCTACCACCAGCGGTGGGGCACAAAAGCCCGCCGTTGTCGCCCGCCCTGCTAATGACTATGGCGGCTGGCCACCAGGACAGCCTCTTGTACGTCTGGGACAAACAGTCGGGACGTCGCTTCTTGGTCGACACCAGAGCAGAAATCAGCGTCTTGCCCCCGATGGGGTACGACACCTGCAACAGGAAGCCAGGACCCACCCTGAGGGCCGCAAACGGCAGCACGATACGGACTTACGGCAACCGCACAGTGCAGCTGCAGTTCGGCGCCAGCCGATTCACGTGGGACTTCACACTGGCCGCCGTGGCCCAACCACTCCTGGGGGAGGACTTCTTGCGAGCTCACAGCCTGCTGGTCGACTTGCAAGGGAAAAGACTGGTACATGCCGAGACTTTCCAGACGTTCTCCCTGGGTGAAGCTAAGTTGCCGGCCCCACACCTGGACTCCATCACACTGTCGGACAACAAATTCACCAGAATCCTGGTGGACTTTCCATGGATTCTGGCACCGCAGTTCACGGCAGCCATGCCCAGACACGGACATATTCCGACCAAGGGACCACCCCTCCACACCTGCGCACTAAAGCTCCCCCTGGAAAAGCTCCGCCTGGCGAAGGAGGAGTTCAAGAGGATGGAGGAATTGGGGATCGTATGGAGGTCTGACAGCCCATGGGCCTCCCCCTTGCACATGGTGCCCAAAGCAGCTGAGGGCTGGAGACCATGCAACGACTACCGCAGACTGTACGAGGCTACAACTCCAGACCGCTACCCCGTGCCGCACATACAGGACTTTGCAGCAAACCTGCATGGGGCAAGAATCTTTTCCAAAGTAGACCTCGTCTGGGGATACCATCAAATCTCGGTGCACCCTGAAGACATCCTCAAAACAGCACTCATCACACTGTTCAGCCTGTTCGAGTTCCTCCGAATGCTGTTCGGCCTGAAGAATGCCGCACAGACATTCCAGTGGCTAACGGACGCGGTGGGACGCGACCTGGACTTTGCGTTCATCTATTTGGACGACATCCTTATAGCCAGCAGTAGTTGCCAGGAGCATCTGTCCCACCTCCGCCAGCTCTACTCCCGCCTGAGTGATTTCGGCCTCACGATCAACCCGGCCAAATGCCAGTTTGGTCTCAATACCATCGACTTCCTGGGCCACAGGATTACCAAAGACGGGGCAACACCTCTGCCCGCCAAGGTGGACGCGATCCGCCACTTTGCCTGGCCCAACACGGTCAAAGGCCTGCAGGAGTTCGTTGGTATGGTGAACTTCGACCACCGTTTCCTCCCCTCAGCAGCCCGTATCATGCGCCCTTTGTACACCCTGATGTCGGGTAAAGGTAAGGACATTACGTGGGACGAGGAGGCCGCGGCCACTTTCTTTAAAGCCAAGGAAGCCTTGGCAGATGCCGCGATGCTGGTGCACCCCAGAATGGACGTTCCGACCGCACTCACGGTGGACGCATCTGACACAACAGTCGGTGGGGTGCTGGAGCAGCTCATCGAGGGGCGCTGGCAACCCTTGGCGTTCTTCAGCAAGCACCTACGACCACCCGAACTCAAGTAGTGCTTTTGACTGGGAGCTGTTGGCACTGTATCTGGCAATCCGGCATTTCAGGTACTTCTTAGAAGGTTCACCGCGTTCACTGACCACAAACCGTTGACCTTCGCGTTCACGAAGGTGTCCGATCCCTGGTCGGCTCACCAGCAGCGACATCTGTCCTACATCTCTGAGTACACGACGGACATCCAGCATGTCTCGGGAAAGGACAACGTCGTGGCGGACGCACTCTCCAGAACAGCTGTCTAGGCCCTGTCCCTGGGGTGGACTATGCAGCACTGGCGGAGGCACAGCAGGCAGACGACGAGATGCCCAGCTACAGGACCGCAGTCTCGGGTTTGCAGCTGCAGGACTTTCTCGTAGGCCCAGGTGAGAGGACCCTCCTGTGCGACGTGGCTACCGGCCAACCTCGCACCATCGTCACGGCAGCCTGGAGGCGGCGAGTTTTCGACTCCATACACGGTTTGGCACACCCATCTATCAGGACAACCGTCCGGCTGTTCTCCAGCAAGTTCGCGTGGCACGGACTTCGCAAGCAGGTCAGTGAATGGGCCAGAACGTGCGTGCAGTGCCAAACAGCCAAGGTGCAGCGGCACACTAAAGCCCCACCGCAGCAGTTCGAACCCACCCACTGGAGGTTCGACCACATTCATGTGGATATCGTGGGCCCCCTACCAGTGTCCCGAGGAGTGCGGTACCTCCCAACTATGGTAGACCGGTTCACGAGGTGGCCAGAGGCGGTCCCGCTCACCGACACATCTGCCGATTCCTGCGCCCGAGCACTGATTGCAACCTGGGTAGCACGCTTTGGGGTACTGGCCCACATTACCTCTGACAGAGGCGCCCAGTTCATCTCCAGCCTGTGGTCGGTTGAGGCCAGCCTGTTCGGAACGCAGCTACACCACACTACTGCCTACCACCCACAGTCGAACGGACTAGTGGAACGCTTCCACCATCACTTGAAGTCGGCTCTCATGGCCCGCCTGAGGGGACCTAACTGGGTGGACGAGCTTCCCTGGGTCCTGCTTGGAATTCGCACAGCGCCCAAAGAGGATCTGCACGCCTTATCAGCTGCGTTGGTGTATGGTGCACCCCTGGCCATCCCAGGAGAGTTCATACCAGCCCCAAGGGGGCAAGAGGAAGAACCCGCAGCAGTCCTGGACAGGCTACGCGAAAGGCTCGGCAACCTGGCCCCCGTACCCTCTTCACAGCACGGACGGACCCCGACCCATGTACCCAAAGACCTGCAGAACTGTAAGTTTGTGTTTGTACGAAGGGGCGGACACCGGGCACCGTTACAGCGACCGTACGAGGGGCCGTTCAAGGTGATCAACAACAAAGGGTTGACATATGGTCTGGACATTGGGGGGAGAGAGGAGGTTTTCACGGTGGACCGACTCAAACCAGCCCATGTGGACTTGGCGCAGCCGGTTGAGGTTCAGGCACCGCGGCGCAGAGGCAGACCTCCCAAACAGAGGCTGATCCAGACTGTGGACATTGGGGGGTGTATCGCCAGTTCTCGGGGGGGGGGGGGTTATGTGGCAACCCACTTTCTGCGCAGGTGAACCGACTCACAAATAGCCAGCGCACGGGGGGAGACTTTGGTAATGCACCTCTGATGTCATTTCCGCCCGGAGAGGGCGGGCGCTAGGGATTAAATGCCAGCGCCGCGAAATTTAATAAACTAGCCTCGAAACGACTTACCGACTGCGTGTCGTTATTTCAGCGCTGTGTGTAGCACATCGCTACAATGGAATTAAATATTACTGTCAGTAAAGCTTGTTTACTAAAGAACTGTCAACCACTCCCTCAAACTTATGACTGAAGCATCTGCTCTATGTCACTGCACTGTGGATCCTGAGCATGTAACAGTGAGTATGCTGATGGAATGTACCCCCTTGCATTCAGACCTCGTAGCCCATGAATCTAAAGCTTATTTGAAAATCGCAATGAACGATGAAGTCTTCTGTTCAATAAGACAGTAAAGCCTAGGAGCAGTGTTAAGCCATTTGGCCCATCAAGTCTTCTGAGCCATTCCATCACAAATAATAATAAATAAATCATTATCTCTCTCAACCCCATTTTCCCACCTTCTCCCCACAACCTTTAATGTCATGATTGATCAAGAACCTATCAATCTCCACCTTAAATACACTCAATGACTTGGCCTGCATAGACATTTGTGGCAATGAATTCCACAGATTCAACACCCACCGGCTAAATTTTTTCTCATCTCTGTTCTAAATGGACATCCCTCAGTTCTGAGGCTGTGCCCTCTGCTTCTAGACTCCCCTACCATAGAAAACATCCGTTCTATCCAAGCCTTTCAATATTCGATCGATGTCAATGAGATTCCTCATTGGAATGGGGCCCCATTCTTCTAAACGCCAGCAAGTACAGGCCCAGAGCCATAAATAAACCTCAAGCTTTAACCCTTTCACTTCTGAGATAATTCTCATGAACTTCATCTGAACTCTCTACAATGCGAGCACATCCTTTCTTAGGTAAGTGTCCAAAACTGCTCACAATACTCCAATGCAGTCTGACCAATGCCTTATAAAGCTTCAGCATTAAAACCTTGCTTTTATATTCTAGTCCTTGCAAAATGAATGCTAACATTGCATTTGGCTTTCTCACCACCGACTCAACCTGTAAGTTAAAGATTAGGGAATCCTGCATGAGGATTCCCAAGTCCCTTTGTACCTCAGATTATTGAATGTTCTCCCTATTTATGAAATAGTTCATGCCTGTATTCCTTCTGCCAAAGTGCACGACCATGCTCTTCCTCACACTACATTCTATTTGCCCCATCTTTGACCATTCCCCCAATCTGACCTTCTGCAGACACCCTGCTTCTTCAACACTACCTGCTCTTCCACCTATCTTCGTATCATCCACAATCTTGACACAAAGCCATCACTTCCTCTATCCAAATCATTGACATACAACTTGAAAAGAAATCCCAACACCAACCCCTACAGTGCACCACCAGTCACCAGCAGCCAACCAGAAAAGGCTCTCTTTATTTCCTCTCTTTGCCTCCCGCCAGTCAGCCCGTCTTCTGTCCATGCTAGTACCTTTCCTGAAATACCAGGGGCCCTTATCTTGTTAAGCAGCCTCATGTGTGGCACCTTGACAAAGACCTTCTGAAAAACCAAGTACACAACATCAACCAATTCTCCTTCATTAATCCTGCCTCATAACATTTTTAGTTGCCTTCTGTTGGTTTTTAACAGCTTCCCAATTCTCTACCTTTTCACTAATATATGTCTTCTCTTTTGCTTTTAGGCTGCATTTGACTTCCCTTGTCAGCCACGGTTGCCTCATCCTCCCTTTAGAATACTTCTTCATCTTTGTGATCTATCTTTCCTGCACCTTCCAAATTGCCCCTAGAAACACCAGCTATTGCTGTTCTGCCATCACCCCTACTAATGTCCCCCTCTAATCAGCTTTGGCCAGCTCCTTTCTCATGCCTTAATAATTGCCTTTACTCCACTGTAATACTGATATATCTGATTTTAGCTTCTCACTCTCAAACTGCAGGGTGAAATCTATCATATTATAATCTCTGGCTCCTAAGGGTTCCTTTACCTTAAGCTTCCTAATCATGTCTGGGTTATTACATAACACCCAATCCAGAATTGTCATTACCCTGGTGGGCTCAACTATGAGTTGCTCAAAAAAGCCATCCCATAGGCATTCTACAAATTCCCTGTCTTGGGATCAGGCACCAACCTGATTTCCCAATCTACCTGTATATTTAAATCCCATATGTTTATCATAACTTAGCCCCTTTTGCCTACATTTTCTGACTCCCATTGTAATTTGTAGCCCACATCCTGGCTCCCATTCAGTGGCCTTTATATAACTACCTAAAGAATCTTTTTATCCTTTCAGTTACTTAACTCTATACAGAAGGATTCTACATCTTCCGATCCTATGCCGTCCCTTTCTAAGGATTTGATTACAGTTTTTCCAATAGAGCCACCCCAACCTCACTGCCTACCTGCCTGTCCTTTCAATACAAGTTCCCACCTCTGATCTTCTTTCAGCTACAACTGAGTGATGCCCACAGCGTTGTTCTTGCCGATCTCTAATTGTGCTATTAGATCATCTACCTTATTGCATATATTTGCATGCATCAAATACAACACCTTTGGTCCTGTACTCATCACCCTTTTTGATTTTGGACCCCTGTTACATTTTAAGTCATCCCACTGACTGCAATTTTGCCCTGTCATCTGCCTGTCCTTCCTCACAGTCTCACTACACACTGCATCTACTTGTATACCACAGCCCTATCACTCCAGTTCCCATCCCCCTGCCAAATTAGTTTAAGCTCTCCCCAACAGCTGTAGCAAATGTCCCCAAGGATATTGGTTCCCCTCAAGTTCAGGTACAGGTCATACCTTCCCCAGAAGACATCCCAATGATCTGAAACCTTGTCCCAATTCTTCAGCCAAACATTCATCCACCAAATCATCCCATTCTTACCCTCAATGGCACACAACACAGGCAGCAATCCAGAGATTGCTACCCTGAAGGTCCTGCCTTTCAGCTTTCTGCCTTACTTCCCATATCCTCACTTCATGACCTCCTCTCTCTTTCCTACCTATGTCGTTGGTAACCGATAAGTACTACAACTTCTTGCTGTTCACCCCTACCCTTTAGAACGCTGTGGACCCAATCTGAGACATCCCTGACCCTGGCAACTGGAAGGCAACATCCCATCCAGATGTCTCTCTCACATCCACAGAATCTGCTTTCTGTTGCTCTAATTACAGAATCCTTATCTCTACTGCACTCCTCACCTTCTCCCTTCCTTCCTGAGCCACAACACCAGACTCAGTGCCACAGCCTGCTTGCTGGGGCTCCCTCTGGTAGGTTGCGTCATGCACAGTATCCAAAGCGGTATACTTATTACTGAGGAGAGAGGCCACAGGGGTACTCTACACTGGCTGCCTTCTCCCTTTCCCTCTCCTGACCGTCACCCATAACCTGTGTCCTACACCTGGGTAAACTACCTCCCCGTAGCTCCTGTCCATCACCTCCTGGTTCTCCCCTATGAGCCAAAGGTCACTGACCTGCAGCTCCAGTTTCTTAACACGGTCTCTCAGGAGCTGCGGCTCAATGCACTTCATGCAGAAGTAGTAATCTGGAGGACTGGAGAGCTCCCAAATTTCCCACATTTCACACACAGCACGTAGCACTACTTCCATATTGATTCTCAGTGCACTGGCAATGAACTAACAGAGAAAAACAAACTAGAAACTTTCTTACTTACATACAGAACCCCCGCCTCATTCTCCAAGCCTGTTGAGCAAAACCAAACGACACCTCTCTAACAATGTTCTAATTGTCCTTTCTCAGGTGGCCACAGGGAGCTTATGCTGGGCTCACACTTTCAATGTTACCAACAATTCATTAAGCCATTGATTAACACTTTGGAATTTATATTAACGATAACTTTCATCACTAAAATGCACAAAATTAGAAAACAGCAAGTTATAAACTGTTCGAGCTTCCATTTTGCTTTCATCTGTGAACACGCACACTTCAAAAACCTTTTTCACATTGGTTTGACATGAGAAACAATCAGAGTTCTGTCTCTCCCTCCCCTAAAATGTTTTTATTAAACCTCAAAGCTGTGTAAGTAATTGCGGATGCAGACAGACTGGATGCATCTGCTGTCAATCATGCAATCGGAGTGGTGAAGTCAGGCGCTCCACTGGAGTGCTGGAGGCGTTGTGGCTCCACGTCCGTACTGGCCCCCAGTGTTCGCTCGGCAGAAGACAAGCTGCATTGTGTTCAATTGCAGACTGCTACAACAGTCATGTACTCGGGGACATAGACTATATTTTGTTTATTGTGTGATTATTTTACTGCCATCTTTTATGCTATCTTATATGAACAGGCAGCCCCCGGGTTACGTACGAGTTCCGTTCCTGAGTCTGTCTTTAAGTTGGATTTGTACTTAAGTCGGAACAAGTACATCCGGTATTATTTAGCATCAGTCAACCATTTGACTTAGCATATAGTATATATTTAACCTTTCTATGTGTAAAAAACACTTAAGAAATGTATGTATTTCAATAATTAAACCACTGCATTGCTTAGTAATAATTGTAGCTTTCATCGGGGCAGGGCCTTTCACGTGCTCCATTATTCTCACTTCATCCTTTAAAATTGTTCCGATCGTTGACGGAATGTAGCCTAATGCTTTTCCAGTGACCGATGGCGTTTCACCTCTTTCCAAACACTTTATTATTTCCACTTAATTTTCAATCGCAATCGCTTCCCGTCAATGGAACAGAAACACTGCGGGCGGCGGGTCCACTGGGCCCTAAGGACCTCTGTAATTCCCCCGAATTCCCCGGGTCTTAAACTCCACCGCACTGAGACAGGTTAAATAGGACAAGTGGGGGCTGTGCTGGGTTTGGGTATTTGATCCTCCACAATATTCCGCGTGGGAATTTAAACTGCAGGTGGCAGTGTTTTTTTTACGAGGTCAAGTTGCGAGCTCGACGTCAACCCAGCACGGATGGTACGGGAGTCACTGGATCGACATCAACCTGGCACTGGAGCGGTCTATCACTGGATCGAACTCAGAAACCTCCGTTCTCGAGTCCGGCGCTGATCTCACTGCGCCACCAGCCGACTGGAACAGGGGTGCTGGATCAGGGTGAATCTTACTAAGAAAATTAAGTCAAATACAAAGTTAATAACTCAACACAGTGTCAACGGCAACGTCTTAAAATGGCGGACGGCATCGGGATCTGACTTAAAATGGCAGACGGCATTTTCCTTTCTCAGTTCGTAAGTACGAGTTGTCCGTAAGTCGGACGTTCGTAACTCGGGGACTACCTGTACTAAAGGTGCCAGGTGCTGCGTATGACTGTTGGTAATGCGTTATACACCTTTACCCCAGAGTAACACTGTTTTGTTTACCTGTATTCATAGGTAATCATGGATGGTTGAATGATAATTAAACGGACTTGAACAACGAGGCTAAAATAAAGACAGAAAATGCTTGAAATAGTTATCACTCACTCTGCACCTGTGGAAAAGGAAATGTTTCAGGTCAAAGGCCCTTCATCAGATATTCACATGCATGGATCCTTGCTAGTAGTAAGACATTGCAAATAATTTCACTTCGATCATTTGTAACTGACCAATCGTTATGTTTTATAATTAACAGGAAACTCTGCCATGAATTCAGTTTACTACAGTAAAGTTGTCTATCTCCTCTGTTCATATGTAATCCTACAGAATGCTGAAATATATTCCACTTGCTATCTATGCCTGGTGTGAGACAACATGATTGATTTTTATTAATGACCTGGCTGAGGAAGTGGGGGGATGGGTTAGTAAATTTGCTGATGACACAAAGGTTGGAGGTGTTGTGGATAGTGTAGAGCGCTGTCAGACATTACACTGGGACATTGATAGGATGCAAAACTGGGATGAGAAGTGGTAGATGGAGTTCAACCCAGATAAGTGTGAGGTGGTTCATTTTAATAGATCAAATATGATAGCAGAATATAGTATTAATGGTAAGATTCCTGACAGTGTGGAGGATCAGAGGGATCTTGGGGCCTGAGTCCATAGGACACTCAAAACTGATGCACAGGTTGACTCTGTGGTAAGAAAGCATACGGTGTATTGGCCTTCATCAATCACGGAACTGAATTTAGGAGCCGAGATGTAATGTTGCAGCTATATAGGACCTTAGTCAAGAGCCCACTTGGAGTACTGTGCTCCGTTCTGGTCGCCTCACTACAGGAAGGATGTGGAAACCATAGGAAGGGTGCAGAGATTATTTACAAGGATGTTGCCAGGAATGGGGAGCATGCCTTATGAGAATACGTTGAGCGAACTCAGCCTTTTCTGCTTGAAACGACAGATGATGAGAGGTGACCTGATAAAGGTGTGTAAGATGATGAGAGACATTGATCGTGTGGATAGTCAGAGGCTTTTTCCCAGAGCTGAAATGGCTAGTATGAGAGGGGACAATTTTAAGGTGCTTGGAAATGGGTACAGAGGAGATGTCAGGGGTAAGTTTTTTTTACGCAGAGAGTAGTGAGTGCATGGAATGGACTGCCAGTGATGGTGGTGGAGACAGATATGATAGGGTCTTTAAAGAGGCTCCTGGACAGGTACACGGAGCTCAAAAAAATAAAGAACTATGGGTAACCCTAGGTAATTTCTAAAGTAAGGACATATTCGGCTCAGCATTGTGGGCTGAAGGACCTGTATTTTGCTGTAGGTTTTCTATGTTTCTATATTTCTATGATTGAAGAATTTGGAAAGGTAGGCATCTGCTTCAAAATGTCGACAGTCATACCAGTGCCCATGAAGAGCAGGATGAGCTGCTTCAATGACTATTGCCCAGGGCCACTCACCTCTCTCTTTCTCTGAACCCCTAGTGCCTAGGTGGCACATGGGGCCTCTCAGTTTCTGTAATGAAATACTGACGGTCAACACTGGCACATCACAAGGATGTGTGTTCAGCCCACTGCTCTACTCTCTATTCCCAGGATTATATAGCTGGACACAGCTCAAACACCATCTATGAATTTGGTGATGACACAACTATTGTTGGAAGAATTTCAGATCATAATGAGGAAGCATACAGGAGTGAGTGGTGTTACAGCAACAAACTCACACATACCATTAGTAAGACAGAGGAATTGATTGTGGACTTCAGGAAGGTGAAATTGAAGGAACACACATCAGTCCTCATCAAGGGATCAGAAGTGGGAAGGGTGAGCAGTTTCAAGTTGCTGAGGGTGTCAACATCTCTGTGAATCTATCCTGGCCCAGCATATTGATGCAGTTAGAAAGAAAGCACAGCAGCAGCTGTATTTCATTAGGAGTTTGATGAGACTTCACCAAAGACACTTGCAAATTTCTACAGGTTTACCACCGAGAGCATGCTAACTGGTTGCATCACCGTGTGGTTTGAAGGGGCTACTGCAGAGGATCAAAATAAGCTGCAGAGAGTTGTAAACATCATAGACACCAGCCTCCCCAGTGCCAGGATACCTTCAAGGAGTGATGCCTCCAAAAGGTGGCATCCATCATTAATAACCCCATCACCCAAGGACATGCTCTCTTTTCATTGCTACCATCAGGAAGGAGGTACAGGAGACCGAATACACACACTCAACTTTAGAGGAACAGCTTCTTCCCCACAGCCATCAGGTTTCTGAATGGACATTGAACCCATGAACACTTCCTCAGTATTTTCCCCTCTCTTTTTGCACTACTTATTTAATTTAATTTAATTTTATATATTGACAGACAGACATACTTTATTGATCCCGAGGGAAATTGGGTTTCGTTACAGCTGCACCACCAAGAATAGTGAAAAAATATAGCAATATAAAACCATAAATAATAATAAGTTAATCATGCCAAGTGGAAATAAGTCCAGGACCAGCCTATTGGCTCAGGGTGTCTGACACTCCGCGAGGAGTTGTAAAGTTTGATGGCCACAGGCAGGAATGACTTCCTATGACGCTCAGTGTTACATCTCGGTGGAATGAGTCTCTGGCTGAATGTACTCCTGTGCCTAACCAGTACATTATGGAGTGGATGGGAGACATTGTCCAAGATGGCATGTAACTTGGACAGCATCCTCTTTTCAGACACCACCGTCAGAGAGTCCAGTTCCACCCCCACAATGTCACTGGCCTTACGAATGAGTTTGTTGATTCTGTTGGTGTCTGCTACCCTCAGCCTGGTGCCCCAGCACACAACAGCAAACATGATAACACTGGCCACCACAGCCTCGTAGAACATCCTCAGCATCGTCTGGCAGATGTTAAAGGACTTCAGTCTCCTCAGGAAATAGAGACTGCTCTGACCCTTCTTGTAGACAGCCTCAGTGTTCTTTGACCAGTCCAGTTTATTGTCCATTTATATCCCCAGGTATTTGTAATCCTCCACCATGTGCACACTGACCCCTTGGATGGAAACAGGGGTCACCGGTGCCTTAGCCCTCCTCAGGTCCACCACCAGCTCCTTAGTCTTTTTCACATTAAGCTGCAGATGATTCTGCTCACACCATGTGACAAAGTTTCCCACCATAGCCCTGTAATCAGCCTCATCTCCCTTGCTGATGCAAGCTGATTGTAAACTCCTAGTTACAATAAGTGTAATACACACACACACACACACACACACACACACACACACACACACACACACACACACACACACACACACACACACACACACACACACACACACACACACACACACACACACACACAACTTTTTGTAACTTAGTTTTCATTATTACGTATTGTAATCTACTGCTGATGTTGCATGACATATGCCGCTGATGTTAAACTTGATTCTGATTAACAGTAAGCACAACATTCTTCTGGAACTATGCCCAAAAAGTGCATTCACAACCTTAAATTGGAGCATGGCTGTCTATCATTTCAGATGTGTTTCTTCACATAAAGAGTGAAATTCATTCCTAGAGGTACAGAATATAAGAGCAGGGATGTGATGTTGAAGCTCTATTAGGCACTTGTGAGACCACACTTGGAGAATTCTGTGCAATTTTCGGCTCCTTGTTTTAGAAAGGATATACTGACATTGGAGAGGGTTCAGAGAAGATTAACGAGAATGATATCAGGAATGAAAGGGTTACCGTATGAGGAACATCTGGCAGCGCTTGGGCTGTATTCCCTGGAGTTCAGGAGAATGAAGGGGGATCTTATAGAAACATTCCAAATGTTAAAAGGCCTGAACAGATTAGATATGGGACAGTTATTTCCCATGGTAGGTGAGTCTAGGACAAGAGGGCATGACTTCAGGATTGAAGGGTGTCCATTTAGAACAGTGATACAGAGAAATTACTTTAGTCAGAGGGTGGTAAATCTGTGGAATTTGTTGCCATGAGAGGCTGTGGAGGCCAAGTCATTGGGTGTATTTAAGGTAGAGATAGACAGGTTCTTGATTAGCCAGGGCATGGAGTGAAAGCAGGGGAGTGGGGATGACTGGAAGAATTGAATCAGCCCATGACTGAATGGCAGAGCAGAGCTATGGGCCGAATGGCCTACTTTTGCTCAGAAATCTTATGGAACTCAGTGAGTCAGGCAGCGTCTATGGAAAGAAAAACAATTGATGCTTCAGGCTGAGAACCTTCGTCAGGACTGGAAAGGAAGGGGGAAGAAGCAAGAGGAAGAAGTACATTCTGGCAGGTGATAGGTGAGCTAGGTGAGTTGGAAGGGAGGTGGGTGGGGGGTGGGGATGAAGTGAGTAGCTCGGAGTTGATAGCTGGAAAAGGTAAAAAGCTGTAAAGAATTAATATAGTAGGAGAGGAGAGTGGGCCACTGGAAAAAACGGAGAGGGGCACTAGAGGGGCAGGTGAGGGCAAGAGTTAAGAGAAGTGCCGGAATAGGGAGTGGGAGAGAGAAGGGGGAGAGGAGAGAAAGTACTGGAAGTTAGAGACATTGGTGCTCAGGTCGGAGGCTACTCAAGAATCACCTTGCTCTATACGATTTCAGGTTTGCCTTAGCTCATTCAAGGCTGCAGATCAGCGCAAACACCTCTTCAACGCCACTTCTGCTGCCATAAACAGTGAAAGTTAAATCCACACATTTTGCTTGAAATTATAGGCCAAGTGTGCTTCGACAATCCACCTTTAATTAATAGGAAACAAAATTAATAGGAGATCAATAAGGAGTGTCATAATTTTTCATGGTGTAAGTGCACTCACCTTGATATCAAGATGCACTTCTCAACCTGGTACCCTGGTCTTGTCAGCTTGAAGAGTAACAGAAACTGTTCAAAATGAAACTTACTCAGGACCCAATGACAGGACTCCCGGGAGCCTTGAAGGACAAATTCCTGGGTAGACCTTAGTCAATACCAGAAATACATGGAAGCTCCAACTGCAACAGCTTAAGGACACCATGAACGTAGAATAAGGATGTTTGCTTTGTTAACTAAAATCAACTAAACAGAACTCAAGCTATAGAGTACTACAGTAGAGAAACATTTGGTCCGTGCCGAACCAGTAATCTGCCTAGTCACTTGACGTGTACAAGGATCATAGTCCTCTATACCCTCCCATCCATGTTCCCATCCAAATTTCTTTCCAATATTAAAATCAACCCTGCACCCACCACTTGGGCTGGCAGCTCGTTCCATATTCCCACCAGCCTCTGAGTGAAGAAGTACTCCTTAAACAATTCACCTTTCATCATTAACCCATGGCCTCTAGTTGTAGTCTAACCCAACTTCACTGAAAAAAGCCTACCTGCATTTACCCTCATAATTTTGTATACCTCTATCAAATCTCCCCTCAACTGCAGGATATATGATGCTTAAATCAAATAGACATACACTTGATGACTTTCAACCCACATGACATATTTACAAACCATATCTTGATAGGTTCCTTAAAGTTGTCATGGCCAGGGATGGTAGTGAAGGTAAGTTTCCACCACCTATTAAATGCTCCCAACAGCATGCATCTCAAATCACCTCTGACAATATCATTTTGGACTTGGAATATTCCTTCAATGTCTCAGTTCTGTGCCTTGATTTTGCTCACAGATGATTATACTTGCGACTCTTTTACTATGTGAATATGTTTACTGAAATTGTGTAATCTCTATGCGAAATTGGTTGGACTTGGTTCTATTTCATGTAAGGGCAGCAATGCGTTGACAAATCAGCTTAGACAAAGCCTAAGATAGATTCTTAGGTGGAAAACAAATAAAAAGTGAAAACAAAATCAGAAATGCTGTAAGAACTCAGCCAGCCAAGCGGTACTGGTGGAAAAAGCAATGAGCTATGTTTTGGATTATAGACTCTTCATCAGAATTGAGAGAGTTGCAGCATGGGATTTTTGACTGTCATCCACGACTACATCTATGGCTGGCCGAAATGAAATGGATTTAAGAAATTCGTAGGCACTTTATTTATAGGGCAACGTCTCCACTGAAATCCTACATCCTACAATCCAAAGCAATTCCATTTGCCACTTGTGCCTGAATTGATAAATGGTTATTTTGATGAATACACCACAAATGATCAATTGAATGATACTGACCAACAATCTGTTGGAGGAATTAAATGGATTGAGTGTCATTGCTGTTTGTGGGAAGAAAGGAATTGTTGATGTTTCAGGTAATTTTCGGCAATTCATCATCCCCTCCCTCCCCCCAAATCAATCCACAGACTATTTCCAGTAGATTGTTTCTTCCTCCATAATACAGTATCTGCAATTCCTAGTGTATTCATGAAAAATACTCTTGATAATCTCTCGTGATTTCTGACTGCAGGTGCCATATTTACTGGAACAGAATTCTGGTACATAGTTCCTGCAGTGTTAAATTTCTTAATGTTTCTATTTCAGAGGACCTGTCCTGGGCCCAGCACATACTGTAAGTGCATTTACGAAGAAAGCACAGCAACAACTCTAATTCCTTTGAAGTTTGCAAAGATTTAGCATGATGTCTAAAACTTTGACTAACTCCTACTCTATAGATGTGTTGTGGAGAGTCCATTGACTGGCTGCATCACAGCTTGGTATGGAAACACCAATGCCTTTGAGTGAAAAATCCAACAAAAAGTAGTGGATTCGGCCCAATCCATCACAGGTAAAGCCCTCCCCACCATTGAGCACATCTAAATGAAACGCTGTCGCAGGAAAGCAGCATCCATCATCAGAGACCCTACCACCCAGGACATGCTCTCTTCTCTCTGCTGCTATCAGGAAGAAGGTACAGGAGCCTCAGGACTCACACCACCAAGTTCAGGATCAATTATTACCCCTCAACTATCAGGCTCTTGAACCAAAGGGGTAACTTCATTTGCTCCCTGACTGAAATGTACCCACAGTCTATGGACCCACTTTCAAGGACTCTTCATCTCATGTTGTTGGTATTTATTGTTTATTTACTTAAATTATTACTTCTTTCTTTTTGTAATTTCACAGTTTAAAGATCTTTTGCACACTGGTTGAACGCCCAAGTTGATGCAGTCTTTCATTGTGTATTATGGTTGTTATTATTATATGAATTTACTGAGAATGCCTACAAGAAAATGAATCTCAGTATATAGTATATAGTAATCTGTATATACTTTGATACTAAGTTTACTTAGAACTTTTGAAGTGAAGTCACAGATTGACCAAGTGAAGGCTTTGGGCAAGGTATTGGCCTTGGTTGATGATGGTGTGTGTTGTATAAGGCACTGGAGAGACCACTTGGAGGATTGTGTTCAGTTTTCATTGCTACAGGAGAAATGCTTTTAAACTGGAGTGAGTGCAGAAGATTTTGCTAGGACTTGAGGCACTGAATTAGTGGAAGAGATTGGACAGGCTAGGATCTTTTTACTTTACAGTGTAGGAAAGCAAGAGGTAACCTTTAAAGGCATATAAAGTCATGTGGGACATAGATAAAAACGAATACATCAGTCATATTGCACAATTCAGGAAGAACTCAAGGGCACATGTTTACAGTGAAAAGGCAAGAATTCAATAGAAATTTGATTTTACACACAGAGAATGGGATTTCTGAAGAGTGAGCTGACACAGGAAATGTTTGAACTGATACAATAACAATTTTTTTTAAAGCTGGACAGGTTCATGGATAGGAAAGATTTCAATAGATATGGGCCAAACTTTGACAAATGGGACCAGCTAATATCTTATTTAGCGATACACCACAGTAACAAGCCCTTTTGGCCAACAGCCCCACACTGCCCAACTACACCCAGATGTGCGACAGGTTGCTGATCCGGCGGTGGCCGTTGTCCTGTGGTGACAGTCTCTTGCAGCTGGTGGTCCTCCCGGGGGCTTCGCGCCATGATGCTGTGGCTGGTGGGGGCTGACCATTTCGGTGCTGCAAAGACTTTGGGCAGGCTGCGTGAACACTCTGCTGGCCTGGGTACAGGCAGGACGTGGAGCTGTTTGTGCACTGCTGCAATGCTTGCACAATCCAGAAAGGGCTGGGCTGCCAGTCTACGGTGCCAACGCAGCAGTACATGGGGGGGGGCCCAGTATGAGTCTACTGCCCCGCCTAGAAGGAGGGACTATCCCCCAGGTTTGGAAGTCACAGGAAGGGTCTGGGAGAGGTGCTTGACCGCATCTCTGATGTGGTATATTGGGTGCAGTTGCCTGAGCGGAGGAAGGCACCATGCTCAACTGACACCGACCGTATCAGCCCTTGACCAACACTAACCCAGTGAGGCTGAAGGAAAGAAGTGACACTTCAAGTGCCCTGTCTCTTGCCTCACACAAACAGGTGGCAGTATCCACCGGAACATTTCGACCCTTGCTATTGACTCTGGAGTTACTGGGACACTGACCCCTCGGGTAGGAGCAGTGTGACGTTCTGGGTGGGGTGTGGTCTACAGCCTGCCCCTGCATTTCTAATGACCAGAACTGTTTACTATACTTGTGTTAAAATGGGGTTATGGTGGAAAGTTTCAGTTTGTTTATTGGTGCATTTTAGCTTGGGTTATACAGCTTGTGTATTTGTGGGTCACCTGGGCCGTAATTGGGGTGTGTGATGGTCACCTACCCTGTCGGTGTGAAACTGGTTGGGTTCACTCTCTGGGTCATGGTGCCCGATCTGTTTTGTGTTTATCACAATAAAATGGTTGTTGAGTTAAAGAGCTTCATTATGGACCAAATGCTCGCCACAATATATTAAAAAATATAATAAGCGTGACATGTGAATTGCCATCTTGGTCAGGGCAGACCAGTTTGGCTGAAGGCCCCATTTCCATGTTGTACAAGTCTATGGCTCAATGGTTTAAGATAGCAGAGAACTGAATGTTAAGCGAACACTTCCAACCTCTGTATTACCTCTTCAAATGATATATCTTCTTCAGCAAGATGGCATTGTTACCAATGGTGACATCTTACAAAATTACTGATAACTCTTCTTCTTTAAATATACTTCTACATCTTCTGCAGAAGTGTGATTTTTTGCAGCCTGTAATTTCTCATTTAATAGTGTATTTCTTGGTGACTGAATGATCTGAGACTTCTGTGATCTCCTGGGGGATTCACCATGGGGTGCTGCTACAGCAATTGCTGGTGGCGTATGCTGCATTGATTCCTAATGGTGGCCACGAACCCATGGTCGGCTTCATTACTCTGTGTCAACTAAAGTGTTGAGCAACGTTAAAATCATCAAGGACGAGAGCGGAAAACAAATGGGTGTTCAGCGCTATCTGTCTGCGTTTGACCATTCTCCACCACACTGTTCTCCCTCACATCTGTCTGCGTTTGACCATTCTCCACCACACCGTTCTCCCTCACATCTGTCTGCGTTTGACCATTCTCCATCACACCGTTCTCCCTCACATCTGTCTGCGTTTGACCATTCTCCACCACACTGTTCTCCCTCACATCTGTCTGCGTTTGACCATTCTCCACCACACCGTTCTCCCTCACATCTGTCTGCGTTTGACCATTCTCCATCACACCGTTCTCCCTCACATCTGTCTGCGTTTGACCATTCTCCATCACACTGTTCTCCCTCACATCTGTCTGCGTTTGACCATTCTCCATCACACCGTTCTCCCTCACATCTGTCTGCGTTTGACCATTCTCCATCACACCGTTCTCCCTCACATCTGTCTGCGTTTGACCATTCTCCATCACACCGTTCTCCCTCACATCTGTCTGCGTTTGACCATTCTCCATCACACCGTTCTCCCTCACATCTGTCTGCGTTTGACCATTCTCCATCACACCATTCTCCATCACATCTGTCTGTGTTTGACCATTCTCCATCACACCATTCTCCCTCACATCTGTCTGCATTTGACCATTCTCCATCACACCGTTCTCCCTCACATCTGTCTGCGTTTGACCATTCTCCATCACACCGTTCTCCCTCACATCTGTCTGCGTTTGACCATTCTCCATCACACCGTTCTCCCTCACATCTGTCTGCGTTTGACCATTCTCCATCACACCATTCTCCATCACATCTGTCTGCGTTTGACCATTCTCCATCACACCGTTCTCCCTCACATCTGTCTGCGTTTGACCATTCTCCATCACACCGTTCTCCCTCACATCTGTCTGCGTTTGACCATTCTCCATCACACCATTCTCCATCACATCTGTCTGCGTTTGACCATTCTCCACCACACTGTTCTCCCTCACATCTGTCTGCGTTTGACCATTCTCCATCACACCGTTCTCCCTCACATCTGTCTGCGTTTGACCATTCTCCATCACACCATTCTCCCTCACATCTGTCTGCGTTTGACCATTCTCCATCACACCGTTCTCCCTCACATCTGTCTGCGTTTGACCATTCTCCATCACACCATTCTCCATCACATCTGTCTGCGTTTGACCATTCTCCATCACACCGTTCTCCCTCACATCTGTCTGCGTTTGACCATTCTCCATCACACCGTTCTCCCTCACATCTGTCTGCGTTTGACCATTCTCCATCACACCGTTCTCCCTCACATCTGTCTGCGTTTGACCATTCTCCACCACACCATTCTCCATCACATCTGTCTGCGTTTGACCATTCTCCATCACACCGTTCTCCCTCACATCTGTCTGCGTTTGACCATTCTCCATCACACCGTTCTCCCTCACATCTGTCTGCGTTTGACCATTCTCCATCACACAATTCTCCCTCACATCTGTCTGCGTTTGACCATTCTCCAACACACCGTTCTCCCTCACATCTGTCTGCGTTTGACCATTCTCCATCACACCATTCTCCCTCACATCTGTCTGCGTTTGACCATTCTCCATCACACCGTTCTCCCTCACATCTGTCTGCGTTTGACCATTCTCCATCACACCGTTCTCCCTCACATCTGTCTGCGTTTGACCATTCTCCATCACACCGTTCTCCCTCACATCTGTCTGCGTTTGACCATTCTCCATCACACCTTTCTCCCTCACATCTGTCTGCGTTTGACCATTCTCCATCACACCATTCTCCCTCACATCTGTCTGCGTTTGACCATTCTCCATCACACCATTCTCCCTCACATCTGTCTGCGTTTGACCATTCTCCATCACACCATTCTCCCTCACATCTGTCTGCGTTTGACCATTCTCCATCACACCATTCTCCCTCACATCTGTCTGCGTTTGACCATTCTCCATCACACCGTTCTCCCTCACATCTGTCTGCGTTTGACCATTCTCCATCACACCGTTCTCCCTCACATCTGTCTGCGTTTGACCATTCTCCATCACACCGTTCTCCCTCACATCTGTCTGCGTTTGACCATTCTCCATCACACCGTTCTCCCTCACATCTGTCTGCGTTTGACCATTCTCCATCACACCGTTCTCCCTCACATCTGTCTGCGTTTGACCATTCTCCATCACACCATTCTCCCTCACATCTGTCTGCGTTTGACCATTCTCCATCACACCATTCTCCATCACATCTGTCTGCGTTTGACCATTCTCCATCACACCATTCTCCATCACATCTGTCTGCGTTTGACCATTCTCCATCACACCGTTCTCCCTCACATCTGTCTGCGTTTGACCATTCTCCATCACACCATTCTCCCTCACATCTGTCTGCGTTTGACCATTCTCCATCACACCATTCTCCATCACATCTGTCTGCGTTTGACCATTCTCCACCACACCGTTCTCCCTCACATCTGTCTGCGTTTGACCATTCTCCATCACACCGTTCTCCCTCACATCTGTCTGCGTTTGACCATTCTCCATCACACCATTCTCCCTCACATCTGTCTGCGTTTGACCATTCTCCATCACACCGTTCTCCCTCACATCTGTCTGCGTTTGACCATTCTCCATCACACCATTCTCCATCACATCTGTCTGTGTTTGACCATTCTCCATCACACCATTCTCCCTCACATCTGTCTGCGT
Organism: Hemitrygon akajei; assembly: GCF_048418815.1. Lineage (NCBI taxonomy): Eukaryota > Metazoa > Chordata > Chondrichthyes > Myliobatiformes > Dasyatidae > Hemitrygon > Hemitrygon akajei. The sequence goes on along the minus strand of NC_133133.1, from coordinate 106,849,483 downwards.
TTGACCATTCTCCATCACACCGTTCTCCCTCACATCTGTCTGCGTTTGACCATTCTCCATCACACCATTCTCCCTCACATCTGTCTGCGTTTGACCATTCTCCATCACACCGTTCTCCCTCACATCTGTCTGCGTTTGACCATTCTCCATCACACCGTTCTCCCTCACATCTGTCTGCGTTTGACCATTCTCCATCACACCGTTCTCCATCACATCTGTCTGCGTTTGACCATTCTCCACCACACTGTTCTCCCTCACATCTGTCTGCGTTTGACCATTCTCCATCATACCGTTCTCCCTCACATCTGTCTGCGTTTGACCATTCTCCATCACACCGTTCTCCCTCACATCTGTCTGCGTTTGACCATTCTCCATCACACCGTTCTCCCTCACATCTGTCTGCGTTTGACCATTCTCCATCACACCATTCTCCCTCACATCTGTCTGCGTTTGACCATTCTCCATCACACCATTCTCCATCACATCTGTCTGTGTTTGACCATTCTCCATCACACCATTCTCCATCACATCTGTCTGCGTTTGACCATTCTCCATCACACCGTTCTCCCTCACATCTGTCTGCGTTTGACCATTCTCCATCACACCATTCTCCCTCACATCTGTCTGCGTTTGACCATTCTCCATCACACCATTCTCCCTCACATCTGTCTGCGTTTGACCATTCTCCACCACACCGTTCTCCCTCACATCTGTCTGTGTTTGACCATTCTCCATCACACCGTTCTCCCTCACATCTGTCTGCGTTTGACCATTCTCCATCACACCGTTCTCCCTCACATCTGTCTGCGTTTGACCATTCTCCATCACACCGTTCTCCCTCACATCTGTCTGCGTTTGACCATTCTCCATCACACCATTCTCCATCACATCTGTCTGTGTTTGACCATTCTCCATCACACCATTCTCCCTCACATCTGTCTGCGTTTGACCATTCTCCATCACACCGTTCTCCCTCACATCTGTCTGCGGTTGACCATTCTCCATCACACCATTCTCCCTCACATCTGTCTGCGTTTGACCATTCTCCATCACACCGTTCTCCCTCACATCTGTCTGCGTTTGACCATTCTCCATCACACCGTTCTCCCTCACATCTGTCTGCGTTTGACCATTCTCCATCACACCATTCTCCATCACATCTGTCTGCGTTTGACCATTCTCCACCACACCGTTCTCCCTCACATCTGTCTGCGTTTGACCATTCTCCATCACACCGTTCTCCCTCACATCTGTCTGCGTTTGACCATTCTCCATCACACCATTCTCCCTCACATCTGTCTGCGTTTGACCATTCTCCATCACACCGTTCTCCCTCACATCTGTCTGCGTTTGACCATTCTCCATCACACCATTCTCCATCACATCTGTCTGTGTTTGACCATTCTCCATCACACCATTCTCCCTCACATCTGTCTGCGTTTGACCATTCTCCATCACACCGTTCTCCCTCACATCTGTCTGCGTTTGACCATTCTCCATCACACCATTCTCCCTCACATCTGTCTGCGTTTGACCATTCTCCATCACACCGTTCTCCCTCACATCTGTCTGCGTTTGACCATTCTCCATCACACCGTTCTCCCTCACATCTGTCTGCGTTTGACCATTCTCCATCACACCGTTCTCCATCACATCTGTCTGCGTTTGACCATTCTCCACCACACTGTTCTCCCTCACATCTGTCTGCGTTTGACCATTCTCCATCATACCGTTCTCCCTCACATCTGTCTGCGTTTGACCATTCTCCATCACACCGTTCTCCCTCACATCTGTCTGCGTTTGACCATTCTCCATCACACCGTTCTCCCTCACATCTGTCTGCGTTTGACCATTCTCCATCACACCATTCTCCCTCACATCTGTCTGCGTTTGACCATTCTCCATCACACCATTCTCCATCACATCTGTCTGTGTTTGACCATTCTCCATCACACCATTCTCCATCACATCTGTCTGCGTTTGACCATTCTCCATCACACCGTTCTCCCTCACATCTGTCTGCGTTTGACCATTCTCCATCACACCATTCTCCCTCACATCTGTCTGCGTTTGACCATTCTCCATCACACCATTCTCCCTCACATCTGTCTGCGTTTGACCATTCTCCACCACACCGTTCTCCCTCACATCTGTCTGTGTTTGACCATTCTCCATCACACCGTTCTCCCTCACATCTGTCTGCGTTTGACCATTCTCCATCACACCGTTCTCCCTCACATCTGTCTGCGTTTGACCATTCTCCATCACACCGTTCTCCCTCACATCTGTCTGCGTTTGACCATTCTCCATCACACCATTCTCCATCACATCTGTCTGTGTTTGACCATTCTCCATCACACCATTCTCCCTCACATCTGTCTGCGTTTGACCATTCTCCATCACACCGTTCTCCCTCACATCTGTCTGCGGTTGACCATTCTCCATCACACCATTCTCCCTCACATCTGTCTGCGTTTGACCATTCTCCATCACACCGTTCTCCCTCACATCTGTCTGCGTTTGACCATTCTCCATCACACCGTTCTCCCTCACATCTGTCTGCGTTTGACCATTCTCCATCACACCATTCTCCATCACATCTGTCTGCGTTTGACCATTCTCCACCACACTGTTCTCCCTCACATCTGTCTGCGTTTGACCATTCTCCATCATACCGTTCTCCCTCACATCTGTCTGCGTTTGACCATTCTCCATCACACCGTTCTCCCTCACATCTGTCTGCGTTTGACCATTCTCCATCACACCATTCTCCATCACATCTGTCTGCGTTTGACCATTCTCCACCACACTGTTCTCCCTCACATCTGTCTGCGTTTGACCATTCTCCATCACACCGTTCTCCCTCACATCTGTCTGCGTTTGACCATTCTCCATCACACCATTCTCCCTCACATCTGTCTGCGTTTGACCATTCTCCATCACACCGTTCTCCCACACATCTGTCTGCGTTTGACCATTCTCCATCATACCGTTCTCCCTCACATCTGTCTGCGTTTGACCATTCTCCATCACACCGTTCTCCCTCACATCTGTCTGCGTTTGACCATTCTCCATCACACCATTCTCCATCACATCTGTCTGCGTTTGACCATTCTCCACCACACTGTTCTCCCTCACATCTGTCTGCGTTTGACCATTCTCCATCACACCGTTCTCCCTCACATCTGTCTGCGTTTGACCATTCTCCATCACACCATTCTCCCTCACATCTGTCTGCGTTTGACCATTCTCCATCACACCATTCTCCCTCACATCTGTCTGCGTTTGACCATTCTCCATCACACCATTCTCCCTCACATCTGTCTGCGTTTGACCATTCTCCATCACACCATTCTCCCTCACATCTGTCTGCGTTTGACCATTCTCCATCACACCATTCTCCCTCACATCTGTCTGCGTTTGACCATTCTCCATCACACCGTTCTCCCTCACATCTGTCTGCGTTTGACCATTCTCCATCACACCGTTCTCCCTCACATCTGTCTGCGTTTGACCATTCTCCATCACACCGTTCTCCCTCACATCTGTCTGCGTTTGACCATTCTCCATCACACCATTCTCCCTCACATCTGTCTGCGTTTGACCATTCTCCATCACACCATTCTCCCTCACATCTGTCTGCGTTTGACCATTCTCCATCACACCATTCTCCCTCACATCTGTCTGCGTTTGACCATTCTCCATCACACCATTCTCCCTCACATCTGTCTGCGTTTGACCATTCTCCATCACACCGTTCTCCCTCACATCTGTCTGCGTTTGACCATTCTCCATCACACCGTTCTCCCTCACATCTGTCTGCGTTTGACCATTCTCCATCACACCGTTCTCCCTCACATCTGTCTGCGTTTGACCATTCTCCATCACACCATTCTCCCTCACATCTGTCTGCGTTTGACCATTCTCCATCACACCGTTCTCCCTCACATCTGTCTGCGTTTGACCATTCTCCATCACACCATTCTCCCTCACATCTGTCTGCGTTTGACCATTCTCCATCACACCATTCTCCATCACATCTGTCTGCGTTTGACCATTCTCCATCACACCATTCTCCATCACATCTGTCTGCGTTTGACCATTCTCCATCACACCGTTCTCCCTCACATCTGTCTGCGTTTGACCATTCTCCATCACACCATTCTCCCTCACATCTGTCTGCTTTTGACCATTCTCCATCACACCATTCTCCATCACATCTGTCTGCGTTTGACCATTCTCCATCACACCATTCTCCCTCACATCTGTCTGCGTTTGACCATTCTCCATCACACCGTTCTCCCTCACATCTGTCTGCGTTTGACCATTCTCCATCACACCATTCTCCCTCACATCTGTCTGCGTTTGACCATTCTCCATCACACCGTTCTCCCTCACATCTGTCTGCGTTTGACCATTCTCCACCACACCGTTCTCCCTCACATCTGTCTGCGTTTGACCATTCTCCAGCACACCGTTCTCCCTCACATCTGTCTGCATTTGACCATTCTCCACCACACCGTTCTCCCTCACATCTGTCTGTGTTTGACCATTCTCCATCACACCGTTCTCCCTCACATCTGTCTGCGTTTGACCATTCTCCATCACACCGTTCTCCCTCACATCTGTCTGCGTTTGACCATTCTCCATCACACCATTCTCCATCACATCTGTCTGCGTTTGACCATTCTCCATCACACCGTTCTCCCTCACATCTGTCTGCGTTTGACCATTCTCCATCACACCGTTCTCCCTCACATCTGTCTGCGTTTGACCATTCTCCATCACACCGTTCTCCCTCACATCTGTCTGCGTTTGACCATTCTCCATCACACCATTCTCCCTCACATCTGTCTGCGTTTGACCATTCTCCATCACACCGTTCTCCCTCACATCTGTCTGCGTTTGACCATTCTCCATCACACCATTCTCCCTCACATCTGTCTGCGTTTGACCATTCTCCATCACACCATTCTCCATCACATCTGTCTGCGTTTGACCATTCTCCATCACACCATTCTCCATCACATCTGTCTGCGTTTGACCATTCTCCATCACACCGTTCTCCCTCACATCTGTCTGCGTTTGACCATTCTCCATCACACCATTCTCCCTCACATCTGTCTGCTTTTGACCATTCTCCATCACACCATTCTCCATCACATCTGTCTGCGTTTGACCATTCTCCATCACACCATTCTCCCTCACATCTGTCTGCGTTTGACCATTCTCCATCACACCGTTCTCCCTCACATCTGTCTGCGTTTGACCATTCTCCATCACACCATTCTCCCTCACATCTGTCTGCGTTTGACCATTCTCCATCACACCGTTCTCCCTCACATCTGTCTGCGTTTGACCATTCTCCACCACACCGTTCTCCCTCACATCTGTCTGCGTTTGACCATTCTCCAGCACACCGTTCTCCCTCACATCTGTCTGCATTTGACCATTCTCCACCACACCGTTCTCCCTCACATCTGTCTGTGTTTGACCATTCTCCATCACACCGTTCTCCCTCACATCTGTCTGCGTTTGACCATTCTCCATCACACCGTTCTCCCTCACATCTGTCTGCGTTTGACCATTCTCCATCACACCATTCTCCATCACATCTGTCTGCGTTTGACCATTCTCCATCACACCGTTCTCCCTCACATCTGTCTGCGTTTGACCATTCTCCATCACACCGTTCTCCCTCACATCTGTCTGCGTTTGACCATTCTCCATCACACCGTTCTCCCTCACATCTGTCTGCGTTTGACCATTCTCCATCACACCATTCTCCCTCACATCTGTCTGCGTTTGACCATTCTCCATCACACCGTTCTCCCTCACATCTGTCTGCGTTTGACCATTCTCCATCACACCGTTCTCCCTCACATCTGTCTGCGTTTGACCATTCTCCATCACACCATTCTCCCTCACATCTGTCTGCGTTTGACCATTCTCCATCACACCGTTCTCCCTCACATCTGTCTGCGTTTGACCATTCTCCATCACACCATTCTCCCTCACATCTGTCTGCGTTTGACCATTCTCCATCACACCATTCTCCATCACATCTGTCTGCGTTTGACCATTCTCCATCACACCATTCTCCATCACATCTGTCTGCGTTTGACCATTCTCCATCACACCGTTCTCCCTCACATCTGTCTGCGTTTGACCATTCTCCATCACACCATTCTCCCTCACATCTGTCTGCTTTTGACCATTCTCCATCACACCATTCTCCATCACATCTGTCTGCGTTTGACCATTCTCCATCACACCATTCTCCCTCACATCTGTCTGCGTTTGACCATTCTCCATCACACCGTTCTCCCTCACATCTGTCTGCGTTTGACCATTCTCCATCACACCATTCTCCCTCACATCTGTCTGCGTTTGACCATTCTCCATCACACCGTTCTCCCTCACATCTGTCTGCGTTTGACCATTCTCCACCACACCGTTCTCCCTCACATCTGTCTGCGTTTGACCATTCTCCAGCACACCGTTCTCCCTCACATCTGTCTGCATTTGACCATTCTCCACCACACCGTTCTCCCTCACATCTGTCTGTGTTTGACCATTCTCCATCACACCGTTCTCCCTCACATCTGTCTGCGTTTGACCATTCTCCATCACACCGTTCTCCCTCACATCTGTCTGCGTTTGACCATTCTCCATCACACCATTCTCCATCACATCTGTCTGCGTTTGACCATTCTCCACCACACTGTTCTCCCTCACATCTGTCTGCGTTTGACCATTCTCCATCACACCGTTCTCCCTCACATCTGTCTGCGTTTGACCATTCTCCATCACACCGTTCTCCCTCACATCTGTCTGCGTTTGACCATTCTCCATCACACCATTCTCCCTCACATCTGTCTGTGTTTGACCATTCTCCATCACACCATTCTCCCTCACATCTGTCTGCGTTTGACCATTCTCCATCACACCATTCTCCCTCACATCTGTCTGCGTTTGACCATTCTCCATCACACCGTTCTCCCTCACATCTGTCTGCGTTTGACCATTCTCCATCACACCACTGCCGGCAGAAGCCTTGGGTCCTACACTGCAAGGGTCAATCACCTCGGTGGGTTGTGACTGTGGATTCTGCAGTTCGACGTTTAACATCCTCAGAGCGGAATGCACATTGCTATTTGTGCAATCTGATCGAAGCGCTTTGGTGTGAAACCACTGAAACAGCACTGAACTGACTGACTCAGTGCCTGTGGTCACAGCCATGGCTGCTGGACCAGCCTCACTCATCTCAGGGACTCTGTGATTTGATATTTAATGTTCTCTGTATTATTAATTTGCTTTTTGTTGTTCACACAATCTGTTCTTTTTTCCTCATGTTGAGTGTTTGATGGTCTTGTTGTGAGGGAATTTTCTTTAAATAGGTCCTATGGGGTTTCTTTGTTTCATGGCTGCCTGCAAGAAGATGAATCTTCAGGTTGTATAGTGTATACATACTTCGATAATAAATGTATTTTCAACTACATAATTGTATGTGAGCCAAATTCTGTGAATGAAATTGTTATCCTGCCTGCAGGAATTATTGCCTTTGGATGGTTGACAGCGTATTCCACCTAAAAACATGCCATTGTTTAGGAAAGACCGTTCTATGCTCTCAATATGCTATGAATGATTCAGAAAGCTGCATGTGAGTCTTCGGCTGTATAAGAAGCCTCTCTGCATCTTTATCCTGCCAAGTTGCTCAAGCCTTCTGTGTGTTAGTATTTAAACCCAATATTTCTCACCTTGTCGCAGACCAACATTAACATTTTTTAAGAGCCGCTCTTCTGTCCGCACTCTTGCTCACTACGCCAGTCCCAGGCAAATTCAATGTCTGAGGAAGTCTGACTGGGACCATCTTTGTCTGTTCTTTCTCGTTGCCATGGAGTCTTTTCTCAAGGTCCTGAAATCCCTGCAAAGAGATGCACTTCTTTGGAGAGGCAACAATGATTCCTTTTTGACAACTTTTCCCAGCATGCCAATCTGCACTGTAAACTAAGATGACTGTTTTTCATTATTTGTTATGGGCTTGAGGGTGATACTGGAGGCAACAGAGAGTTCTGACTACAGTAATTAATTAAGGCCAGAAGTTTAAAACAAGAATAGGAACTTCAGTATCAGAACATGTGGTTCCTGCAACATATACAGTACTGTGCAAATCGCTTAGGCACATCTGTAGCGAGGATGCCTAAGACAGTTGCACAGTACTGTAGAAACTTTATGTATTGCACTGCTGCCGCTACGTCAAAAAAACAAGAGTCCTGACATGTGTGAGTGATAATAAACCTGATCCTAAGATGGGTCTCTATTGTGGACTGAGAGTGGGAAGGGGACAGGGAGAGGGGGATCACGGTTGGGAAAAGGGGAAGGGAGAGAGGAGCGAGCGAGAAGCACCAGAGAGACATTCTGTAATGATCAATACACCCATTGCTTAGATTCAACTGACATTGGGGGAGGCGGAGCAAAGTTAAGATGGCGCTAAACAGCGACTCCTTTATTTGCATCTTTGGAAACAGCTGTATTTCCATCTTTAATATCTCTACTGTTCCCTTTCAGGGTTCTTTTGAAGACCCTGTCCTGGGGTTAGATACTAACTTTGGCTCTTTGCGGGAATGGGACCCATTCTGGGGATTTCAGGACTGCTCGCTGTTTGGCATGCCAAGGGTCCGTCCTGAGAAACCAGCTCAGATTTGGAAGCTTAAGATCTTGGAGCTGTGTAGACGGATGGATCGAGGGTTAGTGTCAAGCCAGGAGACACGTGTGTCAACAGGGGAGTCAGAAAATCTACTGCTGTGGGTCTGAAGACCTGGGATCTTTGCGATCTTCAGACGCAGAGCTCAGACATCATAAACCAACAAGTTGTTTGTTATGTCTTCCCGCTCGCTGGGAGAGAGAGAGCCTGTGGTATGTCGAATGCCAGGTCAAACGCAAAGTCTTTGGGGTAACTGCAAGTCTGTGTCTTTGCTATTGCTTTGCTCACGCTTGAGTGCTCAGTAGCGGGTGCCGATGCTTGTTTTTTTCCCAGTGGGGGAGAGGGGGGATTGTTGCTCGCTGCTGCTTATGCGTGGAAGGGAGGGGAGCTGGGGGGGGGGGACTTTGGGGTTCTTACATTTAACTGTTGTTCATTCTTTGGGACACTTCTCTATTTTTGTGGACGTTTGCAAAGAAAAAGCATTTCAGGATGCATATTCTCTACATTGCTCTGACAAATTGGACCTTTGACCTTGCCTGGCGTCTCAGGGCTGGGTCTGTCTGCATCTCCACTACCCTACAACCATGGTCCTCCTTCTCTGCCACCCGTCCCACATCCCTCATGTGGCGCTCCACTCTAACCATTCCCAACATCCTTTGCTCCCACCAGATTTACAAACTCGCTCTCCACTCCACTCCACATTGACAGATACAGTATTGTGTAAAAGTCTTAGGCACTCTAATTATATATATGACAAAGGCTTTTGCACAGTACTAAGTGGTCAGACCCCGCTTGGAGTACAGTGTTCAGTCTGGTCACCTCACTACAGGAAGGATATGAAGACTATAGAGAAACTGCAGAGGAGATTTACAAGGTTGTTGCCTGGATCAGATGGTGTACCTTATGAGAATAAATTGAGTGTACTTGGCCTTTTCTCCTTGGAGCGATGGAGGATGAGGGGTGACCTGATAGAGGTGTATAAGATGATGAGAGGCATTGACCATGTGGATAGTCAGAGGCATTTTCCCAGGGCTGAAATGGCTAGCATGAGAGGGCACAGTTTTAAGGTGCTTGGAAGAAGGTACAGAGGAGATGTCAGGGGTAAGTTTTTTACGCAGAGAGTAGTGAGTGCATGGAATAGGCTGCCAGCAACGGTGGTGGAGACAGATATGATAGGGTCTTTTAAGAGGCTCCTGGATCGGTACATGGAGTTCAGAAAAATAGAGGATTATGGGTAACCCTAGGTAATTTCTAAAGTAAGGACATGTTTGGCACAGCATTGTGGGCCGAAGGGCCTGTATTTTGCTGTAGGTTTTCTATGTTTCTATATTTCTATGATCACGTGGATAGCCAGAGGCTTTTTCCCAGGGCTGAAATGGCTAATACAAGGGTCATAGTTTTAAAGTGCTTGGAAGTAGGTACAAGGGGGATGTCAGAGGTAATTTTTTCACACAGACAGTGGTGGGTGCATGGAATGCACTGCCAATGAAGGTGGTACAGGTGGATACAATAGGGTCCTTTAAAAGACTCTTAGGTAGGTACACGGAGATTAGGAAAATAGAAGGCTATGTGGTAGGAAAATTCTAGGCAGTTTGTAGAGTACATGGTCGGCACAACATTGTGGGTCAAAGGGCACATAATGTGCTGTAAATTTCTATCTATTTACTGTATACTGGTCTTGTTATTTTTTATGCATGAATGTCTTAACAAAACAGAACTGATGAAATTGGATTTGAGATAGACTGGTGGTATTGTGGAGGCACGATAGTGTAGGGGTTAGCACTATGTTTTAGTACCAGCTATAAGACCGGAATTTGATTCCTCCCACTGTCTCTGAGGAGTCTGTAGATTCTGCCCACGACTGCATGAATTTCCGCTGGGTGCACTGGTTTCCTCCTGAGACATACAGTCAGGGTTAGTGAGTTACGAGCATGTTGTGCTGGGGCTGGAGCGTGGTGACAGTTGTGGGCTGCCCAGCACGATCCTTGCTGATTTACTTTGATGCAAATGACACATTTCACTTACATTTTGATGTGCATGTGACAAATAATCTTTTAATCTTTAAAGTTCTCCAAGTCAATGGCACTGATGTTAAAAGGAAAGTTAAAATCAGTTCAATGAGATATACATAGCCATAGTCTGCTTAATACTCTGCATCAATGTTAGCTGGTTTGCCCCTAATCTTCTTGTGCAGTTGGATTATAAATCTTCCATCATGGTAAATATAAAGGGTACACTCACCTATTGTCTATTCTGAGCACTATGTTGATTTCATAGATGTGCAAATCAGAGACAGCTACAATACTGTAACACAGACTAGCTCGTCTCTACTCCCTTTAAGCACAGTGTGGGAGATGGGTGAAATCTGTTATTCACCAAACTCATTACAGTAACAATCACCTTGCCCAGGTACATGTCATATGTTTCAATCTGTTGACATATTTTGCCAAGTTCCTTCCCTCCTTCCTCTCCATATTGTTTCCTCAATCTGCAAGGTATGGCAAGGATATTATGGAATAATCTCAGTTTGACTGAATGACTCCACCCCATCCAACAGTCAAGAAATTCAGCTTCATTCAGTATAGAGTCTCTAACACTCAATGTATTCACTTCTTCCTACAGAGAACACCTTGACTACAGTATGGACGGTTGGGAAGATACCCTGCAGTAAATGGTCAAGGGTAGTTCAACAGTATTTCATAAAGCTGCCCCAGCAAGAAGGTTAAAAAGAGAAGGCAACCGCACAACTACCTGCAGATTCCTGTGTTGACTTCAGAACACATTTCTATGCATCTCCAACTCTGAGATAAAACACCAAGACGCGATTTTTATGGCTCGTCCATTTGTTCTGGACCACTCGGACGACAGAAACTTATATGTCAAGCTGTTCGTCAAATACAACTTGGTATTCAACAACACCATCTCATCCAAACTCATCAACAAGCTTGAAGACCTGGACCACTATACCTCCCTCTAAAACTGCGTGGTTGACTTCTTGATTACCAGACCAGACCTCAGACTGTGAGGATAGGTAACACCATCTCCCCCTCCTCACTCATCATCAGACAAGGCAGCATGCAAAGCTCTACTCTCTATATACATGTGACTGTGTGGCTAAACACAACTCCAATGCCTATTCTATACTCAATGGCCACTTCATATTGACTAAAGCAAATATCTAATTCGCCGATCATGTGGCAGCAACTCAATGCATAAAAGCATGCAGACAATGGTCGCGGTTCAGTTGTTGTTTAAACCAAACATCAGATTGCAGATGAAATGAGAGCTAAGTGACTTTGACCATGGAATGATTATTGGTGCCAGACTGGGTGGGTAGAGTATCTCAGAATCTGCTTTCATGTACAGCAGTCTCTAGTGTTTACAGAGAATAGTGTGAAAAACAGAAAAAAAAATCCAATGAGCAGCAGTTCCATGGGCGAAAATGCCTCGTTAATGAAAGAGATCAGAGGAGAATGGCCAGACTGGTTCAAGCTGACAGGAAGGTGACAGTAACTGAGATGACCACAGATTACGACAGTGGTATGCAGAAGAAAGCACAATATGTCAATCCTCAGTGTGGATGGGCTACAGCAGCAGAACACCACACTGGGTTCCACTGCGTGCAGAAGAAATGTTCCATATTTTTCATGGTCTCAGAATTAGATTCAGATTTATTATGACTGACATATGATGTAAGTTTTGTTGCTTTGAAGGAATACAGTGAAAAAACATAAAACTATTATGAACTACAAAAATAAATAGTGCAGACAAAGGAATAATGCAATAGTGTTCATGTGTTTGTGGACTGTACAGAAATCTGATGGCGCAGTGGAAGAAGCTGTCCCTGTAGTGTTGAGTATGGGTCTTCAGGCTCCTGTCCTTTGCCCTTGGTGGTAGTGTATAGGTATCAATAGGTATATTTAATGTCAGAGAAATGTATATAATATACATTCTGAAATTCTTTTTCTTCGCAAATATCCACAAAAACAGAGCAGTGCCCCAAAGAATGAATGACTGTTAAATGTTAGAACCCCAAAGCTCCAGCTCCCCAAACCCCAGCTCCCCTCCCATACATAATCGACAGCAAGGCAACACCCCCCCCCCCACCCCCATCAGCAAAAAAGCTTCAGCACCCTCCACCGGGCACGCAAGCGTGCAGCAAAGCATCAATAAAGACATAGACTTGCAGTATCCCAAAGACTACTCGTTCACCTGGTAGTTCAACATGCCACAGACTCTCTCTCTCCCTAATAAGGGAAAAAGAGGTGTCCCCGTTTCACAGTGAGGGGGAGACATAACAAACAACTCGCTAATTTATAATGTTAAAAATCTGTTTTGTCGCTTTTTCTGAGCTCTGTGCTCAGACAGCTTGGGTCTCTGGAACAACTGCTCCCGATGTTCTGTGTTCTCCCATGATGCCTCCGTCAGGGGCACTGGCCTTGGATCAGCCCATTTCCAGAGCCACGAAAATCCAGCACTCTGTTCACCTTCCAGGCCACGTCCTTGGCATATCAAAAAATGGCCAGTTGTGAGGCACTGAGAGCGGGTCCCATTCCCGCAAAGAACCAAGGTCAGCGTGTAACATAGTGGTGGTCATGATAGGAGAGCACACTCTGGATGGTGTGGGTCTTTAGTGATGGAAGTCACTATCTCTTGAAGATGTCCTCTCTAATGGTGGGGAAGGTTGTGCCCATGATTGAGCTGGCTCAGCTTAAAGTTCAATGTAAGTTTGTTATCAGAGTACATATATGTCACCATATACAACCTGAGATTCATTTTCTGGTGGGCATACTCAGCACAAACATATTAGAATAATAACCATTACAGAATTAATGAAAGACCGCACCTACTTGAGTGTTGAACCAATGAGCAAAAGACAACAAACTGTGAAAATAAATAAACAAACAAACAAACAAACAAACAAACAAACAAACAAATAAATAAATAAATAAATAAACGAACAAATAAATAAATAAATAAATAAATGAGCAATAAGTATTAAGAACATGGGACGAAGAGTCCTTGAAAGTGTGTCCATTGGTTGTGGAAACATTTCAGTGGTGGAGCAAGTGAAGTTGATCGAGGTTCTCCCCCTTGGTTCAAGTGCTTGATGGTTGGAGTAATAACTACTCTTGGGCCTGGTGGTGCGAGTCCTAAGGCTCCTGTCCCCTCTTCCTGATGCCAAAAGCAAGAAGGGAGCATGTCCTGGGGTGGGGTGAGTTCCTGATGACTGATGCTGCTTTCCTGCGGCAACACATCAAGCCTAAGTGCTCAATGGTGGGGAGGGCTTTACCCATTATATACTGGGCCGTATCCACTTGCATTTTCTGGTCAAGGACATTAGTGTTTCAGTTTACTATGCAGCCAGTCAATACACTCTCCACCACACATCCATAGAAGTTTGTCAGATTTTTAGATGTCATGCCAAATCTCCGCAAACTCTTAATGAAATAGAGCCATGCATCCTTTATAAATTTACAACCTTCTGCAGCCTCTAGCAATCATATGGATTGGATGCTTCATGTTCAGTCGTTAAATTCAGTCCGACTCTGTGGACCTCATGACAAGATACGGAAGTAGATTACCAGGCCTTTCTTCCGCGTAGACACTGCTGCTGCCCAGGTTGGGACCCGGCTGGGTTTGAACTCACCACCATCCGCCTTGAAATCCTGTGCTGATGCCACTACACCAGCAGCCAGCCCATACCAGGCAGTTAGAATGCTTTTCTGAACCTGAATTTTCATTGGTAGAGGATAGTGGTGTATGAAAGGGGCAGATTGGTAGAGGAGCTTTGTTCTGCAACCTTCCTGTTCCACTTACCTGTGAACAATCTGGTTGTTTGATGCACACAACAGTTGATAGCAAGCTTTTTCAAATAACCACCAAATCACTTACTGATTGCAATGTAAATATTTTAGCCATTTCTAATTCAATTTTGTTCCACTTAGTGCAAGCCACGTGTTTAGGATATTATTGACAAAGTATATCTTTGTTAAAATGCATCAGTGATAAAATTAGAACATTCAACCTCTTCAGTCTGTCAAAAGAGTCCCGTATGTCCTCTCATACCCCACAGCGTTACATGAAAGAGGTGAAAGGGAGTTAACTTCTGTGTCTATACAGCAACAAGCGAACAAACTGCCCTAGTTTTGACAAAGGTTTGACACAAAGCCGTTGGCATTCCTCAGCGTTATTGACTGGAGGTTTCAGGACACCCAAAAGTCTTGAACATACAGGTGCATTTCCTCCTATGACTTCCTGGGTGCATTTCTCTGCTCTACTGTGCATTCACACTTCAAATTTCAAGCAAATTTATTATCAAAGTATATACATGTCACCATATTCTACCCTGAGATTCATTTTCTTGTGGGAATTCACAGCAGAACAAAGTAAGTGTCAACGTTTCAGTGTCAGTGGTCAAAGAACACTGAGGCTGTCTACAAGAAGGGTCAGAGCCGTCTCTATTTCCTGAGGAGATTGAGGTCCTTTAACATCTGCCAGACGATGCTGAGGATGTTCTATGAGTCTGTGGTGGCCAGTGCTATCATGTTTGCTGTTGTGTTCTGGGGCAGCAGGCTGAGGGTAGCAGACACCAACAGAATCAACAAACTTATTTGAAAGGCCAGTGATGTTGTGGGGGTGGAACTGGACTCTCTGACGGTGGTGTCTGAAAAGAGGATGCTGTCCAAGTTACATGCCATCTTGGACAATGACTCCCATCCACTGCATAATGTACTGGTTAGGCACAGGAGTACAATCAGCCAGAGACTCATTCCACCGAGATATAAAACTGAGCGTCATAGGAAGTCATTCCTGCCTGTGGTCATCAAACTTTACAACTCCTCCCTTGGAGTGTCAGACACCCTGAGCCAATAGGTTGGTCCTGAACTTATTTCCACTTGGCATGATTAACATTATTTAATCATTTATGGTTTTATTTTGCTATATTTCTTCACTATTCTTGGTTGGTGCGGCTGTAACGAAACCCAATTTCCCTCGGGATCAATAAAGTATGTCTGTCTGTCTGTTTCAAAGTAAAGTAAATGTTATTATCAGAGTATATACATGTCACCATACACAACCCCGAGGTGTATTTTCCTGTGGGCATACTCAGCAAATCTATAGAATAGTAGCCATAACATCAGTGAAAGGTCATCCAGAGTGCTGAATACAGCAAACTGCGCAAATGCAAATATAAATAAATAGCAATAAATAATGAGCTAATGAGATAAAGAGTCTTTAAAGTAAGCTCATTGGAAGTGAGAACATCTGAATGGATGGGCAAGTGAGTGCAGTTATTGTTGGACTCCTTTGGTCCAACCGCCTGATAGCTGAGAGGTAGTAACTGTTGTTGAACCTGCTGGTAGGAATCCTAAGGTATCTGTACCTTCTGTCGGATGGTAGCATTGAGAAAAGAGCCTGTCCTGAGTGGTGGGAATCTCTGATGATGGACACTGGTTTTCTATGACAGCATTTCATGTAGATATGCTCAATTGTTAGGAGAGTATTA
The DNA here is from genome assembly GCF_048418815.1 of Hemitrygon akajei. NCBI lineage: Eukaryota > Metazoa > Chordata > Chondrichthyes > Myliobatiformes > Dasyatidae > Hemitrygon > Hemitrygon akajei. Next base: position 106,833,266 of record NC_133133.1, on the reverse strand, counting down.
CCCATGGTGGACCGGGCCAAATTCACTTCCTTTTGTAGGATTCTCCATTCAAGGACATTACTGTTTCCATACCAGGCTGTGATGCAGCCAGTAAATACACTCTCCACTACACATCTATAGAAAATTGTCAGTTTTATGTATCATAACAAATCTCTGCAAACTCCTAAGAAAGTAGAGGCACAACCATGCTTTCTTTGCAATTGAACTTATGTATTGGGTCCAGGACAGATCTTCCAAAATAGTAACACCCAGGGATTGTTTAACCCTCTTCACCGCTAATCCTTTGTTCATGGACCTCTGGTTTACCTCTCCTGAAGTCCACAATCAGTTCCTTGGTCTTGCTGACACTGAGTGAGAGTTTGTTGGTATGACACCACTCAGCCAAGTTTTCAATATCTCTCCTGTCTGCTGATTCATCACCAATTTTGATGGCCCACAGCAATGATGTCATCATCAAATGATGTCATGATCAATTCATAAGTGTGTCACAATGTGGGGGCAAGGGTGCTGGGGGAGGACCCAAATGCAGGACACAAAACACTTTTGTGGGGTTAACTAAATAGTTTATTACTAGTTACAAGGAGAGCTGTGACACAAGGATAGAACTGAGAGAAATCAAGGAGAGCAAAGAGGAAATGGGAATAGGTGTAATGGACAAGGACTCAGGGTCTGGACTAGGACTTGGAGCTCAGGGATCGGAGCCAGGATTCAGAGCTCGAGGATCAGAGCCAGGGCTCGAAACACGGACCTCGGAGCCAGGATTCGATACTTGAACCTCAGAGCCTGGACTCGATACTTGAACACCAGAGCCAGAACTTGATACTGGAACCTCGGAGCCAGGACTTGATATTCAAACACAGGACATAGAACACTGAGCTGGGACTCCTCCTTAGACACAGGACAGAGTCGGAACTCTTCTTATTCACGGGACAGACTCAGACACAGAACATAAAACACTGAGCCGGGAATCCTCCTTAGACACAGGACGGAGTTGGGACTCTTCTTGAAGCAGGGTCAGGACCCTTCTAGGGTACATGGCCAGGACCCCTTTTAAACACAGGACACAAATACGGAGACCACACAACAATAGACGGTACTATAACTGGGCACAAGTTTGCTTCAAGCAGCGGTGAGCTCCTGACTCATCCTGGTGGGTTAACCTGCTCTGGCAAGGGAAGGCAGCTTGCTGGCACTTGCTTCGGGAGGAGACTTGGCTTGCTCCGGTAAGAAACTTAGTTGGCTCTGGCTAGATGACTTTGGCTCGCACTAGCTTTGGTGACTTCGTTAACACTCCATAACGCTCTTGCCCCGAACGGCTGAAGCCGGAGATTTAAATTGTCGGTTCAGTTGAGAGTAAATTGCCTTTAATCACCAAGCCCGAGGGACATGGGAAAACAGGGAATTAATGGGAAACAAGGAGTTAACAGTCCGTATCGTAACACAAACAAGGTAAATTTAAAGGGAACCCAATTCGGACTATGACAAAGTGTAAATTGAGTAGAGCAAGGAGCTAGGCACACAGCCTTGCGGTGCACCTGTGCTGATGGAAGTTGTGAAGGAGATGCTGTTACCAATCAAACTGACTGGGGTCTGCAAGTGAGGAAATTGAGCATCTAATTGCACAAGAAAATACTGAGGCCAAGGTCTTGGAGTTTACTCATTAGTTTTGAGAGGATGATGATATTGAATGCTGAGCTGTAGTTGATAAAGAGCATTGTGATGTATGCATCTTTGGTGTCCAGATGTCCCAGGATTGAGTGAAGAGCCAACAAGATGGCCTCTGCTGTGGACCTGTTGCTCCAATAGAAAACTGGAGTGGATCCAAGTCATATCTCAGGCAGGAGTTGATAAGTTTCATCGCCAACCTCTCAAAACACTTCATTATTGTGGATGGGAAGTGTAACTGGGTGATAGTCACTGAGGCAGGTCACCACGTTCTTCTTAGGCACAGGTATAATTGAGGCCTGCTTGAAGCAGATGGGTACCACATACCACCAAGGTGAGAGGTTAAAGATCTTAGTGGCCACACCAGCCAGTTAGTCAGCACAGGTCTTTAGCAGGTGGCCAGGTACCCTATCTGGTCCAGGTGTTTTCCATGCATTCACCCTCCTGGAGGCAACCTGCCTTGCATTTCTTTTAATTGGTAAAAAACACCAATGTCCTTGAATGGAAAATACAACAAAAGGTAGTGGTTTCGGTCCAGTACGTCACAAGTAAAGCCTTTCCAACCATTGAGCACATTTAAGTGAAATGCTTTCAGCTTCGGATACTTAGATGAAAGGATCATCGGGAGATGTGGGGTTCAAGATGGTTTATCCATGTTCTGGTGGTCATTGAGCTCATCTGAGAACAAAGCTCTGCTGTCTCCCGTGTCAGCTGATTCAACTTTGTAGGAGGTCATAGCAGTCAAGCCCTGCCGCAGCTGTCGGGCATCCCTCATTGATTCAAGTTTGGCCTGAAATCTCCACTTTACCCATGAGGTGGCCTTCCAGAGACCATCCCTGTACCTCTTGCAGCTTTCTTGGTCTCCAGACGTGAATGTCTCTGATCTGGCCCCCAGCAGATTTCAGATCTCATGGGTCATCCAGGGATTCTGATTGGGGAAGACTTAGAATGATTTACTGATTTAAATATAATAGAATCAATGATAAACTATTCATAAACAGAGACTGACATAAACAGTCAATGCACAAAAGCCAAACCATGCAAATACAAAATATCAAATAATAATAATTAAATATAAAACTGAGAACATGAGTTGCTGAATCTTTGAAAATGAATAAATAGGCTGTGGAATCAGTATTGAGGAGAGTTGAGTTACTACACTGGTTCAAGAGCCTCACAGTCATAAGCAGGAAGTGAGTAGAGCAGGGGCTAAGCACACAGCCTTTTGGTGCACCAGTGCTGATGGAGATGGTGTTGCCAATCCGAACTGACTGGAGTCTGCTATGATAAAATCAAAGATCCAATTGCAAAATGAGGTATTGAGGCCTGCGTCTTGGAGCTTTTTGATTAGTTTTGAAGGGATGATAATGGTGAATGTTAAGCTGTAGTCAATGAAGAAAATCCTGATGTATGCATCTTCACTGTCCAGATGTTTCAGAGCTGACTGAGTGAAGAGCAAATGAAATGGCACGTGCTGTTTACCTGTTGTGACAACAGGTAAATTGGAGCAGATCTAAGTTACTCCTCAGGCAGGAGATGATAAGCTCTTCATCACAGTGGATGATGGTCATTGTGACAGGTTACCATGTTCTTCTAGGGCACTGGTATGATTGAAGCCTCTTTGACGTAAGTGGGTTCCTCAGGTAGACAACGTGAAAAGTAAAATATGACTAAACACTCCAGCCAATTGATAGGACAGGTACAAGAAAATCTGCAGATAATGGAAATCCAAAGCAACAACACAAAACGCTGGCGGAACAGCCTTTTCCAGTCCTGATGAAGAGTCCTGGCCCGAAATGCCATCTGTTTACTCCTTTCCACGGATGCTGCCTGGCCTGCATTCCTGGCCTGAGTTCCTCCAGCATTTTGTGTTATTGGTTAACATGGATCTTCAGTACTCGAACAGGTACTGGGCCAAATTAGACCACTGTCTTGGCCTTGTGGTTCAGTGAAAAAGGTATTTTGTTCTAAAGGATATATTGTTCTGAGTCCGTGCCCTCTGGTCCTAGACTCTACAACTATAGGAAACATCCTCTTCACATCCATTCTATCTAGATCTTTCAATATTCAATAGGATTCAATAAGATCCCCCCACACTCTTCTAAACTTCAGCAAGTGCAGGCCCAGAGACACCAAAATGTTCCCCATGCATTACCCCTGTCATTCCTGGGATCTTTCTTGTGAATCTATTCTGGATCCTCTCCAATGCCAGTACATCTTTTCTTAGATAAGGGGCTGAAAACTCCTCACAATACTCCAAGTACGGCCTGACCAATGCCATATCAAGACTCAACATTACATCCTTGTATCCCATAACCCAACTTCTACCCGCAGGCTACTGAACATTAACCATAGCATGAAGCAACATCCAATCATCTAAAACACTTCCATCAGTTAAGTTCCCGTCTATGAAAAATTACTCAGAATTCAAGCACAAAGTTCCCACTTGCTATTCAGTGACGATCATACGTTGCAGAGATTTGCTAAAAGATATTTTACATGGATCAGGTAATGTCTAGTCCAGTATTATTAAAACTTACTGATCTAATGAAAAGTCATCAACTTGAAACTTCTCTCCACTGATCCTATGTAACATGCTGAGAACTGTCACAAGTTTCTGTCTAATGTTTTTAATGAATTTTAGGTGAGGATACCTGAACAGAAACACTCCATGATAAAACAACTCACATTTACCAAAGTAATTCAAACTCATAATGACTCCTGCATTCAGCAAGGTAATTGGCCCCATCTTTGCTGTTGAATTAGATTGGTGAAGAGGCCACTTTCAGATGTTGGAAATTAAAAATAGAGAAGATGTCACAGGTGCCTTTCCAGCATTTTCTGTTTTTAGTTGCTAACTAATGTGTTTTATTATAAGCAAAGCTGAAGAAACAAAATTCACCCTGCAATGTCAAGACAGTTAATAATACAAAATACTGCAAATGAAGGGTGAAATTCACAAACAATACCGGCATGGAAGTAAACGGATTAAATTTATAAATGAATGAAATTTATCTCTTCATACATTCAGATTAATTTATTGCCAAATACACTCAGTACACCTGAACACCTGCTCGTTGATGCAAATATCTAATCAGCCAATTGTGCGTCAACAACTCAATGCATAAAAGCATGCAGACATGGTCAAGAGGTTCAGACCAAACATCAGATTGGGGATGAAATGTGATCTAAGTGACTCTGACCATGGAATGATTGTTGGTGTCAGATGGGATGGCTTGAGTATTTCAGAAACTGCTGATCTCCTGGGATTTTCATGCACAACAATCTCTAGAGTTTACAGAGAATGGTGCGAAAAAAAATATCCAATGAGCGGCATTTCTGTTAATGAGAGAGGTCAGAGAAGAATGGCCAGACTGGTTCAAGCTGATAGGAAGGCAACAGTAACTTAAATAGCTATGTATTTGTGTCCCAGCTGTCCATAGCCAGGGCAGTATGACATTGAGAGCAAGCTGTTGCTCATGTAGCAAGCTCCGCCTCTCCATGCAGCTGATAAGTTCAAAGGAACTGCAGAGACTGATACAGTTTGGGACCAGCAGCGTCGCAGGAGTTGTCAGTCAGTGTAAGACTGCCTCGGGGACTTCAGTTCCAGATTTTCTCTCAGGATTTACTCCCAAAGCCTTCCCCGTGAGTGGGCATAGCTGCAAGGCAGTGGAGGTTTGAGATCAGAGATTTCCTTCTCCTGGAGGAGCTGCCAACTACGGCTGACAAGCTCCATCTGCCCAAAGCAACTGGTTTTAAGGCACCAGTAACCCACCTTTGCCCTTTCTCCTGTCAGTAGTAACGGTTTCACCGGGCTTAGTAGCCAAACCACACACTTAAAGGTCAGGAACTAGACTTGATTGTCAGAAGGTATTTGAGACACATAGCATTGGTAATATTTAATAGGTCATGGGAGTTTATCCCCACTGCCTCTCCCAGCTATACCAAGCCTAAGGAACCATAAGTACAGTATTTATTGGTCCTCTTTAACTGTCCCTTTTACTAAGTGTAGCAGACATTCCAATATCTGCAGTACCTTGTGTCTCCTTAACTAAGTTGTCTACTGGGTTATCTGAAAGGATGTGTCTGGACTTGCATTGCCAAGGTAGGGTGAAAGATTTCCGCCACTAAAGGAGAAGTTCCATATTATACAGGAACAAAACTCCTCCATTCAAAGCATGTGTTTTAAAAATAGTTCTGGCCATAATTTGTAATGACTGAAAAACAGCCAAGTTGTTGAACAAGTTAGCTTCTGTGCCGAAGAGGAGGGCGGGGGTGGGATAGAACCACATGATCCTATCCAGGTTCCACAAACCAAATCTCAAACCTCAGACCTGCCCACTCTGACGCTTCGGGAAGTCATCGCAGAAAAAAATGGGACGTTAGTACTATAAACTCCGCCTTCCATTCATTCTAACAGGAATACACACACACACACACACACACACACACACACACACACACACACACACACACACACACACACACACACACACACACACACACACACACACACACACACACACACACACTCACACTCACTCACTCCTTAGCATGTTTTTAATATCAAAGGGTTATTCTACACACTGGCATCTATGAAACCCAACGTCCACAGTTCTCACAGATGACTGAATAATTAATATTAACCTGTCGAGGTGTTTTCAAGGACTCTGTATCACGCAGTCGGGATCCTCGCCACAGTTAACAAAGCGTACGCCCCATAATAAAGAAATTAAAGGCAAAGAGAGCAGACCCACGCTGGGAAGAACACGGAAGAACAGGATGATGCCCCTGCCCTTTCGACCTTCACTAAAATTGCAAGAGCGAAAACCCACATCTGCCCCCACCGGGGGGGCCTGACGGCGAGAACATGACAGGGCACCGTTTCCCCCAGCTCCGCTCTCTCGCTACGACACTCGCTGCCTTACCCTGTCCGTAAAGACGGTCGCCGGTGATGTCAGCTTTGTTCCTTATCCTTCGGCAGCTTCCCCTCTCTCCAGTCTGATCGATTAATGCTTAGAGAGTCTGTGACGTTCGAGTAATGGTCGGCATCGTAACCCGGCACTTTTTTTTCTTAGTTATGGTTTCCCCCTCCCTCTTACCATCATCCACCCCTCCCTTCAATGTTACAATTACAATTTACAGCGTGGATTGAGAATACCACACACACACACACACACACACACACACACTCACTCACTCACTCACTCACTCACTCACTCACTCACTCACTCACTCACTCACTCTCTCTCACACACACACACACACACACTCTCTCACATACATACATACATACATACACACACACACTCACACACACACACTCATACCCACACATTCTCTCTCTCACACACACACACACACACACTCACTCATACACACACACACTCATACCCACACATTCTCTCACACACACACACTCTCTCACACACACACTCATACACACACTCTCTCTCACACACACACACACACACTCACACACACACTCTCTCACATACATACATACATACATACACACACACACTCACACACACACACTCATACCCACACATTCTCTCACACACACACTCTCACACACACACACTCACTCATACACACACTCACTCTCACATATGCACACACTCTCTCTCACACACACACACACACTCACTCACACACACACACACTCACATACGCACACACTCACTCTCTCACACACACACACTCACATATGCACACTCTCTCTCTCACACATACACTCATACCCACACATTCTCTCACACTCACTCATACACACACTCACACACACACACACACTCACACACACACACTCATACCCACACATTCTCTCACACTCACTCATACACACACACACTCACTCATACACACACTCACTCTCACACACACACACACTCACTCATACACACACTCACTCACTCTCACACACACACACACACACACTCACACACAGTCTCAACGGTTTGCACAGTCTGTTCTTTTGTGGGAGTGGTTATTACATGTAAATGAAAGTGTCCCTTCGGCATTACGATCTCAAAGGCTGCTGTAATTTAAAGGCTTGTATCACTTCATAGCTAATCCACTACTTTTACACTGTCCTCAGAGGAATGTTGGTTACATAGGAAGATCCCATAAATAACAAACGTTTTGAGAGCAGCAAACCATAACAAGTTGTTCGGCCTAACAGTTGGAAAGATTACACAAAATGCTGGAGGAACTCAGCAGGCCATCGAAATGAATAAACAGTCAATGTTTTGTGCTGAGACCCTTCTTTGGCATAAGACTTCTATGCTTGACCATCAAAACATGGAGGAACTATCACAAACTCCCACATCCCCCAACGGGTCTATGATTTCAGTCTCTGAGGCTGACATATGAACATCCTTCGGGGGGTGAACCGACAAAAAGCATCCAGTGCAGATAGGGTGCCTGGCCAAGTCCTAAGGACCTGTGCTGATCTACTGGCTGGAGTGTTCGCTGAGATCTGCAACTTCTCACTTCAGCTGTCTGAGGGACCCACCTGCTTCAAGCAGGTTTCAGTTGTATCAGTGTCCAAGAAGAGTGTGGTGACCTGTCTCAATGACTATCATCCAGTTGCACTTATAATCAGAGTGATGAAGTATTTCCAGAGGTTGTGATGAACATATCAAAACTCCTGCTTGAGAAGGGACTTAAATCTGCTCCGATTTGCCTCCTGGAGCAACAGGTCCACAACAGATGCCATCTCAGTGTCTCTTCACTCAATCCTGGAACATCTGGATAGCAAATATGCATACATCAGGATGCTCTTTATTGACTATAGTTCAGCATTCAATACCATCATCCCCTCAAAACTAATCAATAAGTTGTTTGTGGCCTCAATACCCGCTTGTGCAATTGGATCCTGGATTTCCTCACTCGTAGACCCCAGTCAGTTCAGATTGGCAACAACATCTCCTCCACGATCTCCATTAGCACAGGTCCACCACAAGGCGGTAGGATTAGCCCTCAGCTCTACTCCATTTACACTTATGATTGTGTGGCTAAGCACATCTCCAATACCATATTCAATTTTGCTGTTGTGGTGGCAAATCAGCAAATAGAAGGGAGATGGAAAATCTGGCTGAGTGGTGTCATAACAACAACCTCTCACTCAGTATCAGCAAGACCAAGGAGCTGATTACTGACTTCAGGAGATTGACTTCAAGTTTGCAGAGATTCGGCAAGACACCTAAAAACTCTGACAAACTTCTATAGATATGTACTGGGAAGTATATTGACTGGCTGCATCACGGCTTGGTATGGAAGCACCAGTGCCCTTGAATAGAAAATCCAACAAAATGTAATGGATATGGTCCAGTCCATCACTGTTAAAGCCCGCCCCACCACTGAGCACATCTCACATGAAATGCTGTTGCAGGAAAGCAGTATTACTCGTTGAAGACCCCCACCACCCAGGACATGCTCTCTTCTCATTACTGCCAACAGGAAGAAGGCACAGGAGCCTCAGGACTCACAACATCAAGTTCAGCCACAATTATTATTGCTCATGAACCAAAGGGGATAACTTCACCCAACTTAGCTTACTCCATCAGTGAAATGTTCCCATAACTGATGGGCTCTTTCTCAAGGACTCTTCATCTTATGATCTCAATATTTATTGCTTACTTATTTATTATTATTTTCTTCTTGTATTTGCACAGTTTGTTGTCTTTTGCACTCTGGTTAAATGTCCTAGTTGGTGCAGTCTTTCATTGATTCTGTTATGATTATTATTCTATGCCCACAAGAAAATGAATCTCAGATATATACACACAAACTTTGGTAATAATTTTACTTTGAATTTGAAGATGCCAGAATAAAAAGGTGGGGGATGAGGGGAAGAAGAATAGCTAGAAGGTGATAGATGAAGCTAGGTGGGTGGGAGAGGAAGGAGTCTGATAGGAGAGGAGAGTGGACCATGGGAGAAAGGGAAGAAGAGACACCAGGGAGAGATGATAGGCAGGTGAGGAGAAGAGGAAAGTGGCCAGAGTGGGGAATAGAAAAAGATGAAAGGGGCAGGGACATTTTTACTGAAAGGAGAAATCGATGTTCATGCCATCAGATTGGAGACTACCCAGACAGAATATAAGGTGTTGCTCCTCCAACCTGAGAGTGGCCTTATTGTAGCATAAGAGCAGCCATGGACTGACATGATGGAGTGGGAGCTGAGATCAGAATTAAAATGTTTGGCCACCAGGAAATTCTGCTCTGAGCTGATCTGTGCCCGACAAAGCGATCCCTAAATTATCTCAGGTTTCACCAATCGGGAGCATTGGGAGCACCGAATACGGTAGATGTCCCCAACAGATTTGCAGGTGAAGTGCTGCCTCACTTGGAAACACTGTTTGGGGGCCCTGAATGGAGGTAAGTAGGTGTAGCATTTCGGAGCCTTCAGGTGCATGTGCTATGAGGGAGATTAGAGGGGAGGAATCATGGAGTGAGCGATCCCTGTGGAAAGAGGATGTGTTTAGTGGTAGGATCCTGCTGAAGATGGCTGAAGTTGCAGAAAATGATGTGTTGCATTTGGGGGGGCTGACAAAGTGCTAGGTAGGGACAAGAGGAACTCGATCATCATTAAGGCAGTAGGAAGATGGGTTGGGGAAATGGAGCAGATGCAGGGGAGGGCAGAATCAATGGTGGAAACTTTGAAAGAGTTGATCCCTCTCTCCTGTTCTTTTTCTTCCGTCCCTTGTAAATGTGTTGTTTTTCCCGAGCTTGTATTCAATTACCTTTTGAAATGTTCTATTGATTATGTTCCACCTTGCTTTCGCAAGAACACAACAAATAAAAGCAATAGGCCATTAAGCTTTTGGGCCTGGCCCATCACTTAAAAGATCAATAGCTAACCTTTTACCTCAACACCACTATGGAGTAAGCCCATATCTCATGATTGTTTTAAAATATAAAGATGAATGGATTGCAGTCTTGAGTATGTTCAGTAACTGAGCCTTCATGAGTGGACATTTCCAAAGATCCACAACTCCCAAGCTCCCATTTCTTTCTCATTCTTTGTCCCTTTTATTTTAAGTCTGTGATAACCCAGCTATGGCAACAGCTCTGTACGTGACTGCAAGAGACTGTAGAGAGTTGTGAATGGGCTCAGTACATCATGGAAACCAAGGACTCTGTCTACACTTCTTGCTGCATCAGTAAAGCAGCTAATATAATCAGAGACCCCACACATCCCAGTCATTCTCTCTTCTCCCCTTTCCCATCAGGCAGAAGATAAAAAGGACTGAAAGCACAGACCACAAGGCTCAAGGACAGCATCTACCCCACTGTGTGTGACTGTAGTAAGACAATTGGGCTCTAAGAAGAATTGTACGATTGACTCGTTTAATCATCTTCTACCCTGCTATTATGGCAATCAAATGATTCCCTAGTACGATAAGGTGAACTCTTGACGTTACAACCCACTTCATTATGATCTCACAGCTTATTGTTTACCTGTACAACACTTCCTCTGTCACTGTTACACTTTATTCTGCATTCTGTTATTGTATTACTTTGTTCTACCTCAATACACTGTGTAATGATTTGATCTGTAAGAACAGTAAGGAAGAGAAGTTTTTCACTGTAAACTTCACTTTACATCAGTCATTAATAAATAAATTCCAATTGCCAACATCTTTCCTGCATCCATTTTGTCAAGTTTAATAAGAATTTTGTGCAATTCAATGAGATCCCATTCTTCTGAGTGGATGCTTAATCCATTGTATTTCATAGGTTCAGTAGGAACATTTAATGTCAGCGGAATCTATACAATATACATCCTAAAATTCTTGTATCTCTCCACAGACAAAAAACCCTGCAACTCCAGGAAGCAAGGGTGATTGGCTCTTTACAATCACAATCACCGCATATCCTTCATTAGATGAGGATGCAAAACCTTACCAAGGACACAATGTACCTGTAGAATTAAAACCAAGAGAGGTAGTGAGAGAGTTTAAGGGGAACTTCAGGGGAAACTTTTTCACTCAGAGGGTCACGAGAGTGTGGTATGAGCTGCCAGGGAAAATGCTAGATGCAAACTCAATTTTAATGTTTAAGAAAAGTTTGGATGGTAGGGATCTGGAAGACTATGGTCCCAGTGCAGGTCGATGGGAGTAGGCAGCTTAAATGGCTTGCCACAAACTAATTGGGCTCAAGGGCTCAAATCTGTGGTGTATTTTTCTATGACTTTATGACACTAAATGAGTGAAGAGAACCAGCAACTTTAAATCTAAGCCCAGCATATAGTTGCAAACACAAGAAAAGCCCACCAGTGTCTTTGCTTTCTTTGGGTATTAAGGAGGTTCAGCTTGTTACCAAAACCTTTGACAAAAGTATAGTGACTGATTGCATCAAGAGCTGGTTGAGAATTTTAAAGCACAGGAACACAAGAAGTTGCAGGCTCCAAGGACACGTCTCTCCCCACCATTGGTAGCACCTACAGGAGGTGCAGCCTACATCCAACATCAAAGATCCCCACCATCCTGACCATGACTTATAACCATATAACCTTATAACAATTACAGCACGGAAACAGGTCATCTCGGCCTTTCTAGTCCGCACCGAACGCTTCCTCTCACCTAGTCCCACTGACCCGCACTCAGCCCATAACCCTCCATTCCTTTCCTGTCCATATACCTATCCAATTTTACTTTAAATGACAAATCTGAACCTGCCTCTACCACTTCTACTGTAAGCTCATTCCACACAGCTACCACTCTCTGAGTAAAGAAATTCCCCCTCGTGTTACCCTTAAAATTTTGCCCCCTAACTCTCAACTCATATCCTCTTGTTTGAACCTCCCCTACTCTCAATGGAAAAAGCCTATCCATGTCAACTCTATCTATCCCCCTCATAATTTTAAATACCTCTATCAAGTCCCCCCTCAACCTTCTATGCTCCAAAGAATAAAGACCTAAGTTGTTCAACCTTTCCCTGTAACTTAGGTGCTGAAACCCAGGTAACATTCTAGTAAATCTTCTCTGTACTCTCTCTATTTTGTTGACATCTTTCCTATAATTCGGTGACCGGAAGTATATACGATACTCCAAATTCGGCCTTACCAATGCCTTGTACAATTTTAACATTACATCCCAACTCCTATACTCAATGCTCTGATTTATAAAGGCCAACATACCAAAAGCTTTCTTCACCACCCTATCCACATGAGATTCCACCTTCAGGGAACTATGCACCATTATTCCTAGATCACTCTGTTCTACTGCATTCTTCAATGCCCTACCATTTACCATGTATGCCCTATTTGGATTATTCCTACCAAAATGTAGCATCTCACACTTATCAGCATTAAACCCCATCTGCCATCCCTCAGCCCATTTTTCTAACTGGCCTAAATCTCTCTGCAAACTTTGAAAACCTACTTCATTATCCCCAACGCCACCTACCTTAGTATCATCTGCATACTTACTAATCCAATTTATCACCCCATCATCCAGATCATTAATGGATATGACAAACAACATTGGACCCAGTACAGATCCCTGAGGCACACCACTAGTCACCGGCCTCCAACCTGACAAACAGTTATCCACCACTACTGTCTGGAATCTCCCATCCAGCCACAGTTGAATCCATTTTACTACTTCAATAGTAATACCTAATGATTGAACCTTCCTAACTAACCTTCTGTGCAGAACCTTGTCAAAGGCCTTACTGAAGTCCATATAGACAACATCCACTGCTTTACCCTCATCAACTTTCCTCAAAACCTCTTCAAAACATTCAACAAGATTTGTCAAACATGACCTTCCACGAACAAATCCATGCTGACTATTCCTAATCAGACCCTGTCTATCCAGATAATTATATATACCATCTCTAAGAATACTTTCCATTAATTTACCCACCACTGACGTCAAACTGACAGGCCTATAATTACTAGGTTTACTCTTAGAACCCTTTTAAAACAATGGAACCACATGAGCAATACGCCAATCCTCCGGTACCATCCCTGTTTCTATTGACATTTGAAATATTTCTGTCAGAGACCCTGCTATTTCTACACTAACCTCCCTCAAGGTCCTAGGGATTATCCTGTCAGGATCCGAAGATTTATCCACTTTTATATTCCTTAAAAGCACCAGTACTTCCTCCTCTTTAATCGTCATAGTTTCCATAACTGCCCCACTCGTTTCCCTTAACTTCCGCAATTCCAAAGAATACCGAAGAAAAGAAATTGTTCAAAATCTCCCCCATCTCTTTCGGCTCCACACATAGCTGTCCACTCTGATTCTCTAAGGGACAAATTTTATCCCTCACTATCTTTTTGCTATTAATATAACTGTAGAAACTCTTCGGATTTATTTTCACCTTACTTGCCAAAGCAACCTCGTATCTTCTTTTAGCTTTTCTAATGTTTTTCTTAAGATTCTTCTTACATTCTATATATTCCTCGAGGACCTCATTTACTCCATGCTGCCTATATTTATTGTAGATATCTCTCTTTTTCCTAACCAAGTTTCCAATATCCCTTGAAAACCTGGCTCTCTCAAACTTTTAACCTTTCCTTTCAACCAAACAGGAGCATAAAGATTCTGTACCCTCAAAATTTCTCCTTTAAATGACTGCCATTTCTCTGTTACATCCTTCCCATAAAACAAATCGTCCCAATCCACTCCTTCTAAATCCTTTTGCATCTCCTCAAAGTTAGCCTTTCTCCAATCAAAAATCTCTACCCTGGGTCCTGTCCTATCCTTCTCCATAATTATATTGAAACTAATGGCATTGTGATCACTGGACCCAAAGTGCTCCCAAACACATACCTCTGTCACCTGACCTATTTCATTCCCTAACAGAAGATCCAACACTGCCCCTTCTTTAGTTGGTTCCTCTATGTATTTCTGCAAAAAACTATCTTGCGCACATTTTACAAACTCCAAACCACCCATCCCTTTTACAGTATGGGCTTCCCAGTCTATGTGTGGAAAATTAAAATCTCCCACAATCACAACCCTGTGCTTACTATAAATATCTGCTATCTCCTTGCAAATTTGCACCTCCAATTCTTGCTCCCCATTAGGTGGTCTATAATACACCCCTATAAGTGTTACTACACCTTTCCCATTTGTCAATTCCATCCAAATAGCCTCCCTAGATGAGCTCTCTAATCTATCCTGCCAGAGCACCGCTGTAATATTTTCTCTGACAAGCAAAGCAACACCTCCCCCTCTTGTCCCTCCAATTCTATCACACCTGAAACAACGAAATCCAAGAATATTTAGTTGCCAATCACACCCTCCTGCAATCATGTTTCACTAATAGCTACAACATCATATTTCCAGGTATCAATCCATGCTCTAAGCTCATCCACCTTTCTTACAATGCTCCTAGCATTAAAATAAATGCATTTAAGAAATTCTCCACCTGTTCCTCTCTGTTTATCTCTAACAATACAAAGAACTATACTGTCTTCTTTTTCTTCCTTCTCCCATACATCTGTTCCTACACTCTGGTTCCCCTCCCCCCTTGTATCTAGTTTAAATCCACTGGAGCTTCTCTAGCAAACCTACCTGCAAAAATATTTGTCCCCCTCCAGTTCAGATGTAAACCGTCCCGCCGGAACAGGTCCCACCTTCCCTGGAAAATGGAAGTTAGAGAAGTCAATGTTCACGCCATTCTCTCTTCCGTTAATGCCCCTCCTCCACTTCTTACCCCATCCCTGACTATATTTAGTTGTTTGTTTTTTTTCTCTCTCTCTGCCCATCACTCTGCCTGTTCTCCATCTCCCTCTGGTGCTCCCCCCTCCCTCTTTCTTTCTCCCAAGGCCTCCTGTCCCATGATCCTTTCCCTTCTCCAGCTCTGTATCACTTTCGCCAATCACCTTTCCAGCTCTTATTTTCATCTCACCCCCTTCGGTCTTCTCCTATCATTTCGCATTTCCCCCTCCCCCCACTATTTTCTAATCTCTTAGTATCTTTCCTTTCAGTTAGTCCTGACGAAGGGTCTCGGCCCAAAATGTCGACTGTACTTCTCCTTATAGATGCTGCCTGGCCTGCTGTGTTCCACCAGCATTTTGTGTGTGTTGTTTGAATTTTCAGCATCTGCAGATTTCCACGTGTTTAATGTTATATTCCCTTGATACAGATGCAAGTAAGATTTTCATTGTAGTCATGCTTAAATGTGCTTGTGAATATGACAATAAATTACTTCTACTTGTACACAAATCCTCTTACAAAGTACCATTTCCCTTCCTAATTGCTTGGTGTATCTTCATGTTCACTCTTAATGATCTATGAATAAGGACACTTAGACCTTTCTGAATACCAGTGCCTTTCATAACAGCAGGAGTGTAGCTTTCTGCCTTTTTAACAGATGAACATGGATCGTCCATATCAATCCATATTCCTGCTGTCTTGCCATCCACCTTAATGGGGTTAGACATTCATCCTTTTCTTGAAATGTCTTCAGTGAATTGTCTCTGCAGTTTTTGGAGTAATGAATTCCCTTGGTTCACTATCCTCTGAGTGAAGAAATGTCTCCTCATGTCACTCTTGCCCTAGAATCTGACACTAACTTTGGGTTCTATGAACTTCAGTTTGTGGGACTTGCCTTCCCATAAATGTGTTTGCTGCAGCCAAGCCAGGATTTTGTATATTTCAATCCGATCCCCTCTCATTCTCTCTGGATATACCAACCTTATATCTCCTTACATAACTGGGCTGTCCTTCATTCAGATTACTAGTGGAGATTTGAAGAGCTGCACACAGCACTAATCCCTACAGCACAACAATTACCCACAGCTTCTCAACTACATTTATTTCTAATCTTTGCTTACCTTCCATTAACAAATCCGCACTCAACACTTGCAGGTGACACAGATTCTTCCACTCTGCCATCAGTCCGTGAACCCATGAACACCAACTCACAATTCCTCTTTGGCATTATTTATTTATAAGTAATTTATCATGTCTGCACTATATTGGTGCTACAAAACAATAAGTTTTGCGACTAGTTACAGAAAATAAACCTGACTTTGATTCTGATTCTGAAAGGCAACATTTTACTTGAATTTATTTATTTCCTTATTTGGTGAGTTCATCCATGTATTCTTTTCTTCAATGCAAGAGATTCTGCAGATGCTGAAAATCCAAAAAATGCACTCAAAAGGTTGAGGAACTCAACAGGTCAGGCAGCATCTATAGAGGAAAACAGACTGCCAACGTTCTGGGCTGAGACACTTCATCAGGACTGGAAAAAAATGTTTTCTTTCCTTGATTTTGTTTTACCCTTCCACAGTTCAAATGTTTTCAAAGTTCACCAAAATAACTACTCAGTATATTGCCTGAGTAGCTTACAACCTGATGGAAATGGGAAAGACAAGCAGCTTCAGAGATACAAATCCAAAATTCCCCAGCACCGGGAGACACAGGCCAATTCAGCTCAGTAACTTCCCCTCTAAAATTATCAGTATATTTCTATTAATGGTATTTTAGTCAGAATATTAAATGCTGTCCATATCCTATCAATGAAGAATGTTAAAATCTGTCCACAGGACATTAAATACTCTCTGCAGGACATTAAATACTGTCCACAAGACATTAAATACTGACAACAGAACATTAAGTACTGTCAACACATTAAATACAATCCACAGGACATTAAATACTCTCCACAGAACATTAAGTACTGTCCACCTGACATTAAATACTATCCACAACATTAAATATTCTCCACAGAACATTAAATACTATACCCAACATGAAATACTCTCCACAGAACATTAAGTAATCTCCACATCATTAAATACTGTCCACAGAACATTGAATATTCTCGAGAGGACATTAAATACTGTCCATGGGACATGAAAGACTCTCTACAGAACATTAAGTACTCTCAACAGAACATTAAATACTGTCCACAGAACCTTAAATACTCTCCACAGAACACAAAATACTCTCAAGAGAACATTATATATTTTTCACAGAACATTAAATACTGTCCACAGGACATTAAATATTGTCGATGAAACGTTAAATACCTTTGCCAACATTAAATACTGTCCACAGGACATCAATTATTGTCAACAGAACATTAAGAATCCTGCAAAGATCTTTAAATACACTCCACAGAGCAATTAATACTCTTGACAGGAAATTAAATACTGTCCACAGAACATTAAATACTGTCAACAGGACATTAAATACTCTCCACAGAACATTAAATGCTGCCCAAAGGGCATTAAAAACTGTCCACAAGGTATGAAATACTGTCCAGAGAACATTAAATACTGTCCACAGCATTAAATACTGTCTACAGGATTTTAAGTACTCTCCAAAGGATGTTAAATACTGTGCACAACATTAAAAACTGTCCAAAGGACATTAAATATTTTCCACAGAACATTACTTACTCTCCACAGAACATTAAATACTGTCTACAGGACATTAAATACTCTCTGCGGGACATTAAATACTGTCCACAACAATAAATACTGTCTGCAGGACATTAAATACTGTCTGCAGGACATTAAATACTCTCTGCAGAACGATAAATACTTTCCACAGGACATTAAATACTGTCAACAGAACTTTACATACTACAACAACGTTAAATACTGTCCACAGGACATTAATTACTGTCCGCAAAATTAAATACATTCCACAGAACAATACTTACTCTCCACAGAATGTTAAATATTCTCCACAAAACATTAAATACTGTAAACAACACTAAATACTGTCCAGAGAATATTAAATACTGTCCACAGCATTAAATACCATCCACAGAATATTAAGTACTCTGCGCCAAACATTGAATACTGTCCACAAGACATTAAATATGGTCCAAATAAATTAAGTACTTCTCACAGAACATTAAATTCTGTCCACAGGACATTAAGTACTGACCACAGGACATTACATCCTGTCCACAAAACAATAAATACTGAATACAAGACATTAAATACTATGCAGGGGACATTAAATACTCTCTACTAGACATTAAATACTCTCCACAGAACATTAAATACTGTCCACAACATTAAGTACTACCCTCAGGACATTAAATACCATCCACAGGACATCAAATACAGATCACAACATTAAATATTTTCCACAGAAGAATAAATACTGTCCATGGGACATTAAATACTCTCTACAGGACATTAAATACTGCCCACAAATATTAAATACACTCCATGGAACACTAAATACTCTCCGCAGAACAATAAATACTCTTCACGTGACATTAAATACTGTCCACAGAAAATCAAATACTCTCTACAGGATAGTACATATTCTCCACAGGACATTAAATACTGTCCAGAAAACATTAAATACCATCAATAGCATTAAATACTGACCACAGAACATTAAATGCTGTCCACAACATTTAATACTGTCCACTGGACATTAATTACTGTCCACAGAACAACATTAAATAATGTCCACCGCATATTAAATACTATCAACAGAACATGAAATACTCTGCAGGGGACATTAAATACTATCCACAGAACATTAAATACTGTCCACTGGACATTTAATTCTGTCCACAACATTAAATAATTTCAACAGGACATTAAATATTCTCCACCAAACATTAAATGCTGCCCAAAGGACATTAAAAACCGTCCACAGAACATTAAACGTTGTCCATATCATTAAATGCTGTGCACAGAACTTTAAACACTGTCCAGGGGACATTAAATACTCTCCACAGAACATTAAATACAGTCCACAGAATACTAAATACTTTCCACGGATATTAAATACTCTCTAGAGAACATTAAATACTGTCCAGAGAATATTAAATACTGTCCACAGGACATTAAATACTCTCCACAGAACACTAAATAATGTCCACATCTTACCAATGAAGAATAATAGAATAAGACTGAGCGGAATCTTATTGCAACTTATCGAATATTTGTGGACGAGGGTAGAGTGGATGTGGAGAGGAAGTTTCTTATAGTGAGGAAGTCTGGGACAAGTGACCGTGGCCTCATAGTAGAAGGCTGTCCCTTTAGAACAGAAATGAGGAGGAACTTCTTTAGCCAAAGAGTGGTGAATTTGATAGCTATAGACAGCTGTGGAGGCCGTCATTCAGAGTATTTATAGCCGAGGTTGATAGGCTTTTGATTAGTCAGGGTGTCAATGGTTACAGGGAGAAGGCAGGAGAGTGGGGTTGAGAGGGATAATACATCAGCCATGATGGTATGGGCGTGCAGACTCGATGGGCCGAATAGTCTAATTGTGTTCCTATGTCTTATGTTCTTATGGCTTAATGAAGAAAACATAAGAAATCACTATATATAGTCCAATGAAAAGAGTAACAATCTTCTCACTATATGAGGAGGAAGGAGCCTATATTTATTCATTTAATCAAAAAGAATTAAAAAGAAATTTAAAATAGAATAGAAGGGAAGTTAATGTCACTTTTTCTTTTCAGAGATTAGATTTTGATTCAAATTCTGGAGAACATAAAATGAAAGAAGGGTCTCTAGATTGATATATCCACTTCCCACAGGACCTGCATTTGCAGATAAAACAGCCCTACTCATAAATACAATGTAAATTATTTGTCTGTTTCCCAGTCTGCCTGCCTTGGATTTAGCCGGCATGAATGATTGTTCTGCTTGACACCATTCACATAAAGCTACATCACAATTTCAATTCCACTTGTTGGGTTATTTCAGAAATATTAATCTTAGGTTTGAAATAAAATTAGAGCTATTCAAATCCACAATCCTAAACTAAGGATTGGTCTCTGGTTTACGTGCAGAACTTTGAAATCAATCCAATACTTACTTTTAATGACTCTCATAACTTCCATTACCCTCTTCTGGTACATATGCTTAGCTTCAGAATAACAGTTTTACATGTTAAATATTTTGATAAAACTTTCCATTGTCAGAATCAGAATCAGGTTTAATATCACCAGCATATGTTGTGAAATTTGTTAACACTGTGGCAGCACTACAATGCAGTACATGATCGTATAGGGAAAAAAACTGAATTACAGTAATTATATATATATTTAAATGGTTAAATTAAAATTAGTACAAAAACAGAAATAAATTTTTTAAATGTCATGTGGTTGTGATCATGAGTTCAATGTCCATTTAGGAATCAGATGGCAGAGGGGAAGAAGGTGTTCCTGAATCGCTGAGTGTGTGCCTTCAGGCTTCTGTACCTCCCTCCCAATGGTAACAATGAGAAGACAGAATGACCTGGGTGTGGGTGTCCTTAATGATGGACGCTGATTTCATGAGCCATCACTTCTTGAAGATGCCTTGGATACCAGGGAGGCTGGTAACCATGATGGAGCTGAATAATTTTACAGGTTTCTGCAAATTAGTTCGTTCTGGTGCAGTACCCCCCCCCCCCCCCCGCCCCACTCCATACCAGACGGTGATGCAGCCAGTCAGAATTGGTACAATTGCTGCAACTGCCGTGGACTGAATTGACAGAGTCAGAGTATTGGGCCTGATGCTTTAGCTCTTCGAGGCTTCAGCGAAGAGAGGCTTCAGTCAGAGAAAGCAAAAGGAAAGAAAAGTTAAAGGTTAAGTTTTTTTTTTCCCTTCCCTTTTTCATATCTGCTCAGTTAGGACAGCAGAGTTGCCAAACAGGATAGATGAACACTCTTCTTGCGGGATGTGGGAAGGCAGGGAGACATCCAGTGTCCCTGACGACTACAACTACGAGAAGTGCATCCAGCTACAGCTTCTAACAAACCACGTTAACATAACATAAGAGATAGGAGCAGGAGTAGGCCAATCGGCCCCTCAAGCCTGCTCCACCATTCAACATGATCATGGCTGATCCAATCTTAACTCTAGTTTTCACCGAATCCCACAAGGCAACAGTGCCAACCAACAGGGCACCATGCCGCCCATTTTATTTTATTATTCATTCTGCCCAAACCCATGTGATCACCCGGGGAAAAAAAACGAGTTGCCAATTGAGGAGAAAAAATCTGGAACATTCCTCTCCGACCCATCCAGGCTATCGAAAACTGGTCCAGGAGATCACATGGCTGATCTAAACCTAGCCTCATGTCCACTTACCTGCTCGCTCACCGTATCCCCTAATGCCATTTTTATCCAGGAAAATGTCTATCTCCGTTTTGAATTTATTGAGTGTAGTAGCTTCCACAGCTCTCTGGGGCAGTAAATTCCACAGCCCCACTACCCTCTGAGTGAAGAAATTTCTCCACATCTCAGTCCTGGAACAGCATCCCCTTATTTTAAGATTATGCCCCCTAGTCCTAGTTTCACCCATCATTGGGAACATTCTCCCCGCATCCACCCAATCAAGCCCCTTCACAATCTTATATGTTTCAATAAGATCGCCTCTCATTCTTCGGAACTCCAATGAGTAGAGTCCCAATCTACTCAACCTCTCATCATACATCAACCCACCCATCCCTGGAATTAACCTAGTGAACCTTCTCTGCACTGCCTCGAGAGCCAGTATGTCCTTTCTTAAATATGGACACCAGAACTGCACGCAGTACTCCAGGTGTGGTCTCACCAATACCCGATACAACTGCAGTAAGACCTCCCTGTTCTTATACTCCATCCCCCTAGCAATAAAAGCCAGCATTCCATTGGCCTTCTTGACCACCTGCTGCACTTGCATACTAACTTTTTGTGTTTCCTGCACCAGGACCCCCAGATCCCTTTGCACAGAAGCACTTTCCAGTTTCTCTCCATTTAGATAATAACTTGCTCTATTATTTTTCCTGCCAAAGTGCAAGACCTCACACTTGTCAGTATTATATTTCATCTGCCAAATGTCTGCCCGATCACTCAGCCTATCTATGTCCCCCTGCAAGGTTTCAATGTCCTCCGCACTCATTACACTCCCTCCCATCTTTGTGTCATCAGCAAACTTCGATACGTTGCACTTAGTCCCTTTCTCCAAATCATTAATATAGATTGTAAAGAGTTGGGGTCCCAACACCGACCCCTGCGGAACACCACTAGTCACCAACTGCCAGTCTGAGAATAAACCATTTATCCCAACTCTCTGTTTTCTGTTAGAAAGCCAATCCTCCACCCATGCCAGAATATTATCCCCAATCCCATGATTTTTTACTTTAAGTAATAATCTTTGGTGTGGCACCTTGTCAAATGCCTTTTGGAAGTCCAAATACACCACATCCACTGGTTCCCCTTTATCTACCCTATATGTTATGTCCTCAAAGAACTCCAACAAATTTGTCAAACATGACTTCCCTTTTGTAAAGCCATGCTGACTTTGTCCTATTAAGCTATGTTTATCCAAATGCCCTGTTACTGTTTCCTTAATTATCAATTCCAACATTTTGCCAACCACAGATGTTAGGCTAACTGGCCTATAATTCCCAGCCTTCTGTCTATTGCCCTTTTTAAATAAAGGAGTTACATTAGCATTTTTCCAATCTGCCGGGACCATTGCCGAGTCCAGCGAGTTTTGAAAAATTATCACTAATGCATCCACAATCCCAACCGCAACTTCCCTTAAGACCCTAGGATGCAAGCCATCCGGTCCAGGGGATTTATCCACCTTCAGTCCCATTAATTTATCAGGTACCATTTCCTTGGTGATTTGAATCGTAGTTAGCTTCTCTCCCCCTAGAGCCCCCTGTTTATCCAGTGTTGGGATATTTTGAGTGCCCTGTACTGTAAAAACTGATACAAAATATTTGTTCAGCGTTTCCGCCATCTCCATGTCCCCTATCATTAATTTCCCGGTCTCATCTTCTAGGGGACCAACATTTACTTTAGCCACCCTTTTTCTTTTTATGTAACTATAAAAACTCTTACTATCTGCTTTTATGTTTTTCGCCAATTTACTTTCATAATCTATCTTCCCCTTCTTAATCAATCTTTTTGTTATTTGCTGCTGATCTTTAAAAGCTTCTCGATCTTCAATCTTCCCACTAGATTTAGCTACCTTATATAACTTTTTTTTTAGTCGTATACTTTGCTTTATTTCTTTACTTAGCCACGGATAACTATTTTTTCTTTTACACCCTTTTTTCTTCAGTGGAATATATTTTTCTTGATAGTTGTAAAATAACTCCTTAAATATACACCACTGATCAAGTACCGATCTACCCTTTAATCTATTTTCCCAATCCATTTTAAGCAATTCCGCTCTCATACCATCATAGTCTCCTTTATTTAAGCTCAGTACACTTGTTTGAGATCCAACCCTCTCATCCTCTAATTGAATATGGAATTCGACCATGTTATGGTCACTCATTCCAAGGGGATCCTTTACTAGGACATTTTTTATTAGTCCTGTCTCATTACACAGGACCAGATCTAAGACTGCTTGCCCCCTTGTCGGCTCAGTAACGTATTGTTCAAGGAACCCATCCCGAATACACTCAATAAACTCTTCTTCAAGGCTGCCATGTCCGACTTGATTAGTCCAGTCAACATGAAAGTTAAAATCCCCCATAATTATAGCTGTTCCCTTATTACAAGCCCCATCTACTTCCTGATTTATGCTCCGACCAACTGAGTTACAGCTGTTTGGAGGCCTATAGACTACTCCCACCACTGCTTTTTTCCCTTTACTATTTCTTATTTCTACCCAAATTGTTTCGTTATCCTGATCCTTTGAGCCAATATCATTCATTAGCAGTGATTTCTTGCTTTATTAACATAGCCACCCCACCTCCTTTTCCTTCTTGCCTGTCTCTCCTAATTGTCGAATACCCTTGTATGTTTAATGCCGAGTCCTGGTCACTCTGCAGCCATGTTTCCGTAATTGCCACAATATCATAACCATACGTAATTATTTGTACCGTCAACTCATCAATTTTATTCCTAATACTACGTGCATTCAAATAAATGACTTTCAAATATGTTTGACACTTGTTTCCTACCTTTTCCTTTTGTACAACTTTACACTTATCTCCGTACATTCTTTCCCCTCCTGACACACTCTGTCTTTTTATTCCTCCACTTTTACCTACATCCATTACCTTCTCCATTGTCTTTTTAATTATTTGCTCTCTAGAATCCTCCCCCCCCACTAGTTAGTTTAAAGACCTCTCTGCAGCCCTAGTTATATGATTCACCAGGACACTAACCCCAGCCCGGTTCAGGTGAAACCCGTCCCTCCGGAACAGTTCACTCCTGTCCCAGTACTGGTGCCAGTGTCCCAAGAAGCAAAACCCACTTCTCCCACACCAGTCTTTGAGCCACGCGTTTAACTCCCTAATTTTATTTAACCTAGCCAAATTTGCTCGTGGCTCAGGTAATAATCCAGAGATTATTACCCTTGAGGTTCTGTTTTTTAATTTGACCCCTAGCTGCTCATATTCCTGTAACAGAACCTTCTTCCTTGTCCTATCTATGTCATTAGTACCGACGTGTACTAAGACAACTGGATCCTCCCCCTCCCACAGCAAGTTTCTCTCCAGCCCAGAAGAGATGTCCTTAACCCTGGCACCAGGCAGGCAACATAGCCTTCGGGACTCTCGCTCTCGGTTGCAGAGAACCCTATCTATCCCCCTGACGATACTGTCCCCTATTACTACAACATTTCTATTGACTCCCCCCTCTGGAATGGCCCCCCACTCCACGGTGCTATGGGCAGGTTGCTCATCCTCCCCACAGTCTCCGCTCCTGCCCTCACAGGGAGTTAAAGCCTCGAATCTGTTGGACAAGAGCAAGGCCTGCATCTCCTCCAGCCCTACCTCCTGGATTCCCCTACTTGCCTCACTCATAGCCACACCATCCTGTGCTTGACTGCAATCTACATTAGTTAATCTATTAGGTGTGACTATCTCCTGGTACACAGAGTCCAGGTAACTCTCCCCCTCCCTGATGTGAGGCAGTGTCTGAAGCTCGGACTGCAGCTCATCAATATGAAGCTGGAGTTCCTCGAGCAACAAACACTTGCTGCAAATGTAGTCGCCGTGTCCCTCAATGGGGTCTACCGGTTCCCACATCTCGCAGCAGTAACACATCACCTGCTCCATGCTATATAGTTAATTTAATGTACTAGTATTAGTTATGCAAGAACCCTTTGCCCCAATACAGCTAACTATCACACTATTTAACAATACTTTTAAAGTTATAAGTGTAAAAGGAAGCAGGACTACTTACCAATACTTACCAAGCGACTAGTTGTGAGAGCTCTGCAGCTCCGATCTTCCTCGCCTCACCCGGTTCCGCCAAAGCCCATTGAGCCAAAGCCCTTAAGCCTTCACTCTACTCCCGGCTCACTCCAC